>NC_045635.1:15356944-16606944 GCF_009829155.1 Mustela erminea | reverse complement strand
TGCTCTGTAAAGTAGGAAACAAAATCATTTGCTGAGAATGATAGCCTAGGTGAGAGTCCAGAGCGTCAGAAGAGTGGACAATGTTGGAAATAATTGCCATGGACCAGGAAAACCCAGCAAGCTGGGAAGCCTGAGCTAAAGGACCATTTGATATGTTATTTATCTATTTATTTCCAGTATAATTAACATAATCTTATATTAGTTTCAGGTGTACAATATAGTGATAAAATAATTCTATACATTACTCATTGCTCATCATGATAAGTGTACACTTTTTAATTCCCTTTATCTATTTTACCTATCCTCCCACCCCCCTCCCCTCTGGAAACCATCAGTTTGTTCTCTATACAAAAGTCTATATTTTTGTCTCTTTTTTTTGTTCATTTGTTTCTTAAATTCCACATATGAGTGAAATAATATATTTGTCTTTTTCTGATTTATTTCACTTAGTATCACACTCTCTAGATCCATCCATGTTGTTTCAGATACCAAGATTTAATTCTTTTTATGGCTGAGTAATATTTCATTTCGTGTGGTATATACCACATCTTTATCCATTCATCTATCAATGGACATGGATTGTTTCCATACCTTGGCTATTGTACATAATACTCCAAGAAACATGAGAGTGCATTTATCTTTTTAATTAGTGTTTTCATGTTTATTGGATAAATACCCAGTAGTATAATAGCTAGGTACTATGGTATGTCTATTCTTAATTTTTTGAGGAGCCTTCATATTGTTTCCCACAATGGCTACACCAGTTTGCATTCCCATCAGCAGTGCACAAAGGTTCCCTTTTCTCTACAGACTAACCAACACTTGTTTCTTGTGTTCTTGGGAGAAAATTTAGTTTCATGTCTTCTGCCCATTTTTTAAATTGGATTATTTAAGGTTTTTTTTTGGAGTTGAGTTGTATAAGTTTTTTATATATATTGGATACTAACCCTTTATTGGATATGTCATTTGCAAATATCTTCTCTCATTTGGTGAGTTGCCTTTTTATTTTGTTGATTGTTTCCTTCACTGTGCAAAAGCTTTTAATTTGGTTGTAGTCCCATGGGATGCCTTGGTGGCTCAGTTGGTTAAGCTTCTACCTTCGGCTTAGGTTGTGATCCCAGGGTCCTAGGACTGAGTCCCACATGAGGCTCCTTGCCCAGTGAGGAAACAGTTTCTCCCTCTCCCTGTTGTTCCCCCGATTGCTTACGCTCTCTCTCTGACAAATAAATAAATGAAATCTTTAAAAAAATTATTTTGTCATAGTCCCAATAATTTAAATTTTCTTTTGTTTCACTGGATATTTTAGTGTTAAAGACCAGGAATTTTTAGTGGTTCCAATTTGTGTGGTTTCATGGTAAATTCATTGATGATGCAATTCAGGCTTAGAGGATTTGGGGGAGAGATTCAGAAATGAAATATGACAGTATTCACAATTATAGGTCAAGAAGAATGAAGTTTCTAGTAAATGACAAGTTAAAGGTTACTGGGTGCCTCCAAAGGATACAGCTAAATAATTTAGAAGGAAGAGTTGCAACTGGAGCAGCAAAGGAAGAGCAGGACAATATGGCTAAAGAAGTATAAATGAGAATAAAGGGCCAGAGAGATTTGTATCTGGTTGATAAGATAGCTAGTATGAGAAGCATGGTGGACTTCATAGTCCTTGGCATTGAAAATGGAACACTTGGGCTTATATTAATGACATTTCTTGGTACTATCCCTTCACAGTGCTCCTTGGGAAGTTCTAGCTGTCAGTCTTCAGACAGAGGTTCAGCTTTCTATGGCTTATGGCCCTGAGACTGGGGAATTAGGGAAGAAGGGAAATATGTCCATGATGGCAACTTCCATACCCAAATTAAGTGAATTGGTATTAGTCACTGTTGTGTTTTAAGTTGTGAAACAGAAATGTCTCTCTGGTAATAACATAAAATTAAAAATCTAGAGGAAAGGAAATTGAGTTTGGTGCCACCAATTTTAATTAGGACTAGGGAGAAAATGAGGAATAAACCTTTACTGAGTACTTATGCAGCAGATACTATCTGTGCACTGCCCATGTTCATTGGACCTTACATATCAATATGCTGTCAATAACTTGCACCCACCGGTATTTTTATTTCTGCCTAGGGCTTTCTCCAGAGCCCCATTCTACTTTTTCACAGCAATCCATAAGTGCTGGAGAATTCTCAACTTCAGGAGAAGCTCTCAAACATTGACTGACAGAAGTGGATGTATAAAGACTCTAGCTTCCTTAATTCCTATGTAGGGTTATCTGAAGCATGTTTTTTTTTTAACAGTTCCTAACATTTCCCCAGTAAGATTTAGTCACCCACTTCACTTCATGCTCTTTATTGGCCACATTTTCTTCCCTCATGCCCACACTTCCCTGGCTATATTCCCCACATTTCCCCAATAAACCATAAGCACCAGAATACTTTTATTTGGGTCTGCTTTTCTATGAGCCTGTAGCTTTGCCTATGTTATCTAATTTAATATTAATAACTGTGACCAATAGTTATTGCTTAATAAGTTTGAGCTACTATAACAAAATATCACAGACTGGGTAGCTTATAAACAATGCATTTTTTTTCTCACAGTTCTAGAGGCCAAAAGTGCCAGCATAGTCAGATTCTGGTGAAGGCCTTCTTTAGGGTTGCAGACCATCAACTTCTTATTATGTCCTCACATGACGAGAGAGTCTAGGGAGCTCTATGGGGTGTCTTTTATAGGAGCGCTAATTCTACCCATGAAAGCTCTGTCCCCATGACCCTAAGCAACTCCTAAAGGCTCTACCTCCAAATACCATTACTTTGGAGTCTAGGATTTCAACATATACATTTGAGGAGGATATAAATATTCAGTCCATAGCAGTTATGATTATCCTCTTTTTAGAGATGAAGAAATTAAGGCTTAATATGCTTAGGTAATTTAGCCCAGATTTAAGATTTAAATGACAGAGCTGGGATTTGAACCCAAGTCTTATCAGGTTTAATCCATACCACCACAGGGAAAGCTTGTCACTATTTAGTGTAAGATTTCATTCCAGAAAAACTCTTTATTGCTTCTCTTTCCTCTATTTAGAAATGGACATTTTTATACACATTTATTTTGGAGACAACTGTTTCTATTTTGTTTCCCTAGTTTTTAGTAAACTTCTTTGAAACTATCATTCTGCTTCTTCTATGCTGAGGTAGAGGGAGAAAAGATGTTTTCCTTTTATTTCAGTTACAGGGAGAAGTGAGTGCTCAGCTCATAGTATGACTGACCCACTCAGCCCAGCCATCATTATTCTGAAGCTCATTATTTCTTAGACCTTGTAATATTTGGTTTTATTAAGGAATACCATTCATTATTGAGGGCATGTAACAAAAATAGAACCTGAGGATTTAAATATAGAAAGTTCAGGTCATCTTTTGGATGTTGGAGTCATAAAGAAAATGACAATGATTCATAGAATGTTAGAACAGGAAGAAATCTCAAATACAACCCTGTTCACTTCATTTTACAGATGAAAAGACCTGAGATCCACAAGCTTAAGTAATGTTCCAGAGGTCACACTAGAGCAGCGCAAAATAAAGACAGAGCCTGATCACCTGATTAAAGTTCTTTTTCCATCCATAACATCACAGTGGTCCAAATTTTGTTTTCTCAAATTGCTAATGTAACTCCTTGAGTCCAAATTTCTCTTAATGTTTCTACTTGTCAAATGGGCCTCTTTTTTTTTTTTTAAAGATTTTATTTATATGACAGAGGGAGATCACAAGTAGGTAGAGAAGAAGCAGGTAGAGAGCGGGAAGCAGGCTCCCCACTGAGCAGAGAGCCAGTTGAAGGGCTCAGTCACAGGGCCCTGAGATCATGACCTGAGCCGAAGTCACAGGCTTAACCCACTGAGACACCCAGGTGCCCCTCAAATGGGCCTCTTAAACATTGGTTTCTTCTTTTGCTCTGTTGCTAGACTTGAAACTGTGCAAGTTCCAAGAAAAAAAAAAAGGTATAAGGTAGGTGATATTTCTCACGTACCTTTTCTGTATTTCCCTTACTTCTTTTTATTTTTTATTCCTAAAGATGTGTTTTCCATTGCTGGTAGAGGGTTTATGCCTAAAGGTAGCTGTTTCAGTAATGTGGTAGCTTTAGAACATGAAGTCCCTTTTCCAGGTTGCAGACTGCTGACTTCTTGCTATGTCCTCACCTGGTGGAAGGGGTTAGGGAATTCTGTGGGGTGTTTTTTTTTTTTTTTAACAAGAGCACTAATTCCATTCATGAGAGCTCCAACTAATATCAAAGGTCTTTGACACTTCTCCAGAAGCAAAATCTATATCCCCTGTCATTGAATATAGGCTCTGGGAATGCTTGACAGCTAAAATATAGCAGAAGTGATGTTGGGACAATTTCTGGGTTTAGGCCTCAAGAAACTGGCAGCTTTTGTTTTCTGTCTCTTGAGATATTCATTCTTGGAATGCAGCCACCATATTTGAGGAAGCTGGCAGACCCAAGGAGAGGTACATGTGGAAAGATCAGGAGGCAGCCAGCACCAACTTTCCAGTCATAATAGTGAGACTCTTAGGAGACGATCTTCCAGCCCTATTCAAGCAGCCCCATGTGGAGGAAAGATGAGCCTTCCCTGTAGAGCTCTGCCCAAATTTCTAATTTATGGGCAAATAAACGATTGTTGCTGATGCAAGCCACTAAATTTTGTTTGGTAGCAGTGGGGGTTACAAAGCACAAAATAACTAGAACAGGTATTTCCACAAAAATGCACTATAACAAACCACCCAAAACTCGTGGGCTTCAAACAGCAGTCCTTTGTTTTCACAGATCTTCAGCTCACCTAGACCAGCTCCACTTCATGTTCATTCATTTTATGTGACAAATCTGAGGGATTATAGTCCCTGGGACAAACTCCTTTCATGGCATAGAAGAATTTTAAGAGGACAAGCAGGAGACACAAGGTCACTTAATGTCCATGCACAGAACTGGTCACTGTTGTTTCTGCTAACATGCCTTTGATCAAAGCAAGTCACTTAGGTCAAGCAGTGAGGAAACATATTTTGTCCCTGTAATCAGAGGAAGTGCAAAGTCACAGAACAAGGGTGTGATACAGGGAATGAATAATCGGGACCAATTATGCAATCTACCATAGTATCTGAGTAGAACTGAGCAACTTTGGAATGGGCTGAAAAGATCTCCATTTTAAAGCATGACTAGATTCTCTGAAATCCACTATCGAGGTGTTTTACTGCTTTTAGAAAATTTAAGAATAAAATAAAAATTAATTCGAGAAGGAGAGAAAAAGGACTCATATACAAAACAAAACATTTTTTTTTAACCTTGAGTGGGCTAAGAAAAATACTTAACTAACAAGGAATCAGATATTGATAAAACATGATTGTCTTTTTTTCCTGCCTAAACTGCATTCTGTGATATAATCTGGAGATTAATACTTTTGCTTTTGTAAAGTAGATTCTTTCAGAGGAAGTGTTTATTATATTCTTAGTATAATCATGGGTTTCCCATGAGGATAAAAATACTGTCTTTAGGGAGCAGCACAAAGATATGGCATTTTTTGTTGCCTTTCCAGAGATAGTGAAGATTAAATTGGGAAGCTACTTTAGAGTATGTGAGTGTTTCTTTTAGAGAACTTGGTTTGTGGTAATATCATAAGATAGCAAAAACTGATGGGACTGTGGTAGATTTGTACTGTCAACTTAGATAACCTGGAACTGCATAGCCTAGGATTACCTTCTCTGCATAGTTTTTGGTTAATATGGGCCACAGGAGACATTTTGGGTAAGATCTGAATGGTGGCAGTGAAGCACGATATTCTTTTTTATACTTGGAAGGATGGTGCAGGGTTACAGGTGCTGTTATAATTCCCACATGTTTTTGCTGATCTGCTAACTCACCCTGTTGGTATGGGTCAGCAGCTGGGGCCACAGCTCCTGTAGCTCCTGTAGCTCCTGCCAGACCATCTACAGCTTTTCCAACTCCTGTGCCAGTCGATACAGCTTCTGGGGAAACAGGCAGCTCTGCAGAGTTCCAACTATGTCTTCAGCTTCTCTGACTACTGTGTCAAATCCATGTTCAACATTGCGATGAAGGGTGCCAGGTTCCCCTTCACATCACTGCATCACTGAACTGGAGGCTTGGGGGCAGTCACACAAGTTCTAGTTTGTCCTTGCATCCATCTTCTTTCCCCAACAGCCTATCATGCTGCCTTCAGACCAAGGGCCTGGTGCAGAAGCAGCAGTCACACAAAAACTATTTAATCAGCTTCTTTGATTGTGTAAGTTCAAATTCCTGTAATAAGCCCTTTGTTGTTACATAATTGCTTATGGTTTTGCTTCTCTGATCAAAACCCTACAGATACAAAGACCTTATGTAAAACTCAGTGTGATTTATTTTTTCTAATATTTTTTCCAAATACCTAAATCCTTTAACCTATGGTACTTACTGGCTACTAGGCACTGTGGTAGCCCCTGAAGGACATGGGATGAATAAGACAGATGATTCCGACATTAGGAAGCTTAGTTTGGGAACCATATATATTACTGAATTTTGTAAAGGAACTAATAACCACTGTTAAATATAATGACTGTTATTATTCAACTCCCAAAACAAACCTGAGAGCTCTAATAATTTGTCTGTAACCTGTGATATGTATCTAGGTACAGTGGAGTTGCTGGTGACACATGTATATAACACTAGGGAATAGGGTAACATGGCAATTACTTGCTATGACATCCCAGTAACATGTTGCAGTCTTAAGTGGCCTGGAAATGGTAAAACAAATTGTTCCCAAGCCCAGCGCATAATAATAGAAACTATAAAAAAGTAATATTGCTAATAAAATAATGTAGGTTGAGAGGTCAGAAATCCAGCTTTCTCCCTGGAACAGAAAAAATGAT
The DNA here is from genome assembly GCF_009829155.1 of Mustela erminea. Lineage (NCBI taxonomy): Eukaryota > Metazoa > Chordata > Mammalia > Carnivora > Mustelidae > Mustela > Mustela erminea. The sequence continues at coordinate 16,600,045 of NC_045635.1, read as the reverse complement.
TCCTGGGTATTAAGGTTTTGGTGGTAAAGAGGGGAGAGGCTGTGCATTTTTCAGGCTATGGACAAGTTTAGCACCAAACTGTGGGAGGAGACACCGATACCATGTAACTTACTCTAACAGGGCATGAGGAAACTGCAATAATGCTGTTTATTGCAGCAGTGTTTTCTGTACACATATTCATAAGAGCTAAAAATGGCCTCACAGTAGGTTAAATATATTATGTCACATCCATACTATGTAATACCGTGGAGCCATAAAAAAAGAATCAGGTATATGTATATGGACTGATGATAGAAAAAGCTCTGAAACACATAAGTTGTTCAAGCAAGGATCCAGCTGCAAATAGTGTGTTACCATTTGGGTTTATAAAGAAATAAAAATAGCCTGTATACATAGTTGCTTGTGTAAGTATGGAGTATCTTTAGAAGGATTCAGAAAAGCTAGTAATATTTGTTGTTTCTGAAGGGGATGACAGGTAGGCTGGGGAACAAGAATAAGAGGGAGACTTTTCACCAAATCCTCTTGCACATTTTCATTTTGCACCATGTGAAATTTAGTAATCCAATAAATGAACAAATACAGCAAAATGTAAAACTTAGAGGGAAAATGGCCAGGTGAACGTGAAAGGCACTTGGAAGATAACTCACCTCTCTGGGAGCCTCACAGAGAGAACTGGTACTGAGGAGAGTGAGAATGTATCCACTGGCTCTGCTATTTACTGCAGCATTTGTCCAAATGCCACATTTCCAAGTGCAGGGAAATGAGGGCTTGAAAAGAAAGATCTTGCAAACAATATGGCACTGATCCAATCTGGGATGAAGAGGTCAAGGGTAATTATGTGCAGTAAAGACCATTACAAAGAAACATAGTTGCTTATTTGGTAGAGCTGATGGCTCCTCTTTTGACAAGTTCCCCAGTATAATGAGGAAACTGGAAGCTTGGGAGGTCTTTTTCAAAGACTACCCCATTCATTCACTATATAAACTATCAGAAACAAAACAAAACACAACCAAGAATCCAAACATCCTGGAGAGAACCTAAGGGACACGTAAGTGCTGAAAAATAAGTGCTGAAAACCACTGCCTGCTAAGAGCTAAGAACAGAGCTACTTGTTAACCACCTCAGGAGCACACTTAGTTAGCAGAACACAGCCTTGTATGACAGAGCCTCAGGGCTTAAAAAAGTTATTGAAGGAGAGAATCCCATTAGAACCTTCTGGGGGACTAGTTCAGACACTCCCACATCACACTGCATTCCTCTGAGGGTGCAATTCCCATCTCTTTTAGGAGAAATCAGCTTCTCCATTTGCTTTCTCAATCACAGCCATTTCCATCTTCATGTCTGTCAAATCACCAACACACAAATTCCAAAGGCAGCTGCCTTTTCATCTGGAACAGAGAGAGGCAGCCAAAGTCCTACGTCTCCCCTCATAAAACCCTCCAGGCCCCAGAGTCTAGAAAGAACATATTTTTAACAGAAAATGCTCAGCCCTGTCCTGTCAGGATTGCAGTCTTGGTGTTTGTCATTATGCATACTTGAAAGGTTCAGAGGGAAAGGGGAGATGAAAGGATTTAAGACCCTCAGGCACACGAGAAGTTATCCCACCTCAATTAGCTTTTCCTCCACCCTGTCACTGGGTTTAAGGGGAACTTGAAAGGAAACTGCAGCTTCAGGATGCCCCTTTGCCCATCCCCCTCCTAGTCCAACCTACTTTCATCTCTTGCCCTAAAAAATAAATAGGACACCGTGAGGATAGAGGGAGAAAAGAGTGGCTGGGTCACAAACCTCATTTTCCACCTCCACTCTCGCTCTCCTGTTTTAAGACCATCTTTACCTGGACCTTACTCCCCTGCATTCATGATCTTTCTTTTAAGAGATTCAGTTTATTTTTGTAAATCAGAATTAAATACCAAGGGCAAAAAATGCTCTAAATTATAAAACACATCAACTTTCCTTTCAGAACATGGCTTTACATAATTATAACATGTTTGAGCTGGAGGAGAACTTACACATAATCTTTCTCAAATCTCTCATTTGCAGGCTACTGAAACCCAGAAAAGTTAACTGACCTGTCCAAGCTAGTTGCTGACCCAGTACGAGGAGAGAATTTGACTCCTGTCCAGGACGTTTATCAATAGACTTCAAAGTGAGAATTGTACCGTTTTTCCTTTTTTATGCTGCATGCCTTATGCTGAATTTTGAGCATATTATAATAACACTCTATACTGAAAGTCAGTTATCTAACAGTATCAACTGTCTATAGCACAAGAAAGAATCAGAAAGCAATGGAAAACGATCAAATACTCCAAATAAATGGCTTTGAGTTTACGTACTAAGTTCATGTACTAAGGAAAGTTCCTCAAGCCTTTATTCCAAGTCTATTTACTCTAACATGGTACACGAGCCTAATAAGTTTGGTATTTGGTTTTTTTATTCACATGTTTAATAAAACATACATTGAACCCAGGCACTGTTCTTGGAGGTTAGGGGTTCAAAGGTAAGTAAGATACAGCCTTGGAGCTCACGTTTTACAATTGTAAGCCTACAATTCTAAGGCAATGTGCTTATATGCAGGTTCGTGCAGGTGCTATGAGACCACGCAGTCCACCTTAGGAGAGTCAGAGGAGGTGAAGTCTGCACTGGGCCTGGTAGGGGAAGTAGGTGTTTTTTGGCAAGGCAAAGCAAGGAAAAGTTCTAGGCAAACGGAATAGCATGTAGAAGTTAAAGGACATGGAAGAGTGTCATGTCTTCCAGGAAGTACATGTCTTTATGTATGGAGAAGAGGGTAAATTTAAGGATAGGTGGACTTATATACCACTCCCAGGAGTTTCTTTGTAGTCTTCTTTGTAGTTTCTTTGACTAAGTTCTGGCTACTGGCTATAAATAAAAGTGGTATGTGAAACTCGCAGGCTGAGTCCTTAATGGAAAGGAGTATGCCCTTCTCATCCCTTTTCTTCCTTTTTGGTGACTGGAATGCAGCCTTGATGTCTGGAGGTAGAGCAATCATCTTGGAACACTGAGTAGGAATTGCATATTGGGGAGGGCAGAGCAGCAAAATTGAAAGAATTTAGGTCCCTGATGATTGTAGAGCTGTCAACTCAGTCCAGAAGTACTCTCATTTACATGCAAGAAAAATAAACTTCTATTTGATCTAAGCCACTGTTCCTTTGGGTTGCTGTCACTCACAGATTAGGAAAATGAATGGAAGAAATAACAAATTTGGGAGAGGGGAAGAATATAAATTTGGACAGGTTGATGTTGAATTGAGTGTGGAACTTCCAGATGGAGATATCAAGCCAACAGTCAGCTCTACAATCTGGAACTAAGAGAGAGGTTTGGGATGGAAACCCAAACTTAAGATGCCTAGTGTGGAAGTCACAGAAGAGTCATGGGTATGATTTTGAGTGAAAAGTGGATGACCAAGAAAGCAGTCACAACTGGGGGTTAGATAAGTCAATGTAGTCAAAAAAGGAAAGTGTATGTACTCTGGTACATATAAAGCCAGGGTCATAGGCGATGTGCTCAAGCCAAGCTGGAAGGAACACCTTGGATGCATTTAGTGGACTATACTGATTGGTCAAGGCGAGAATGAAACGCAGATGGGGCAGAGGCCAATGGTCTCTATACAGACTTCCATGGTGTTGATGTAAGAACATTTAAAAGTGTGATCTGAGTATTTGGGACAACACAGTAGCTAACAGATTATCTGACACAGCAGGAAGCAATCAAGATATGAAAGTACAACATTAATAGACCCTGTATCATGAGTAGTTTCATACAATAACATGACCAGGAAAGTTTGACCCCTTGCATGGGAGCTATCTTTCCTCTGCCTTGGTTATAAATATCTTTTTTTTTTTTTTTAATTTTTTTTTTTTTATTTCCAGCATAACAGTATTCATTATTTTTGCACCACACCCCGTGCTCCATGCAATCCGTGCCCTCTATAATACCCACCACCTGGTACCCCAACCTCCCATCCCCCGTCCCTTCAAAACCCTCAGATTGTTTTTCAGAGTCCATAGTCTCTCATGGTTCACCTCCCCTTCCAATTTCCCCCAACTCCCTTCTCCACTCTAAGTCCCCATGTCCTCCATGCTATTTGTTATGCTCCACAAATAAGTGAAACCATATGATAATTGACTCTCTCTGCTTGACTTATTTCACTCAGCATAATCTCTTCCAGTCCCGTCCATGTTGCTACAAAAGTTGGGTATTCATCCTTTCTGATGGAGGCATAATACTCTATCCCCAGGGGTACAGGTCTGTGAATCACCAGGTTTACACACTTCACAGCACTCACCAAAGCACATACCCTCCCCAATGTCCATAATCCCACCCCCTTCTCCCAAAACCCCTCCCCCCAGCAACCCTCAGTTTGTTTTGTGAGATTAAAAGTCACTTATGGTTTGTCTCCCTCCCAATCCCATCTTGTTTCATTTATTCTTCTCCTACCCACTTAAGCCCCCATGTTGCATCACCACTTCCTCATATCAGGGAGATCATATGATAGTTGTCTTTCTCTGCTTGACTTATTTCGCTAAGCATGATACGCTCTAGTTCCATCCATGTTGTCGCAAATGGCAAGATTTCATTTCTTTTGATGGCTGCATAGTATTCCATTGTGTATATATACCACATCTTCTTGATCCATTCATCTGTTGATGGACATTTAGGTTCTTTCCATAGTTTGGCTATTGTGGACATTGCTGCTATAAACATTCGGGTGCATGTGCCCCTTTGGATCACTACGTTTGTATCCTTAGGGTAAATACCCAATAGTGCAATTGCTGGGTCATAGGGCAGTTCTATTTTCAACATTTTGAGGAACCTCCATGCTGTTTTCCAGAGTGGCTGCACCAGCTTGCATTCCCACCAACAGTGTAGGAGGGTTCCCCTTTCTCCGCATCCTCGCCAGCATCTGTCATTTCCTGACTTGTTGATTTTAGCCATTCTGACTGGTGTGAGGTGATATCTCATTGTGGTTTTGATTTGTATTTCCCTGATGCCGAGTGATATGGAGCACTTTTTCATGTGTCTGTTGGCCATCTGGATGTCTTCTTTGCAGAAATGTCTGTTCATGTCCTCTGCCCATTTCTTGATTGGATTATTTGTTCTTTGGGTGTTGAGTTTGCTAAGTTCTTTATAGATTCTGGACACTAGTCCTTTATCTGATATGTCATTTGCAAATATCTTCTCCCATTCTGTCAGTTGTCTTTTGATTTTGTTAACTGTTTCCTTTGCTGTGCAAAAGTTTTGATCTTGATGAAATCCCAATAGTTCATTTTTGCCCTTGCTTCCCCTGCCTTTTGCGTTGTTCCTAGGAAGATGTTGCTGCGGTTGAGGTCGAAGAGGTTACTGCCTGTGTTCTCCTCAAGGATTTTGATGGATTCCTTTCGCACATTGAGGTCCTTCATCCATTTTGAGTCTATTTTTGTGTGTGGTGTAAGGAAATGGTCCAATTTCATTTTTCTGCATGTGGCTGTCCAATTTTCCCAGCACCATTTATTGAAGAGGCTGTCTTTTTGCCATTGGACATTCTTTCCTGCTTTGTCGAAGATTAGTTGACCATAGAGTTGAGGGTCTATTTCTGGGCTCTCTATTCTGTTCCATTGATCTATGTGTCTGTTTTTGTGCCAATACCATGCTGTCTTGATGACGACAGCTTTGTAATAGAGCTTGAAGTCCAGAATTGTGATGCCACCAACGTTGGCTTTCTTTTTCAATATCCCTTTGGCTATTCGAGGTCTTTTCTGGTTCCATATAAATTTTAGCATTATTTGTTCCATTTCTTTGAAAAAGATGGATGGTACTTTGATAGGAATTGCATTAAATGTGTAGATTGCTTTAGGTAGCATAGACATTTTCACAATATTTATTCTTCCAATCCAGGAGCATGGAACATTTTTCCATTTCTTTGTGTCTTCCTCAATTTCTTTCATGAGTACTTTATAGTTTTCGGAGTATAGATTCTGTGCCTCTTTGGTTAGGTTTATTCCTAGGTATCTTATGGTTTTGGGTGCAATTGTAAATGGGATTGACTCCTTAATTTCTCTTTCTTCTGTCTTGCTGTTGGTGTAGAGAAATGCAACTGATTTCTGTGCATTGATTTTATATCCTGACACTTTACTGAATTCCTGTACAAGTTCTAGCAGTTTTGGAGTGGAGTCTTTTGGATTTTCCACATATAGTATCATATCATCTGCGAAGAGTGATAATTTGACTTCTTCTTTGCCGATTTGGATGCCTTTAATTTCCTTTTGTTGTCTGATTGCTGAGGCTAGGACCTCTAGTACTATGTTGAATAGCAGTGGTGATAATGGACATCCCTGCCGTGTTCCTGACCTTAGCGGAAAAGCTTTCAGTTTTTCTCCATTGAGAATGATATTTGCGGTGGGTTTTTCATAGATGGCTTTGATGATATTGAGGTATGTGCCCTCTATCCCTACACTTTGAAGAGTTTTGATCAGGAAGGGATGCTGTACTTTGTCAAATGCTTTTTCAGCATCTATTGAGAGTATCATATGGTTCTTGTTCTTTCTTTTATTGATGTGTTGTATCACATTGACTGATTTGCGGATGTTGAACCAACCTTGCAGCCCTGGAATAAATCCCACTTGGTCGTGGTGAATAATCTTTTTAATGTACTGTTGAATCCTATTGGCTAGTAATTTGTTGAGTATTTTCGCATCTGTGTTCATCAAGGATATCGGTCTATAGCTCTCTTTTTTGGTGGGATCCTTGTCTGGTTTTAGGATCAAGGTGATGCTGGCCTCATAAAATGAGTTTGGAAGTTTTCCTTCCATTTCTATTTTTTGGAACAGTTTCAGGAGAATAGGAATTAGTTCTTCTTTAAATGTTTGGTAGAATTTCCCCCGGGAAGCCATCTGGCCCTGGGCTTTTGTTTGTTTGGAGATTTTTAATGACTGTTTCAATCTCCTTACTGGTTATGGGTCTGTTCAGGCTTTCTATTTCTTCCTGGTTCAGTTGTGGTAGTTTATATGTTTCTAGGAATGCATCCATTTCTTCCAGATTGTCAAATTTATTGGCGTAGAGTTGCTCATAGTATGTTCTTATAATAGTTTGTATTTCTTTGGTGTTAGTTGTGATCTCTCCTCTTTCATTCATGATTTTATTTATTTGGGTCCTTTCTCTTTTCTTTTTGATAAGTCGGGCCAGGGGTTTATCAATTTTATTAATTCTTTCAAAGAACCAGCTCCTAGTTTCGTTGATTTGTTCTATTGTTTTTTTGGTTTCTATTTCATTGATTTCTGCTCTGATCTTTATGATTTCTCTTCTCCTGCTGGGCTTAGGGTTTCTTTCTTGTTCTTTCTCCAGCTCCTTTAGGTGCAGGGTTAGGTTGTGTACCTGAGACCTTTCTTGTTTCTTGAGAAAGGCTTGCACCGCTATATATTTTCCTCTCAGGACTGCCTTTGTTGTGTCCCACAGATTTTGAACCGTTGTATTTTCATTATCATTTGTTTCCATGATTTTTTTCAATTCTTCTTTAATTTCCCGGTTGACCCATTCATTCTTTAGAAGGATGCTGTTTAGTCTCCATGTATTTGGGTTCTTTCCAAACTTCCTTTTGTGGTTGAGTTCTAGCTTTAGAGCATTGTGGTCTGAAAATATGCAGGGAATGATCCCAATCTTTTGATACCGGTTGAGTCCTGATTTAGGACCGAGGATGTGATCTATTCTGGAGAATGTTCCATGTGCACTAGAGAAGAATGTGTATTCTGTTGCTTTGGGATGAAATGTTCTGAATATATCTGTGATGTCCATCTGGTCCAGTGTGTCGTTTAAGGCCTTTATTTCCTTGCTGATCTTTTGCTTGGATGATCTGTCCATTTCAGTGAGGGGAGTGTTAAAGTCCCCTACTATTATTGTATTATTGTTGATGTGTTTCTTTGATTTTGTTATTAATTGGTTTATATAGTTGGCTGCTCCCACGTTGGGGGCATAGATATTTAAAATTGTTAAATCTTCTTGTTGGACAGACCCTTTGAGTATGATATAGTGTCCTTCCTCATCTCTTATTATAGTCTTTGGCTTAAAATCTAATTGATCTGATATAAGGATTGCCACTCCTGCTTTCTTCTGATGTCCATTAGCATGGTAAATTCTTTTCCACCCCCTCACTTTAAATCTGGAGGTGTCTTCGGGCTTAAAATGAGTTTCTTGGAGGCAACATATAGATGGGTTTTGTTTTTTTATCCATTCTGATACCCTGTGTCTTTTGATTGGTGCATTTAGCCCATTAACATTCAGGGTAACTATTGAGAGATATGAATTTAGTGCCATTGTATTGCCTGTAAGTTGACTGTTACTGTATATGGTCTCTGTTCCTTTCTGATCTACCACTTGTAGGCTCTCTCTTTGCTTAGAGGACCCCTTTCAATATTTCCTGTAGAGCTGGTTTGGTATTTGCAAATTCTTTCAGTTTTTGTTTGTCCTGGAAGCTTTTAATCTCTCCTTCTATTTTCAATGATAGCCTAGCTGGATATAGTATTCTTGGCTGCATATTTTTCTCGTTTAGTGCTCTGAAAATATCATGCCAGCTCTTTCTGGCCTGCCAGGTCTCTGTGGATAAGTCAGCTGCCAATCTAATATTTTTACCATTGTATGTTACAGACTTCTTTTCCCGGGCTGCTTTCAGGATTTTCTCTTTGTCACTGAGACTTGTAAATTTTACTATTAGGTGACGGGGTGTGGGCCTATTCCTATTGATTTTGAGGGGCGTTCTCTGAACCTCCTGAATTTTGATGCTCGTTCCCTTTGCCATATTGGGGAAATTCTCCCCAATAATTCTCTCCAGTATACCTTCTGCTCCCCTCTCTCTTTCTTCTTCTTCTGGAATCCCAATTATTCTAATGTTGTTTCGTCTTATGGTGTCACTTATCTCTCGAATTCTCCCCTCGTGGTCCAGTAGCTGTTTGTCCCTCTTTTGCTCAGCTTCTTTATTCTCTGTCATTTGGTCTTCTATATCACTAATTCTTTCTTCTGCCTCACTTATCCTAGCAGTGAGAGCCTCCATTTTTGATTGCACCTCATTAATAGCTTTTTTGATTTCAACTTGGTTAGATTTTAGTTCTTTTATTTCTCCAGAAAGGGCTTTTATATCTCTCGAGAGGGTTTCTCTAATATCTTCCATGCCTTTTTCGAGCCCGGCTAGAACCTTGAGAATTGTCATTCTGAACTCTAGATCTGACATATTACCAATGTCTGTATTGATTAGGTCCCTAGCCTTCGGTACTGCCTCTTGTTCTTTTTTTTGTGTTGAATTTTTCCGTCTTGTCATTTTGTCCAGATAAGAGTATATGAAGGGGCAAGTAAAATACTAAAAGGGTGGCAACAACCCCAGGAAAAAATGCTTTAACCAAATTAGAAGAGATCCAAAATCGTGAGGGGGGAGAAAGGGGATAAAAAGAGGTTCAAAAAGGAAGAAAGAAAAAAAAAAGAAAAAAGAAAAAAAAAAAAGAAAAGAAAAGAATTAAAAAAAAAGGAAAACACCTAAGAAAAATGTAAAAAAGAAAATATATATATATATTAGATAAACTAGTAAAAAATCATTAAAAAAGAAAAAGGTAACAGTTAAAAAAAAAAAATTTTACCCGAAGGCGAGGAAAAAAAAAAACAAAAAATGAAAAAGAAAAAAATTAAATTAACTGCAAGACTAAAAAAATATCACAGGGAAAAAGCCATGAGTTCCTTGCTTGGCTTTCTCCTCCTCTGGAATTCTGCTGCTCTCCTTGGTATTGAAACCGCACTCCTTGGTAGGTGAACTTGGTCTCGGCTGGATTTCTTGTTGATCTTCTGGGGGAGGGGCCTGTTGTAGTGATTGTCAAGTGTCTCTGCCCCAGGCGGAATGACACCGCCCTTACCCGGGGCCGGGGTGAGTAATCCGCTCGGGTTTGCTTTCAGGAGCTTTTGTTCCCTGAGCGCTTTCCGTAGAGTTCCGGAGGACGGGAATACAAATGGCGGCCTCCTGGTCTCCGGCCCGGAGGAGCCGAGAGCCCAGGGCCGCACTCCTCAGTGTGCCCTCAGAGAACAGCGCCCAGTTACTCCCGTCTGCCTGACCTCCGGCCGCGGTCCGAGCTCACCGAGCCTGCGACCAGTTCAAGGTAACACCGAGCTGTGAGCTTACTGTCGGCTCTGTCTCTGTAGCCGGCTTTCCCGTTCCAATACCCGCAAGGTCTGCGACACTCAGACACTCCTGATCCTTCTGTGACCCTGCGGGACCTGAGGCCACGCTGACCCCGCGTGGGCTTCGCCCCGGTTTAGCCTCTGGAGCGATGTCCCTCAGCGGAACAGACTTTTAAAAGTCCTGATTTTGTGCGCCGTTGCTCCGCCGCTTGCCGGGAGCCGGCCCCTCCCCCCGGGGTCTATCTTCCCGTCGCTTTGGATTCACTTCTCCGCCGGTCCTACCTTTCAGAAAGTGGTTGTTTTTCTGTTTCCAGAATTGCTGCTGTTCTTCTCTTCGATCTGCCGATGGATTTTCAGGTGTTTGCAATCTTTAGATAAGCTATCTAGCTGATCTCCGGCTAGCTGAAGCAGTCTCAGCCTGCTACTTCTCCGCCAACTTGACTCCTCCTCCGGTTATAAATATCTTTGTGTGGAAGGCAGGTACCTGCCAGAAGGCTAGTACATCTCTTCAGAGCAGGGCATGTCCTTACAGAAACCAGTAGTTAACAATGTTTTGATTCTCCTCAGAGTTCTGTTTGGCTTTGCAACTGGCCTTGTTCTTTGAGAGAGGATAAGAGGGAGAAGAATAAAAGAAGGCAGGAGGGAAGGAGAAAGAAAGTGACAGTAAGTGAAAAAATACTCATTTGGAGGACTCAATAGTCATATAGTCTTTGTAGGATACATAAAATTCCTGTCACCTAGAATGCTTTTGTCCTCCTCGTTATATTTCCATTCTTTCAAGATCCATCTCACATTTTATCCTCTCCACCCAGACTTCTCAAGTCACCCTGTCCCATATTGATCTCACATTCATAAAAACTCAAACAGCACCTCTACCTTATTTGTACTACACAAGAAGTAATTCAATTATGAACTGATTTTAAATTGTAATCTATGTGGAATCTTCTCTCTCCAAATAAATTATACGCTCCTTGAGGAGAAGGATTACATTGTACATGGTAGCTGTATCCTTTACATGTTACATCTATAGTAGTATTAAACAGATATTTGGTGATGAAATTGAACCAATGGAGCATGTGAGTTGTATAAATGCCATGATATACTTGCTAGTAAGAGCATCTCATGGTGGATCTTTAAAGAAGGAGTAAGTACACATTATACTCTTTGTTTTTCTTGTTTCATGTATATTGTAGAAAACATTTAAATAATCACCCAGAGTGCTAAGCTAACACTTCACCCCATAGCAACATAAGGGGACAGTTGCTTGTCCAATGTACAGATTACGGGTTGACCCTTTGGCTTCTAAACATTTTTCATTTTTTTGGTGAAGTGATTTGCTTCAATTAGTTGAAATGATTTAAAAATTTCTTTCTTTTTTTTTTTTTTTTACAAATCAAAACCACAGTGAGATACTACCACACAACAGTCCGAATGGTTACAATTAACAAGTCAGGAAATGACAGGTGTTGGTGAGGATGTGGAGAAAGGGGAACCCTCCCAGTGTTGGTGGGAATGGATAAAGTAGATGTGATTGAGATTTTATACATATATATATATATATATATATACGCCATAAAAAAGAAACCTTGCCATTTGCAACTACATGGTTGGAACTACAGGGTATTATGCTAAGTGAAATAAGTCAATTAGAGAAAGACAGCTATTATATGATCTCACTGATATGAGGGATTTGAGAAATAAGACAGAGGATCATAGGGGAATAGGGAGAAAAGTGAAACAAGGTGAAACCAAAGAGCGAGATAAGCCCTAAGAGACTGTTAATCTCAGGAAAGATACTGAGGGTTTCTGGAGGGGAGGAGAGTGGGAGGGATAGTGTGGCGGGGGGATGGACACTGGGGAGTGTATGTGCTAGGGTGAGCACTGTGAATTGTGTAAGACTGATGAATCACAGACCTATACCTCTGCAAAGAATAATACATTATATGTTAATAAAAATTTATGTTTTTAAAGTAAGAAATGGGAAAAGGGCTCAGATTTCTTTGTAATGACTATTAGACACAGTTTGAATCTTCCCATGCAGAATAGGCCTGAGACTTGGGGTCTGCAAATTTCTATGTAAATCCCGAAGCTCCTTGTGGATACTTTGACCAGAGTGATAAGGATTATGGTGGCCAAGGTGAACTGACTTCTCAGGTGGTGCCACAATGAAGGTAGAGATGCACCATCAGTCCTCTTTTACTGATAAATCATCAAGCAAACAATAGTCTCTGTTTAACTGTAGAGATAGACTGAAAGGTCTCTAGGTAGAGTATACGTAAAACCAGAAGACCAACCCAAATGATTCCAGAATGGAGTATAGAAAAAATAGAATTCCAATAATACAAAAAACAAAGACAAAAAATGAGTTCCAGATTAGTAACTATTAATCTTAAATATGGGAACAGGAACCACCTGATCTTACAGAGATGTAAACAGTTGAAAATTGCAATAGCTGCTTTTTTTGAGCTGTAGTGCCAGGTACTACATTTTGCTCTTTAAGTAAATTATCTGTAATCCACCACAGTCCTACAAAAGTATTAGTATCTCCATTGTATGGTTTTAAAAACACAGTCAAAATGATGCTAAGTAAAATGCTTAAGGTTGCAATGCTATTAATGAGAGAGAACTGGGATAGAAACTCACATCCATCTGAAGCCGAATCCAATGTTTTATCTATACCCTTATATGTCTGCTGAATTTCTGTACAGTGATTTAGTTTACAAAGGACTTCTTATTTCCCCCACTCCCCTCCCCTCCAAAACCTCAGTTTGTTTCTCAGAGTCTATAGTCTCTCATGGTTTGTCTCCCCCTCCAATTTCCCCCAACTCACTTGTCCTCTCCATCTCCCAGTGTCCTCCATGCTATTTGTTATGCTCCACAAATAAGTGAAACCATATGATAATTGACTCTCTCTGATTGACTTATTTCACTCAGCATAATCTCCTCCAGTCCCATCCATGTTGATACAAAAGTTGGATATTCATCCTTTCTCATGGAGGCATAATACTCCATTGTATATATGGACCATATCTTCTTTATCCATTTGTCTGTTGAAGGGCATCTTGGCTCTTTCCACAGTTTGGTGACTGTGGCCATTGCTGTTATGAACACTGGGGTACAGATGGCCCTTCTTTTTACTGCATCAGTTTACAAAGAACTTCTATGTATATCATTTCTTCTGGTCATTATGTATGGCAGGTTATTATTATATCCACTTTGCAGATAAGGATAAATGAGAGCAAATCACTAAATATGGGTAAGCCCTAGTTTCCTCTGATGTAAAATGAAATAATGCCCACCATGAGTTGTTATTGGGGACTAGACATGTTTACGATGTCTAATTAGTAGTCCACAATCATTGCATAATAAATGTTAGCTCTTGGGGCACCTGGGTGAATCAGTGGGTTAAGCCTCTGCCTTCAGCTCAGGTCATGATCTCAGGGTCCTGGGATAGAGCTCCGAATCGGGCTCTCTGCTCAGCAGGGAGTCTGCTTCCTCCCTCCCCACTCTCTGTCTGCCTCTCTGCCTGCTTATGATCTCTCTCTCTGTCAAATAAGTAAATAAAATTAAAAAATGTTAGCTCTTTTTTTTAAAAGATTTTATTTATTTATTTGACAGAGATCACAAGCAGGCAGAGAGGCAGACAGAGGAGGTGGGGGAAGAAGGTTCCCCGCTGAACAGAGAGCCCGATGCAAGGCTCGATCCCATGACCCCGAGATCATGACCTGAGCTGAAGGCAGAGGCTTAAACCACTAAGCCTCCCAGGCCCCCCTAAATGCTAGCTCTTATATTGTTACTATCATTGGCAAAGTTGGGAAGTTGGGAATTTCCCGAATCACCCAGCTTAAAGGTGACACATCCAAGACTCATGTGCAAATTTTTTTTTATCCTATCCCAGTGATCCATCTTCTATGGCTGAGTCCAGTGAAACCTCAGGAGGATTTCTCTACAGGTTTATATTTATGCCGGACAAGCAGCACAAGGTATAGGCAAGAGTCAAGCACCAAAAAATCCTTACTCTACAATTGTTTCTTGACCTTGGCTACACATAAGAATCATCTGGGAGTTTTTTTGTAGAAATCCTGATGCCCTGGACACTCCCCAGAACAATGACATCAGAGTCATTGGTGGTGGGATTAGTAATTTTTGGAGTTCTCCAATATGTAGCTAGGGTTGAGAACAATTGACCTAGAGAAAACAATGGCCAAAGATTCATTCATCATGAGGTATTTCTGACTCCCAATGGCCTTGTCATTCACATACAGCCTCACATTTTAACACCTTAGTTATGTGATGCTCTGCCCCTGGCAAATACTTTCTTCCTTATTAGGCCATCAGAACACAGATAAACAGTCCAAAAAAATACCATCCCCAAAATACCATCCCTGATGAGAAAACCCATACCCATAGACAAAATTTAGATTATCCAAGACTGTGGCTGAAATACAGACAAGTGAAGCTTTGCTTTTAGGCAAAATCCCACAAACCAGCCATGACTCTTTTATTTAAGACCTGAAGACAATGAAAGTATTTTTTCCAGTAAGAGGTGAAAATAAACAGGCCGGGGGGACTCTTAGGGAAAAGTCAGAGTGGATTTAGCATCAGCTTAGAAAGACTAGTGACTTGGTTGTTAATTCTAACCATTCTCAACTGTCCATTAGCCCAGTATTTAGACTGTGTATTTTCTAAAGATAAGAACCATCTATTTCTCATCAGACTCTGGATTTGAAAAATAAAACAAACACTCCTTCACCAAAACTAGATCAGAAGAGGTATTGGGCTAGGATATTAAAATATTACATATGTCACATACATGGGACAACCATTCCCAATCACTGTGTAAAGCATTCCTGTTTCCCATTTATAAGAGAGTTTTAGAGAAGGCATGTACTCTTTTTGCCTGCTTTTTTCTAGTCCACAGTAATTTCAGCTGTATACTCCTCCATCTAACTCTTCGATGGCTGTTGGCATCCTTTCCTCTTAGAGTGGAAGCTGTTGGATCTAAAGTGTAGGTCTTTGACAATTGCCATCAAATCATTTTACAGTTACTTGAGAGTCATGCTGCTTATTTAATTTTTAAATGTCCTGAAATATCAGGTGTGCAATTTGTAGAGGAAATGTAACAATAGACCATTTTTTCTAATGGGATTTCAACAGGGACGAAACTAGAGGGATAAATCTGGTTCTCTAAGTCATTAAGAATATAGGGCATGCTGGTTCCAAAAAGTTTCCTAATAAGGAGAATTATGTAGCAAAGAAGAAAAAAAATACAGGTACTCAATTATAATTACTTATTTTAGAAAAAGATAAAAGTTATAGATTTTGATGAAGAATATATTTTTTATTTTGTTTTTATTTTTTAAAGATTTTATTTATGTATTTGACAGAGAGAAACACAGCAGGAGAGGGAACACAAGCAGGGGGAATGGTTGAGGGAGAAGCAGGCTTCCCACTGAGCAGGGAGCCTGATGCGGGGCTCTATCTCAGGACCTTGGGATCATGGCCTGAGCTGAAGGCAGCCGCTTAACGAATGAGTCACCCAGGCGCCCGTATATTTTTTATTTTAGATCAATAAATCATGATCTTGTTCAGCTGTGTTTAGGAAAAGATTCTTCCCTATTGAAGAAACCTAAATAGGGTTAGTTTGTAGTTTATTGGAAAAACCCATCCAGGCCATTTGTTAACAATAAGCATATAAAATTAACCAGTATCTAAACAAGACAAAACTCTGCTTTTATTTTTTAAAATTACTGGTGATAGACATATATTTATGTATATGAAAGGAAGATGTCATATTTACTAGAAGGAAAATGCAACCTTAAGGAAGAACAAGAAACAAACTGAAATCTATACTGTACACATAAACCATGTTTGGTCAGGGGCAGCTGACAATTTGTAAGGCTAAACTGTAAGTCTTTTCTTCGTTAGGATTTCTTCAAATTTTAAATTAGTTTTATATAACCATCCAAAGCCAGTATTTTTTTCTTTTTGTTATGCTTTTCTACCTTCAGTAATTAACAATGATCACAAACAAATCAAGAAATAAAATTAAATGGGTAATGCTGGGTACATCTATTTTTACAGTATAAAGATATCTTAAATTAGTGACTAAAGGAAGGAAATTCATTTGCCTTAAGTAGTATATGGGTAGTAGTATATGGGTAGTCTCATCATTCTACATTCTTTGTTCTTCAACATGACACCCTTAGTCATATTTAGAGAGCTATGGTCACATCCATTAAATAAGCCCAGTTATAAATATCAAGCAACCCTATCTCCCTCTTCATTCGCTTCCTTCATTACTTAAGAGCAAATTTCACAGGAGGCCAGCTTGTGGTTAAAATGTATGTGAGACTATAACCATAATCCATGAGAACATAAATGTTCAGCTTTATGAGTTATAAACCTATTTGATGTCATTTGACTGAGAAATTCTGTCCTTTTAGCTATATTTCTTCAGTCTTTTTTGGGTATTTCATTAAGTGGAAAATCCTTCTTTATAAAAAATATTTTATTTATTTATTTGAGACAGAGACAGAGATAATGACAGACAGCACAAATTGGGAGGAGAGGAAGAAGCAGGCTCCCTGCTGAGCAGGGAGTCCAATGGGGCACTGGGATCATGACCTGAGCCCAAGGCAAATGCTTAACTGACTGAGCCACCCAGATAGCTGGGATCTTAACTAGAGTCCTAAGAAGAATTTTCTGGGGCACCTGGATTGCACAGTCACTTAAGCATCTGCCTTCACCTCAAGTTACAATCCCAGGGTCTTGGGATTGAACCCCCATCAGGCTCTCTGCTCAGTGGGGAGTCTGCTTCTCCCTCTTCCCCTACCCCCATTCATATTCTCTATTTCTCACTTTCTCGCTTTCTCTCTCTCTCTCTCTCTCTCTCTCTCTCTCAAAGAAATAAAGTCTTTTAAAAAAAAGGTCCCAGCTATTAAGATTCTCACCACAAAAGGCCTTGAGCCAGTTCCTGCTTATGCACTGGGAACGTGAGCTCCACAGAATGAGGGTTCTTTTCTGAAGATGAGACATCAAGTGCTCCTGGAAGGATAAGGAGTTCTTCACTGAGAAAATGATCTGGGTTGACAAGCATTGTATGTTTGTTCAGTGTCAACTTAGCTGAGCCAAAACTACATCTCTCCAGAATTTCCTTTCCTGCATAGTTCTGGGTTAAGATGGGCCACAAGGGATATTTTGTATCAGATTAAGAAAATACAAATGAAGCGGATCCATCTTCTTATCCTGAATGATCAAGATAGTGCACACAGTTTGTTGCAGCTCATACAGCTTCTCTCTTATCTGCTGCCTTATCCGTTGGGTGCTGAGCTCACAGATCCTCTAGTTCCTGCCTCCTACCACTTTTCCAGTTCCTGGGACATTTGAGTGTTTAGCTTTGAGATGAAGGGTGGCTACTTATGTAGGAAACTCCCATCACCAGAGATGGAGGCTTAAAGGTCATGGTGAGAGACAAACATGGTTCCAGTTAATCTTTGGGGTTCCAGCTCAACTTTGCAAGTTCTAACTTACCTTTGTTTCCTCTACTTTCTGTTTGTCATTCCTTCTTGAATACTGGCCCTGTCAATGCAGATTTAGCATCAGTTTGGGCTCCAGCACCAGACTCAAAAGCAACAGCTTCACATGGGCTGTTTAACAGCTTCCACAATTGCATATGGTAAAATTCCTATAATAAATCCCTTGATGTTGCTATCTATATATATAGATATTAATACATTTATGTAGCTGAAAGAGAGATAGTAATAGGGAGTGATGAAGATGAAAAAAAGGGATAGATATCTCTTACTGATTCTGCTTTCCAAATGAGACTGTGACTGATACTAGAAGCCTGGACTCTATAAGAACTTGGAGGAGCACCTCAAGGGGAAGGAGATTGACTGATAGTAACTAAGGGAAGCAGGTTATACCTGAGTGTCAGTTCTATTGCCGCTGTCTCAAGGTCTGGCTCCTCTGCTGATTCCTGCCCTTTGTTCAAACTACAGTCTGTCTTACTGTTTGACCCCGCCCTTACCCTTGCACTTGATGACATCTCAGCGAGCCCTATTGACTATTGTTGCTTTGACTCCTGTTAGTGGCCATTTTTTCTTGACTTTATTCCTGGATCTTCCCTCTATGCATGTGACAGCACCTATCACTGAAGTCCTCCTGCAACTTTGGGGCCTATGATAATACATTTGTGGCCACATCTCCTGTCCCAACTACCCCCTCATCATAGTCTGCTACTGTCTCTGGAAAGCAATACATTAAACCTATATTATGTTGACTTCTGTACTAAGAAAAATGTCATCACACAGAAAGCTTGAGGTGGGAGGGTAAGAAATGAAGGATTCAGAATTGTGGTGAACAAAGAAAGGCAAGCCTAAGTAGGAGATCACACTGGTAGCCACTGGTTATCCAAGGAATAGCAAGAAAGCTGGCATGCCTTAAGAGACTCTGGAGAGTTGTGGTTGATGTTCATTTTTTTTATTATGTTCAGTTAGCCATTGTATGGTACATCATTAGTTTTTGATGTAGCATTCATTGATTCATTAGTTGTGTATAACACCCAGTGCTCATCACAACATGTGCCTTCAATACCCATCACCCAGTTACCCTCATCTCCCATATCCCTCCCCCACTTAAACCCTTGGTTTCTTTCCTGGAGTCCATAGTCTCTTATGGTTCATCTCCCTCTATGATTTCTCCCCATTCAGTTTTCCTTCCCTTCCCCTGTGGCCTTCTGTGCTATTCCTTATGTTCTGCATATGAGTGAAACCGTATGACAGTTGTCTTTCTCTGCTTAACTTTGTTCACTCAGCATAATCTCCTCCAGTTCCATCCATGTCGATGCAAATGGTGGGTATTCATCCTTTCTGATAGCTGAGTAATATTCCATTGTATATGTGGACCACATCTTCTTTATCCATTCATCTTTCAAAGGGCATCTTGGCTCCTTCCATTGTTTGGCTGTTGTGGACATTACTGCTATGAACATTGGGTTGCATGTGCCCCTTCTTTTTGCTACATCTGTGTTTTGGGGGGTAAATACCTAGTAGTGCCATTGCTGGGTCATAGGGTAGTTCTATTGTTAACATCTTGAGAAACCTCCATACTGTTTTCCAGATTGGCTGCACCAGCTTGTATTCCCACCAACAGTGTAAGAGGGTTCCCCTTTCTCCACATCCTCACCAACATTTGTTGTTTCCTGTTTTGTTTTTGGGCCATTCTAACTGGCATAAGGTGGTATCTCATTATGGTTTTGATTTGTGTTTCTCTGGTGGCTAGCAATGTTGAACATTTTTTTCAATTGTCTGTTAGTCATTTCTATGTCTTCTTTAGAGAAGTGTCTGTTCATGTTTTCTCCCCCCCCCCTTTTTTTAACTTGATTGTTTTTTGAGTGTTCAGTTTGAGTTCTTTGTAGAACTTGAATACCAAACCTTTATCTTTAATGTCATTTGCAAATATCTTCTCCCATTCCATGGATTTTCTCTTAGTTTTGTTGACTGTTTCCTTTGCTGTGCAGAAGCTTTTTATCTTGATGAAGTCCCAAAAGTTCATTTTTGCTTTTGTTTACCTTGCCTTTAGAGATGTGTCTTGAAAGAAGTTGTTATGGCCAATGTCAAAGAAGTTACTGCCTATCTTCTTCTGTAGGATTTTGGAATCCTGTCTCACATTGAGGTATTTCATCTATTTTGAGTTTATCTTTGTGTATGGTGTAAGAGAATACTCCAGTTTCATTCTTCTGTATGTTAGCTGGACAATTTTCCCAGCACAACTTATTGAAGAGACTGTCTTTTTTCCATTGGATATTTTTTCCTGCTTTGTCAAAGATTAGTTGACCATAGAGTTGATAGTTCGTTTCTGGAGTCTCTATTCTGTTCCACTGGTCTATGTGTCTGTTTTTGTGCTAATACCATGCTGTCTTGGTGATCTCAGCTTCATAATAGAGTTTGAAGTCAGACAATGAGATGTCCCAGAATTGTTTCTCTTTTTCAACATTCTCTTGGTGATTCAGGGTCTTTTCTGGTTACATATAAATTTTAGGATTGTTTGCTCCAGCTCCTTGAAAAATGCCAATGGTATTTTGATAAGGATGGCTTTGAAAGTGTAGATTGCTTTGGGCAGGACAGACATTTTAATAATGTTTATTCTTCCAATCCATGAGCATCTTTTTCCATCTTTTTGTGTTTTCTTTGATTTCTTTCATAAGTGTTCTTAGATTCTAGAGTATAGATCTTTTACCTCTTTGGTTAGGTTTATTTCTAGGTATCTTATAGTTTTTGGTGCTATTATAAATAGAATCAATTTCTTAACTTCTCTTTCTACAGTTACATTGTTAGTGTATAGAAAAGCAACCAGTTTCTGTGCATTGATTTTATATCCTGTCACATTTCTGTATTGCTATAAGAGCTCTAGTAATTTGGGGTGGAATCTTTTGGGTTTTCCACATAAAGGATCATGTCATCTGTGAAGAGAGAGTTTGACTGCTTTTTTGCCAACTTGAATGCCTTTTATTTCTTTTTGTTGTCTGATTGGTAATCTTAGGACTTCTAGCACTATGTTGATGTTCTAAAGAAAGAGGAGCTGAGGAGCTTAACACAAAATTCACATGCTTCCTAAGTCTGAAGAGAGGATGCCTTGAGGTGTGTGACTGGCTCAGTTGGTAGAGCATGTGACTCTTGATCTCAGGATCATGAGTTCAAGCCTCATATTGGGGATAGGGTTTCCAAAATAAAATAAAATAAAATAAAAAATAAAAACAAACAAAAACAAAAAAACAAAGCTATGAAGAGAAGCTGCTTTGCAAACAGAGTAATTGATAATGCCACTCTTCACAACTGGGACAATGTGCCATGTCTTAAACGGGACAGCATATTGCTTTGCCAGAGCATTCCTTTGTAATGGTAAGCTAGAACCGAGATTTTTCTTTTGTTTATAATAATTTTTGACCTCTAAAGTTTCAACCTGATGTTCAAAGAAGTAGCCTTTTGTGAAACTTTTTTTATTTTATTTTTTTAATTATGTTCAGTTAACCAACATAGTACATCATTAGTTTTTTGTGTAGTATTCAATTTAAAACAAAGCCTTATAGGAAATCAATTAAATTTATAATAATATTAAAAATTACTAATAAGTTTAACAAAAAAGTGTAAAACATATACTCTGAGAACTAAAGAATGTTGCTGAAAGAAATTTAAGAATATCTAAATAAATGAAAAGACATTTCTTGCTAACATTACACCACAAATTGATCTACAGAGTCAATGCAATCCCTATCAAAATCCCAGTCAACTCCTTTGCAGAATTGAATAAGCTCATCCTAAAATTCATGGGGAAATGAGAGGGTGAGAGGGACCCAAAGTAGTCAAAACAATCTTGAAAAGGAAGAGCAAATTTGGATGACTCACATCACCCAATTTCAAAATTTACTGCACTGCAGCAATAACTAACAAAGTGTAGTACTGACATAAGGATAGACTGATAGATGAATGGAATAGAATTTAGAGTTGAGAAATAACCCTTACATTTACAGTTAACTGATTTTTGACAAAGGTGTCAAGACAATTCAGTAGGGGAAGCAATAGTCTTTTCAATAAATTGTGCTGAGACGGGGTGCCTGGGTGGCTCAGTAGGCTAAGCCTCTGCCTTTGGCTCAGGTCATGATCCCAGAGTCCTGAGATCGAGCCCTGCATCGGGCTCTCTGCCCAGCATGGAGCCTGCTTCCCCCTCTCTCTCTGTCTGCTTCTCTGTCTACTTGTGATCTCTGTCAAATAAATAAATAAAATCATAAAAAAAAGTGTGCTGAGACAACTGGATATCTACATGCATAATAATGAAGTTAGATCTCTACTTCACATCTTATATAAAAATTAACTCAAAATGGATGAAAGACTTTTTTAAAAAAGATTTTATTTATTTATTTGACAGAGAGAGAGCCAGAAAGAGGGAGAGCAGGCAGGGAGAACAACAGAGGGAGAGGGAGAAGCCAGCTCTCTGCTGAGCAGGGAGCCCATTGAGGGGCTCAATCCCAGGATCATGACATGAACCGAAGGCAGGTGCTTAACCCACTGAGCCACACAGACACCCCACAAAATGGATCAAAGACTTAACTGTAAGAGCTGAAACGATAACATTCTCAGAAGAGAAGCACATATTATTGGAGATCTTAGATTAGGCAAGATATAATATCAAAAACAAGCAACAAAAGAAAAAGCATAGATCAGTCAGAAATTGTCAAAATTAAAATCATTTGTGCTTTAAATCAGACAACAAAAAGAAATAAAAGGCATCCAAATCAGCAAAGAAGTCAAACTCTCACTCTTTGCAGATGATATGATACTTTATGTGGAAAACCCAAAGACTCCACTCCAAAATGGCTAGAACTCATATAGGAATTCAGTAAAGTGTCAGGATATAAAATCAATGTACAGAAATCAGTTGCATTTCTATACACCAACAAGACAGAAGAAAGGGAAATTAAGGAATCAATCCCATTTACAACTGCACCACAAACCATAAGGCACCTAGGAATAAACCTAACCAAAGAGACAAAGAACATGTACACAGAAAACTATGAAGTACTCATGAAAGAAATTGAGGAAGACACAAAGAAATGGAAAAAAAAGTCCCATGCTCATGGACTGGAAGAAAAAAATATTGTGAAAATGTCTATGTTACCTAAAGCAATCTACACATTTAATGCAATGCCTATCAAAATACCATTGATTTTTTTCAAGGAAATGGAACAAATAATCCTAAAATTTGTATGGAACCAGAAAAGACCCCAAATAGCCAGAGGAAAGTTGAAAAAGAAAACCAAAGTTGGTGGCATCAAAATTCCTGACTTCAAGCTCTATTACAGAGCTATAATCATCAAGGCAGCCTGGTACTGGCACAAAAACAGACACATAGGTCAATGGAACAGAATACAGAGCCCAGAAGTGGACCATCAACTCTATGGTCAACTAATATTTAACAAAGCAGGAAAGAATGTCCAATGGAAAAAAGACAGTCTCTTCAAAAAATGGTGTTGGGAAAATTGGACAGCCACATGCAAAAGAATGAAACTGGAACATTTCCTTATACCACACACAAAAATAGACTCAAAATGGATGAAAGACCTCAATGTGAGACAGGAATCCATCAAAATTCTTGAGGAGAACACAGGCAGCAACTTTTTCTACCTCAGCCGCAGCAACTTCTTCCAAGAAATAGTGCCAAAGGCAAGGGAAGCAAGGATAAAAATGTACTATTGGGACTTCAACAAGATCAAAAGCTTTTGCACAACAAAGAAAATAGTCAACAAAACTAAGACAGCCGACAGAATGGGAGAAGATATTCACAAATGACATATCAGATTAAGAGCTAGTAAAATCTATAAAGAATTTATCAAACTCAATACCCAAAGAACAAATAATCCAATCAAGAAATGGGCAGAAGACATGAACAGACATTTCTGCAAAGAAGACATCCAAATGGCCAACAGACACATGAAAAAGTGCTCAACATCACTTGGTATCAGGGCAATACAAATCAAAACCACAATGAGATACCACCTCACACCAGTCAGAATAGCTAAATTAACAAGTCAGGAAATGACAGATTTTGGCGAGGATGGGGAGAAAGGGGAACTCTCCTGCAGTGTTGGTGGGAATGCAAGCTGGTGCAGTCACTCTCTAAAACAGTAGGGGGGTTCTTCAAAAACTTGAAAATAGAGCTAAACTTTGATCCAGCAATCACACTACTGGGTATTTACCCTAAAGATACAAATGTAGTGATCTGAAGGGGCACGTGCATCCAAATGTTTATAGCAGCAATGTCCACATAGCCAAACCATGGAAAGAGCCTAGATGTTCATCAACAGATGAATGGACAAAGAAGATGTGGAAAATATATACAATAGAATACTATGCAGCCATCAAAAAACCCAAAATCTTACTATTTGTAACGACATGGATGGAACTAGAGGGTATTAGGTTGTGCAAAATAAGTCAATCAGAGAAGGACAATTATATTGTCTCTGATATGAGGAATTTGAGAGGCAGTGGAGGGGTCGTGGGGAAGGGAGGGAAAAAAATGAAACAAGATGGGATCAGGGAGTGAGACAAACCATAAAAGACTTTTAATCTCAGGAAACAAACTGAGGGTTACTGGGGGGTCAGGGCAGTGGGATAGGGAGGCTGGGTTATGGACATTGGGGGGGGTATGTGCTATGGTGAGTGCTGTGAATTGTGTAAGCCTGATGAGTCACAGAACTCTACCCCTGAAGCAAACAATACATTGTATGTTAGTAAAAAATCATTTGTGCTTTAAAGGACACTATTAAGAAATGAAAAGGCAATAAGCTGTATGTTCAAAATTTTTTTCAAATCATATATCTGAAGATTTATTTATTTATTTATTTGACAGAGAGAGAGATCACTGAATAAAAAAACTTACTTAAGACATATTTTTAAAAACTCTTGTACCTTAATAATAAGAGACAAATAACCCCATCTAAAAATGAGCAAATAATGTAAATAGACATTTTTCCAATGAAGCTATACAAATGGCCAATAATCACATGGAAAAATGCTCATCATCACTAACCATCAGAATGATATGAATTAAAAACACAATGAGATATCACTTCAGAAGCAAATAAGATGGTGAAGGAGTAGGGGAACCCTAAGCTTGCCTCATCTGTTGAATACAGATAGACAATTATCAAGTCATTCTTAACACCTAAGAAATCAATCAGTCCTCAGATTGAGAGAACAAAACTGCAAGTCTGAAGGTAGAAAAGCTACCACTGGAAGATGGGAGGTGCAGAGTTGATTTGGAGGAGATAAGAACTATCTTTTCTTGTTCTCCAGTGCCTTGTCTGGCTACCTCTCATGCTTAGGCTCACCCAAGTTGAGAATGTCTCCCATTCCATGGAGTGTTCCTACTGCTGCTGGGAGAGTATGATGGGTTTCCAGTACCAATGCCAGCAGTGCCATAACTACCAGCTCTGCCAAAACTCCTTTTGGCATGGCCATGCCAGCAGCCCTCACAGCAACCTATACCAGATGAAGGAGCACTCCTCTTGGAAATCCCCTGCAAAGAAGCTGAGCCAAGCAATTAGTAAATCTTTGGGATGCATGCCCACCAGAGAAACCCCACATCCTGTTTTTCTTGAGCAGCCAGAGAAACGACTTGATGTTGCAAATATAGTTCCACCTTGCCCACTGGCTAAAATGAATGACAACATGGTGAGCCACACGTCCTCCGAAGTGCCAACCCCCACAAAGAACAACTGAAAGAATCTGCTTGTGAGTGGTGCCTGGGGTGGAAGCTCTTCATTTGTGACAAGCAGTAAATATAGTCAAACAGATTAGGCACTTTTGAGATTTTTTAAAAATATTAAAAAATATTTTGATGATCATGAAAAAAAAGTCCTTACCATTGTTTTTAATCGCATTTAGTCACATAATTTATAGTAGCATAGGTTTATACAAGATGTTTAAGACTGGTTGCTAACTTAGTCTTATATTTTCTTTGAAAACGGAGAATAAGGGAGTTAGTTATGAGTTAGAGAATATTTCAGGATGACAAGTTGACTATAAACACAAAAGGTACACTGATAGCAATTCTACAAATAGCAACTATGAATATAACTTATTTAAGCCTATTGGTTCACAGTTTTAAAAGTACTCTCATTTCTTTTAAGCACTATAAATGATTCATGAAAGTCTACTGTGAACAGTGATATATTCAGTCCACCTAGTTAGTGGGTGGAGAATAAATTTATATGATCATCCAACTCAGAGTCTGATTTGGGTTCAAAAATCAAACTGTGTTCCAAAACAGTCACAAGTGGCATAATCAGTTCCTCAGATAACACAGCTCCCGAAACTCTCATCCCCTTGGTGACCCTCCTTTTCTGCTTTGACTTACACATGCCTTTCTTTTAAAGAAGCAAAAAGTATAAAATTTCACCAAAATTCTTAAAGTCACCATTTATACAGCACTAAATGATGATAGCTTTGGCATCTGACATTACAGTTACTTTTGTTACAAATTCTTCATTCTGTATCAAGGCGAGATGGGAAGAATAAGATTCCCAAAGGCAGAGTCTTGAGTTATGAAGTATCCAGATGAGTGTGCACGTGTGTGCGGCATAGCTGCCTTTTATTGGGCTGCAATATGCTGCTGCTCAGCATGATCCTGAGAGTCCTTAAGAAAGGGTCTCAAGAGTACAGTGCTCACTCCAGGATGATTAGTTGAAGATTGGTTTTGCATTAGTAGAGGGGCAGACGAGAGGGAGCCCTGCTTAGGGAAACCACTGCAAGGTATTATAATTGGGGAGGTGCAAAATCTAAAGTTATAGAAGTCTGCCAACACCGTGGTCATGCCCGGCTTAAAGGTCCTCCATTGGGGAAGGAGGACAGAGACCTGAGAGTGGAAAGCATGATCTGAAGGTCTGTTGGGTCACAAGAATGAGTGCTGCCAATGTGCTGCACAGTTCCCAGGCAT
Source organism: Mustela erminea (assembly GCF_009829155.1). Classification (NCBI taxonomy): domain Eukaryota; kingdom Metazoa; phylum Chordata; class Mammalia; order Carnivora; family Mustelidae; genus Mustela; species Mustela erminea. The sequence continues at coordinate 16,573,402 of NC_045635.1, read as the reverse complement.
AGGGACAGGGACTCCAGCTGAGGGCAGCAAGCCTGGGTGCCGGCTCTACGTTCTGCCTTGCCATAAATTATGAGCTACTGTTGGGTTGTAGGACCATTTTCCTTGCACAGGTGGCAAATAGAAAAAGTGCAATGAGACCCTCCCCCAGGGGATCAGCACAGGCCCATACTGCTGGAATCCCTAAAATGTGGAGTTTTAAAACCCAACCATGCACCTGAGATAAAACAGCTTGGACATAGGCAAGGTGAAAAGAGGGATCTGAGAAACTGGGAACACAAGAGAAACTGGGAACACAAGAGGGGTGATTGTTTGCTCTTTCATCAGAGCTTCCTGAAGAGTAGTGGGAATGAACTCTCAGCTCTGGGTTACAGAGCGGGATGCCACAATTTTCATCCTGCCCGTCAGTTTTTAAGTCTTCAGGGAGCAAAACAGGCCCACCTAGTGGTGGCCAGAGCCATTTGTACCGAGCCCTGCCCAGCTGTACCCTGCAGGCACATACATCTCCATTAGGTCAAGCCTTCCTGAAAGTCAGTGCAACAGGCCCCCTCCCCCAGAAGAAGAATATAAACACCTCACACACACCAAGTCTACTGATCATAGAGGGCTGCAGAGCTTCAGCTCTAGGAGAAGTAGGATCCAGCTTTCTTTTTATTTTTACTTTTTTTAAAATTTTTCTAGTTCATTTTAAAATTATTTCTAAATTTTTTAGTTGCATATATTTTTCAAATATTTTTAATTTTTATTTTTGGATGTAACTTCTCTTAACAAGCAGACCAAAACACACCCAGGATCTAAGTGTTTTTTGTTTTGGGGGATTTTTTTTTTCTGGACAAAATGACAAGAAGGAGGAATTTATCCCGAAAGAAAGAACAAGAAGTAGAACTAATGGCCAGAGATTTAATAAATACAGATAGAATTAAGAAGTCTGAACTAAAATTTAAAACAACAATTATAAGGATACTAGCTGGGCTTGAACACAACATAGGAGACACTAGAGAGTCCCTTACTGCAGAGATTAAAGAAGTAAAATCTAGTCAGGCTGAAATTAAAAGTGCTACAATCAAGATGCAAACATGAATGGATGCCATAACAAGAAGGATGGATGAAGCAGACAAAGAATCCATGATACAAAAGATAAAATTATAGTAAATGATAAAACTGAAAAAAAGAGGGAAACAGGTAATGGACCATGAAGGTAGACTTAGGGAACTCAGTAACTTATTAAGACATAATGACATTCATATCATAGAAGTCACAGAAGATTAAGAGAGTGATAAAGGGGCAGAACATTTATTTGAGCAAATTAGAGCTGAAAACTTCCTCAATCTGGGGAAGGACACAGACATCAAAATACAAGAAATACAGAGAACTCCCATTAAATTCAGCAAAAGCTGGCCATTGTCAAAGCATATCATAGTCAAATTCTCAAAATGCCAATGAAAGAATCCTGAAAGCAGCAAGGGGAAAAAAAGTCCTTAACCTACAAGGGAAGACAGATCGGTTTTGCCACAGATCTGTCTACAGAAGCTTGGCAGTCCAGAAGAGAATGGTGGGATATAGTCAATGTGCTGAGTGGGAAAAATATGCAGCCAAGAATCCTTCATCCAGCAGGGCTGTCATTCAAAATAGAAGGAGAGATAAAGAGTTTCCCAGACAAACAGAACCAGGAGTTCATGACTACTTAATTAGCCCTGCAAGAAATATTAGGGGGGCTGTTTGAGTGGGAAAAAATACCAAAAGCAATAAAGACTAGAAAAAAATAGAAAATATCACCAGAAATGCCAGCTCTACCAGTAATACAATGGCCCTAAATTCATATCTTTCAATAATCACTCTGACTATAAGTGGACTATATGCTCCAATCAAAAGACATGAGGTATCAGAATAGATTAAAAAAAGAACAAGATCCATCTATATGCTGCCTATAAGAGATTCATTTTACATCCAAAGATACCTGCAGATTAAAAGTGAAAGGATGGAGAACCATCTATCATGCTAATGGATGTCAAAAGAAAGCCAGAGCAGCCATACTTATATCAGACAAACTAGATTTCAAACCAAACACTAACAAGAGATGAAAAGGGCACTATATCATAATCAAGGGGTCTATCCATCAAGAAGACCTAACAATTGTAAATATTTATGCCCCTACCTTGGGAGAAGCCTAATATGTAAATCAATTAAAAACAACCTTAACAAAACTCTTTAATAATAATAAAAAAGAGTAGGGGACTTTAACACCCCACTTATAGCAATGGACAAATCTTTTAAGCAGAAAATCAACAAGGAAACAATGGCTTTGAATGACATACTGGACCAGATGGACTTAACAGATATATTCAGAACATGTTATCCTTAAGCAACAGAATACACATTCTTTTCAAGTGCATACAGAATATTCTCTAGAATAGATCATATACTGGGTCACAAATAAGGCCTCAAGAAATACAAAAAGATTGTGATCATACCATGCATATTTTCAGACACCATGCTTTGAAATTTGAAGTCAGCCACAAGAAAGAATTTGGAAAGATCATAAAAACACATGGAGGTTAAACATGGTACTAAAGCATGAATGAGTCATCCAGGAAATCAAAGAAGAAATAAAAAATACATGGAAGCAAATGAAAATGAAAACATGACAGTCCAAAACCTTTGGGATGCAGCAAAGGCAATCCTATGAAGGAAGTATATTGCAATACAGGGCTACATCAAGAAGCAAGAAACATCTCAAATACACAACCTAGCCTTACACCTAAAGGATCTAGAAAAGGAACAGCAAATAAAGCAAAAGAAGAGAAATAATAAAGATTAAAGCAGAAATAAATAATAGAACAGATCAAAGAAACTAAGAGCTGATTCTTTGAAAGAATTAATATAATGGATAAACCCCTAGCCAGACTTATCAAAAAAAAAAGAGCAAGGTTCCAAATAAATAATATCATGAATGAAATAGGAGACATCACAACAAACACCACAGAAGTACAAACATTTATAAGAGAATATTATGAAAAATAATTTACCAACAAACTAGGCAATCTGGAAAAATGGACAAATTCCTAAACACATACAAACTACTAAAACTGAAATAGGGAGAAATAGAAAATTTGAACATCCATAACCATAAAAGAAATTGAATTACTGATCAAATATCTCCCAACAAAAAAAGTCCAGGACCAGATGGCTTCCCAGGGGAATTCTACCAGACATTTAAAGAAGAGTTAATTCCTATCCTTCTCAAACTGATCCAAAAAATATAAATGGGAGGAAAACTTTGAAACTCCTTCTACAAAGCCACCATTACCTTGATTCCAAAACTAGACAAAGACCCCACTGAAAAGGAGAGGGGTGCCTGGGTGGCTCAGTGGGTTAAAACCTCTGCCTTCGGCTCAGGTCATGATCCCAGGGTCCTGGGATTGAGCCCCACATCAGGCTCTCTGCTCAGCGGGGAGCCTGCTTCCTCCTCTCTCTCTCTCTGCATGCCTCTCCACCTACTTGTGATCTCTCTCTCTGTCAAATAAATAAATAAAATCTTTATAAAAAGGATAATTACAAAGCTATAGGCCAATATGCCTGATGAGAACAGATATAAAAATTCTCAACAAGATACTAGCAAACCGAATCCAACAGTACATTAAAAGAATTATTCACCATAATCAAGTGAGATTTATTCCTAAGCCATGTGGCTGGTTCAGTATTTGAAAATCAATCAACATGATACACTCCAATAGTAAAAGAATGGTTAAGAACCATAAAAGTCCTCTCAATAGATGCAACCCCCCCCATATTTGACAAAGTACAACATCCATTCTTGATAAAAAACCCTCAACAAACATACCTCAACGTAATAAAGGCCATCTATGAAAAACCCACAACTAATATTATTTTTAATGGGGAAAAACTGAGAGCTTTTCTCCAAGGTCAGGAACAAGTCAGGGATATCCACTCTCACCGTTGCTATTTAACAGTCTGGAAGTTAGCTTCAGCAATCAGACAATAAAAAGAAATAAAAGGCATCCAAGTCAGCAAGGAAGAAGTCAAATTTTCATTCCTTGCAGACTACATGAAACTATGTAGAAAACCCAAGACTTGGCCAAAAAATGGCTAGAACTAATAACATGAATTCAGCAAAGTCACAGGATATAAAATCAATGTTCAGAAATCTGTCGCATTTCTGTATATCAATAATGAGGAAACAAAAAGAGAAATCAAGGAATTATTCCCATTTACAATTGCACCAAAAAGCATAAGATACCTAGGAATGAACCTAACCAAAGAGGTAAAAGATCTGTACTTTGAAAGCTATAGAACACTTATGAAAGAAATTGAGGAGGACACAAAGAAATAGAAAACATTCCATGGTCATGAATTGGAAAAACAAATATTGTTAAAATGTCTATATTACCAAAAGCAATCTACACATTCAAAGCAATCCCTATGAAAATACCACCATAATTTTTCACAGAGCTAGAACAAATGATTGTAAAATTTGTATGGAACCACAAAAGAATGTGAATAGCTATAGCAATTGTGAAAAAGAAAAGCAAAGTTGGAAGCATCATGATTCCAGACTTCAAGCTATATTACAAAGCTATAGTAATCAAGACAGTATGGTACTGGCACAAAAACAGACACATAGATAAATGAAACAGAACAGAAAATCCATAAATGGACCCACCACTCTATGGCCAACTAATCTTCAACAAGGCAGGAAAGTATAGCCAATGGAAAAAAAAGACAGTTTCTTCAACAAATTGTGTTGGGAAAACTGGACAGCAATATGGAAAAGAATGAGACTAGACCACTTTCTTAACCCATACACAAAAATGAATTTAAAATAGATAAAAGAGCTAAATGTGAGACAGGAATCTGTGAAAATCCTAGAAAGGAACACGTGCAGCAGCTTCTCTGACCTTAGCCATAGCAACTTCTTACTAGAAACATCACCAGAGGCAAGGGAAACAAAAACAAAAAAGAACTATTGGGACTTCATCAAAATAAAAGCTTTTGCATAGCAAAGGAAACAATAAAACTTAAAAGTAGCCTGCAGAATGGAAGAAGATATTTGCAAAGGGCATATCTGATAAATGATAGTATCCAAAATATATAAAGAACTTATTAAACTCAACACCCCAAAAACAACCCAGTTAAGAAATGACAGAAGACATGAAAAGACAGTTTCCCAAAGAAGACATCCTGATGGCTCATAGACAGACAAAGATGCTCAACATCACTATCAGGGAAATACAAACCAAAACCACAATGAGATACCACCTCACACCAGTCAGATAGGCTAAAATTAACAACAGAGGAAACAACAGATGTTGGCAATGATACAGAGAAAGGGGAACACTCTTGCACTGTTGGTGGGAATGCAACCTGGTGCAGCCATTCTGGAAAACAGTGTGGAGGTTCCTCAAAAAAGTTAAAAATACTACTACCCTATGATCCAGCAATTGTACTACTAGGTATTTACCCAAAGGATATAAAAATACTTATTCAAAGTGGCACATGCAACCTCATGTTTATAGCAGCACTATCCACAATAGTCAAATTATGGAAAGAATCCAAATGTACATTGACTGATGAATGGATAAAGATGTGGTATATATACACAATGGAACATTACTTAGCCATCAAAAAGAATGAAATCTTGCCATTTGCAAGGATGTGGATGGAGCTAGAGTGTATTATGCTAAGTGAAATAAGTCAATCAGAGAAAGACAAATATCACATGATATTACTCATATGTGGAATTTAAGACTCAAAACAGAAGAACATCTGGAAGTAGGAAAAAAGAGAGAGGGGAACAAACCATAAGAGACTCTTGAAGATTCAGAACAAACTGAGGGCCGGGCACGGTGGCGCGCACCTGTAGTCCCAGCTACTCGGGAGGCTGAGGCAGGAGGATCGCTTGAGCCCAGGAGTTCTGGGCTGTAGTGTGCTATGCCGATCAGGTGTCCACACTAAGTTCGGCATCAATATGGTGACCTCCCAGGAGCGGGGGACCACCAGGTTGCCTAAGGAGGGGTGAACCGGCCCAGGTTGGAAACGGAGCAGGTCAAAACTCCCGTGCTGATCAGAACAAACTGAGGGTTGATGGAGGGAGGATCTTGTAATCCAAAATACAGCCAATAATAAGCATTGGCAAGGATGTGGAAAAATTGGAACTCTCATGTACTGCTAGTTGAAATGCAAAATGGTTTAACCACTTTGGAAAGCAGTCTGGTAGTTCTTTAAGTGGTTAAACTTAGTTACCATATGACTTAGCAGTTCTAGTCCCAGGTATATACTTAAAAGAATTGAAAACATATCCTCACACAAAAAATTCGGACCCAAATGTTCAAAGCAGTATTATTCATAAAAACCAAAAGTATAAACAACCCAGATGTCCCTCAGCTGATTAATGGTTGAATAAAATGTGGCCTATCCACACAATGGATTATTACTAAGTAGTCAAAATAAATGAAGTACTTGTACATGTTACAACATGGATGAACCCTGAAAACACTTATGCTGAGTGAAAGAAGCCAGTCACAAAAGACCACATCTTGTATGATTCCATGTATATGAAATGTCAGTAATCAGCAAATCCATAAATACATAAAGTACATTAGTGATTGCCTAGGATGGGACAGATGAGGAAATTGGTGGTAAGAGCTAAGGGGTACAGATTTCTTTTTGGACTGATGAAAATGTTCTAAAGTTGATTGTGGTGATGGATGCATAACTATGAATATACTAAATGCCATTTATTGTACACTGTAAAAGGGTAGTTTCTGTGATATGTGAATTTTATCTCAATATGTCTATTTTTAAAAAGAGACTAATAAAAAAAATCTTGCTTAGAGAAAAAAATTCCTCATAAGACACATCTGGATCATTGGGAAAGAAGAGGCCAAAAGCTGGTAGAGAGAGTGCTGGGGATGCCAGTGGGTAAATTAGTTGTTCAAAAGAACAGGTAATGAGAACGTTTGGCAGATTTACTCTCCAGGGGGTAAATTAATAGCTGGAATTAACCCAAGTTCAAAAAGGGCATTCTTAGCTAATTATGATTGTAAAAACCTCTCAGTTTTAGTAGCATGGTGGATATATGTTTGCAGAGTGGGCTTAACTATAACATTATTGCCAAAAGAAATCTTGTAAATTAAAAGCATTAAGAGTTTTAAGTGCTTTCTTTGAATTAATGCATATTAGCAAAAAAAAAAAAAAGAAGAAGAAGAAGAAAAGAAAAGAAAAAGAAAGAAAGAAAGAAACCCCCCAGACATATCTGACTACTTTATAACCTGTATCCTTAATGTATGGAGTTTAGCTAATTCCATTAATTTTGTTTCTGTGTATTATGGCAAGAGTTAAAAATGCCTACTGTTTGAATCAATTTTCTATACTCTGTATGTTCAAAAAGTGCTGTCTCTTATGCTTAAACATGGGAAGGGGAAGGAAGTGTCTTATAAAAATGCCAATTAGTGGCATTTGCATCAGGCTAAAAAATAATTCTGACCAAATTTAGAGAATCTATCAATACCAGTGTTGTTAAAGAGCTAATCATTCTCCTTAAACAATGTCATTATATTTGTTCAAATCTCAACTCTTCTAGCCAGTTATTTCTTTTTTTTTTTAAAGATTTTTTTTTTTATTTCCAGCATAACAGTATTCATTATTTTTGCACCACACCCCGTGCTCCATGCAATCCGTGCCCTCTATAATACCCACCACCTGGTACCCCAACCTCCCACCCCCCGTCCCTTCAAAACCCTCAGATTGTTTTTCAGAGTCCATAGTCTCTCATGGTTCACCTCCCCTTCCAATTTCCCCCAACTCCCTTCTCCACTCTAAGTCCCCATGTCCTCCATGCTATTTGTTATGCTCCACAAATAAGTGAAACCATATGATAGTTGACTCTCTCTGCTTGACTTATTTCACTCAGCATAATCTCTTCCAGTTTGTAAGAGAGAGAGAGAGTGAGAGCGAGCACAGGCAGACAGAGTGGAAGGCAGAGTCAGAGGGAGAAGCAGGTTCCCTGCAGAGCAAGGAGCCCGATGTGGGACTCGATCCCAGGACGCTGGGATCATGACCTGAGCCTAAGGCAGCTGCTTAACCAACTGAGCCACCCAGGCGTCCCTAGCCAGTTATTTCTGATTAAGAAGTCTCTATGCCACTATCCAGTCCTCAGTCTTCAATGCTGACACCTCGTGGGCTGGTTGCATGATGTAAATTGGAGCTGGAAGGCATGGACAATATTTTTAGTGTACATGATCTCTTCAAATAAACTAGAAAAATGGGGCACCTGGGTGCCTCAGTGGGTTAAGCTTCTGCCTTAAGCTCAGGTCATGATCCCAGGGTCCTGGGATCGAGCCCCGCATTGGGCTCTCTGCTCAGCAGGGAGCCTGCTTCCTTCTCTTTCTGCCTGCTTCTCTGCCTACTTGTGATCTCTGTCAAATAAATAAATAAAATCTTTTTTAAAAAAGAAAAAGTTTTAAAAAACTAGAAAAATATCTCATTAATTGAGCCCTTTTTATATTAATTGCTTCATGTATATAACTTTTTTCTTCACAAAAAAATTGGCAAAGTTATATTAGATTTATTCCCATTTTGCCAATGTGTAAACTGAAATTTTGTGAGGTTTTCTAGGTTGCCCAAGGAACCAGGGATAGTTAAATTAGAGGGGCTAGTTTATAAACTGCTTCCATATCATATTATGATTACAAAGCTCATATTCTTACTCATTATGTTTCTAAAGGGTGGGTCATGGAGAAAATGTACTTATGTCTTTTTTTTGACCAGAGCAGTTCTCATTTACACCTGCTTACCTAGTGAATTGCTAAGAATACCCCCCACACACCATTTTCTCTTATGGTATCCATGGGAATACATCTTTCAGATCTTCAGCTGTAGGGTGTATAATTGACCAATGACTTCTGTCCTGTGGCTCCAGAATCAGACAAAGTAAAAGAAGGTGGAAAACAAGGGAAGATTTGGGAGTGAGGCTGATGTAGAATACATCACTTTGGCTCACATTCCACTGGCCAGAATTCAATTTTAAGGGATTCTGGGAAATGTAGTTTTGTCATGGGACCAGGAGGAAAAGAACATGGATTGAACAATAGTCAGTGTCTTGTACCATCTGTAACACTTTTGTTATGCTTTTTATATCTGGAAGCTTATTCAGTAACAACCACTAGGGGGAAAAAACCGCTAATTATCTATTATATGGTCACAGATACACAGAGTTCAGGAGCTGTGAAATGTTCATTTACTTGGGATTACCTTTCAGTATGTACAGAATCTATTTCAGATGGCATCTTGGAGACCTCATCTTACCTTTCTCTGTTCCCCCAATCTTGTCTCTTTTTCATATGGTCACTATGAACCTTCTACACCCCTATTCTTCCCTAGCATTCTAGTCTGTCCTGAAGAGGAAGCATATCTGCTTGCAGTTCTGAGAATCCTCTCCTGGTGCCACCAAAAGGAAAGAAGAAGCCATTATTTGGAATGACATGAGGCAGCCCTAAATTCTTTGGATTCCTCAAAAAATGGGAAATCTACAATTCAAACTAAGTTTTTCTTGCTGATACTGACCACCACTCAAGGCATAACTTTAATGTAATTTATATACTACACATTCCTTAACCAATTTCATACTCTTTGATCCAGCAATTCTATTTTGAGGAATTAATCTTAAAGAACTAATCAGTCAAGTTAAAACGACATATCTGTAAAGATATTTTAGTGCATTATTTATAAGTAGTGACGGACCAGGTACAAACTCAATGTCTCAATGTCTTACACTAGGACATTTTTCCCAGTATTTTTGAGTTCACAATACAAAGCATGAATACCATGCAGCCATAAAAAACGATGACTCATGTACATATTTGCTCAATAGAAAAATATTCATAATAGAAAAATGAAAAATTATATTACAAAATAGTAATTATTCTATGATTTTTATTTCTACATGTACATATTTTCATTGGAAAATATTAGAAAGATCACACCAAAATGTTAGCAGTGACTATCTTTAGGTCATAGAATTTTATATTGTTTTAATATTGTTTGATTTGATTATCTGTATTTCTAAAAAGGTTCTCCATGTTTAGTACTTGCATAATAATATAGTGAAGAAATAAAATATGGAATTAAAGAAAGGAAGATGAAGACATGTCTCAAAAGATGGTCTGGTTTAGAAGTAGAGTGTTGACATTTACCTTGGTGTTTATGAAAGCACTTGGTTCCTAATGTTCTCTATCCATTCTCTCACCTATCTACTCCACTTTAGTAACTGTTGGAGGCAAATTCTCATTTAATAATTTCACTTAAATAGAAATCCAATAACATAGCATAAAGATATATTAAGTAACTTACCTAAAGGCACACAAATTAAATTTTTGAAATAGTGGTTCTTTTTTCCTTTAGAAAGTCAGTTCCTTTGATTTTAATGTGTTATGAATAAAAGCAATATTATAATATTTTTCCCTTTCACCAAAATTTTGAAAACCTGTGATGCTTGGAAAAATAGGGCTAGGGGGTTCCTGGGTGGCTCAGTGAGTTAGGCCTCTGCCTTCGGCTCAGGTCTTGATCTCAGGGTCCTGGGATAGAGCCCCGCATCGGGCTCTCTGCTCAGCACGAAGCTTGCTTGCCTCTCTGCCTGCCTCTCTGCCTACTTGTGATCTCTCTCTGTCAAATAAATAAATAAAATCTTAAAAAAAAAAGAAAGAAAAATAGGGCTAGTAAGTCACTTTTGTAATTCAAGAACAAAACTTAACAAAGACTTTAACTGATTTCAGACAGTAGGGTAATGAAATAGTATGGTGGCCATGAGAATGTATCTTGGATCTTCTACTCTGGGGACCTCAACTTACACAGCCCTAGATGCAGCATTTTGAAATCTTTCTGCATTCTGGTCCAAAACCACACTTCCCAGTCAATGACAGCTGGGCAGAGCTGTTCCCAGCTAATGACTGAGTACAACAAAGCAATACACAGTACAATAAAGCTGAGTACAATAAAGCAAGCACATTCTGGAAAATATGGAACTCCTCTGATGAGTGACTTAAGTTCAAGGACTCCTTTACAGTATTTCCAGACTCAGAACTTCACGGCAGACTAAGATGCTTCCACCTAAACTTTCTTCCTTCCCACTGTCCTTCCCTTGGGTTTAGACCTGCATTACAATCTAATGACTCTTCCAGCCTTTCCCAGCTTCATCTCCATTTTCTCATAGGCATGTCCCCTAACACATTTCTTGAACATTCAATCCTCTCTTGGCATCTGTTTCTCAAAAGACCCAAAATAATTCAAATAGTTCATAATGTGTTCAGGAGATTAAAGATAAAGTGATGTGTATAAACACCCTTGCCACAATTCAGGTATAGACCTGGAGCCTGAAGAAAACATTTTCCCTTGTGACTGTCATTTGGGAGTTCCACTGAAACATAAACTAAAATTCTATTAAGAATTATTTCATTTTTAGGGACACCGTGGAGGGGGTGGTTCAGTCAATTGAGCATCTGTCTTGGGCTTGGGTCATGATCCCGGGGTCTGGGATCAAGGCCCACTTTGCGGGGGGGGGGGGGGGGTCTTTGCTCAGCAGGGAGCCTGCTGCTCCCCCCTGCCTGCATCTCCCCTTGTTTTTGGTCTCTCTCTTTCTCTGTGACACATAAATGAATAAAAATATTTTTAAAAGTTTTATTTAATTTTTAGTGGAGTTCCTGAAGGAGTCTGCCAATAACACAACAATAAGAACTGCTAATTACTCTGGCAGAGTCAGAACTTATAGCCTACTATCAACTATCATCCAACAACATCACTGATCTTTAAAATTAACCTGTGTCTATCTTAGAATATTTACCACTGATTTATTATTGTCCCTTAAAGTCTCTGTGACTCTGTTTTCTTCTTTTGAATCCTTTACTATATGGGTATCTCCTTGTGTTTAAGAGCAGTGGCTCTGGAGCCATATTGTAGGGTTTGAATCCTCACCCCAGGACTTACTGTGTGACCTTGGGTAAGTTACTTATATCCTGTATCTTTGGGGTAAATACCCAGTAGTGCAATTGCAGGGTCATAGGGAAGCTCTATTTTTAATTTCTTAAGGAATCTCCACACTAAATTACATCCTTGGTAATATTCCTTGCCTGTCTTAATTCCTTCATTAATGATTCTCCACTCTTTGTAGTTTATCTACAAAATGGTTTTGAAAATAATACCTATCTCCTAGGATTATTTTGAGAATAGTTCTTGATCCATAATATGTTTTCATAAATATTGACTGTTATGATCAGTATTAATTTATTGATTACCTCCTATGTGCCAGGCAATGGCTTAGGTGCTCTGGGGGAAAACTAAGAATGAAAAACAGTGTGATTGAGGAACTTATAGAACAATAAAACAAACTGGACTTAAATAGATGCACAACTGTGGGATGAGGGCTGTATCAAAAGAAAGTAGAAGGTACGTGGGTTCTATAAAAAATAGCACAAAGTGGGTTTAGGGAATTCTCCCTAAGAGATATTAGTTACTCTTGAACTGAGTCCTGTAGGTTACAGAACTTGATTAGTCAAAGCAGGGCTTATACACAGAAGAAAACTTTTGTGGAGGTATGTAGATGTGGAACTGCAGGGGGTATTCCTGGCAGGTATAGGAAATTGGATCTCTCCAACTAAAGAGTGGGAGGAGAAGCACTCAGAGACTTATCTTCAGAGGTTGGGCTTGACTTTCGTGCAATGGAATCTAGATTTCATTCCTAGGGAGAGGAGAATCATTACTGAAGGAATTAAGACAGGCAAGGAATATTTCCAAGGATGTAATTTAGTGTGGAGATTCCTTAAGAAATTAAAAATAGAGGGGCACCTGGGTGGCTCAGTGGGTTAAGCCGCTGCCTTCGGCTCAGGTCATGATCTCGGGGTCCTGGGATCGAGCCCCGCGTCAGGCTCTCTCCTCAGCGGGGAGCCTGCTTCCCTTCCTCTCTCTGCCTGCCTTTCTGCCTACTTGTGATCTCTGTCTGTCAAATAAATAAATAAAAATTCTTAAAATAAAAATTAAAAAAAAAGAAATTAAAAATAGAGCTTCCCTATGACCCCGCAATTGCACTCCTGGGTATTTACCCCAAAGATACAGATGTAGTGAAAAGAAGGGCCATCTGTATCCCAGTGTTCATAGCAGGAATGGCCACAGTCACCAAACTGTGGAAAGAACCAAGATGCCCTTCAATGGACGAATGGATAAAGAAGATGTGGTCTATTTATACTATGGAGTATTATGCCTCCATCAGAAAGGAGGAATACTCAACTTTTGTAGCAACATGGATGGGACTGGAAGATATTATGCTGAGTGAAATAAGTCAAGTAGAGAGAGTCAATTATCATATGGCTTGACTTATTTGTGGAGCATAAGGAATAACAAATAATAGGCAGGGCATGGGGAGATGGAGAGGAGACGTGAGTTGGGAGAAATTGGAGGGGGAGACTAACCATGAGAGACTGTGGACTCTGAGAAACAAACTGAGGGTTTTGGAGGAGAGGGTGGTGGGAGGTTGTTTGAGCCTGGTGGTGGGTATTGTGGTGGGCACATATTGCATGGAACACTGGGTGTGGTACATAAACAATGAATTCTGGAACACTGAAAAGAAATTTAAAAAATAAATAAACATTTTTTTAAAAAGAAAAAAAAAGCCTTTTCTGGCAACTTTATGGAATATAAACCAAGTATGGGAAAGACACAAGAAAGGCTGGAATACCAATAGGGAAGCTCTTATGTTAGAGCCAGAAAAGAAGATGGCTGGAAAAACCAGAATAGAGAATACAAGAAGGGGAACTAATTTGTAGGAAGAGATCATAAGGTTTTCTTTTGGTTATAGTCTATTGAATACCACAAAGGACTTGAAGTGACTTTCATAAAATACACAGGAAAAAAGTAGTTAAATAAATAAAAAATAAAACACCAGGACCAGGGAGAATACAAAATAGATTAGGAAATATGGGCTGGAATATAAATAAGATATAAATAGGCCAAAGTTTTTGGGCATGAGCAGGTACTACTCTTGAAGCCAAAATGAAAGAAAAAAATGATTTGATGTATAGTTGATCAACTTATGCTATAGGTCAGTTTTAGAATCATTACCCTCAAAAGCAGGACTTAACAAGCCTGATTGGAATGTTGTGTTTAGGTGTCTGTGGGACTCTAACTATAAATGTCAATAACATTTCTATGCATGGGTCTGGTGCTCCAACGATGGGTCTGGGCTGGAGGAACACATGAGTGAGGCTTCATTGTCCATGTGGCCAACAAAACAATTGTATAGATTGAACTCTTCCAAGGAGACCATGTTAGCTAACTTTTTGACAAAGTAAACTACTGGTGTTGGACAAGATGTTTTCTATGACCCCATGGTGTCACCTTTCACAGATAGGATGCTAGCTGTATCGTTCATTAAATTATTGATTAGACAAGTATTTTTGAGAACCCCCTATGTGCCAGGCACTTTTCCATAGACTGGAAATATGACAGTGAATGAAACAAAAATTCCCATTCTCATGGTGTACATTCTAGTGAGAAACTAGGGGATCATAGCTCACCACCTGTTTGCTGACTTGGAAAGACCTGGAAATATGACAAGAAATAATTTAGATCTTCTCTAGGGATAGAATTAGGAGTTGGTTGTAGTCAGAATCTTAAGAGTAACTCCTAATATACAGAGGATCTGAGAGTGTGAGATTTTCTAGCCTCAGCCTCGCCAGACCTTCTGGGCTACTTCACATTCAGCTGGATCTAATTCAGTTTAATCTGATTCCCTCAAAGCAAAATGTGTCCAGTTCAGAGGGGTAGGTGAAGGAGAACTTGTGGAGCAAGACATCATTGCCTGTGTTCTAATTTTCGCATGAACCAGATATTTGGATTACGTAAGTCATTTCATTCTTGAACTTCAGAACCAAGCTAACTTACTCAAAATTTTCTTATTCTATTAAAAAAATTGTAAACTTTATTGAGTATCTTGTCCATCTGGTTGTAGTAGTACACAGAGGCATAATGCCTTCAAGTTCTCCTTTCTTACCTCTTTAGGTATTGATTGAATTTTATTTTTGCTTTTATTCCCTCAAGATTCCAATTTTCACTTTTACTAGATTGGAAAATATACTCTATTTCTATTTTTTGTGATTACCCTAGAATTTTTCTTGTTATTTATCAAGTCTAAAGTAAATCAATAATGTTACTTTCCCAAATAATTAAAGTACCTTAAAACTAATCACTCTTTACTCACAACTTGTATGCTTTCATTGACCATACAATCATGTAATTCTATTTTGAGTTTTAACCCTGATAATTATATATATCAATATAGGTACATGCTTAATTTTACCTATGTGTTGACCATTTTACATGCCCAGCATTCTTTCTTTCATCTCATACATTCCTTCTGTGTTCGTTTTCTTTTTCCTGGAAGTAAAGGTTCCTTTAATTATGCCACTGGTAATTAGACCATTAAAATATGGTACCAGTAAGGATGATGATGATGATAATGAAAATAATCTACAGATTTTTGCATGTGTCAGGGACCATGCTGATTGCTTTAAATGGATTATCTCTTTTAATCCTCACCAAAAACCCGTCAGGTACCATTATTTTTTCTATCTTACAGATAGGAAAACTGAATCTTAGATTAAGAAACATGCTTAAGGGCACACAATTAGACTGTAAACATCGCTGTCTAATTCCAGTGCTTATTCTTCTAACCATTCCTCTTTTACCCATACAACTGTGGACACATGTCAGAATTTCTTCTACAACCTGTTGCATCTTACCTGTCACTAGACTTAAAGATTCTGTTTGTGAATAGGATGTTTAGCACCAATTAAAGCCTTATGAATAGATGATGCATTCACATTTAACTTCCTGAGAGATTTTTTTTTTAACATATAAAGCTGTTATTCCAATTCAGTCCTTCACTGAGGCTATGCATCGATAAAAATATAAATTGTAGGCAAACTGTATTATAATGCCATGTCATCAGTCATGTTGCAGCAGATCTGACTTCAAGCTATCTTAGACTAAGCAGAAGGAAACCATTCTCAAATATGTGACCTACCATCCAAATCATTGCTCTCCATTATTCAAAGTATGCATGCATGTTGAAATTTTCCTCTTCTAGGACCTCTTGAAGTCACTTTCTTGGATACCAATGTCCCCAGATCATAGTAACAGTTGTTTGTTCAAAATAACTAGGAACAAAGGGAAATATTCTGGGATGCCACATTTTGTGGTGCTAAATCTCATTATAAACCATCTATACATTATTCATATAGATTTTCTTTAAATCTTGATAAGAATATTGCATTATTGATATGAAAATTCATTCAGGTCCCATCAGGTAACTAGTCATCATCTAAAGGCTTGGCATAGCCTAAGAGAGGTGTTGAATGAAAAGCTCAGTTGCATGCAGTGGAAAGACAATTCTATGATATTCTGAAGACTTTGCTAGTGCCATCTAAAATGGGAGCTACTTTGGGGTGCCTGGGTGGCTCAGTCATTTAAGTGTCTGCTCAGGTCATGACTTCAGGGCCCTGGGATTGAGCCCAACATCAGGCTCCCTGCTCAGTGGGAGTCTGCTGTTTCTCCCACTGCCCCCCCCCCACTCATTTTCTCTCTCTCTCTCTCTCTCCCAAATAAATAAATAAAATCTTTAAAAAATAAAATAAGGGGCACCTGGGTGGCTCAGTGGGTTAAAGCCTCTGCCTTCAGCTCAGGTCATGATCCCAGGGTCCTGGGATCAAGCCCCACATCAGGCTCTCTGCTCAGCCTGCTTCCTCCTGTCTCTCTCTGCCTGCCTCTCTGCCTACTTGTGATCTCTGTCTGTCAAATAAATAAATAAAATCTTTAAAAAAATAAAAAATAAAATAAAATCGGAGCTAGTAGGGATTACTGCTCAACAAATTTTATAGGGTAAATTAAACATCTCTTCTCAGACTTTTGGCCATGAAAAGAAATAAAGATAAAAAGTGACAAGAAGCATAGGAAAGCTGGTAAAGTTATACTGATATCACACAAAGTAGACTTCTCCAAGACAAAGTACACTACAGGGTGTCACCAAGGATAAAGAAACATTTTAAAAGAAAAATAGTCTATATATTGAGAAGGCATAACAATCCTAAATATGCAGCCATCTGATAACAGAACTTTACTATATCAGGAAATAAACTTACAAAACTTAAGGAAAGAATGGAAAAAAAACAGAGTTGGAAGTTTTATTTTATTTTATTTAGTAATTTTTAAAAAGATTTTATTTATTCTTTGACAGAGAAGCGAGAAAAGGAACACAAGCAGGGGGAGTGGGAGAGGGAGAAGCAGGCTTCCTGCCGAGCAGGGAGCCCAGCATGGGGCTTGATCCCAGGACCTTGGGATCATGACCTGAGCTGAAGGCAAACACCTAATGACTGAGCCACCCAGGCACCCCTTATTTTATTTATTAATTTTAATAAGTGTATAGAATGCTTTATTATTTTTCCTTGGTGTTTAATAAACGATTGCATACTTAGCTGCTTAGAACAACATCTATTATCTCAAACCCTGTCTGTGAACCTTTTTTATCACTGAATTTTTGCTTATTGTTTGTTCTTTTAAAAAAAATTATTCTTTACTCCAGTATAATTAATGTAGTGTTACATTAGTTTCAGCTGTACAATATAGTGGTTCAACCATTCTATACATTACTCATTGCTCATAAAGATAAGTGTATTCTTGATCCCCTTCACCTATTTGACTACTCTCCCCCACTTATGTCCCCTCTGGCAACCAGAACTTGGTTCTCTAAATTTAAGAGTCCTGTGTCTTGGTTTCTCTCTTTTTTTATTTGTACATTTGTTTTGTTTCATGAATTCCATGTATGAGTGAAATGATATGGTGTTTGCCTTTCTTCTCTGAATGATTTATTTCATTTATCACTATACCCTCTAGATCTATCCATGTTGTTGCAAATAGCAAGACGTCATTCTTTCTCATGGCTGAATTATATATATTATTATATACATAGAATAATATATATTATTAGATATATACAATTATGGATATATATATATCTCTCTCCATAATTTGGCTATTGTAAGTAATGCTGCAATAAACATAGGGGTGCATACAACTATTCAAATTAGTGTTTTCATATTCTATGGGTAAATACCCAGTAGTGGAATTAAGGCAATTCTATTTTTTTATTTTTTCAGGAACTTCCATAGTATTTTCCACAGTGGCTGCACCAATTTGCATTCCCACCAACAGTGCACAAGGGTTCCTATTACTCCACATATTCAACAACACTTGTTTTTTGTATTTTTGAGTTTATTCATTCTGACAGGTGTGAGGGGATATCTGATTATGGTTTTGATTTGCAGTTCCCTGATGATTAGTGATGAGCTTCTTTTCATATGTCTGTTGGTTATGTATATGTCTTCTTTGGAGAAAATTCTAGCATGCTTTGTGCCCACTTTTTAATTGGACTATTTGGGTTTTTTGGAGCTGAGTTGTACAAGTTGTTTTTACATATTGGGTACTATGTCATTTGAAAATATCTTCCCCCATTCATTAGGTTTGTTTTTAATTTTGCTGATGGTTTCCTTTGCTGTGAAATGGCTTTTTATTTCAATGTAGTCCCAACAGTTTATTTTTGCTTTTTTATTTCTTGCCTCAGAACACATAACTAGAAAAATGTTGCTATGGCCTATGTAGACAGAAAAACACTGCCTGTGCTCTCTTCTAGGATTTTTTATGGTTTCAGATCTCACATTAGGTCTTTGATACATTTTGAGTTTATATTTGTGTATGGTGTAAAAAAGTGGTCCAGTTTCATTCATTCCTATGTAGCTGTCCAGTTTTCTCAGCACAATTTGTTGAAAAGACTTTTTCCCATTGCATATTCTTGACTCTTTTGTCAAATATTGATTGACAGTGTAATCGTGGATTTACTCCTAGTTTCTCTGTTCTGTTTTATTGATCTGTGTATCTGTTTTTGTGCCCATACCACACTGTTTTGATTACTACAGCTTTGTGGTCTATCTTGAAATCTGGTATTGTGATACCTCCAATATGTTCTGCTTTTTCAAGATTGCTTTGATTATTCAGGGTCTTTTGTAGTTCCTTATAAATTGGAGGGTTCTTTGTTCTGGTTCTGTAAAAAATGCTTTTGGTATTTTGATAGAGATTGCATTAAACCTATAGATTGCTTTGGGTAGCATAGACACTTTAACAATATTTATTCTTCCAATCCATGTTTATTCTTCCAATCCATGAGCATGAAATGTCTTTCCATTTCTTTGTGTCATCTTCAATTTCTTTCATCAGTGTTCTATAGTTTTCAGAGTATAGTTTCCACCTATTTGGTTAGGTTTATTCCTAGCTATTTTATTTTGGTGCAAATGTAAGTGGGATTTTTTTTTCTTAATTTTTCTTTCTGCTCCTTCATTATTGGTGTATAGAAATGCAAACATTTCTGGGGCGCCTGGGTGGCTCAGTGGGTTAAAGCCTCTGCCTTCGGCTCAGGTCATGATCCCAGAGTCCTGGGATCGAGTCCCGCGTCGGACTCTGCTCAGCGTGAGCCGGCTTCCTGCTTTCTCTCCCTCTGCCTGCCTCTCTGCCTACTTGTGATTTCTACCTGTCAAATAAATAAATAAATCTTAAAAAAAAAGTTAAAAAAAAAAGAAATGCAAACATTTCTGTACATAGATTTTTTTTTAATCTTGTGACTAAATTCATTTACTAGTTCTAGTAGTTTATTGGGATTTTTTTGGTGGCGTTTAGGGTTTTCGATCTATAGTATCATGTCATCTGCAAATAGTGACAGTTTTACTTCTTTCATACCAGTTTGGATGCCTTTTATTTCTTTTTGTTGTCTGATTGCTGTGGCTATGACTTCAGGTCCAATATTGAATGAAAGCAGTGAGAGTGGACATCCTTATCTTGTTCCTGACCTCAGGGGGAAAGGTCTCAGTTTATCCATTAAGGATGATGTTAGCTGTAGGTTTTCCATATAAAGCCTTTATTATATTGAGGTATGGTCCCTCTAAACCTACATTGTTGACAGTTTTTATCAAGGTTGGATGCTGGAGCTTGTCAAATGTTTTTTCTGCATCTGCTGAAGTGATCGTATGGTTTTTATTCTTTCTCCTATTAATGTGATGAAGCACATTGATTGATTTGTGAATATTGAACCACCCTTGTATCCCAGGGATAAATTCCACTTGATCATAGTGATTAATTCTTTTTGATGTATTGTTGAATTCAGTTTGCTAGTATTTTGAGGATTTTGCATGTGTGTTCACCAGGGATATTGGCCTGTAGTTCCCTTTTTTTAGTGTTGTCTTTATCTGGTTTTGGTATCAGGGTACTGCTGGCCTCATAGAATGAATTTGGAAGTTTTCCCTCCTCTTCTATTTTTTGGAATCATTTGAGAAGAATGGGTATTAACTCTTCTTTAAATGTTTGACAGAATTCACCTGTGAAACCATCTGGTTCTGGACTTTTGTTTTTTGGGAGTTTTCCAATGATTGATTCAATTTCATTGCTGGTAATTGGTCTCTTCAGATTTTCTATTTCTTCCTGATTCCCTTTTGGGAAATCATATGTTTCTAGGAATTTTTCTATTTCTTTTAGTTTATCCAGTTTATTGGCATATAATTTTTCAAAATACTCTCTTAAGACCTTTTGTATTTCTGTGGTGTCAGTTGTAATTTCTTCTCTTTCATTTGTGATCTTATTTATTTGAGTTGTCTCCCTTTTTTTCTAATCAGTCTGGCTGAAGGTTTATCAAATATATTGTCTTTTTCAAAGAACCAGCTCCTGGTTTCATTGATCTGTTCTACTATTTTTTGTTGTTGTTGTTCTAGTTTCTATTTCATTTATTTCTGGCCTAATTATCATTACTTCCTTCCGTCTGAAGGTTTTGGGTTTTGTTTGTTTTTCTAGCTCCTTTGGCTATAAGATTAAGTTGTTTATTTGAGATTTTTCTTGTTTTTTGGGGTAGGCCTGTATTGCTATATGTTTCCCTTTTAGAATAGCTTGTGATGTATCCCCCAAATTTTGGGCCATTGTGTTTTCATTTTCACTTGTCTCCATGTATTTCTTTATTTCCTCTTTGATTTTCTTGTTTCAATGCGTTTATCATTTAGTAGCATGCTATTTAATCTCCATGCATTTGTATTCTTTCCAGACTTTTTGTTGTGGTTGATTTCGAGTTTCATAACATTGTAGTCAGACAAGGTGTATGGTATGGCTACAATCTTTTTGAATTTTTTGAAACTGTTTTGTAACCTCATATGTTATCTATTCTCCATAACATTCCACATAAACTTGAGAAGAATGTGTATTCTGCTGTTTTAGGATGGAATATTCTGAACATGTTAGTGCCATTTGGTCTGGTGTCATTCAAAGCCATTGTTTTCTTACTGATTTTCTAATTTGGATGATCTATCCACCGATGGAAGTGAAGTGTCCCACTATTACTGTATTACTATCAATTTCTTCCTTTATATCTGTGAATAGCTGCTTTATGTATTATATATATATTTATGTAATAGCTGCTTGATGTATTTGTTAATAGCTGCTTTCTGTTAAACGCATAAATATTCTTGTTGGATTGTTCCCTTTATGATTATGTAGTTTCCTTCTTTGTCTCTTTATTTGAAAGTCAACTTTCTCTGATATAAATACTGCTACCTAGCTTTCTTTACACATCTATTTGCATGGTAAATGTTTCTCCATCCCCTCACTTTCAATCTGCATGTATCTTTATGTCTTTCTTTTACTAAACAATGAAAGGGTCAAGCAAAAAAAAAATCAAAGAAGAAGAAATTTTAAAATTACATGTAAAAATTAAAATATAAACACAATAGTTCTAAATCATTGGATGCAGCAGAACTACTTCTAAGATGGAAACTAAAGGCTAAGAAGGAGTTTGTTTACTGAGAGGGGAGAAAAAGCATGTCAGTTTGAAGGTCCTAAGGTAGAGAAAATGATTTTTTAGAGCATCTAGCAGGGACACCATCCTGTAAGACCTTCTGTACAACACTGAATTTTTTGTCTATTTTTTCTAAGGGCAATCAGAAGCTATTGAAAGACTCTAATCAGGATAGTAACAAAATCAGCAATGCAAATGGCAGTTGACATTCTTCAGTTAACGTTCACTTCCTCTGCAGTTTGGGGAAGGGGAGAACTTTTCTGATTTGGCCTCTGAGTTTTCCACATACAAATTTCTTCAGTGTTGTAGATTGCAGCCTACCTCTCTGTGCTGCCTCACTCCTGCTCACTCTATTGCAGTTGAAGCTTAGACATTAGGCAGAATTCCCTGATGGGCTACAGCACCTTCCTATGGCTCCAGTGAGAGAAATGAGGCAGGACACAGTTTCCTCTTTCATTCTGTCCATTTATCCCAACAGTTTCACCCTTTAAATCTGTACGGATATTAGAATTCCTTTAATGGCCAAAAATTACAGAGGAGTAGGAAAGAAAAAAATCTAAGAGAGAACAACAAATATATTTACCTACATAACCCAAAGGGAAAGCACCTAGTATATATGTGGGGAGGGGTATCCAAATTCCAAATCTATATTCTCAGATCTACTTCCTCTTCAAGAGAACCTTCTTCTAATCCATCTTGCAAGTCTCTATTGACCTTTCAGGACAGCTTTCCAGTGCACACATGTTTTGTTCTCTGCTTAGGGTATATCTCTCTGCTCCCACCAATTTCCCTAAATCTGAGCTATTCAATCTATAACCATAATCTAAGGTCCAGCAGGACAATCTGTAGTAATCTCTGACATTTTGCCTCCCATAGAAACATCTAGGTGTGCATTAGCACCTCTCTTATGTTCTAATTTGAGCTCCTCTCACCAGCATGAGTTGCATACAAATCTCTTATTTTTCTGATTGTTCAATGGTTAACTGTTGGAACACATACTTATGTGTACCCACATACACTCAACCAGTCTTCAGAGGACAAATGTTGTTTGGCAGAGATAGTACAAACAATCCCCGTAAGAAGGAAAAGGTAATAATTCCCTAAGGTTCCATAACTTATAAGGTCACATCTCTCACAATGGAGTTAGTACAGTACATAATTAGGCAAAGCAGTGTTATTTCCTTTCTATTATCCTCTTCTCTCAAATTGTACCTTCTTAAGTGTGCCAAGAATAAGAAATGGCCCATTACTAAGCCATATACCTCTTAATGACCACTCAGTTAGCTACAAAAAGACCTGGTTAAAGCTTGAAATTACCTCTTGAAATTTTCCAATTAGCTATTAGACAAAGGCCATCCATCTCCCCAGCCTCTGTCTTGGGAGGAGGGTTTTGGCACTTGGAAAGTAGGGGAAATGAGTATAATCAGATTTGCATTTTTATCAGAATATCCTGAGAGGTAAGTGGAAAGTGGTTGCAGGGAGGACTGTAAGAGGGCATGCTGTGGGACTAGAAGGAGAAAAAGAACAGGTACATTGTAGTCTTAGTTTTATAGTCAAACAACTCATGAAAAAAAGTTCAGGGAAAGGAAGTTTGTCAAGCAAGATATGTTCTAGTTTACACTATGGAAATTACACTGAGAAGATGGTATCTTAGATTTGTAGAGTTTCATGAATGTGGATTATCACCATTTTACAAATAGGAGGGAAAATGTAATAAGATGAAATGGCACCCCCCAAAATCACCAAACAGTGATAGAACCAAGATCTTTACAAACTAATATAGTCTTTCCTTCATTGCTTTTCCAAGGGAGCTCCTCATCAACAACAACAACAAAAATTCCAGAAATGTTTTGTGCGTGATCATGACCATTTTATAAGTCTTTGGATCAAGTTGATACAACTGGAATAACTATGTGGCTTTTGTTTTAACATTAACTTAAATGATATTCAGAAAGCACAACTCCCATACCTCAGATACTCTTCCTCAGAAATGAGATTTCAACTTTTCTGACACTAAATTTGGGGAGAGGTGTCAAATCATTATAATAACTGCAAGCTGGCCCCAGTGAAAATAGCATTTCAGCAGCCTGCCACTGGCGTACAATCAACTGCACACCCCCTGCTGGACTTGATACACAACTGTGGCACCAAAAAACGATTAGAATGTACTTCTTGGTGCCAAACATTGCAGTGCAACAAATTAACCTTTGACCAGAATAATTATTTTCCTACTTTCTAGATGTCTCAGTCAGTTAAGCATTTTTAAATCAATGCAACCATATGTCCACCTATAACACTTGAGTTGGGAGACTGTTTACTTGCAGAATAACCCTCTATCTCACAAAGGACATATTACATCTTCCAACTCAGAAGGGTGGGCAACTGACAATTTCAAAGTATTTGGCACACTAAACAGTCCAGAAGGGCTTACCTATTTGCGTCATGTAATTATACTGTATTTCAACATTCTCACACAAAATTGGCCCAAACCAATAGTTTTTCTACAAAATTTTTCCAATGCTTTATTTTTCTCAGAATGATCAAGGTCAATATCTTTCTCCTCACTATATATCTTTGTGGCAGTAATTAGCTTTTTAGAATTGTTGTCAGAGAAAAGTAGGTTTCCCCAGAGAAGAAAAATCTACAAACTGTTACATATATAAAGGCAATTTTAGGAGGAAAATGGTAGAGAGAGGGCAGTTGATCTAAATAGTCTAGATTTATTCCTTAAATCCCAATGTTTCTCATTTTTGTATTTCTGGACTTTTAGCCAATACAACACTATTATTATTAAGTTGCCCATTATAGTCATTTTTTATAGAAGCCTAATTTATATAAAAGGTTGCAATGCTCAGGATTGCAAGTATTCCAGTTTATTAGCAGCTTATTTCTTCCATAAAAATCTCTGTGGAAACCTTACTGCAAGGCAACCCCTCAAAAATTGTGTCCCATTTGCTACCAAATAAATGTAATAATACAAATGTGCTCTCCTAAAAGGAGACCCCATGGGACCAAAACAAGCCATGAACAAAAATCAAGATAGTGTCAGTCACAATACTTTATTGTGTATAAATATATTTTTAATGTGAATTGTGAATAAAGTTATAATTGTTAAAGTTTTATCCAAGGGTGCTAAATATGATGACAGAAAAAATCTTTTTAGAAGGAATAGTTAATACTTGAGGACTTTAAATGGCCATTTAACTTTTTATAGAAGAACATACAGGAGTTGACTTATAAAGGACTAGAGGATACATCCATTGCATCTCCCCCTTCTGCTGGACAGATCCAAAAGAAAATACTCTGGTACAGTTTATAACTTCTGTTCTAAAAAAGACAAACAGCACACTCTGTTTTGTAGAACAAGGTCATAGGGTATAGTGAAAGAGGCACATGTTTTGGAATTAGAGACATATGTCTTCAGATACTGTTTCTATGACTATTTTGCAATTGGGGTTCCATTTTCTCAAGTGAAGATGGATAAAGCTAACTGGAAGAGGTTGTTATATGAATTAAATGAAATGTGTCTGAAAGCACTTAGCTCAGAGTAAGTGCTCAATCCTCTCTGGTCTTTTCACTTTAACAGACATGATTTGCATTGGATTTAAGTGGGGTGTATGAGAAGCCCAAAGTGGTTTTCCCAAGGAACATAACAGTTCCATTGCGAATATTGAGGAAAAGCAAGAATGGATTAATTTCTATTGTAGTATTTTGGGAGATCATACAAAATGTTAAGTACAGAGATGCTATTTTTTTCCTTTTATTAATTTTTAAAAAAATTTTTTATAAACATATAATGTATCTTTAGCCCCAAGGGTACAGGTCTGTGAATGGCCAGGTATACACACTTCACAGCACTCACCATAGCACATACCCTCCCCAATGTCCATAACCCCACCCCCTCTCCCGACCACACTCCCCCCAGCAACCGTCAGTTTGTTTTGTGAGATTAAGAGTCACTTATGTTTTGTCTCCCTCCTGATCCCATCTTGTTTCATTTATTCTTTTCCTACCCCCCAAACCACCATATTGCATCTCCATGTCCTCATATCAGGGAGATCATATGATAGTTGTCTTTCTCTGATTGACTTACTTCGCTAAGCATAATACCCTCTAGTTCCATCCACGTCGTTGCAAATGGCAAGATTTTATTTCTTTTGATGGCTGCATATTATTCATATATATATATATATATATATATATATATATATATATATATCTGTTGAAGGGCATCTAGGTTCTTTCCATAGTTTGGCAATTGTGGACATTGCTGCTATAAACATTCGGGTGCATGTGCCCCTTTGGATCACTATACTTGTATCTTTAGGGTAAATACCCAGTAGTGTAAATTGCTGGGTAATAGGGTAGCTCTATTTTCAACTTTTTGGGGAACCTCCATGCTGTTTGCAGAGTGGTTGCACCAGCTTGCATTCCCACCAGCAGTGTAGGAGGGTTCTCCTTTCTCCACATCCTCACCAGCATCTGTCATTTCCTGACTTGTTAATTTTATCCATTCTGACTGGTGTGAGGTGGTATCTCATTATGGTTTTGCCAATCTAATATTTTTACCATTGTATGTTACAGACTTCTTTTCCCAGGCTGCTTTCAGGATTTTCTCTTTGTCACTAAGACTTGTAAATTTTACTATTAGGTGACGGGGTGTGGACCTATTCTTGTTGCTTTTGAGGGGGGTTCTCTGCACTGCCTGGATTTTGATGTTTGTTCCCTTTGCCATATTAGGGAAATTCTGTACAATAATTCTCTCTAATATACCTTCTGCTCCCCTCTCTCTTCTTCTTCTGGAATCCCAATTATTGTAATGTTGTTTTGCCTTATGGTGTCACTTATCTCTCGAATTCTCCCCTCGTGGTCCAGTAGCTGTTTGTCCCTCTTTTGCTCAGCTTCTTTATTCTCTGTCATTTGGTCTTCTATATCACTAATTCTTTCTTCTTCCTCATTTATCCTAGCAGTAAGAGTCTCCATTTTTTATTGCACATCATTCATGGCTTTTTTAATTTCAACTTGATTAGGTTTTAGTTCTTTTATTTCTCAGGAAGGGCTTTTATCTCTCCAGAGAGGGTTTCTCTAATATCTTCCATGTCTTTTTCGAGCCCGGCTAGAACCTTGAGAATTGTCATTCTGAACTCTAGATCTGACATATTACCAATGTCCATATTGATTAGGTCTCTAGCCTTCAGTACTGCCTCTTGTCTTTTTTTTGTGGTGAATTTTTCTGCCTTGTCATTTTGTCCAGATAAGAATATATGAAGGAGCAAATAAAATACAAATAGGGTGGCAAAGAACCCAGGAAAATATGCTTTAACCAAATCAGAAGATACTCCCAATCATGGTGGGGAGAAAGGGGATAAAAAGAAGTTTAGAAAAAAAATTAAAAAAAGAAAACAAATAAAGAAAAAAATATAAAAAAGAAAAAATATATATATTTATATATATTAGACTGGTGACTAGAACAGGGTAACCCACTTAATTTTAGGAGTATTTTGGTCTCTTAGAAGAAACTACCTCCCAAAATTTTAAAGAATGAAAAATATATATAAGGGTAAACACAATGAAGAGATGGAATATGCCTATAAAGATGAAAAAAAATTTTTTAATTTCTAAAAAAGGAGTTGATAAAGTAAGTTGGTTGGAAGAATAAGGAAAAAGAACGTGGAAAGAATTTGTTCGGGCTGGAGACTAGAACAAGCCCAGAGTTAGATTTAGGGTATATTTTGATCTATTAGAAGAAGTTGTACCCCAAATTTTTTAGAAGAAAAAAACCCTATGTGTATACAAAAAATAAAGTTAGATACAATGAAGGATAAAATAGGACTATAATAATGAAGGTTCAAAAAAGATTATTTTTTTATGAAAGGTATTGTTAAGATAAACTAGTTAAAAAACATTAAAAAGGAAAGGGTAAAAGTTTTAAAAAAATTTAGCAGAAAAAAAAATTAAATTAAAAATATTAAATTAACTGCAAGACTAAAGAATCATCGGGAGAAAGCCATGAGTTCCACACTTTTCTTTCTCCTCCTCTGGAATTCCACTCTTCTCCTCGGTAAGTGAACTTGGTCTTGGCTGGATTTCTTATTGATCTTCTGGGGGAGGAGCCTGTTGTAGTGATTCTCAAGTGTCTTTGCCCCAAGTGGAATTGCACCGCCCTTAACAGGGGGCCGGGCTGAGTAATCCGCTCGGGTTTGCTTTTGGGAGCTTTTGTTCCCTGAGCGCTTTCCGTAGAGTTCCGGAGGATGGGAATGAAAATGGCGGCCTCCCGGTGTCCGGCCCGGAGGAGCCGAGAGCTCGGGGCCCCACTCCTCAGTGCGCTCTCAGAGAAAAGCGCTCAATCACTCCCATCTCTCTGGCCTCCAGCTGCGCTCCGAGCTCACCCAGCCTGTGACCGGTTCAAGGTAACCCCAAGCTGAGAGCTTGCTCCTCGGCTCTGTCTGTAGCTGGCTTCCCCACTCAAGATGCTATTAACCTTAAAACAATTAACCTATAAATACTATACTATAAGTGCTATACTATACTATAAAACCTATAAATACTGACATTCTCACACTTACCAAATTTTTCAGTTATAAAGATCAGCAAATGTATAATATGAGTTTCACTCTTTTTTTGGCTTTAGAATAACTATAGAATGATATTGGCCACAAGGTTATTGATACCTAATAAAGAAGATTGAAAATACAGAAAGTACAGAGCCTGAAATATACTAACCTCATCATATTTTTTCTATAAGAAAAAAAGATGGATGGCTAACACTAGAGTTTGATTATCATAAAAGTGTATATTTCAGTATCTTATGTGCAATATATGCTTGCCTATTTTAAAAAGGTGGCCTGTTGACCTATGAAGCTTAATCAGTTTTGTACTCTGCAAGGTGATTTTTTTTCCTAGTATAAATGGAATAAATATTCTGAAATTCTTCCATTCATACAGGAAGGAGCATTTTCCTAGGAGGCAGTGTGTCTTCTCCTCCTCCCTACATAATAAGCCTCTTTGTTTACTTTCCTTTCTTCTTACTCAGATATTGACATTTGCACTTGTCTTACCACTTCCCTTTCATCATTTTAACTGTTCCTCTTTTTGTCTTTCCTAATTATCAGATCTTCCTTTCCATATTTGGTGTACCAGCTTTGAAGTAAGGGCTTGAGGACAGTACCTGCCAGCACCCACAAGCTTCACAGAGGTCCACAGAGGCAGCAGAAGGGCCAGAGCTACAGTCAGTTGATCGAATTAATGTGGAGAGATGGGAAGGCTGGACTTTCCCTTGGACATTGGGGTGCTGGGGACGGAAGACTTTTTCAGGAAGTTTAAGTCAAGACTGTGATCAGGAAGGGAACCACCCATGGTGTTGAGTGGTCCCACTGAGGGTATAGAGAATAAAAAAGACCCATGAGCATTGCCTTCAGGAAGATATAGAGGTGGTAGAAACAAATTTCCTCTGACCATATTTCCAGGCTTTCAACATTGCTTTTCTGTTAGTGGTATTGTGTTCTTGTTTCTTTTGCCATTCCATATAGACACCTACAAAACCAGGATACTGGCTGAAGAAGCTCAATGACCTCACTTTCTGGAGGCCAGTATCCCACAATAACCATCAGATCATGGCTGGTGGAAGGAAGGACTTGATTCAGACTTCTTGGCCCCTCTTTCAGGAATAACTTCTAATGTGTGTCTAGCTATCATTTGCCTTAAAGCCTCAAAATATGTCCAAAATTGAGCTTAGGAGCAAAATGTATGAACAGGCAATATTGTTTGTTAGACCTTTAACCTTTTATGGAATTTGTGACCATTCAAGGAGTGGGAAAACCCCAGAACCTTTTTGTGTGTGTGAGCTAATCATCCCTTCTGCCTCTTTGAAGCATGTGTGTTTTAGGGGAATTTTAAAATTCATGTGTTGGATTTACACATAATTTATCAAGAGCTTGCTCTTCATGAGCTATTTAATACTCAGGAAGTCATTTAAGTCATTTTAGAATCTTCCTAAATTCCAACAGGAAGTTGTGTTTACAAAGGACACACAGGCCTGAAACATTTGCACATTTCATTTGCATCAAAATGCAGAAGCCTTAAATATATTAGAATGGGAGAAAAATTCAGTGTATCTCTTCAATAAGAAAGGGCTAATGCAATGTCATCCAAGATGCTTCCTGATAATCCCACCTGGGCATGATGTATATGGAATCTT
Organism: Mustela erminea; assembly: GCF_009829155.1. NCBI lineage: Eukaryota > Metazoa > Chordata > Mammalia > Carnivora > Mustelidae > Mustela > Mustela erminea. The sequence continues at coordinate 16,543,268 of NC_045635.1, read as the reverse complement.
ATATTACATATACATTATTCCTTGTCTATGGTCTCCTATTATAATTACTTGTGTGTGTATATGCCTTCTGTCTTTAATGGAAATGTCTGATATAAGAGGAAGGAAACTAGATTGTAACCTCAGTTGAACAATGTTAGAGTTCTGATTTTCACAGCTATGTGACCTTGGACAAAATACTGAACATCACTGAGCCTTATCTACTCTACATACATCATGAATTTTGAAAATATCAAAAATAATAATGAAACTAAAATACTCTGTGGACCTCTAAATAATAGATCCAGCTAATTGCCATCTTCTATTAAATCCACACAATTTATACCTACTTATACTTTTATTTATACTTACTGTTTCAATAAACATTTGTTAAGATACACAACAGAAACATTGTGGGAAAAGAGGACAGAAACATGTGAAAGGAGGGGAGAAATTTTATTTTCAACAGACATTTCTTTTTCTGCCAATGTGGAATGCCATTTTCATAGCAATTTTGTGCTATTAAATATCCTGTTGTGGCCATTTCTAAAGAGAGGAAGGGAAAAATCTACCAAGTCCTGGGACACTCATTTTTATAAATGTCTCCAGATTAGATGTTTTGACATGTTTTATGGTAAGTCATGTCAAACTATTGCATTTTCCAAAGAATATGCTATTTATTTTTTGCTTAAAGTACATATTACTTGTACTGTGTAATATAGTATATACTCATATAAGAAATATTAACAATATAATCTTGATTTTCTATTATATTTTGGTTCAAATTTTAGGTACCAAGATCTTTTATAAATAAGTTAGTCATTCGCATTTTTCTGCTTCTCACTAAAGAGGAAGTAAATGTGTTTATCACCACATGTTATCCCCCAAGGGGGTGCATTCTGTTCAGGAGGTCAACTTTTAAGTGGAGGAATAACAGGGTGTAGACACACTGAAAACACTATCTCAGTAGCTAATGTTTTCCCCTCCAGTGGGTGATGAAAATCAAATCCCCAAACTGCTCCTTCTGGGCTTTTTACTAATTAACTTGACATCTGTGGTGAAGTGGAACATAGACTAACCTTGTTCATTTCCAGTCCCACAACTAAACTGCTGGTAGTTTAGGTCAGAAGCTTATCTCTGGAAATTTCAGAGTAAAATAATTTCAAATTGACTGAAAGTATAAAGCAACCTCTTTAGTGTTTTTACCAAAATATTCAGGAAAAGGAGGGGCTTTTAGGTAAGGTGAAAATGGCACTCTCAGCCCTCCATGATTCCCTATTCTATCTACTGTGGTTTTTCCCCTACCTATGGATGATAGAAACAAAGGATCCATGAGAACAGGATCATTCACTTGAAATAGTTACTGTTATAGAACACAGATGAGTGCAGTAATGGTGATTGGGATGTGATGGACACAGAGATGGGGGTGGGAAAACTAAGTGGGCAGAAAGATTTTTTGGAAGATCTAGGGAAGGAAAAGAAATGATTCTCTAGAAAATTTAAAGGAACAGTATAGCAATAATGCTTATTGAAAAGGTAAAGTTATTAAATTTCTCTTATTCATGCTGTTACCAGAAAGTATCTGGTGACATAAGTAGGTCAGTGGCATGGAGTCCATGCAGGCAAAACTATTAGATGACCTGAGGCTTACCAGAAGGGAGGAAGTGAAAGATTATAATGGAAAAAACTGAGGCACGCCACATTTATGTGCGAATGAGAATATAGACGAAATAGAAGCATTGGTGGGCAAAAGGACATGATGTGGGGGTTGTCATTAAAATAGTTCATCTAAATAAATTTTTTTAGATGGAAGTTTGAAGTAAGTTCCTTATACACACAACATGGATAAATCTTAAAAACATAGTGTTGAGTGAACGAATAGCACATACTACATGACCCCATTTATATGAAGTTCTTCTAAAAGTGGAAAAATTAATCTAAGGAGAAAAACATCAGAAAAGTGGTTGTCTCTTGGAGTCAGGGTGGAGGCATGAATTGACTAGAAAGGGGATGAGGGAATTTTCCAAGATGAAGGTTATGTTCTATGTCTTAGTAGGAGTTTGAATTACACAGGTGTATGCATATGTCAAAACTCTTTAAATGGTACATTTGAGATTTGTGAATTTCACTGTATATAAAATTTACCTCAAAATAGGGAACTATAAACAAATGCTGAACTCTATTACTAATATTCTAGTTGAAGCATTAGGGGGAAATAACACTGATGTATACAGCTTAGTTAGAAATACATCAAACTGTAAGAGAGATTGGTGGACAGATAAGAGAAGGAATAGGTAGATGTAAAACAAGTATAAGAAAAAAATGTAGAATCTAGGTGGTAGACATACGAGGTTTCATTTTACCATTTTTCTACTTTTGTTCATATTTGAAAATTTTATAGTAAAGTGTTGGAAAAAGTGAGAAATGGGAGAAGTGAAATAAAGTTGACAAAAATGCCAATAACTATGCAGCAAGGGTACAGTTAATGGATTCACTATACCCTTCTCTGTACTACATGTTTGAAATTTTCCCTATTAAAAACTTTAAAAGATATTCATATGAAGAGATTATCCAAATTGAGTATAGAATTGTAACAATGAATATGTATTTTTCTCATATTCTATATATTTAGTAACAGTGTTCAATTTTGCCATAAAATAAGGGGGAACTAAGTGGGCTCAGATAGAAATCCAGGGAAATTAGAAGAGAGGGTCCTAAACTAAGAATTCCAGCTCTGTCAAAAGATGATCATTTTTATAAATCACTTCTCTTCCTAAGTTCAATTTAATTCTGTATCCTGTTCTCTGGCTAGTAAAAGAGAATCTACAGCTTTCTTGTCTAGGGAGTATAAAAGTAGTTATTAAGAATGCAGACTCTTGAACCACATGAAAGAACAAAGTGAATAATGGATCCTGCAGCCAAAATATAGCCTTTCTACAGCTTACCCTCCTTCCTTTCCCCCAACTTGACTTTATCTCTCTTTCCGTCATGTTCAGATAACATGTAAATGTGGTACTGAATTGGTTGATTTCACAAATCCTAATTCTACTAACTAGCCCTAATACCTGCAGCATTCTTTGTGCTATAGATCTTCATTCTAAATCCTCCCTTTGCTCAATATTACCTTCTCAACTGATGTTTCAAGAAATGCCTTCACAAAATAAAGAATAATATTATGCTTTCATTTTTATATAGAACCAATACAAAAATGGGCATATAAAGGTTTTTATAGTTGTAAAATCTCTATGGAAGGTCGACTCATTATACTGTTTAGTACTCAACATATGTGTTCAGTTTCTTTCAGAGTTCTGAGCTATGGTTGGTCTCTCTTGGTATTTTTGTGTGTCTCCTTTTGTTAGATAGCTGGTCAACCCTTATGTTTTTCTTTTTACCTTGGCTTCCATGAAGTTTGGGGTTATTTGATTTATTAAATAATAACCTACCTTGACTCTGTTTTCTATTTTAGTTATTCCACTCTTGTCTTTTTCATCTCTGTCCCAACCCGAGGTCCCCTGACTTGGTACTTCCCCTTAATAATTATAGATTTGTTGGATTTATAGTATCTGGTTTTGTAAACTGCTCTAGGTTTGGAAGTAAGTAGAGAACACATAATTTCTATAAAACCTCCAATGCTGTTAATACATTATTTTACTCTAGCTCAAATTTTATTGCAGTGATATCCAAGCATATTGTAATAAAGGATGGATTTAGCTTTGTTTTGAGAAAACAAAGTCCTTGGTTATATTAGGAAGCTATCAGGAAACAATTAAGATGAGGAAAATCTGGACACCTCCAAGTAATTTTATTAAAACAAAAAACATCAAGACCAATTCCTACATGTTATATTGTCTATCTATCCTCTTGAATATATGTGTGTTCCCAATTTCTCATCACAGTGGTCAGACTGATCACTGATGTGGAAACAGATCTTACTTCTCTCAACTGGCTTTTTCAAACAGAGAATGAATCTAGGTCATCTCTTGGAGATAGTGCTGTATCTCTGTGGATTAGAGAGAAAAAGCCCAACCATATGACAAAAAAAATTCAACTATCAAAGTTAAACTAAATATCTTTTAACTTCATCACAATTTCATAAGCGTATATTTCCCAAAAGAGGAGAAGGAAATATTCTTTTACCACAGATCACCTGGGATGATTCATTCTTTCTAAACATATAATTATTAAAAGCTGTGATTTACCCACTGATTAAATATTCAGAAGCCCTCTTCCCCCAGTTAAAACATATAAAGCACAATAGAAAATGGCTGAGTAATTGTCTGATTTAGGAATAAAGAAAAGTTTTCTAACTAGAAAGTAACCAAAAAATATCAACTAGAAATTGTAATAGCTATGTCTACATAACAGTGTTAAGTTATCTGTTTATCAGAATTAGAAATAAAACAATAAACTGGGAATACTATATATAAGAAATGTGAGAGAAAAAGATTAAATCCTTAATTTACAAAGAGCTTGTAAGAATTAAAATGCTTCCAGAAAATGAAAGAAGTTACATATTTTGAAATTCATCCAAAATGAAAATGAAAATTGGCAATAAATTTTTGAAAAACTAGTTGTTACTGATAATAAAAATATGAACTAAAGTGTATTTTTATGCCTTTCAAAATAGCCCAGATTTTTAAATAAGCATATACTTAATACTGGTGAAGGTACATTGAAGGAATCTCTCATTCACATTAGCCAGGAATAGGGACTGATGCCACCATTTTGGGAGAACAATTTTTTTTAAAGGTTTTATCTATTTATTTGACAGACAGAGATCACAAGTAGGCAGAGAGACAGGCAGAGAGAGAGGCAGAGAGAGAGAGGAGGAAGCAGGCTCCCTGCTGAGCAGAGAGCCCGATGCGGGACTTGATCCTGGGACCCCGAGATCATGACCTGAGCCGGAGGCAGCAGCTTAACCCACTGAGCCACCCAGGCGCCCCTGGGAGAACAATTTGATATGTTACAAGAGCCTTAAAAATATTAATTTCCCCTTTCCTGATGATTCTACTTTTCTGTGTATATCCTAATAAAATAATCAGAGGATGGGTGGGAAGATGGCTGAAGTTCAGGGGATCCTCCTTTCATCTGTTCCCTTGAATTCAGCTAGATATATTATCAAATCATTTGAACATCTGTGAATTGAACCTGAGATCTAAGAAAAGAATTGCTGCAATACTACAAATAGAATATCGACTACTTTTTGCAAGGAAGGAGGTGCAGAGAAGCAAATGTGGGAGGATATATCAGAAGATAAACCACAGGGGGAGGGACCTCTGGAAGCCAGCTACTGGAAAGGGATACGCAGTGGAGAGCAAACTACTCCTGTGAGGGACCTCCCTGCCTGAAAGGTGTTCAGTTGGTGAAGTAGGGCAGCATCCTAGGTGGGACAGTGTGGTCTTAGAATCCCTGGGGTCACAGGAAGAACAGGGGTGCCTGAGCTGGCAGAGTTCCCAAGCATTGTAGTGGGAAACTCAGCTACAATTAGCAAGCCCTGAAGTGGCCTGTCAGCTAGGTGTTGCCATAAACTGAGAACCTCAGCATGATCCAGCAACCACTCTCCAAGCAGGGGCCCTGCAAGTAGCAAAACTGCTGTGAGGCCCTGCTTCTTTCCCCAGGAGGCAATTATCATGGGGTTTCACTCATATGTGGAACATAAGGAATAGTGTGGAGGACCACAGGGGAAGGGAGGGAAAACTGAATGGGAAGAAATCAGGGAGATGAACCAAAATTCAGCTGAATGATCGTGGCCCCCACTCTTCAGTGTACCCTCAGAGAAATGGAGTCAGTCATTTTTGTGTGCACCAAACTCCCTAGGCTCCTGTGGTGTACCCCCACACCAATCTTCCCAAGGGAGAGAGGGGGGTTCTCACCATGGCCCCACCTCTTGCTGGGCTCCTGCTCTGAGAGTCGTTGCCTCTCTGCACCCATCCACCTGGATTTCTGATTGTTGGGTGTTTTTTTGATGACTGATTCAACTTAATTGTTGGTAATTAGCCTGTTCAAATTTTCTATTTCTATTTTTCTTTTTGTTTCTACTTCAGTTTTGGTAGTTCATATGTTTGTATCTATTTCTTCTAGGTTGTTCAATTTTGTGGCATATAGTTTTTATCATATTCTCTTATTTCTGTAGTATTAGTTGTTATTTGTGATTTTACTGATTTAAGTCCTTTCTTTTTCTTTATAAGCCTGGCTAGAGTTGTATCAATTTTATTGATTTTTTTTCCCCGAAGAATCTGGTCCTGGATTCATTGATCTGTCCATTTTGTGTGTGTGTGTGTGTGTGTGTGTGTTTTATTTTTTGTATCTATATCATTTATTTCTGCTCTAATCTTTATTATTTTATTCCTCTTGCTGGTTATAGGTTTTGGTTACTCTTCTTTTCTAGATCCTTTAGGTGTAAACATAGGATGTTTAATTGAGACTTTTCTTGCTTCTTGACGTAGACTTGTATTGCTATAAACATCTCTCTTAGAACCAGTTTTGCCTCATCCCAAAGGTTTAAAACATTGTGGGTTTTTTTAGCCTTCACAAAAAATTTTAAGAATTTATACATTTTGGGTAATGCATATATTCGAAAACAAATACATATCCTATATCATATATTATGCAGTTGTTTTTTCTTACTTTTTAAAAAAACTTATTTATTTATTTTTTAAATAAACATATAATGTATTTTTGTCCCCAGGGGTACAGGTTTGTGAATCACCAGGTTTACACACTTCACAGTCTTACTTTTTTTATTAATTATTTTAACTAACATATAATGTATTGTTTGCACCAGGGGTACAGGTCTGTGAATCGTCAGGCTTACACCCTTCACAGCACTCACCATATCACGTACCCTTCCCAATGTCCATAACTCAACCACCCGCTCCACACCCCTTTCCCCTAAGCAACCCTCAGTTTGTTTTCTGAGATTAAGAGTCTCTTATGGTTTGTCTCCTTCCTGACCCATTTTTTTTCATTTTTTCCCTTCCTACTCCCAAACCTCCCACTCTGCCTTTCAAATTCCTCGTATCAGGGAGATCATATGATAATTGTCTTTCTCTGATGGACTTATTTCGCTCAGCATGATACCCTCTAGTTCCATCCATGTCATTGCAAGTGGCAAGATTTCATTTCTTTTGATGGCTGCATAGTATTCCATTGTATATATATTCCACATCTTCTTTATCCATTCTTCTGTTAATGGACATCTAGGCTCTTTCCGTAGTTTGGCTATTGTGGACATTGCTGGTATAAACATTCAGGTGTACGTGCCCCTTCAGATCCCTACATTTGTATCTTTAGGGTAAATACCCAGTAGTGTGATGGCTGGGTCATAGGGTAGCTCTATTTTCAACTTTTTGAGGAATCTCCATGCTGTTTCCAGAGTGGCTGTACCAGCTTGCATTCCCACCAACAATGTAGGAGGGTTCCCCCTTTGTCTGCATCCTCACCAACATCTGTCATTTCCTGACTTGTTCATTTTAGCCATTCTGACTGGTGTGAGGTGGTACCTCATTGTGGTTTTGATTTGTATTGCCCTGATGCCGAGTGATGTGGAGTACTTTTTCATGTGTCTGTTGGCCATCTGGATGTCTTCTTTGCAGAAATGTCTGTTCATGTCCTCTGCCCATTTCTTGATTGGATTATTTGTTCTTTGGGTATTGAGTTTGATAAGTTCTTTATAGATTTTATATAGTAGCCCTTTATCTGATATGTCATTTGCAAATATCTTCTCCCATTCTGTCAGTTGTCTTTTGGTTTTGTTATCTCTTTCCTTTGCTGTGCAAAAGCTTTTATCTTGATGAAGTCCCAATAGTTCAGTCTTGCCCTTGATTCCCTTGCCTATGGTGATGTTTCTAGGAAGAAATTGCTACAGCTGAGATAGAGGAGGTTGCTGCCTGTGTTCTCCTCACGGATTTTGATGGATTCCTGTCTCACATTGAGGTCTTTCATCCATTTTGAGTCTATTTCTGTGTGTGGTATAAGGAAATGTTCTAGTTTCATTCTTCTGATTGTGGCTGTCCAGTATTCCCAACACGACTTATTGAGGAGACTGTCTTTTTTCCATTGGACATTCTTTCCTGTTTTGTGGAAGGTGAATTGACCATAGAGTTGAGGGTCTATTTCTATTCTGTTCCATTGATCTATGTGTCTGTTTTTGTGCCAGTACCATACTGTCTTGATGATTACAGCTTTGTAATAGAGCTTGAAGTCAGGGATTCTGATGCTGCCAATGTTGGTTTTCATTTTCAATATTCCTTTGGCTATTCAGGGTCTTTTCTGGTTCTGTATAATTTTAGGATTATTTGTTCCATTTCTCTGGAAAAGGGTGATGGTATTTTGATAGTGATTGCCTTAAATGTGTAGATTGTTTTAGGTAGCATAGACATTTTCACAATATATATTATTCTAGTTCATGAGCATGGAATGTTTTTCCATTTCTTTGTGTTTACCTCAATTTCTTTCATGAGTACCTTATAGTTTTCTGAGTACAGATTCTTTGTCTTTTTGGTTGGGTTTATTTGTCGGTATCTTATGGTTTGGGTGTATTTGTAAATGGGATCAACTCCTTAATTTCTCTTTCTTCTGTCTTGCTGTTGGTGTATAGAAATGCAACTAATTTCGGTGCATTGATTTTATATCTTGATTCTTTACTGAATTCCTATATGAGTTCTAGCCATTTTGGAGTGGATTCTTTTAGGTTTTCCACATAAAGTATCATATCATCTGCAAAGAGTGAGAGTTTGACTTCTTCTTTGCTGATTTGGACGCATCTTATTTCTTTTTGTTGTCTGATTGCTAAGAGTAGGATGCCTAGTACTGTGTTGAACAGCGGCGGTGAGAATGCGCATCCCTATCATATTCCTGACCTTAGGGGAAAATCTCTGTTTTTCCCATTGAGAATTATATTAGCTGTGGGCTTTTCATAGATGGCTTTTATAATATTGAGGTATGTTCCCTTGATCCCTACACTGTGGAGAGTTTTAATTAAGAAAGATGCTATATTTTGTCAAATGCATTTTCTGCATCATTTGAGAGGATGATATGATTCTTGTCCTTTCTTTTATTAATTTGATGTAACATGTTGATTGATTTGTGAATGTTGAACCACCCTTGCAGCCCAGTTATAAATCCCACTTGGTATGGTGAATCATCCTTTTAATGTACTGTTGGATCCTATTGGATAGTATCTTGGTGCAAATATTGGGATCCATGTTCATCAGGGATATTGGTCTATAATTCTCCTTTTTGTTGGGATCTTTCATTTTGGGATCAAGGTAGTTCTGGCCTTATAGAATGAATTTGGAAGTTTTCCTTCTATTTCTATTTTTGAAACAGCTGCAGAAGAATAGGTATTAGTTCTTATTTAAATGCTTGGAGAATGCCCCTGGGAATCCATTTGTCCCTGGACTCTTATTTGTTGGGAGATTTCTTATTACTGCTTCAGTTGCCTTGCTAGTGATGGGTCTGTTCAGCTTTTCTATTTCTTCCTGTTTCAGGTTTGGTAGTTTATAAGTTTCTAGGAATGCATCCATTTCTTCTAGATCCCTCAATTGGTTGGCATATAGTTGCTCATAATATGTTCTCTTTTTTCGTGGTTGTTTTTTTTTTTTTTTTTTTTTTTTTTTGCAGGGGGAGTTTGTTTCCTCTGAAATTCTTTATTTTTTTATTTTTTAGTTATTTGTTTTTATTTTTTTTATTATGTTTTGTTATTCACCATACAGTACATCATTATACAGACTCCAGGAAACAAATTGAGGGTTTTAGAAGGGAGGAGGTTGGGAGGGGATGGGTGAGCCTGGTGATGGGGATTAAGAAGGACATGGATTGCATGGAGCACTGAGTGTTATGTGCAAACAATGAATCAGGGAATACTACATCAAAAATTAATGATGTACTGTATGGTGACTATCATATGTTCTTAAAATTGTTTCTGTTTCCTTGGTATTGGTTGTGATCACTCCTCTTTCATTCATGATTTTATTAATTGAGTCCTTTCTTTTTTCTTTTTGATAAGTTTGGGTAGGGGTTTATCGATCATATTAGTAATTCTTTCAAGGAACCAGCTCCTAGTTTTGTTGATCTGTTGTACTGTCCTTTTGGATTCTATTTCACTGATTTCTGCTCTAATATTTATTATTTTTTTGTCTCTAGATTGGTATAGGCTTTATTTGTTCTTTCTCTAGCTCCTTTAGGTGTAAGGTTAGCGTGAACATTTGGGATTCTTCTAATTTCTTGAGGGAGGTTTGTATGGCTATTTACTTCCCTCCTAGGACTTCTTTTGCTGCATCCCAAAGGTTTTGAACAGTTTTGTTTTCATTTTCATTTGTTTCTCTGAAATTTAAAAATTCCCCTTTAATTTCCTTCTTGACCCATTCATTCTTTAGTAGGATGCTCTTTAACCTCCAAGTGTTTGTGTTCCTTCCAAATTTTCTCTTGTTATTGAGTTCAAGTTTCAAAGCACTGTTGTCTGTTAATATGCTGGGAATAATCCCAGTCTTTTGGTACTGGAAGAGATCTGATTTGTGACCAAGTATGTGATCTATTCTGGAGAATGTTCCATGTGCACTCAAGAAGAATGTGAATTCTGTTATTTTAGGATGGAACGCTGTGTATACATCTGTGAGGTCCATCTGGTCCAATGTGTCATTCAAAGCTCTTGTTTCATTGTTGATCTTCTGCTTAGATGATCTGCCCATTGCTGTGAGTGGAGTGTTGAAGTTTCCTACTTTTAATCTATTATTACCAATATGTTTCTTTATTTTGGTTATTAGTTGGTTTAATTGGCTGCTCCCATACTGGGGACATAGATTGCAATTGTTAGATCTTCTGTTGGATAGACTCTCTAAGTATGGTACAGTGTTCCTCTGCAACTCTTACTAGAGTCTTTGGCTTAAAATCTAATTTGTCTGATATTAAGATTGATATTCCAGCTTTCTTTTGAGGTTTGTTGGCATAGCATATTGTTCTCCATCTCCTCACTTTCACCGATTTTATTTTTTTTATTTGTTTTAAAGATTTTATTTATTTATTTGACACAGAGAGAGATCACAAGTAGGCAGAGAGGCAGGCAGAGATAGAGGGGGAAGCAGGCTCCCCGCTGAGCAGAGAGCCCAATGCAGGGCTCAATCCCAGGACACCTTGGGATCATGACCTGAGCTGAAGGCAGAGGCTTTAACCCACTGAGCCACCCAGGCACCCCATCCATCCCCTCACTTTCAATCTGGTGCTGTCTTTAGTTCAAAATGAGTCTCTTAGACAGGATATGGATGGATCCTGCTTTTTTATTCAATCTGAAACCCTGTGTCTTTTCATGAGAGCATTCAGCCCACTTACATTGGAGTAAATATTGGAAGATATTAATTTAGTGCCATTGTATTGCCTGTCAAGTCCCCTTTTCTGTAGATTGTCTCCGTTAATTTCTGGTCTATATTACTCTTGGGCTCTTTCTTTTACTTAAAGGATCCCCTTTAATATTTCTTGCAGATGTGGCTTTGTGGTCACATATTCTTTTAGTTTCTTTTAGTTTACTTTCTGAAAGAAACTAAAGAGAATAAAAATTCTCTTTATCTCTCCATCCATTCTGAATGACAGCTTTGCTGGATAAAGTATTCTTTACTTCTTGTTCTTCTCATTTAGTGCCCTGAATATGTCTTACTTGCCCTTTCTGGCTTGCCAGGTCTCTGTGGATAGGTCTGATGTTATTCTGATGTTCCTTCTTCCATATGTAAGGAACCCTCTCTCCCTAGCTATTCTTAGTATAGACTCTTCAAAGACCTGCAAGCTTCACTATTGTATGTTGGGGTAATTATCCATTTTTATTGATTTTGGGAGGGGTCTTCTCTCCCTCTTGGACATGAATGCTTGTTTCCTCCCCCAGATTACAGAAATTCTCAGCTATGATTTGCTCAAATATATCTTCTAGTCCTCTCTCTCTCCACCCCCTTGGAGATCTCAATAATTCTGACTTTGGAACATATCGTGGCATCATTAGTCTCACTATTTACATGGGCTACTAGCTGCCTATCTCCGTTTTCCTCAACCTTCTTTTCCATCAGCTTACCATCTAGATCACTGATTCTTCTGTCTCATTTATCCTGGCTGTTAGAGTATCCAGTTTAGACTGCATCTCATAGCATTTTTCAGTTTGGCCTGATTAGATCTCATTTCTGCCCTTAGAGATTCTATATTGTCACTGACATTTTTTCCAAGCCCAGGTATTGACCTTATGATTATTATCCTGAAGGCTATCTCTGACATCTTGTTTATACCATATTTGTTAGTTCTGGTCCAGAGGGCATATGTCTCAGGTTCTTTCCTTTGCTGAGAGTTCCTCCTCCTAGTCATTCTGCTGACGGATGGTTGAGCAAATGAACAGAGTCCAAAATATCATCCACTACCCAAGCAAAATGCACTCTCGAAAAAAATCTGAACTGGTCAGAAGCTACCACAGATATGCAAACAAAGCCAAGATGATCCAAAACAATTTTTTTAAAAAGGGGGAGGAAGAAAATATAATCTCTCAGGGAGGACAAAGCAGGGTGATCTGCCTGTTCCTGATTGATTTTTGATCTGTGTGTTAGAAGACACTATATCTCCAAACTGCAAAGAAATAGGAATTTATATAGATGTGTATCAAGATAAAATTGAATAGAGTGAAAAATAGGATAGTATGGGGCATAAATCTATAAAACATAAGTGTGAAAAAAAAAAAAGTTGAAAAGCAACTTAAAAACACAAGTTGGGAAATGAGAATCTACTTGAAATGGAAGAAGGGAGAAAGAAAGAAAAAGAAAGAAAGAAAGAAAGAAAGAAAGAAAGAAAGAAAGAAAGAAAGAAGGAAAGAAAAGAGCAAAAAGAAAAGAAACAAAAAAGAAATGTAAAATTTTAGCCTGAAGTATAGACGAGTCATGAGGGAACACCTGGAGGGGTCCCTATATTATTTTCCCCTGATGCTGGAGTTTTACAGTCCTGTGGGAAATAAGCTTATCATTCATCTGTTCTTCTTGTCTGTCTTCCTGGGGAGGGGGCTGCTGCTAGGCTTCTCAGGTATCTTTGCCTGGGTGCAGTTTCCCCACCCCTTGTCAGGTGGGTGGGCTTAAAGTGAGCTGGTTGTCTGTGTGGCTTTTGTTCCCTGGCGGCTTTCCACTTCTCTGTAGGGGGTCAGAGCAAATATAGCCATGCTGGATTCTCTGGCCCAGAACTGCAAGGTCATGGTCCCCTTTCTTCAGTAAACCTTCCAGGTCAAACCATCTCCACTTCTGTGTGTACAAAACTCCACAGACTTGTGTTACCCATGCCCACTGTAACTCTCCCAAGCGCATTCTAGGGACCTGGGAGTATCTCTGTGCTTTGTAATTTTGTGTTTGTGAGAGGCAATGGGCTTATGTGTTCACCCTCTTCTGGGGCTTCCAGTTCATGGCTGGGTTCTGCTTCAGTGTCATTTTGTGGATCACATTGCCCTGAGAGCTGTTGCCCTGTTGTGGGCACAAGCCATTTTATATCTCCCCTGGGATGTTAAACAGCCTGCACCTTCTAGTCTTTTTCAGGGTGGTCAGGCACAGTGGTCTTCCTACTGGCCAAGCTTGCAGTTTATGGTGACCAGAGCTAAGAGTCCCTTCTGGGCTTGCTAACCATAACCAGTCTCCCTGCTCTACTGCTTGGGCACTCTATCAGTTCAGGCTCTCCCATTCTTTCTGAGTCTCCTGAAATCCTGAGACCACAACAGTTCACTTAGTATTGTGCTCTATTCATCCCCTGTACCCTTTTCAGAAAGGGATGTCTCTCATTGGAGCAGATTTCTAAGGATCCCAACTTTTTCTCCGGGGTTATATCACTTTCTGGTGACCAGCTTATGGAGGCTTCCTCCCACCTCTGTTTATCTTCTGATATTTTCCCCGAAGATTCAAGTTCTTCACCTCCTATCTTGCAAAAAGTTGTCATTTTTCTGCTTGTAGAGATCCAGATAAATCTTACATCTCAGGTTGAATTTGTGTGTGTTCAGAATGGTTTGATAGATATCCAGCTAAATTCAACGGACCAGATTAAACAAGGTCCCCTAGTCTGCCACCATCTTGCCCCCTTCCTCCATGTACTTTTTTACTTCTTTTATTTCCTGGTTGACCCATTCATTGTTTAAAACCATGTTATTTAACCTCCATGTATTTGTGCTCTTTCCAGATGTTTTCTTGTGGTTGACTTCTAGTGTCATGACATTGTGGTCAGAAAAGATGCATGGTATGAATTTGATCTTGAATTTTTTTTTAAGATTATTTATTTATTTATTGACAGAGAGAGATGACAAGAAGGCAGAGAGGCAGGCAGAGAGAGGAGGAAGCAGGCTCCCTGCTGAGCAGAGATCCCGATGCGGGGCTCGATCCCAGGACCCTGGGATCATGACCTCAGCTGAAGGCAGCAACTTAACCCACTGAGCCACCCAGGCATCCCTGATCTTTAATTTTTGAGGCTTGCGTTATGGGCTAATATATGCTCTATTCTGGAGAATGTTTGTTCCACGCATACTTGAAAAGAATGTGTATTTGGCTGTTTTAGGATGAAATGTTCTGATTATATCTATTAGGTTCATCTCATCCAGTGTGTCATTCAAAGTCATTGTTTCCTTGTTGATTTTCTGTATAAATGATTTGCCCACTGATGTAAGTAGGATGTCAAAATCCTCTATTATTATTATACTATTATCGAAGAAGTCCTTTATGTTTGTTATTAACTGTTTTATGTATTTGGGTGTTCCCATGTGTATATATACTTAAAATTATTATATCTTCTTGCTGATTTGTTCCCTTTATTATTATATAGTGCCCTTTCTTGTCTCTTGTTACAGTCTTTGTTTTAAAATCTATTTTGTCTGATGTAAGTATTGCTATTATAGCTTACTTTTGATATCTATTTGTGTGATAGGTGTTTTTCCATGCCCTCACTTGCAATCTGTAGGTGTCTTTATGTCTAAAATGAGTCTCCTATAGAAGCATATATATGGGTCTTGTTCTTTTAATATGTTCTGTCATCCTATGTCTTTTGATTGGAGTATTTGGTCCATTTAAAGGCAAGTAATTATTGATAGATATAAATTTATAGCCAGTTTATTACTCATTTTGCAGTTGTTCCTGAAGATTTCTTCTGATCCATTCTTGTCTTTCTTTCATGTTCTGCTGATTTTCTTTAGTGATATGTCTGGATTTCTTTCTCTATTCTTTGTATATTTATCAGTAGTTTTTGATTTGTAGTTAACCTTAGGTTTGTATATAACCTCTTGTACATGCATATCTATATTGAGTTGATGGCTATTTAAGTTTAAACCTATTTTTTCTCCTCTCCTCCCCCATTATTATATCTTTATTGTTTTTGTGTGAGTTCCTTGACTATTTTTTTTTTCAGAAATATTCATTTTTATTGCTTCTGTGTTTCTTCACTACTATCACTTTGGTCTTTCCTTACACTCAAAGAACAAATAATCCAATCAAGAAATGGGCAGAGGACATGAACAGACATTTCTGCAAAGAAGACATCCAGATGGCCAACAGACACATGAAAAAGTGCTCCATATCACTCGGCATCAGGGAAATACAATTCCTTACACTCAAAAAGTTTCCTTTAATATTTCTTTCAGGGCTAGTTTAGTGGTCCTTAGTTTTTGTTTGTCTGAGAAACTATCTCTCCTTCTATTCTGAATGATAGTCTTGCTGAATAGAGTCTTGGCTGCAGGTTTTTCCCATTTAGCACTCCAAATTAATCATGCCACTCTCTTTTGGCTTGCCAAGTTTCTGTTGAAAAAATCTCCTGCTAGTCTTATGGGGTTTTCCTTGTAGTTATTGACTTCTTTTGCTG
Source organism: Mustela erminea (assembly GCF_009829155.1). Taxonomy (NCBI): domain Eukaryota; kingdom Metazoa; phylum Chordata; class Mammalia; order Carnivora; family Mustelidae; genus Mustela; species Mustela erminea. The sequence continues at coordinate 16,527,455 of NC_045635.1, read as the reverse complement.
CTTTTAATTTTTTTTCTTTATCACTCTATTTTCCTAATTTAATTACAATATGTCTTGGTGTGGGTCTGCTTTTTTTAATGAGCGTTTTCTGGGCCTCTGGGATCTGGATATCTGTTTCCTTACCCAGATTGGGCAAGTTTTCAAGTATTATGTCTTCGAATAAATTTCAGGCCCCTTTTCTCTTTCTTCTTCTGGGACACCTATAATACGAATGTTATTATCTCTGATGAAGTCACTGAGTTTCCTAGGTCTATTCTCATTTTGCATAATTCTTTTTTCTCTCTTTGTTCAGCTTGATTACTTTCCCATTACTCTCTCTTCTGGGTCACTAATTCAGTCCTCTGCTTCTTCCGTCTTGCTATTCATTCCATCAAGCATATTTCTCATTTTGTTTTTTGAGCCCTTTATCTCTGCTATATTATTCTGTATCTCTGTTAAGGGTCTCACTCATATATTCCACTCTTTTATCTAGTCCAGTGATTATCCTTATATCATGCTTTAAATTCTCTATCAGGGATGTTACTAATATCTCTGGCTATGGCCTTGTCCTGTTCTTCCATTTGGGATAAATTTCTTTGTCTCCTCATTTTGTCTGCTCTTCTTTCTTTGTTTCTCTGTGTTAAGAAAGTCAGCTATGTCTTTTGCTCTTGAAAGTCCTGACTTTATGAAGAGGAGATTCTGGAGTGCCCTATAGTTCAGTGTCCCCTGTTTACCAGAAACTGGCACTCCAGGAGAGTCTTCTTTATCTGTAGCTTATGTCCTGCTGTTGTGTCTGAGTCACTTTTCCTTTCAGTGCATTCATCTATCTGCACTGACCCTCTGCCTATTGTAGGCTTTTCTTGCTCTTGGTAGTGTTAATGGGCCCCAGGCCGGCCAGCACTGAGGTGGTAGGCCTGCTGGGGAAATGGGGAGTGGGGCAACAGCGTTAGCAAAATTGCACTAGACCACTAGTCTTTTGCCAGATCTCCAAAGCCACAGCAGCTGGGGGCTGTGTACCAAGGTGGCTGGGGGCATGAGCCTGGGTATGACCTGGGGTGATGGCAGGGTGCAGCTGAGCCCAGCATCCATTGGTGGCTGGGTGCACTGTGTGGCAGCAACTATGAGCCCAATGGGTAGCCCAGCATACAGCTGTGCCTAAGTGCTGTGTGGCAGCCAGGCCCTGAGGGGCAGCTGGATGCAGCATGCAGTAGTATTGTGCACTGGCGACTGAGTATGGTATGCTTATGGCTTTATCAAAATTTGCCCTGAGGGGTACCCAGGTGGCTTAGTCAGTTAAGTGTATGCCTTTGGCTCAGGTCATGATCCTTCTCCTGCTTTTCTTGCTCTTGGTAGTGTTAATGGGCCCCAGGCCGGCCAGCACTGAGGTGGTAGGCCTGCTGGGGAAATGGGGAGTGGGGCAACAGCGTTAGCAAAATTGCACTAGACCACTAGTCTTTTGCCAGATCTCCAAAGCCACAGCAGCTGGGGGCTGTGTACCAAGGTGGCTGGGGGCATGAGCCTGGGTATGACCTGGGGTGATGGCAGGGTGCAGCTGAGCCCAGCATCCATTGGTGGCTGGGTGCACTGTGTGGCAGCAACTATGAGCCCAATGGGTAGCCCAGCATACAGCTGTGCCTAAGTGCTGTGTGGCAGCCAGGCCCTGAGGGGCAGCTGGATGCAGCATGCAGTAGTATTGTGCACTGGCGACTGAGTATGGTATGCTTATGGCTTTATCAAAATTTGCCCTGAGGGGTACCCAGGTGGCTTAGTCAGTTAAGTGTATGCCTTTGGCTCAGGTCATGATCCTTCTCCTGCTCCCCCTGCTTGTGTTCTCTCTCTTTCTCTGTGCCAAATAAATAACTAAAATCTTTTTAAAAATGTTCTTTTAATTTGCCCTGAGCCCACAGCTGAGGCTAGCAGGCCAGGATTGGGTGAGTCCTCAGGAGAACTCATGGCATGGCACACTGTTAGCAGGTTAGGTAACAAGTATCAGCGCAGTGCTGCTTCCTGCAGTTGGCTCTGTGTTGATGCTTGGAGTGGGGGCAGGGAAGGAAAGCGGTGCCTGCCAGCTCTCTCCTATTTGGAGAAAACCCCCAACATGCTCTGAAATCAGTGTGAACAAATCTGTGTCCCATTTGACCCCAACATTGTGTAAGCTACTGTTTTTATGTTGCCTTTCCATGCCAGCTGCTGTCTCTTTAAGGAAGGTGACCCAAGTATCACCCCAGACTGACCCAGTGCTGAGTCAGCTAACTTGTAAAACTCTAAGCTCCAAGGCCCACTGGCTTCAAAAACTCAACAGAATTCAACCTCTCTGGCTTTTAAAGCCAAACTTTATGGGTATTAGCCTTCTCTCGATGAGCTCTCTGATGGGAGGGCCCATTTTTTCTGCCTTATCTGCATATAGCTCCCTCCCTGCCTGTGGGCAATCTCTGTCTGCCTTTCTGACCTTACTAATCTTTCAGATGCAGCTTCTTTCTATTTAGTTGTGGAGTTTATTCTTCCAGTCTTCAGACTGTTCACTGGTTTATTAACATGGATGTGAATGATATCTAGTTGTCAACATGGGTGGGGTAAGCTCAGGGTCCCATATTCCACCATCTTCCCAAGCTTGTGTATATCCTTGTGTTTTTGTATTTTGGGGATAAATGCCCAGTAATGTGATTAATGGATCATAGAATAGTTTTATTTTTTAACTGCTTGAGGAACCTCCATACTGTTTTTCATGGTGGCTGCACCACTTTGCATCCCCACCAACAGTACCCCAGGGTTCCTTTTTTTCCACATCATTGCCAACACTTGTTGTTTCTTGTATTTTGGATTTTAACCATTCTGACAGGTGTGAGGTGATGTCTCATTGTAGTTTTGATTTGCATTTACCTGATGTTGTGTTGTATCAATTCTTTATAATTTTGGATACACCCTTTATTGGATATGTCATTTGCAACTATCTTCTCCCATTAAATAGGTTGACTTTTAGTTTTGTTGATTGTTTCCTTCACTGTGCAGAAGCTTTTTATTTTGATATAGTTCCAGCAGTTTATTTTTGCTTTTATTTCCCTTTGCTTCAGGAGACACATCTAGAAAAATGTTACTACAGCCAATGTCAAAGATGTTAGTGTCTGTGCTCTCTCATAGGATTTTTATGGTTTCATGTCTCACATTTAGGTCTTCGATCCATTTTTTCTTTTATCTATTTTGAGTATATAGATATGTATGGAGTAAAAAAGTTGATTCAGTTTCATTCTTTTGAATGTAGCTGACCAGTTTTCCCTGCACCCTTTGTTAAAGAGACTGTCTTTTTCCCATTGATATTATTTCCTGCTTTGTCAAAGATTAATTGGCCATATAATTGTCAATTTATTTCTATGTTTTCTTTTCTGTTCCATTGCTTTATGTGTCTCTTTTTGTACCAGTACCATACTGTTTTGATTACTACAGCTTTGTAATATAACTTAGAGTCTGGAATTATGATATCCCCAGCTTTGCTTTTCTTTTTCTTTCACCACTTTAGTTAAGTTTATTCCTAGATATCTTATTATTTTTGGTGCAATTTAAGTAAGAAAAGTAGGATTTTTTTTTAATTTCTCTTTCTGATGCTTCATTATTAGTGTAAAAGAACCCCACTTCTTGGTACCAACTTTTTGTCTTAGTCCATTCAGGCTGCTATAGGAAAATATAAAAAACTGGGTATGTTATAAACAACAGAAATTTATTTTTCACACTTCTGGATACTGGGAAGTACAAGATCAAGGTGTTAGCATGGTCCAGTTCTCTTGAGGGCCCTCCTATTCCTTTATAGCTGAGGTCTCCTCACATGATAGAAAGGCTAATTTGATCAGTCTTAATCAAACCTATGGCTAATATTCTAATTCCTGAACAATAGCATTATAAAATGAGAAAACCCTTCTTAAAACAAAAATGTTAGAAATCTGGTGTTAAAAGACACCTAGGGCATGGACAGTAGAGCTGGCAAACCAGAGATCAGTTAAGACACTGCACCTTTTTGTCCCCATGTGTCATTGTGTCCTATATGATAATTATAGCCATGGACTTAGAGTTCTAGGCAAGTAAATTGCATACAAATCTGAGAATTAAATATTAAAAATTAAATACTTTTAATAATGAATAAGGACAATTTCCTATCCCATACATTATAAGTTATTTTACTCATTCTAATACATAAATTAATATTACCATATATAGCCACTTAAAAAATTCCTTTAGAAAAAACTGAAATGGGGTGCCTGGGTGGCTCAGTGGGTTAAGCCGCTGCCTTCCGCTCAGGTCATGATCTCAGGGTGCTGGGATCGAGTCCCGCATCGGGCTCTCTGCTCGGCAGGGAGCCTGCTTCCTCCTCCCTCTCTCTCTGCCTGCCGCTCTGCCTACTTGTGATCTCTCTCTGTCAAATAAATAAATAAAATCTTTAAAAAAAAAAAAGAAAAAACTGAAACGAAAATGAAGAGAATATAGGTAAAGACAAACATTTTGAAATGAGGCAACATTGCTGAATCTAGGACCTTTTATGACTTATAAGAAATAAAACTGAATTTCTTTTAAACTGGAAAATATCACTCCAAATCAGATATTTATTACATACTACATATATGGACCTTCTTGCCTACTAGCTAGGCTATTTAAATTTGATCTTTTCAGATTTAACATAAATAAAACACTTGACCTAGACAATTATTTTATTATTGAGAAAATGTGGGTGGGTTAGTCACGTTGGCAAAATAATTTTATCTTGAGAGACACAAAAGGTCATCCATTCTGGCATTTTATGGCAATAAGTGAATAATGTAATTATTACAAGTTCAGAAATTATCTCATTTTTCTCTATTGCTTAAAGGCTCATTCACACTTTCCCTGGGACACAAAAAATTAGGTAATTTCTCTTCATTCTGACCTTTTTAAAACATGTAACATCTATCGCACCATTTTCATTCATCATCATATTCATCACTATTGAACACATCAGCATCATCAGGAAGTGTTTTGTAGATCAGAAAGTGGAGTTTCTGCATTCTATAAACTTCTAACTTTTTCAGCGAATATTATTACATGGATCAAAATATCTAAGTAGGAAATGACAAATGCATAAAAGATAATCTTACAAACATTCACGCCCAGTTCAATGAAAGAATAACTGCATCAGCAAAGAGGCAGGAAGATGTAAAAGATGATGTTATGTTTAGGAACAGGTGAGTGCTTGGATGGATGGAGATCAAGGATGAAGCAGAAGATGAGGCTGGGAACTTAAGTAGGAACAAAGCATAAAGATTCTTAAACCATACTAAAAAGTTTGGATTTTATCTGGCAGTGTTTGGAGAATCTATTAGATTAGGTTAACCTGTAAAGTAACACAAACAGATTTGCCCTTTAAAAAGATTATTCCAATTCTGGAAGTACTGTATTAGATGGATTGGAGTTAAGAATGAATGGAAGCAGGAAAGCCAACTGGAAGGTGGTAGTGATAGGTCACATGAGAAGGTGGATTTGAAGAGAAGAGTGGTTTGGATATACACCATAGAATTAAAAATGATGGGTCATGGTGAGGCCAGCTATTTGGAATAGACACCATATATGATTCAGTGCATCCAGTCAGTGTGTTTATTTCATGTCATTAAGAGCTCTGCTTCTTCCCCTTCATTCCTCACTCCAGACAGGTGCAGCTGTTTTGTTCTCCATCTACAGTTCTCATTTCCTCTAATCCTATCACAGCCCTGGTTGCATATTGGTTGCACATTTGGTCATCTGGAGAGCTTTTAGAAAAAGAGTGTTACATGAAATTCTGATGTAAGTGATCTGGGATATGACCTGGGCATTGGAATTTAAAAAAATTATCTAGTAATTCGAAGTGCAGCCAAAGCTGCCAAACACTGATAGAAGTTATTGGTTGTGGTAGAAGCTGAAGACGTACAGTGCCTCTGCCATTGGTTTCTTAGGGTTCTTCCTGCTTACTCATCACTTGCCATAGGTTGACCATCTCTTCTTTCTTTCATTTACTGATCTCATTTTATCTTTTCACTCACTTTGACTTTTCTTTCAATTTCTGCTCTAGCCTTCTGATAAGTCAGTCTTAGCTAGAAGAACTAAAAAAAATTCTAACTAATTGAGCCAACAAAGGAATTTACTTAAGGGATATTAAAATTTTCCATGAGAACCAAGTTTGGAGTCAAGATTAATGACAAAAAATTAAATTTCGGAACTGGCCTTGTGAAGATACAGTTATTATTGTCACTAGACTCAGGCACAATGGATTATATAGCCAAAACCACCAATGCTAGACATTACACTACTGTTTAGAACTATGACCACAGCTGTCCCTAGAAAGAAGATGTAGCTTTGCCTGCACATGTATGAATTCCTTATTGGCCTTGCTTCTTTGTCCATTAGTTTCAGAGTCTGGAGAGGGTACAAGTGATTGGAAAGCATGTGGCCACACCCTAGCAGTCAAGAGGATGGGAAAGTTAATGTTTGCCATTTTTAGTTTCTATAGTGGTAGGAAAATTCAGTAGTGTCCTCATATGTAGGAATTTCCCATAAATTAGAAGGAATTTCAAGTCCTTTTTGAAGAATTAAAAAGTGAAATTTTTTCTACTCTTCGCCCTTATTGCCTGGGTATTCCTACCTGCCTGATTTCTACAAAACTATTTTTTCAAAACCTAGGAGTATGAATAGGCATTTAGTACCTGTTACATGTGCCTACCACATTCTTTTGTGTCACTACAAAACCCTATATAGGCTGTAATTAAAATCTTCTCTTCATTGAACTTACTTCTGTCGGGGAGGAGCCTTTCTTCTAGGCTGTATGTTCTCAGCTCTGGTATAATACTTGTTGAATGACCAGTGATTAAATGTGTCAGACTTTGATTTAGAAATGCCAATTCATTGATGAACAAGACTTGAATTCTCCTCAAGGACTTCAGTTTAGTCATTTATAACCATGATTGATTGCCATTGTTGCTCTAATTCTTCAACTTTCCCTGTATTCAATTCCTTTGCCATGTGATGTTGCTGTTCTCAGTAAACGAACAATTTATATTTCCCTTTCCACTTGACTAAGGATTCAGCCATGTGACTTTCTCTGGCCAATGTAATAGAAAGACATGATGAAGTGCCAGATCTGAGCTTATGCCTTAAGAGATCACGCATATTTCTGCTTCACTTCATTCACCTCTACCAGTGCTATAGGAGGTACATACCCTTAGCTATCCCACTGCGCCCAGAGAGGATGAGAGCTGGTTAGAACAGAGACCCCTACCATGAATGCAGATCTCTGAATTTTGCAGCAGTTTGTAATACTGTGCTGTTATGTCTATAGCTTACTGCTACTTTTGATAATGATGAACTAATAGAGAACTTTGAGATGGGGATACCACCATTTTTTATAACCTTGCAGAAGCACAAAGTGATGTCCAGTGCTAACATATTAAGCCAATAGGCTACAGGTCCTTAAGTGGATGCTTCAGGCCCTGAATATTGTTATATGATCTTGAATATGACTATTTAAGAAAAATGATCCAAGAAACAGTAGGAACTTAGAGTAGAAAAATCGAGGAAAAGCCCCTAAATTATGGCAGATTATCATCATCATTATCATCACTCATATCCTCTTCTATTTGAGCACTTCCTGTGTTCAAAGAAAAACTTTATTATCTCCATTTTCCAGGTAAGAAAACTGAGGTTACACAGTATTTAATTTTCCCAAGATGACACAGCTAATACTTGGAAGAATCGAGGTTTTGTCTAGGCCTGTAAGATCCCATAGTCCATGCTGTAAATATGCACTTATTACCTCAATCAAGGACGACTCCTGATTATAATAAAGTACTACATGCTAATATGTATATGGAATTTTATAAAGTACACAGATATTATTTCATTTGGTCCATACAATATCTTTGCAAAATGGAAACTATTATATATATGGTCATTTAAAAGGCAAATAGCAAAGTTCTGAGAAATCGCACGATTCTAGCCCAAGATCAGATTACTGATAGGTCCTGACACAAGTTACAAGCCTATAAAAGATCAGAAATATATGCTGCTTCTGTGCTATACTGAAACATTTGAGAAAAATCTTTGGTGTAGACAACTGAGGACAATTCAAATAAGTGAAAATCCCTGGGAAGTTGTTCAAAATATCTTAAGAAAAATGTAATCTAATAGAAATAACTAAGCCAAACAACTTAGTCATTTATTCCTCCTGAAGATTTTAATTTACTTTCCCTATTCAACTGATATGTGAAAAGAACAACCCTAAACATATTCTGTTGATTCTCTCAGGAAACATCTTAGTTATTTCTTCTCACATTTTGTTTCTAATTATTTATCTCTGGCTCCATTTCAATTTTATTTAATGAAGAGTGTTTTTTTGCTCTTATAATATTACTCTGTAAATCATTGTAGGCCACCACTGTGAATTTCATTCTGCCTTTATTTCCCCCTTCAAAAATATTGTTGTACAATACCATTTATAAAGACAAACTGTTAACATTAGCTTACAACAATAATAACTGCATTTCTCTTTCTAAACATCACAAAGATGGTGTTCTGTTTTTTGAAAATATAGTTTCATTCTTTGATGAGTATTTCATATTTGTCTCTTCCAACTTTTCTAAAATGGAAATAAAATTGTCAATCAAAACAATAATATTGGAGGTGAATTCTATGCAAAGAATTTACAAAGGCAGAAACATTAATGAAAAGAAACAAAGAGGAAAGGCTGTTATATATTTAAAAACAATAAGTCACTAGTGACATTATCTATTCTTTGAAATCTGGGCATGATTATGTTGGTTGCCTTATAAATCTCTCCTCACATAAGGTCATCTGGAAATAAAAGTCTACTTTTTTTGCCATGAGTATAATTTAGTGATGAGAGAACTTGCCCAAGAACCAGAAGAAGGGATTTGGATTTCCGATATGGTATACAGCTCTGACCATTAATGAGAACTTGGGCAAGATTTTCCATTTGTCCGGACAATTGGTTCTCAAACGTTTGGTATGAGAACACATTTTGGATCATGTAAATCACTTTTTAAAACTTTCGAATACTAGGGCATCTGGGCAGCTCAGTTGGTTAGCATCTGCCTTCAGCTCAGGTCATGATCCCAGGGTCCTGGGATCGAACCCCACATCAGGCTCCCTGCTCAGTGGGGAGCCTGTTTCTCCTTCTCCTTCTGCCACTCCTCCTGCATGTGCTCACTCTGTCTTTCTCTCTCTCTCTGTGTCATATGGATAAATAAAATCTTTTTTAAAAAAAACCCTTTAGGGGCGCCTGGGTGGCTCAGTGGTTTAAGCCTCTGCCTTCAGCTCAGGTCATGATCTCAGGGTCCTGGGATCGAGTCCAACATCGGGCTCTCTGCTCAGCTGGGAGCCTGCTTCCCCCTCTCTCTCTGCCTGCCTTCTGCCTACTTGTGATCTCTCTCTGTCTATCAAATAAATAAATAAAAATCTTAAAAAAAAATAAAATAAAAAAGTAAAAAAAAAAAAACCTTTAAATTACCAAGGTATCCACATTTTATTTTGAGTTCCCCCAGAAACTTTCCCTAAAACAAAATTTTAAGTGCAAGTGATGTGCTTGGGGGCATGATAGCAGGAAACATTGGTAAAGAAGCCAGCAAATGAGACAGCAAAGGGAAGAAAGCCAATGTGTGTTATCATGACAGCCATCACTGTTGGTAACTATCTGAATCCTCTAAGGGACTCTGGGGGTTAATATAAGACTATGCCTCAAAATGATCTCAGCTGATGTGCAAGTAAGTTGAGGTATTAATCTATTGACTCCTTGCCTGTTCTCTGTGAAAAGACTATTGCTGGGGCCATCAACTCTGGCTCTGCCATTGGGCAGGCCAAGTGCTTCCACCAGACAAGTAGTACTTGGATAGGGTCATGAATATTGAAGTAAAGCAGCCTTTGATAACATGTGAAAGTGAGAGCTGAGGGGAAAAGAGTGAAGCACTATACTGTGTGTTACACCTTCCAACTAAAATTTTGTATCCAAAAGATAGAGTGGATATTATTTTATTTTTTATTTTTTTACTCTCTAGGATTAGACCACCTGCTTATGTTTGAGGAATTGCCTAACCCACAAATTCTGGCAAAGAACAGAGCTCACCTTCTAGTATGGAAGCTGAAAAAAGGAGATACTCATCTTCCAAGCCTCTTTTGCAGGTAAGACTCCATCAATCACATGCTCTTGCTTGAGATATTGAACATGGAACAAATAACACAGTGAAGCCGAGTTAATGAAAACCAAATCTTGTGGCATTGGCTGGTAGTTGTGGCAGCCCTCACTGTCTTCAGAGGAGCTGTGGTAAGAGGTACATGTCCATCGTGGTGCCCAGTGTGTAGAATTCCTAGCAGCCGCGGTGTAGGCTCCTAAGTACAGTGTTTGGCAATGGCCACGGTAGTGTCTTCATCAGATACGTCCTTAGCCTCCCTCAACAATACTCATTTTCTATACCTTATCCTTCTGTCTTCCTGGTTCTGTGAGTTACTATTGACCTACCAATACATTTGATATGTGCTTATATCACACAGGGTCAGTTTCTATTGCTTGCAACACAAAATCTCAACTAACACAACAGATCTAAGGTATAGCCCAGGAAATTCTTTTTTTAGCAGCCTCTCAAAGTAATTCTAATGCAAATTTTGTGGACCACTGTCTGGGGTTCTGTTTCCTCAAAGGGAAAATAAATATAAAAACATATGCTCAGCAGAGGACTTGTGATGTTCCAGTAATTATGAGAGAGGAGCCTTAAAAGATGAGTAAGATTATTTCACAATTGAAGCCATCACCTAAAGGATGATTTTGAAGTAATTTTCCACTCAAAGTGGATAGATTTCATTAAAACATTGCAGCTACTTTGTGATACAATCTATTTAAATGCTGATGTCTTAGAAAGAACTACCTGGTCATCCCCGTCTTCAGATCCCCTCAGTCCCTACATTTGTAGCCAATGGACTTTTGGTAAACTGATTAAATAATGGCCCAAATCCTTCACCTCTCCTTGTATCTAGTCTCTTTACAATGTGACTTTGTAGCTCCCTCCATAAAGAAAAAGAATCTAGTTTACCAGCCCTTGCCTGGGGTTGGCTTTGCAACTCACTTTGGCTAATAGAATGTGTTGTAAATGACAGTGTGCCAGTTTTGAGCCTAACTAAGCCTCAAGAGATTTTGCACACTTCCACTCTTTCTCTCAGAATCCACTAGGTAACATGTAAACAAGCATCGGCTAGACTGCTAGAGGTTGAGAGACCACAGGAATGAATTCTGAGGTGCCCCCCCTTAAGAATCAGTCACCTAGCTCACCCAGGCTAACTTGCAGGCCCACAGAGTTGAGTTAAGTCAATCAGATGACTCTTGGTTTAACCCATTATGTTCTGGGTGGTTTGTTATACAGCTATAGGTAACTGATAAAGTTCTCCAAATACTTTGTGTATTCTGTTTGATCTCTGAGTCTACTTGGACTTGTGAGAAGGTTGATTAAGGAACTCCTTGGCAGGTACCCACCATTGTATGGTACATACATGTAGTAGCTTTGCCAGTATCTCACTTTGATTGATATTTTCATTTGCAATGACTAGGTCCTAGATTTATCATTTTCTGTTTTGGTGACTAAGTTCTCTCCTCACAAACTCACCATGTCGTTATGATTAGGTTTTTGCTAGAGATGCCCTAAATATACATCTTACAAAATGACAAATAGCCAAATTCTAAAATTAATATTCATCTAAAGCTGAATATCACCATCATAGAATTACCTTCTGGGATAGATACTATTTATTACAATTATAAAATTATAATTTTATTATTAAAAATTTGCTATCGGGGCACCTGGGTGGCTCAGTGGGTTAAAGCCTCTGCCTTTGGCTCAGGTCATGGTCTCGGGGTCTTGGGATTGAGTCCCGCATCAGGCTCTCTGCTCAGCAGGGAGCCTGCTTCCCCCCTCTCTCTGCCTGCCTCTCTGCCTACTTGTGATCTCTGTCAAATCAATTAAAAAAAATCTTTAAAAAAATTTGCTATCAAGGAACTTATCACCTGTTTTCTTCTAGGAGTTTTTGGTGTCAGGTCTACATTCAAGTCTTTAATCCACTTTGAGTTAATTTTTGTGTATGGTGTAAGGTAGTGGTCAAGTTTCATTCTCTTGCATGTAGCTGAACAGTTTTTCCAACACCATTTATTGAAGAGACTGTCCTTTTCCCATTGCATATTCTTGATTATTTCACTATAAATTGATTGACCACATATACATGCATTTATTTCTGGGCTCTCTATTCTGTTCCAGTTATCGATGTGTGTTGTTATTTATGTCAATGCCATACTGTTTAAATTATTATATTTTTGTCGTATAGATTAAAATCAAGGAGAATGATGCCTTCAACTTTGTTCTTCTTTCTCAAGACTGATTTGGGAATTTGGAATCTTCTGTGTTCCCATATAAATTTTAGGATTATTTGTTCTATTTCTTTGAAAAGTGCCTTTGAAATTTTGATAGGGATTGCAGTATATCTCTAGAGTGCTTTGAGTAGTACAGAAATTTTAACAATATTGACTCTTCCAGTTTGAGAGCACAGAATCTCTTTCCCCTTATATGTGTCTAAAATGCCTATTCAATTTTTTCATTAATGTCTTGTTTTCAACATACAGATCTTTCACCTCCCTGGTTAAATTTATTCCTGGGTATTATCTTCTTATTGATCAATTATAAATGGGATTGTTTTCTTTATTTCTCTTTCTGATAGTTCATTATTAGTGTGGAGAAACACAACAGATATTTGTATATTGATTTTGTATCCTGTGATTTTACTAGTAGTAAGCTCCTTGACGTAAGACTTGGTGATGATTTTTTAAAAAATGGGACACCAAAAGCAAAACTAAATAAACAGGACTATATCATACTAAGAAGTTTATGCACAGCAAAAGAAACCATTGATAAAATGAAAAGGCAACCTACGAAATGAGATAAAGTATTTGCATATCATAAATCTGTTAAGGGGCTAATATCTAATATATATATAAGGAATTCATGCAACTCAATAGCAAAAGAACAAATAATCAGACATTTTTCCAAAAAAGACATATGGATGAACAAGAGACATGAAAAAATGCTCAACATCATCAGGGAAATGCAAATCAAAACCACACTAAGGTATCACTTCACACCTGTGCAAATCACTGTTATCAAAAGAAAACAAACAGTAAGTGTTGGTGAGGATGTAGAGAAAAGGGAACCCATGTACACTAATGGTGGCAATGTAAATTGATGCAGTCACTATGGAAAACAGTATGGAGATTCCTCAAAAAATTAAAACTAGAACTACCATATGATTTAGCAGTTCCACTTTTGGGTATTCATCCAAAGAAAACAAAAACACTAACTCAAGAAGATATATGTACCCCAATGTTTGTTGCAACAGTATTTACAGTAGCCAAAATATGGAAACAACCTACATGTCTCTTGACATCGGTGTGTATGTGTGCATGTGTATGATATTCCATTTTATATATATTCATATATAAATAGAAATATATTTTATATATAAAATATATTAGAAAAATAGAAATATATATATATATATTTTTTTTTTATTTCAAAAAAAGTCTTTTAATTGTTCAAAATAGCACAAAACGACATCGCACTATGGTAATATTGAGTCACAGGGTTACTCTACAATAGATGAACGGCATACTGTTCTCAGAAACGAGAGAAATCAAATGGATGCATTCCTAGAAACATATAAACTACCACAACTGAACCAGGAAGAAATAGAAAGCCTGAACAGACCCATAACCAGTAAGGAGGCAGAAATATATTTTATATATAAAATATATTAGAAATATATAAGATATATATTTTATATTTATATAAAAATATATTTTATATATTCTAATTTAAATTAGAAATAGATTTTATGTATTATTTTATATATAATGCATAAAATCTATTTCTATTTATATATGAATCTTATTCATGCATAGAAAAGAATGAAATCTTTCCATTTGTGACAATGTGAATAGACTTCAAAGACATTATGCTAAATGAAATAAGTCAGAGAAAGACAAATATTGTCTGATTTTTCATATATGTAGAATCTAAAAAAAAAAGAAAGTTTAAAGATACAGACAATAGGTTTATGGTTGCCAAAAGCAGAGGTGGAAAGTGAGAGAAATGGGTGAAGGGGGTTAAAAGGCCAAAAGAAAAAAAGAGAAAACAGAAAGAGGCAAATGCTGTAGATATCTGTTAAATGTTAGTTCAGCTGCATGAAGTCTTTATATGTTTTATAATAAATGCTAAAGAAGAAAGATGATCTCATCTACTTGGTGTTACAATGAGTGTAACAAGATATATACAGATAATTTATAAACTTCTAATTGTGGTGAGGCCTTAAGAAAGGGAAAAATTAAAACATTCTTAGTTAAGCGTCTGCCTTCAACTCAGGTCGTGATCCCATGGTCCTGGGATTGAGCCCCACATCCAGCTCCCTGCTCTGTGGAAAGCCTGCTTCTCCCTCTCCCACTCCCCTTGTTTGTATTCCCTCTCTAGCTGTGTCTCTTTCTGTCAAATAAATAAATAAAGTCTTTAAAATAAAAAAAAGAAGTTAAAATCAAATAAACAACTTTAAATGCTTTAAAGGAAAAAAAAGAATTAAATCTTGTACAACAAAGGATACTTTATAACAATACAAGGACTACTGCATGAGACGATATGAACCAAATACTACATGAAGCTGGATACATGAAACAAAACCTCTCAGAAATACAAGTTCTTTATTTTAAAAAAATAAAAGTTCTTTATTAAAAAAAACACACAATAATGGTAGAAGGCTTTAATATTCTTTCAGAATTTTGAAAAATCAAGTTAACAAAAAGTAAAGACACAGCACTGGAATAATATAAGGAACTTAAGTAAGTCAACATTCATTTATTATGTGATAGAACATTTATAAAAATCAATTTATTTATTGTCACTGAGAAATCCTTAATAAACCCCTGAAGCAGATTTTAAAGACCATATTCTTTGATTATAACCAAATAAAAATTAAAAAAATCATAAAATTATTTTAAAAAAACTACGTAGAAACCAAGAAACCTCCTCCTAAACGACGCCCAGATAAAAAAGGAATTTGAAAATCATCTAGAAAAGTAATAAAAGTAATCATCCGACTTTATATGGGACCTGTATTCAGGTAATTTATAGTCTTAAATACTTTAATTTTCTTTAAAAGATTAAAAATAAGTGAACTACACAATTCAAATTTTAAAAAATCAACAGTGTAAACCAAGAAAAAGTAGGAAGAGGGATTTCATACAGAAGAAAGGTAAAAATAAATGAAACAATAACAACAGAGACAGTAGAAAGAAAAATAAGTTCTGTTTTTTGTTTTTTGGTTTTTTTTTATTAAATAAGCCAAAATTTGGCAAATTCAGTTCCAGAAAAGAGAAGGCAAAAGTGTTGTTATTGGATATGGAATGGATTTTAGAGCCACAACAATGGAAAAGACCAAAGAAATTGTAAGAAATGATATGGAAGTCCATGGCAACAAAACTGAAAATCTAAAGGAAATGGATGACTTCCTAGTAAATTTTGGACTACCACCAAACCCTACTATAACACCATAAATAGGGTACAAATATTTCCATCCCATAAAATGCAAGGTTGCATCACTGCAATATTAATAAAAACCAGTATTTTAAATAAAGGGTTTTTTTTAAGATTTTATTTATCTGACAGACAGAGATCACAAGTAGGCAGAGAGTCAGGTGGGATTGGGGGGAAGCAGGCTCCCTGTGGAGCAGAGAGCTGATGCAGGGTTCGATGGATCCCAGGACCCGGAGAGCATGACCTGAGCTGAAGGCAGAGGCTTTAACCCACTGAGCCACCCAGGCGCCCCTAAGTAACGTTTTTTTTTTTTTTAATCCCAGTTTAGTTGGCATACAGTGTTATATTAGCTTCAGGTGTACAATATAGCAATTCAGCTCTTGTGTAATACCTGGTGCTCATCACAAGTGCACTCCTTAGTCCCCATCTTCTATTTCACACACCAGACACCAAACTTCCCTCTGGTAACTATAGTTTGTTTTCTATAGTTAAGAGTCTGTTTCTTGGTTTCTCTCTCTCTCTCCCTCTCTCTCTCTCTCTTCTTTTCTTTTGCTTCTTTGTTTTGTTTCTTAAATTCCACACATAATGAAAACAACTTTAAAAAAAAAATCTTCCAAGAACTTGGCGTCAGTCTTGTGCACCCAAGACCTAGGGTGGTGCTACCTCAGTGGAGTTCCTAGGCAGGCATCTATGCCGCTGTTTTTTTTTTTTTTTTATCTAGTCCAGGAACAGGGAGGGAAACCTGACCAGCAAGATGCTTTGGACCAACTACAAGTCAGGAATGAGGATAAAGCTAGGTGGGGTGGAAGGAAAGGGAAATGAGCCTCTTTATAGGGATTGGACACCAAGACAGGGTAATGTTGACCTGGTAGCTGTCTCCATCCACTGCTCCTTTTGTTGAGTTTTTGGAAACTAAAATATTCTCATTAAACATAACAAGTCCCAGGTAGGTGGTCACTTCCAAATCCCTTTACCCCCCACCACCCTTAGTATGAGCTTTGACTCGTCCACATTTGGTAATAGAAACTAGGCAGAGAACTTGTATTGAGCAACAACTGGATTATATCCAATGACAGGACATCTTATTTTAAAATAAGAAGGGCATGTATTGCATGGAGTACTGGGTGTGGTGTATAAACAATGAATCTTGGAACACTGAAAAGATAAAATTAAATTTAAAAAATAGAGTTAATAAAGCAAAAGTTTACTGCTCAATATTAAAAAAAATTAAAAAAACAAAAATAAATTAAATAAGCACTAAACTATAAATAGTGGTTATCTCTGGAAAGGAAGATGACCAGAAGTTTTCAAATACTATATGAAGTTGGATTTTTATAATAAATTTCACTACTGTGATTAGGAAAAACAATTCAGCTTTTTTGGCACCCTTCTATGCAAACATATGTAAACTACACTCCCCCCAAAATTTAGTGGTTAGCTTTCAAATATTTGATAATGTAGGGCAAGAATAATGTGCTTAGTACTGGTTTGTTCCCATGATACTAAATAGTCTCCCCTTTCAGCTGAAGTAGTAAAGGAACAAGATCATCTTTGCTAGCTTTGCCAGTATAAGATACTACTGGTAATGATGCCACTAAGGTATTATGCTTTACTTCCTCTTTAATAGCAAATGGATAACATAGAGACATCTGCTTTTTAAATCTCAGTCATGATGGTTGACTGATGCTAATGCAGTAAAGCAATCCCATAAACTGAAATATTGTGCACTATTCAAAGAAGCTGTCTGAATATTTTCAGAAGTAAAGATACAATTGATGTCCCCATTATATTGTTTATTTCTAATATTTTTTATGCATTTGCTAGTTGAAACAAAAGCATAAAAAAAGTCTCTGTGATTTAATGGGGCAAAATAAATGGCTTTAGAACTAAGTAGTTAATTTTCAAGATAAAAATATTCCCTGAATTTTCATCTGCATTTTAGTTTTCATTGCCTGGGTACCAATTTTGACTGGAGAAGAATGGTAGAAGTGTCTTTCCATCAACTATGATATAAGAACTCTTTCATTTTCAAGGCATAGTGTTTTTCTTCAACTGGTTCCAGTACCTTAATGACCTTCTCCACAAGCAACAGTTTTCATTAAACACAACAATGTTGTTATTATTTCCAAAGTATGGCATTAAGCTTTTTTTTATATTCAAACTATCTTTTTAGACATATAGTTGTGGTGGTCCTTCCATCACATTTGTACATCTTGTAAAACACATGACAAAACATTTCCAAAGTAGCTTGCAATTCTATTTAACATACCACTCCAAAATCTCTTGTATGATAAGGAATCTGTCCTTGCTGAAGAATGATAAAAGTGTTTCACTATTGTGCTGTCCTATAATTTATTTATTTTTTTAAGATTTTATTTTTTTTAAATTTTACAGACAGAGATCACAAGTAGGCAGAGAGGCAGGCAGAGAAAGAGGGAGAAGCAGGCTCCCCACCGAGCAGAGAGCCTGATGTGGGGCTCCATCCCAGGACCCTGAGATCATGACCTGACCTGAAGGTAGAGGCTTAACCCACTGAGCCACCCAGGCACCCCCTACAATTTATTTTTGAGCACACAAGTGAAGAGTAGACAAAACATTGTATGATTGTCGATCCTGAGTGATATATAATTCTTGTTATATTTGTTGGATTCTTGAAGACAATTACATTATAATTTTATACCCTAATTTTATATTCAATAGTTTTTCAATCAAATGGGCTGTGTTAGTTGTATAAAACCTAGACATCCCTTGACAAGCAAGTAAAGCAGAAACACAGTTGAATTCATCCTTGATCCACCAAGCTGTTAAACTTAAAGAAGACTTCTACTGATTTCTGAACTACCATTTGTCTGATGTACAAGATACAGAGATTGCATATTTAATAATACCACTAGGCTTATTAATAACAGAACATAATTCAGAAAAACTTTCTTTCAGTACTATGTTTTCTGGGTGAAATTTGTACCTGGGATTTTTTTTAAATGTCCAAACTCAGAGAACTCAAAAGTCTTTTCTCTTTAACTCAAAGAAATGATTGGCACTCTATAGGGATGATGTAAATAAGTTTTTGTTTAAAAGTTTAAGTTTTGAATACTTAAAACTATAAGGGATTGCCATCTTAAAGTGTATTCTTTTAAAATCTGTTATTTTTATAGTTTGATAATGAGAACAAAATAAGTTTGGGGTATCTTATTTCTAACATTTTCTGTATTTGTATACACTTATTATATTAGAATTAAATGGTATTTATTAAATTAACTTTTAGTTTATCTTTTAGTTTTTTCTGCTTGTGATAATTTGAGATGGAAAAATTGGCATTTGGTTTTAAATAATCCTCCAAAGAGGGGCGCCTGGGTGGCTCAGTGGGTTAAGCCTCTGCCTTCGCCTCGGGTCATGATCTCAGGGTCCTGGGATCAAGCGTCGTAGGGCTCTTTGCTCAGCAGGGAGCCTGCTTCCTCTACTCTCTCTGCCTGCCTCTCCACCTACTTCTGATCTCAGTCTGTCAAGTAAATAAATAAGATCTTAAAAAAAAAAATAATCCTCCAAAGATGTGATGAATTGTTTCAGGATTTTTTTCTTGAAATACTCTGCCTAAATGGAAGTAAATAACTACATTTTAAATAAAGTTCTTAAAAGGTTATTTTATCTGATGTAATTGTTCATATACCAAGCAATCCTACAAAAGTTAGAAATAATATGTAATTGAATATCTATTATTCAGTATTTCATTATTATTAAAAGTATATAGTATTAGTCATAAAGAAAAATTATTTCTAAAGTATTTTCCTCATATACTTTCGTAATATTTACAAAAACTGTTCACTTTTTCATTGTTCATTTAACTCTTTGAATGTTATTAACTGTCTTTACATAAAAATTAATGGTTTTCACCATCATCATTAATTATTATAGTATTTACCCCACAATAATAAAATTTATTCTCTAATTGACTATTAGAATTCCAACAAATAAAGTACACAAGGATATTTTAATTCCATGTTATACCTAGAATGCTTATATATATTTAAAAGTGAATATCAAGAAATTAACAATAAATCCTGATGATCTACCTTACTTTCACTGTACTATTATTACTTATATTACTGTTACTATTACACTAAATATATGTAATGGCAACTTATCTTTCAAATGATGTTAATGAAAGGAAAAGACTATTTAGCTTTCTAAAGACTACAGTCAAAGCACAAGTTGAAAACAAGATACTGGTTGAATTCTAAGGTCAAAGACAAACTTTCATGCCTTCCTGGTTTGTGTATTTAAAATATCTTTCTCAAAGAATAATTTCAAGCTATTATAAGATTTACCTAATGGCATTTATATACATGTAATGGATTCCTTTCTACTTAGAAGAAGTACATGAGATTATGTATTCATAGTTTTTGGAAGGCTGAAATTAAAAGTTGAAAATCTTAAGTCCTTCCTTGTTGACTATATGCTAAGGAGTATGTGTAGACAGCCTCCAAATATGATTGCTAACAATTTCTTCCCAAACTATATGCAGATGTTGTTCACATTCCTCCCATTAAGACGTAGAATCTACTTTTCCTTCCCTTAAATGTAGGCTGACTGGTGACTTTGTCAGTTCCAGGCTTAGCACCTTTAAGAAGCAGTTTTCACCTTTGCTTTTCTGGAATCCAGCTGTCCTTCTGAAAGGAAGTGCAAGTTGTCCTGCTGGAGAGAGAGAACATTAGGAGAGACCCTAGAGAATGAGGAGGATGAGCTGACATATGGAGAGAGGACACACTGAGTAGAACTGTATTCCCCAGCTGATAGCACTGAGACCCCAGAAGTGCAACAGAGTCCATCTTGTACCTACAAGCCCAGCCAATGCAATCACAAGAATGATCCCACTAGTTAATAGTACTTATGCTCCATTACATGGAACATAAGAGCCAACATTCAACCCACAGAATCATAATAAATAAAAAATAATTGTTTTAATCCACTAAGTTTGGGGGTGGTTTGTTACCTATCAATAAATAACAGAGACAGACATTCATACCTAGTCCAGGATGTTACCAAATAAAAACAAAACAAAACAAAAAAGGAACAATTCAGACATGTTACATTGGCTTTGAGGCTTGGCAAAAGGTAGAGGATAGAAAAATGGTGAGGAATTTTCTACTAGAGGCAACTTGGGGTTTGGTTATGCATTAACAGAATATTTGGCAAGATTCTTGCCTTTAGTAACTTGTAAGATAGAATGAAACTCAACAAATTTGTGTTGTTTAGCTAAAATTCCAGAAAGAATGTTGAAGATGCCAGTTGACTTCTCTAAGTTCTCTATGATGTATTTCAAGAGAAAGATAAGCTAAAGAAGGAACTGTTGAAGTTTTTAATAAGAACCTAAAAGGTAACATAGAGGCCCAAGATAGTCTCCTCAACTGGTGGATGAGCTTCTGTGCAGTGAGAAAACTGTTCAAAATGAACTCAGGGAAAACACTAAATTCAGGATGCTACCAGTAAACTATAGCCTCAAGGTCAATATCAAATTGAATGTGAGAGTTAACCATTTAATGAAGTGCCTCAAAAATCTTTTCAGCTAGACAAAGAGACTTTTAAAAATGATAGGGGCATTGTTCTATAACACTTTGACCACAGCCTGATGTAGAGAAAGCCTATTAAGCAAAAAATCATAGGATTTTGTTTAATGGAATAGATTATAATTTGATAGTATAAAAACTATAGGTTTCTCAGAGTCAGGAAGCCTGACATTATGTAGCTGGGTGGATTTCAGAATTACTATGGGCCACTGACTGCTGTATCTTTCATTTCCTACTTTTTGAATGGATGTGTTTATTGTATTTCTATTCTTGTCTGACTTCTGTGTGGTGAGAGTATGGAGAACAGATAAATTTTATTTTTAAGTTGCAGTTTTCTCATTTGAGAGGCTCTGTACTTAAGCAGCTTCATGTACACACACATACACTGCACCTGAGGATTCACATTTAAACATTTTTTAGATGACAACATGCTGGACTTTGAGCTAATACTATGATGATATGATATTTTTGAGGATGATGTTCAGTGTATTTTGCATGAGAAAGAGATCTGAATTATTGTGGTAAAGGGTGAATTATGGTAGATGGTCTCTAAAGACATTCATGATAGTTTCTCCTTTCCCTCTACTTGCATGATTTTCCTCTCATAAAGAGGAAGGGTCCGGCTTTCCTGTTTTTGAATCTAGGCTGCTCTGTGATTTTCTTTGACCAATAGAATATAGCAAAAGTGCAAGTGTGCCAAGGGGCACTTTATACTTTCATTTCATCAGAACGTTGTTGCCATGGTAGAGATAGAAGACATGAGGCAAGGTCCTACAGGATGAGCTGCCATGTATATAGAGAGATCACGTGGAGTAAAACTGAAATATATGGGGTGCTGGATGGCCCAGTTGGTTAAGTGTCTGCCTTGGCTCAGGTCATGATCCTGGAGTCCTGGGATTGAGTCCCAGGACCAAGCCCTGCATCAGGCTCCTGGCTCAGTAGGGGATCTGCTTCTCCATTTGCCCTTCACCTCACTCATGCACATGCGCTCGCGCTCTCTCTCTCTCTCCCTCTTTCAAATAATAAAATCTTTAAAAAAAAAAAAAACCTGAAGTATACCAGGCGACAATCTGCATCAAGGCCCAGATATAAGAGAGAAGCCTTCATGGGCCTTGTAAATCAAATCAGGTACCAGCTGAATCCAATCATGTGACCAAGCCCAGATAACACTACAGTAGAGCGAAAGAACTGCCCAATCAACATACAGAACCAACATAAATAATGGATTGTTGTTGTTTTAAGCCACTAAGTTTTGTGGTGGTTTTTTACAAACCCAAAGATAACTGAGGAGATTGGAAATGCAAATCTCTTTATGTGGTAGA
Organism: Mustela erminea; assembly: GCF_009829155.1. Taxonomy (NCBI): domain Eukaryota; kingdom Metazoa; phylum Chordata; class Mammalia; order Carnivora; family Mustelidae; genus Mustela; species Mustela erminea. The sequence goes on along the minus strand of NC_045635.1, from coordinate 16,504,976 downwards.
AAAAAATGTTATCTATTAAAAGAAGCATTGTAAATTGCCCTGCTATTTATGGAATTAATTTGGTTAAAATATGCTCCTTTAAGAGAAGATATATATTCCTCTTGGCAAAATGAATTTGTGCACTTAAAAAACCTTTGGAGGATGTGAAACATTAGTTGAGAAAATGAGCCAAGAATATAATATATTCTTATTTTTTTAAAAAAACTCCAAATTCTGCTAACACTCTTTGTAATATATAAAATATCATTGTTCACTCTTCCAGGCCCAATTTGAAACATCTATAACTATTATAATCCTTGAAGAAATAATCAGCTGATATTTTGTCACATACCACACTAACAATTAACTAACATACCGAGAAAATCTTACTTTGCAAGGCAAACTGAATTAATTGGTCTCAATGTCTAATGTACTCTTAATGTTAATTTGTCTACCTACCAACAGTATACATTCCTTAAGATCAGGGGACTATTTTTCTTCATTTTATTCTCCTTTTTCCTTCTTAACATTATTCTAGAAGCATGATAGGTAGCTGATAAAATTGCTTGTTATCCAACAGTCACTTACTAAGAACCTGCTATGTGTCAGGCAATGTGAGATGCAAAGACTAGGTATGATCTCTGCCCTCAAAGGCCTAAAGTTAGGGAAAATATGGAAGTGAAAATCTGCTCCACCTGGAGGAAGGCAGAAAACTATCTTGGACCCTAGATCCTACACCAGTACTAACCAGAAGTTCGCTACTACTGAGGAAGGCCCAGGAAAATCCACCCAAGATCAACCATTATCAGTGAAAAATTCCCTCGATGGAACCATCAGTAGACTGGACATATTTGAACACAGGCTCCATGAACTTGAAGATAGATTAATATAAATGTTGTTTACCAAGGAAGCTCATTAATCAGTCACTACCCAGGGTTTTTATTGGAAGACTGTCACATAGGCATCCTATGCCCAGTGCACACCAAAGTATCAGACTCCCAGAAGGAAAGCAGGTATTCTGCAAAAACCATATCATTTGCACAAACAGTTTAAGCACAGTTAGGCACTCTCACTAGTTAGGGGGGTAGGAACACTTCCCAAATCAAAGTTCCCTGATGCCAACCAAAGACCAGCCTTGCAAGCAGGCCTTTTAAAGTTTAGCAGTCACAGGCCTGCTATGTTAACTCTTCTGCATAGTAATTGAATTTGCTCGATTCCAACTCATTCAAGATCTGGGGAGGGCACCTGGATGGCTCAGTCGGTTAAGTGACTGCCTTCACTCAGGTCATGATCCCAGGGTCCTGGGATCGAGCCCCGCACTGGGCTCATTGCTAACTGGAGAGCCTGCTTCTCCCTCTCCTTTTGCCTGCTACTCTACCTACTTGTGCTATCTGTCTGTCAAATAAATAAATAAAATCTTTTTAAAAAATCTAGGGGAAAGGAGAAACTGTTTACACAGGACAAACTAATGTTTTTTTTTTTTTCTGAAGAATTTTTTTCATTAAAAAATATTTTTATTTAAGTTCAATTTAGTTAACATACAGTGTATTATTAGTTTCAGGGGTAGAATTTAATGATTCATCAGTTGCATATAACACCCAGTGCCCACTACATCAAGTTCCCTCCTTAATGCCCATCACCCAGTTACCCCATCCCCCACCCACCTGCTCTCCAGCAACCCTCAGTTTGTTTCCTATAGTTAAGAGTCTCTTATGGTTTGCCTCCCTCTCTATTTTTAATCTTATTTTTTCCTTCCCTTCCCTATGTTCACCTATTTTGTTTCTTTAATTCCACATATGAGTGAAATCATATTCTATTTGTCTTTCTCTGACTTATTTCACTTAGCATAATACCCTCTAGTTCCACCCATGTCATTGCAAATGGTGAGATTTTATTCTTCTTGATGGTTGAGTAATATTCCATTGTATAGATATAGCACATCTTGTTAATCCATTCATCTGTCAATGGACATCTGGGCTCTTTTGATAATTTCTTTAGAAATTATGTCTGTTGTTGATATTGCAAGGGTGTACCTTCATAGTAAAGTTCAGTGTAAAGAAACAGATGTGGATTATGTTAGGAGAGATCAACATGAGGTATGCATGGTAGTGTGGAATTAAACATGCTAGTAAGAAAATAAAGTTTTATTTTTGAATGTATTAGCAAGTATTAACTTTTAGTCACAATGTTAATAAGCAGTAGATAGGTGAAAATTATATATGAATCACCAAATAAAATGAGTAGTATTCAGAGCCTTTTTAAATAGAAAGAGTGGCAAACTAAGGTGAAAGCATTGAATAGAAGAGCTCCTCATGGAATTCTGCAAAATGTCAACCTAGGATGGGAACTGATCTGTACTCTTTCAGATGGAGAGACAGTCAAAGAGGGAAGTGGCTATTTTGAATGGTAAAGTTGTAGAATCCCAAAAGAGCTTCAACCACTTCTAGAGATAACCTTTGCTCAAGGAAAAGCCTGCTGTTGGAAGAACCATCATTTTCAGTACTACCCATTAATGTCGTTAAGATTTGCTCAATGTCTTACTTTCACATATCCTCAAATGAAGTAAGACAGGAGCTTTGACATTAGTGGACAACTGAAAAATGCATAGGTCTTAGCAGAAGACCACCCTAAATTTATGCTACCAAATAACAATTATGTGATTCTAGCTAAGTTTCTTAATTTCACTGAGCCTCAGTTTCCTGCTCTATAAAATACATATTATCAATAAATTCAGAGGATTGTCTTAAGAATTACCATAGATATACTGTTCCTACTAAAGTGCTTATTGCAGTAGGAGCAAAAGATAGATAGCATTTATCCTTTACAGCTTTAATAGTTAAGATGTTGCCCCATAGTTCTTCAGACTCTCCCTGAGCCATTTTTAAGAAGTGAGTAAAGCAGAGAGAAACCGCTGCAATATAGCTAGAAAGAAAACCTCTGCTAATTTGTTATCCAGGGTATCTGCACTTATAAAACTACCTTAGGAGTGGAGAAAGATTATTTTCAAAAAGTGAGTTAGTGCAGTACAGATTTTTTGTAACGATAAAATCCAGGAAACACCTGATTCTCTTTTTTTCTTGTTTAATATGGGACCTTGAAGCAAGAAATCTTTCAAGAAGATTCTAATAAACTAGTAAAGGTAGAGAACACCAATCCCACTGCTCATTTACATTCCCCAGTTTCTGATTGAATCCCTCACCAGGAATCACATAAATCTCCTGCAATGGGGGCTTCCTGTAGAGCACACTCTGTGACAAAATTAGAGGGGATGATTGCATATCAACATAAAACAACATGAAGTATAGATCTTCAACTCAACCAGGAAAAGGGGATATTTGAGAAGGTTATTTTTTTGAAGCAGAGAGCCTTAGTTTGTAGATATTAAAGTGATTTCACAGCAGCTGTTAAAAATCTAGTTCCAATTTGGGTGTTATATGTGAGTGATGAATCACTAGATTCTACTCCTGAAACTAATACTACACTATATGTTAACTAATTTGAATTTAAATAAAATCTTCGAGGAAGAAAAATCTAGTTCCAATTTGGTGGGATTGGTGAATTACAAAATTAAAAGGATTTGGAAAATGAGTAAGCATATCTATTGCTTCCAACCCCCACAGCCCAGAATGAGGAGAGAGAGAAACATCATCATGTGAAAAATCATTCCAATACCTAATGTAAAAAACAATAATGAGAATGGGTACTATAAAAATAGTACAGATTCCATATCAAACACAGCAAAAGGAGAGGTACTCAATCTCACATTGTACATCCATTTGATATACTTCTATTTTTGCACAGAATGCTCCTCAGTTCTTCTGCATGCCTTATACCCGTGAGACACGGGGAAAGGGACAAGGGGTGCAGTGAAAGCTGTTGGAATTTTAATTTACTCACATTACAATCATTTTTCCCAGTAATGCTTAGATAAAAGAAGCCATTTTTTTTGTATGTGGAAATATGTATAAGTATGTAGTCATGCAACCATCACATCAATGTTTTACCCAAGGGTAATATATGGAAATCCCACTGTTATACTCTGAGCCAACAATAACATTATTATTCCCCCTCCATAAATAAGTCAATAGCCTTCCTATGTCCCATGAGGGGCTTCTTTAATTTTCTGCTATTGTTTTCTGAAGGGAAGTCTTTATGCTTGGTTCTGAGATTTGTATATATAAACATATCTGTTTTTTCTTATTTTTGTTTATTTTTTTTATTTGAGTATAATTGACACAATACTATGTTAGTTTCAAGCATATAAAATACTGGTTCAGCATATCTATAGGTTATTCTATGCTAACTGTAAGTGTAGCTACCATCTGTCACTATACAACACAATTATAATATCACTGAATATATTCCCTAGGCAGTGCCTTCGATTTTTTTTTTTTTTTTTCATTTGAGCCTTTAAATTGGTCTTGCCGGACTTGTAACAACCACCTTGATTAGCAGTGTGTTGTTAATACGAAGGTCAGTAAATTTCCTTAAAATGAAGAATACAATGAAAGGCTCAATGTTTATTGATTTCTATTTATAATTTCTATAGAAATGTTATCTGTGGTGACCAATATAGTTTAGTGTAAGAATGACGGAGAAAAGTGAAAGCTGTTTACCAAACTTCTTTCTTCTTTCTGAACACATAACTTGAGCTAGCTTATTGCAGCTTCCTGTGAAGCCATGTGACTGAAATTTAGTCAATATGATATAAGCAGAATTGATATACACAAACTCCTGCATCACCCGTAAAACACCCCAAGGTACTATCCTTCATGTTCTTTCTTCATTTGTTGGATTGATGCAAATTAACATGGAAAACTGGAAAGCCATTTATACTGACTGCTGTCTAGGAGTTCCATGTTGGACTACTCTGTGAGCAGGAAATTATTTCCATGATATTGAATTTGAGGGTTTATTTGTTATAGGAGCTAGATTTATCCCCACCAATGCAGATGGCAAATGCGGACCTTTACTTTCTCAGCTCTTGTCCATCATATCACTTATGAATTCTATGCCAATGGTTCTCAACGAGGGGCAATTTTCCCTGCTGGGGGATATTTAGTAATGTGTAGAGATATTTTTGTTTGTCACAACTGGGAGGTGTTACTGGCATCTAGTGGGTAAAGGCCAGGGATATTGCTAAATATCATGTAATGCACAGAATAGCACCCCCTGCTCAACAAAGAATTATCTGGTCTGAAATGTCAGTAGCCTCAGTTGAGAACTCTGCTCTAAGTTTGGATGAGGCCATAATACCGTTTTCAACAAACGATTTATGGTTCAGCAAATGAGTTGTTATTATTCTTTCTTTTCTAAGCTATCCTGCTTTTAGAAATAATGAACAAATTGATTTATCTTTGGCTTTTTATAGTCTGATGAAAGATTTGATTTAGCTATGGTCTATTCCCAAGCCACTCTACAACCTCCATTCTTCCAGCCCATTCCATACATTTTACACACATATGAACTCCATGGTAAAGTAGGAAGCTTGTTTTTTTTTTTTTTTTTTCTTGTTTGTCATTGAATTCTCGGACCCTAGAACAATGTCTGGCACATATTAGGAACTGAACCAATATTTGTTGAATGAATAATTGTGTATTAGAAACCATAGGGAGTGGGGAAGACTGGAACATCTAGGGTACACTTACCCCACTTCAAGGGGCAGCAACTCCTCAGAGCTTACAATTGTTGCCTAGGAAAGGAGACCTAGCTGACTTTATGTAAAGATGTAAAGTCTCCCAGTTTTAAAATACTGCTATCAATTTTAAAAGCATATAATGTATAGTCACCACTGTTTAGATTACACAAATATACATCTTTGAATTTCATTTGATTCCAGGTCTCCCATCTTGTACTCAGTTAACATTATTAATAACAACTGCCATCATCAATGGGCTCTTAATATGTGTCAGCTGTTGTACCAGTTAGCTTTTGCTGCATTAAAAACCACTTCAATGGCTTAAAGCAACAATTTTTAATTTATCTCAAAATTGGGGTTGGCAACAGAGGCTGGGCTCAGCTGGGCATTTCTGGTCTTGACTATTTTCCATATGTCTAAAGTCAACTTTCAGTTGGCTAAGTGGTTACGCTCTGGGGGATTGGCTGGCTATCCTCAGATGTTCCAGGCAATAAGGCCACATGTTTTCCAGCCCATAGCAAACTAGCCTGAGTTTGTTTACATGGCAGCAGCAGCAGCAGCATTCCAAGAGATCAAGAGGGCATTTTGACGCTTAGGTTCAGAACTCTTATATTCCATTGTCCAAAGCAAGTCACAAGACCAGCCCAGACTCAAGAAGGGAAGAGAGACTTCATCTCTTGATATAAGGAGCTACGAAGTCACATTACAATGGGTATGGATGTTGAAAAAGGGATAATAAGTCCATTTTTATATAGAATCTACCAAAGATGCTGTTTAATTGCTATACATTGATCATGCCATTTAATCTTTTTTTTAACAGCCTTTTAAAAATTCTTTTTTGAGATTTTATTTATTTATTTGACAGACAGAGATCATAAGTAGGCAGAGAGGTAGGCAGAGAGAGAGGGGGAAGCAGGCCAGGGAGCCCAATGTGGGGCTCGATCCCACCAGGACCCTGAGATCATGACCTGAGCGGAAGACAGAGGCTTAACCCACTGAGCCACCCAGGCACCCCCATGCCATTTAATCGTTATCAAACTCTTGAGAGGCAAGTATTACATAACCCAATTTAAAGATGCCAAAGATAAGGCTCAAAATGTTAAGTCACTTCTCAAGTACTAACAGGTGTATATATATATATTTTTTTAATTTTAATTACAGTTTACTTAATGTATAGTGTTCTATCAGTTTCAGGTATACAATATAATGCTTCCACAGTTCCATATATTACTCAGTGCTCATCAAATAAGTATACTTTTAATCCCCTTCACCTATTTCACTTATCCTCAAATGCCCCCTCCCCCAATAACAATCAGTTGTTTTCTGTAGTTGAGAGTCTATTTTTTGGATTGTCTCTTTTTTTCCCCTTTATTTGTTTGTTTTGTTTGTTAAACTCCACACATGAGTGAAATCATATGGTATCTTTCTTTGGCTGGCTTATTTCACTTAACATTGTACTCCCTAGCTCCATTCATGTCATTGCAAATGGCAAGATTTCATTCTTTCTTAAGGCTGAATAATACTATATTGTATATATCGCTTCTTCTTTATCCATTCATCTGTCAGTTGACTTGGGCTGCTTCCATAGTTTGGTTATTGTAAATAATGCTTCAATAAATATAAGGGTGCATATATCCCTTTGAATTAGTGTTTTTGTATTCTTTGGGTAAATACTCAGTAGCATAATTACTGGATTGTAAGGCATTTCTAGTTTTAGTTTTTTTTTTTTTTTTTTTTTAGTTTTAGTTTTTTGAAGAACCTCTATATTGTTTCTACCATGGCCGTACCAATTTATATTTCCACCAGTAGTGCACCAGGGTTCGCTTTCCTCCACATCCTTGCCAATACCTTTTGTTTCTTATATTGTTGATTTTAGCCATTCTGTCAGGTGTGAGGTAATATATTATTTTGGCTTTGATTTGCATTTACCTAATGGTGACTGATGTTGAGCATCTTTTCATGTATCTGTTGACCATCTTTATGTCTTCTTTGGAAAAATGTCTACTTATGTGTTCTGCCCATTTTTAATTGGATTGTTTTGGAGGTGTTGAATTTTATGTTCTTTTTAAAAATATTTTTTATTTAAATTCAACTAGCCAACATATAATACATCATTAGTTTCAGATGCAATGTTCAATAATTTATCAGTTACATATAAGTACTTTGTCTTTTTGGGATACTAACCCTTTATCAGATACGTCATTTGCAAATATCTTCTCCCATTCAGTAAGTTGTCTTTTAGCTCTGTTAATTGTTCCTTTACTGTGCAGAAGCTTCTAATTTTGATGTCGTCCCAATTGTTTGCTTTTGCTTTTGTTTCCCTTGCTTTGGGAGACACTTCTAGAAAGACGTTTTTATGGCTGATGTCAGAGAAATCATTGCCTATGCTCTCTTCTAAGAAGTATATGGTTTCAGGTCCTTAAAACACTTGGTCTCTATTTTTGTGCATGGTGTAAGAAAGTGGTCCAATTTCATTCTCTCACAAGTAGCTGCTCAGATTTCCCAATACCATTTGTTGAAAAGACTGTCTTTTTCCCATTGCATATTCTTTGCTTCCTTGGTCGAGGATTAATTGACCATAAAATTGTGGGTTATTTCTGGTTTTTCTATTCTATTCTATTGTTCTATGTGTCTATTTTTGTGCCAGTATGACACTGCATTGATTACTACAGCTCTGCAATATAACTTCAAGTCTGGAATTGTGATACCCCGAGTTTTCTTTTTCTTTTTCAAGATTGCTTTGGCTATTAATGGTCTTTCATGGTTCCATACAAATATTAGGACTGTTTGTTCTAGTTCTATGAAAAGTGCTGTTGGTATTTTGATAGTAGTTGCAAAAATCTGTAGATTGCTTTGGGTAGCACAGATATTTTAAAAGTATTTGTTCTTCCAATCCACAGGCAAGGAATGTCTTTCCATTTATTTCTGTTGTCTTTCATCATCTCTGTTTTGTAGTTATCAGAGTACAGGTCTATCACCTCCTTAATTAAGTTTATTCCTAGTTATTTTATTACTTTCGGTGCAGTTGTAAATGGGGCTGTTTTCTTAATTTCTCTTTCTGATGTTTCAGGATTCGTGTATAGAAATGCAGTGATTACATTGATTTTGTACTCTGTGGCTTTACTGAATTAATTTGTCAGGTTTTTTTTCAGCGTAACAGTATTCATTGTTTTTGCACCAAACCCAGTGCTCCATGCAATCTGTGCCCTCTCCAATACCCACCACCTGGTTCCCCCAACCTCCTACCTCCCACCCCTTCAAAACCCTCAATTTGTCAGTTCTGAGAGTTTTTTGGTGGAATCTCTTGGTGTTTCTATATATAGTATTTTTTAATTTTTTATTTTTTATAAACATATATTTTTATCCCCAGGGGTACAGGTATTTTTAAAAAGATTTTATTTATTTGATAGAAATGACAAGTAGGCAGAGAAGCAGGCAGAGAGAGAGGAGGAAGCAGGCTCCCTGCTGAGCAGAGAGCCTGACGTGGGGCTTGATCCCAGAAGTCTGGGACTTTGACCTGAGCCGAAGGCAGAAGCTTTAACCCACTGAGCCACCCAGGAGCCCCTCTATATATAGTATTATGTCATCTACAAATAAGTGAACATTTTACTTTTTCCTTACTAATTTGGATGCTTTTTCTTTCTTCTTGTTGTCTGATTGCTTTGGCTAGGACATCTAGTACTATGTTGAATAGAAGTGGTGAGAGTGGACATCCTTGTCTTATTCCTGAGTTTAGGGGAAAAGCTCTCAGTTTTTCACAATTAAGGAAGATATTAGCTGAGGGTTTTCATATAAGGCCTTTTATTATGTTGAGGTATATTCTCTCTAAACCTACTTTGTTGAGGCTTTTTATCATGAATCGATGTTGTACTATGTCAAATTCTTTTTCTGCATCTATTGAAATGATCCTATGGTTTTATTCTTTCTCTTATTGATTGATTTGCAAAAATTGAACTACTGTTGCATCCCAGGGATAAATACTATTGATTGTGGTGAATGATTTTTTTAATGTATCATTGAATTTGGTTTGTTAGTATTTTGTTGAGGATTTTGCATCTATTTTCATCAGAGATATTGGCCTGTAGTTCTCATTTTTAAGTGGTGTCTTCATCTGGTTTGGGTTTCAGGGTACTACTGGCCTCATAGAATGAATTTGGAAGTTTTCCTTCCTCTTCTGTTTTTTGGAATAGTTTGAGAAGAGTGGATATTAACTCTTCTTTAAATGTTTGATAGAATTTACCTTTAAATCCATGTGGTCCTGGACTTTTGTTTGTCGGGAGTTTTTTGATTACTGATTCAATTTTGTTGCTGGTAGTCAGTGTTTGAATTTTCTATTCCTTCTTGATTCCGTTTTGGGAAGTTATATGTCTCTAGGAATTTATTCATTTATTCTGGGTTGTCCAATTTATAATTTTTATGACACTCTTACGATCTTTTGTATTTCCTTGGTGTTGTTATTTCTACTTTTTCATTTGTGATTTTTTAAAAAGTTTTTATTTATTTGACAGACAGAGATCACAAGTAGGCAGAGAGGCAGGCAGAGAGAGAGGAGGAAGCAGGCTTTCCATGGAGCAGAGAGCCCGTTGCGGGGCTCGATCCCAGGACCCTGGGATCATGACCCAAGCCGAAGGCAGAGGCTTTAACCCACTGAGCCACCCAGGCGCCCCCCCTTTAACATTTCTTGTAGCACTGCTTTAGTGGTAATGAACTCCTTTAGCTTTTGTTTGTTTGGGAAACCCTTTATCTCCCCTTCTGTTCTGAATGATAGCCTTGCTGGATAGAGTATTCTTGGCTGCAGATTTTTCCCTTTCAGCACTTTTAATATATCATGCCACTCTCTTCTGGCCAGAAATGTTTCTGCTGAAAAATATGCTGATGGCTTTATTGGGTTTCCCTTGTATGTAATTGTTTTCTTTTCTCTTGCTGTGTTTAAAATTTTCTCTTTATCACTACTTTTTGCCATTTTAATTACTATGTGTCTTTGTGTGGACCTCCTTGTGTTGATTTTGTTCAGGGAATCTCTTTGCTTCCTGGATGTAGATATTTGTTTCTTTCCCCATATTCGAGATGTTTTCATCTATTATTTCTTCAAATAAATTTTCTGCCACCTTTCTCTCTTTTTCTTTTGGGATCCCTATAATGCAAATGCTATTATACTTGATGGTGTCACTGAATTACCTAAATGTATTCTCATTTTGCATAGTTCTTTTCTCTCTCTTGTTCAACTTGATTCTTTTCTATTACTCTGTCCTCTAGGTTACTAAGTCATTCCTCTGCTTCCTCTGGCCTGCTATTTATTCCATCTAGTGTATTTTTAATTTCACTTATTGCGTTCTTCATCTCTGATTGGTTGTTTTTTAATCTCTTTTGTTTTGTTTTGCTTGTGTTTTTTCTCTTTGTTAAAGGTCTCACTGATGTCCTCCACTCTCTTCTCGAGCACAGTGAGTATCTTTATGATCATTACTTTAAATTCCTTATCAGCCATATTACTTATATCTGTTTCACTTAGGTCTCTTGCTCTGGCTTTAATCCTGTTCATTTGGGACATATTCATCTGTCTCCTCATTTTGTCTAACTCTTTGTGTCTATTTCAGTGCATCAGGAAAGTTAGCTACATCTTCTCTTGACAGTAGGCCTTATGAAGAAGAGGTCCTATAGTGTCCTGCAGTGCTGTGTCCTCTCTTCACCAGAATCTGGTATTTCAGGGGTGTCTCCTATGTGTTGCATGCACCCTGCTACTGTGTTCCTGCTATTTTTTCTTCAGTCCAGTCATCTGTGGTGACTTTCTTTGCCATTTGTAGATAGTGTTTGGTCCCCATCTGGGCTGGGGTGCCCAGTTTTAACAAGGTATGTAGTTAGTGGTGCTTGTGAAATGATACTGGCCACTGCTGCTGGGATTGGGCTAGCCTGGGCAGATCTGAAAATCACTCATGGAAGGGCAGGCAATTTTTTTTGAAAGGAAGGCAGTTTTAACAAGGTGTACATAAGGCTTCTACAGGGCCTACAACCACCACTGTGTGGACTGAAACACTGTAAAATGCACAGGTAGAGAGTTGCTGTGTTGGCAATGTTTGTGCTATTCTTCTCCAAGAGGGAACCAGCAATGATGGTACTGATGCAAATGTGAGTGGAATAGACAGACCCACCAAAGTGCATGAAGGTGGGGCTTGGTATAAGCATGGTAGGTAGTGAATTTTAATTCTCTGTTGGTTCTTGTAGGTGACCATATGTTTGTGCTGGGGGGGTTGGGCAAAAGAGTGAAATGGCACCTACCAGGTCATTTGTTCCTGGGGGAATCTCCCTGGGAACACTATCCCTCCAGGATATGCTTTGAGATGAGTAAATAAGTATCCCCCAATATGTCCCAGGTGTTTTTACAAATTGCTGCTTTTATGCTGTATCTTTATAGACTGTTTATCATGCTGTCTCTTAAAGGACAGAGGCTCATCTTCCTCTCATATTCCAGGCTCTCCCAGAGCTGAGCCCACTGATTTTTAAAATTCCAGCCTTTAAGCCTCACTGATAGTAAGAACTCGTGAAATTTGGCCCCTCTTTCTTTTCTAAGCTAAATATTATGGGAGTTCATTTTCCATTCAGGCTCCCTGGTTTGAAGGTCTGTTTGCCTTACCTCTCTGTACCTTTGGCTCCCTCCGCTCCATGGACCACTATGGTCTGTTTAGCTTTCCACCGTATCTCCACCTTCCTACCCTCTTGGATGTGTTCACTTCTCTACTGTTAGTTGTGGAGTTTATTATGTCAGTCTTGGGTCATTTTCTGGTTTATTACACTGATGTGAGTGTTATCTAGCTATATCTTTGGGATGAGGTGAGTTTAGGGTCCTCTTACTCCATCTTGCCAGCCTCCTAACAAAATTTTTTTCTCTCATAGCTATATCTTGAACTGAGATTAAAAGACATGTCAATAGAAGATATTCACAAATGGGGTACCTGGGTTGCTCAGTTGGTTAAGCAACTACCTTCAGCTCAGATCATGATCCCAGGGTCCTGGGATCGAGTCCCACATGGGGCTCCCTACTCAGTGGGGAGCCTGCTTCTCCCTCTCCCTCTGCCTGCCACTCTGCATACTTGGGCACTCTCTCTCTCTCTCTCTCTCTCTGTCAAATAAATAAAATCTTTAAAAAAAAGAAGATACTCACAAATGATATATATGATAAGGCATTAATATCTAAAATATATAAAGAATTTATAGAAGTTAATACCCAGAAAACAAATAATCCAATTAAAAAGTGAGCAGAGGATCTGAATAAACATTTTTCCAAAGACATAACAGTGGCCAATAGACACAAAAAAAGATGCTTGGCATCACTAATCACCAGAGAAATACAAATCAAAACCACCTCACACCTATCAGAATGACTAGAATCAGAAAGATAAGAAATAACCAGGGTAGAGAAAAAGGATATATAGAGAAATGAACCCTCATACATAGTTGGTGAAAATGTAAATTGGTGCAGATATTATAGAAAACAACATGGAGGTTCTTCAAAAAATTCAAAATAGATCTACCGTATTCCTACTATTGTATATTTCCCCCCAAAATGAAAACACTAATTCAAGAAGATATGTGCATCTCTCCATTTACTGCAACATCATTTACTAACCAAGATACGGAAGCAACCCAAGTGTCCATTGATAGATGAATGGATAAATCAGTGGTATTTTTATATACAGTGGAATACTATTGAGCCATAAAAAGGATCAGATCATGCCATTTGTGACAACATGTACAGACCGAAAGGGTGTTATGCTAGGTGAAATAAGTCAGACAGAAAAGGACAAATACCATATGATTTCACTTATATGTGGAATCTAAAAAACAAAACAAAGAAACAAACAAACAAAAAGCAGAAACCAGCCCATAAATGCACAGAACCACAAATGGTTACCAGGGGGGAAGGGAATGGGGAGATGGATAAAATCACTGAAGGGGTGTGAGAGATACACATATCCAGTTATGGAATAAATAAGTCATGGGGATAAAAGGTACAGTATAATGAATATAGTAAATGGTCTTGTAATTACATTATATACCAACAGATGGTAACTACACTTGTGATGAGCATAGCATTATGTAGAGATTTGTCAAATCACTATGTTGTATACCTGAAACTAATGTAACATTGTAAGTTAACTATGCTTTAGATTAAAAAGAAAGACATGCTAATGATGATTCTTAAAGGGTCCCTGTCTAATTTCCTAGAGGTTTAGGACCCTACTGTACTCTATTCTACTCTACTGCCACTTTAAACCATTTCATACTCCATCCCATTCTTAACAAGTGGAGTGAGGGTCACAGAGGGATTGACCCAATACTGACTGCTGGCCTGCTGGGAGCTTAGAAGGTTAGTGCTAGATTCCTCTTTGCTGTGTTTCAGAAATCTGTCATCCTCTTTTCTTCCTTCATGGTTCCATGTCAGGCAAGGACCATCACCTACTGTCTCTTAGTCACCTTCTGGTTCCCAAAGTTCACTTATCACTGTACTTGCTCGTGGAATCCTTACTACTGGGCAGATCTAGCTCTATCTCTCCTTCCCAAGTCCCTATCATGTTTCTTTCCTCTGTGGTTAACCAACAGATATACAACTGTGTCTGAAACAGCCAAATAGAGCTCTCATGGGAGAGTTTGGTGCAAATGCCTAATAGCTCTAAAAGGGGACTTATATGCTGCCTGGAGGTATAAGATACAGAAATCCTATAAATATTTGGAAACCATTGTTGTGAGAGCCCTAGTCTATCCTTAGTCAGAGGCTGGAAATTCTGAATGTCCTCAGAGAACTGCAGGTTTACTTGATAGATGCTTAGGGAACTAGTTTCATAAATCCTGGATTGTTGAATGCTAGCCTTGCATATGTTGGAAAAGCATGACTGGTTTGCAGACTGTTGGGGACAAATGCCTTGTTTTTCTTCTGGCTTGGCTTTAAATAGAGAGTGGGAGGTTGGGTGGGGACAGAGGGGGAGTAGAGTTAGAACAGGCATTGTTATGCAGGGTTGTGGATGCCCCTGCACGCAGTCTGAAACAAAAACCAAAACCCCATTTGGCAAACAGCTTTTAGGATGAGTCATGAGGAGGAAAGTGGGGCTGGGTGTCCACCCTTTGTACTGCCTGGGATCAGGGTAAATATTTAAATGGTTGGGAAAGTAAAGTGGGTGGGAAATAAGATGAGGGAGAGAGAGAGAGGACTTGCAGACCTCGTTAACTTTAAAGGAAAAAAAAAAGAAGAGCTTTTGTTTAACATTATTAATTTTAACCAGAGAAATTAACTTCCTTAATTTTTCAAAGCCCTTAGGAACCCAGGGGTTTGGATGTTGTAAGAAGCCTAAGTTGGACCCTCCAACTCAGTGTTTCTCATTATTTCTTTGCTATATATTAGAATCACCTGGGAAGTAAAAATCCCAATATTCCCTTTTGCTCTCTAGACCAATTACATCAGTATCCATGGGAGTGGGGCCCAGGCATCACTAGGTTCTAAAGTATCCCAGGAAATTCCAATGTCACAACTGGGTTTGAGAACTACTGCTTAAAGTAAAACTGGACAAATGATTGCTATGTGGTAAGACTCGTACAGGTATAAAATGCACAAAGAGTGACAAGAAGTCAGAATCTTAATGAAAAAGAAAACAACATTGCAAAACGCAACCCGTTTTCCTTCTGACAATTTGTTCATTTTCCTTTAATATGTTAGGCACTTTCAAATTAAAAATAATGAGACTGTTTTGTGTTCATATTACCCTTGGCATATAATACAGATGAAGTCAACTCTTTGTTTTGTACTCCTAGACCTACCCTGTCAGCTTCTGTTTTCTGTATCTAATCTATTAAAATAAAAGAAGAAAATGAAACCTAAGTTCCCGAGTGGCTTCCTATCTTGCTATTATGTCTTATCATGAAATATATTAGTTTTGGTGGATTCTGTATTAAAAATACATAGAACATTTCCTTCCAATACTTCTCTCCATGATTCTGGAAATTTGTTTTAGAACTGAAATAAGAAATCTGATATGTTGTTCCAGAAATAACTCCACTATTCAGTAGGATTTTGTTCTACAATAACTCCTAATGACAAAATAACAACAACAAAAATCTTTGGTTTCCTTTAAGAGGATGCTGCATATATGGAATGTGGCTCTTCTGATACCTATTTCTTCATTCAAATGTATCCTTCCACATTACTGAATGCTGTCTGAGTTCCAGTAGATTGGGAGTGGAGTCTTTTGGGTTTTCCATATAAAGTATCACGTCACCTGCAAAGAGAGAGATTTGACTTCTTCTTTGCCAATTTGAATACCTTTTATTTCTTTTCGTTGTCTGCTTTTGCCGGGACTTCTAGTACTACACTGAATAATAGTGGTGAGAGTGGACATCCTTGTCATGTTCCTGATCTCAAAGGGAAGGCTGTCAGCTTTTCCCCATTGAGAATGATATTCACTGTGGGTTTTTTTAGATAGATTTTATGAAGTTGAGGAATGTTCCCTCTATCCCTATACTTTGAAGCGTTTTAATAAGGAACATCCAGATGCTGTATCTCGTCAAATGCTTTTTCTGCATCAATTGAGAGGACCATATGGTTCTTCTCTCTTGTCTTACTGATTTGTTTTATCACATTGTTTGATTTGAGAATGTTGAACCACCCTTGCATCCCAGAGTTAAATCCCACCTGGTCATGGTGGATTATCTTTTTAAGGTACAGTTGGATCCTATTAGCTAGGATCTTGTTGAGAATCAAATGTAGTCTAATCTCAGTAGGGTCTAGGCTGAGCCTATGGCTTAATTCAGGGGTGTTTTTACTATTACCCATATCATACAAACCTAGCTGAAAAGTCTCTTATTCTTCCTTTGAAGCAAATTTAAAACAAACATCACAACTTAGAGCTATTATTATCATTATAAAAAATGATGGTAATGATCCACTTTAGCCTATCCTCGTCCCGGTTGAAAAAAAATTTAGTATTAACTGGTCAATAAGAAATTATAGCATGACTCAAATATTGGATATTGTAGTAGAACCCCTGATTTTGTGATAGCAGTGCTTCTATATCTACTGCATTTCTATCTAACTCATCTATACCTATATCTTTCTATGTATTTTAATATATGTTTGCATTTTGTAAATATAATTTTTCTCTTCTATTGGCATGAAAGGTATATTTTATATCCATTTCTTAAAATTTAATGAGAGACTATGGACTCTGAAAAACAATCTGAGGGGCTTGAAGTGGCGGGGGGGTGGGAGGTTGGGGTACCAGGTGGTGGGTATTATAGAGGGCACGGATTGCATGGAGCACTGGGTGTGGTGAAAAAATAATGAATACTGTTTTTCTGAAAATAAATTAATCTAAAAAAATTTAAAAATGCATCATTAACAAAGACTAAACTTAATATCTCCTGTATAATGAGTATTTTAATTACATTCAAGCCCTCTCTTTTTTTATAATTTTATTTTTTATAAACATATAATGTATTATTAGCCCCAGGGGTACAGTTCTGTGAATCGTCAGGTTTACACACTTCACAGCACTCACCATAGCACATACCCTCCCCAGTGTCCATAACCCCACCACCCTCTCCCTACCTTTCTCCCCACCGGCCACCCTCAGTTTGTTTTGTGACATTAAGAGTCTCTTACGGTTTGTCTCCCTCCCGATCCCATCTTGTTTCATTTATTCTTTATCTACCCCCCGAACCCCCATGTTGCATCTCCACTTCCTCATATCAGTCAAGCCCTCTCTTACATATTTTCTCCAGTGTCTTAGTTTTATCATGTTGTTAATCCCCAAATTAGACATTAATTGATTTTGTACTATTACATTTTAATTTGTTTTATTTGATATCAACATTATCCATGTAGAATGACTTAGAGTCTAAAAAACTATAAGGTTCTTGGGAAAAATATCTGGGCCATGTCCTATTCTTCCCCATCATTTTCTGAGGCCAAAAGAGACTACTTTCAGTGCTGTTAAATAATTCTTTTGGTTTTATCTCCATATTTCTAAGTGAATATTTAAAATACTATTACTTCTTGATTCTTTGGTTTTACTAATTGTCTATTTTCTTCCAGCATAAAAAACAGGATGTTACACCAAAATTCAACATTTATGTTACTATGACTACACAAATATTAATCCATGTGAGGCCAGATAGCGTGCTATGGTCACACTTCCTTTCCTGGAAATGGTTTTGTTCTCTCTGAAGATAATGGTAGTTTTGAAGGGAAAAAAATAATAATGGGGTTTTTGTTTGATTGTTTTGTTTTGTGTTCTGTTCTGTTTTGCTTAGTTTTCTCCATACTTACAAATTCAAGGCCAAACTTTCCCCTTGTTATATAAATCTTTTTTCAATATGCTTAAACCATTCTAGGATAATGTGGCTGAGCCATTTCCTTGAAGAGTCCTGTGTATCATTATCTTTTGGCCTTTTTTCTCAGCCTGGTTAGATAACCCTGAAAAGAAGCTTCCAATACCTTGACTGGAAGGTATAAGGCTGCTTGTTAGCATTCTTGGTGTTAAGTGAAAGAAAGCTTAAGGTTATTTTTTTTAAGATTTTATTTATTTACTTGGCAGAGAAAGAGAGAGAGAGAGAGAGATCACAAGTACGCAGAGAAGAAGGCAGAGAGAGAGGAGGAAGCAGGCTCCCCGCAGAGCAGACAGCCCAATGTGGGGCTCAATCCCAGGACCCTGAAATCATGACCTGAGCCAAAGACAGAGGCTTAACCCACTGAGCCACCTAGGCGCCCCAAGAAATCTTAAGTCTTAACATTTTGCATGTAATCTTTGACTTAATCCTCTCTTTTTTTTGGTACAATACCCTTGTTTTCAAGCCTAGAACCTCTTTGTTTTACTCTCTCTCAAGAAAAAAAAAAAAAGACCCTGCATTCAGAAAGGAAGTTACCTGGCTGGGTAATAGGAGGGGATTGTGAGAATTTGCATGTTAAGCAGACCTTCAATAAATCCTCTTATTTTGAACTCTAATGCACCTCCACTTCCAGTGGTAACTCATACCTCCAATTCGAAGTTCTATGATACAAATCGGATTGCTCTAGGCTTAAGATATAGCTCTCTCAGGTTTGCTAAATTAGTGAATACTTATTTCTCTGTTTTCCATCATCCACAATTGCTATCCTTCTTCTTTGTTTGCAATGCCCTTGTGAATTCATGCCTTAAAAAATTTTCTTTATATTTGTTTTAGTGTAATTTCAGGAAGCTGTAGAAGGAAATGAGTGTGCCCAACTTAAGCAAGTTAGGATGTATTCAAGTTAAACTTACTAATATTCCATGACGTTTTTAGAGCCACATATTTTCCAATTTCTTTGTTCACCATCCTTTCTTGCATTCAGTCCTTTTTATGGAGTCATTTTCCTTCTTAAAGCATGTACTTTAGAAGCTCTTTTAATGCAGCTTTGCTGGTAAACTCTGTTTTGTTTGAAAAAATATTTCATTTTTATTCTTGAATAATGTGTTATATATAACAATTGTAATTTCACAGTTGTTTTCTCTCAGAATACAGAAGATATTAATCTTTTGTTGCTGAAAAACAGGTTAGATCTCTTTCTATTCTCTGTCTCTTAATCTCTTTTATATTTGCTATGTTTACATTTCTGTGTTGAAATCATGATAATATTTTTTCATCTTTCTTTTCTGCTGAATATGTTCTGCTGTTTAACCAATTTATTTTCATTTACTTTCATGACTTTATTTTTTCATTCCTGGAAGTTCCTGGTAGTATTTTATACTGAATCATGTCATTACTTTTATTTTCTTATTCTTTACTCACTTTAAGCGTACTTGTTTTGTGGTATGTAGCCAATAATTTTATCATATGAATTTTTGGAGAGTTGAATTCCAATTCTTGTTCATGGTAGGTTTCCTCCTCCATGCGTTTTCTAACCTTGGATTATGACTTCATACTTGATTAGTCTTTATCTAAGGGAATCCTGTAAGTGCTGGAGTGTGATCCTTATAATAAGATTTGAATTTGCTTCTTCCAAGGAAACTCAGGATCACTTTAATTTCTTACACTGATTTGGGGCTTCCTAAAATATATGTTGTATAAATTTGAATCCCAAATCTGTACGAAGTAAACCTGTGGTCACAAATTCTCAGGGAAGAGTTTTAAATTTGTATCTAGAGCCCAGATCAATTTGTCAATGCAAACAGATTTCTTTGTCATTTTCTTTTGCTGGTAGATTCTGTCTTCCATTTCACCCTTTCTTTGGCTATGTACCCTTATAAGGAATTATTGAGGAATCTCAGTTCAGACTCCAACTGTTGACTTTAGGATGGCCGGAGATAGTTTCCCATCCTAGTTTCTGGCTGTCATCACATTTTTGTCCCTTGGAGCATTTTAAATTTTTGTGTGTGTGCTCAATTTATGCATTTAAAATAATGTTAATCCAGCATAGCAAGACATTTTATATTGGAGGGCTTTCTTTTTTTTCCCCCAAAATAGATGTTGTGCTGCATGCCAGAAATAGAAGTCATAGTGTATCTTTAAGACAAGGAAAGATAAGAGAACTGGTTGAAGATGTTGAAGCTAGGTAGTTAGATGAGATCTAGAAGATAAATTGTTTGGGAAGTAATAAATTGATAACTGCTAACAAAACATTAGATAAACCAAGTTAAAGGACTCCTATAAAATACACTATTTTAAAATGTCTAGTCCAAGAAACAAAAGGTAAGACTGAGTAACTATACCAGATTAAAGGCAATTAGAGACAAAATGGCTGAATGAAAGAAATGACCCTGGATTGGGATCTTATACTGAAAAAAATATAACTGTAAAAGACATTATTCAGAAAATTGATAAAATTTGGATATGAATTAATATTATCACATTAATATTAAATGTTTTGATTTTGATACCTTTAGTTTGGTTATGTAAGTGAAGGTAGTTGTTTTTAGAAGATACTCTCTGAATTATGTAGGGGTAAAGGGCACAATGCTAGTAAATGGTTCAGAAAATAATATGCACATACACATGCATATGTGTACACACACACACACACACACACACACACAAACATACACATGTGGAGACAGAAAGGAAGAGAGGTTGAGAGAGAGAGGAAAGAAAAGAGAATGATGAAGCAAATAGATCAAAATGTAAACAATTGATGAATCTGGACAACGGGAAATGGAAACTCCTTGTACTATTCTTGCAACTTTCCTCTAAGTTAGAAATTATAGTTAAATAAAGGTTTGTTTTTCTTTTTTTAATGAAGAAATACTGAGGAAGCACTTTGGTAAATGTCTACATACAAAAGGAGAGAGAAGGAAAACAGGCAGGTACAGGAGGCAAAGAGGAGCAACCTATTGATTTGGAAAGATAACTAGGTAAGCATAGTTGACCAAAGTCAAGGGGATGTTTCATTTTATCAAGAACAGTGTCTACTCCCTGTGTTCCCACACTCAGGTTCAGAGATACATCAGAAAATATTTGAGAACAAAGGGCATCTTCATGTCCTTGCAAACAAATGGTGTAGTTACTTTGTGAATTACCTAAACCTAAGTGGTGTTATGATTCATTGATTCACTTGGCAAATATAACATCCTCACTTTTTAAAATAATTTCTGATTTTATCATACTGAATTAGTATCTCTGGAGTAGCTATAGTCTGAAGAACAAGATCTGACATTTCTCCTTTTGAAAGGAGATATGCCCTTTATGCCCTCCTTTCTCCTTTTGAAAGCAATAAATAAAACTATACTTTTCAGACAGAATAGTTTGTGATTATTGTGGAAATTTTACAGTCACATTCTAGTAATGAGAATGATCCTTTCCCTTATAAGATTTGGAGTTTTCAAAGTTAAGGCATGGTTTCTATATGAAACTTTAGGTTGAGTTATATTAAAATTATGAAATATATGATTTAATTTGATGATACTATGCATCAGCTATTTTATATCACTCTAGCTATTACTTTAGTATTCTTGTTGAAAAGGAATGATTTTGCTGAACAATTGGGAGAGGAATGATCATGCCTTCTTTCTTTAGCACTGTAATTAAGATGTTTAAATAACCAGCACTCCCTGCTGCTTTAGAGGTGGTAGGAAAAGTTGGGAGAGGGAAGACTTGATAGAATTCTGCCTTTGAAGGAAACCTGCCTACTTAGATATTTTTAAAATGATTCTCACAAATAATTTACTTAAGAATTTAAACATATAGGGTCACTTGGATAGCTCAGTTGGTTAAGTGTCCAACTTGTAACCTCAGCTCATGTCATGATCTCATGGTGGTGAGATCAAGACCCACATTAGGCTCCATGTTCAGTGGGGAGTCGGCTTGAGATTGTCTCTCTTTTCATTTCCCTTTCCCTCTGCCCCCCCCCTTTCTCGCTTGTGTGCTCTTTCTTTCTGTGAAGTAGATAAATAAATCTTTAAAATACTAATTTAAGCATATTATTAACCACCATGGTTCTGTAAGTGTTATAAATCAATTATATATCTGTAAAAGGATCATATATATTTAATGTTAGGTAACTGTTCAGCTCAGATGTTAACAAACTTTTTCTGTAGAGTCAATAGTAAATATTTTTGGTTTTGTAGGTCATGAAATCTTAGTTGCAACTAGTCAGCTCTGTCCTTGTAGTGTGAAAGCACCCACAGATACTTTGTAAATAAGTGGGAGTGGTCATATTCCAATGAACTTTATTTACAAAAATAGGCAATTGGCTACATTTGGCCCTTGAGTCATAATTTGCCATTCCCTGCTTTAACTTAAAGATATTTCATGTTGGAACTTCTATGCCTTATCTTAAGGTAAATTCAATACATAATAATTTGCAAAAACTTTTCAGTTTGAAGGAACATTCACTGGTCACTCATTTCCCCCAGTATAGTCTGTCACGGGCAAAAATCAGGAGAAACAGTGAAAACTCAAGCTTTGAAAAACAACCTAGCTGTGTTAATTAAGAAAACCAATACAAAATAAAGTCTGAAATGAAGGAAAACGAAAGATGAAGTTTCCGTTTAAAATTTTTTTTTAATTTTTAATTTTTTATAAACATATAATGTATTTTTATCCCCAGGGGTATAGGTCTGTGAATCGCCAGGTTTGCACACTTCACAGCATTCACCAAAGCACATACCCTCCCCAATGTCCATAACCCCACCCCCGTTCTCCCAACCCTCCTCCCCCCAGCAACCGTCAGTTTGTTTTGTGAGATTAAGAGTCACTTATGGTTTGTCTCCCTCCTAATCCCATCTTGTTTCATTTATTCTTCTCCTACCCCCTTAAGCCCCCATGTTGCATCACCACTTCCTCATATCAGGGAGATCATATGATAGTTGTCTTTCTCTGCTTGACTTATTTCGCTAAGCATGATATGCTCTAGTTCCATCCACGTTGTCGCAAATGGCAAGATTTCACTTCTTTTGATGGCTGCATAGTATTCCATTGTGTATATATACCACATCTTCTTGATCCATTCATCTGTTGATGGACATCTAGGTTCTTTCCATAGTTTGGCTATTGTGGACATTGCTGCTATAAACATCCGGGTGCACGTGCCCCTTCAGATCACTACATTTGTTTCTTTAGAGTAAATACCCAGCAGTGCAATTGCTGGGTCATAGGGTAGTTCTATTTTCAACATTTTGAAGAACCTCCATGCTGTTTTCCAGAGTGGTTGCACCAGCTTGCATTCCCACCAACAGTGTAGGAGGGTTCCCCTTTCTCTGCATCCTCGCCAGCATCTGTCATTTCCTGACTTGTTGATTTTAGCCATTCTGACTGGTGTGAGGTGATATCTCATTGTGGTTTTGATTTGTATTTCCCTGATGCTGAGTGATATGGAGCACTTCTTCATGTGTCTGTTGGCCATCTGGATGTCTTCTTTGCAGAAATGTCTGTTCATGTCCTGTGCCCATTTCTTGATTGGATTATTTGTTCTTTGGGTGTTGAGTTTGCTAAGTTCTTTATAGATTTTGGACACTAGTCCTTTACCTGATATGTCTCTTGCAAATATCTTCTCCCATTCTGTCAGTTGTCTTTTGGTTCTGTTTAAAAAAAATTTTTAAATGGTCTTATTTTATTGTATCTTTGAGCTGCCCCTCAGCTATCATGCCCTTCCATTACCTGCCAAAAGACGTGAAGGATTTAAGGAGGTCGGTCCTTGGGCTCCAAGTTATTTTTGGATTGAGAAGGTTTATGGATGAATGAATGAATGAATGAATGAGTTTGTATTTTTGGTAGTACATCTTCCAAGTCAAACATTGTTCTCACAAGAATTTGACATTCAGCTTTATTAGCTCTCCTTGAATAAAAATGCTATCATCCAAATTACATATAAGCTTCTTCATTTGGATCATATCTTTAACTATCATGACAATCAGGTCCAGTCTGCTTTGTAAAAGAGGACCACTGTTGGGCCCCTGGGAAGCTGACTTGGTTAAGGGTTTGCCTTTGGCTCAGATCATGATCCCAGGATTCTGGGATTTAATCCACATTGGGCTCCCTGCTCAGTGGGGTGTCTGCTTCTCCCTCTGCCCCTCCCTCCTGCTTATGCACTCTCTCTCTCTCTCTTTCTTTCAAAAATAAATAAAATATTTAAAAAAGGAAGACCACTGTTTTAATATCATCCTCACATTATAATCTTACCAAGCAGTAGTCTTTGATGAGTACTGGCATATTTTAATTATCCCAGCAATAGCTTGTAGTTCAAGTTAACAAAATAAAAAATACATTCCTTCAGAGTTTAATCTAAAATATTAGCCTGAAGGTGTTTTTTATTTTTAAGGAATTTTTTGACTTACTGCTAAGACCACTTTCCAATCAAAATACATTTGTGTCCTTTTATCATTTATCAAGCACTTTTCATGTACATTATCTCAATTGATCCCAATAACAACTCCATTAGATTTACCACTTTAAAATATTTTTTGAACAAGTTTTGGGAAAAAATACATATATACCTACATATCTCATCTTGAGGTAGGGAAAATGTCTTATTCACTGTTGTATCCCCAGCACCTAGTACAACTACTGGCATGTAATAGGCACTCTGAAAGTATTTGTTGCATTAATGAATAGGTGAATGCGAAAGCAAGACACTTAGTAAAGTTTCTACTATAGAGATGAGACAAAATAATTTTTTTTCAGAGATGTTCAATAATTTATCTCAGGGTGAATGGCTGATAAGTAGAAATAGAGCTGGAATACAGGTGAAATAAAATAATATATATAAATTGCTTAACACAATGCCTAAGGCATACTATGTGCTCAATAAGTGTACCTTTTTGATATTCTATGCACATATTTACTAACTTTAGTGTTTCTTCCACTATATTGCACCATAATACTAGTAGATGTGATAGTCATAGAAAGTAATTCAATATTTCAAATAAGTTAAGTCTTATCTATTAAATAGCATCTACTATAGAGTAAATACATTCCCAAAGGCTAAGTAAGTTCTCTTTTCTTCATTTTTACACATTATCAATCAGTTGACTTAAAATCCAAAGAAATTAAATTGAATTTTATGCAAGAGCATAAAAATCCAACCATCAGCTATTCATCATATACCAATTTGCCTGTGTCAAAGAGGAAAATTTCCATTTAGCCCTCTGAAATCTATACAGGCTGTTGTTCCTTTTTGCAAATCCTGAGCCATTTACTCTGTAAATTACCATGAATTGCAAACAAAAGCCCAGAAATAGGTCTGTGCAGATTCACACCAGTCAGGCAGCTCTGTAAATAGTCAGCCTTGCCTGAGTCCTATTTTAAATACCTTCATTATTAATGATGTCATATCATCCTTACAGCTCATTACCATGCAGTGAGCCCCCAAAAATAAGATATTGAGCATTACAAACCAGGCACTGCAGTCTTTAAAGAAATTATTTAGCCATATTGCTGCTAAACCAAACCACCTATTGATACAAACAAACATTTTACTTTCATATGGCTGTTATTTGGAGGGTGTCACATTTAGTAAGGGAAGAGAGCTATTTTTCAATTAGGGCTCATATTTATTTTTTAAACACAGATGAAGTTTTTTTTGTTTCAACTTTCTTGAAGACTTTGTAAGGAAGTTTTTAAGGCAAGTGTTTATATTTTATTACCAGATGATTGTTTTACTGAAAAACTTTTAAAAGAGTGATTTCTAGGTCCACAGAATGAATTTTTTGATATCCTTCTTATTTTGAAGCTTTTTCTCTATAATTTTACTTTTCCACAAACAGTGAAACTATACTTTGAAAAGGCAAATCTAATTTGCCTGCCATTAAGCGGCAGATTGATGTTTTAGAAAATAGTTTGAGAAAGATGCTTAAGATGAGAATAGCCAGAAGATAAAGTCAGTGTCAAGTCAAATGGATTTGCCAAAGGTCACTCAGCCAGATTTGATTCAGGTTCTTTTACCTCAAGTGACAGTGCTCTTTCCACTATAACAGTCTGGGAAAGATGTAAAATTTGCCCCTTCAACAATCCAAGAAGAAAATAATGATTAGGGGCTAATGGAGACCATGAAAATAATCCAAAAATATGTACATATATATCTACAAAGAATGAACAGCTCTAAAGTTCAGTAAGACTCTTTGAATAAAGTATATTTATAATCAACAACATGGACAAAATGTGCAACTAAAAGATAAGGAAGTATTAATAACTATAGAAACTTGTTTTTTTGGCTGATTTATAAAAAGATATTTATAACCCCTTCCTCTTGTTCCCTAAGTGTCACACACACAAAACTGACTCCAAGCTGCTGAAGTATTCAGGATGTTCTAAAGGAATTATAGTACAGAAAAAAGAACACTTGAAATTGATTAGCAAGCCCCAATGACCCGAAAGTCCCATTACAGAGAGACTTGTACAGTCTACCTGTTTTAGACCTCAGGTTTCAAGTTCAGTTTCCAAGCTGCTCCCATATTCTCTTTAGAGTCTCAGTGACAAATGAGTCACCACCCTCCAGAACATTTTAAAAATACTCTAATATCCAAGTAACTTCTGTACAGCACTGACACTGCCTTTCACATTATTAAACTGAGGATTTAACATTTATAGCCTAAAGTAATGGCATTTAGATTGCTTCACTAGAGCTATTTGCCTTATACAAGTATAACTAAAGCAAGGCTTTGGAATTCTTTCTTAAAATATGGAAGATCTGGGGTGCCTGGGTGGCTCAGTGGATTAAAGCCTCTGCCTTCAGCTCGGGTCATGATGCCGGGGTCCTGGGATTGAGCCCCATGTAGGGCTCTCTGCTCAGTAGCAAGCCTGCTTCTCCCCTCTCATTCTGCCTGTCTCTCTGCCTACTTGTGTCTCTGTCAAATAAATAAATACAATCCTAAAAAAAATAAATGGAAGATCTGCAAGTAGGTGAGTTAAATTCTGTACCTAAAACTGATAGAACTTCCAATGTAGTTGTCTTGTCATAAAAAACTGTGAAGTTCCACATCATTGTGCATCCTGCTGTAATCATATCAAAGATGAATTAACATACTAACTACCACTCAGAGTTCACTATAGCTTTAGAAAAAGTAGAAGACCTCATATTTAAAGTTTTAGACTCTATATAACTTCTCATGAGTAATATGAAGGTGGGTCTGCCTCCATTGAAAAGAAAAGAAAAATTCACCTGGAGTTATTTAACAGCTCATAAATCGCTACTATTTTAACTGTAACATATTTAAAAATTGTTTCAGTTTTGTCAAAATTTTTAATGGAAAGTTGAAATATAAGGTAAAAGGAAGAAACATTCTTCAATTTTAATTTTGAAATATCCATTTGGACATTGAGTTTTATCAAATCACTGTTTCTCCAAAAGGAATACCAGGTTAAAGATAAAAATGGGTTACTATGCATATTCTTCCTGGATAATACTGTTAACTCATGAATCTCCATACTGTTTTCATGCAAATTAATCCAACCTATGTATAGTTCTCAAGTTAATATCTCTCTTCTTATTTTCCAAGTAATTGATTACAAAGTAACTCTGCTTGGATACACTTCAGGTATCTAAAATTTAGTGTTTTCTACCTCTCGAAATAATATTAATCATGGAGTTCTATATTTCAACATCTCTTTCAATTCATAGTTACTGAGGCAAGAAACCCTTTTTGTCTCTTCATGCTCTTTAACTATACCCCACTTCCATACATGTCTACTCAATAATCATGTCTGGCCATTTTACTTACTTATTATTTCTTACATTTGGCCACTTTTCTTTATCACCATGTGGTTCTCAACCTTAGAAGCACAATGGAAATGCCTGGAGGGCTCTAAAGATTAGTAATATAAAACTTTTGCTAATGACCAAGATGGACTAACTGGGACTGGATTTATCATCCTGCATGAAAGATAAACAATAGAGCCAAGAAACTGAACAAAACTATGCACAAGAAATAAGAACACCAAGAAACACCAAGGTACATTATAATCAAATAATTTTAAAACACAGATAAAAATAATCTTAAAAGCAGCTCAAGGAAAAAAATATACACTAATAAGAGAGTAACAAAGAATTATGATAGACTCCTTACTGAAAATAATGCGAACCAGAATACTGTGGCACTATCTTTTTGATATGTGAATTATATCTCAACTAAAAATGAGAAGCACTTAGTTAGTTGATATCTTCAGAGGAGACACAATGGTGGAAGAGTAGGAGACCTCGTTTCCTCTGGTCCCTTGAATTTTTCCAGATAACTATAAAATCATCCTGAACACCTATAATTTTAACCTGAAATGTAAGAAAAGAATTCCTAGAATTTTACAAATAGAAAAACTACTTCATGCAAGGTAGGAGGTATGGAAAAGTGAATGTCAGGTGATATTCAGAAGATAAATGATGGGGGGAGGGAGCTTCCCTGAACCAGCTACTGAAAAGTGATATAGTCCCAGAGCTCAAAATTGGAATCTATAGAAGTCTGCTCCAGTGAGAGATGTCCCTTCCTGAAAGGTGCTCAGGTGGTGAAATGTGGCAGAACCCTAAGTGGGACAGTGTGGTCTCAGGAACCCCAGGGTCACAGAAAGAATGGAGATGCCTGAGCTGGCAGAGTTCCCAAGCATTGGAGCAGGGAACCTGGTTACAGTCAGTGAGTCCACGAGGGGGCTCTCAGCTAGGTTAACCATAAACAGTGAACCATGGCGCCATCAGGTAACAGCTCTCTTTGCATGGCCCTACAAAGGGCAGAAACACAGGGATCCTCTGTCTTCCCCTGGGAGGGACAGCATGGATATATGCATGTTTGGGTGACTTCTCTCCATGCAAGGACACTGCAAAGGGCAGAAACACAGCAACCCTCCACCTTCCCCTGGGAGGAATAGTAGGGGTGTAAACAGCAGAAGTTTGCAGAGTTTGACACACACACACAAAAGTGAAGATTGCTTATCTCTGAGGGTTTACTGAAGAGAGGATAAGATTGCTTATCCCTGAGGGTTTACTGAAACACACCCAGGACCAAATGAATCATCCTGCTTTGTCCATCTTGGAGAGTATATTCTCTCTTTAACCCCCTCTTTATTTTTCTTCTTTTTCATTTCTTTTTTGGTTTCTGACCTCTTCAGATTTGTCTAGTATATATTTCACTTGGGTCATAGTTGATATTTTTATTTTGTTTTCTTATTCACCCATTCTTCTCTGGGAAAAATGACTAGAAGGAGGTATTCACAACAACAACAACAAACAGATGTCATACTTTCTGCGACAGATCTAACTGATATGAATATAAGTAAAATGTCAGAGCTGTAATTCAGGATAATGATTATAAAGTTAGTAGCTGGGCCTGAGAAAAGCCATCAGGATCCTAGAGAATCCCTTAGTGCTGAAATAAAATCTAATCGTTCCAAAATTAATAATGACTGAGATGCAGTCTAAATTGAATGCTCTAAGAGCTAGGGTAAATGAGGCAGAAGAGTCAGTATCACAAAAGAGAAGGTGATGGAAAGGAAGGAGCTGAGGAAAAGAGAGAAAAACAACTAAGGAACTATGAGGGGAAGCTTCCAGGAACAAGAAATACCATAAAGCAAAACTATATTAGAATTATTGGGGTCCCAGAAGAAGAAGAAAGAGAGAGGAGAAGGTATATTTTAGCAAATCATAGCTGAGAACTTTCCTAATATGAAGAGGTAAACAGGCATTCAAGACTAAGAGGTAGAGAGAACCGTCTAAAATCAATAAAAATAAATCAACACCCCAACACAAAATAGTGAAGCTTGCAAATTTCAGAGATAAAGAGAGAATCCTGAAAGCAGTGTGAGAAAAGAGATTCTTAATCTACAGGGGCAGAAATATTAGGCTAGCAGCAGACCTATTCACAGAGACGTGGCAGACCAGAAAGAAATAGCATGATACACTCAGGGTACTAAATGAAAACAACATGCAGCCAAGAATAATTTATCCAGGAAGGCTATCATTCAAAATGGAAGGAGAGATAAAGAGCTTCCAGGACAAACAGAAACTAAAAGAATTTGTGATCATCACACCAGACCTGCAAAAAATATTAAAGGGGATTCTATAAGCGAAGAGAGAGCCCAAAAGTAACAAAGAAGGATGGAGAACCATTTATCATGCTAATGGACATCAGAAGAAAGCTGGGGTAGCAATCCTCATGTCAGACAAATTAGATTTTCAACCAAAAACTGTAGTGTGGGATGAAGAGGGACATTATATCATAATTAAAGGGTCTATCCAACAAGAAGATCTATCAATTATAAATAAAATAAACAGGTATTTTTCCAAAGAATATATACAAATGGCCAACAGACTCATGAAAAAATGTTCCACATCACTTGGCATCAGGGAAATACAAATGAAAATCACAATGAGATACCCCCTGACAGCAGTCAAACTAATTAAAATTAACAAGACAGGAGATAGCAGAGTTTGGCAAGGATGCAAAGAAAGGGGAACCCTCTTACACTCTTGGTGGGAATGCAACCTGGTACGGCCATTCTGGAAAACAATATGGAGGTTCCTCAAAAAGTTAAAAATAGAGCTTCCCTACAACCCAGGAATGACTCTAGTAGGTATTTACCCCAAAGAAACAAAGGTAATGGTCCAAAGGGGCACCTGGACCCCAATGCTCATAGCAGCAATATTCAAAATAGCCAAATTATGGAAAGAACCGAGATGTCCATCAACAGAAGAATGGATAAAGAAACTGTGCCATATATACACACACACACAATGGAATATGACTCAGCTGTCAGAAAGGATGAATACTTACCATTTACATCAACATGGATGGAATTGGAGGGGATTATACTGAGTGAAATAAGTCAATAAGAGAAAGACAATTATATTGTTTCACTCATATGTGGAATATAAGAAACATCATGGGGATCATAGGGGAGGAGAGGGAAAACAGAATGGGAAGTCATCAGAGAGGGAGACAAACCGTTAGAGACCCTTAACTATAGGAAACAAACAGGGTTGCTGGAGGGGAGGAGGGTAGGGGGATGGGGTAATTGTGTGATGGGTATTAAGGAGGGTACATGATGTGATGAGCACTAGGTATTATACATAAATGATAAATTAATGAGCACTACATCTGAAAATAATTATGCAGTATATATTGGTTAACTGAATTTTAATTAAAAATAAATAAATAAATAAAATATTGAAGAGAAAAAAAAAAGCCAAACCTTTCAACCTAGAATTCTATATCCTGTAAAAATATCTTTCAAAAGTGAAGGTAAAACAAACATTTTTTTCAGACATGTAATCAGTTATCAGCAGCAGAACTGGACTATGAAAGAGGGAAGTAATTCATGCAAAAGGAAAACGATATTAGAAGGAAGTGTGTATGTAAAGCCCTGGAAATAGTAACTATGTAAGAACATAAAAAATGCTTTGCTCATAATTTAACTCTCTGGAAAGATGATTGATGATTTAGAGCAAAAATTCTAACAGTGTATTTTGGAGTTTAAAATAGAATAATGGAGAGAGAGAAAAGGATTGTTGATAAACTTTAAACTAGAACAATAGAAATTACCCAGTCTGAAAAGTAGACCAAAAAAAAAAAAAAAAAAAGAGAGAGCATAACCTCAGGGATTTGTGTGGCTTTAACAGAAGATCTTTCCTCAGAGTCCCAGAAGGAGAGAAGAGAATAGTTAATACAGTATTCAAGAAATACTGACTGAAGTTTCTCCAAACTTTGCAAAAACTTACCAATTCAAGATGCTGAATGAACATCACATAGGATCATCTCAAAGAAATCCAGAAGAAACATCATAATCAAACATCAGAAAAGTACAAAGATAAAATCTTGAAAGAAACTGAAGAAGAACAATGCAAAGGGAGACAAACAATTTGAATGACAGCATATTTCTCATTAGAAACCATGGAAACCAGGAAAAAAATGGTACAGTATCTTCCAAGTGCTAAAAGTATTATCAATCCAGAACCCTATATCCAATGAAAATATCCTAAGGGACAGAAGCAAAGTGTAGTCACAATAAAGGAAACTAAGAAAAGTGTTGCTAGTAGACTGAACCTAAAAAAATGGTAAGGGTAGTTCTTTCAAAAGAATAAAATGATCAAAGAAATCTTGGACATCAGAAAGAAAAAGAGAAGAGTAAATGTGTAAGCCAAATGAATAGATTCTTATTTTCCTCTTGAGTTTTCTAAATTTTGTTTGATAGTTGCAGCAAAATTTATAATATGATCTGATATGGTTTTCAATGTAAACAGAAAATATTTAAGATGATTTGGTGTAAAGGAATGTAAAGGAAAGAATGATCTTTACACTTCCCTCAAACTGTAATATATTGACACAAGTTATTCTAGTAGGCTTGGGCTTCTATAACAAAATGTCAGAGACCAGATGGTTTAGACAACAGACATTTATTTTCTCTAAATTCTGAAGGCTAGAAGTCTGTGATCAAGGTATCAGCATGGTCAGCTTCTGGTGAGTCCTCTCTTCCTCGCTTGTAGATGGTCACCTTAATGCTGTGTGCCCACCTGACCTGAAAGAGAGAGAGAGAGGGTGACAGAGACAGAGAGGGAGAGCAAGCACTCTTTTGTGTCTCTACTTACAAGGACAGTGATCTTACTTGATCAGGATCTCACCCTTATGATCTTATTTAACTTTATTTCTGTAAAGGTCTTATCTCCAAATACTGTTAGATTTGGGTTTAGTATTTCAACATGTGAATTTTGGAGGGACACAAACTTTCAGTCCACAATACCATTAGACTACTTTTAGATAGATATATAATGATTGATAGGTTAGATAGATGACCTAATGCAACTAGTAAAAAAAAAAAAAAAGCTATAGAAAGAGATAAACTAAAACTAAATTAGAAAAACTTGAGAGACTATGGACTCTGAAAAACAATCTGAGGGTTTTGAAGGGGCGGGGGGTGGGAGGTCGGGGTACCAGGTGGTGGGTATTATAGAGGGCACGGATTGCATGGAGCACTGGGTGTGGTACAAAAATAATGAATACTGTTATGCTGAAAATAAAAAATAAAAAAAGGAAAAACTTTAGATGGAGAGAAATGGAATTATAAAAATATTCAATTAACCCACAGAAAAACAGCAAAAGGAAAACAGAGAAATAGAAAACAGAGAGAACAACAACAACAACAACAACAACAAAAACCTAAAAAAAAAAAAAAAAACCCAAAGTAAAATAGCACCCTGGAGCCCTAACATGACAACAATTACATCACCTGGAAATGCTCTAAATATGACATTAAAAAACAGATTGGCAGAGGACCTTTAAAAAATGACCCAGCTATATGCCATCTACAAGAAACTCACTTCAAATAAAACGAAATATGTAGGTTGAATGTAAAATGATGGAAGAATACACCATGCAAATAATAATAAAAAGAAATCACAAGTGACCATTAATATCAGTTAAAGTAGACTTCAGAGCAAAGAAAACTACCAGGGACAGAGTGAGATATTACATATTGATAACAGGTCAATCCACCAGAAAATATAGTAATCCTAAATATGTATTCAAACCATAGAACTTCAAAATATGAGGTAAAAACTTAAAAATTGAAAGTAGATAAATCCACAATTATAATTGGAAGCTTCAATACTTCTCTCTCAAAAATTAATAGAACCAGTAAGAAAAATCAAGGATATAGAAGAACTTAACACCATTAACCAACAGAATTTCACTGACATTTATTGGACATTCCATCTAACAAGAGCTGAATGCATATTCTTTTCAAGAACCCATGGAACATATACCAAGATATAATATATTCTGGTCTGTAAAACAAACCTAAAAACAATTAAAATAATTTAAACCCTACAGAGCGCATTCTTTGACCACAATAACATCAAACTAGAAATCAGAAAGAACAGGAAATTTTCCAAATATTGCAAAACTATACAGCACACTTCTAAATAATCCATGCATCCAAAAAGAAAATCTCAAGGGAAATTTTAAAATTTGTTGAAGTGAATGCAAATGAAAATACAACATACCAAATTTGTGAGATGCAGCTGCATTAGTGTTGACAGGGAAATTTATAGCACTAAATGTTTACATTATAAAAGAGGAAATAACTCGAATTAGTAATATAAACCACTAATTCAAGAAACTAGAAAAATAAGAGCAAAGTAAACCCAAAGGAAGGAGAAAGAAATAGATGAAAAAGATAAGGGCAGAAATCAATGAAATTAGAAACAAAAAAAAATAATAAAGTCAGTGAAACAAAAAACTAGTTCTTTGAAAAGAACAATAAAACTGACATACCTGTTGTGAGATATATAAGCCTGACCATTCACAGACCTGTACCCCAGGGGCAAATAATACATTATATGTTAATAAAAATAATTAATAAAAAAAACCCTGACAAACCTTTAGCAAGACTGACCAAAAAGAGGAAGATACCAGTTGATAACATCAGAAATGAACATCAAAAGGATAATGAAGGACTATTATGAAAAACACTACTGATATAAATTTGGCAATTTAGATAAAATGGACCAATTTTTAAACAGTTCAACCTGTTAAAATTTACATGTGACCCCAAATGAAATAGATCATTGGGCATATTACCCCTCCCAAACCATTGCAAACTAATAATATCCCTCATGAATAGAAATGTAAATATTCTTTTTTTTCCCTTTCTTTTAATTAACATATAATGTATTATTTGTTTCAGGGGTACAGGTCTGTGATTCATCAGTCTTACACAATTTACAGTACTCACCACAGCACATACCCTCCCCAGTGTCCATCACCCAGCTCCCCCATCCCTCCCATCCCCCTCCCCTCCAGCAACCCTCAGTTTGTTTCCTGAGATTAAGAATCTCTTATGGTTTGTCTCCCTCTCTGGTTTCATCGTGTTTCATTTTTCCCTCCCTTCCGCTATGATCCTCTGTCTTATTTCTCAAATTCTTCATATTAATGAGATCATGTGATAGTTGTCTTTCTCTGATTGACTTATTTTGTTTAGCATAGTAACCTCTAGTTCTATCCATGTCATTGCAAATGCCAAGATTTCATTTTTTTAATGGCTCCATAGTATTCCATTGTATATATGGAATATAATGGATACCACATCTTCTTTATCCATTCATCTGTTGATGGACATCTAGGCTCTTTCCATAGTTTGGCTATTGTGGACCTTGCTGCTATAAACATTCAGGTGTACATTAAAAATGAAAATTGGTCCATATATAAACTCAAACATAAAACTAGAACAATGAAAGTTCTAGAGGAAAGCATAGGGGAATTTTTGTGACTTTATTAGTTAAATATTTCTTGGAAATGATGCCGAAAGCATGATCTGTACAAGAAAAGATTGATAAATTGGGCTTCATCAAAACTAAGAACTTCCATTCTTCCAAAGACTATTAAATGGATGGAAAAGCCATTGACTAGATGAAAATATTTATGATTACATATCTGATTATAAACTTGTATCCAGAATATATAAAGAACTCTCAAAAGTCAATTATAACAAAAGAAATGAAATCTTGCCATTTGCGACAACGTGGATGGAACTAGTGGGTATTATGCTTAGCAAAATAAGTCAATCAGAGAAAGAAAACTACCATATGATCTTCCTGATATCAGTAAGTGGAGATGCAACGTGGGGGGCTTGGGGGGTAGGAAAAGAATAAATGAAACAAGATGGAATAGGGAGAGAGACAAACCATAAGAGACTCTTAATCTCACAAAACAAACTGAGGGTTGCTGGGGGGAGGGGCCATATGGAGAGGGTGCTTGGGTGATGGATATTGGAGAAGGTGTGTGCATGGGTGAGTGCTGTGAAGTGTGTAAACGTGGCAATTCACAGACCTGTACCCCTGGGGCTAAAAATATATTATATGTTTATAAAAATTTTTAAAAAGATTTTAAAAAGTCAATTATAAGAAAATATATATCCTACTAAAACAAGGGAAAAATCATTTGAAGTATTTCATCAAAAAATGTATATGAGTGACTAGTAAGCACATAAAAAGATGCTCAAAATCATAAGCAGAGAGATGCAAATGAAAACCACAATGAAAAACCTCTACATACCTATTAGAATGGCAAAAATTAAAGGTGTTATCAAGTGTTAGCAAGGATGTAGAGCAAATAAAACTGTCATATACTGGGAATGTCAAATTGTACAACCACTTTGGGGAAAAAGTTGGCAGTTCCTTAGAAAGTTAAATGCCTACTAAATATCCACACATTCCATCCCCACATATTTACCTAAGTGAAATGAAAGTATATGTTCATACAGAGACATGTACCAAACATCCATAGCAGCTTTATTTGAAGTAGCCCCAAATTGGAAACAACCCAACTGCCCATCAACATGGGAATGGGTAAACAAATGGTGTTATATTCATGTACTGGAATACTACTCAACAACAAAAAGGGATTAACTGTTAATATATGTAGCAACATGGATGAATCTCAAAATAATTATCATGATTGAAAGGAGCCAGAAAAAATAAAGTACATGCTATATTATTTTATTTGTATAAAATTATAGAAAATATAGCTAATATGTAACAAGAGAAATCAGATAAATTGTCGCCTAGAGATTTGGAGAGGGAGGAAGAGCAGAACAGAGATATTACCAAGGGGAGCAAGGAAACTTTTAGGGATGGGGTGTGTGTGTGTGTGTATACATATATACATATACATATACATATACCCATATTTCTTGGTGATGGTTTTGTAGGTACATACCCATGTTAAAACTGATCAAATTGCACACCTTAAATATAAGCAGTGTGTTGCACTCAACTTTAACTGAATCAATCTTTTAAAATATGAAAAGAATTATAATGTCTTAGTCCCACCTCCAGAGGCTCTAATTTAATTTGTTTCAGATATGCCCTTGGCATCAAGATTTTTTAAAATCTCCAATTGATTCTGATGTGCAGCGAGGTTAGAGAACCCCTATATTCTTACTTTAAGCCCACTAACATCATATTCATCTAAATTGATCCTGTTTCTTGAAGGACATCTTTCTTACAGTCTTCCCAAATCATTCTGAACATGTAGCTAAGATGATAATTCTAAACACAAATCAGACCCACTCATTTTCTTCTAAAAAATCTTCCAAGTCTTTCCTCCTGCCTTTAGGATAATGCCCCAACTCTTTGATGAGGATCAACTACTAATTTATTTCTTGCCATTTATCCCTCACTCTGCTTTCCAGATCTCCAGAACTTCTTTCACTTCTTTGAATTCTCCAGGGTTCTCTACCTCTGAGCCTTCATCATGCCATTCTTCTGTCTGGAACACCTTTCATTTTATCTGTTCCAGTCCTCCTTATCCTTCATGTCTCCAACCTAAATGTCAATTCTTCTGGGGAACTTCCTTAGGTACTATACTAGTTCACCAAGTTATACTCAGTATGTAGGACAGTGCATCACACACATGACAAAAAATTATAATATCATCTACTTTTCTTTTGGTAGAAATTATCATACTTTGTTGGAATTATTATTTTTATTTGTCTTTCTTACTATATGGTTAAATATGTAAATACTGAGGCTGTGTATAAAAGGTCCATTCTCTATCTCCAGTGGTACATGTGTTCATTCATTCATTTATTGGAGAGATTCTAATTAAGCACCTGCTCTGTGCCTGGCCCTGTTCTTTCAGTGAGTATGCCAGTCCAACAATGATACTGCTCCCACAAAGTTTATATTTCAGAAAGGAGAGACACATGTTAAGTCAATGAAGAAAGGAAAGAAGGAAAGAATAAATTAACATTTGTTTAAAACTTGTAAGAAACAAAGGGAGAAAAAGAAAAGTTTTTAGCTTCTTATTCCATGTTAAATGAAATTCTCAGCATCCTTTCTTTAACAAAGTTTATTTAATAACTGTTCTTTCATTTCATAATGTCCAAATAAAGCTTTTCCAAGGTCAGTGTTACACAGTAGATGAACACTTATGTAGTTTGAGTTTAGAGTCCCCAGAAAATTTTTCCAAATAAAAATATTTTAAATTTGCCCTCTCATATGTTATTTGATACTAAAATATCTTTCAAATATGAATATCTTTCATCCCAAACTTAAAAATGATGCTTCAAGCACAATGTTGTGGTGTCAAAATTGTGAATGAATAAAGAATAAATAAGAAAGCTGTTGATTTTCTTCAGGGTTGCCATTTGTCATACAATGGGTTAGGACAACTTTCACAAGTCAAAAAATTTGAGGTTAAGGAGTAGGTATTAATGAGGAAAGAGAAAACTGACAAGGCTAGAGTCAGCTATCAGAGATGATCATGGTCCCTTAATTTGTCTATCATCCACTGGAGAGCATTTTCTGGATCTGGCCTAAGTTTGACTCAAATGGGGACAACCTTTTACTTTTGGGGCTCTCTTCTTATGTAACAAGTGTGAGATGTTGACCTTGTTATCAAGTATAATAAAGAGGCTGTTTATAGAGTCATGAATGTGGATTAAAGATGCTAACTCAACAGTATTTGGGGCCTGTAGAGCCTTTGAGATGTTCTAGTTCTCTGTGAGAAGAGGTGGTATATGGACAAGAAACTACCAGTGCCATTGGAAGCTGAGTTTGAACAATGTCCCTTCTGCTACCTGTCCTTGCTTCTAATAGTGATCCCTGAACACTTAATGTGTTTATCTTCCTTTTTAAAACATTTATTTATTTATTTGTTCTTTTTTAATATCATTCTTTTTATTTATTTCTTTTCAGCATAACAGAATTCATTGTTTATGCATCACACCCAGTGCTCCATGCAAAATGTGCCCTCCATAATACCCACCACCCGGCTCCCCCAACCTCCCACCCCCGCTCCTTCAAAACCCTCAGATTGTTTTACAGAGTCCATAGTCTCTCATGGTTCATCTCCCCTTCCAATATCCCTCAACTCCCTTCTCCTCTCCATCTTCCTATGTCCTCCATGTTATTTGTTATGCTCCACAAATAAGTGAAACCATATGATAATTGACTCTCTCTGCTTGACTTATTTCACTCAGCATAATCTCTTCCAGTCCCGTCCATGTTGCTACAAAAGTTGGGTATTCATCCTTTCTGATGGAGGCATAGTGTATATGGACCACATCTTCCTTATCCATTCATCCATTGAAGGGCATCTTGGTTCTTTCCACAGTTTGGCGACCGTGGCCATTGCTGCTATAAACATTGGGGTACTGATGGCCCTTCTTTTCACTACATCTGTATCTTTGGGGTGAATACCCAGTAGTGCAATTGCAGGGTCATAGGGAAGCTCTATTTTTAATTTCTTAAGGAATCTCCACACTGTTCTCCAAAGTGGCTGCACCAGCTTGCATTCCCATCAACAGTGTAACAGGGTTCTCCTTTTTCCACATCCTCTCCAACACACGTTGTTTTCTGTCTTGCTAATTTTGGCCATTCTAACTGGTGTAAGGTGATATCTCAATGTGGTTTTAATTTGAATCTCCCTGATGGCTAGTGATGATGAACATTTTTTCATGTGTCTGACAGCCATTTGTATGTCTTCATTGGAGAAGTGTCTGTTCCTGTCTTCTGCCCGTTTTTTGACATGACTATCTATTTTGTGTGTGTTGAGTTTGAGAAGTTCCTTATAGATCCTGGATATCAACCTTTTGTCTGTACTGTCATTTGCAAATATCTTCTCCCATTCCATGGGTTGCCTCTTTGTTTTGTCGACCGTTTCCTTTTTTTTTTTTAATTTAATTATTCTTGAGAGAAAAAAATTTTAAAGAGAGGGCAGGGGCATAGAGAGAGAATCTAAGCAGACTCTATGCTGAATACAGAGCCCAACCAGAGGTTTGACCTCAGTACCCTGAGGTACC
This sequence comes from Mustela erminea, assembly GCF_009829155.1. Classification (NCBI taxonomy): domain Eukaryota; kingdom Metazoa; phylum Chordata; class Mammalia; order Carnivora; family Mustelidae; genus Mustela; species Mustela erminea. Next base: position 16,465,153 of record NC_045635.1, on the reverse strand, counting down.
TTGAGCTGAAATCAAGACCTGGTCACTTAACCGACTGAGCCACCCAGGCACCCCATGTGTTTATCTTCTTGATACAACATTCCTTCCATTGATTTAATCTATACAAACACATTTATTTTGTCTGATACATCATATGATCATCACTATCTTACAGTTGAGAATCCCAGTGCATTGGGAGCCATTGCTTTGGAAATTTACCTTAAATCATTTCTGTTTTAGAGTAACGTAGACTAACTTCCAAATCCCTCACTGAAAGTTAAATCAGTATAGATATTATGCATCTATTAGTAAAGAATAACCAGAGTTTCTTAATTAAAACTATCAAAGAAATACAAACACTAATTTTAAAAGTTGCTATAATAAACATTTATAGTCCCAGAAACAACTTGAAAAGTGATATATATGTATGTATTTCTATATATACCTATGTACTTATATTTATACAAATGTATATGAGATATATTGGGAAGAAAGGATAAATGGTTCTGAGGTAACTGAACGCTTCTTATTCCATGTGCTCAGCATTCTATATATTATCTTTTAAAATATCCCATTTTATAGGTAAGATTTCACATGAGTATGATCTTTAGCTCCTGAATGTTCTGTAGATCAGTCTTGGCATTTGGGTTTAATGTTTTATTAAACATTTGCAGTAATGCTTCCTGACTTAACCAATGCTGGCTTTATTTTCAGAGCTGACTTCTTAGGCCACCTAAGGAAATGCTTTGACTAGCATATGGTGTTTCTTGCAAGGATTTTAAACATTAATTTACAATATATTTGAAAAGGTGTCTTGATAAACAATACATGAAATATGTATTGGTGAGAATATCCTTACCAGAAAGATTAAACATTGTTCATCCAATAGCTTTTTGGGCTCATGTTTCCTGTTTATAACTGTATTCACTCAAGGGGAGCTCCTGGACCTGAGACTTGGTCTATTTCCTTGATATAATATAAGAGAGAGAATAATTTTCATATTCTTGACCATAAAAACCTCTGCTTGTTTGTGCAAGAAGAGTGAACTCTACTTCAATTAGCTTTGCATGGTTTATTCTTGGCAGTGTTAAGAGGCCACATTAATTGATTTGAGCACCAAAGGCTCATAACTCTTCCTAATGAATGATGTCCGTATCTAAAAATACAGATTTAACAATGCACTTTTAAAAAGCAGCTTCCTTCAGACAGAAATAATACTTAATGGCCAATATGGAACTGGGCCACTAAGACTCAGATGCAGTCCAAACCAAAAGCATTCACATATTAGACCCTCTGAGGAGAGAGATTACAGATCTACCTTTGAGAATGCAATCTAATGTTCCTTATCCCTTCATTACTTCAAAGAAAAACAGCCAAAATGTTTTCTCCTATACGAGGCACATGCTGTGTTGGCACTGTCAAAAGTGGATATCACTGCAGCAAAGCTCATTTCCTACCTAAATTAATCCCAAAGTCCCAGTTCCTTGTTCTCTGATATTTACCCACCCTGCCAGTGCCTTGTAGTTACCTCCACCCTTTGTCTTTTGGAGAAAAGAAAACACTCAATCTCATTTATCAATTACTAAATAGTATCCAATACTGCTGACCATTGTTTGCCTTCCTGTGACCATCCATTCACAGTCTGGTGACATGGAAATACCTCATTTGCCTCGGACCACACATTAGCAGCCTTATTATTCTGAGGCAACAGACCACATACACAGTCTTGAGGAAGTGAAGACAGAAAGGTTCAAGATAAAGTTCAATTTTATAAGGCCAACTCCATGTAACTAAATTGATGCCTGATCTTTGCTCTTCATCTGCAAGTTGTCTCAGATTTTAAAGTTAATGTCTGTTGAGGCCTAAGTGAGGAATAGCTATTGTTGACAGCCCAGAATTTGAAAAAATTCTGATAAGAGCCCTCTGATATAGAGACATAAGCTACTAGAATATGTCAAAACACACAAATATTCATAGTGAATCATCAGCTGCTGGGATATCAAGGATTGTTAATATCTTTGGGAAAAAAATACCTTGAATTTCTTTAGATAATTCAGTTTGTATTTATTCATGGTTGTTTATGCAGTCAGTTGGCAAGGATTTATTGGGTATCTATATGTGGAGAATGTCTGAAACTTCAAAGAGAGGGGAAACAAAAGGAACAATTCTAATGTTACAAAATTGCAACAAGCTACACGGAAATGCAAAACTTCTGCTGAGGGAGGTTTCAAGTAGAATTCTAAGCCAAAGAATAATTTTTTTCTCAAACTGTAGTTTCTATAATTATAATAACTAACACTATTGACAAAATTAAAATATTTAGAGTTTTAGTAAGTTGTTCAAGGTCACAAAATGAGGATAGCCACGAATGCAGAAACTGTTTAGGAGTTTTAAAGGACTAGAACATTTGCTTTATCTAGAACCTGGGTAAGAATTTCCCCGGAGATTGGGTTTCCTGCCTCACTTTGATCATAGGTGAAACAGTAGAACTAAATGAGATACTATATAAGTAACACTTAAAAGCATAAATAGCATTGTAAGCCAGTGTAAGTAGGTGGTCTCTACTGCAGATGAATAGTTAGCTCCAGGCATAGAACAATTCCTGTTCTTAGTAACAGAGAATGGCTTAGTAACAGAGAATGATCATACACTGCAGGTTAAATTGAGCAAATCAAAGCTTCTACCTTTAAAAATATAAAAACTGAACTGAGGAATACCTTGCATTCAATACCTCAGCCAGTAGTTCTCAGGAGAAATGCTGTCCTTCAGGGGCATTTGGAGACATTTTTGGTTGTCACAATTTCAGGGAGGTGATACTGGTACTTAGTGGATTGAGGCCATGGATGTTGCTAAATATCCTGTAAGATGCAGGTCAGCTCCTACAGCAAAGTGTTATCTGGCCAAAAATATACCTAGTGCTGAGTTTGAGAAATTCTAGTCTAAGCTGGTGGGTATAAATTTGGATATCAATTTCACTTATGCTGTAGTAGAATGATTGAGGATATCAGATATAGAAGTGGATTTTCCTTAACATTGATTAATTTGATGGAAATGACAAAAGAACCTGGGTACCATAGCATGTTTTTCTGATACAGAGTCTCCTTAGAAATTTAAGGAACATCAAAAGCTAGAAGTGATTTTAGAACAACATTTTAGAGGAATTAAAATGGAAGGATTTTACCAAATAGAGAATGAGGACCCTCTAACAAAACATTAAACAATTTTCTAGACTTGAATGCAAGACCGTAGATTCATATTGGTATTGGGCACTTAGGATTAAATCTTAAAAGGGTTTCCACAGATTTATCTCTTGGTGATTTAAAATTTAAGAGACAAGAAAAGATGGACATAAAATTCAGTGGTTTTGGTTAGAGTGAGATTTTATTTTATTTTATTTTATTTCTTATCTCCATAAGCTTTTTATTTTTTCCAAGTTTTAATTTAAATTGTGGCTACTTAACATACAGTGCAATATTAGTTTCAGGTATAGAACTTAGTGATTCATCACTTACATACAACACCCAGTGCTCATCACAACAAGTGCCCTCCTTTAATACCCATCACCCATTTAACCCATTCCCCTGCCCACCTCCCTGTGTCCCTTTGAATCAGTATTTTTGTATCCTTTGGGTAAATACCTAGTAGTGCAACTGGTGGGTCATAGGATAATTCTATTTTTAATGTTTTGAGGAAACTCCACGCTGCTTTCCAAAGTGGATGCACCAATTTGCATTCCCACTAACCCTTTCTCCACATTCTAACCAATAGCTATTGTTTCCCATGTTGTTAACTTTAGCCATTCTGACGGGTGTGAGGTGATATCTCATTGTAGTCTTGATTTGTATTTCCCTGACGATGAGGGATGTTGAGTATCTTTTCCTGAGCCTGTTAGCCATCTGTGTGTATTCTTTGGAAAAAATGACTATTCATGTCTTTTTCTTATTTTTTAACTGGATTATTTGTTTCTGGGATTTTGAGTTTTATAAATTCTTTATATATTTGGGTAGCAACCTTTTATCAGATATGTCATTTTCAAATATCTTCTCCCATTCCATAGGTTGCTTTTTAGTTTTGTTGATTGTTTCCTTCTTAGAGGGAGATTTTAATTAAAGGACAAAAAAAAGGCTTAAATCAGGGAATGGTAGCTATTTTTATTGTGAAGGTTTTACTTATTAATAGAGATGCACACAAACAAAGACACTAAAGACAGAAGGAGAGAAGTGTAAAAGAATACATATAACAACTTCAGTGTCTTAATTAGAGATGACAATTAGGGACATTAGACTGGTGGTAAAAACTACAATAGCTAATAATCATTTATGGACAAGACTTCATTAATTTTACCTTTCTGAACAAAAAAATAGACAAAAAATGCAAATAATTTTAACATGCTTTTGCATAGCATTTTACAATGTACAAAGTGCTCTGGCATTACCTCATCTATTTATACTGTGAGATAGAACTTGTTTTTTTCATAATGATTGTTTACTCCCAGGTATCCAAAATATTTGGCTTTTGGTGATAGAGCTCCATTGAACTATAGAGTGAATGTGTTGATTCTAAGAGCTCAAGTGACAGTAATTATGGTCTAAAAACCATCTAACTTACTAATGGTAGAGAGAAGTAGATGGAAGATATAACCTGCATCCAAAGATAGCCTATCATACCACTGACTTAATGCACTGGGAAATAACAAGTGGGTAACTTCAGCTGCTGAAATTCATAGGAAGCTATATAAACCCAATAAAACACCGATGGAGGCTATAAACTTGCCAGTAAATGAATTACAGTATCTTTGCCATTCCTTTATGCATGTAACTAAAATAGCAGCAGTGGGGATTTGAAAAATAAGCCATCATTAATTGATTTTAAAATCAGTTCTTGAGGTGGTAGAAGACACTCCAGTCACCATTCATTAGCAAGGCCTTCATTATATTATTTAGAGCATGCATTTGTTAAATGGGGAAAGAAGGATTCTCTGCATATAAACATGATTATGCTAACCCATTATCAGTAGGGCATACATTTTGAGCTGTTTTTCAAGTAGTTAAAAATGAGGGTTTTTTTAAAGTAAGTTATATATTTTTGTCTAGCTTCAAGATACAACAGGACTGGGAACATTATATATGGTAAGGTTTATCTTTTCATCACACATAATTAACTCTGGCAAATCCTTACATTCCTTTTTAGCATCTATGATATGCTTAGAACCAATTGGAAAGGATTCCAGTTCTTAGATATGTCATGTTACTTCTTAGGATCATGGAATATTAGAGGTAGGCAAAGCCTTCAGAATATCTAATTTCAGCCCATATTTGCAAATGAAAAAGCTAAGATTCAGGGAGGTTAATAGACTCATCCAAGTACACACAGCTAATATGGTGGCTTATTAGGATCTAAAATTCAGAGTTCCGAACTGCCAATTTAGTGATCTTTCCATATCATAATGCCCTAAGGTCACACTTGATTCTGCCACTACTTGCTGCTCTGTTGACTTCTTTGAACCAGCCTGCAAGAGATAAGACTTCAAGTTCACGTCAACATCATCCCAGAATTACCAGTTCTTTCACTGCCACCAAATGAAAGAATGCCTGGGGAGCCATGTGTCTTTTTAAACCTCACCATTTAAATTTGTACATCCTCTTGCATGTCCTGGTCATATTTACCTTCTCAAAACTAACTCAAAGCTATAGACCTGGGCCCAAGGCCATCTCCTAATCAAATTGCACATGAAGTAGTTTTTCAAATTCTGATCTAGGATATTATTTAATAATCATTTGTCTTTAATAATAATATTTTCACAAGCTGGTTCCTAGTTCAAAAATAATTTTATGTATATTAAGATTATTCTTGTACTAGATTTTGCCATTTTACTACATAGGACAAAGGTGTGAACATGACAATGAAGTAAACAAACAATTTAAGCAGCCTAAATGTAAATTAAAAGTTTTCCAGAGAAAGGCACCTTTAATAATGCCAAAAGGCATGGCAAACTGAAATGTGGTTTGGGCAGATATGTGGATGAAGTCTAGGGGAAAGACTCTAAGAGAAATGAGTGGGGGTAGAGGCCTAAGAAGGGCAAATTGTTGTATCAGTAACTCCAGTTCTTCACTTCTGCCTGTATCCATGTGCTTTGTCATGTTCTTTTGCAGTCCTCTCCAGCATAGGTGGAATATTAATTCTGAGCTCCTGAGTTTAGTCATGGTTATATGCTTTGGACAATGGGACAAGCAAATGTGAGTCTTCAAAAGAACTTGCACAATTGGGCTCACTCATTCTTGTGCTTATGCCTTCCAAGTGAAAAGAACATGCCTATCTTAGTCTGCTGCTTCCAGAGTAATGAGTAAAGACATGTGAATCAAAGTTGCTACAGCTAAGGTGCCCTAGACTGGCTAGCCTAGAGCTAGAGCAAAGACTAACACAAGGATATATATGCAATAATGAGTAGCAACTGGTGTTTGCCACTGAGTTTTGAGGTAGTTTGTTATGCAGCAGTTACCTGATATAGAAAGTGGTTTCTCATGATTTGGAGATACCTACTCATTGTTAGAAGAATATCAGTAAGTGGCAGAGGATCTTGAAGAGCAAAAGTAGCCCTTCTGATGAAGAAACTCATAAGCCCTAAGCAAGGTAGTGATAATTTTCCTATGAAAGATGTTGAATCTTGGGGTGGGGAGTGGAGAAGAGTGTTCCAGGAACCCATGCAAACTTGAATGGAAATATTTATGAGGTCCAGGTTTGGAATAAAGAATTTCTTTCCTAAGGTCATAGAGATTGCCATAGGCAGTGGAATTTTCAGCATTAGGAAGGCGTGGCACACAGAAGATGCTAATGTTTTTTTCTCACTAAATTAGTGAATGAATCAGTGAAGGAAACCAAAATCCAAAGCAAGTTCAGAGTAAAGAATTGCAGTAAGAAGCCATAAAAGACAAGATATGGCTGTGTGCGTCTGTGTGGGGGACCAGGTAGAGAGAGTGAAATTCAGGCAGCCCTAGTAAAAGTATGCATGAAAAGGATGAAGTAGTATAACTAGGAGGGTGCAGGGGGTTGTCTGCAACAAAATCATTGGTTGTGAAACTTGTATTACAGAGTGCTGTGAAAGACTGAGACTTTTTTTTTCCTTTTCTAGAGATTATAAAGTAGAGATTACAGCTGAGATTAAGCCTTATTTGAAATACAGATACATTTTCCCAGACTGAGTTTAAAGAAGCTTAGCTCTTGGCTCAAAGATTCTAGGCCACCTGGCATTTTCCATAAAGAGAACTAAGAGTATGATAAGGAGGAGAGCAGGCATCTTGGGGGCATGGCTAGGGTCCATCTCCAAATGGATATATGACTTCAAACTCTTCCTGTATCAGTGTTCCTGTATTTCTGTGTTCCTCCTATATTCCTAAAAAATTACCTGTTCATCTTGCCTTCCTAAGGGAGGAAAAGAGGGCTCACCCTCTTGGTTACTCCTCCAACATTGAGAAAACTAGTCAATATTTGGACATATCTAGAAGGGAGAACAGATGTCTATATCATTGGGCATATTGCTTTGCCTCCGTATGTAATGGAGAAAGATGAGAAGATAAGGGACCAGGTCTCTTAGGAAAAAATGCCTGATCACTCAAGTTCCCAGTTTTCAATATCTGAAGTCTTTTTAAAGAATGGATCTCTCCTGTGACAATAGGTCACAGAAACAGGCTGCAGAATTTCTAGGATACTGCAAAGTAATGACCCATTATTTAAAAAAAAAAAAGTTGGTAATGTTTAACTATATTAACTAAAAGGAAGAGAGAGAAGACTCAAAAACCAAAATGAGAAATGGAAAACAATTCAATAGACAACCACAGAAATATATAATGTGATAACAGATTACTATAAATAATGACTTAGCAACAAACCAGATAACTTAGGGGGAAAAACCCAGATAATTCCTTTTTAAAAAACCCAGTTACCAAAGGTGAATCATGAGTCTTGAATCCAAGAAATAGGAAATCTTACACCAATAACAAGAATGAAAATTGAATTAGGAATCAAAAATCTCCCAGCACAGAAAAAAAACAAGACCTCATGGATTCATTGGTGAATTCTACCAAATATTAAGAAAAAAATAAACTAATGACAATCTTTATCACATTCTTACAGATAATGGAATAGAGGGTACACATTCAAAATCATTCCATGAGGCCAGTACTACCCTGATACCAATGCAGGATAAAAACAATACAAGAGGGACACCTGGGTGGCTCAGTCAGTTAGGCGTCTGCCTTCAACTCAGGTCATGATCCCAGGGTCCTGGAGTTGAGTCCCCACATCAGGTTCCTGACTCAGAGGGGAGCCTTCTTCTTCCTCTCCCTCTGCCTACCTCTCTTCCTGCTCACTTTCTTTCTTTCTCTCTCTCTCTGTCTGCTTCAAACGACTAAATTTTAAAAAATTAAAAATACAAGAGCAAAAAATTCTAGTTTGTCTGGTAAAAGTATTGCCACACTAGCTTTCTTTTGACATCCATTTGTGTGATAAATGTTTCTCCACCTCCTCACTTTCAATCTGCAGGTATCTTTAGGTCTAAAATGAGTCTCATGGGGGCAGCATATACATGGGTCTTGGCTTTTATTTATTCATTCTAACATCCTATGTCTTTTGATTGGAGCATTTAGTCCTTTTACATTAAAAGTAATTATTGATAGATATATATTTATTGCCATTTTATTACTCCTTTTGTTATTGTTTCCAGAGATTTTCTCTGATCCTTTTTTGTCTTTGTCACTTCTGGTCTCTCCTTTGCACTCGTTCTTTACTGTTTCTTTATTTTTCTTTACTATTTTACTTTACTATTTCTTTTTTTTAATTTATTTTTTATTTTCAGCATAACAGTATTCATTTTTTGCACCACACCCAGTGCTCCATGCAATCCGTGCCCTCTCTAATACCCACCACCTGGTACCCCAATCTCCCACCCCCACCCCCTCAAAACCCTCAGATTGTTTTTCAGAGTCCATAGTCTCTCATGGTTCACCTCCCATTCCAATTTCCGCCAACTCCCTTCTCCTCTCTATCTCCCCATGTCCTCCATGCTATTTGTTATGCTCCACAAATAAGTGAAACCATACGATAATTGACTTTACTATTTCTTGAAGGGTAGTTTTGCTGGTCACAAAATCCTTTGTCTAGGAAACTATCTCTCCTTCTATTCTGAATGATAGCCTGAACGAGCTTTGAATGAGTGATAGAATGAATGAGCAGGGAGAGGGAGGCACAGGAAGAGGGAGAAGCAGGCTCCCCTCTGAGCCAGGAACCTGATGTGGGGTCTCAATTCCAGGACCCTGGGATCATGACCTGAACTGATAGAGTGTTCTTGGATGCAGATTTTTCCCATTCAGCATTGTGACTATATCATGCCATTCTCTTCTGACTTGCCAAGTTTCTGTTGAGAAATCTCTGGCTAGACTCATGGGTTTTCTCTTGTAAGTTAAGGACTTCTTTTGTCCTTAACTGTTGCTTTTAAGATTTTTTCTTTATCACTATATTTTGCAAACTTAATTACCATACATCTTAGTGTTGGCCTGTTTTTGTTGATTTTGATGGGATTTCTCTGTGCCTCCTGAATCTGGATGTCTGTTTCCTTCCCCGGATTAGGGAATTTTTCTGTTATTACTTCTTGAAATAAATTTTCTGCCGCCTTTTCCACTCTTATTCTGGGACTCTATAATACAAATGCTATTAGGTTTGATATAGTCACTAAATTCCCGAAATCTATCCTAATGTTGCATAATTCTTCTCTCTTTTGTTCAGCTTCATTAGTATCCATTATTTTACCTTCTAGGTCACTGATTCCTTCCTCTGTTTTCTCTAGCCTGCTATTCATTGCATCAGGCCTATTTCTAATCTTGTGTATTGCACTCTTCATCTCTAATTAATTCTTTTTTAACTTGTCATACCTGTTTTAAGGGTCTCACTGATGTTTTCTATTCTTTTCTCAAGCCCAATAAGCATAGAACCCTCGCTTTAAAATCTCCATCAGACATATTTATTTATATCTGTTTCACTTAGATCTCTCACTGTGATCTTATCTTGTTCTTTCGTTTGGGTTAAATTTCCTCCCTCTTGGCATTTTGTCTAAGTCTCTGCCTTCTTTTTGTTAGAAAAGTCAGTTATATCTCCTGCTCCTGAAAGTAATGGCCTTATGAAGAAGAGGTCATGTAGTGCCCAAAGCCTGGTATCTCAGGGAGTGTCTCTGGTGTGTCCTGCATGCACTCTGCTATTGTGTTTTAGTTGCTCCATCCTTCAGGCCAGTCATCTGCATAGGCTCTCCTTGCCTGTTGTGGGCAGTTTTAAAAAATCTACATAATATCCTGTGATATAAAGAAAAAAAGGAAAGGAAAGTAATTTTAATATAAAATATATTTTAAATGTAAGTGTTTGGGTACACTCACAGAAGAAAGACTCATATGCTTAGTAGTACTTATAATAAATAAATTTGGATTAAAAAGAAATAATAAACTTTAAATGCATATTATTCACTGAAATAAGCCTATCTGCAAAGGCTAATACAGTATGTATTAGGGTTCTTATTCTACATATATGACATTCTGGAAAAGGCAAAACCATGGAGACAGTAAAAAGATTAGTGGTTGCAGGGGATTAGGGAATGGGGGCGGGGAGAAATAGGTGGAAAACAGAGGGTTTTTAGGGCAGTGAAACTGTTCTGTATGATCCTGTAATGGTGGATACATGTCATTATCCATTTGTCAAAGCCCATAGAATGACGTGAATCACCAGGAATCATAATAAAAACCAAGGATTTGGTTTGATAATGATGTATCAAGGTAGGTTCATTGATTTCAATGAATGTGCCATTCTGGTGCATGATGTTGATACTGGGCAAGGCTGTCCAGAGGAGGAGGTATGTAAGAATGCTCTGAACTTTCTGCTCAGTTTTGTTGTGAACCTAAAGCTGCTCTAAAAAGTAAAGTGAATAATAAGAATAATAACAAAAGCCAAGAGCCCAAGTCAGGTAATTTTCAAGTAAAAAAAGAAATAAGATAATATGCAACTGAATACTATTGAAATTTTAATTTTTTAAATTTTGAAATAAAAGCTAAATAATTATATTCATGTATATTTCCAGAATCTTCATAAGAGGGATAGGTACATAAAACAGACTGATTCAGGTGTGTTGTATTGGCCACTCAAATATAAGTGGCACTGCCATTAGTGGCATGATTTTCCAGATTAGTGAACAGTTTCTAGTAAAATTCCAAACAAAATGAATTCAGTCTTTCCTCAGCACATGTATGATAGTAACATTTATATTCCTGGAAAATATAGTGATTATTAAAATTTTGCAAAATACTTTTTAATTTAAAAAATAGGATTATGCTCTATATTCTATAATTAACAGGTTTTTACCATCATGAATGTCAAGTGGGACAATGAAGGTAGTGCAGGAAGTAAATTTTTTTTCATGGACTAGGTTTGTCCCACTTAGCGTCTCTCATTTCTGAACTTCTCTCCCAGTGTTCCAAAACACTGGAATCATATTTACACCTACGAACCTTCCTAAGAAGAGCAGTTGTCTCAAGTTATGTCAATTAAAAATAATCAAACTTAAAGTCCTTTAAAAACATTATACTTAGATGAAATGGGATATATTGAATTAAGCTGCAGATCCAAGTAGAAAATTCTCACACAACAATGGTAAAGAATATTTGTAATATCCACTGAGTAAGTATGTAAATTTGGTCTCTGTGTAAAACTCACATTCAAGTAATGGATCTAAAGTTGACACCAGTGAATCCTACTTCAAATCCAAGAGATTTTAAGTGACTTTTACATAATTTAAAACAGGTCATTTTCTTATAGTTCTTTGACACCATTAAGAATTTTTGTGTCATTATTCATAATTTCACTGCATATAAGATGAAACCCTGGGAAGACAAGACTTTTGAAATAACTCATGATTAATAGCAAGTACAGAGAACATATTTTTAAAGTATTTTTTAAACTTTTTTTTTTAAAGATTTTATTTATTTATTTATTTGACAGAGAGATCACAAGCAGATAGAGAGGCAGGCAGAGAGAGAAGGGAAAGCAGGCTCTCCGCTGAGCAGAGAGCCCGACGCGGGGCTCGATCCCAGGACCCTGAGATCATGACCCGAGCCAAAGGCAGAGGCTTTAACCCACTGAGCCACCCAGGCACCACTTTTTTAAACTTTTTATTTGGAAATAATTTCAACCTTACATAAGAGCTACAAAATAGTATGAAACATTTTCATGGGCCTTTTTTTTTTAATCTTTTGGGCACTTTTTAAAAAATTTTTTATTTTTTATAGTCATATAATATATTTTTATCCCCCGGGGTACAGGTCTGTGAATCGCCAGGTTTACACACTTCACAGCACTCAGCATAGCATATACCCTCCCCAATGTCCATAACCCCACCCCCCTCTCCCAACTACCCCCCACCAGCAACCCTCAGTTTGTTTTGTGAGATTAAGAGTCACTTATGGTTTGTCTCCCTCCCAATCCCATCTTGTTTCATTTATTCTTCTCCTACCCCCTAACCCCCCATGTTGCATCACCACTTCCTCATATCAGGGAGATCATATGATAGTTGTCTTTCTATGCTTGACTTATTTCGCTAAGCATGATACTTTTATTTAGATTTACTTGTTGTTGATATTCTTTCCCATTTGTTTTATCACTTTGTCTCTAGATAGATAGACAGATATTGATATATTTTTTTCTGAATCGTATAAGAATTAGTTTCAGAAATTAGGCCTCTTTATTCCTAGATATATAAATATGTATTTCCCAAGAACAAGGATATTCTCTTACATAATCATATTATGAAAATCAGGAAATCTGACATTGATACAGTACTATTATTTGATCTGAAATCCATATTTCAATTTTGGCAATTAAATAAAACCCCTTATAACAGTTCTTTAAAGTGTAAGATACTGTCCAGGATTTCATATTGCATTTAGTTGTCATATTGCTTTAGTCTCCTTTAATCTGAAACAGTTCTATAGCCTTTCTTTGTCTTTTATGACATTGACATTTTTAAAGAATCATTAAAGTCCCTCCATTTGAATTTTTCTAATGATTATATTTCAGAGTATGCAATTTTGACAAGAATACCACAAAAGTAATTTTGTGCCTTTCTCAGTACATTCCATCAGGATGTTATGTTATCTTCTCCCACTATGAGTGATTAGAAGAGTATCTATACTAGAAAAAAAGATCTAGGAAAAGCAAGCCCGCTCAAACCAGTAAAATGTGCTGCTTAATTTTGGTGCTTTTTCGTAAGTAAGTAAAAACTCAAGTTGATTTGACCTAAACATACAGTATTCTCTTTGAAAAGAAAAAGTCAATTCATTGTCAAGATAACATATGGAATGTCACCTTCATTGACACAAACTGAGATTTTCAAAATCAGATTTAAATTATGTTGACAATTAATATGCATGATGATATATCCTGCCAAAAGACTAGATGGAACTTAGCTGGTGGTCAAAGGATATTGCTTTGCAGTCAATGTGTTTGTGAATTACGTGCATCAGAAGGAAAGGGGACCACCTCATGAGACTGTGTATTGGGTCTTTGCAAAGGGTTAGCTGCAAAGTGTTTTCCTGTAGCTCAATGAAATGAAAAAGAGAAGATTCATTTTTCTCTCGTTTTGCTTCCATCTGATTCTGTTCTGTTAGCAAAGTACTTGAAGTAAAGCATCTATTAATCTTGGAACAACCACTGAATTTAATTACCATGTCTAATGTTAGCTTGCACAAAGTGTTATAGGGATATGTTTTCTTCCATAAGAAGTACAGTACAATATGTTCTTCTATTTCAAATCCATTTCACTTAATTCCAGTGCTTTGACAGGAAAAAGCAATACTGCTGCCGACCTTCATAATCAGGCTGCTCTCTCTTGCTGAACTACACACCTGAGAAAAATCACATCCCACTTGCCTTCATCCCAACATGTTGCCATAAAGAAGTATTTCCATTTGTTCTCCTCAAAAAAAAAAAAAATAAATAAAAAGAAGAAGAAGAAGAAGAATGAGGGGAGCATGAATAATTGTCATATTCCAAGAGACTATGATGAATTTTATTAGTGTACAAAGCATATTGCATGAATTTACCAAGGGTCTTTATTCTGAGCTCACATATGTTCTGCAAAGCTGTCATTTTAAACTGCTCATAGAGTGGTGCTAAGTGGCGCATTCCATTTCCTTGTATGGCTATTCACCTTTTCGGGTGGATAGTGGGTGGGTATTAAACTACATGCTGTGATGGGAATCTGTACAAAGTTTATACTTCTCTACACATTTTTTAGGTGAAGCAAGTAGAGATGAAAACAGAAAGTCATATTGATTCTCTCCGGGAGTCTTTTGGATTAAAAGACTATTTAAAACTGGAAGGTTATTTCATGGTATGTTGGGTAATTGAGTACAGGGTCAGCATTGTCAGTGGAAGATAACACTGTTAATGGTTGTGAAATGATGACCCTCCATCTTCCTAAAGTGCAAGAAGAAATTTAAATATAGTCACAATACTTTGAATTTCATCCCTAGAATTTATTCATCTTCTAACTGGAAGTTTGTATCCTTGACTAATATCTCTGTAATTCTCTTAACTCCCAGCCCCAACTATGCAGTGGTAATCATATTGTCATACATAAATGTATCAAACCAACATGTTATATACCTTAAACTTACACAGTGTTATATGTCAATTATATCTCAATTAAAATTTAACATAAAGCATAGAAAGAGGTATTTAGTTCACGTATTTTTTTTAAAAACCCACCAACTTGTTAAGATTTGTCAAATAGGATATTTCCTAGAGAGCCTAAGAAGGGGATGATGACCCCCATGCTGAGACAAGAGTCAGAGATAGGCTAGAAGGCATCTCTAACTACTTCTAACCTTTCAGACTTTAGTGCATAGACATATCAAGGAAGTGATCTTATGAGGTCAAATCCGAAATAGTTATTTCAAACAAGTATAACAACTTTGTGTTCACCATTAACTATCTTGCTCTGGGTATTCCATCATACTTAAGGCAAGTAAAATGATAAAATTGGGTTTTTTAAAAGATTTTATTTATTATTTTATTTGAGAGAAAGAGAGAAAGAGCTGGAGGAGGAGCAGAGGGGGAAGGACAAGCAAACTCTGTGCTAAGCACAGAGCCCAATGTGGAGCTTGATCCCAGTACCCTGAGATACGACCTGAGCGGAAATCAAGAGTCAGGCCGTTAATTGACTGAGCCACCCAAGTGCCCCTCAATTGGTTTTATATTATAGTTAAATGTATTATGACTCAGTTTTACTTCTCTCTGAAAGAACCTATTATACATTTTCTGAAAGGAACCACACTCTGAAGCTTTCAAAATATGACAATAAATAATAATAAAAAGTAATAAAAGAGAATCATCCTGTTCTTGAATTATGATAACAATCATATGTATTTTCATAATTGCATTTTTTATTATTTAAATTCTCAGTCCCTCACACATATATCTATTGGGTTACTTCCTTTCCAATCCTATTTCTGTCTGCTCACTTTCACATCCCCTACTTTCCTGTCCAAGTAACCAAACTCCATTTCTGCTAGTGTTGCTCCTTCACTTGAAAGGCTTTCCTTGCACTGCTGCCACCACTTCTTTTTCTGCACTTTCATCTTCAGAGCTTTAAATCCTCCTCATCTTTCTAGATTCAGTTTAAATGCACCTTCTTGATAGACTTTCTGACTGAATGTAACTTCCCCTTTCCCTATTTATCCATTATCCTTTAACTACCTCTTTCCTGTTATCATATCTTATTTGTATTTTGTACCTTTTTTGTTCATTTAGCAAGTTATTTATTAAATGTCTCCTATGTACTAAGTGGCATGTGCCAGAGATTACTATAAATAAAACAACCCTAGATCTATGTCCTCAGGAAGCTCTCATTCTGTCAGGAAATATAAACATTAAGGAAAGAATTACAAAAATGATGAGTTCTGTAAAAGAGAAAACACAAGATACATAGCTAACGCCTAAAGAATATGTCTCTAACCTAGTCTAATGGGTCAAAAATGTCTGTCCTTGGTCAACTGGGATCAAGTTATATGACTTGAGGGTTGAGTTACACTTCACAGTATATGAAAATGCATTGTTCTGGAAATTACAGAGCAATCCATTCATATTCACTCAGCTTGGGGCTTTAGAAAGCATATTCAATTTCAAATAGTATCTGTAAAAACTGGATCCACAGTGTGCATACGTAAGAGTCCCCCAGAAGTTTACAAAAGTTTGAAGCTGGTTCATGGGACATTTCTTGAACACTTTGCAGGCCAGGCCTGGTGCCAAGTGCTAAGGATACATACAGTGCTGCTGATGACATGTTTCCTTCCTTCAAGGTGCTCATGTTGTAGGAGACAGCATCTCTCTGATTGTTCTAATGCTATCTCAAATTGTGTCTGCTGAGACCCTAACTACGTTGGGAAAACAGCAAAGGAGGGATCTCCTAGTCAACTATTTTGTCCTCTTATGCAGTTCCTTTATTTTTAGTCTTAAAGACTCCTTTCCATGAAACAATATGTCATCATTTTTGCTCCAAGGAATTTGAAAAACAAATGGAAGGTTGGAAATTTTTCTTTTTGGGGTTCTGTATACATGAGAAACAGAATCCCCAATAGCTATAACATAAAAGCATATTATAGCTCTTCATGTTCATAGAATAGTAAATAATAAATTTCCCATGGGCAGACACAGTCTCTTACTCCTTTCTGTATCTCCTGAATCATTCAGTGCAGTGCCTTTTACTTAATTTGCCCTCAGCCAATAGAGTGAATGCATGAGTAAATGAAAAATTGATGAATGAACAAAGGAATAAACAAATTAGTTGGAGAGATTAAAGAATAGAACATCAGTGACACTTGGAGTTAACTTGGAAAATGGAACATGGAGGAATCATGTCATTCCACTACTTTTACTGCAGAAGAATTTTAGTATTTGGTCAATATGACTAGTATTCTTATAATTAAGATCAGATTTATCCATGATCTAAAAATAATCATTGATGGCTTTTTGTAAAGTCTTTCTTTCCCTACACACACAGGAAAGGAGATCATTCAGGAAATAACAAATAAGAAACAGAAACAATCAAAACTGCTAACCCCAGGACACCTGGGTGGCTCAGTGGGTTAAAGCCTCTGCCTTTAGCTCAAGTCATGATCCCAGATCAGCAGGGAGCCTGCCTCTCCTCTCTCTGTGCCTGCCTCTCTGCGTACTTGTGATTTCTATCTGTCAAATAAATAAATAAAATCTTAAAAAAAAAACTGCTAACCCCAAGGACTTCTAAGTGCTTCTATCTGATGCCACATCTGAACTGTATAGCAGTAGAACCAAAATAAATTACCATTTCCTTAAATAGAGGTTGAATATGTAAGTTTTCTTTGTCCCTAATAAATTAATTAGCAACGAAGGGTAATGGAAAGTACTTCTTCCTCCCTAACAAATTTGTCCACGTTCAAAGTCCTACTACTCATTTTCTCCACCCTTCAGAGCTGCCCAGAACAATCTTGTCCTACTTTGTTCTTAAAAATCATGGTCTCCCAAGATATTTATTAGCTATAAAGGTAATGATGGCAACCGTATAGTGGAGAAACTCGACACTGTAACTTGATCACTGTAACCAAGATCAAGGTTAACATTACTAGTAAAGGGACATACTAACATCCTGAACCCTTTGATATGAAATATAAGAAGAACATGTCATGCTGTGGCATTCTTGCCATAAATGTTAGCCTCAATCTAATCATGAAAAAACATCAGACAAAAACAAATTGAGGGTCAGTTATAAAATAACTGATCAATGTTTTTCAAAACTGTCAAGGTCATGATGAAAGAGAAGAAAGAACTGTCACAGTTTGGAGGAGACTAAGGAGACAATAACAATGACAATTAACAGTTTAATAATATGTGGGATCCTGGATTGAATACTGGGCCATAAAAAGGACTTAAGTGGAAAAAGTGGTAAAATTTGAATGAAGTCTACAGTTTAATTAATGGCATTGTACCGATGTTAACTTCCTGGTTTTGATAATTGTGCCATGATTATGTAAGATGTTAACAATAAAGAAAGATGGGTAAGGGTTATACAGGAATACCCTACTATTTTTGCAACCTTTCTGTAAACCTACAATTAACTCAAAATAAAAAGTTAAAATCATGTGGCACGTCAACATTAATGGACATCTTTATGAGATAAATAAGTACGCACACATTTTAGAGTGGCCAAAATAAGATCAGTCAGGATGATGTGACTTAAACACTTGAATCCTCTGTAATTTTTCTTTACCTGCGCTTAACTAATGGTTATCTACACTTAGTGTCACTCCGCATAACTATCGAATCAGTCTGCTAGGTGCTGTTGTGATCACTGTCATTACACCATCTGATTTTAGTAATTTAATTGGTTACATTAAATTAGTTTGAGAAAAAGCAAAGAAAAAGCTCAAAAAGTTTTTAAAGCACTTCCATCTGCTCCAAAAAGTACCATATATTCTTTTCTTTCTGGTTTTCAGTGTAACCAGACCAAAAATACATTTGCCATCATCATGTCACTCTAACTTTGGTGGGAAGGAAGTTTACCACTTATCAACAGAAAATATCTCCAAAATTTTTGGTATTTAAAAGTGAAATATCAGTTGGTCTGACTCCATACACAAAGAAAAACAAAACATATATATACCTACTAGCCACCCTCCCCCTAATCTGTTTTACCTCTAATCTTTGGGAATAGAATTTTTTGGAAACAATTCTTACCTCTGTGTGGAAAGTACTTCTGGTTTTCAATTACCAGTTGCCAAAGAGTTGAGGGCTTATTCTGTCAGGACTGCCTCAATTTTTGCAAAAGCAATTAAGACTTCTCCAGCTTAAGGCTAACATTCTTCAGATTGATTCAGATGTCAAAGATGAACTGAAATTCAAACTAAGCAAGAAGTGATTTTTATCTGGACTCCTAAAAGGGGTTCAACCAGAAAATGTATGTGAGGATTCTTAACTATTTTTAAAACTATAAGGTAGTTTACAGTTGTGTGTGTGTGTGTGTGTGTGTGTGTGTGTGTGTACATAATTTTATATATATGCAGTTGTGTGTGTGGATGGATAGAGAGATGATAGATAGATGATAGATACATAGATATTTGCCATTGTAAGCAGCCAAACATCAACTTATCTTTTTTTTAAAAAAAAAATTATTTATTTATTTGACAGACAGAGATCACAAGTAGATAGAGAGACAGGCAGAGAGAGGAGGAAGCAGGCTCACCACTGAGCAGAGAGCCTGATGTGGGGCTTCATCCCAGAACCCTGAGATCATGACCTGAGCTGAAGGCAGAGGCTTTCACCTACTGAGCCACCCACGCGCCCCAAACATCAACTTATCTTGATGAAAGTTAATGTCTGTATTTTAGTTGGTAACTATACAACCTTCAAATCTTAGTTATGAATCTGTTGGTTTTGGTTGCCATTGGTATGTCAGAATTCCTTGGGCCACAACATAACATATAGGAATTGTAAAACGAATGATAGAAAGGAAGTAGGGTTACTAGATATGGAATACTCTTCAAGACATCAATAGGATGAGAGGAATGAAATGGCAGAAGGGACTGTTTTGAAATGAGGAACTTGTTGGTGAATATGGAGGCACCTTGAAAGGGAGGTCACAAGGATACACATGGAAGAGTGAGCCTTAGTTCCTTCAGTGACATGGAGGAAAACTTTCTCTGAAGTGGAAGGGAGGGAAGAAGTTGAAGGTGGATGAAGATGCAGAGAAAGTGTGAGGTAGAGTAGATGAAAGCTGAAGAAGGTAACAGCATATGATTTCTGTTCTTTCACAACAATTCAGATAAGAGTGGATGTGTTGGGCAGACAGAGGTAGTAAGGAAGGGGAAGTACAGGGCTTGAGGGGGATGGACTGAGCTCTGTGGAGACTGACATTGATATTAGTGAAAGACCTGTTGGAAAACAAAGAATGACAGCCCACATTAATTTGTAGTAGAATGATTATCTACGCTTCGAGATTTTCTCTAGCCACCCTGAGCATATTACTTATGATTTTTCCTATCCTTCTATTATTTCATCTTCAGTAAATTTTAAGCAAGTTTAAATTTACTCTGAGAAATAACCATTGGCATTTTCTTGCAAAGTCTAAATGAATTTGTCCGGTCCGTTTGGCAATCTTCCCTATCTTTGTGCTTACTCTAGTTTCACAGCTGTCGGCTATACCTCTCAATTTCTTTCCTGCCAAAAATTGCATTAATGCACTGTTTCACCTTTGTTCTATTCATTCATGAAAACAAGGAAGTTTTCTTTTCTTCTCAGTCATAAACTGTAAAAAAGCTTTCCTGTGATTTTTAAAGCTTAAGAGTGAATTTTTGTTCATAGAAGACCTGCAATCTGGCAGTGAATGTTGAAGGTGGGTGGATTAGGGCAGGGGAGATAGATGAATAGTCATATATAAAGAAATTCAATTTAATTTTGTCTTTCACCCCATAAAGTCTTCCTATATAAATTAAGTTTTGCAGTATTTTTTTCTGGCCCTTTGCTTTATACTCTCCTCATTGAGGTCACCATACTTGATCATTCTTCTATTATCTCTTCCCTATTAACACTATTCTCTAAATCCTAGTAACCTCATCTCCACTGCATTTTAGTTATTCACTAAATTCACTGATGAGAAATTGTCATTTCTCATCAAGTCTTTAAGAACCCAAACCCTTAAATTTCTTCCTTTAGCTCTACAGTTCTCTGTTCTACATCCTCACACATAATGAGCCTGATATTTAATCTCTTCATGAGTATTTCCTGGTCTTCTAGTCTGCCAGTCTGCTTTCCAAGTCTTCTATCTTACCACCCAATTTTTAGTTAACAATTTGTTAACTAAATATGTCCCAAGTGCAAAATCCCAAATATATAATGTCTTATTTTTTAATCTCTGTGTTTTCTGGTTTTCCAACCCCACTGACTGTATTATTAAAAAGCTCAACACTTTGTCAGTTGTGTCCACCAAAATTCATGGTATCTAGTCTGAGGTAAGCCTTACTTTTTACTTTTTGCTCATAATGAGAAGTTCTAAAGTGCCTCCAAGAAGGTTCAATCCTATCCTATTTCCACCCACACTAGGAATCGTACCTTGAGACTACGAAAGCCAATACTTTTGAACACAGCATCCTAACTTTCCTTCTCCCGCTTCAAAGGCAAAAGTTTATTTGGCTAAAAACACTAATCCCTTGCTCAAAAACTTCCAATGGTTTCCCGTTGCCTTTGGTGTAGAATCCAAACACATTAGCCTCCCATACAAGACCCTCTAGAAAGTGGTGCAAATTTACCATTCCATAATAGCCTTCTATTATCTCCTTAAATGACATGCCCTAAATGGCATCAAACTGAACTAGTTCTACCCCCCAAAACATCTTGCATTCCATGATTCCATGCCTGGAGGACTGAAGATAGGATCTTTCATTTATATAATCTGACTTTCAATACTAACTCATCTATTCACCAGCTTGGGGACTTTAGTCATGGTTATAGAATCAGGGATCCTCAAGTTTCTCCCCGAGCTACTTAAGAGAATCAAATAAAACAATGATTCTTACAGTGCTTGAAAAACTGCATAATGTTAGTAAAATTTAAAGTGTTCTTTCATTCAACAAATATTTATTTAGCACCCACTATTTGCCAGGCATTATAGTGCTGTTATTCACTTTCCAAATCAATGTTATATATACACTTAAGGAGACTAAACCAATCTACATCCACCAATCAACATAAGCAAAAGCAACTAACAGAATCAAGACATAAAAAATAACCCACATAAACTTGAAGTTTGGCAGATATTCTTTTTGAAAAACATCCATTATGAATGGGTCAATGGCCTGTTTCCACCCAGAATCATTTCCTTTAGATTATGATTATTTGTTCCTACTTTTCTGGACACCAAAATCCATTGATCCATTCAGATCAATAACCTCAACAAAGGAATTCTGAAACTTTTTAGAAATAGGAGTAGAATTTATTCCTTTCACTCCTCAGAACGTGAATCTGATTGAAAAAAAAAAGTATGCTTAAAGTAAGCCCATGTCTTGAGTCTTTTCAATCCATGCCAGATGGAATGTTCAGGAGCAGATTGTACAAGCAGGCTTGGGAGGGAACGTGGTTTTGTAAATATAGCTTCTCTCGTTGATGGCTGTGACTCTGCTTGGTACAAGGGAAGACCTTACTGAAAGAGTTTTTTCACTATATTCACCAATACAAAAAGCATACACCAAAAAGTATATTTTCTCCAGTACTGACAGACTTGTTTTACTGGTGCCAATAAAGTGATTGTTGATTTCCAGAGAGTTGTGGGCAGGGCGAGGCGGGTGGACAAAAAGCTACCCAGTGAACAAGCTGCTTCTCTCTCTCTCCCCACCCCTCCTTTTAAAAATATCCAAAATAGAAATTTCAAAGCTTGAAAAACTTCAAGGCAATTTAATTTAAGTTGCTTCCCATGACTTTAAATACTAAATGTTCACACCTACGTCAGTACTACATTGAGAACCTCCCACTCAGAGACTGTATTTAGGAAAGAAAGGATGCCGTGGTCTGAGATGAGGCCTAGATTTGAGGGACCTTGAGTTCTTAGACAAGTTCTTCAGCAAGACTCCACAAAGTTCAGCAGATTTAATTATTACTCGGCAGTGAAGGGTCAGGTTAGGAAGTTTACCTTTAAGGATAATTATTGGAGATAGAAATATTTACTACAAGATAAACACAGTAAAATCCCTGTATAACCTGCTTCATCATTCACATATATCCTCCTCCATGCAATGGTTTTTTTTTTCCTAAGAATCTGGATACACATTGAGTTTCAGCCTTCAGGACTCTCCTGTTATAATCCTAAAGGACAGACATTTCTATTTCTTCCCACACTTGGGCACTGACCACAATCCATGCTCCATTTTCTTTAATAATGGTTGTGCCTTTATTAGTTTTTAATATATGGTGTGAATTTACTGATCATCCCTTTTCTGGGAAAGCAAATCTGAGTTTTAATGTTTAAGCCACAACAAAGCTAAATTGTATATCTGGCATATTATTTCACACTCCACCATTTTCATGTTTTTTTAGTTTAAGCCACGCCAGGTGAGTAGGCGTCATCCAAGATAAAATCTTACTGACTTTTTTTTCCCCCAAAGAAAAGCTGGTGAACAGGAGGTGATAAATGCTATGCTTCCTACTCAGACTCTGTCACATAAGATGTCAGTTTTTTATTTTAATTATATTCTTTGCCAGCTCAAAGAGGCAAGTGATTTTGCTACATATTATCCTACCTTTGTTAGAGTTCCTCGCAAGCAGCAGTGGAAGGCCTTTCGTTTGTTGTGCCAGAGCTGGTCTTAATATCCAATTCCAAACCAATCTCTTGGCATCCTAGAGAAAGAAACAGATTATTAGTTGTCAAAAAAAGCAGCCCATATAATTACTAAAATGGAAGCCAGGTATGAAAAATGAAATACTCTTCTGAAACAATATAGCAATTGGAGAGAGTTTTTCTTTTAAACAAAACCTATATACTTAAAATCTGCTGAAGTAGTAACATTGACCAAATGAACTAACATAGTACAGCATCAAGAAGATGCTGTAAACAAAGGCAAAACTAAGAGCTTATATCTTAATTGGATTTCCAATAATTAGACCCTGACATGAGGATTGTATTGCCAGTTTGAGGGGGAAGGCAACATTTTCAAGGACAGGATCCATTATTAAGCCAGGCACTACAGTGGACAACTCAAGCTTAATCCTGAGGAAAAATCTGGAAAAATGTTATAAAATATATGCCTCAGGATTATCCCACCCAGAGACCAAGGGAACTGGGACAATTATACCACAACTATAGGCAGTCATTGGTTGAGGACTACCAAGGTGGAGGAAGGGCAGAAATTATTTCATCAATATTTATCATCTACCTTGACCATTTTAGGAGAAGCCCTCAGCCCCAAGAAATGTAGACGGAGCTAGAAGAGAGCTAGACCATACCGTCCAGTCAAGTCCAAGGGGAAGAGCAGCAGACTACAGCATCTGCTACAACTCTCCTTTGTACCTAATTATGTATTTTTAGTCGAGAATGTTGTACTAGTCTTTGTCAAGGGGCCTGCAGTTAGGATCAACAAATTTAGCAAAAAAAAAAAAAGATACCTAGTTAAATTTATATTTTATATATGTTAAAATTATATTTCAGATAAGCAACAAATCATTTATTTGTATATCTTTATGAGATGGTCAGATGCGGTCAGATGAGGAGAGTCTCAGGAGAAAAACAAATTTTATTTTACTCACTGATCATAGAGACAGGAGGCATGGCACACTGTTCAAAGTCATATGGGAAAGATACCAGAATGGTTAGGAAGCAGAAGTCAGGAGCAAGGAAAAGGTTTGGGTCACTGTCTTTCTTGGGGTTTCCATAAGAAAGTCAAGGAAGGGCAGGGTCAACAGTTTAGGACTGACTAGATTGAATAATTTCATCAGGCTTTGGACTTTAGGGGTGTTTCTTAGTTGTCTGGCATCTGGCCTTGCAATGACTAAAGCAGAGTGATATGGTCTTGTGGGGTGTACAGGCCAGATAGAGAAAGTGTAGCCCTCAAATAGTTTGCACATCAAAAATATGCTCTGCTTAGGCCCTTTGCGATCTCCAAAAATTGGCTTGCTCAGGGAGGAGTAATCATTCTCCAGCCAGAAAGGTTTTGCTTTTATTTTAGGGTGTCAAAATATCATAATATATAGAAACCTTAAAAATATTTACAGTATAGTATAAATATGTCCATAACAACAAATGATTTGTTATCTAAAATTTAAATTGATCTTGGTGTCTTGTATTTTATCTGGCAACCTTACCTCCAGAAAGATACGAGGCAACAAGGTTAGCACGTCTGGGAGAGAACAGTGTACACTTGTACTTCCTCTACCTCCCCACCCCTTACCTACATCTCCCACTTGTCATTTACTTGAGTCAGATAGTTTGCCTTCTGTGTGAAAGATAGAGGTGGTGGGACCCGGTTCAGTTTATTTATGGGAGGAAAAGGGACAGGCATTTGATCCTAGAAATGGATAGATGTAAGTCTTTTTCATGTTGATGTGTATGCAATAAATAATAAAATATATTCACATTTATTGAAGCTTTTCTTAATGCTACATACCAATTTATATAATATATACATATTGTTCAGTTAATCCTCAACAAGATTATGAGGTAGGTACTATTATTATCCCCAATTTACAGATAAGGAACATAAGACACAGAAAAATTAAGTAGCCTGCCAATAGCTACATAGCTAAAAACTATCTCCAAAAACTATGCTCTTAACCATCGTGCTTAAGAGTGGAAGAGGGGATGGTTGATGAGAAACAGGATAAGAGGTTCACAAAGGAACAGATGTGAGAAAAAGGTGGAAAAAAGATCTCTGAGCAGTGGATTGGACTTGAGAATTCCAGATATTTTGAACAAACTGAAGAAAAAATACCCCACAAGAGTAGGGAAAGAGAACACATAATTATCTAACTGCTTTTCCTGTCACCACGGGAAAGGAAAGTTAGGAAGCAAAGCTACCAGGGCAGTGGGATCTAGATCTAGATCTAATTATCGTTATCACTATTGTAAAAATTATAAACCTTGTTTAAATAAATACAACACCTCAAACTTGACAGACACTTCCCATTTTTTTTAATTAAACTTACCCCTTTTATAGTAATGAATTTGCAAATGCAAATAAGATGCCCACAAAAAACAAAAGCAAGATAAAGTGAAACTGAAGAAAGTGAAGTTTTATAAGAGAACACTTGAGAATAATAAGATATTATCTTGCCTTTGAACAGAAAATAATTCTGGCTGGAAGCTAATGTAGTTTCCACACCTTTCAAATAGCCAAACTATGTCCTTGAAAAATGATGTTCTCTCGGCAACTAGGAATGTAATGTCGTGGGATGGCACAGAGTGTAATTTGGTATCCAGCCCTAGCCTGGCTGTGAAATGGGGGCAAAGAACAGCAGCAGAAAAAAAAAAAAAAAGGAACCCAGAAAGCTGTCACTGAGGTCTTTTCAGTAACCAAAGATGTTAGTAAGTCTGGAAGAGAGAGAGGTAAAATTGCAGATTGCAACATCTTCCAACAGCCAACGGAGAGAAGAGAGTTCACAAAAGGGCACCACACAGAAGGCACACCTGCAAATCCAGTTCTTTTGGTTATCCATCAGAATAATGAAAATGGAAACATCAAAATAAATACATTATTTTTTGAAAAAAGATTTTTTCTGGCTCTGTGCCAGGAAGAGGTCTGGAGACACTGACGCCGAATAGCAGTGAACACACCTAGTGCCCAGATTTGGTGTTTAAATACCATTTCTCTCTGAAAGGAAACAAGGCTGCTTAGAGAAATGATTGTTCCTAAGTCTGGGGAAGGTAGAGTATGGGAATGAGCCTGAAATGTTTTTCCATGCCAGAAAGCAAAAAAAAATAAAAAATAAAAAACACAAAACACTCAATGAGTGCTAGAAGGACATAAGAGCCAACTTGAAGGAGGTCCTACTTGGCAAATTTGAGACTATTTGAACATCAAAAGGAATAATGGCCATAAATTATTACAATGCTAAATAAATAAAAATCCATGGGTACAAGTGATACTCAAGGAAAAGAGGGGGAAAA
This sequence comes from Mustela erminea, assembly GCF_009829155.1. NCBI lineage: Eukaryota > Metazoa > Chordata > Mammalia > Carnivora > Mustelidae > Mustela > Mustela erminea. Next base: position 16,438,467 of record NC_045635.1, on the reverse strand, counting down.
AAAGAAATGTCCTTTCTACAGAAAGATGTCAGCTAACAAAACAAAACAACAACAAAAAAGGACTGACAAAAATCGCCCTTTGCAACCATAACATAATTATTGGTTGGTACAAGAATGTTAAAGTCACTGGGTAAAGGTTTATTGGGGGAACAAAATATTTGGATGGTGTCAAAATACCTCCCTTTGTATTACTTGGTAATTGCAAAGAGGAAGGTTTTTCTTTCATCAGAGAAGTCTGGTGGAACCAATGAAGCAGTTATCTATAATATGAATATGATAATAGTAGCTACATCAGAAAGTTATTATAAGGATGAAATAAGCCAATCCATGTAAACTACATACCACTGGGCCACAGAGTTAGGGCACAATAAATTAACACTATAATAACTATAAAAATAATAATTGTTATTCATATTATTTTATCTAAGATGAAGGTCACCAGAGGCCTAAAGTCCAAGCAGGCCAAATGATTTACTTCTCTTTATTTTCCACAAAGATCATAGCCTAATCAAAACTTTAGTAGTTGGATGGCCAATATAAAAAAATGGCAAAAGTAAGAGCATTTATCTAAAAGTAGAGAGTGCCCCAATATCTAGAAAGAGTTTGTGTAGACAGTTTATTCCAGACCTTTCCAGAGTATGCTGTTCCCTAGCTGTCTAGCAAAGAAATGCGACTTCTTTTTTTTTTTTTTAAGATTTTATTTATTTATTTGACAGAGATCACCAGTAGGCAGAGAGGCAGGCAGAGAGAGAAGAGGAAGCAGGCTCCCTGCTGAGCAGAGAGCCTGATGTGGGGCTCAATCCCAGGACCCTGGGATCATGACCTGAGCTGAAAGCAGAGGCTTTAACCCACTGAGCCACCCAGGTGCTCCGAAATGCAGACTTCTTATTCTCCCCCCTTTCCCATAGCAAGGAGACAGGAAGGAATAAAGAGATTCAAATACAAAGAGATGGCTAAGTCTTTTTCCAGTTGGCAGCATCCTTGGTTCCCATGACCACTACTGCTTTAAGGAAGAAAATGCTCTTGAAGAGCTGAAGTGGGGATCCAAAAACAAAATGATGTTTGAGATTTCCCCTAAAAGAAACATATTACTCCAATGCAAGTTAATTTAGTTCCCTCCTGCTAAGATTTCACACCCTACAAAGTGTGTCTGGATGAGAAATTGTACCCCTTTAAGTTGATCAGTCCTAAAACACTTCATCTTCAGAGTAAGGTGAAGCAGTAATGATAGAGCAAGTAGGAGTTTTCTATGAGCTTCTCTTGGCTTACATCTAGATTAGCAGGTGTTTTGGGACCTTTTTTTTTTAAAAAAGATTTATTTATTAATTTTAGAGAGAGACATAAAGAGAGAGTGAGAGTAGGGAGGCGGGAGGGGCAGACAGAGAAGGACAGGGAATCTCTTTGCTGAGCGCAGAGCCTGACACAGGGCTTGATCCCATGACCTTGAAATCACAACCCCAGCCAAAAAGCAAGAGTCAGTTGCTCAACGGACTGCACCACCCAGTTGCCCCCATAGACCTTATTCTTTTAGTGCAATCCTGTCTGAATGGACTCCATCACCAGCACTTATATCTCTTTGCCAGAGAGTTTTCTCTAGCATTTGGACCAGCTCTATCTACTCCACAGCAGATCAGAAGTCCTAGAGAATTAATGCCCCTTGGAAAAGTCTTCAGTGCATGACAAACAGGACTGGGAGTATTTATTCCCCAGATCTTTATTACCTTAGGTGGGATGACTCTAAGGTGAGTTCTCCAATAGAATGAAGCACTAACTTCCCACAATGCCATCTTGCTCGATAAAAAACACTTTATTGGCTGCCTTTCCTTCCCTGTCTCACTTTACTACTTCTTTATTGGTATTTTCTGAGGCCACCTTCTTAATAAGCTATTTGTGCCAGAATTCTTGTACTTCTGGGGGAACACAAATAATGATGGTTTCCTAAACCAAAATTACCACTTCTAACATCACAAATGAACTGCATGATCAAGTCAATCATGAGGACTAGTATAAAAAGCTACACTGGGGTGCCTGGGTGGCTCAGTGGGTTAAAGCCTCTGCCTTCAGCTCAGATCATGATCCCAGGGTCCTGGGATCGAGGCCCACATCAGGCTCTCTGCTCAGTGGGGAGCCTGCTTCCCTTCTCTCTCTGCCTGCCTCTCTGCCTACTTGTGATCTCTGTCAGATATATAAATTTAAAAATCTTAAAAAGCTACACTGACAATGTGTATCTATAACCTGAGAGAGAATGTAGAACCCTAGGAGAAGGCTCCAGTTGTCTGCTATATATGCCTGTCTGAATGGCTAAGGATGGTTTATAATCTATCTTGGGCAACATTAGTAGATATATATGGGATATATAAGTAATATATATACTTATATGGGATGTTACTGAAACATTAATCAACTGTAACAACATAAACTCTGGAATAGGATCCTAAAAAATGTCAAGAATGGATCCAGGACAGCTGTGATAGGAACAACAGCTGACTTCTGGGCCAAGGTCATTTACTAACCAGTAGGGTAATATTTCACAATTTTAATAATCAGTGCAGCCTACTAGTATATGTGCCCTGTCCTAAAGTACTAAGATGATTTTTATTTTTAGATGAATAGAAGATTCTCAAGGTTAAAAAAAAAATAGCCTCCTTATTGCCAGCACCTCAGAAAGAACTGCAAATAATAGTGCAGTACGATCTGTGGTATGGAATGTGGTCTGAGAATTAAGTGATTTGGCATAACAGTTACAACCTGGGCTATCAATTTTAGAAAAATTACCCTACAACAAAATACACTGAGTATCAAAAACCAAAATAGCATGTTTTAGCTTTTTCTTCAAAATGACCTCAGGGTCATTATTACAAATAACAATTTTCACTGTTTTGTAGCTATGCTGGAAAAAGCAATTGTAAAACAGTTGACTCCATACTATACACAACAGTTTTTACGGAGTAATTATGATAAAACAGCTGTGTAACTTTTGGGCAGGCACATTTGCTTTCCTTAGAATATTTACAACCATGAGCATTTTTTTCCCCAAATCTTAAAGAGCTATTTTAAACACTTCTCTTACAGGGTTACCAGTAAAAATATAAATTCGATTAGAGATATCATTTCTGTAAACTCGGTTGGAGCTTATAGAATACTAATAGGGAAATATCAGAATGCAGGATAAAAGATAAACCTGATTCACAGTATATGAGGGATAATTGTATGAGTAGTTCACCTACATGGAAACCCCAAAAAGCATACCTTCAGCTTCAGGTAACAGTTGGATCCTAAAAAATCCTTTTAAAGTAAATCAGTTTTCAAAAAATATAGCTATGTTTAAAAAATAAAGAGGCATGCCTGGGTGCTCAGTCTGTTAAGCCTCTACCCCGGCTCAGATCTTGATCCCAGGATCCTGGAATCAATCCCACATTGGGTTCCCTGCTTAGTGGGAAGTCTGCTTCTCCCTCTCTCTCTGCCCCTCCCCCCCATTCGTGCTCTCTCTCTCAAATAAATAAAATCTTTAAAAAATAAGAATATTTTTTAAATTTTTTATTTTTAATTTTTTATAAACATATAATATATTTTTATCCCCCGGGGTACAGGTCTGTGAATCGCCAGGTTTACACACTTCACAGCACTCACCATAGCACATACCCTCCCCAATGTCCATAACCCCACCCCCCTTCTCCCAACCCCTCTCCCCCCAGCACCCCTCAGTTTGTTTTGTGAGATTAAGAGTCACTTATGATTTGTCTCCCTCCCAATCCCATCTTGTTTCATTTATTCTTCTCCTACCCGCTTAAGCCCCCATGTTGCATCACCACTTCCTCATATCAGGGAGATCATATGATAGATATCTTTCTCCACTTGACTTATTTCGCTAAGAAAAAAAAAAACAAGAATAATTTTAAAATTTTTCAAAGATTATTTTCCAGTACTTTCTTTTGAAATTGAATATTATGGATATTCAGAGAAAAAAAATACCAATAAATAGAAAGTAACCATAGCCTAATAACTATGTAACTATACAAATGCTCTAGAGACAGTATGAGATCTAAAAAAATTTTCCAAGAAAAGAATAAAGTTGTATCAGAGATTTCCATAAAAACAGACTCTGCTTCCAGAGAAGATGGCAATGTGAGCCTAAGTGTCTAACCCTTCTTAGTGTTTCCTATATGTCACATCAAATATTACACTTTCATGGATTTTGGTTTTCAGCAGTTTTACTATTATATGCCTCAGTATGATTTTTTTGAATTTTTCCTGCTTTGGATTTCTATAGTTATTTGAATATATAGCCTAATGTTTATCTGTTTTTGAAAAATTATCTTTTCAAACATTGTTTCAGCTCAGTCTGCTTTCTCTTCTGCTTCTGGAACTTCAATCATCTTTATTAATTGAAAAGGAAATTAATGAAAAAACCAGATTGTTTCATTGTTCTCCATTTATCTTTAATGCTCTTGTCATATTTTTCATCTTTCTGTTCTCCATGCTTCAGTCTGGATATTTTCTTCTCATCTATTCCAGTTTATTACTCTCTTTTCAGTTGTGTCTAATAACTATTAAGTCATTTATTGAGTTCTTTTTTTTTTTTATTTCCAGCATAACAGTATTCATTATTTTTGCACCACACCCCGTGCTCCATGCAATCCGTGCCCTCTATAATACCCACCACCTGGTACCCCAACCTCCCACCCCCCGTCCCTTCAAAACCCTCAGATTGTTTTTCAGAGTCCATAGTCTCTCATGGTTCACCTCCCCTTCTAATTTCCCCCAACTCCCTTCTCCACTCTAAGTCCCCATGTCCTCCATGCTATTTGTTATGCTCCACAAATAAGTGAAACCATATGATAATTGACTCTCTCTGCTTGACTTATTTCACTCAGCATAATCTCTTCCAGTCCCGTCCATGTTGCTACAAAAGTTGGGTATTCATCCTTTCTGATGGAGGCATAATACTCTATCCCCAGGGGTACAGGTCTGTGAATCACCAGGTTTACACACTTCACAGCACTCACCAAAGCACATACCCTCCCCAATGTCCATAATCCCACCCCCTTCTCCCAAACCCCCTCCCCCCAGCAACCCTCAGTTTGTTTTGTGAGATTAAAAGTCACTTATGGTTTGTCTCCCTCCCAATCCCATCTTGTTTCATTTATTCTTCTCCTACCCACTTAAGCCCCCATGTTGCATCACCACTTCCTCATATCAAGGAGATCATATGATAGTTGTCTTTCTCTGCTTGACTTATTTCGCTAAGCATGATACGCTCTAGTTCCATCCATGTTGTCGCAAATGGCAAGATTTCATTTCTTTTGATGGCTGCATAGTATTCCATTGTGTATATATACCACATCTTCTTGATCCATTCATCTGTTGATGGACATCTAGGTTCTTTCCATAGTTTGGCTATTGTGGACATTGCTGCTATAAACATTCGGGTGCATGTGCCCCTTTGGATCACTACGTTTGTATCCTTAGGGTAAATACCCAATAGTGCAATTGCTGGGTCATAGGGCAGTTCTATTTTCAACATTTTGAGGAACCTCCATGCTGTTTTCCAGAGTGGCTGCACCAGCTTGCATTCCCACCAACAGTGTAGGAGGGTTCCCCTTTCTCCGCATCCTCGCCAGCATCTGTCATTTCCTGACTTGTTGATTTTAGCCATTCTGACTGGTGTGAGGTGATATCTCATTGTGGTTTTGATTTGTATTTCCCTGATGCCGAGTGATATGGAGCACTTTTTCATGTGTCTGTTGGCCATCTGGATGTCTTCTTTGCAGAAATGTCTGTTCATGTCCCCTGCCCATTTCTTGATTGGATTATTTGTTCTTTGGGTGTTGAGTTTGCTAAGTTCTTTATAGATTCTGGACACTAGTCCTTTATCTGATATGTCATTTGCAAATATCTTCTCCCATTCTGTCAGTTGTCTTTTGATTTTGTTAACTGTTTCCTTTGCTGTGCAAAAGCTTTTGATCTTGATGAAATCCCAATAGTTCATTTTTGCCCTTGCTTCCCTTGCCTTTTGCGTTGTTCCTAGGAAGATGTTGCTGCGGTTGAGGTCAAAGAGGTTGCTGCCTGTGTTCTCCTCAAGGATTTTGATGGATTCCTTTCGCACATTGAGGTCCTTCATCCATTTTGAGTCTATTTTTGTGTGTGGTATAAGGAAATGGTCCAATTTCATTTTTCTGCATGTGGCTGTCCAATTTTCCCAGCACCATTTATTGAAGAGGCTGTCTTTTTGCCATTGGACATTCTTTCCTGCTTTGTCGAAGATTAGTTGACCATAGAGTTGAGGGTCTATTTCTGGGCTCTCTATTCTGTTCCATTGATCTATGTGTCTGTTTTTGTGCCAGTACCATGCTGTCTTGATGACGACAGCTTTGTAATAGAGCTTGAAGTCCGGAATTGTGATGCCACCAACGTTGGCTTTCTTTTTCAATATCCCTTTGGCTATTCGAGGTCTTTTCTGGTTCCATATAAATTTTAGCATTATTTGTTCCATTTCTTTGAAAAAGATGGATGGTACTTTGATAGGAATTGCATTAAATGTGTAGATTGCTTTAGGTAGCATAGACATTTTCACAATATTTATTCTTCCAATCCAGGAGCATGGAACATTTTTCAATTTCTTTGTGTCTTCCTCAATTTCTTTCATGAGTACTTTATAGTTTTCTGAGTATAGATTCTGTGTCTCTTTGGTTAGGTTTATTCCTAGGTATCTTATGGTTTTGGGTGCAATTGTAAATGGAATTGACACCTTAATTTCTCTTTCTTCTGACTTGCTGTTGGTGTAGAGAAATGCAACTAATTTCTGTGCATTGATTTTATATCCTGACACTTTACTGAATTCCTGTATAAGTTCTAGCAGTTTTGGAGTGGAGTCTTTTGGGTTTTCCACATATAGTATCATATCATCTGCGAAGAGTGATAATTTGACTTCTTCTTTGCCGATTTGGATGCCTTTAATTTCCTTTTGTTGTCTGATTGCTGAGGCTAGGACCTCTAGTACTATGGTGAATAGCAGTGGTGATAATGGACATCCTTGCCGTGTTCCTGACCTTAGCCGAAAAGCTTTCAGTTTTTCTCCATTGAGAATGATATTTGCGGTGGGTTTTTCATAGGTGGCTTTGATGATATTGAGGTATGTGCCCTCTATCCCTACACTTTGAAGAGTTTTGATCAGGAAGGGATGCTGTACTTTGTCAAATGCTTTTTCAGCATGTATTGAGAGTATCATATGGTTCTTGTTCTTTCTTTTATTGATGTGTTGTATCACATTGACTGATTTGCGGATGTTGAACCAACCTTGCAGCCCTGGAATAAATCCCACTTGGTCGTGGTGAATAATCTTTTTAATGTACTGTTGAATCCTATTGGCTAGTATTTTGTTGAGTATTTTCGCATCTGTGTTCATCAAGGATATCGGTCTATAGCTCTCTTTTTTGGTGGGATCCTTGTCTGGTTTGGGGATCAAGGTGATGCTGGCCTCATAAAATGAGTTTGGAAGTTTTCCTTCCATTTCTATTTTTTGGAACAGTTTCAGGAGAATAGGAATTAGTTCTTCTTTAAATGTTTGGTAGAATTCCCCCGGGAAGCCGTCTGGCCCTGGGCTTTTGTTTGTTTGGAGATTTTTAATGACTGTTTCAATCTCCTTACTGGTTATGGGTCTGTTCAGGCTTTCTATTTCTTCCTGGTTCAGTTGTGGTAGTTTATATGTTTCTAGGAATGCATCCATTTCTTCCAGTTTGTCAAATTTATTGGCGTAGAGTTGCTCATAGTATGTTCTTATAATAGTTTGTATTTCTTTGGTGTTAGTTGTGATCTCTCCTCTTTCATTCATGATTTTATTTATTTGGGTCCTTTCTCTTTTCTTTTTGATAAGTCGGGCCAGGGGTTTATCAATTTTATTAATTCTTTCAAAGAACCAGCTCCTAGTTTCGTTGATTTGTTCTATTGTTTTTTTGGTTTCTATTTCATTGATTTCTGCTCTGATCTTTATGATTTCTCTTCTCCTGCTGGGCTTAGGGTTTCTTTCTTGTTCTTTCTCCAGCTCCTTTAGGTGTAGGGTTAGGTTGTGTACCTGAGATCTTTCTTGTTTCTTGAGAAAGGCTTGTACCGCTATATATTTTCCTCTCAGGACTGCCTTTGTTGTGTCCCACAGATTTTGAACCATTGTATTTTCATTATCATTTGTTTCCATGATTTTTTTCAATTCTTCTTTAATTTCCCGGTTGACCCATTCATTCTTTAGAAGGATGCTGTTTAGTCTCCATGTATTTGGGTTCTTTCCAAACTTCCTTTTGTGGTTGAGTTCTAGCTTTAGAGCATTGTGGTCTGAAAATATGCAGGGAATGATCCCAATCTTTTGATACCGGTTGAGTCCTGATTTAGGACCGAGGATGTGATCTATTCTGGAGAATGTTCCATGTGCACTAGAGAAGAATGTGTATTCTGTTGCTTTGGGATGAAATATTCTGAATATATCTGTGATGTCCATCTGGTCCAGTGTGTCGTTTAAGGCCTTTATTTCCTTGCTGATCTTTTGCTTGGATGATCTGTCCATTTCAGTGAGGGGAGTGTTAAAGTCCCCTACTATTATTGTATTATTGTTGATGTGTTTCTTTGATTTTGTTATTAATTGGTTTATATAGTTGGCTGCTCCCACGTTGGGGGCATAGATATTTAAAATTGTTAAATCTTCTTGTTGGACAGAACCTTTGAGTATGATATAGTGTCCTTCCTCATCTCTTATTATAGTCTTTGGCTTAAAATCTAATTGATCTGATATAAGGATTGCCACTCCTGCTTTCTTCTGATGTCCATTAGCATGGTAAATTCTTTTCCACCCCCTCACTTTAAATCTGGAGGTGTCTTCGGGCTTAAAATGAGTTTCTTGGAGGCAACATATAGATGGGTTTTGTTTTTTTATCCATTCTGATACCCTGTGTCTTTTGACAGGGGCATTTAGCCCATTAACATTCAGGGTAACTATTGAGAGATATGAATTTAGTGCCATTGTATTGCCTGTAAGTTGACTGTTACTGTATATGGTCTCTGTTCCTTTCTGATCTACCACTTGTAGGCTCTCTCTTTGCTTAGAGGACCCCTTTCAATATTTCCTGTAGAGCTGGTTTGGTATTTGCAAATTCTTTCAGTTTTTGTTTGTCCTGGAAGCTTTTAATCTCTCCTTCTATTTTCAATGATAGCCTAGCTGGATATAGTATTCTTGGCTGCATGTTTTTCTCGTTTAGTGCTCTGAAAATATCATGCCAGCTCTTTCTGGCCTGCCAGGTCTCTGTGGATAAGTCAGCTGCCAATCTAATATTTTTACCATTGTATGTTACAGACTTCTTTTCCCGGGCTGCTTTCAGGATTTTCTCTTTGTCACTGAGACTTGTAAATTTTACTATTAGGTGACGGGGTGTGGGCCTATTCCTATTGATTTTGAGGGGCGTTCTCTGAACCTCCTGAATTTTGATGCTCGTTCCCTTTGCCATATTGGGGAAATTCTCCCCAATAATTCTCTCCAGTATACCGTCTGCTCCCCTCTCTCTTTCTTCTTCTTCTGGAATCCCAATTATTCTAATGTTGTTTCGTCTTATGGTGTCACTTATCTCTCCAATTCTCCCCTCGTGGTCCAGTAGCTGTTTGTCCCTCTTTTGCTCAGCTTCTTTATTCTCTGTCGTTTGGTCTTCTATATCACTAATTCTTTCTTCTGCCTCATTTATCCTAGCAGTGAGAGCCTCCATTTTTGATTGCACTTCATTAATAGCTTTTTTTATTTCAACTTGGTTAGATTTTAGTTCTTTTATTTCTCCAGAAAGGGCTTTTATATCTCTCGAGAGGGTTTCTCTAATATCTTCCATGCCTTTTTCGAGCCCGGCTAGAACCTTGAGAATTGTCATTCTGAACTCTAGATCTGACATATTACCAATGTCTGTATTGATTAGGTCCCTAGCCTTCGATACTGCCTCTTGTTCTTTTTTTTGTGTTGAATTTTTCCGTCTTGTCATTTTGTCCAGATAAGAGTATATGAAGGGGCAAGTAAAATACTAAAAGGGTGGCAACAACCCCAGGAAAAAATGCTTAACCAAATTAGAAGAGATCCAAAATCGTGAGGGGGGAGAAAGGGGATAAAAAGAGGTTCAAAAAGGAAGAAAGAAAAAAAAAGAAAAAAGAAAAGAAAAAAAAAAGAAAAAAGAAAAGCAAAGAATTAAAAAAAAAAGGAAAACACCTAAGAAAAATGTAAAAATGAAAAAATATATATATTAGATAAACTAGTAAAAAATCGTTAAAAAAGAAAAAGGTAACAGTTAAAAAAAAAAAATTTTACCCGAAGGCGAGAAAAAAAAAAAAACAAAAAATGAAAAAGAAAAAAATTAAATTAACTGCAAGACTAAAAAAAAAAAAATCACAGGGAAAAAGCCATGAGTTCCGTGCTTGGCTTTCTCCTCCTCTGGAATTCTGCTGCTCTCCTTGGTATTGAAACCGCACTCCTTGGTAGGTGAACTTGGTCTCGGCTGTATTTCTTGTTGATCTTCTGGGGGAGGGGCCTGTTGTAGTGATTCTCAAGTGTCTTTGCCCCAGGCGGAATTACACCGTCCTTACCCGGGGCCGGGGTGAGTAATCCGCTCGGGTTTGCTTTCAGGAGCTTTTGTTCCCTGAGCGCTTTCCGTAGAGTTCTGGAGGACGGGAATACAAATGGCGGCCTCCTGGTCTCCGGCCCGGAGGAGCCGAGAGCCCAGGGCCGCACTCCTCAGTGCGCCCTCAGAGAACAGCGCCCAGTTACTCCCGTCTGCCTGACCTCCGGCCGCGCTCCGAGCTCTCCGAGCCTGCGACCAGTTCAAGGTAACACCGAGCTGTGAGCTTACTGTCGGCTCTGTCTCTGTAGCCGGCTTTCCCGTTCCAATACCCGCAAGGTCTGCGACACTCAGACACCCCCGATCCTTCTGTGACCCTGCGGGACCTGAGGCCACGCTGAACCCGCGTGGGCTTCGCCCCGGTTTAGCCTCTGGAGCGATGTCCCTCAGCGGAACAGACTTTTAAAAGTCCTGATTTTGTGCACCGTTGCTCCGCCGCTTGCCGGGAGCCGGCCCCTCCCCCCGGGGTCTATCTTCCCGTCGCTTTGGATTCACTTCTCCGCCGGTCCTACCTTTCAGAAAGTGGTTGTTTTTCTGTTTCCAGAATTGCTGTTCTTCTTCTCTTCGATCTGCCGATGGATTTTCAGGTGTTTGCAATCTTTAGATAAGCTATCTAGCTGATCTCCGGCTAGCTGAAGCAGTCTCAGCCTGCTACTTCTCCGCCATCTTGACTCCTCCCCCCCCATTTATTGAGTTCTTAATTTCAGAAATTTTAGTTTCAATTTCTTGCATTCCCATTTGAAAATACTTTATATTTTCCATTTCCCTGTTTAAATTCATGTTGTCATTTAAATTCTTGAAAATATTAATCAGCTGTTTTAGTGTCCATGCCTAGTTAAATACTTCCTTCAAATTTTCCTGGGTGTTTATTTTTCTATTGTCCTTCGACCAATTTATATTGTATGCATGACTGGTTATTTTTCATTGAATGCTAGCCATTTTCTATGAAAATTTTAGAGATAATCTGAGGCTGTTGATGATGTTATATTTCTCCAAAGAGTATTTATTCTTGCTTCTGGCAGTCAGTCTAAAAAAGATTTCTAATCTTTAATCCTATCAAAGATTCAGCTGACGCTAAGTGAACTTCTGACTTAGGGAGAGCAGGTCTATTTCTGGTTCACCCTAACACTCAGGTAGCCCTTTAGGGTTGGAATTTAAGACCAAGAGTATTTATGGGGCTATAACTCCATTGCATGTATTAAACTCTATTTTTTGCCCCCAAACTGTCACAAATTCTATTTCTCTTTTGACTTCTTTTTTCTCTGAGATATTAACTCTGCATGTCCTTGCTGTATAGTGACTCTGATGATTTAAAAAAATGTTTCATCCAGTTTTGCTCTCTCTTCTCTTCAACATGGTTCTGAGACAAGCTAGTAAATCATTTTTAGGAACACACCTCTTCCCAGTTGGCTTTTTAGTCTCCTATCTTGAAAATGAGTAGACAGGGGCACCTGGGTGGCTGAGTGGGTTGAAGCCTCTGCCTTCGGCTTCGGTCTGATCCTGGGGTCCTGGGATCGAGCCCCACATTGGGCTCTCTGCTCGGCACGAGGCCTGCTTCTCCCTCTCTCTCCGCCTACTTGTAATCTCTGTCTGTCAAATAAATAAATAAATAAATAAATAAATCTTTAAAAAAAATAAGTAGACAATAAAAGCTTACCCAATTCTGAAAAGAATTTGAATATAGAAATCAGAACATCAAGTTACTCACCTTAAATATATATATATAATTTTTATCTGTCAATTATATATCAATAAAGTTGAAAAATTGTGCTAAGACAGTTTAATACATATATGGAAAAATAATAAAATTGTATCTCCTGTCCACAATCAGTTCAAGATTGCTTAAGACCTTAAAATTGAAAAGCCAAAATCTTACACTAAAAAATAAAAGAATATTTTAAAAAATAAAAAAGAACTAAAATATTGAAGATAGACCAAAACTAAGAGATTAAAAAGTGCAACCCCCAAAAAGCATATGCTATGCTAATAGAAGTCCAGCAAGGTGTCATCAATATCCTTAGAGAAATAAGAGAAGATAGTGGTACCCATGAAATAAGAAAGAATGATACAAAATTATTTATAAGTCAAATAACAAAATAGCAACTTGAAGAATTGAGAAAATTTTGAAAGGAAGTAAATACACTTACAAAATTTTTCAAATCAAACATCTTGGAAATCCTAAAAAAAACCCAGAGTCATAAGCATGTATATGGCTTAGAAGCCATGTGACTCAGAGAAAATATTAGCCTTATATTGTTTTTTACAGCCTTGGAGAGAGAATCAGGATAAAATTAAGCAATGAATTTTAGTAGCTAATGATTAGTGATAAAAATATCAAAAAGTTTTCAAGGTATAAATTTCTAACAAATGCTTTATGATAGTAATTAATTATTAAATATTAATCCCTTGTTATTTGGATTTTATTTTTTATTTTTATTTTTTTAAGTTTTTTTTTTGAGAGAGAGAGAGAATGAGAGAGAACAAGAATGAGAAGGGGAAGGTCAGAGGGAGAAGCAGACCCCCTGCTGAGCAGGGAGCTCGATGCGGGACTCAATCTTGGGACTCTAGGATCATGACCTGAGCTGAAGGCAGTTGTTCAACCAACTGAGCCACCCAGGTGCCGTGTTATTTGGATTTTAGAAATTACATTTTTATAAAAGCCACAAATACATGAAATATATAGTCTAATCTGATGATTCAGTCATCAAAGTCATTGAAAATCTGACTCTTTGAATTTTGCTATCTTGGATGGACATCACTTCTTATGAAAATGTATCCAAATTTTGGTCATTCTGGTGTCTAAGAAAATATAAAAGCAGCATAAATGCTAACCTTTAGAGTCCAAACCTATAAAATAAAGACAAATTCCCAGAAGCAGTACTAATGATCTGCATTCAACCCCACAGTTTTCAGTCTGATACTGTCTTGATCACAGCCAAACAGAATGTAAGCTCTACTCTCAAAATCCCATAAGAGATTTTAGGACAATTATTTTATTCTTCCATTTTAGTTTTTACTATTAATCATAGAACCTGTAGTGTTGAGAAACAATGCAGAGAAACTACTATTTGAAATATACACTTAACATAACAACATTATGAAACCACATGACATAATATGGTAATTAGTAAATATATATTCTGAGCTCTTTAGCAAACCCATACTCAAGAATTAAGTTATTTCAAGTTTATGTGCCATATCATATCATAATGTTTCTTTTCTCACAAATGGAAAGGGGAAGAGGAATTGTGTTATCGTCTTCACCTATTCCCACCCTTGACAGCCTATAATAAGCTTTGAGATTCTCCTCCTCCTTTACTACAGAACAGTGAGTCACCTAGAGTTACATAACACTCAGTTCCTAGGAATCTAAATTTCTAATTTTCTCCTTAATCTCAAAAGTGCTTATTGCTTAAAGCAAACAACCACAACAAAACAGTTTTAAGGAAATATTGATGACAGCAAAAAGAAGGAGGGAAATTGCAAACAATTGCCAGGATGTGTAAACTGTGATGATTGTCTTTTCATGAACTCAGAATCATGCAAGTATCGAGTCTCCATTTGCATGAACCTGAGAGTGAACATCTCCTTAGTTTGTACCCTAGGCACCTTGTTTGTCTCACCCTATTTCCTACTATGAATGGAAAATTTTTTTTAGAGATTTATTTATTATTTTGAAAGAGAAAGAGAGGGAGAGAGAGCTCATACATGTCGTGGGGGAGAGGAAGAGGGAGTATCTCAAACAGATTCCCTGCTAAGCACAGAATCCCATGTGGGCTTAATCCCACAACCCTAAGACATGACCTGAGCCAAAATCAAGAGTTGGATGCTTAACCAACAGAACCACCCAGGTGCCCCACTGCAACATATTCTTGACCTATATGTTTGAGGAAATTATTGCAGCATCAATTGTGACTACTGAAACAAAATAGGTGCTATAGAGGATAAATTGAATAAATTTTCATACATACTTATCATAAAATTAATAGAATACTATGCTGTTGTTCAAAAGAATGAGTGAGCTCTCTATGTAATGATATAGAAAGATCTCTAATGTCTGTCATTATATGAAAATATCAGAAGAGCAGAACAGTGTTTTTCATATGCTCCAATTTGTGATTTAAAAAAAATTAAAGACTATTTTATTTAGTTTTGAATAAAATGTCTCTAAAAGGAAACAAACAAAAAAACCCTCTAGCTAATAGCTGTTGCTTCTTGAAAAGGGAACTAAGCTGAAAAACATCAGTTGGAAACAGAGACTTCCTTTTTGAACTTTTAAAATATTGTTTCAAGTGTATATGGTACCTACTGAAAATTACAGAAACAAATAAAATGAAAGCTTTTCATTGTACTCAGCAAAAAGAGGTCGCAAATAACCTTAGTAGTGGTTCCTTCAGGGACCTGGTAGGCATAGGAACAATATTGCACTGGATTAAAGAATTACACTGAAGTAAATGGAGACATTCTAGTGCCATTTTAAAGCTCTTTGGCCCTGGATAGGATAAGAGTAATAAGATAGTAGCCAGGTGTGGACTGAAGGTCATGAAATTGAGGGGCTAAACATCTACATGAATACTGATGTCACTCAACAGAGCAGAATACAGTGGGTAACTTACTTAAATAGTCTCTACCTGTTTTGCTTCTACATCTAAATAAGGGTTAATGGTATATCCAGTGTTTTGCATGATCCAAGTATGATTGTCTAAACTCCAAGAATGATTGTCTAAAAGTTATTTACTGGAATTGGACAGCCTGATTTCAATTGGACAGTCGGCTTCTGATTCTGTTAAACTGTGTAGGATTGGCGAGTTATTTTGTTTCCCTGTATCTCACTTTCCTTATATGCCAATTTTATATATATATATATGCTTTGAGGATTAAATGAGTTAATAGAGGTAAAGCACTTAGAACGATGCCTGGCACAGAGTAAATATTGTGTGTATTAGTTTCCTAGTGCTGCCATAACAAAATGCTAAACATTGTGTGGCTTAAATCACAGAAATATATTTTCTCATGATCTTGTAGGCTAAAAATCTGAGATTAAGGTGTCAGGAAGGTTGGCTTCTTCTGAGACTTCTCTCCTTGGCTTGTAGATAGTTATCTTGTCCCTGTATCTTCACATGATTTTCTTTCTATGTGTGTCTATGTCCTAATCTCTTCTTCTTATAAAAGCACCAGTAATATTGGATTAGGGCTCACCCTAATGCCCTCATTTAACCTTACATACCTCTTTAAAGTCCATACTTTCTAATAAATCACATTCTTGAGTATTGAGGTTAGGACTTCAACATATGAGTTTTGGGTGGACATAGTTCAGCCCATAACACTGTTTGTGGCTGATGTAGTGTTCAGGATAATGGCAGATGTTTGGATACATAAGATATCAGTGATACTTTGTATTAGTGTCTTCATGGATTAAGGGGAGGACCAGAGGCTTTATAGATGACAGCAGTGAGAAAGGGGAAAGAGTGGTTTAACCTCTGGAAATTAAAATGAATAATTGTTGCATTAACTTGATTTATTCTTTAAGTCCTTAGAACCTCTCAATGGAAAACACTAAGAAATCTGTGGACACAAGTAGTTTGTGTATACAATGCTCTAGCTTAGCCCTTAGCTTTTATTTGGATAGGGAATAATGAAGTTTGGGGAAGAGTTACATACCAGATAGCACAAAATTTGAGTTAAATCTGTATGTATGCAATATATTCTTATCATGAGGTCAAATTTCTGTTTAGCTCTAATTACTAACAATGTCAGAGATTTTTTTTTAACAAAGATTTTTTTAAAATAGTTCTAAGAACTGTTGACTTATAACTTCGAGATTATCAATGTTTATTATCAGAAACTACATTTGTTAGTGCAGAAAGCAGGATTTGTTGACTTCAAATTGTAAACTCTGGTGACAAAATTTCTGTAATCTATGGAGGTTGCATTTAACACCGATAACCACTGAAGGTTAAATTTACTCAACATTTTTGGATAATTAACCTGCTTACTATGACCATACTGACCGAGCTTTAATTACTCAGCCGGTATAAAAGATGATGCAGATTCCTTTAGAATTCAGAACATGTCTAAAGTCTTTTTGTGTAAAAGTTATTTTCAGTGTAAAATAAATAGCATACAGAATAACTGGAAACAAGGCTGAATTTCAGTCTTCCATAATGAGCTGGTAGCATGAACATCAATGGGGTGTTTTTCTCCAAGAAGATGAAAAAACAATGTCCTGAAAGTGGCAAGGGGAACTGAAGTGTGGAAAAAGAGTATTCCCCCTTGAAAGGGCTTTACGTGAAGCTGAGTCTTTGAAGGGAGAGGCCTGGCTCTGTTTCAACAAGAAAACAGAGGAAATCTCCAAGAGGAGGATGAGAATATGGGAAGTTTGTAACCATAGAAAAGGGAGTTCTTCAGGGTTCAGGGGGAATCTTTTGGAGAGTGGGAAGCAGTGAGAGTTGGGAATGGGAGTGAAAAGGCACAGGGCATTCTGAAAATGTGAATGTGGCAGAGGATGGTCAGAAGACCCGAGACTTCCTATATTTGGGAGGTGACCAAGTGTTACAGAGATAAGAGATACATGGATTTAGCTTTCCATAATTCTGCCAAGTTAATTATCCCACTGGTGGACTGGATGGGCACTCAGGCCTTTCAAGCGTCAGCCAAGATCCAGATGGATTGCATTTTCAATACAGCTCAAGTCAGGATGCCTGAGTGGCTCAGTCAGTTAAGCATCTGCCTTTGGCTTGGGTTGTGATCCCAGGATCCTAGGATCAAGTCCTGTATTGGGCTTCTTGCTCTGCAGGGAGCCTGCTTTCTTCTTCTACCTCTGCCTGCAGCTCCCCTACTTGTGTTCTCTCTCTCTCTCTGAAAAATAAACTATATAGGGGCGCCTGGGTGGCTCAGTGGGTTAAGCCTCTGCCTTCGGCTCAGGTCATGCTCTCAGGATCCTGGGATCGAGCCCCGCATCGGGCTTTCTGCTCAGCAGGGGGCCTGCTTCCTCCTCTCTCTCTCTGCCTGCCTCTCTGCCTCCTTGAGATCTCTGTCAAATAAATAAATAAAAATCTTTAAAAAAAAATAAAATAAATAAAATATATATATATATATATATATATATATATATATGGACAGCTCAAGTTACTGGGAAAGGATTCCAGCCTCTTAAGAGGGTCAGGCTGAGGTCTTCATTAATTATGAAGTTCCAGGGGCACCTGGGTGGTTCAGTCGGTTAAAACTTCTGCCTTCGGCTCAGGTCATGATCCCAGGGTCCTGGGATCGAGCCCGACATTGGGCTCTCTGCTCAGCAGGGAGCCTGCTTCCTCCTCTCTCTCTCTCTCTCTGCCTGCTTCTCTGCCTACTTGTGATCTCTACCTGTCAAATAAATAAATCTTTAATTGTGAAGTTCCACGAGAGGATTTGGGCTCCAGGCTATTGGAAATGGGCTCCTTGGGAGTCATTAGAGCCCAGGCGGATACATCAGATGGCCTGGTCCCTAGGAGCTATGGTTTACTTATGATCTAACTGAAGTCCTATATCTTCTTATTAACCTTGAATACTCCTGGTGAGCCACGTACAGATGCAGGGTCTTATTTACCAGTGCAGAGAGGAAGGTGTGGCTAGATGAAATATGAAAAGCATGGTAGAAAAAAGTTTGGAAAAGAATGAATTGTTGACTTCTGAGTATGTTGAGTTTGGGAACATAAGTGGACCACTCAGGTATAACTGAGAAGCAGGTAGTTTTAACTGTAGCCTAAAGAGAAAGGAAGGCAGGAAAGTTGGGAAACTTGCCAAGAGAGCTTCGTCCTGTCCTCATCCATGGTATGCCTGGATTGTTGGGGAAAGACTGTATGTTGGCTCTCAGATTCTTTCTCCTGCTCTCTACCTCACTCACTTTATTTGTCGTTTATCCTTTCTTCGGTTTCTGCCTCTTTTTCCATTTGACCCTTTCTCTTATCCATCAAGCATGATTAGGTTTTCATTGCCTAAATAAATGTTCCTGAGTTCTGGTTCTTCTGCAAGCTACTGCCCCCTACCTCTTCACACACATTCTTTTTTTTTTTTTTTTTTTATAACTTTTTCCAAATAAGAGGTGTATTTGGTGCCTACACTTTGTTCTTCTATTCTTTAGTTCCTTGAGATTTCACTTTCATAACTCTGTGGGAGATAGTCCTTAATTCATTTGGGGAGGTGTGTGGAGAGATCAGTGAAATAGATAAAGGGGATGAAGAAGTATAATATTCCAGTTATAAAATAAGTCATGGAGATGAAAATTATAGCATAGGAAATATAGTCAGCAATATTGTTGGGATGTCTGGGTGACTCAGTGAGTTGAGCATCAGACTCTTGGTTTTGGCTCAGGTCATGATCTCAGGGTCATGATCTCAGGGTCATGAGATAGAGCTCCATAATTAGGCTCCTTGCTCAGTAGGGAGTCTGCTTCTCTCCCTCTCCTTTTGCCCCTCCCCTGCTTGTGTGCTCACTCTCTGTCTTTCTCTCAAATAAATAAATCTTAAAAAAATAATGTAATAATGTACAGATGTACAGGTGACAGATGTTAACCACACTTACCATGGTGAACACTGAACAATGTACAGATTTGTCATATCAATATACTGTATACCTGAAATTATTATGACATTATATGTCAACTATACTTCAATAATAATTTAAAATTTTTTCTCAGATGAGAAGCTAGTTTTCAACTAATTGCCAATTACAAGTAGTCATCCTGCTGACCTCTTGGCAGTGTTCAGTATTGTTGAGCTCACTCTATTGATTCTCTTTCCTAGCCCTTGGCTGCTTTTCTTCCTCATTTTTCTCCTATCTCTTCTCTCTAAGCTTCACTAGATCCTCTTCCCTGGTTTTATGTTAAAGTTAGATATTCTGTATATTCCGTCTGTTGGATGCTTCATCCACCTAAAATCATGAGGAGGGTGGCTACCTGAAAGCTTTGAGGTGCTCAGGGACACACTCGCCAGTTGCAACCATCAATGTCACTTTAAGGACTCACCACCATCACCTGCTGCCACGACCATCACCAAAAGTAGAAGCAGGAAGATTTGTATGTGAATTTTCACCTAATATTCAAATGACTAAAAATATTTCACTAAAATAGGAGAGTCACAGAATGCAACCTACCACTTCGCATTCTGCAACTCTCAGCTCCAAGCTCCCAAAGCTGATTAAATTTGCACCACGTGCATTGCCCTGTATTGTGACCTCTATTACATTCCTTCAAGTAAAGGTGGTTCCTGACAGGGTGTTGAGAATTGGCTCCACTTAATTATCATCAAACCTACCCTCCTTTGTCCCTCTTATGTGTTGTCAGTATGATGAAAGTCTGTAGGATTAAGACATGAGGGCATTTAAGGTTTTATGAAAGTAAGCAGGTCATAATTGGGTGTTTAGAAGTTTTACACATTTGCTCTGACTCCCAGGCTTGATGTAAGATATCAGGTCTGAGACCCCTGGTGCAACACTGCCTTTGAGCCTCTTATCTGTCACTTTGCTTATTTTCTCAGCCCACCTAATCTTCTTCTCTAGCCCTGATTCCTGTCCTGTCACTCTCAAGTGATCCATATCCATACTTCCAAGTGCTGATTGGATAACTCCACATAGATGTCCTGCAGGCATCTTGACCTCAATTCATAACTGAACCTATTTCCTGTTCCCCCAACCCTTCATTCCCTCTTCCAAATAAAAACATACCTGTGGTCTCTACCTTCATAAATACCAACTATCCCCAACTCCTTCTCTCTTTCCAACCCCAGCAAACATTACCCTTGATATCGACTCTTTGATGTTTCTCCTATCTGTTAACTCCCTCACCCCCACTTCCACTGCCCTCGTTTTATGCCTCATCATTTACTGCCTGGATTTGTAATAACCTCCAGCTACTTCCCTTTCCAATCTGTCTTTTACAGTTTTGTCAGAAATGTGTCCTTTAAAAATAAATATATTCAGCTCCTGGATAAAAGTCTCTATTGAGGGGCACCTGGGTGTCTCAGTTCGTTAAGTGTCTGACTTCAGCTCAAGTCATGATCCTGGGGTCCTGGAATTGAGCCCCACAAGCCCCATGTCTTCTCCCTCTCCCTCTGCCTCTCCTACTGCTGGTGCTCACTCTCTTGCACATGCTTGTTCTCCCTCTCTCTCATAAATAAATAAAATATTTCTTTAAAAAAAAACTGTTGAGGGACGCCTGGGTGGCTCAGTGGGTTAAGCCGCTGCCTTCGGCTCAGGTCATGATCTCGGGGTCCTGGGATCGAGTCCCGCATCGGGCTCTCTGCTCGGCGGGGAGCCTGCTTCCCTCTCTCTCTCTCTCTGCCTGCCTCTCCGACTACTTGTGATTTCTCTCTGTCAAATAAATAAATAAAATCTTTAAAAAAAAAAAACTGTTGAAGCCTTGTTACATGCAAGACTAAATCCAAACTCATTAACCTGGCTTTCAGGCTTGATCATTATGTGACCCCAAAATAATTTTCTCTTAGAGATTTTTTAAAATTTGTGTAAAATTTACATACAGTGAAATGTACATATATAAGGGGTACAACTTGATTACTTTTGACAAATGTACACATACCCATAACCAACACCTCAATCAAAATATAGAACATTTCCATCACTCTAGAAAATTCCCTCATGCCCTTTTCAATCAGTTTCCACATTCCCATAGAAAATCACTATTACAATCTTTATCATATTGATTAATGTTGTCTATTCTCAACATGAAGAATGTGTTATTTTTTCACACAACATAATGTTTTTGAGGCTCATTTATATACTGTTTCACGTATCAGTTGTTCACTATATTTTTTTTTATTGCTCAGGGGTATTCCATTCAATTTAAAGTTGTTTCTGTTTCAGGGCCATAGTGATAAAGCAACTATAAATGTTCTTTTTCTTCATTAAATTTTTTTAATTTATCAAACATAGATCTAATTCATTCATTTTAACAGTCCTATAATATCAGTTGAATGAATATGCCACAGTTTATTTCCTTTTTGATAGACATTCATATTGTTTCTAATCTTTTATAAACAAGGCCTTTGTACTAATCTTGTGTGCCCATGTGAGGTTTCTCTAAGTAATTATCTGGAGGTGGAGTTCTTAGACAATAGAGTAGCTTATTCTATTGTTATTGCCAAGGTGTCCTCCTATTTGTTTCTATTCTCATCATCCGTGTTTGGTATTTGCTGTTTTTCCACATTTTTGCTGATTCCTAACATTTTTAGACCTTTTAAATTTTGCCAGTGTGATGGGTATCATTGATTACTCATGACATTGGACATCCTTCAGTATGTTTAATGACTCTTTTGATTTTCTTTTCTCTGAATTATCTGTTCATATCATTTGCCCATTTTTCTATTGAGTTTTTGCCCTTACTGATTTCTAGAAATTTTAATTTCTGCATCTCTAATCCTTTGCTTATTTTATGTGTTGGAAATGCCTTCTTCCAATATGTTGTGGTAAGTCTTTTGACTTGGTTTTTAGTGACTTCTATTTTAATTTATCAGTCTTTTCCTTTAAGGTTTAAATTTTTGTGTGTGAGTCTTATTTCCTTTTCTACTTTGATAGTATAAAAAATATTCTCTTATATGAGTTTTATTGTTTAGCTTTTTACATTTAGGCTTTTAATCCATCTGGAATTTATTTTTTAAATTTATTTTATTTTTTAAATTTAAAATCCACTAATTAACATATAATGCATTATTTTTTTCAGGGGTATAGGTCTGTGATTCATCAGTCTTATATAATACCCAGTGCTTATTATAACACATACCCTCCTCAATGTCCATCACCCAGTTACCCCAACTCCCTCCCCCATCCCCTCCAGTAACCCTCAGTTTGTTTCCTAAATCCAAAGAAGACATACAAATGGCTAACAGACATTTGAAAAAATGTTCAACATCACTAGTCATCAGGTAAATACAAATCAAAACCCCAATGAGATGCCACGTTACACCAGTTAGAATGGCAAAAAATTAAGATGACAGGAAACAACCAGTGTTGGCAAGGATGTGGAGAAAGGGGAACCCTCTTACACTGTTGGTGGAAATGCAAGCTGGTGCAACCACTCTGGAAAACAGTATGGAGATTCCTTAAGATGTTAAAAATAGAGCTACCCTACAATCCAGCAATTGCACTACTAGGTATTTACCCCAAAGATATAGATGTAGTGAAAAGAAGGAGCACATGCACCCCAGTGTTCATAGCAACAATGTCCAGGATAGCCAAACTGTGGAAGGAGCCATGGTGCCTTTCAACAGTTGAATGGATAAAGAAGATATGGTTCATATATACAATGGAATATTACTCAGCCATCAGAAAGCATGAATACCCAACATTTTCATCGACGTGGATTGTGTTTCATGGACTGGAGGGGATTGTGCTAAGTGAAATAAGGCAAGTAGAGAAAGATAATTATTATATGGTTTCACTCATATGTGGAACATAAGGAATCGTGTGGAAGACCACAGAGGAAGGGAGGAAAAACTGAATGGGAAGAAATCAGAGATGGAGATAATCCATGAGAGACTCTGGACTCCAGGAACCAAACTGAGGGTTACAGAGGGGAGGGGTGTCGGGATGGTATAGCTGGGTGCTGGGTATTAAGGAGGGCACATGTTATGATGAGCACTGGTGTTATATGCAACTAATGAATCGATGAACACTACATCAAAAACTAATGATGTACTATATGATGGTTAATTGAACATAATAATAATAAAAAAAGAGTCTCTTATGGTTTGTCTCCCTTTCTGGTATCATCCTGTTGCATTTTTTCCTCTCTTCCCCTATAATCCCCTGCCTTGTTTCTTAAATTCCACATATCAGTAAGATCATATTACTCAGCCATCAAAAAAATGAAATCTTGGGCGCCTGGGTGGCTCAGTGGGTTAAGCCGCTGCCTTCGGCTCAGGTCATGATCTCAGGGTCCTGGGATCGAGTCCCGCATAGGGCTCTCTGCTCAGCAGGGAGCCTGTTTCCCTCTCTCTCTCTCTGCCTGCCTCTCAGTCTACTTGTGATTTCTCTCTGTCAAATAAATAAATAAAATCTTAAAAAAAAAAAAAGAAATCTTGCCATTTGCAATGACATGGGTGGAACTAGAGAATATTATGCTAAGCAAATTAAGTCAGTCAGAGAAAGACAATAATAAACATTTTTATATATGAACGTTTTGTGAAATTATGCTTTCATTTTTCTCAGGTAAATATATAGGAGTGGGATTGCTGGGTCACATGTATAGTTATATATATCGATAGACATATAGATACACACACACACACACACACACACACACATAGTTGTACACTTGTATAGATGTATAGTTACCTGTCTAATAAAAGTTTGTTAAACAGTTCTCCAAAGTGATTGTATCATTTCCATGTCTCCAGCAATATATGAGTTGCTCCATATCCTTGATAAAATTTGGTGTTGCCAGTCTTTTTAATTATAGCCATTCTAATGGTTTAATACTGGTTTTAATAGCTCACTGTGGTTTTATTTTCCACTTCCTGGATTACTTTTAAATTTGAGCACTTTTCTATGTGCTTATTGGGCATTACTATGTCTTCTTTTCCTAAGTGTCTTTTCAAGTATTTTTATCATTTAAATTGAGTTTATTACCTTTATATTATTACATTAAAATCATTCTTTTTATATCTTTACTACAAGCCCTTTGTCAGGCAACTATGTTGTGAATACTTTCTGCCAGTCTCTAGCTTGCCTTAAATTTTCTCTATTGTCTACTTTAATAAACAGAAGTTTTAAATTTTTATGAAGTCAATTTATCTATTTTTATTTTATATTTAATGATTTCTGTGCCCTATTTAAGAAATCTTTACCTATGCCTAGATAGCACAAATAGTCTCTAGTAGCTTTCTTCTAGAAGTTTTATAGTTTTAGCTATTGCATTCACACCTATTATACAACATGTGTTTATGTTTGCATATGTTGTCAATGTTCATTATTTTCCATATGTATATCCACTTGGTCAGGAGTCATATGTTTAAAGGAATTTCCTTTCCCTATTGAATTGCTTTAGCGCCTATATTAAAAATCAATTGGCCTTACAAACCTGGATCTACTTTTGCATTTGTTATTCTCCTCCATTCGTCTGCTTTTATGCCAATATGATATCATATTGATTAATGTAGCTTTATAGTAATTCTTGAAGTTAGGCGGTGCAAGTGGCCCAGGTTTTATGTCTTTTTCAAGATCATTTTTTTAAAATTTAATTTCTTTTCAGTGTACCAGAATTCATTGTTTATGCACCACACCCAGTCCTCCATGCAATACATGCCCTCCATAATACCATCACCAGGCTCCCCCAACCCTCCATCCCCTGCACCTTCAAAACCCTCAGATGGTTTTTCAGAGTCCATAGTCTCTCATGGTTCATCTCATTTTGACTATTCTCTGTCCCTTGTGTTTTAGTATAAGTTTTAGAATCAGTTTGTCAAATTCTATTTTTAAAAACCTGCTACAGTTGTGATTAGGGTTGTACCAAATCTATAGATGAAATTGAAGATAATCAACATCTTAACAATACTGAATTTTACAATCTATTTGCCATGGTATAATTGTCCCACTTATTTAGGTCTTTTATAATTTCTTCCAGCAATATTTTATAGTTTTCAGTGTAGAAGCTTATCTAGTATTTGTAAAATGTACTAAGATATATTTATGTTTTTGACACTATTACAAATGGAATTTTCAAATTTCATTATTCAATTACTTGCTGCAAATACTTAAAAATCAAGTTGGATTTTTATGTTGGCCTTGTATCCCGGGACCTTGATAAATTCACTAATTAGTTCTATTAGTTGTCTTTAGACTCCTTAAGATTTTCAAAGTAAAAATCACATTGACTGTAAAAATAAAATAGTTTTACTTTTTCTTTCCAATATACCTTGTTTTATTGCCTTATCACATTAGGCAGGATCTTTAGTACGTTGTTGACTAGAGATGGTAAAAGAACATCTTCAATTTGTTCCCAAACTCAGGGGAACACATTTAGCATTTCATCACTAGGGATAATTCTAGCTGTATGCTTTTTTGTAGATGCCTTTACTCAACTTGAGGAAGCTCATTTTATTCCTAGTTCTCTGAGTTTCTATCATAAATGGATGTACAGTTTTTGTCAAATGCTTTTCTTCATCTATCAAGATAATATTATAGTTTTTCTCCTTTATTCTGTCAGTGGTTAATTACATTGATTGATCTTAACATTTAACTAGCTTTATATTCTTTAGAGAAATCCTATTTGGTTATGGTGTATTGTCCTTTTATATATTTTTATATATATACAGTAATAAATATATATACACAATATACTATAGATTAGGTATAATCTACTACTACTTTTATATGTTCTTGGCTTCAATCTACTACTACTATTCAATCTACTACTACTATTGTTTTGTTAAGGAATTTTGCATCTGAGTTCATAACACACATCGATCTATAAGTTTCTTTTAGTCTTTGTCAATATTTGACATTGTGATTTTGCTGGTCTCATAAAACCAAGTTAAGAGGTGTTAACCCTTCTCCTATTTTCTGAAATAATTTACAAAGTATGGGTAATATTTCATCCTTAAGTGTTTGATATAATTCATAGGTAAAGCAACATGGTTTTGGAGGTTTTTGTGTAAAGAATTTGTATTAGCAATTTCATTTTTAGTAGCTACAGTAAATTCATATTTTCTATTTCTTGTTAATTTTCTTTTGATGAATTTGTCCATTTTATCAAAAATATTGAGCTTATTGGGATGAATTTGTACATAATATTGCCATAGTATCCTCTTACTATCTATAATATTTTTAGTGACATCCTTTTTTTAATTCATGGTATTAAGAATTTGTGTTTTTCTTTTTCTTGATCATCCTCCGGAGTTTTCCAATTTTATTTATTCAAAGAATCAACTTTTGGCTTCATTGATTTTCTGTTGTTTACCCACTTACTGTTTTATTGATTTTTTTCCCCTCATCCTTATGATTTCCTTACTTTTATTTATTTTTTTATTTACTCTTCTTATTTTATCTTTTTTAGGGAGGAAAATTAATTTGGTTTTAAACTTTTCTCATTTTAAATATAAGCATTTAAAACAGTGAACTTTCCACTGAATACTGTATTCATAGTATGCCACAAAATTTGGTATACTTTCACTCGGTTCTAAATAATTTCTAATCTCCCTTAGAATTTCTTTTTTGACCCACATTTTATTTAAAATGTGTTGTTTAATTCCCTAATATTTAAGGACTTTCCAGATGTCATATTGTTATTGATTTCTAATTTTCTTCTATTATAATCAGAGAATATACCAAGTAGGATTTTGGTCTTTTGAAATAAATTAAAACTCACTGTTACGACCTGGCATATGGTCTATCTTGGTGACTATTTCACAGACACGTGAAAAGAATGTGTATTCTGAGGGGGGTCGGGAGAGGGTGGTGGGTTATGGACATTGGGGGGATGTGTGCTGTGGTGAGTGCTGTGAAGTGTGTAAACCTGGCGATTCACACACTTGTGCCCCTGGGGCTAAAAATACATTATATGTTTATTAAAAAAAATTTAAAAAGAAATTTAAAAAAGAATGTGTATTCTGTACTTTTGGGATAAAATATTCTAGAAATATTAATTAGGTCAAGTTCATCGATCATCTTGTTCAAATCTTCTATATCCCTACTAGGGTTTTTTTGTTTTGTTTTGTTTTGTTTTGTTTTGTTTTGTTTTTTGTCTACTTGGTCTATTAATTCCTGAAAAGGGAGTCTTAAATTCTCCACCTTGTGAATTTGTCTCTTTGCCTCTTTATTTTGTCAGTTCTGAGTTTATGCATTTTTAAAAATGTTATTTAACTTTCTTATGTATGTCCTTCTGGTGAATTGACCTTATCATTTTGAAATAATCTTCTTTATTTTTGTTTAATGTACCATGTTTTGAAGTTTATTCTGTAAGAAATTAATATAGCTACATCAGCTTTCTGTTGCTTACTGTCTGTGTGATTTATCATTTTCCATTCTTTTATTTTCTTTATATAAAATGTGTTTCTTTAGAGTGCTTATAGTTGGATCTTGCTTTTTTTATAGTCTATAATTTTCTGCCTTCTATTTGAAGTATTGAATTAATTTACATTTAATATAATTATTGATAAAATTCAGTGTAAGCCTACCATCTTGCTACTTGTTTTCTAATTGTCTGATTCATGTTTTGTTCCTCTATTCCTCCCTTCCTGACTTCTTTTGGATTAACAAATATTTTTTATTATTCCATTTTAATTCCTGTATAATACCTCTTTGCAATTTTTTGTGCTTATTTTAGAGCAGGGTTCCTTGGGGCACCTCGGTGGTGAAGTCAGTTGAATATCCAACTTGATTTCAGCTCAGGTCATCACCTCTGGGTGGTAAAATCAAGCCCCACATGGGGCTCTGCACTCAGCACGGAGACTGTTTGAGATTCTCTCTCCCTCTCTCTCTGCCCCCTCCACTCCTGCTCTCTCTCTAGAATTAATAAATAAGTCTTTTTTAAAAAAAAGAGCAGTATTTCTCAACCTCAGCACTATTGACATTTGCGATCAAATAATTATCTGTTGTGGGGGCTGTCCTGTGCATTGTAGGATGTTTAGCAGCATCTCTTGCTGGTACTTACTATATGCCAGTAACATCTCCTTCCAGTTTTGAAAATGAATGTGTCTCCATACATTGTCCAATGTCCCCTGAGAGGCAAAATCATCCCCAGATGTGAACTATTGATTTAGGAATATAATATGCATTTTAACTTATCATAATATAATCAAAATAACATTGTAACTCTTAATATAAAATGTGAGAATATTTCAACAGTAAAACTCCATCTTCCCCACCTATATGATATTATCATGTATTTGACATTTACATAAATATAATAAAACCCATAATAAAGGGTATTATTTTTACTTTAAATAGTCAGTTGTCTTTCTAAGAAATTCAGAATAGAAAAATACAAGGACATTTATACTTACCAGTTTGTCATTTTTGGTAACTCCTTCTAAATTTGAGTTTCTGTCTAATGTCCTTTCTCTTCAGTTTAAAGAACTTCCTTTAGAATTCCTTTTAGGGTAGGTCTACTAGCAACAAATTCTCCAAACTTTTTCTTATCTGAAAATGTCTTCATTTTGCCCTGCGTTTTGAAGGATGTTTTCTGTAGATGTTTAATTCTGTTTTTTTTTTTCTTTCATCACTTTAAAGATACCATTTCATTGAATTATAACCTCCATTGCTTCTAATGAGAAGGAAGCAGTTTGATGATGATGTGCATAAATATAGTTTTCTTTGTATTTATTCCATTTGGAATTCAGATATCTAAGATCAGAAGAGTGATTGTTTTTAAACAAATTTGGGGAAATTTTAGTCATGCTTTCTTTAAATATCATTTTCTTTCTCTTTCTGTCTCCAGTTTCAACCATGTTAGACCATTTGATATTATTCCACATATCACTGAAACTTAGTTATTTTAGTCTTCCCGCCATCTTTCTTTCAGATGAGAAATTTTGTTGATCCAGCTTCAACAAACTTTTCTTCTGCAGCCTCCATTTTGCTGTTAATCTCATCCAGTGATTTTCTTATGTTGGATATTGTATTTTTCAGTTATAAAATAATTAGTTTATATTTATAATTTCTATTTATCTGATGAAATTTCCCATCTATTCACTCATTATGATCACAATTTTCCTTTAGGCTTTAAAAACATATTTATAACACCCGCTTTAAAATCCTTGTCTGCTAATTCCAACAACCATACCCTCTCTTGTATTTCTGTTGACTACTATTCTTGACTCTAGGGCACATTTTCCTGCCCTTTTGCGTGCCTGGGATTATTTTATTTTGTATGCTGGATATCATAAATGATAAATTGTGAAGTCTGTATTATTTCCTCTTCTTTTAAAGGATGTTGTTTTGTTTTGAAAACCTCTTTAATTACTGGTGGATACTTTAGGTCCTGTTTGGCTTAGTTTTATTCTGTTAGAGTGGGTCATTAACTTTTTGTTCTTTTCTGTAGAATATGGTCCTTTTTCCTGAGGTGTGGGCTTCTCAGATGAATGCTTAAGGTGTTTGTTCAGTGGGATCTCTCCTCTGGAGCTAGGCCAGAATATTAATATATTTTAGCACTACATAATCTATGGTATCTCCATTTAGCAATCAACCTCATCTTGCCAACACATTTGTTTCTCGTGTTGTTGATTTAAGCCATTCTGACAGTTGTGAGGTGATATCTCATTGTAGTTTTGATTTGGATTCCCTTGATGATGAATGATGTTGAGCATCTTTTCATGTGTCTATTGGCCACCTGCACTTTATCTTACCCAAAAGACCAAGAAGCAATTTCTGTTAGCCATCTTATGTCTTCTTTGGAGAAATGTCTTCTGCCCATATTTAACTGGGCTATTTGTTTTGGGGTGCTGAATTGTATAGGGTATTTATATTTTTTGATACAAATCCATGATTGGATATATCATTTGCAAATATCTTCTCCCATTCATCATGTTGTCTTTTAGTTTTCTTCATTGTATCCTTCACTGTGCAGATAGTGAAGGAATAAATGACAGCAGGTCTTTTATTTTGATGTAATCCCAATAATTTATTTTTGCTTTTGTTTCTCTTACCTCAGGAGACATATCTAGAAAAGTGTTGCTATGGCCAATGTCAGAAAAATTACTGCTTCTGCTCTCTTCTAGGATTTTTAGGGTTTCTGGTCTCACACATAGGTCCTTCCCCTTTTGAGTATATTTCTGTGTAAGGTCTAAGTAAATGGTCCAGTTTCATTCTTTGCATGTTGCTCTCCAGTTTTCCAAGCACCAGTTGTTGAAGACACTGTTTTTGTCCATTGGTTATTCTTTCCTGCTTTGTTGAATATTAACTGACCATATAGTTGTGGGTTCATTTCTGGGTTTTCTACTCTGTTCATTGGTCTATGTGTCTGTTAGTGTGCCAGTACCATACTGTCTTGATCACTACAGCTTTGTAATATAACAACTTGAAGTCCGAAATATTGGCGCCTCTGGTTTTGCTTTTCCTTTTCAAGATTGCATTGGCTATTCAGGGTCTTTGTGGTTCCATACTAATTTTAGGATTGCTTGTTCTACCTCTGTGAAAAATGCTGTTGGTATTTTGATAAGGATTGCAATAAATGTGTAGATTCCTTTTGTGTTAAAGGCATTTTTGCAGTAGCAATTCTTCCAATCCATGAGCATGGGATGGTTCCCAATTTCTTTGTGTCATCTTCAATTTCTTTCATCAGGGTTTTATAGTTTTCAGAGTACCAATCTTATGCCTCTTTGGTTAGATTTATTCCTAGGTACCTTATGGTTTTTGCTGTAATTGTAAATGTGATCAATTCCTGGATTTCTCTTCCTGCTGTTTCATTATTATTTCTATTGTATAGAAATGCAAAAGATTTCTGTATATTGATTTTGTGTCCTGCAGTTCATGTATCAGTTCTAGCAATTTTTTGGTGGAGTCTTTTGAGTTATCTATTATGGAGTATCATGTCATCTGCAAATAGTGAAAGTTTGACTTCTTTACTGATACCTTTTATTTCTTTTTGTTGTCTGATTGAGGGGTTTAGGACTTCTAGTACTACCTTAAATAAGAGTGGTGAAAGTGGACATCCCTATCTTATTCCATGCAGATCTAAGAGGATAACCTCTTATTTTTTCCCTTTTGAGGATGATCTTTGCTGTGGGTTTTTCATAAATTTTCTTTATGATGTTGAGGTATGTTCCTTCTATCCCTACTTTGTGGAGAGTTTTTATCATGAATGGATGTTGTACTTTGTCAAATGCTTTCTTTGCATCTATTGAAGTGATCATATGTTTCTTTTTCTATTAATATGGTGTATCATGTTGATTGATTTGCAAATATTGACTCACCCTTGCAACAGAGGAATAAATCCTACTTGATTGTGGTGGATGCCTTTTTTTAGCATATTGTTGGATTCGGTTTGCTAGTATTTTATTGAGGATGTCTACACCTATTGGCCTATAGTTCTCTTTTTTGTGTGATGTGTCATCTGGTTTTGGAATCAGGATAATGCTATCCTCATACAATGAATTTGGAAGTTTCCCTTCCTTTTGAATTTCTGTAACTGTTTGCAAAGGATAGCTGTTAACTCTTCTTTAAATGTTTGGTAGAATTCTGGGCATACCTCTTTCACACCTTTTATGAGTCCCACATACTTATCCCTTTGCTGTTTCTTCTGGGATGACCATCTATGGATGCACTCCAGACCATTGCCTCTAGGCAATGTTGTCAATGTCTTGTTACTAGTCTTTAAAGAAAATCTCCAGATTTGAATCTCACTTTCATTTCTATAGTATCTTCATTTGAAGAAATTAAAGAATGCACAGTTTAAAATTGAAAACGCTTTCAGCAGTAGTCCTACTCAGGAAGAAACCAGAGGTGTCCAGGAGCAGCTATTGCCTGAGCATTGTAAGTAGAGCACATTCTTTAGATATATCTACATTTCTTTACAGGAACTGCAACATGGCATTTTACTGACTTCTGAAGAGTTCATTTATCTAAGTATATTCTGGGTGTGGGTTGGGAGGTAGCTAACCCCCTTATGTCTTTACTGCTTAGGAAACCTCATACAAATTGTGCTTCTGTGTTGTACCTCAAGAACCCAGGATTCCCCTAGGTAAAGTTATAAACTAGACTTGAAAATGACCCTAGGTGCACTGGGTGTTATACACAACCAATGACTCTTTGACATTTGACACTACATCAACTAATGTTGGCTAACTGAACATAATAAAAAATATTCTATGTGAAAAAAATGATCCTGGCTTACATGTTTAAATCTGTCCCTACATTTTATATATGCATTTTTAATATCACATTCTGTCTACTATATTGCAACATCCTTGAGGATAGTGATTGAATTTATTCTTTAACTAACAGGTTTCCGTTCTCTCTGTCAGCCTATTTGACCCCTGATATAAAATTGTATATCCAAGCAATGTAAGTTGCCTAGTTCTGAACCAAATGATTTCTCTACAGTTATATTGTAAACCATTAGAAAAGCAATACAGTCATTCAAATTGGCTTCTAGATATAAAATGGCTCTTAAAATGAAAACATGGCCAGTAGAACAATATTCCTGGAATGAAATTTATTTACTGACTTTCAGTCATTCATCATTGTAAAAGGATTATATATCTATGAAATAGAGATCACAAGATGAATATTTTCCGGTGATTAACTGACAGTGAATAGCAATGGGCATTCAAACATGGGGAGTAGGACTTAACTATTTCCATGCAGGTTGAATCCCAGGTTTCTTTCTTTTTTTTTTTTTTTTAGTTTTTTTTATTATTTTTATAAACATATAATGTATTATTTGCACCAGGGGTGCAGGTCTCTGAATCATCAGGCTTACACATTTCACAGCATTCACCATATCACACACCCTTTCCAAAGTCCATAACCCATCCAACCTCTCCACACTCCCCCTCCTTGCAGCAACACTCAGTTTGTTTTGTGAGATTAAGAATCTCTTATGATTTGTTTCCTTCCCGATCCCATCTTATTTCATTTTCTCCTTCCCTACCTCCTAAACCCCCTGCCCTTCCTCTCAAACTCCTCATATCAAGGATATCATATGACAGTTGTCTTTCTCTAATTGAGTTATTTCATTCAGCATAATACCCTCTAGTTCCATTCATGTCATTGCAAATGGCAAGATTTCATTTCTTTTGATGGCTGCATAGTATTCCATTGTGTATATGTGTGTGTGTGTGTGTGTGTGTGTCTCCCATCTTCTTCATCCATTCATCTGTTGATGGACATCTAGGTTCTTTCCATAGATTGGCTATTGTGGACATAGCTGCTATAAACATTCAGGTACACATGCCCCTTTGGATCACTACATTTGTATCTTTAGGGTAAATATCCAGTAGTGCAATTGCTGGGTTGTAGGGTAGCTCTATTTTCAACTTTTTGAGGAACCTCCATACTGTTTTCCAGAATGAC
The DNA here is from genome assembly GCF_009829155.1 of Mustela erminea. Lineage (NCBI taxonomy): Eukaryota > Metazoa > Chordata > Mammalia > Carnivora > Mustelidae > Mustela > Mustela erminea. The sequence continues at coordinate 16,404,838 of NC_045635.1, read as the reverse complement.
TGCACCAGCTTGCATTCCCACCAAAACTGTAGGAGGGTTCCCCTTTCTCCACATACTCGCCAACACCTGTCATTTCCTGACTGGTTAATTTTGGCCATTCTGACTGGCTGGTGTGAGGTGGTATCTCATTGTGGTTTTGATTTGTATTTCCCTGTTGCCGAGTGATGTTGAGCACTTTTTCATGTGTCTGTTGGCAATTTGGATGTCTTCTCTGCAGAAATGTCTGTCCATGTCTTCTGCTCATTTCTTGATTGGATTATTTGTTCTTTGGATGTTGAGTTTGATAAGGTCTTTACAGATTTTGGATACTAGTCTTTTATCTGATATGTCATTTGCGAATATCTTCTCCCATTCTGCCAGTTGTCTTTTGGATTTGTTGACCGTTTCCTTTGCTGTGCAAAAGCTTTTGATCTTGACAAGGTTCCCAGAGTTCATTTTTACCTTTCCTGCCCTTGCCTTGGGCAATGTTCCTAGGAAGAAGTTGCTGTGGCTGAGGTTGAAGAGGTTGCTGCCTGTGTTCTCCTCAAGGATTTTGATGGATTCCTGTCTCACATTGAGGTCTTTGACCCATTTTGAGTCTGTTTTTGTGTGTGGTGCAAGGGAATGGTCCAGTTTCATTCCTCTGATTGTGGCTGTCCAATTTTCCCAACACCACTTATTGAAGAGACTGTCTTTTTTCCATTGAACATTCTTTCCTGCTTTATCCAAGATGAGTTGACCATAGAGTTGAGGGTCTATTTCTATTCTGTTCCATTGATATACATGTCTGTTTTTGTCCCAGTACCATACTGTCTTGATGATTACAGCTTTGTAATAGAGCTTGAAGGTAGGAATTCTGATGCCACCAACTTTGGTTTTCTTTTTCAATATTCCTTTGGCTATTCAGGGTCTTTTCTGGTTCCATATAATTTTTGGATTATTTGATACATTTCTTTGAAAAAAGTTGATGGCATTTTGATAAAGCTTGCCTTAAATGTATAGATTACACTAGGTAGCAGAGACATTTTCACAATATTTGTTCTTCCAATCCATGAGCATGGAATATTTTTCCATTTCTTTGTGTTTTCCTCAATTTCTTTAATGAGTACTTTATACTTTTCTGAGTACAGATCCTTTGCCTCTTTGGTTAGGTTTATTCCTAGGTATCTTATGATTGTGGGTGCAATTGTAAATGGGATCAACTCCTCAATTTCTCTTTCTTCTGTCTTGCTGTTGGTGTATAGAAATGCAACTGATCTGTGCATTGATTTTATATCCTGACACTCTACTGAATTCCTAGATGAGTTCTAGCCATTTTGGAGTGGAGTCTTTTGGGTTTTCCACATAAAGTATCATATCATTTGCAAAGAGTGAGAGTTTGACTTCTTCTTTGCCGATTTAGATGCCTTTTATTTCTTTTTGTTATCTGTTGACAATGAGGACAATAGCAGTGGTGATAATGGACAGCCCTGCAATGTTCCTTACTTTAGGGGGAAAGCTCTCAGGTTTTGCCCATTGAGGATGATATTTGCTGTGGGGTTTTCATAGATGGCTTTGATGATATTGAGGTATGTGCCCTCTATCCCTACACTATGAAGAGTTTTGATCAAGAAAGGATGCTGTACTTTGTCAAATGCTTTTTCAGCATCTATTTAGAGTGTCATATTTTTCTTGTTCTTTCTTTTATTAATGTATTGTATCACATTGATTGATTTACAGATTTTGAACCAACCTTGCAGACCAGAAAAAAATCCCACTTGGTTGTAGTGAATAATCCTCTTAATGTACTGTTGGATCCTTTTGGCTAGTATACTGGTGAGAATTTTTCCATCCATGTTCATCAGGGATATTGGTCTATAATTCTCCTTTTTGATGGGTCTTTGTTTCATTTTGGCATCAAGGTGATGCTAGCCTCATAAAATGAGTTTCCAAGTTTTCTTTTTATTTCTTTTTTTGGAACAGCTTCAGGAGAATAGATATTAATTTTTCTTTAAATGTTTGGTAGAATTCCCCTGGGAAGCCATCTGTCCCTGGGCTCTTGTTCATTGGGAGATTTTTGATGACTATTTCAATCTCCTTACTGGTTATGGGTCAATTCAGGTTTTCTATTTCTTCCTGGTTCAGTTTTGGTAGTTTATGTATCTCTAGGAATGCATCCATTTCTTCCAGATTGTCCAATTTGCTGGCATATAGTTGTTCATAATATGTTCTTATAATTGTATTTCTTTTTTAAAAAATATTTTATTTATTTACTTGTCAGAGAGAGAGAGAGAGCGTGAGCGCACAAGCAGGGGGAGCAGCAGGCAGAGGGAGAAGCAGGCTCCACTGAGCAAGGAGCCTGATGTGGGGCTCAATCCCAGGACTCCGGGATCATGACCTGAGCTGAAGGCAAATGCTGAACTGACTGAGCCACCACACAGGTGTCCCCAATTGTTTGTATTTTTTATGGGTTGGTTGTGATCTCTCCTCTTTCATTCATGATTTTATTAATTTGGGTCCTTTCTCTTTTCTTTTGGATAAGTCGGGCCAGGGGTTTATCAATCTTATTAATTCTTTCAAAGAACCAGATCCTAGTTTCATCTATCCGTTCTACTGTTATTTTGGTTTCTGTTTCACTGATTTCTGTTCTGGTCTTTATTTCTCTTCTCCTGCTGGGTTTAGGCTTTATTTATCTTTCTCCAGCTCCTATAGGTGTAAGGTTTGTGTACTTGAGACCCTTCTTGTTTCTTGAGAAAGGCTTGTATTGCTATATACTTTTCTCTCAGGACCATCTTTGCTCTATCCTAAAAATTTTGAACTGTTGTGTTTTGTTCTCATTTGTTTCCATGAATTTTTTTTCAATTATTTTTAAATTTCCTGTTTGACCCATTCATTCTGTAGTAGGGTGCTCTTTAGCCTCCATGTATTTGAGTTCTTTCCAACTTCCCTCTTGCGATTGAGTCTAGCTTCAGAGCATTGTGGTCTGGAAATATGCAGGGAATGACCCCAATCTTTTGGTACCAGTTGAGAACTGATTTGTGACCCAGGATGTGATCTATTTCTGGAGAATGTTCCATATGCACTAGAGAAGAATGTGTATTCTGTTGCTTTGGAATAGAATGTTCTGAATATATCTGTGATGACCATCTGGTCCAGTGTGTCATTTAAGGCCTTTATTTCCTTGTTGATATTTTTCTTCAATGATCTGTCCATTTTAGTGAGGGGGTTGTTAAAGTCCCCTACTATTATTGTATTATTGTCGATGTGTTTCTTTGATTTTGTTATTAATTGGTTTATATAGTTTGCTGCTTCCATGTTAGGGGCATAGATATTTAAAATGGTTAGATCTTCTTGTTGGACAGACACTTTAAGTATGATATAGTGTCTTTCTTCATCCTTATTATAGTCTTTGGCTTAAAATTTAATGTATCTGAAATAAGGATTGCCACCCCAGCTTTCTTTTGTTGTCCATTAGCATGATAAATTGCTTTCCACCCCCTCGCTTTAAATCCGGAGGTGTCTTTGGGTCTAAAATGAGTTTCTTGCAGAAAGCATATCATTTGGTCTTTTTTTTTTTAAATCCATTCTGATACCCTGTATCTTCTGATTGAGCATTTAGCCCATTTACATTCAGGTTAACTATTGAAAGATATGAATTTAGTGCCATTGTATTACCTATAAGGTGACTGTTACTGTATATTGTCTCTGTTCTTTTCTGGTATTTTAGTTTTAGGCTTTCTCTTCACTTAGAGGACCCCTTTCAATATTTCTTGCAGGGACAGTTTGGTGTTTGCAAATTCTTTTAGTTTTTGTTTGTCCTGGAAGCTTTTTATTTCTCCTTCTATTTTAAATGACAGCCTATGTAACCCCTAGCTGAGAGCAGGTCAGAAGAGACCTGCAATTGGGTGGAGAAAAATGCGGGGGGGAAAATACATATATATATATATATAGATATAGATAGATAGATAGATAGATAGATAGATATTAGACAGGTTAATAGAACAGAGCCACATACTTGACTTTGGGTGTATTTTGGTCTGTTAGAAGAAACTGCCTCCCAAAATTTTAAAGAAAGAAAAACTTATATACTTACAAAAAAAGGGGGTAACATGATGGAGGGTTGAAATATGACTGTAAAGACGAAAATTAAAAAAGGTTTTAAAAAAGAATTGATATGAATTTGGTTGAAAAAGAAAAAAATGGAGATAGTGTAATCAGGCTGGAGACTAGAACAAAGTCATTCACTAGATTAAGGGTAGATTTTGATCTGTTAGAAGAAACTGTATCCCAAAATTTTAAAGAAAGAAAAACTTATATGTATACAAAAAATATGGTTAAATACAATGAAGGGATAGAATATAACAATGAAAAATTAAAAAGATTTTTTAAAAGGTATTGATAAGGTATGTGCTGTATTCCCCTAGCTCTGAAGTTTCACAGCTCTCACTGATAGATAAACTTGGTCTTGGCTGGATGTTCTTGTTTATCTTCTGTGGGAGGGGTCTGTTGCAGTGATTCTCAAATGTCTTTGCCTGAAGTAGAATTGCACCACCCTTGCCAGGGTCCAGGCTAAGTAATCTCCTTGGGTTTGCCCTCAAGCAGATTAGCTTTTGTCCTTAAATGCTTTCTATACAGATTTGGAGGATGGGAATGAAGATGGCAGCCTCCCAATCTCTGGCCCTAGAGGAGCTGAGAGTTCAAGTCCCATTCTTCAGTGTGTCTTTAGAGAAAAGCAGTCAATCACTCCTGTCTCCCTGGTCTTGGGCCACATTCCTAGCTCACTTGGACTGGGACCAAGTGTTTCTATGTCTCATGCATGGCCCTGTTTGGAGTGTCCAAACCCAGCAGATTCCTGCAGCATATTCCCCCACCACTCCTCCTGGAGGAAGAAGGTGAGTCTCCCCAAATTTGCTGCTTATTGGATCCCTGCTCAAATAGCAGTGGCCTGACAGAGCCTCTGGTCACGATTCAAGGTAACCCCAAGTTTAGAGTCCCTTCGTGACTCCGTCTTTGCAGCTGGCTTCCCTGCTCCAATACTTGGGAGCTCTGCCACACTCAAGTACCCCAGTTTTTCTGTGACCCCAAGGGACCTGAGACCACACTGTCCCCATGAGGTGTCCACTCCCTGCTTGGCCTCTGGAGTGATGTCCCTCAGTGGAGCAGACTTCTAAAAGTTCTGATTTTTGCTCTGATGCTCTATGGCTTGCCAGGAGCTGGCACCCCTGCTCCTCCCCCACCCCCCCCATAGTCTATCTTCCCATATATCACCTGGGATTCACTTCTCCGCACATCCTACCTTCCAGAAGTTGGTCGCTTTTCTGTTCATAGAATTGCTGCTATTCTTCTCTTCAACCTCCTGTTGAGTTTGTAGGTGTTCAGAATGGTTTGATAACCATCTAGCTGAATTCCTGGGACCCGACAAAATTTAGGTCTCATACTCCTCTGCCATTTTGTTCCTCCAGGTTCTTGTTTTTAAATTAGGAAAGAGATTAATATTTCAGTGGATTTAAAAGGTAATTGTGAAAAACTGCATTTCTCCAAGGTTTGTAAAGCTAATTTCTTCTTTAAAAAAAAATCTGATTTTAAGGTTTTGGAGCTCACATTTACCTTCCTTTTCAATTACTGTTAACAAGAGCAATTTCTCTTTTCTTGCCAGTGATAATGGAAATGAATCCAACAATCATAAAGAGTTATCACTGCAGTTGCTTCATGTGAAATAATTCAAATTTCTGGGCTGAAACCAACTGCTGAAACATCAGATAGAGATGAGAAACCTTTGAATCCTTGAGAAAGAACAAAACGTAGTAATTTTAAAATGTGTATATGACTAGGGTGCCTGGGTGGCTCAGTGGGTTAAAGCCTCTGCCTTCAGCTCAGGTCGTGATCCCAGGGTCCTGGGATCAAGTCCCACATCGGGCTCTTTGCTCAGCAGGGAGCCTGTTTCTCCATCTTTCTCTGCCTACTTGTGATCTCTGTCTGTCAAATAAATAAATAAAATCTTTTAAAAAAATGTGTATATGACTATAAACTTTATTGTCACACTCAAGGATAGTTGCATTAATGCAATTACCTCCAATGTTCAAAAGATGGAAAATTAACACACAGAGGCTTCACTCAAAAATGGGATTCTCTCAATGGAACTAAAACAATAAAAGTTATTTTAATTCTGTCTATTAACATATCTGAGCTGTAAGGAACATATAAAATTGAACAAGTTCTAAACCTGCCATATAAATCCCATCTATTGAATTCTTAATTTCAGGGTTTATATTTTTTAGTTTTATAATTTCTGATTGATTCTTACAGCTTCCCATTTTCTACTGAAATTCCTCATCTAATCATGTAATTTATTGAACATATTGAGTTAAAATATATGGCTAATAAATCAATATTTAATCGAGTAGGACTTGATTTTTTTCCTTTTTCTTTTTAATATTGTGTCTTTTTCCAAGGTTGGTTTCAGGTTTACTAACTGAACACTGGACATCATGTTTTAAAAAAACAGTAAAAGTTAATGTGAGTCTTTAAATGATAATCATCTTCCTCCAGAGGTGAGTTACTTTTGCTTTTGGCAGAAAGTTATGGTAGGGGCAGGTTGTCTTATTTTGACTGGGATTGAGATGATTTGAAGCTTTGTTTAAATTTTTGTGAGAGTTGGTCCATTACTAGTTCACTCATTTTTTTATTATCGTTGTGGCAAAATTCATGTAACATAAGACTTATTACTATCTCAACCATTTTTACGTGTATGGTTCAGTGATATTAAGTACATTTATTTTGTTGTTGACCATAACTGCCATCCATCTCCAGAACTCTTTTCATTTTACAAAAATGAAACTGTACCCATTAAACAATAATTCCTCATAACTCCTTTCTTTCTTTCTTTTCTTCCTTTCATCATTCCTTCCTTCCTTCCTTCTCTCTCTTTCTCTCTTTCTCTCTCTCAGAAGTTTCCTCTTTTCCTACATGCCCCAGCCTCTGGTAACCATTATTCTATTTTCTGTTACTATGAGTTTGGAAGTTATATATATATATATTTCACCCATAAGTGAGATCATGCAATATTTTTCTTTCTATATCTGTCTTATTTCACTTAGCATAATGAACCTTTAGGTTCATGCATATTGTTGCAAATGGCAGGATGCATGTGTGTTCGTATGTGTATGCCATTTTCTTTATACATTCATCTGTTGACAGACATTCAGGTTGTTTCCATATCTTGGCTATTGTGACTAATGCTGCAATAAACATGGGAATTCAGATATCTCAAGATAGTTATTTTTTTATTTTTTAATTTTTTTTTAATTTTTTTATAAACACATAATGTATTATTAGCCCCAGGGGTACAGGTCTGTGAATCACCAGTTTTACACACTTCATAGCACTCAGCATAGCACAAACCCTCCCCAATGTCCATAACCCCAATCAAGATAGTTATTTTATTTCCTGTGGATACATCCTAGCCAACACATCTTGAGCATTCTTTCATGTACCCATTAGCTGCTTGTATGTCTTCTTTGGAAAAATGTCTGTTCAGATCCATTTTTAAATTCACGTTGTTTGGTGTTTTGCTACTGAGTGGTATGAGTTCCTTATATGTTATGGATGGTTTCTAAATATTTTTTCCATTCCATAGATTGGCTTTTCATTTTCTTAATTATTTCTTCTGTTCTGCAGCTTTTTAGTTTCATATACTCCCACTTACTTATTTTTACTTTTGTCACTTATGTTTTTGGTGTCATATCCAAAACTGCCAAGACTCGTGTCAAAGAGGTTTACCTTGTTTTTTTCCATGGTTTTTGGTTTTATGGTTTTGGTCTTATATTTAAATCTTTAAGCCATTTCAAATTGATTTTTATGACTGGTGTAAAATAGGAGTCTGATTTCATTCTTCTATATATGATTATCCATTTTTCCCAACACCATTTATTGAAGAGACTACCTTTTCCCCTATTGACTATTTTTTCCTCTGTCAAATATTGGTTGACTATATCAGTGTGGGTTTATTTCCAGGCTTTTGGTTCTGTTCTATTTGTCTGTATGTCTGTTTTTATGGCATTGTTTTCATTACTATAGCTTTGTAATATAGTGTGAAATCAGGACATGTGATGCCTCCAGCATTACTCTTCTTGTTCAAGATTGCTCTAGCTACTGAGGTCCTTCATGGTTCCACATGAATTTTAAGATTTTTTTTTCTATTTCTGTCAAAAACACTATTAGAATTTTGGTAGGGATTGTGCTGAGTCTGTAGCGCATATTGGGTAGTATAGACATTTTGTAGTATTAAACATTTTGACAATGTTAATTCTTCTAACCCATGAGCACAGTGTTATTATATAGGTCTTGTTAAATTTCTTCCATTCATGTTTTATAGTTTTCTGTGTACAGGTCTTTTACCTCCTTCATTAATTTATTCCTATTTTATTCTTTCTGATGCTGCTGAAAATTGGATTTTTTCTAATTTCCTTTTTGCATAATTTATTTTCCAGTGTGTAGAAATTGAACTGATTTTTGTATGTCAATTTTGTAACTCTACTGAAATTGTTTATCAGTGCTAGCAGTTTTTTTCCTGGAGTCTTTAAGGATTCCTATGTGTAAAGTCATGTCATCTACAGAGATAATTTTGCTTCTTCCCTTATAATTTGTGTGTGCCTTTTATTTCTTTTTCTTATCTAATTGTTCTGGCTAGGGCTTCCAAAGCTGTGTTGAATAGAATTGGTGAGAGTGGGCTTCCTTGTTGTGTTCCCAATGTTAGAGGAAAAGCTTGCAGATTTTCAACATTGAGAGTGATGTGAGGTGTGGGATTGTTGTATATGGCCTTTCCTATGTTGAGATGCATTCCTTCTATACCTACTTTGTTGAGAGCTTTTATCATGAAAGAATAATGAATTTTATCAAATATCTTTTCTGTATCTGAGTTACTCATATGATTTTTATCCTTGATTTCATTAATGTAGTGTATCATGTTAGTTAATTTGCATATGTTGAACCATCCTTCCTTTCCAGGGATGAACCCCCCTTGATCATGGTATATGATAACTTTAATGATCTGTTGAATTAATTTGCTAATATTTTGTTGAAGAATTTTGCTTCTTTGTTAATAAGTGATACTGGCCTATAGTTTTCTTTTTTGTAGTCTACTTGTTTGGCTTTGGTACCAAGAAAATGAATGCTGGTTTTGTAAAATCTGTTTGAAAAAGTTCTCTCTTCAATTTTTGGAGGAGTTTAAGAAAGATTTGTATTAATTCTTCTTTATATATCTGGTGTATTTTACCAGTAAAGCCATCTGGTCCCAGACTTTTCTTTATTTGGAGATTTATTACTAATTCAATCTTCCTCATTATTGCTATGTTCATATTTCCTATTTTTTCATCATTCAGCCTTAGTAGGTTGTGTATTTCTAGGAACTCATACATTTCTTCTAGGTTATATAATTTGTTGGCACATAATTGTTCATAGTAAGCATTTATGATCCTTTGTATTTCTGTGGTGTCAGTTTTGTAGTGTCTACTCTTCGTTTATGATTCTATTTGAGTCTTCTTTTTTAGACTTGCTAAAGTTTTATTAATTTTGTTTACCTTATTTAAGAAACCAACTCTTATTTTCCTTGTCTTTTATATTGTCTTTCTGGTCTATTTTTCATTTATTTTTGCTCTGATCATTATATCCTACTAACTTCAGGCTTAGTCTGTTTGTTTGTTTGTTTGTTGTTGTTGTTCTTCTGTTTCCTTGAGGTGTAAAGTTAGGTTGCTTTTTGAGATCTTTTTTTCTTTTTTCTTAATATAGGAATTATCACCATAAATTTCTTTTTCAGCACTGCTTTTGTTATATCTCACATTTTGGTATGTTATGTTTCCATTTTAGTTGTCTCAGGATATTTTTTTATTTACTTTTTCATTTCATCTTTGACCCATTGATAGTTCAGGAGTCTGTTGTTTAATTTCTACACATTGTGAATTTTCCAGTTTTCATCCTGTTATTGATTTCTAGTTTCACACCACTGTGGTCATAAAAGATGCTTAATATTATTTCAATCTTAAATTTGTTAAGATTTATTTTATTGTATAACATATGATCTATCCAGGGTAAGTTCCATGTGTAATAGAGAAGAATGTATATTCTGCTGCCTTTGGATAGAATGTTTTGTATGTATTTATTAGCTCCATTTGATCTAAAATGTAATTCAAGTTCCATATTTCTTTATTATCTGTCTAGGTGATCTATCCATTTTTCAAGGCAGGGTATTGAAGTCCCTTACTGTTGTTGTAATGTTGCCAGTTTCTTCCTTAGGTGTGTTTTATTTGCCTTATATATTTAGGTGCCTTGATGTTGGGTACATAAATGTTTGCAATTGCTATATCCTCTTGATGAATTAACCCTTTTATCATTATATAATGACCTTTTTGTATCTTGTGACTATTTTTGACTTAAAGTCTATTTTTTCTGTCATAAGCATAGACGCCCCTACTCTTTCTTAGTTTCAGTTTACATAGAATATGTTTTTAATTACTCTGTTTTCAATCTATGTGGTCCTTAAAGCTGAACTGAATCTATTCTAGGCAGCATATAGTTGGGTCTTATTTTTTTTCTCCATTCAGCCACTCTGTATCTTTTGAGAATTTAGTCCTTTTATATTTAGTGATTATTGATTGATAAGGGCTTACTATTGCCATTTTGTTCATTGTTTTGGGGGTATTTTTTAGATTTTTTTCTTGATCTCTGCTATATTCCTTTGTTATTTGATCATTTTCTGCTTTGATTCGTTTCTTTTTATCTTTCATGTATCTATGATAGGTTTTTCTTTGCAGTTACCACAAGGCTTATTTAAATTGTCTTACAACTGTCTTTTTAAAGTTGATAACAACATAACTTCCACTGTATATAACAGCTCTATACTTTTACTCTTCCTAACATTTTATGTTTTTGATGTCACAATTTATATCTTTTTATATTATGCATTATTAACAGATTATTGTAGCTATAGTTATTTTTAATACTTTAGTCTTTTAACCCTTATACTAGAGTCATGTGTTAATTACCACGATTACAATATTAGAGAATTTGACCATATATTTACTTTTTCCCTCAAGTCTTATACTTCCATATGTTCTTATGTTGATATTTAGTGGCCTATTGTTTTAGCTTGAGGAACTCCTTAACACTTTTTGTAAGGCTGGTCTAGTGATGAAGTCCTGCCACTTTTGTTGGTTTTAGAATATATTTATCTAGTGATGAAGTCCTGACACTTTTGTTGGTTTTAGAATATATTTATCTATCCTTCACATCTGAAGCACAACTTTGCTGGGCCAAATATTCTTTCTTGGCAGTTTTTTTCTTTCAGCATGTTGAATATATCATCTCACTCCCTTCTGACTTGCAAGGTTTCTGTTGAAAAATTTGCTTATAGTCTTAGGAAGTTTCCTTGTACATAAAAAGTTGTTTTTCTCTTGCTGCTATAAAAATTCTCAGTCTTTAATTTTTGACAATTTGATTACAATGTATTTTTGTGTGAGTATCTCTGAATTCATCTAAAATTTTAAAGATTTTATTTATTTATTTGACAGAGAGATAGAGAGCACAAGTAGGCAGAGCAGCAGTCAAAGGGAGAGAGAGAAGCAGGCTTTCTCCTGAACAGGGAGCCCAATGTGGGACTCCATCCCAGGGCCCCAGGATCATGACCTGAGGAAGCCACTTAACTGACTGAGCCACTCAGGTGCCCTGAATTAAATTTAATGTCCTTGGAGCCCCTGGATCTGGATGTCTTTTTCTTTTCATAAATTTGGGGAAAGTTTTTCCAACCATTATTTTTTTAATAAGATTTCTCTCCCCTTTTCTCCCTTTTCCCTTTCTGCGACTCCCATGATGTGTGTTTTGTCCTTTTGATGGTGTCCCATAAGTCTCTTAAGCTATCTTAATTTTTTCATTCTTTTTTTTTTTTACTTCTCTGATTAGATGATTTCCACTGACCTATTTTTGAGTTTGACAATCCTTTCTCTCATTTGATTTCGTCTACTGTCATATCCCTCAATTGAATATTTTTGGCTCAATTATTGTATTCTTCAGATATATTATTTGTACTTGGTACTTTTTAATATTTTGTATTTCCTTATTAAAATTGACACATTGTTCATGAATTGTTTTTCTGACCTCAGGGAGCATATTTATGACATTATTTTGAATTTTCTGTTGGGTAAATCACTTAATTCTGTTTCATTATGGTCAGCATCCAAAGATTTATCTTATTCTTTTGTTTGGAACATATTATGTTTTTTCAATTTGTTTGATTTTATGTGCAGTTTTTGCACATTAGATAAAACAATCACCTCTCCACGCCTTGGCAGAGTAACCTCATATAGGATATGAAACTCTACTCAAACTAGCCCAAAGCTCTGGGTGCCTGTCAAACTTGTGCTTGTCTATAGCACCATTTTTGTTCTTAGTGCTCTTAGGAGATTAAGGTGTGTGAAGTCCTATCAGTGCCACAAAAGTGGAAGAAATGCTCACATGCCTATTCAGGCTCCTGGAGAACTATTAATTGCTAGGTAAGGCCCTAGATGCAAGCTAATTGGAAGTCTGAACTTCAGGCAGCTTCTGGGAGGGTTGGGTTGTTAGATAAGCTGTCTATCCCCTATCAGGAAGATAAGGATTATTAGGGAAGATAAGAAGAAGGATGGTCTTCCTATGGGCTCTGTACTGACCGAGGAAGAATAGCTGCTCAGAGTACTTGTGCACCCATAAAAAAACAGCTCTTTGTTCTGTATGGTCCTGCTGGACTCACAAATGCTGAGTCCTGTCAGTTCCCAGACCTAGATAATTCAGGAGCCCATCCCTCAGAGAGTAGCTGTGAAAGTTAGGGTGCTAGATGTGTCAACTAGCTGCTTACCAGAGAAGTTGGAGACTCGGTTTTGCTGTTGGAGTGAGCTGGGAAAAGAAGGTGGAGGGATTGCCCACAAATCCTTTCTGTTCCAGGAAGAGTCTAGTCAGCTCCCAGGTGAAAGCTGGTTAGAAGCCTGACCCTCCGGCAGCAGCTGGGAGAGTATCTCTTCTAGAGAGAAATTGGAAGCTGGGCATTTTTGCCTGCTCCCGCTGCACTGATCCCAGGGGAATAGCTGTGGAAAGTGTTTGTGTACCTGTTTAAAAACTGCCTGTTTGCTTATTGTGGTTCTAAGAGACATGCAAATGCCAAGCCCCTTCAGCTTTTTGAGGTAGGTGATTTGGGAGCTAGTCCCTTAGGAGGCAGCCATGGAAGCTAGGGGGCTAGATGTGTGGCCAAAATTCTCCCCTCCTCAAGGAGAAGTTGAAAGTTGTGAGTTCTGTCTCAGTTTTGAGGCACTGTGCCAAAAGGAGGGTTTATGGCATGAGTGTGTCTCAGGTCTTCCCACCATTTTGATGTGGGTATTTATTTTTTCAGTTTTCTGATGTGTAGGAGTCACTCAACTAGCTTCTGGATTTCTCTCAGCATGAGTTGATCCATGTGTAGATATGTATTCAAAATATCCACTGGAAGAAGAAAAATTAGGAGCCTCCTATTTTACCATCTTGCTAATGTACCAGTTTGTACTTTTAAATAAGGTATAATCCTTTAGGATTTCCACCTGAAACTCATGAGTATTCTCAAGGGGTCCTACTCATTGTAGAGTCCTGTACTCCAGTTTTTTTCTCCAAACCCATGAGAATCCTAAATCCTCTGTTCAGTTTCTCAGCCTCTCATTTACTGCCCTCAAATTGGCAAATGTGTCAGGAGCTTTTGATAAGTACCTTAACCTGTCTGAATCCCAGTTCCCTTACCTATAAAATGGGGCTAATACTACACACCTTACAGTGTTGGGACACTTGAATGCAAAAACTTTTGTGACACAAAATGGTGTGATGCTTGGTACTTAATCGCTTCTCAGTACATGTCATTTTTCTTTTGTGGATTTTACCTTTCCTCTCAAAATGTTTAAGAGACACTACACTGACAGTCAAATGGCAGTTGTTCTCGACAGGATTTGAAAGGCAGAAAAGCCTTATTTCAATTGTCTTTTCCCAGCATCTGAAATACAAATACCCTATGCTTAACTTATATGTGGAATCCAGCATTACTGTTCACCTTTTTTCAAAATAAACCATTAAAAAGCACAAGTTATTTAAAGTATCTAATTCAGAGTGCAATACTTATAGACTAATTTGAAATTCCTATGTGGAAGAATTCTAGCATTTTTCTTACCCTTGGAAAAATAAAAATGTATAGCATATGTATAAATATTAGAGGTCAAAGGATGCACATGGGTTTGGGGATGCTTGTATTCAGTTATTCTCTCTCACATGCACAAAAAGGTATAAAAATGGAAACATTGGACACTACAGAACCATGAATCATATCACAGAAAATGCCTCTTTTGTTTTTCTGTTCACTTATAAAGATAAGCTGCCTTATCAGAAGCTGGAGACTTCTTTGAAGCAGGCATCTGAAAAAAAAAATGCCATAATGCAAAATACTTACCTCCTTATCACCAAGAAATTGGCATCCTCAGTCTGCATGAGAATAGCAATGGCCCTGCCATGGTTTACCACCATAATGCATTGGAATACATTGTGAATACTGGGCTCCTGAGATGCTTTTTAAAAAAACAATGTTATTGGGTAATTATTTACATATAATAAACTGCGCCCATGTTAAGTGTATATTTTCATGAATTTCAATAATACATATGTATGAAATTACCAACATAATGAAAATATAGAAAATTTCAACATTCTCACCCAGAGATTCTTTGTGCCCCTTTGCAGTACATATTTTCTTCCACACTGGTCCCAGACACCCACCGATGTACAGCTACTATAGATCAATTTAAATTTCTATATTAGCTTACATTTTCTGGAATTTTATGTTAATGTAACCATACAGTAAAACCTTTTTTATCTATATTCTCTTGCTTACCATAAATATTTGAGGATCGTCATATTGTTGTATGAAACAATAGTTCATTTCTTTGTATTGCTGAATAGTATTTCATTATGTACATATACTAAAATTTATCTTTTCACCTATTTTTAATTTAAATTTTTATTTTAATCCCCATATAGTTAACATGCAGTATTATATCAGCTTCAAGTGTACAATATAGTGATTCACTAATTCTATGGATTACTCAGTCCTTATCAAGATGAGTGTACTCTTAATCCTTTTCACCTATTTCACCTGTCTGCCTACCCACCTCCCCTCTGTTAACTATCTGTTCTCTTAAGAACAGACTTAAGAGTCTGTTTTTTTAGGCTTCTTGGATGGCTCAATCAGTTAAGCATCTGAATCTTGATTTTGGCTCCAGTCACAATCTCGGGGTCATGAATTGAGCCCCACATCGGGCTCCATGCTGGGATGGAGCCTGCTTAAAATTCTCTCTCTCCATCTTCCTCTGCCCCTCACTGCCACTCATGTGCTTGCTCTCTCTCCTCAAAAAAATCATACAAATTTAAATTTAAATAGGAATCGGGACTTTTGATAGGTCTCTTTTTTTCCCTTTGTTCATTTTGTTTCTTATATCCCACATATGAGGGAAATCATATGGTATTTGTCTTTATCTGACTTACTTCACTTAGCATTATACTCTCTACCTCCATTGATACTGTTGCAAATGGGAAGGTTTCATTTTTTTTGTGGCTGAGTAATATTCAATTATAAATCAATAAAAAATATATGTATTTCACCTATATATATAGATATCTCACATCTCCTTTATCCATTCATCTATCAGTGGTCACTTGGGCTGCTTTCATAATTTGGCTATTGTAAATAATGTTGCAATATACGCAGGGGTGCATATATCTTTTCAAATTAGTGTTTTCATATTCTCTGGGTAAATACAGAGTAGTGGAATTACTGGGCCCTATAGTAATTCTATTTTTTTATTTTTTGAGGCAACTCCATACTGTTTTGCACAGTGGCTGCCCCAGTTTGCTCTTCTACTAACAATGCCTTTGTCATGAACTCCTTTAACTTTTGTTTTTCTGAGAAATTTTCTCTTCTATTCTGAATGATAGCCTTTCTAGATAGAGTATTCTTGGCTGCAGATATTTCCCATTCATCACTTTGAATATATTATACCACTTTCTTCTGGCCTGCAAAGTTTCTGTTGAAAGATAAGCTGATAGCCTTATGGGGTTTCCCTTATATGTAATTATTTTCTTTTCTCTTGCTGCTTTTATTTGTTTTTAATTTTTTTAAAAAAATTTAAAGACTTTATTTATTCATTTGTCAGAGAGAGAGAGAGACTGAGAGTGAGCACAAGCAAAGGGAGTGTCAGACAGGAGGAGAAGCAGGCTCCCCGCTGAGCAAAAAGTCCAACTTGGGACTCGATCCCAGGACCCTGGGATCATGACTTGAGTCAAAGGCAGATGCTTCACTCTTGAGCCACCCATGTGTCCCTTTCTTGCTGCTTTTAAAATTTTCTCTTAATCACTGTTTATTTTTTTGTCATTTTAATGACTGTGTCTTGATGTGGACCTCCTTGGGTTGACTTTGTTGGGGACTCCCTATGAATCCTGGATCTGAATTTCTGTTTCCTCCCCCAGACTCAAGAGGTTTTCAGATATTATTTCTTCAAATAAATTTTCTGCTCCTTTTCTCTTTCTCTTCCTTCTGAGATCCCATAGATGCAAATATTATTATGCTCGATGGCGTTGCTGAGTTCCCTCAATCTATTTTACTTTATTTTTATTCTCTCTCCTGTTCAGCTTAATTGCCTTCCATTACTCTGCTATCCAGGTCCCTGATCCATTCTTCCAATTCCTCTAGTCTACTATTCATTCACTGTAATATATTTTTAATTTTAGTTATTGATTTCTTCATCTGTGATAGGTTGTCTTTTCTATCTTTTTGTAAGGTCTCACTGAGGTCCTCTACTCTTTTCTCAAGTTCAGTGAGTATCTTTATAGCTATTACTTTAAATTCTCTATCAGGTTTATTACTTGTCTCGTTTTATTGAGATATATTGCTATGATTTTGTCCTGTTCTTTCATTTGGGACATACTCCTCAGTCTTATTTTGTCTAACTCTCTGTGTCTTTTCTCATGTTAGGAAAGTCAGCTACATCTCCTGCTCTTGAAAGTAATGACCTTATCCAGGAGTGACCCTTTAATGCCCTTCAGTGTAATGCTTCTGTTCATGAGAACCTGGCACTTCAGGGCTGTCTCCTATGTGTGTTGTATGTGATCTGATGTTGTGTCTTGTTTGCTTTTTTCAGTACACTCATCACCAGTGGCTCTCTTTGCCTATTATGGGCAGTGTTCGGTCCCTATGCTATTAGTTGGCCAGTTTGGGCCCACCTTGGGCTTGAGCTGAGTCAGACCAGGCATTTGCCAGAAATGCAATAGCACCAAACTGCAGAGCACTTTGCCAGTGTTGGCAGGCTACAGCCTTCTTTCATTGATTATTTTCAAGGATCTACTTAAAAATTTCCTCATCAGAAACTGGGATAAAACCATTTTTTTTCCAACAATAAAATTTTAGGAAAATCCCCTCTCCCACAGCTAGATAGTTATCTCCATTCTTGTTGCCCCATATGGGAACAGAAAATAAAAATTCACAATAAAAAGGAGAGACTTGCACTTCACAGTGTCTTTAGGTAAAAATGAGTACATCTGGCAAGTTAATTCTAAGGAGCAGTCTTTGAGAATGAGTGACTCAGCAAGTCAGTCAGCACAAAGCAAAGAAGTAAAAATGTGGGTATTAAAAGGATTTTTTTATACTTCAGTTTGTTTAGGAAAAATAATCAGTGATCTTGGCCTGCTTCCACTAGTAAGTAGTGCTCTCCATATTGAACTACAGTTTCCAAAAACCAGCAGCCACCACAGCCATCAAAACAGTCCAGAAATTTAGACACACTGAAACCAAAGACCAGCTGCTTAAAATAAATGAAATGTGTTGGTCTTTGAGTACAAGTTCATATTCATTAATTAAGCAACTTAAATCATATAACAAGAGAATAGCCAGATGCATAACCAATTTTTCTCTTTGGATGCATCAGGCAATTATGAAATCATGGCTTACATGGCCAAGCAGTCCCTTGTGAGATTGTAACAAACCCATTGTTGTTTATCATTCAGTTTTACTATTTGCCACATTTCCTAGGTACAGCAAAAGTGGCAAAAATCTGTGATACTCCTTTGCTTATGCTTATGAGAAGAAATGTATTTATTGTCTCCTTAAGATACATATGAATTCTGCATCTAATGTAAACTGTCTGATCTCAAAGCGAAGTGTAACTGGATACTAACAGAGGAATTACTTAGTGTCTGGCTAGCCATAGTGTGGTTCCTGGATAGCAAAATTGGCATTTCCTAGGAGATTGTTAGAAATGCAGACTCTCTAAATCAGGCTGATAAAGATGAATACCATATAATTTTACCCAATTGTGGAATCTTAAAAAAATGAATAAACAAACACAAGTAGAATCAAACCTATAAATAGAGAGAACAAACTGATGGTTGCCAAAGGGGAGGGGGTGGGAGTAGGCAAAATAGGTGAAGGGGAGTGGGAGATACAGGCTTCCCAGCCATAGACTGAATCAGTCATGGGACTAAAAGGTGCACCATAAGGAATATAATCAATCATATTGTAATAGTGATATAGGGTGACAGATGGTAACTACACCTCTGGTGAACACACCATACTGTATAAATGTGTTGAATCACTATGTTGTACACTTGAAACTAATATAATGTTGTATGTCAAGTACACTAAAAAAAAAAAAAAAAAAAGAAATGTAGACACTCAGGCCCTGCCCACACCTACTGAATTAAAATCTGCATTTTAACCATTTAACATCTATACACATTCATCTTTGAGAATCACTGCTGTAGGGTAAATAGAAAACACTAATTTTGAATAGCAGACAGAATTTTCCCCATTTTGTATTAAATATAAAATATTCTTTTTTATATAATGTAAAATAGGTACCAATTTGGAGATTGTGGTCCAACTCTCTCCAAGCATAGAAAAGAGATGCTCCTGTAGATGTTCCTGACGGTTTATGAGCAGAGACAATCTACTAAAATTACCTACATTACTGAAAGCCTTATCTGGTTAAACCTATGTTTCTGTTAAAGGAAAAAAATGAATTGTTTACAGGGAATCTAGGAGTGCTAGGACCACGGGTTAGGATGGTCAGTATAGTCCATCCATAAGTCCAAGGTATCAGATACTTAGAAGTGCACATGCTGCTGACCGTATGTCCACCTGTGAAAGACTTGTGCTTTGTGGGCAGGTGAACCACTGTAATGTGAAATGAAATGCCACTATTCTTATGTGTGGCAAAGACTGCTTATCATCCCCCAGTATCCATTCCCCCTTTCTTCCTTTTAATAAGAACCTCCCCACACATATGGAGTTTTATCAAGGCCTGTAGTTGGCTAGCTAGTGAGTACAGTTTTCATCCTGCCTTATAGGAGATAGATATATATCTATATATCTATAAATATAAATATAAATATAAATATATATACATATGTATGTATATATATATACATATGTATGTATGTATATGTATGTACATATGTATGTATATATATTTAAAAGGAAAAAAGGAAACTGGTTTACCTCCCTCTGTATTCTCTTTCCTATGGGTAGAAATGTAAATGTAGTGCTGAGGAAACAACTTTGCCCATCTCTACAAGAGCAACTCCCTAGAACAGAAAGCTGAAACTAAGTATCTACAAAGAGAAATGCCAACAGGAAACAAGCTCCTTTGCCCTGTAGAATCCCAGAAAGGCTGAGAAACCAGACACACAAATACCTCAGAAGGTTAAGTGAAATATAAGAAAACTGATTGAAAGTGTATAGAGCCCTCCATTATAAGTTCTCTCTATAACCCTGCCCAGCCAGCTGCCACTCTGCAACTCAAAATGAACCTGGGACAATTGAACCTGAGAGGCCCCAGAGCCTAGCACAATAAAGGGTATGGAAGAGAAGGAGGTGAAATTTTTGAAGTTCCTTTCCTTTTTTTAACTTCTAGAACCCTAGCAGTTAGGCTTCTACTACTCCAGGATGGAAGTTGAAAGAGTCTTTTCTGAAGACACAATCCCAAGAGAAAAACACTTATAGATACTTATATTTGAGGGTTCTCCAACACATTAGTTGAGTCCCATTCAATCATGCAGAGCTATATAAATGGAATATTACTAAACCATAACAAAGCATTAAATCTTGCCATTTGCAACAACATGTATGTATCTAGAGGGTATAATGCTAAATGTAACAACTCAGAGAAAGACAGATACCACATTATTTCACTCATGTGTCTAATTTATAAAAATAACAAACAAAGAAAAATAGACAAACTAAAATCCAGACTCTTAAATATAGAGAACAAACCAATGGTTACCAGAAAAGAGGTAGGTTGGTAGATGGGTGGAACAGGTAAAGGGTATTAAGACTACACTCATCCTGATGAGTACTGTGTAATGCATAGAATTGTTGAATTACTATATTGTACACCTGAAACTAATATGACACTGAACATTAATTAAACTGAAATTTTTAAAATAAAAATAAATAAATACACTTATAAAAAAGTTCAAACTAAAAATAGTTACAAGAAGGTGAAGAAGTTATAAAAGAAATAATAGGACACTTCCTAGAAATTATAGACATGGGTTTTTAGAGTGTAAAATCTCACCAAGTGCCAAGTAAAATACACATAGTAAGAACTACATATCCACCAGGCACATCATTTTGAGTGTTAGAATAACAGGGAGATACAGAGAAACCCTAAAAATTCCTAGAAGAAAAAAAAAAGTTTCTTCACTAAGAATCAGGAATCAATTTATCATCAGACTTTCCAGCAGCAACACTGGAAGCTGGAGCAATGCCCATAATATTTTGATTAAAGTTTACTTCCAATCTGGAATTCTACCTGCAGCAAAACTAACATTCAAGAGGGTGAGAAGAACATTTTCAGGCATGAAAGAAATCTAAAATGTATTTCCAGAAACCTACTCCAGAATGTGCTTTATTAACACAAAGGAGTGAACCTAAAAAGTGGAAGACTTAGGATCCAGGAGACAGAGAAGTCAACACAGGAGAGAAAAAATAATTTCTTTATTAACAGAGGAAATTAACATGAAATTGGTCTAAAGAAAAACTAATTCAGATTAAATCAAGATAACAGGAGATTCTAGGACAGATGGGACAGATGTCTCATGGGGGAAGAGTGGGGAGATTGGCTGAGAGGATACCAGATGTGTTTAATGGTGTTGAGAAGCATCTATAACTCTAAGGAATTGGGGAAGAATTAGTGGTTGGTTCACAGAAACTAAACAAACATAAAGAAAAGGCAATTATTACCTAGAGAAAAAGATGTATAATAAAGGAAATGGAATTATCGCATAATATATGCCCCAAAAGTGAACAGTTCTACATAGTCATAATAGTGTTTGATGCAGGATATTCATTTAACCAAAAGTTATGTTACAGCTATATTGGAAAGCTCAAGAGAGAGAGAGATGGGTATGTGTAAGTGTACTAGACTCTAATCTTCAACCACAGAAAGTCAATAAATAAAGTACAAAATAGATAAAATAAGAAACCACAGTATAAACATATTGTGTATAATTATGTAGGTAAATAAAATAAATAGCTAAAAGGATTGAAAGTTTTCTCTGAGGAGTGGCTTTTGAGGAGCAGGAAGGAGTGAAGCGGTAACTGTATTTTCTTACAAGTTTTTTAGTGCTAATTGTGCTTTTTAAAATTAAGTACATTATTAATTTGATAAAAATAAAATAAAAATATAGGCAAATCAACAACAAATTTGTTCTCCCAGAAGTATTCTTTTACAATTCAGATTCTCCCTCACAACCCCTGAAATGATTTATTTCTTGTCAAGAAATGTCAAGCAGTGAGAAGCAAGTAGGTAATATTTGCGGCGAGCCCAGTATCCCTGAGATCACATCATAGTCTTCCACTTACATGAGGACTGGTCCTAGTCTACTATTAGTATGTACATATGATAATATTGTGACTGTAATTTCTAAATAGGGTCAGCATTCTTGAGTAAACTATTGTGGCAGGATGATTAAATGATAAAAATCGAACTCATAGCATTTTAGCAGGAGTCACACAGTCCTGAAAGTAGAGTGAGCATCAGAACACCTGAATAGAGGAGTGTAAGATATAAACTTGGGTCTCACTATCCTAATCATTCAGGAATCTTACTTTCCTAGCTAAGAATCATCATCAGTTTCATCTGACATGAGCGGCAGTCTTCCTCCAGGCCATACTAGATAGATGAGGCAGAAGGGCTCAGATTCAGAGCAGAGTTACACAGGGCCAATAGTCGCCTGAGTATAAGGGAAGCCAGGCTGAAAAGAGCCCTTCAGTTTTTATTACTCATTATCCTGACTTAGTGGTTCCTCAGCCATCTTTGTGACAGCCGGGAGCAGTGACCGGTGGAGCATTCAGTCAACAAATGTTATCATCACTACAATAATAATCATGTTATCACCCGTGATAATGGTGTTTGTTCGGAGAGAAGACCTGAGGTTTACATTTGGGAAAACTTAGAGAAGAAAGGTGATGTAAGCAAGATGGGTATGCCTGTAGGGGAGGAAAAACAAAAACAAAAACAAAAAAAAACAAAGCATGTGGAATTAAGAGTGGAACAAAGGGGTAAAAGAGAAGTGGCAGTGAGGAAAGTGGCGCAATAAGACCTACACAATAAAATTGTTTTTAAAAAACTGGTTTTACAACAATCTTGAGAATAAGATGTTTTTTTCTGCCACAGTCATATTATAGCCACTCTGTAATGTGTTCATTAGTCACATATACAATTGGGGATGTTTTCAATAATACAGTAGATACTGTCAGTGTTCCTCTTATGTCCTCTTTGATCTCCTTACCACAACCATTGCATACCAGCCTGACCTCCAATAGCCTGTACATCTGTCTTTGCCAAAAGGCTTACCTGGGGCTGCTAGAACCGAGTTTATCCACACATACAACAGTACCTGGGACCAGTATTCCTCCAGGGAGAGCCTTGAACAAATGGCTAATGGGTATGGAGGTACAAAAGTCTTAGATACCTGGCTCTTTGGGTGGGTTATGCTACAATGTATATTTTATCACATTTCCAAAGTTTTTCAATGGTAACAAACTATGGTTGTCTACATTTTTAAAAAAACACCTTTTATTGACTGTTTTCCTTTCCAAACAAAAACACCTCCTGTTTCCTACCCAGTGTTTTTATACCTCCCTAACATACATTCCATTTTTGTCTCAAGGTATGCCTCTGGGGAAAACCCAACCAAGACAAACTTCTACTCAGTTTCACACATGGCCAACATGAAAGGTTGACCTGTAGTATGTTATTCCTGCTAACTGAAACAGGGTCAGGTAGAGCCCAAATAACAGACAAAGGATGACTAGTAGTTGCAGCTCCTTCCCAAGATGCACCTCTTCCACAGAAAAAAATACTTTTTCTATCTAATGGGGCCCAGAAGGCCAGGGTCAACAATGCAGAAAGTTCAATACAAAGAAGATCCCTAAATATAATATATCCAAGGAAGTCTGTATTTGTAATAGTCTTAGGATGGAAGAAGCAATGACAATTTGTTTTTTAATGTAAGATTATATTCCTTTCACATAATTCAGACCAACATGCTGCATGCCAACCAGGGTTTGGTGTTTGTTTTATGTGGAAATAATCATAGGCCTTACTCTATAGGAGATAAATATAATTATTATATATATTAAGACATGATCTGATATTTATTTGTAATATATTATTAATATCATAGGTCTATGACATATAATCATTATCATGTAGGTAGTTGTGTTAATATGTAAAGTACCAGTGGAGGGGATCACTTTGTCTTGGTCTAAGGGACTGGAAGTCCTCATGGCAGGACAATGATTGAAAAGTAGTCTGGTGGACAATTCTCACCCCTCCTGCGAGGATACCAGACACCAAGAACTATCCCTTAAACCCCCAGACTGATTGTTTTCCAGAAAGAAAAAAAACAAAAACAAAAACAAGGAAAGATGATGAAAGAGAGTTGAAAGATGTCCTTGGTCCAAGAACATTGTAGCTAGGTAGAAGGAGAGACGGGATATCCCCTAGCCAACTAATCCTCAAAATGCCTTCTAGACTGGATCCCACATTGGGTACCAGACCCAGATTCCAAGGACACCTTAAAAGATAGTAAATGAAACAAAAGAGTTGTTTCTTGGTGTGGTTCTAAAATCCTCAGAGAACAATGCAGAGCTATCTTAAGACATAATAAAAATATAACCAAAGTGGGAGACAGTTCTAGCTCCCAGTACAGCTCAATGAGTGATTAAATGCAGAAGTGGCTATAGCTACATCAGACAGCAGAGAATTTAGTCCCTGAAATAATTCAATAAATATTTACTGAACATAAGCCCACAGCAGCAGGATATTCTGCTAAATATCAAAGATACAGTCCTCAGTAATAAAAGAATGAATTCTTACATGGTGCTGAGAACATACCAGGCACTCTTCTACTTTGTAAGATTCACACAACACGCTGTTAGATATATATCCTTGTAAACCCTCTTTTAAAGATGGGAACAGAGGTTAGGCAGCTGGCCCATGGCCGTACAAATAGTGCTAGAACTGGGATTTGAACTCTACGATGTGCTATCTTCCATGTAGTCCTAGTCTATATTGGTCTCTTGTCTTGGAGTTTACATTATGGTGAGCAAAAAAGATCTCATATAAGACATTAATCATATTTGCTATCATTTAATTTCAATCTTAATCTAGACATTGTAGGAGGTGCTATGTACAGAGTGCCCTGAGCATATTCAGCAGCTTATCCACTCCATAAATACATATCAGTAGCCTACTCCGTGCTAGTTTCTGTGGGGGATACTAGAAATTTAATGAGAACAAAACGGATACCTCCTCTGCTGTCTTTTGGAGGGAAAGGGATGTCAGACATTATTTGACTAATGACACACATTTATATGTGATTACAAAGGTGGTAAATGCTTTGAAGCAAAGTACTGAACATATAATAGGAGGACTTGACATTTAAAATGAGATCAAATGAGATCCAAAGGATGAGTAACAGTAACCTTGGCAAAGAGAAGAGGAAAACACATTTCAGAGAGGCATGTGCCAAGGCTCTGAGGTTAAAAAAAAAAAAAAAAGGAAAAAAAGAAAGGAATATCTAAGGCAGTGAGAGAACTGGTGAAGCTGGAGCCTAGTGAGTGGGATAGAGAGTGGTATGCAATGAAGGAGGGGTGGGTGGGCAAGGGTCACATGACTTATCAGCCAATCAGCATGCTTTTGAAAGTGAAATGGGTGCTGATAATAATTAAACAAGGAGAACAGGCATAAACAGATACTGAATTGGGTGAACTGGGCAGATGGTAACTATTTTGTAAGGCCTTATAAAAGATTCATTCTCTAGCCTTAGAACTATAAGAAGCCATTGAATGATTTTAAATTAAGGATGAGGAAATGTATAATTATATTTTATTATGATTATTTTTAATATACTCTTGCTGTTATGTAGAGAATAAATAAGAGAACAAAAGTGAATGCAGGGGAACAAGTAAAGACATTATAACAATAATACAGGTGATGTTGCTTTGGACCAGAGTGAAAGTAATAGAGACTGTAAGAAGGAGAAGGAACCTAGTGATCATGAATGGTAAAGTTAACACAACTTGGAACTGATTGAATTTCAGAAATAGATGATGACACTGGAACAGTCCAGAAACTGTTTAATGAGGTTAGGAGAAGTGAGAAAGAAATGGCTAAATAAAGAATGAAAAATGAAAGAAATGATCAAACAAAATCAAATAAAAGATTGTCTTCTTTGTTTCCGTCTGGAAATTTTAGATATTTAGGTTTTATATTTGTCTCTGAACCTTTGAGTTAATATATTTACATTGCAAGTTTTTCTTTTTTTCTCTTTCTTTATTTGCATATGAATAGCTAAGATTCATGGCCTTTATTAAGAAATACTTTCTCCAATAAAACACCTTTTCACTTTGGGGAAAAAATGGCTGCCATGGGCATTTGATGACTCAGGAGGAATTTGAAGTGGTCTAAGAAACCTGCCATACCAGCACTGGGGCTACTTTTCATAGCCCCGGTGTTCTCTACCATGACTCATAGATACAAACCAATTTTTGCTGTTTGGACACATATGCACTATAAGGGAATGCATGTATATTTGAAAGATCTACAACTAAGTGAGTGGCAGAAGCAGGGAGATGTTCAAGGTTGGCAACAGTATTTCAGGAAGGAAAGGTATCTTGAGAAAGATTTGAAAGACAAGAAAGGAACCTGGCTTGTAAAGGAAATAAGTATTCCGTATACAAGAAAAGTCATGTGAAGAAACCCATTTGGGTTGTGTGTTAAGAATATGTTACTGTGGGATGCCTGGGTGGCTCAGTTGGTTAAGCGGCTGCCTTTGGCTTAGGTCATGATCCCAGCGTCCTGGGATCGAGTCCCATATCAGGCTCCTAGCTTGGCAGGAAGCCTGCTTCTCCCTCTGCCTCTGCCTGCTACTCTGTCTGTCCATGCTCGCTCACACTGTCTCTCTCTCTCTCTCTCTGACAAATAAATAAAATCTTAAAAAAAAATTAAAAAAAAAAAATAATAATAAAAAGAATATGTTAGTGTGTTTCCAAAATTATTATTTAATGTTTGAGGATGTCTTTTGGGTTTTGTTTTTCAAGTATAATTAACATACAGTGTTATATTACTTTCAGGTGTACAATATAATGATTCAACAATTCTTTACATTTATCAGTGCTCGTCAGATAAGTGTACTCTTAATTCCCTTTATCTACTTCACTCATCCCTCTACCCACCTCTCCTGTGGTAACCACCATTTTGTTCTCTGTATTTAAGAGTATGCTTTTTTGTTCATTTCTTTTTTTTCTTCATTTGGTTGGTTAGTTACTTAAATATTGCATATGAGTGAAATCATATGGTATTTGACTTTCTCTGACTAACTTATTTCACTTTTAGAGTGTTTTTTTTTAATAGCAGAAAATATGGAACCTAACCCAAAGTAGCTTCCCTTCCAAAATAATCATTTTCTGTCTTTCTGAACCACTGTCAAAGTAATCAGATTCTGTCCCAACTGAAACAACTAAACTGGGGTTGGGAGATGGGAAAATCCCTTCAAGGGAATGTGTCCAAAGCACACTGATTTTCCTTGTGGATAAATGAAGTCAGAATATAAACTTCTCTTAGCTAGTCTATCTTTTTTGTTGTTGTTGATTTTACTTATGTCTGAGGCTGATCAAAGTAAACCGTGTTTAAAACAGCTCTCAATCAAATTCAAGTTCTCTTATTTTTTTTCCCTTTATTTATTTATTTTTTTAATTAATTTATTTATTTTCAATATAACAGTATTCATTATTTTTTCATCACACCCAGTGCTCCATGCAATCCATGCCCTCTATAATACCCACCACCTGGTACCCCAACCTCCCACCCCCCCACCACTTCAAACCCCTCAGATTGTTTTTCAGAGTCCATAGTCTCT
Source organism: Mustela erminea (assembly GCF_009829155.1). Lineage (NCBI taxonomy): Eukaryota > Metazoa > Chordata > Mammalia > Carnivora > Mustelidae > Mustela > Mustela erminea. Next base: position 16,377,370 of record NC_045635.1, on the reverse strand, counting down.
CATGATTCACCTCCCCTTCCAATTTACCCCAACTCCCTTCTCTTCTCTAACTCCCCATGTCCTCCATGCTATTTGTTATGCTCCACAAATAAGTGAAACCATATGATCATTGACTCTCTCTGCTTGACTTATTTCACTCAGCATAATCTCTTCGAGTCCAAGTTCTCTTATTGATTTTAATAAAAATATAAGTTATCCTTTCCAAAATTATAATCCTCATTCTCATTTGATGTGGACATTAGGGTGCAAATATAAGCAGAAATTCTAATTATTATTGATATTTCTATAATGGCTCCAGTTTTTTATTTAGTTGCATTATATCAGGCTGATATTTCACTCCTTCTACCAAGAATTCAAAGGAGAAGAAAGATGATGATGCTTCATAACAGTTTGTCTTTACTGGGTAACAAATAATTCATAGTTAAAGACTTAGTCTTGGGATGAGATCCAGAGTAGTTACTCCAATTCTCATATTTTTAAAACTTAGAAAGTTAATCTCAGAAAAATCACTTGCCCAAAATTACATGGCAGAGTCAGAATTAGAGTTTAGTTTCCTGATGTCCAGGCCCTACTGTTTTCACCACATTGCATAATCCTAAAGTTTTGTTGGGCTTAATGTCTCATGAAGTTTCTAACAAGCTAATAGTGTGAGAAGAAATGATGATTTATTTAATTAGTATATTCCAGGAGGAAAATAGTCATCTCTTTTAATATTAGTGTTCAATTTCTTTTAACATGAATGTTAATGTTCTCTCTTAATGTGAACTTCTTTTGGCCATTATATTGTAATGGGAGACATTTCTGTGGTAGAATACAGCTAATTTCAAGAAAACCTCACAAATTCAATCTTAGGTTGCATTCTCACTTTATCTTCACTCAGATTTAAATCAGAGGAACCAGCTTCCTTTGAAACTGTAAAAAATAATAAACATGGTATTTATGTTTCATTCAAATATAAAGCCAACAAAAAATGGCAAGATTAATTTGTACTTGATTTTGTTTAAAACTTTTGAAGAGGAATTATATCTGTTATATATGTTCAAATAAATATTTGTGTTACCTCAGTCCTTCATTGTTGAAAACAGACACGGAGTTCTGTAATGGTTAAGAGGTGGAAATGTTTTAATTAAAGACTTCTTTTACATAGGAAAGAAACATTAACCACATCCAGTTTAAAATGTTCTAATATTTGTATTTCTTAAGAAACAATACAAAAAATATTAGTGACCCAAATTACTTCATCTTGAAACTCAATCAGTTCCCCCTTGTTCTGTGGTTATCAAATGAGTTTAAGTTTTCGGTTACATAATTAATATTTATAAAACATGATTTTAACTGTCCTAAAAAAATCTTTGAGCTGTCTTATAACCTTAAACTTCTATCCTGACTCATTTATTTTTGAACATCAAACTTCTCGGCAGATTATCTTCTCACCTTGGCTTCCACTTCTCTCTCAATTATTCCTACCTCCATTGAAACTTCAGTCATAAAGGTCACTAATGAATGGCTGGCTTTTTTAGCCACTAGCAAGATCTTTTGGTCTTTTTTTCTGTCATCATTCTTATTAACATTTACCCCCACCATTTGACATTGTTGACATTGATATTATTTCTTATCATCTAGATTGCTAAACTATCCTGGGTCTTCAGTTGCATATAATATCCACTGTTCATTACATCACATGCCCTCCTTAATGCCCATTCCCACAAACACCCCTCCAGAAACCCTCAGTTTGTTTCCTATAGTTAAGAGTCTCTTATAGTTCATCTTCCTTTTGGATTTTATCTTATATTTTCCCTCCCTTCCCCTATGATCTTCAGTTTTGTTTCTTAAAACATGAGTGAAATCATATGATAATTGTCTTTCTCTAACTTATTTTGCTTAGCATAATACCCTCTAGTTCCGTCCACATTGTTGCAAATGGTAAGATTTCTTTTTATTTATTTATTTATTTATTTGGATGGCTGAGTAAGATTTCATTGCATCTATATACAACAACTTCTTTATCCACTCATCTGTCAATGGACATCTGGGCTCTTTCCATAACTTGGCTATTGTGGACATTGCTGCTATACACATTGGGGTGCAGGTGCCCCTTTAGATCACTATGTTTGTATCCTTCAGGTAAATAACTAGTACTGCAATTGCTGGGTAATAGGGTAACTCTATTTTTAACTTTCTGAGGAACTTATGTACTGTTTTCCAGAGTGGCTGCACCAGTTTGCATTCCCACCAACACTGTAAGAGAGTTCCCCTTTCTCTGCATCCTTGCCAACATTTGTTGTTTCCTGACTTAATTTTAGCCATCCTGCCTGGTGTGAGGTGGTAGCTCATTGTGGAAAACCTCGGACTTTTTGGAAGTACGCCTTGACAATCTCTGGAGGTCCCCATTTAGTATCTCATGTATATTTGTGAAGATAGGCACTCTCACCAAGAACCACTGTCCTAGCCCAGTGGACTGCAATATTCATGTGAGGTCCTCAATAGTACATCCCTTCTGGGTAACATTTTGTTGAGATTGATCCTGGGTTTTCAAATATCTTATAGATAATTTAAGGATTCTATTTTTTAATTGCCATATGATCCCTCTTCTCCCTATGGACCTATACTAGTATAAGGAACAAATGTGAATGACAAATACCATGCTATACTCAAAATCCCATGACCTTGGAACTTCTAAGCTGTTACTTATTAAACTACCATTACTGGGCCTTCCAGTTTCTTTCTTCAAGGGTGATTAGGTTCACAATAGGGCCTTTTCACCCTATGGGAAGTTATTATCAAGCTTATGTACAGAGTTATAAGACTCAATCTGGAACCCTTGCTATACTTCTAATATTTAAGCAGTTTGATTGGTGCAGCCTAGTGGGAAAAACAGAGTAAGCATTCTATAAGAATTCACACATGGGTTGAAGGTTAACAGATGAATCAAGAGTATCCCAAGTAAAGGTGAGGAATGATAATGTCATCAATGAGGTAGAATAAGCAAAGTATCTTTTTATTTTAATATTGCATCACATAAGCTATTATTGTTATATAGTTCACATGGTGTGTGTGTGTTCCATTTCTAGTTTTACACATTAACAGATCACTAATCTAGTCAGTGTCAGTGGACTGATACAATTTGAACACACCAATGTATCATGGTGATGCTTATTTGAATATTTTATGCAGACACCAAAAGTTATAGTAATACCTATGAAAATCATAATTGGTAATCAAATTGAAATATTTATTTTAATTATATGGGTAGGTAAATGAATTTACCCAGGTAAAAGGGTAAATGAAATTACCCTTCTAGTTTCAAAAAACATGGACAAAATTTTTTTTAATTTAAAATGAAGGCATACAACTGAGATAGATTTGAGAGCATATGTAAAAACTAGTACTATGACCAGAACAGGAAAGAAACAAACTAGAAGAAGGTATGCCACATATTTCACAATGAATGGCGATTGTAATCTGCAACAGCGGAACAAAACAGAAAGCTACTTGTGTGTAAAACACTTTGGAAAAAATTAAATGAAAAATATTAAGAGATATTTTCAGCAGATACATAGTGAATTTGATAAGAAGTTCTGTATGAATAGTCAAAAAAATGAAATCAGTCACTAGAAATCAATGAAATGTCCAACAAATTTTTAAAAAATAATTTATTATTTTGGCTAGTTATAAATTGAGTGGTTTAGATTCCTGCACAAAAAAAATAACAAAACCCATGCTTAGATAGAGAAACAGTAAAAGATTTATCATTCCAGTTTTGGAAATTGGGTTAGAAAATTATAAGGAGAGGCATCTGGGTGGCTCAGTCAGTTAAGCAACTGACTCTTGATTTCTGCTCAGGTCATGATCTCAGGGTCATGAGATGGAACCTCACATAGGGCTCCATGCTGGCCATGGCTTAAGATTCTGTCTCTTCCTCTTCTTCTGCCCCTCTCTTCGCCCTCAAAAGAGAAAGTCATAAGGAAAATATTTTAAATAATATTTTACAAAAAGTGAAATAATCTCAATTATGCCACCAAACAGTTGCCTGTGGCATACAAGATCTTTCAATTTCAAAGATCAATTGATTCAAAATTTGAAAAATTACATGTGCTTTTCTGTAGCTTTAGATGAGTTATGCAATATAAGTGACACTGCCAAATAATACTTTGGGTACATTTGTCTCAAAGGACTTATAAATTACAAAGAAATTATGTCAATTAGCAGCCTAAAAATCACATTTATGGAACAGGCATTTTTTAATCTTTTACATCTGTAAAGGAAGAATTTCAGCTAGATATTAAAAAAATCATTTTTATCATAACAGGTGATGCTTCAGCTATGTTAGTTTAAAAAATATAGATTTATTGAATTTTTAAACAAAAGACTGATGTTTCCCTTATTGTTTTGGTCCACTGTATAATATACATTATAAATATTTGTGCTCAGTTTTTTTAAGCAAACCTAAGAAAAGTGTCATGGATATAGTTATTGAAATTGTTTGGTACACATGCAAATGCTATGAATCATTGCCAGTTTATGGAACTGTTGACAGAAATAGAAGACAATGATTGTCTGGTCTTTGCCAATACTTATTGACTGAGTTGCAGAATAGCTCTGAAAAGATTTATTTTACTGTACCTTTAAATAAAATTCAGTATTTTCTTAAAGTAAAAAGAGTACTTGCCAGATAATCAAAGACAAAAATGGCAGTGGGATTTACATTTCTTCACTGAGATCAAACTACACATGAGAAAACTAAACTTTTTATACCAGATTTATTGAAATATAATTCACATAACATGCAATTCATCCATGTAAAGGTACCATGCAATTTTAGCATTTAGCAGAATTGTGTAGACATCACCACAAGTTGAGAACATTTTCATCATCCCAAAAGAAATCCCATATCCATTAATAGTTATTGCCCAATTCCCTCCCAGTTTCTCCCTTTCCCCTGCTGCTGGCAGCCACCAGTTTACTTTCCGTCTTTATGAATCTGTTTATTTTGAATATTTCATCTAAATGGAATCATACAGTATGTAGTTCTTTATGACATACTTCTTTCAATCATCATAATGTTTTCAACATTCATCCATGGTATAAAATATATCAAGCACTTCATTTTTTTATTGCTGAATATTATTACATTATATAAATATGCAACATTTTATTTATCCATTCCTCAGTTGGTAATATTTGTATTGTTTCCACATTATGACTATTATGAATAATGCTGTAGTGGACATTCGTATACAAGTTTTTGTGTAGACATGTTTTCATTTCTCTTGCATATATACTTAGAAGTGGAATTGCTAGACCATACGGTAACTTCATGTTTAACTTTATGAGGAACTGCAAAACTCTTTTCCAAAGTGGTTACCCTATTTTAAGTTCCTAACAGTATAAGAAGGGTCTAATTTCTCCACATTCTTGCCAACATTGTTTTAAGTTTTAATATAAATTCCAGTTAGTTAACATATAGTGCAATAATAGTTTCAGGTGTACGATATACCAATTCAACATTTCCGTACAACACACAGTGCTTATCACAAGTGTACTCCTTACACCCCATCACCTATTTAACCCATCTCCCACCCACCTCCATTCTGGAAATCACCAGTTTCTTCTCTAAAGTTAAGTTCTTCTCTGTTTCTTGGTTGTCTCTCTTTTTTTTCCCTTTGGTCATTTGTTTTGTTTCTTAAATTCCACATATGAATATTTGTCTTTCTCTGACTAACTTATCTCACTTAGCATAATACTCTGTAGCTCCACCCACATTGTTGTAAATGAAAAAATTTCATTCTTTTTTAATAGCTAAGTAATATTCGGGGTGCCTGGGTGGCTCAGTGGGTTAAGCCTCTGCCTTCAGCTCAGGTCATGGTCCCAGGGCCCTGGGATCGAGCCCCACATCAGGCTCTCTGTTCAGCAGGGAGTCTGCCTTCCCCTCTCTTGCTGCCTGCCTCTCTGCCTACTTGTGATCTCTCTCTCTCTCTGTGTCAAATAAATAAATAAAATCTTTTTAATAAGTAATATCCCGTTGTATTAAATATACTACCTCTTCTTTATCCATTCATCAACTGATAGACACTTGGACTGTTTTCATAATTTGTCTATTATAGATAATGTTGCTATAAACATAGGGGTGCATGTATCCCTTCAAAAAACTATTTTTGTATCCTTTGGATAATACCTAGTAGTGCACTTGCTGGATCATACAGTCATCTGTTTTTTACTTTTGGGGGAACCTCCATACTGTTTTCCAGAGAGGCTTCTTCAGTTTACCTTCCCACGAACAGTGCAAGAGTGTTCCTTTTTCTCCACATCTTCACCAACACCTGTTATTTCTTGAGTATTTTATTTTAGGTATACTGACAGGTGTGAAGTGGTTTTGATTTGTATTATTTGTATTTCCCTGGTAATTAGTGATACTGAGCATCTTTTCATGTATCTGTTGACTATCTCAATGACTTCTTTGGAAAAATGCCTGTTTATGTGTTCTGCCTATTTTTAATTGAATTACTCATTTTTAGGGTGTTGAGATGTTCTTTATATATTTTGGATACTAACCCTTTATCAAATATGTCATTTCCAAATATCTTCTCTCCTTCCTTAAGTTGCCTTTTAGTTTTGTTATTCATTTCTTTAGCTGTGCAAAAGCTTTTATTTTGATGAAGTCCCAATAGTTTATTTTTGCTTTTGTTTCTATTGCCTCAGGAGACATATCTAGAAAGGTGTTGCTATGGCCAATGTCAGAAAAAATACTGCTTCTGCTCTCTTCTAGGATTTTTAGGGTTTCTGGTCTCACACATAGGTCCTTCCCCTTTTGAGTACACTTTTGTGTAAGGCGTAAGTAAATGGTCCAATTTCATTCTTTGCATGTTGCACTCCAGTTTTCCAAGCACCAATTGTTGAAGACACTGTTTTTGTCCATTGGTTATTCTTTCTTGCTTTATTGAATATTAATTGACCATATAGTTGTGGGTTCATTTCTGGGCTTTCTACTTTGTTTGTTGGTCTATATTTCTGTTAGTGTGCCAGTACCATACTGTCTTGATCACTACAGCTTTGTCATATAACAACTTGAAGTTTGAAATATTGGCGCCTCTGGTTTTGCTTTTCTTTTTCAAGATTGCATTGGCTATTTGGGGTCTTCGTGTTTCCATAAAAATTTTAGGATTGTTTGTTCTACCTCTGTGAAAAATGCTCTTGATATTTTGATAAGGATTGAAATAAATGTGTAGATTCCTTTTGTGTTATAGGCATTTTTGCAGTAGCAATTCTTCCAATCCATGAGCATGGGATGGTTCCCAATTTCTTTGTGTCATCTTCAATTTCTTTCATCAGGGTTTTATAGTTTTCAGAGTACCAATCTTATGCCTCTTTGGTTAGGTTTATTCCTAGGTACCTTATGGTTTTTGCTATAATTGTAAATGGGATCAATTCCTTGATTTCTCTTCCTGCTGCTTCATTATTGGTGTATAGAAATGCAAAAGATTTCTGTATATTGATTTTGTATCCTACAACTTTACTGAGTTCATGGACCTGTTCTAACAATTTTTTGATAGAGTCTTTTGAGTTATCTATTATGGAGTATCATGTCATCTGCAAATAGTGAAAGTTTGACTTCTTCTTTACTGATGCCTTTTATTTTTGTTGCTGTTGTTGTCTGATTGTTGGGTCATTAAATAAGAGTGGTGAGAGTGGACATCCCTATCTTGTTCCTGTCCTGTGAGGATAACCTCTTAGTTTTTCCCTATTGAGGATGATAGTCACTGTGGGTTTTTCATAGTTGTCCTTTATGATGTTGAGGTATGTTCCTTCTATCCCTACTTTGTGGAGGGTTTTTATCATGAATGGATGTTGTACTTTGAGAAACACTTTCTTTGCATCTATTGAAATGATCATATGGTTCTTCTCCTTTTTTCTATTACTGCAGAGTATCATATTGATTGATTTGCAAATATTGAATCACCCTTGAAACCAAGGAATAAATCCTTCTTGATTGTGGTGAGTGCTTTTTTTTTAGCATATTGTTGGATTCAGTTTGCTAGTATTTTATTGAGGATTTCTGCACCTATGTTTGTCAGAATTATTGGCCTATTGTTCTCTTTTTTTGTGGTGTCCTTATCTAGTTTTGGAAACAGGGTAATGCTGGCCTCATAGAATGAATTTAGAAGTTTCCCTTCCACTTGAATTCTTGGAATAGTTTGCAAAAGAAAGGTATTAAGTCTTCTTTAAATATTTGATAGAATTCCCCTGTGAAGCCATCTAGCCCTGGACTTTGGTTTGTGCAGAGACTTTTGATTACTAATTTAATTTCTTTGCTGATTATTGGTCTGTTCAAATTTTCTATTTCTTCCTATTTCAGTTTTAGTAATTTATATGTTTCTAAGAATTTATCCATTTCTTCCAGGTTGTCCAATGTGTTGGCATATAATTTTTCATAATATTCTCTTATAATTGTTTGTATTTCTGTGATGGTTGTTGTTATTTCTGCCTTCTCATTTGTGATTTTATATATTTGAGTGCTTTCTCTTTTCTTCTTGATAAGTCTGACTAGAGGCTTATCAGTTTTTTCAGAGAACCAGCTCCAGGTTCAATGATTTGTTCGACTGTTCTTCTTAGTTTCCATATCATTTATTTCTGCTCTAGTTTTTATTATTCCCCTTCACTTGATGGCTTTAGCCTTCATTTGTTGTTTTTTTTTTTCTAGCTTCTTATGTGTAAGTTTAGGTTGTTTACTTAAGATTTTTCCTGTTTTGAGGTAGGCCTATATTGCTATATAATTTCCACTTAGGATCCCTTTTGCTGTATATCAAAGCTTTTAAGCTGTCACATTTTCATATTCATTTGTTTCAATGTATTTTTTTATTTCTTCTTTGATTTCCTGGTTGACCCATTCATTCTTTAGGAGCATGTTGTTTTGCCTCTGTGTATTTGTGGTCTTTTTTCTACATTTTTTCTTGTGCTTGACATCTAGATTCACAGCATTGTGGTCAAAAAGGTGCATGTTATGATTTCAATCTTTTCTGTATTTGTTGAGGACTGATTTGTGACCTAGTATATGATCTATTCTATTGAATGTCCCATGTGCACTTGAGAAGAATCTGTATCGTGCTGCTTTAGGATGAAATGTTCTGAATGTATCTATTAAGTACCTCTAGTCCAGTGTGTCATTCAAAGCCTTTGTTTCCTTGTTGGTTTTCTGTTTAGGTTATCTGTCCATTGATGTCAGTGGGGTGTCAAAGTCCCCTACTATTATTATATTATTATCAATGAATCCTTTTATGTTTGTTATTGTTTCTTATATATCTGAGTGTTCCTATATTGGGTGCATAAATATTTACAATTGTTATAACTTCTTGTTGGATTGTCCCCTTCATGATTATGTAATTCCCATCTTTGTCTCTTTTTATAGTATTTGTTTTAAAGTCCACTTCATCCTATAGAAGTATTGCTACTCCAGCTTTCTTTTAACATCCATTTCTTCTGAAATGGATTTCATGCATTTATATGATCAATGTTTCTCCATCCCCTCACTTTCACGTTGCAGATGTCTTTAGGTCTAAAATGAGCCTCTTGGAGGAAGCATATATATGGGTCTTTCTTTTTTATCCATTCTGACACCCTATGTCTTTTGATTGGAGGGAGCATTTAATATTTTTACATTCAAAATAATTATTGATAGATAAGTATTGCCATTTTATTACTTGTTTTGTCATTATTTCTAGATATTTTCTCTGATCCTTTCTTATCTTTGTCACTTTTAGTCTCTCCTTTGCGTTCAAAGAGTATTCTTTAATTTTTCTTGCAGGACTGGGTTAGTGGTCGTGAACTCCTTTAGTATTTGTTTGTCTGAGAAGCTCTTTATCTCTCCTTCTACTCTGAATGATAGCCTTGCTGAATAGAATATCCTTGGCTACAGATTTTTCCTAATCAGCACTTTGAATATGTCATGCCACTTTCCTCTGGCTTGCCAGGTTTCTGCTGAGTAATCTCCTGCTAGCCTTATGGGGTTTCCCTTGTAATTTAAGAACTACTTTTGCCTTGCTGCTTCTAAGATTTTTTTCTTTATCACTATATTTTGCAAATGTAATTATAATATGTCTTGGTGATGTTCTGTTTTTGATGATTTTGGTGGGATTTCTCTGTGCCTCCTGGATCTGGATGTCCATTTCCTTCCTTAGATTAGGGAAGTTTTCTGCTATCATTTCTTGAGATGAATTTTCTGCACCCTTTTCTCTCTCTTTTTCTTCTGAGATTCCTCTAATACAAATGTTAATGTTTGATGGAGTCACTGAGTTCCCTAAATCTATGCTTGCATCACATAATTCTTCTTGCTTGATTTTGTTCAGCTTCAGTACTTTCCATTATTTTGCCTTCTAGGTCACTGATTCATTCCTCTGCTTCTTCCAGCCTGCTGTTCATTGCATCAGGCCTATTTCTAATCTCATTTATTGCATTCTTCATCTCTGATTGATTCTTTTTTTAACTCCTTTATCTCCATGGCAAGGGTCTCACTGGTGTCTTCTATTCTTTTCTCAAGTCCAGTGAGTATCCTTAGGATTGTTGCTTTAAAATCTCCATCAGGCATGTTACTTATACATGTTTTGCTTAATCTCTGGCTGTAGTCTTATCTTGTTCTTTCATTTGGGATAAATTCCTCCATCTTGACATTTTATCTAAGTCTTTGCCTTCCTCTCTGGGTTAGGAAAGTCAGCTATATCTTCTGCTGTTGAAAGTAATGGCTTTGTTAAGTAGTGGTTCTGTAGTACTCTTCACCAGAACCTGATACTTCAGGTTTATGTCCTATGTGTGTTGCATGTACCCTGCTATTGTGTCTTCACTGCTTTTCTCAGTCCACTTATCTTTTTGGTTCTCTTTGCCTTTTGGGGGCAGTGTTTGTTCCCTGTGCTGTTAGTTGACCAGTCTGGGCCTACTTTGGTCTTGGGTTGAGTCAGATCAGGCATTTGCTAGAGACACAGTAGCACTAAACTTTAGGTCACTTTCCCTCTGCTTTCTAATATGAAACAATATGTAGAGAATGTATTTATAATTGATAATATTATATAACTTGGCTACAAAAATACTCCAGGAAAAATTTTTTTTAATCCTTTTTTTATTTTGACTAACTGAGTTGTTTTTGACTTTATATAACATCTCTTTGAACCTATTAATCACACTGAGTTGACACAAGATTTGGTGAATTTAGTTAACTTAGATAGATGTAGTTTTAAACAGATACGCTTTTCAGTGAAAACAAATCAGTGCTTCTAAAAACAATAAACCAGTTTTGTCAATGTGGATGCAAATAGTAAAGGCACATGATTTTTTTTTTTTGTACTTGCTTGATTCAAGTTATTGAAAAACTGTTAAATATATTTGGAAGAACTTAGGTATGTGAATCTATTTTTTCAACTGAAAATTATATGAAATCTAAATCCAGTTCAAGAATTTCAATAAAAATTTAGCTCACAAATGGAGACATAATGTAAGTACAAAGCACATGTCAATTTTCAATGGCTATTACGAAAAAAATGCATAAAATACCTCAACAACATATTTTTCATCTTGATTATATGTAGAAATGATATTTGCATTTATTGGGTTAAATAAATTATGTCCTCTAAATTTATTTGGCTATTTCCTTTTCCTCTTTGTAATGATTAATTTCAAGTTTGATCTATACTGTTAAGGGGAATATTGGGAGCAAAATTCTGCATATGAAAAAACACAGTGAAATGAAATAGGAGAGTAGGTATGTTATCATGAAATTAAGTTGTCTAAACTGGAACTTTCCTGCTATTTCACGGTTTTATGCCCAGTGCACCCCCAAATAGAGAACTCTTTGTGAAGATCAGAAGTGGGTAATCTTGACCCAGAGGGATTAAGGGGTTAAGACCAATTTAAGTTGTGGTGCTTTGGTACCTCTGAAAATTCTTGTCCATCTATATATTTCTTCATTCTCTGGGATACCATATCATGCTTGGGATATGCAAACAATTTTTGAAGCAAATCTATATAAGTAACCAAGAAATACACACGACTAGTATATAATATTATTTCCACTTGCAGCCAGCTGGATGTAACCAGAACTGGACAGGAATAATACTTACTACAGGGAAAATTTTAGAAATTTTAGTATAAGAGGTAAACTGATTGTTAAATGGAAGATTACAAAAGAAGCAGCAAAGAATTGTTTTTATATATATTATATATATATGCTACTATTTTTATATATGATATATATATACTACCTTTAAGTATAAGTACATCTAATGTATGTATTTTAAAGTATGTATGATACATGAAAACATACACATATATCCTTATGGAATGATATATAACACATGTTCAAAATATTAATAGTGGTTTTCTCTGGGAAACAGAACTACAGGTGATATTTTTCTTTTGCTTGACTTTGTTTTATAAATTATCTACAATGAACATGTATCCCTTTTTTTCTGGGGGAAAAAAAGTCTTTTAAAAAATAATCTGAAGACCTCCTGCCTATGTAATGGAAAACTGCAGTCTTCTGAGCAGAGCATGACTAGAAATGGAAGAAATTACAAAGAATAAACAACCATCACCTCCCCTGAACACACAGCATAAAGATGAAAAGGCCTTCCAACAAATTAAGTCTCAGTGAAATTCTCCAACAGCCACTTTAGACTTAGCTGGAAAGCACACATTTTTTTCTTTGTTGCTAGGCTTAAGATGCCTGGTCACAGGCTCACTGGAGCGAAGTGATACCAGCCAGCCTCTCCCAAGCTCACCCAGCACATGGTTATCTGTGCAGTGCAGTGTAGCAGGTAAGGTTAAACTTTGCAGGACACCCCCCACCACTGAATCTGTTCCTGAGAACACATGAAAACCCCATTAACAAATTCTCAAAGTCTGCTACTATATGCTGATTTTGCACATTGCTCTCATTCTCTTAAAATGCAAACAGGATGGATTGATTCTGGAAAGTAAAATGCACAGAAAATGATTTAAGGTAATGGGTGAGGGTGGGGTCAGTTTAAGAGTTAAGTGTCTGGAAAATTTAGATTTCCATGGTCAACTGCATACTAAAGAATTTTCCCAAGTGTGTCTCTTGGTTATAAAGCTTTTCTCTCTCAGCTCCAAACCCAACCTGCCCTGCTGTATTCTTTCCTCTGATACAGGGGCTGAGAGTTAGCCAGCCACTTCTTTGCTTGGCCAGATTTGCCCTGTTAGACTCTGCCAATAGGGATCTCAGGAGAGAGTCTGTGAGGAAGATGGAGGGAGAAGTGACTTATCCCCATTTGCTCACTGTTTCTGTCAGCATCACTTTCCTCACCCTGGCAGTGACATTTGCTCCCTCAAAGATATCAGCACCAGCTGAGCAGCACCCCCTCCTCCAAGCTACTAAATTTTAATAATCCCAACCTCTTCTCTGTATTCCTCAGTCCTGGGGGTAGGAGCAGCTTATTATATTTGGAATCTTTCAAGATCTTAGTGTTTCCCTTTTGCTTTTCTGGATCTCCAATATCTGGTTAAAAATTTGTTATATTGAATTCTCTGTTGAAACAGCTAAAGTGGTTTTTGTCTCCTGACTAAAACTGACAGCAGCCAGAAAATTCAGTTTTGAAAAAGGTAAGGGGCACATTAATAGAACATACTAGACCACTTTCTTTTGTTCTAACAGTTGGTCCTCTAATTGAGGAAATGCAGCAAATAAATGAAACCATGTGTATTTATAAAATATACATATTACTAAGGATAGCTATACAGACATTTTAGTAATTGGGACCAGCTGTAGCTGGAGTAACCTAAGCCATGTAGTTAGTTCAAGAAAACTTCAAGAAGGAAATGAATTTTAGGGATGAATGATATAGTCTCTCAGAGAGGAGGAAAGTCATTCTGGTATGGGCAATGTCATTTGCATAGGTTTGAATGAGAAAACAAATGAACCACATGTACAAGGAAACTAGGACAGTCTTCCATCATTCACCTCCTTCCCAGAACTTAGCACCTAGCCTGGAACATCAGAGATGATCCATAAATATTTGCTTAATTATTAAACTCAATAATTGAATTATTTTGTTTGTATAGAGATACTGGGTTATCTTACTCTTGGAAGTCTTACTTATGCATGACAATTTAGAATTATACCAAGTTCACAATACTAGTAGCCAGGAAGAAGATACCTAGAAAGTATGATAGGAGGATGGGAAGTTTGGAGACAAGAAAGAACTATTGCCTGAGTGCAGAAACCTCTGGACTTCAGCATCAATGACAAATGGTAAGCAGATGGAAGAAGGGAAGAGTAGAAGAAAGAATCTACAGTACCTGGAGATCAATTTAAAAACAAAAGAGAGGAGATAAAAGCTATCATTTCAGTGTTATGAATCTGAGAAAGGAAAAGAACTGCATAGGATTTGGGGAATGTCCAAATGGATATTGCCTGTGAGCAGAAGGGGGAAACGATCCTAAAAGAAAAGAGAAAATTTCAGGCCTGGAAATGAAGATGTATAAACCATATACACATATAAATTGTGACTGGGTAATCAGCGGTGTGAAAAAGAGAGGGGATTCCAAAGGCAGAAGAAACAACATGTACCTAGAGGATTTTTAATATAATTTACAGTGACCAGTTATTCTGCTTGTAGAGAGGGAACAAACAAACAAAAATGGGTTTAAATTAGAGCTTAAGGGATTTAGATCAAAATCAATATTTGCTGACAATGAGAGAGGTTACAAAATATCCTTATCCAGCCTATTTTTAAAATAACATTGATTCTCATTTGTCTATGGTGGTATGACTGTGGACATGCATAAACTTATTAGAATATAATTTATTATTTGATTTCCCTTCCATCATAATGCTTGCCTAGGACTTTAAATGGTTAGTTAATTCACTCAAGGTCATGTACAGTGAGAGGCAAATAGAAAAACATTTGCCAACTCTGAATGGGTTTCATCTCAAATGATCATGCTATAGCTCTTCCTTCAAAGAAATAATGAACAGAAAGAGTGCAGTCTCTTGGATGTCTGGTGATTCCCACCTAGACAGAACTGTCCCTGAATCCTTACTATCCTCACTGATGTGGAGTAGCCGAAAGGGTAGACAGTCAAGTTTGAGGAGAAAGATGACAGCTAGCTTATTTTTCTCAAAATAACTAAAACTTAATACTTTCCATCCTTTTCAAAGAAATGCAAACTAGCAACAACAAAAATAATAAGAACAACCATTTCTGAACTTTGGCACTCAGTTGACATCTCCATGATAAGGATTTTTCAAATATCATTTTATTTAATCTTCACAATAACCCAACGATACAGATACTATTTTTTACAGGATGAGTTGTGTCCCCCTCAAATATTTACATGTAGAAGTCCTAACTTCCAATACTTAAGAATGTGACCTGATTTGAAAATAAGATTGTTACAGATATAATTAGTTTGGATGGGTCATGCTGGAGTATGGTGGGCCCCTAATCCAATGATTCACATCCTAACAAAAAGAATACCATAGGGATTTTGAGTCCAAGATGGCAGAGGAAGAGGAGACCTTAGTTTCATCTGGTCCCAGGAATTCAGTTGGATAGCTATCAAATCATTCTAGCACTTGAAAACTCAACTGGCGATCTAAGAAAATAATAACTGCAAATCTACAACTGGAAAAGCTACCATTTTCTGCAAGAATGACAAGATGGAAAAACCCAACTCAAAAAAGAGAACAAGAGGTAGTACTGGCTACCAGGGACCTAATCAGTATGGATATAAGTAAGATGTCAGAACTAGAATTCAGAATAACAATTATAAAGATACTTGCCAGGCTTGAAAAAATCATAGAAGACACTAGAAAATCCCTTTTGAGAAATAAAAGAACTAAAATCTAATCAAGTCAAAATCAAAATGGCTATTAATGAGATGCAATAAAAAATGGAGGCCCTAACTGCTAGAATAAATGAGGCAGAAGAGAGAATTAGTGATATAGAAGACAAATGATGGAGAATAAAGAAGCTGAGAGACAGATAAACAACTACTGGATTATGAGGAGAGAATTCAGGAGATAAGTTATACCATAAAGCAAAACAATATTATAATAATTGGGATAAAAGAAGAGGAAAGGGGAGGGAAGACCGTATAATAGAACAAATTATAGTGGAGAACTTTCCTAATCTGGGGGAGGAAGCAGGCATTCAAGTCCAGGAGGTACAGAGAACCTCCTCAAAATCAACAAAAATAGGCCAACACCTTGTCATATAATAGTGAAACATGCAAATCTCAGAGACAAAGAGAAAATCCTGAAAGCAGCTCAGAACAAGAGTTCTATAACATGCATGGGTAGAAACATTAGACTTGCAGCAGACCTAACTACAGAGACCTGGCAGACCAGAAAGGACTGGCATGATACATTCAGGGTATTAAATGAGAAAAATATGCAGACAAGAATATTCAGCAAGGATGTCATTAAAAACATAAGGAGAGGTAAAAACTTTCCAGGACAAACAGAAATGAAAAGAATTTGTGATCACTAAACCAGCCCTGCAAGAAATATTAAAGGGGATCTGTTAAGGGAAGATAGAACCCAAAAGTAACATAGATCAGAAGGAAAGAGACAATATACAGAAACATTGATTTTATAGGTAATACAATGGCACTAAATTAATATCTTTCAATAGTTATTCTGAACATGAATGGAGTAAATGCCCCAATCAAAAGATACAGGGTTTCAGATTGGATAAAAAAAATAAGACCCATCCATATGCTGGCTGCAAGAGACTCGTTTTAAACCCAAAGACACTTCCAGTTGTAAAGTGAGGGGATGGAAAACCATTTATCATGCTAATGGACATCAAAAGAAAGCTGGCGTGGCAATCCTTATATCAGTCCTTATATCAATATATATTTTAAACCAAAGACTATAATAAAAGATGAGGAAGGACACTATATCATACTTAAAGGGTCTATGCAACAAGAAGATCTAACAATTATAAATATTTATGACCTTAACAGAAGAGCAATCAATTATGTAACCAACTAATAACCAAATTAAAGAAACACATTGATAATAATACAATAATAGGAGTGTACTTCAACACCTTACTCACAGCAATAGGCAGATCATCTAAGCAGAACATCAGCAAGGAAACAAGGGCTTTGAATGACACACTGGACCACATGGACTTCACAAATGTATGGAGAGCATTCTATCCTAAAGCAACAGAATACACATTCTTTTTGAGTGCACATGGAACACTCTCCAGAATAGATCACATACTGGGTCACAAATCAGGTCTCAACTGGTACCAAAAGATTGGGATCATTCCCTGCATATTTTCAGACAAGAGTGCTTTGAAACTTGAACTCAATCACAGGAGGAAATTTGGAAGGAACTCAAACACCTGGAGGCTAAAGAGCATTCTACTAAAGAATGAATGGATCAAACATTCATTATGGATTAAAGAAGAATTTTTAAAATTCATGGAAACAAATAAAAATTAAAACACAAACTTGTTAAAAAAAACTTTTGGGATGCAGCAAACGCTGTCCTAGGAGGGAAGTATATAGCAATACAAACATCTCTCAAGAAACAAGAAAGGTCTCAAATATACCCAGCTAAACTGACACCTGAAGGAGCTGGAGAAAGAACAGCAAATAAAGCCTAAACCAAGCAGGAGAAGAGAACTAATAAAGATTAGTTCAGAAATCAATAAAATAGAAACCAGAAGAACATAACAGATCAACAAAACTAGGAGCTCATTCTTTGGAAGAAATTGTAGATTGACCAACCCCTGTCCAGACTTACCAAAAAGAAGAGAAAGGACCCAAATTAATAGAATCATGAATAAAAGAGAAGAGACTACAATGAACACCAAGGAAATACAAACAATTATAAGAACATATTAATGAGGAACTATAAACAAACAAATTAGGCAAACTGGAAAAAAATGGATGCTTTCCTAGAAAGTTGTAAACTACCAAAACTGAAGCAGGAAGAAGTAGAAAACTGGAACAGACCCATAACCAGCAAGGAAATTGAAGGACTAATCAAAAGCCTCCCAAACAAATAAGAGTCCCAGGACGGATGATTTTCCAGGGGAAACCAAATATTTAAAACCAAATATTTAAAGACAAATTAATACCTATTCTTCTGAAGTTGTTTTCAAAAAATATAAATGGAAGGAAAACTTCCAAACTCATTCTATGAGGACAGCACTACCTTTATCCCAAAACCAGACAAAGACCTCACCAAAAAGAATTACAGACTAATATTCCTAATGAACATGGATGCCAAAATTCTTACCAAGATACTATCAATAGGACCCAACAGTACATTTAAAGGTTGATTCACCATGACTAAGTGGGATTTATTCCTAGGCTGCAAGGTTGGTTCAAAATCTGCAAATCAATCAATGTGGTACACTACAAAATAAAAGAAAGGACAAGAACCATATGATCCTCTCAATTGATGCAGAAAAATTATGTGAAAAAGTACAGCATCTTTTCTTGATTAAAACTCTCCACAGTGTAGGGATAGAGGAAACATACCTCAATATCATAAAAGCCATCTATGAAAAGCCCACAGCAAGTATCATTCTCAGTGAGGAAAACAGAGCTTTCCCCCTAAGGTCGGGAACATGACAGGGATGTCCACTTTCACAACTGTTGTTCAGCATAATTCTAGAAGTCCTAGTCTCAACAATCAGTCAACAAAAAGAAACAAAAGGCATCTGAGTCAGCAAGGGAGAAGTCAAACTCTCACTCTTCATAGATGACATGATACTCTATGTGGAAAACCCAAAGATTCCTCCCAAAATTGCCAAAACTCATACAGGAATTCAACAAAGTGGAAGAATATAAAGTCAATGCACAGAAATCAGTTGCATTTCTATATACTAGCAATAAGACAGAAGAAAGAGAAATTAAGGAATTGATCCCATTTACAGTTGCACCAAAAACCATAAGATACCTAAGAACAAACCTAACCATTTGGCAAAGGATCTATATTCATAAAACTATAGAACAGTCATAAAAGAAATTGAGAAAGAAAAAAGAAATAGAAAAAATGTTCCATACTCATAGAATGGGGGGAAAATATTATTAAAATGTCTATGCTACCTAGAGCAATTTATACATTCAATGCAATTCCTATCAAGATACCACCAACTTTTTTCACAAAGCTGGAACAAATAATCATAAAATTTTTATGGAACCAGAAAAGACCCAGAAGAGCTGGAGGACCAGAAAAGACCCAGAAGAGCTGGAGGAATGCTAAAAAAGAAAACCAAGGCTGGTGGCATCACAATCCAACTTCAAACTTTTTACAAAGCTGAGTACTGTCAAGATAGTATGGTACTGACACAAAAACAGACGCATAGATCAATGAATAGAATAGAGAACCCAGAAATGGACCTCAACTCTATGGTCAACTAATCTTCAACAAAGCAGGAAAGGCGGTGCCTGGGTGGCTCAGAGGGTTAAGCCTCTGCCTTCAGCGCAGGTCATGATCTCAGGGTCCTGGGATCGAGCCCCGCATCGGGCTCTCTGCTTAGTGAGAGCCTGCTTCCTCCTCTCTCTCTCTACCTACCTCTCTGCCTACTTGTGATCTCTGTCTATCAAATAAATAAATAAAATCTTTAAAAAAAAAGCAGGAAAGAATATCCAATGGAAAAAAGACAGTCTCTTCAACAAATGGTGTTGGGAAAATTGAACAGCCATATGAAGAAAAATTACACCATATACAAAAATAGACTCAAAATGGGTGAACAACCTAAATATGAGACAGAAATCCATCAAAATCCTAGAGGAGAAGATAGGCAGCAACCTCTGTGACCTGGACCATAGCAACTTCTTGCTAGATATGTCTCCAAAGGCGAGGGAAACAAAGGCAAAAATGAACATTGGAACTCCATCAAGATAAAAAAACTTTCACACAGCAAAGGAAAGAGTTGAGAAAACCAAAAGGCAACCAACAGAATGGGAGAAGATATTTGCAAATGTCTTATCAGATAAAGAGCTAGTATCCAAAATCTATAAAGAACTTATCAAACTCAACACTCAAAGTACGAATAATCCAATCAAGTAATGGGCAGAAGATATAGACAGTCATTTCTCCAAAGAAGACATACAAATTGCCAACAGACACATGAAAAAAAAAATGTTCAACATCACTCAGTATCATGAAAGCACAAATCAAACTACAAAGAGATACCACCTCACACTTGTCAGAATGGTTAAAATTAACCACTCAGGAAACCACAGATGTTGCCGTGGATGCAGATAAAGGGGCACCCTCTTACATTGTTGGTGGGAATGCAAGCTGGTACAACCACTCTGGAAAACAGTATGGATGTTCCTCAAAAAGTTGAAACTAGAGATGCCTGGGTGGCTAAGTTGGTAAACATCTGTTTTCAGCTAAGGTCATGATCTCAGGATCCTGGGATCGAGTCCTGCATTGGGCTCCTTACTCAGAGGGAAGCCTGCTTCTCCCTCTGCCTACTGCTTCCCCTGCTTTTGCTCTCTCTTTCTCTGAAAAATGAGTAAAATATTTTTTAAAAAAGTTGAAAATAGAGCTATCCTATGACCCAGCAATTGCACTACTAGGGATTTACTCCAAAGATACAAATGTAGTGATCCAATGGGGCACCTATACCCCAGTGTTTCTAACAGCAATGTCCACAGTAGCCAAACTATGGAAAGAGTCCAGATGTCCATCAACAGATGAATGGATAAAGAAGATGTGAAAAAAAAATCTATATCTATATCTATATCTATATCTATATCTATATATATATCTATATATATATACAATCTCAGCCATCAAAGAAAATGAAATCTTGCCATTTGCAATAGTATGGATGGAACTAGAGGGTATTATGCTAAGCAAAATATCAATCAGAGAAAACAATTATCATATGACCTCACTCATACATGAAATTTAAGATACAAAACAGAGGATCATAGCAGAAGAGAGGAAAAAAGAAAACAAAATGAAATCAGTGAGGGAGACAAACCATGAGAGATTATTAATTATAGGAAAGAAACTTAGGGTTGCTTGAGGGGAAAGGGCTGGAAGGACCGAGTAACTGGATGGTGGGCATTAAGGAGGGCATGTGATGTAATGAGCAACTGAAGAATAATGGAACTCTACCTCTGAAACTAAAAATACACTATATGTTAATTAATTGAATTTAAATTAAAAAATAAGAATTAAAAAAGAATTTTTAAAAATAATATATAAAAAAAGAATACCATATGAAGAAACAGATACACAGGCACAGAGAGAGCACCATATAGATTGGCTTAGTTGCTGCAAGCCAAGGAACTACCAGAAGCTAAGAGAGAAGCCTAAAATAGATCTTTCTTTAGCAGCGTCTGAGGGAGTGTGGTCCTCCCAGCACTGTCATCCTGGACTTACAGCCTCCAGAACTGTGAGACAATTCGTTTCTGCTATTTAAGCCACTTTCTTTATAGTAATTAGTTACAGCAGCCATAGCAAACTAATATATTATTATTATCCCTATTTTATGACTGAGAAAAACAAATGATAGCTAGTAACATGGCTTCAAAGCCTGAGTTTTAAGGGCTTGTATGAACACTCTTACCAGTAGTGGTAAAGGAAGGTTACATTGAAGAAATAGTGATAGTAATAACTGAGGAATTCCCTGACTATATCTTGAATTAACAGCCATAAGAAAGTATGTTTGTAGATACATCACATGATACACACATACACAGGAAGTCTAGACCTTAATTCCTGCATCCCTGATCACTTAAAAAGAACAGTGGTATTTTGCACACCAGATGTTGACTGAAGAGTTGTGAATTGCAAGTCTCAGCACCAACACTAACCTTTTGTATACTGACTTTTTGTGTACCCCAGCCTCAGTTTCCTCATATGTAAGAGGTAGTGAAAACTTTCTACAGTTGTGAGAATTATGTAAAATGTTTAAGAATACATTTTAAAAACCATACAATGGTGGGCAAACATAACTAGGATGTGCCCAAATTGCATCTACCCATAAAGAACATAACAAGGTGAACGTGATAACAATTATACTGATAGGAAAAAGTATGAATTTCTTTCAGTGACACTAAAATTACCCATATATTCTTAATTCACATAGCCTATGTTTCTTTTCATTCCCAGTGGGGTACAGTTATTATAATTATAAAGTTATAGGGGGCTCCACTATTGCAAAGTTGGCCTTGAGTGTCTTAGCTTGTAGTTCTAATTTGAAACCGCTACTACTGTATTTGGTAAGAAATTAGCTTTGTAGTTAAGAAAACAAAAGCTTTGTTTGGGATTCTTCGGGAAGCTGGTTTTCAGACTGCTTTTTTACTGCTTTCCAGTGACCAGCCAGCCTAAAACTGAATTGGACCTCCCACTGCCTCAATACACATCTGGTGTTTTTTAATGAAGAAAGGGAGACAAGGAAAATAGGCCTTTTGTTAAAGGCAGAGGAAGTTTTCTGTTTTCATTCAAGAGCCAATGCGCAGCAACCAAACAAGACAGAGAACAATGAACTACTACTGGGTTTATCTTCCAAATGCACCTGTTTGTGAGAATCCAGTGAATGCCAAGACTCCTGATATTTGACTAGAAACAGAGACCCCTTTGAGGATCACCTTAAAATCTTGCAGAGGTAGAGAGAAAAAAGAATCCAGTCTGGCTTGTAATGCGCAGTTTAGAAAAGAGCATTGGTAACATTTTATGGGACACATTAAAGGATCAAGATTAGGAAAACTTGCAACATTATTCAAAGGAGTACATCTTGAACAAAACAACCTTTTCTCATACTGCCATGTTTTGAAATCCCTTAGCTCCACCCTTCCCCCAATCCTAGATCAAAAGAATTATTAGGAAAGGTTTCAATTTATTGACCACCCCCTAATTCAGAGATGCTTGTTCCCTGAGGCCTCTTCTAATCTGCTCATGAGTTCTTGATGTCTGCTATGTACCAAAAGTTTGTATCTCCACAAAATTCAGATGTTGAAACCCTAATCCCCAGTGTGATGATACTTGGACATGGGGCCTTTGGGAGGTATTATGTCATGAGAGTAGAGCCCTCATGAATGGAATTAGTGTTCTTATGAGAACAGACACAAGAGAGATGATTTATCTGCCATCTGAAAACATGGCAAAAAGATAGTCTTCTGTGAACCAGGAAGAGGGCCTTTACCAGAATCTGACCATGCTGGCCTCCTGATCTCAGAATTCTCAGCCCCTAGAACTATGAGAAGTAAATTTCTGTTGTATGAGCCATTCAATTTACATTCAGTGTGCTTTTTGTTAAAGCAGCCCAAACTGATACTAAGACAACACTCCACAACATTTAGGACCCAAAACATACCCGGTATATAAAAAAAGAAAAGTCTAACTGTAATTCAAGATTTTGATGCTAAAGATGTCATATCCATCTTTCCAATCAGCATAATGGACATCAATATATTGAATAATATACAAAACTCATGTGTAATATACTAGTGGCAGGAGGAATAAGATAAAAGTAAAAGAGCAAAATTTTCTGAGTATACCTATTTAACTGTTGAATTAGTAAAGGTAACAAATCCTATAATTTCTTTCTTTAATTGCCTAACATCCTAAAATTTAGTTTTTGTTGACATAGTAGTCCAATATCATTGTTTCTTCTAGGCAGCAAGGGGCAGTCATTCAGGAACCAAGCTAACATAGACTCTGACATCTTTTACATACAGCTTTCAAGGTTTCCCTGAGTATCAACATTTAGACATGCAGACAAGGAAGGAGAGAGAAAGTAACACTTGGAAGGTTTGTATGATCAGCTTGGTAGAGAAATATATTCCACTAACTGACTTGAATTCATCACATAGTAACACCTAATTGCAAAGGAGGATAAGAAAATACAGTATTGGTGTCCAAAATATAAAAATAAAGAAAAGGGAGAAACAGAGAGAGAGAGAGAGAACAAAGCTGATTATCAAGAAGTGATCTAAGCTACAATTGATTTTTTAAAATGCACTATGAGGGACGCCTGGGTGGCTCAGTGGGTTAAAGCCTCTGCCTTCAGCTCAGGTCATGATCCCAGGGTCCTGGGATCAAGCCCCACATCAGGCTCTCTGCTCAGCAAGGGAGCCTGCTCCCCCCCCCCCCACCCTCTGCCTGCCTCTCTGCCTACTTGTGATCTCCGTTTGTCGGGTAAATGGATAAAATCTTTAAAAAAAATAAAAATAAGATGCACTATGATAGGGGCACGTAGATGGATCAGTTGGTTAGGTCTCTGACTCTCTCAAATAAATAAATAGTGAATTTTTAAAAATGTGATATGACAGACATGTGTCTAATCCAGAAAAGCAAAAAGGAAGGAAAATTGACCATTTCATACTGACTTAAAATCCCCACTCCTAAAGCACAGAGTTCAAAATAGTCCTCCTTTATCAGCTAGCTATTGTTGCATAATGTGTCACCCCAAAACTGAGTGGCTTACAGCAATATTCACTCACGTGATAATGGGTAGTTCAGTGTTCATCTGACCTTTGTTGGACTTGCTAATGTATTTATATCTGCAAGTTGGCTGGCCTGTTCAATTGTCTGCAGGTCATTTGGGACTCTGCAGTAGGGTATGCTAGGCTGAGCATCTTAGGCAGCAGGTCTGCTGCACATGTCTCTCCTCTGCCTCCTGAGTCTATGTGATGGCCTAAGTGTGTCTTCCTTACAGTGAAGGCACAGATGAAAGAGAGCTACCAGAAACATACAAAGCTTCTGGAGGCCTGAGTTCAAAACTAGGGCATCATCAATTCTACTTCATTCTACTGGCCAAAGCAAGTCACCTAAATCTCATAGCAAGTCAAATTCAAAGGGTGGGAACATAAACTTTGACTCTAATGGTAGGAATAGCAAAGGTTCATGGCAAAGGACACAGATACAGAAAAGAGTAAAGAATAGGGCTATTAATGTAATCTAGCTAATGCCTAATTCCAACTGAAGCTACCCTAACAGATTAAATTCACAGGAAATATTAATATTTCTATTTCTTTTAGCCCCAATTTTTTATTGAGATATAATTGGCATATAGCACTTTTAAGATTTAAGATTAAGGTGTATGCATAATGATTTCATTTAGCATATATTGTGAAATGATTACCACAGTAAGTTTAGCTAGCATCCATCATCTCATATAGATACAAAAAAAATTTTCCTTGTGATGAGAACTCTTAGGATCTACTTTCTTAATTTTCAAATACCCTATACCATACAGCTGTGTTAATTATAGCCTTTATGTTGTGCATTACATCCTTAGAATTTATTTATCTTATAACTGGAGGTTTGTACTTTTTGAACATCTTCCACCAATTTTACCTCCTGTCTACTCCAACCTCTGGTAACAACAAATCTAATCTCTTTTTCTATGAGTTTGGTCGGTTTTTGTTTTTGTTTTGTTTTGTTTTGTTTTAAATTCTCATGTAAATAAAATTATGTAGTATTTGTCTTTATAATTTCACTTACAATAATGCCCTCAAGGTATATCCATGTTGTCATAAATGGCAGAATATTTTTATTTTTTGTGGCTGAATAATATTCCATTTTAATATTCTATTCCACAACTTATTTATCCATTCATATGTCAATGGGTACCTAAGTTGTTTCCATGTTGGCTATTGCAAAAAACACTGCTATGAACTCTGGGGTACAGACTGTCTCCTTTACATAATATTTTTGTTTCCTTCAGA
This sequence comes from Mustela erminea, assembly GCF_009829155.1. Classification (NCBI taxonomy): domain Eukaryota; kingdom Metazoa; phylum Chordata; class Mammalia; order Carnivora; family Mustelidae; genus Mustela; species Mustela erminea. The sequence goes on along the minus strand of NC_045635.1, from coordinate 16,351,702 downwards.
TATAGTCCCAGAAGTTGAATTGCTAAATCATATGATAATTCTAAGTTTTTGAAGAGCATCCATACATTTATCCATAGTGGCTGTACCAATTTACAATCCTACCAATAGTGCACGAGGGCTGTCCTTTCTCCACAACCTTGCTAGCATTTGTTATCTCTTAACATTTTGATTATTGCTATCCTAATAGGCATGAGATGATGGCTCATTGTGGTTTTGATTTGTATTTCTCTTATGATTGACCATGCTGAGAATCTTTTTGTGTACATGTTAGCCATCTGTACACCTTCTTTGGGAAAAAAAGTCTATTCGAGTCCTCTGACCTTTTCTTAACTGGATTATTTGTTTTGCCTTTTTTTTTCTTTGCTACTGAGTTGAGTTCTTTATATGTCTTAGACATTAACACCCTTATCAGATATATGGCTTGCAAATGCTTTTCCCATTCTATAGGTTTTCTTCTCATTTTGTTGATTATTTCTTTTGATGTGCAGAGGCTTTTTAGTTTGATGTAGCCCTACTTGTTGATTTTTTTAATCTGTTGCTTATGCTTTAGGTATTATATCAAAAAGTCATTGCTAAGCCTCATGTTAAGGATCTTTATTTGTGCATGTTTTCTTCTAGGAATTTTATGGTTGCCAGTCTTACATTTAAGTATTTAATTCAGTTCAAGTTAATTTTGTTAATGGTATAAGATAGGGGTCTAGTTTCATTCTTTTACATGTGAATATCTAATTTTCCCAGCACAATTTATTGAAGAGACTGTCTTTTCTCCATTGAGTATTCTTGGCTCCCTTCTCAAATATTATTGACTGTAAATTCCTGGGTTTATTTTGGGGCTCTTGATTCTGTTCCATTAATTTGTGTCTTTTTTTAAAAATAAATTAATTTATTTATTTTCAGAAAAACAGTATTCATTATTTTTTCACCACACTCAGTGCTCCATGCAATCTGTGCCCTCCATAATACCCACCACCTGGTACCCCAACCTCCCACCCCCCGCCACTTCAAACCCCTCAGATTGTTTTTCGGAGTCCATAGCCTCTCATGGTTCACCTACCCTTCCAATTTCTCCCAACTCCATTTTCCTCTCTAACACCCCTTGTCCTCCATGCTATTTGTTATGCTCCACAAACAAGTGAAACCATATGATAATTGACTCTCTCTGCTTGACTTATTTCACTCAGCATAATCTCTTCCAGTCCCATCCATGTTGCTACAAAAGTTGGGTATTTGTCCTTTCTGATGGAGGCATAATACTCCATAGTGTATATGGACCACATCTTCCTTATCCATTCGTCCGTTGAAGGGCATCTTGGTTCTTTCCATAGTTTGGCGACCGTGGCCATTGCTGCTATAAACATTGGGGTACAGATGGCCCTTCTTTTCACAACATCTGTATCTTTGGAGTAAATACCCAGGAGTGCAATTGCAGGGTCATAGGGAAGTTCTATTTTTAATTTCTTGAGGGATCTCCACACTATTCTCCAAAGAGGCTGCACCAACTTGCATTCCCACCAACAGTGGAAGAGGGTTCCCCTTTCTCCACATCCTCTCCAACACATGTTGTTTCCTGTTTTGTTAATTTTTGCCATTCTAACTTGTGTAACATGATATCTCAATGTGGTTTTAATTTGAATCTCCCTGAGGGCTAGTGATGATGAACATTTTTTCATGTGTCTGATAGCCATTTGTATGTCTTGATTGGAGAAGTGCCTGTTCATATCTGTTTTTATGCCAGTACCATACTGTTTTGACTACTACAGCTTTATAATATAGCTTGAAACCAGGAAGTATGATACCATTTGCTCTATTTTTCTTTCTCAGAATTGCTTTGGCTATTAGGGATATTTTGTGGTTTCATACAAATTTTAAGATTGTTTTACTACTTCTGTAAAAAATGCCATTACAATCGTGACAGTGATTGTATTGAATCCATAGATGGCTTTGGATCGTCTGGGCATTTTAACAATATTAGTTCTTCCAATCCATATTGGGATACTTTTCCATTCATTTATAACTTTTTCTATTGCTTTCATCAATGTCTTGTAGTTTTCAGTGTAGAGAGCTTTCACCTCCTTGGTTAAATTTATTCCTAAATATTTTATTTTAATTTTTTAATGCTGTTGTGCATGGAATCATTTTATTTATTTCTCTTTCAGATGATCTGTTGTTAGTACATCAAAACACTGCTGATTTTGCATGTTAATTCTGTATCCTGCAACTTCATTGAGCTCACTGATAAGATCTAACAGGTTTTTGGTGGAGTCTTTAGGATTTTCATATATAAAATCATATCATCTACAAATGGAGACAATTTTACTTCTTTATTTCCAATTTTCATACCTTTTATTTTGTTTTCTTGTTTGATTTTTCCAGCTAGAATTCAGTACTATGTTGAATAGAATTTCTGACAGTAGGAATGCTAGTCCTGTTTCTGATGTTAGAGGAGAAGCTTTCAACCTTTTAGGATTGAGTACAATACACTTTATATATGGACTATTTTATGTTGAGGTACATTCCTTCTATATCTAATTTGTTAAGATTTTTTATCATGAGTGGATGTTGAATTTTTTCAAGTGCTTTTTCTGCATCTATTGAGATGATCATATGGTCTTTTTCTTTCATTTTATTGATGTGATATATCATATTCATTCTTTTGCAGATGTTGAGCCACCAATCTTGTATCCCAGGGATAAATCCCACTTCATCATGGCAAATGATCCTTTTAATATGCTGCTGAATTTGGTTTGCTAATATTTTATTGAAGAATTTTGCATCTTGGAGTGCCTGGGTGGCTTAGTCTGTTAAGTTGGTTCAGGTTATGATCCCAGGATCCTGGGATCAAGCCCTGCATTGGGCTCCTTGCTCAGCAAGCAAGGAACCTGCTTCTTTCCATCCCTCTGCCTGCTTCTCCTGCTCCCTCTGCCTGCAGTTCCCTCTCTCTCACCTCTCTCTCTCTATCTGTCAAAAAAATGAAATCTTTTTTTTAAAGTTAAAAAAAAGAAAAGAAAAGTCTTACTTCTTTATCCATTAGGCATATTCACCTGTAGTTTTCTTTTCTTCTAGTGTCATTTTCTGACTTGCTATTAAGGTAATGCTGGCCTCATAAAGTGCGTTTGAGAGTGTTTCCTCCTCTCTGATTTTTTTGGAAGATTTCAGAAGGGATTAGTGTTAATTCTTTAAATATTTGGTAGACTTCATCATTAAAGCCATCTGGTCCTGGGCTTTTCTTTGTTGGGAGATTTTTGATTACTGATTCAATCTCTGTAATAGTAATTTGTCTGTTCAGATTTTCTATTTATGATTCAGTTTTGGTGGGTCTTATGTTTCTAAGAATTTTCCCATTTCTTCTACATTGTCCAGTTTGTTGGCATATAGTTTTTCAGAGTAGCTTTTTATGATTCTTTGTATTTCAGTGGTTACAGCTGTAATGTCTTCTTTTCTATTTACACTTTTGTTGATTTAGGTCGTTTCTCTTTTTACCTTGGTAGCCCCACCTAAAAGTTTGTCAATTTTATCTTTTCAAAGAATTAACTCTTAGTTTTGTTAATTTTTTCTGTTACCTTCTGTTCTCTATTTCATTTATCTCTGCTCTTAAGTTTATAATTTCCTTTCTTCTGCTAACTTTAGGCTCAGTTTGTTCTTTTTCTAGTTCCTTGAGGCAGAGAGCTAGGCTGTTTATTTGAGATCTCTCTTGGGTTTTTTTGTTTGTGTGTTTTTGGTTTTGTTTTGGGGTTTGGGGTATTTTTTTTTTTTAGTAATCTCTACACCCAATATGGGGCTCAAACTCACAACATGGAGGTCAGAGTTCCATGCTCTTCCAATTGAGCCAGTCAGGCACCCATCTCTTGTTTTTTAATGTAGGTGTTTATTGCCACAAACTTCCCTCTTAGAATTGCTTTTGTTGTATCCCATAAGTTTGGGTTTGTCAGGTTTCCATTTTCATTTGTTTCAAGATACTTTTTTATTTCCCCTTCAATTTCTTCTTTAATTGTTGTTCAAGAGAGTGTTATTTTATTTCCATGAATTAATGAATTTTCCAATTTTACTCCTGTTACTGATTTCTATTTTCATTCCATTGTGGTCAGAGAAGACATCTGGTATAATTTCAACCTTCTTGAATTTGCTGAAACTTGTTTGTGTCTTAACATATGGTCTACCCTAGAAAATATTCCACTTGCACTTGAGAAGAATGTGTATTATGCTGCTGTTGGATAGAATGCTCTGTATGTGTCTGTTAAGTCCATTTGGCCTATAATGTTCAAATCCACTGTTTCCTTATTGATTCTCTGCCAGGATGATTTATCCATTATTGAGAGTAGGATATTAAAGTCCCCAATATTATTGTACTGCTGTTCATTTCTATTTTTAGCTCTGTTACTTTTTGGCTTTGTATATTTAGGCGCTCTGCTTTTGGGTGAATAAATATTTAGAATTGTAATTATCTTCTTGCTGGATTGACCCCTTTATCATTATATAAATATCTTCTTGGTCTTTTTTAACATGTTTAGTTTAAAACTTATTCTTCTGAGAAAAGTATAGTTATCTCCAGGCTTTTTTAGTTACCACTGGCTTTAAATATATTTTTGATGGTTATATTTATGATGAGAATGAGTAAATTGAATTCTAATCACTCCTAATATGCAGTCTCCACAGTAGACATATAAACAGGAAAACAGCCCTGGCTGGTGGAGTCCAAGATGTCTATCTATTGGCAAGCATTAGTCATCCCTTCTAACATAAGTTATTGTACAAATGATGTTGCTGGTTCAATTCTAATTAGAAAAGAACATTTGAAATGTAAGTTTAATTTTAAGCCACTCATGACTTAAGGGAAAGTCTTTTTTATCCATGGGACCAGTTTCCATAAGCAATTGTCATTACTGGGGAGTGGGAGAGGGGCAGTGTGATGACTCATTTTATGTGTCAACTAGTCTGTGCCATGGATTGCCCAGATATTTGATAAAAAATTATTCTATATGTGTCTGTGAGGGTGTTTCTAGATGAGATTAATATTTAAATCTGTAGACTGAGTAAAGCTGATTGGTTTCCTTAATGTGCACATATCTCAACCAACTGAATGAATAAATGAAGAGAACAAGAAAGGCAGAGTAAGAAGATACTCCTCCTGCCAGCCTACTGAGCTGGAACATCAATCTTTTCCTGCCTTTGATCTTGAACTAAAAATATGGCTTTTCTTGGGTTTTGAGCCTACCAGCTTTCAGACTGGCACTTACACTCTCAGCTCTCCTGGGTCTCTAGCTTGCCAACTGCACATCTTAGAACCTCTCAACCTTTATAATTACATGAGCCAGTTCCTTATTTTATGTGTATCCTATTGGTTCTGAAAAATCCTGACTAATACAGGCAGCAAGGGGTAAGGTTCATTTGGAGTTTTAGCAGTCTTTGAAAGGCACTTGGGAAATCTAAACCATGCCCTTGAAAAGTAAAGCTCCAGTTTGTTTTCCCCCACTTGTCTAGCTTCAAAACACCAGCGGCTATTAACATTGATCTGTCCAGACTGCGTTTATAAAGATCTGTAAACTGATCAGAGGGGAAATTAAATTAGACTGTAATTCTGCAGCACTCTGAAGAACATTAGCTTGCAAGAACACCCAGGAGAGCCAATTAGAACCATCATGGCCTGTCTGCCCATAGAATACAAATATGTTCTCTCTGGTTCCATGAGACCTGAAGTGCTACTTGGGTAGTGCTTGTCTCATTTGGAGGGTTAGTACTGCTTTGTCCAGAGGTACTGATCACATGTCCAGATTAGAAAATGCCTAAAGTAATCCTATTAGCAGAACTGGGCTAGGAAATAAAAGCCAGCTCAGTGATGCAGCTAAGGTTAATATTTAAAAAAAAAAAAAACTAGTAATATGAACTCCACTGGGGAAAAAGAACTGATCTCTGCCAATGGCCATTGGGAGAAGGAAAAGAAGTGAGAAAAAACCAGAAGGGCCAATAACTCTCAAAAAGGAAAACCCCCTCCTCACCTAAGTGAAGTTCATAGTTAATTTCTAAAACCCCAGATAAAAAAGGAAAGGGACAGTAACCTGTCCTGTGTCCAGCTTATGCAAAATGCTTGCACACATGGCTTTATTTCATCTTGACATCATCCCTCCCAATTTTACAAATAAGTAAAATGATGCTCAGAGAGTTTAGAATAACTGGCCAAGGTCCGTCAATAGAAAGTGAGGGTCCTTGATTTCTGATTCAGGTCTGCCAGAATCTAAACCCTCTGTTCATCACATCACACAATGTATATGTCTAAGGAAATGAATGAGATAAAGAGAAAGTAGAAAAGGCTTAGAACAGGCAAGGACGTTAAACCATTGCATTAAGGAAAAAAAAAAATCCTTATTTATTTATTTATTTATTTATCTTTTTATTTTATTTATTTATTTGACAGACAGAGATCACAAGTAGGCAAAGAGGCAAGCAGAAAGAGAGGAGGAAGCAGGCTCCCCACTGAGCAGAGAGCCCGATGCAGGGCTCGACCCCAGGACCCTGAGACCATGACCCAAGCCGAAGGCAGCGGCTCAACCCACCGAACCACCCAGGCGCCCCTGAAATGAGCCTCTTATAGGCAGCATATGGCTGGGGTTTTGCTTATTTATCCATTCCATCACCTTGTGACTATTTTTTAAGATTTTATTTATTTATTTGACAGAGAGAGAGATCACAAGTAGGCAGAGAGGCAGGCAGAGAGAGAGGAAGGGAAGCAGACACCCTGCTGAGCAGAGAGTCCAATGTGGGGCTGGATCCCAGGACCCTGAGATCATGACCTGAGCCGAAGGCAGAGGCTTTAACCCACTGAGCCACCCAGGTGCTGCCCACCTTGTGACTTTTGATTGAAGTGTTTACATGAAGTCTATTTACATTCAAAGTAATTACTGATAGGTATTTACTTATTGCCATTTTCTTATTTCTTTTGTAGTTGTTTTTGTAGTACTCTGTTCCTTTGTTCTTTTGCTTTCTTCTTTCAATTAGTTGGCTTTCTTTAGTCATATACTTGGATTCCTTTTTCTTTATTGTTTGGATCTCTATTATCAATTTTTGATTTGTAGTTACCACTCAGTTTGTATATAACATCATCTGCAGAAAGAAGTCTGTATTAAGTTGATGGTCAGTTAACTTTTGAACCCATTCTTTACTCCTCTCCCCCCACATTGTAGGTATATGGTGTCATACTTTACATCTTCTGTTTTGTTAGTTCCTTGACTGATTTTTACGAATATTTTATTTTTACTGCCCTTGTGCTTTCTACTTTTCTTACTCCTCCTTATGATCTTTCCTTTCCACTCAAAAAGTCCCCTTTTACATTTCTTATAAGGCTAGTTTATTGGTTGTGAATTCCTTTAATTTTTATCTTTCTGGGAAACTCTTTATCTCTCATTCTTTTCTGAATGATAGCCTGGCTGGATAGAGTATTCTTGGCTGCAGGTTTTTTCCTTTCAACAATTCAGACATATCATGCCACTTTCTTCTAGCCTGCAAAGTTTCTGCTGAAAAATCAGCTAATAGGCTTCTGAAATTTCCTTTGTACATAACTGTTTTCTCCTGTTGCTTTTAAAATTCTCTCTTTATCTCTACTTTTGTCATGTTAATTACTGTGTGTCTTGATGTGAACCTCCTTGGGTTTATTTTGTTGCAGGAATCTCTGTGTCTCCTGAATCTAAATTTCTGTTTCCCCAGATTCAGGAAGTTCTCAGCTATTATTTCTTATAAATTTTCTGTCTCTTTTTTCTCTCTTGTTCTTATTGGATCCCTATAAGGTGAATGTTATTACACTTGATGGTGTAGCTGAGTTTTCTAAGTCTATTTTCATTTTGTATTACTTTTTTTGCTCACATGTTCAGCTTGACTGATTTCTTTTACTCTGTCTTCAGGTCACTGATCCATTATTCTGCTTCCTCAAGCCTACTATTCATTCCCTCTAGAATTTTTTTTTTTGCAAGCATTTTTTTTATTAAATTTTATTCTATTTTTTCAGTGTTCCAGAATTCATTGTTTATGCACCACACCCAGTGCTCCATGCAATACATGCCCTCCTTAATACCCACCATCAGACTAAAAAAAAAATTCATTTATTGAGATCTTCATCTCTGATTGGTTCTGTTTTAGGTTTTCTTTCTTTTTGTTGGGGCCTCACTGAGGTCCACCACTCTTTTCTCAAGTTCAGTGAGTACTTTTATGACCATTAGTTTAAATTTTCTATCAGGTATATTATTTTTCTCAATCTTGTTTAGCTCTTTTTCCATAATTTTGTCTGATTCTTTCATTTGGGACATATTCTTCTGTTTCCTCATTTTATCTAGCTTTCTGTGTCTGTTTTTATGTTCGGAAAGTCAACTCATCTCCTTCTCTTGAAAATAGTGTCTTTATGAAAAAGAGGTCCTGTACTGCCCTTCAGTGCAATGTTCCCTCTTCACCAGAGCCTTGCTCTTCCAGGATATCTCCTTTGTGTACTACAAGCACCCTACTATTGTGATTGAGTCACATTTGCATGCAGTCCAGTTATCTGAAATGGCTCTATTTGCCTGTTGTGGGCAGAGTTTGGTCCCTGTGTTGTTAGAACGCTGGTGTGGGGCTGCCTTGGGCTTGAGTTGAGTCAAACCAGGCATTTGCCAGAGATGCAGTAGCACCAAACTTCACGGTGCTTCACCTGTTTCATACACTGAGAAGCTTTTCTTGGTTGGTGGGGCTGTAGTCAGACCAGCTATCTTCCCCGAGCCCACTGCTTGGGCTACAATCTGACTGATGTGTGTGGTTATTTTCCCTCTCTCTGGGACAGTCATTTTGGGGAGGTGCTGGCTCCTGTTGGGGATGTTTGCACAATTCCACATTTGTGGCACTCCTTTAGATGGGCTCTGGCCAAAACCCTATTGGAGAAGAAGATCTGCAGAGGGATGTGGTGGTGAGATGCTGTGTTATTAAGGTTTACATAGTCTGCTATGAGAGAAGACATGGACTGGAGGCTCAGCTGGACAGGGCATATCCTCAGGAGAATGTGTGGGTGGGGTGCACTGTTAGCAAGTTAGATAGTGAGTGCTGGTGTCACAGTGATTCCTGCAGGTGGGCATGTGTTGAGGCTAGGGAATGGGAGATGGAAATGGCTCAAGCAGGCTCCTTTGTTCCTCTAGAAGTTTCCCAACAATCCCTGCCCTCCAGCACACACTGTATATTAGTAAACAAATCTCCCTTCTGTATGCCCCAGGCTTTTTTCAAACTTCTGCTTCTATGCTATATCTCTGTGGCTCTTTGTTGTTGTCCCTTTAAGGGTGAGACTCAGTTTCTTCTCACCCTTCTGGCTCTTCCAGAGCCAGGCTTACTGATTTTTAAAATTCCAGGTTTTCAGTCTTGCTGATTATAAGAACTTGTGAAATTCAGCCTCCTGGTTTTCAAAGCCAAATGTTATGGGGAGTTGTCTTCCCCATTATAGTTCCTTGCAGTGAGAGTCTGCTTGTCTCCTCTCTCTGCACCTATGGCGTTCCTCCCTCCTGCAGATAGTCTCCTGGGTCTGTTTAGTTTCTGACTTTATCTCTCTTTCCTTTCCTCTTGATGCAGCCTCTTCTCAACATTTAGCTGTGGAGAGTTTGTTCTGTCAGTCCTCAGGTCATTTTCTGGGTCATTTACACTGATGTGTTATCTAATTGTATCCATAAGAAGATTTGGGCTTAGGGTTCTTCTACACTGCCATCTTCCCTTGTGTCTGTGAGAACACCTTTTCTTAAATTTCCTCTTCTAGGAAACAAGATCAGCAGTCTCTAAGATATTGAATAAAGCTAAAAGAAATGTAGTAGCAGCCTCCTTTGTGTTGTTTTCTTTCTAAACTTTAAGTCACAAATTTAGGTTCTTTTTCTATTTGTTTTTGTTCTGTTATATTTTCTTTTTTTAAAGATTTATTTATTTACTGAGAGAGGGAAAGAGAGAGAATGTGAGTGGGGGTAGGGGCAGAGGGAGAGAACCTTCAAGCAGATTCCCCACTGAGCATGGAACCCTAGGTCAGGGCTCAATCCATGACCCATGAGATCGTGACCTGAGCCAAAACCAGGAGCTTGATGCTTAACCAACTGAGCCACGCAAGCACCCCTGTTGGGTTATATTTCCACTTTAAAGTGTGCCCCAGGACCTTGCCACTTGCAGTGTGATCTTTGGATCAGCAATATCAGTATCATCTGGGAGTGTGTAGAAATGGAGAATCTCAAGCCCTAGTCCAGACCACTAAATAAGAATCTGTATTTTAATATGATGAGCAGGTGATTCCTACACCTTATGTTTTCATATATCTGAGGGCTTACTAATGGAGATTATTTATGCCACATGATCTCCTTGCTTTAAGTCAGGGACTTTTATTCTATGGGAAAGCAGGTGACTTCTTTGCCTTAAAACTTAAGCTTAATCATTTTGGGCACTCTTGTGATCTCATGACCCCAAATTAAGTGGTCCTAGTTTCATAACTTAAGGAAACATGACAACTTTCCCATATTCAGAATCCCCTCACTGAACTTTGGCCCCATCCCTTCTACTCTTTCTGCTCCAGGTTGAGTCAGGGCTGTTTGGTTTTGCAAAAGTGGTCTAGGAGGGATCTTTGAATGGTGTGAAAGATACAGAGTTCTAGAGGACAATTTCCATGTATAGATTTAGACCACAATCATTATAGCATATGTTGACAGTGCTGTGCCCATATCATTTTCATGCACACCTCTTCCTAGTAGACATGCTTTCCCTACCAACAGTCAGCACATGTGTCTTTGTTAGACAACTACCCTCTGGCTGTCAGAATCTGTCTTGGCTATGTGCACAAAAAGCCAGAAGTGCCTGAGGATTTACTGCACTCCATAGCCCCTAACCTATGTTTACTTTGTAAAGAAGACAAATACTCAAGCACTCTTGGACTTGGAGTTGGTTGGACAAATCTGAAGTGTGACCTGTGAACTATTTTCAGAATTTTTTCTGTGGCATATTGCTACAACAGTTTCTTGACTTCCTTTCCTTCCACTCCTGGAAGGAGTGGTCTTTTTCTAGAAACATGTCCTACGAAATCATTGTCACATGAATATGTGTCTCAGACTCTGCTTCTCAGGAACTCAACCTAAAATCCTCACATTTCATGGCCTCCTTTGTTATGTTCTATGGTTTGTAAGCTGATATGGAATGTATTATTTCTGTGTATTTATTAAACACCTTCTCTGTACCAGGTACTGAGCTTGGGGTGGAAATAGAGTGGTAGTAATGCCTGGGTGAACCTGAAAAACTGGGAGTTTGACAGAAAAAGGGACTGCAGACAGGAAGGACAAAAGAAAAGCCAAGCAAGTTAAACTGTCCTGAAAATCAAGCATGATGAGCACTGGGTATTATATGTGACTAATGAATCATTGAACATTATATCAAAAACTAAAGATGTACTATATGTTGGCTAATTGAATTTAAATTTAAAATAGGGGGGAAAAGAAAGTGAAGCATGAAGTCAAAGTAAGGAGTGGGAAGAAGTAGGATAAAGATGTAGACAAAGGGATATAACACAGGGCCTTGAATGCCATGTTAAAATATGTGGCCATCTCATTGCAGTTTTGATTTGTATTTCCCTGATGATCAATGATGTTGAGCATCTTTTAATGTGTCTATCAGCCATCTGGGTATCTTCTTTGGGAAAATGCCTATTCATGTCTTCTGCCTCTTTCTTAACTGGGTTATTTGGGTTTCAGGTGTTCAGTTTTACAAGATCTTTACAGATTTTGGATACCAACCCTTTAACAGATAAGTCATTTGTAAATATCCTTTCCCATTCCAAAGGTTGCATTTTAGTTTTGTTGATTGTTTCCTACACTATACAGAAACTTCTTATCTTGATGACGCCCCAATAGTTCATTTTGGTTTTGTTTCTCTTGCCTCTGGTAAGAAGTTGCTGTGGCTTAGGTCAGAGAGTTTGCTGCCTGTGTTCCCTCTAGTCTTTTGATGGTTTTGTGTCTCATATTTAGCTCTTTCATCCATTTTGAATTTATTTTTGTGTATGATGTCAGAATGTGGTCCAGTTTCATTCTTCTATGTGTTGCTGTCCAGTTTTACCAATGCCATTTGCAGAAGAGATTGTCTTTTTTCCACTAGGTATTCTTTCTTGCTTTGTTGAAGATTAGCTGACCATGTAGTTATGGGTCCATTTCTGGGCTTTGTCTTCTGTTCCATTGATCTATGTGTCAGTTTTTGTGCCAGTACCATACTGTCTTGATGACTACAGCTTTATAATAAAATTTGAAGTCTGAAATTCTGATGTCTCCAGCTTTCCTTTCCCTTTCAGGTTTGCTTTGGCTATTCAAGGTCTTTTGTGGTTACATACAAATTTTAGGATTCTTTCTTCTAGCTCTGTCAGAATGGCTTAAATCAACAAGGGAATCAACAGATGTTGGTGAGACTGTGGGAAAAAGGGAACCCTCTTATACTCTTGGTGGACATGCAAACTGGTACAGCCACTCTGGAAAACAGTATGGAGGTTCCTCAAAAAGTTAAAAATAGGTCTACCCTACGACCCAGCAATTTCACTACTAAGTGTTTACCTAAATGATAAATAAAATACTGATTCAAAGGGATACCTGCACTCCGATGTTTATAGCAACATTGTCAACAATAGCCAATTTATGCAAAGAGCCCAAATGTCCATTGACTGATAAATGGTTAAAGAAGTGGTATTATATATAAATATATAAATGGAATATTATTCAACCGTCTAAAAGAATGAAATCTTGTCATTTGCAACAATGAGGATGGAGTTAGGGTATACTATGCTAAGTGAAATAAGTCAGTAAGAGAAAGACAAATACCATATGACTTCACTCATATGTAGAATTTAAGAAACAAAACATGAATATAGGGGAAAGAAAAAAAAGAGAGAGGCAAGCCATAAGAGAGACTCTTAATTATAGAGAACAAACTGAGTATTAATGGAAGGGAGGTGGGCAGAGGATGAGCTAACTGGGTAATGGGAATCACTAAATTCTACTCCTGAATCTAATATTATACTATATGTTAACTAACTAGAATTTAAATAAAAACCTGAAACAAACAAATAAATAAATGGACATCATCAGAGGTGATCTGTTAAAGGGTTAGGTTTAAGCACAGAATAGAACAATAGAGACAGATTTTCATTTGAGTAGGCCACCCTGCCAACAGTATTGATGACCAGACTTAAGAAAGACCAGTCAAGAGACCAATAGCAATCTAGATTTGAGATCACTAGGAGGAAGGAATAGATTCAAAATTGCTGAGACTTAAATGTTCTCTCCACAAAAAAGAAATGGTAATTATTTGATGTGATAGCAGTGTCAGCTAAAACTGTCATAGTAATTACATTGCAATATATAAATATTTCACCTCAACGTGCTGTATGCCCTAAACTTATACAATGTTATATGTCAATTATATCTCAAAAACAGAAATAAATATTTAGAAAGAAAGTCATTATATCTGAAAAGTAATATGATTTATCTCCAAGTATGTGATATACAGAAAGCATTAGCTTTTATATTGGACCACAGACATTCACCGCTGTTCTTGAGCTCTCATCCTGAACAATCTAAGGCTCACAAGGAATTTTCTCAAGACTTGAGATCTGCAAGACTTTTGATGGCAGATGAACCTAGAAGCACAAAACTTAGATCGCAGATCTTAAATAATAAGAGATAGTGCCAGATTTGTGAGTAGGCTCTCGCTTCCCCAATAAAAGAAAAAAGAGACCTGCAGTAAGCCACACCAAGTAAGAAGAAAAGTCAAACACCTGAAATAATAATATGAAGTAAACAAGTATCAAGAAGATTAGAAAATGACATGTTGAAATAAAAGATGCCCCCCCCAAATAACTGCTAATTCATTTGCACTGTGAATTATCATGCTTTAAATAAAGATTTTTAAAACTGCCAGATTGTCCTACAACTAGAAGTCATCATGAAGAGATCGCATCACCTATTCCTGTCTTAGCAGAATGTGTACCTCGCAATAATTGTTCGGAGTTTTTACAAACTGATTTTTTCCCACCTATTAGTCATCAGTGCTAACACTTTCCTGTAGCACCTTAATATCAAACTAAATCAGACAGGACCAAAGGAGTTAGAGCAGTTATTCTCAATCTTTACCACACAGTAGAATCACCAGAGAGCTACAAAAAGGTACTGATGCCTGTAGTACAATCCAGATTTAATTGATCTGGGACTTTGGACATCAGGATCTTTTTTAACTCCTGGTTGATTCTGATGTGCAGATAGAATTAAGAATCACTGCTTAGGACACTGGTCCCAAAAATGACCCTAGCTGGAAAACAGCAGTAAGTACCCTTTTTTCCATTCCCCGGCATCCCTATAGAGTCTGAGTGGAGGGTAGCACCCACTTTTTGCATATGCTAACAGCAAGAATACTGGAAATATCACTTCAGTTTATTTACTGTCCAGCTCCTTGGGTGTCCTAGATTTAAATGAGAGAGACACATAGTATGTGTAACTTTCTTCAGTAAGGAAGGGGTCTGTCAGTGAAGTGGACACATTTCCAACACCAGAAGGGATCTCAGTGCCTTTTTTGCTGCACATTGAAAATCTAACAGTGTGAGCTGTTTTATCTTGAAGAAATTACCTCATTGAATTTTGGAAGGAAAAAAATCACTGGAGATTACACTTAATAATAACACACAAAAATGTAAAATATGAAAATTAAATAAGGAATTATATATATACATTCTGGCAGAGTGAGAAAGTTGTAGCTAAATATAGCCTTAATATCTGTAAAGGTGGCAAAATTGAAGGATGATGCTTATGATTACGTGATAATAATGAAAAGCTCTTCAAATGATTGAATACTTGGGTTTCAATGGAAAAAAAGAGTCTCTTTCAGAAGTAAGGGGGTAAAAGAGCCTAGGAATTCTAAGTCTAAAGGGACTGTAACCCAAAGCCAAATCTCGAGGTATAAGGGCTAAATTTTAAGGAGTACTATATGTGTGCAAAGTGCTGTGTGAAACATTTTATTTGCACAGTGTACCTAGAAGGTAGATAGTACTAATTCATTCTGATGATACTATATAGAGACAATAAGTTTCTTCTTCATAGAGTTTTGTGAGGATTAAATTAGTTAATATACAAAAGTACTTAGAAGGCTTAGAAGGGTGAACAGCATATTATCTGTTTTAATTATTATGGCTTGTTATCCTGAAGATCAGAGAAAAAGGAATTTTTTTCAAAGAAGACAAAGCTATGATATAAACAAGAAAAGAAACCAAGAATAAACCAGAAACTTTGAGGAAATATTAGAAAATTGAAGTGAGTTAAAGCCAGGCCAGTGAGAGAGACTGAGCAGGGGAGCCATAACCCAAAACATCAGCAGGAGGAGCAACCTTTTGCAAGGGTGATCCAGAGGAACTAAAATCTAGAGGGGGCACCCACAAAGATCAAGCATGGGCCTGGAAGGATGAATATAGCTGGTCAGTGACAGTACCACAGGGAAGAGATATCACAGATTTATGGCACCCCGTCAACATTCAGAACTGAACTCTAGAAGAAGACTTACCTGTCCTGGCTTCTGGTTTAAGTATGAGGACCTAAGAAAAAAAGCAAAATAGAGTGTGAGGAAAAATCCAAATTCCCCAAAACAGATGTGAAGACAATAAAGCCAATCAAAGCATTGGTTCCCAGAAGGGAAGTAACTAAATCCCTTCACTACCCAAGTAAATCCTCCCTCGTTTGGCAAGTGGGAGGGTTCCCCACTGACCAGGCCACCTGACCAATGCCCAAAAGTGCATGTGAAAACTGGATGTAAGGAATGGTTTTCTAAGATAGTATAATTTTCCCCAAACTGACAACAAAATTTATAGAGATCTCTAGGTAGAAAAAGATTTCCAATTTGTCAACTGAGCACTAGACTTAGTTGATGTTACAGAAGAATAAAGATCTAAAGAACAGACAACTGTTTTTTTTAACCCACTGCATAGAAAAACAAGGAAATTTCTCATGTTCTTTTTATAAACAAAGCCAAACATAGATATCAAAATCCAACAAAGATTACACAAAAAAGAAAACTAGAACCCAATCTCATAGGTGATAATGAAAAATTCTAAGTGAAATATTAGTACATGGTTTCCAGCAGGATACTTCCCCATTACTAATTAGGGTTTTATGCCTGGGATATGGAAAATATATTAAAATAATCCACCTCATTAACTCATGTAATACTTCCTGTGTGCTAGGTGTTGTTCTAAGTACTCTACATACATCAATTTATTTCATCCTCAGTAAAACTGTTAGGAGGTAGGCACTATTTTTGTCATGATTTAGAGAGAACAAAACAGACACAGAGGCTTAAGTGATTTCCCCAAGGTTATACAGCTAGAGAGCGGCAGAGCTGGAATTTGAACATAAGCAAGGTGGCTCAGAGCCTGTGTACTTCTCCACAGTGCTATATTGCATCTTGTTAAAGGAATATAGGAAAATGTTATTATATCATCTGCATAGATGCATTTGGGGAAAATCACCCTCCATCAAGAAATTATTTTTTCTTTAAAAAGAAAAAATATATTTTTATTGTGGCAAAATATACATAACATAAAACATACCAGCTTAACCATTTTTAAGTGTGTAAGTCAATAGCATAAGTATATTCACAATTCTGTGTAGCCCACCACCACCAGCTATCTCTAGACATTTTTGCCAGGAATTTTTAAACTCTTAATAATAGGAATAGATGGGAAATTTCTTGACCGTATTAAATATATATATACATGCAGAACAATAAAAGGATTGCCATTTGAGTCACAAACAAAACAAGGGTGTCTACTCTTATAGACCATTGCTCTGGAGGCACTGACAACACAAAAATAGACAAGAGAGTTAAATTAGAGGTATAAAATTTATAAGTCTAATATTATCATATTTATGGCTGATATCAGGATACACTTTTGAAATATAAGAGAACCAACTGAAAAACATTTATATATAATAATAGAATGCAATAATGTGGCTGGGTATAAAAATGTACACAATTATCACATTTACAAACTATAGGCAATTAAAAGAAATGGGAAAATATCTCAAGTTACAGTAGTCATACATACATGCAAAATACCTAGAAATGAACATAATAGGAGATGTAATGGAAAACTTTCAAATATCAGTGGGAAGTGCAGAAGGAAGTGTGGGAAATGCAAAGACAAACCATATTTCATGATTAGTAGGGTGTGTTGTAACAAAAATGTCAATTTTCCCTAAGTAATGTAGTCTCATTAAGAATAATAACAGAAATTTTATTTGCAACTCACAAACAGATTCTAAATTTCACTTGGAAAAAATAAGGCAAGATTACATACAAAAACTCAGAAAACAGACACAAATAAGAAGGAAATAGCACTACCAGATATTAAAATATATTATAGAGATAAAACAATTTAAAAATCAATAGAGAATAATAGAAGTAAACTACATATGAAAATTCATTTTTGATAAAAGTAATAGTTTATATCCATGGAAAAGAGATGGATTATTCTGAATTTTAATTAAACTGGGTAGCCATCTAAAAACTAAAAATTTGATTCATACCTAACATCTTATACCAAGGTAAATTCTGACTTGAAAAGATTTATTTTATTTTATTTTATTTTCAGCGTTCTAAACATCATTGTTTATGCACCACACCCAGTGCTCCATGCAATAAGTCCCCTCCTTAATACCCACCACCAGGCTCACCCAATCCCCCACCCACCCTCCAAAACCTTCAGTTTGTTTCTCAGTCCACAGTCTCTCATGGTTTGTCTCCCCCTCCAATTTCCCCAACTCACTTCTCCTCTCCATCTCCCAATATCCTCCATGTTATTCCTTATGCTCCACAAGTAAGTGAAACCATATGATAATTGACTCTCTCTGCTTGACTTATTTCACACAGCATAATCTCCTCTAGTCCCATCCATGTTGATACAAAAGTTGGGTATTCATCCTTTCTGATGGAGGCATAATACTCCGTTGTATATATGAACCATATCTTCTTTATCCACTCATCTGTTGAAGGGCATCTTGGTTATTTCCACAGTTTGGAGACCATGGCCATTGCTGCTATGAACATTGGGGTACAGATGGCCCTTCTTTTCACTACATCTGTATCTTTGGGATAAATACCCAGTAGTGCAATTTCAGGGTCATAGGGAAGTTCTATTTTTAATTTCTTGCGGAATCTCCACACTGTTCTCCAAAGTGGCTGCACCAACTTGCATTCCCACCAAGAGTGTAAGAGCATTCCCCTTTCTCCACATTGTCTCCAAAACTTGTTGTTTACTGTCTTGTTAATTTACACCTAACTGGTGTAAGGTGGTATCTTAATGTTTTGATTTGAATCTCCCTGATAGCTAATGATGATGAACATTTTTTCATGTGTCTGTTAGCCATTTGTATGTCTTCATTGGAGAAGTATCTGTTCATGTCTTCTGCCAATTTTTTTACATGATTATCTGTTTTGTGTGTGTCGAGTTTGAGGAGTTCTTTATTTATCTTGGATATCAGCCCTTTGTCTGTACTGTCATTTGTGAATATCTTCTCCCATTCCAGGAGAATGGGTTGCTTCTTTGTTTTCTTGACTGTTTTCTTTGCTGTGCAGAAACTTTTGATCTTGATGAAGTCCCAAAAGTTCATTTTCGCTTTCATTTCCTTTGCCTTTGGGGACATGTCTTGAAAGAAGTTGCTGTGGCCAGTGTCAAAGAGGTTACTGCCTATGTTCTCCTCTAGGATTTTGATAGATCATTAGAAGTTATTGTCAATAGTTATATGCCAATAAGTTAAGCAACCTAGATGAAATGGATGCATTCCTGGAAACCTATAAACTTCCAAAACTGAATCAGGAAGAAATTGACAAACTGAATAGACCATATCTTGTAACGAGACGGAAGCAGTGATCAAAAACCTCCCAAAGAGACAAGAGCCCCGGACCTGACAGGTTCCCTGGAGAAGTCTACCAAACATTCAAAGAAGAAAGAATACCTATTCTCCTTAAGATGTTTCAAAAAATAGAAACAGAAGGAAAACTTCCAGACTCTTTTTATGAAGCCAGCAATACCCCGAACCCCAAACCAGGCAAGGACCCCACCAAAAAGGAGAATTTCAGACAAATATCCCTGATGAATATGGATGCCAAGATTCTTAACAAGATCCTAGCTAATAGGGTCCAACAGTACATTAAAAAGATTACCCACTATGACCAGTATTTATCCTTTGGATGTAAAGGTGGTTCAACATTCACAAATCAATCAATGTGAAAGAACAAATCAATAAGAGAAGAGAGAAGAACCACGTGGTCCTCTCAATTGATGCAGAAAAAGCATTTCACAAGGTACAGCATACATTTCATATTAAAATTCTTCAAAGTATAGGGATAGGGGGAAAATTACTCAGCTTCATAAAATCTATTTATTAAAAGCCCACAGTGAATATCTTTCTCAATGGGGAAAATCTGAAGCCTTCCCTTTGAGATCAGGAACACAACAGGGATGTCCACTCTCGCCACTGTTGTTCAACATAGTACTAGAAGACCTAGCGACAGCAATCAAACAACAAAAAGAAATAAAATGTATTCAAATTGGCAAAGAAGTCAAACTCTCTCTCTTCACAGATGACATGATACTTTTTATGGAAAACCCAAAAGACTCCACCCCCAAACTACTAGAACTCATACAGCAATTCAGTAATGTGGCAGGATACAAAGTCAATGTACAGAAATCAGTTGCTTTCTTATACACTAACAATGAAAATACAGAAATGGAAATTAGAGAATTGATTCCATTTACTATAGCACCAAGAACCATAAGATACCTGGGAATAAACCTAACCAAAGAGGTAAAGGATCTGTACTCAAGGAACTACAGAACAGTCATGAAAGAAACTGAAGAAGACACAAAAAGATGGAAGAGCATTCCATGCTCATGGATCAGAAGAATAAACATTGTTAAAATGTCTATACTGCCTAGAGCCATCTATACTTTCAAAGCCATCCCAATCAAAATTCCACCAGCATTTTTCAAAGAGCTGGAATAAACAATCCTAAAATTTGCATGGAATCAGAAGAGACCCTGAATTGCTAAGGAAATGTTGAGAAAGAAAAACAAAACTGGGGGCGTCATGTTGCCCGATTTCAAGCTTTACTACAAAGCTGTGATCACCAAGACAGCACAGTACTGGCACAAAAACAGACACATAGACCAGTGGAACAGAGTAGAGAGCCCAAATATGGACCCTCAACTCTATGGTCAAATAATCTTCGACAAAGCAGGACAAAATATACAGTAGAAAAAAGACAGTGTCTTCAATAAATGGTGCTGGGAAGATTGGACAGCTATATATAGAAGAATGAAACTCAACCATTCTCTTACATGATACACAAAGATAAACTCGAAATGGATAAAAGGCCTCAACGTGAGGTAGGAATCTATTGAAAAGATATTTTTATTTTAAAGTAAAATAAAACTGAAAATAAATGGAAGAATACTTTCATAATCTTTGGGGGTGGCCTTAAAGATTAAAAATCCTGAGGCCATAAAGGAAAATATTGAGAAAAAATCTAAAACCTAAAGCCAAAAGACAAACTTCAACTTAGAAAAATATTTACGATTTATACCATAAAATGCTACTTCCCCTAATATGTAAAAAACTCCTACAAATTAAGAGCAGATCAAGAACGCAATAGAAAAATAGGGAAGATTATGAACATGCAGTTCACAGAAAAGGAAATGCAAATCATTCTTAAACGTATTTTAAAGGCTTATCCTTACTCATTATAACAGAAAATTTTGCTGACATAAAATGGTTTTGAGATTGGTTACAATGAAATGTTTCATTGGTGAAAATGAAATAACATGCTCTGTTGGACTAATGAGAGGGAAGCATCTCTCTTGTATGTTGCTGCTGATAGTATGAATTGGTAAACCTTCATGGAGGTAAACTGGCAATATTTATCAAAATTACAAATTTACATATCTGCTGAATCAACAGCACAACTTTTGGGAATTTATCCTAAGACATTTGTACATGCTTATTCATTGTGGCATTGTTTGTGATTATGAAAGATTGGAAAACACTCAAAATGTTCAAAGAGACAATGGTTAAATAAGGCATATCTGTACAAAATATTTTTTGACAGTTGTCAAAAATTGTGGAAATTTTTCAGGTAATAATCTGTAAAGATTGTCATGATATCATGTTTTTGTTTTGTTTTGTTTTAAAGATTTTATTTATTTATTTGACAGGCAGAGATCACAAATAGACAGAGAGACAGGCAGAGAGAGAGGAGGAAGCAGGCTCCCTGCCAAGCAGAGAGCCCGATGTGGGGCTTGATCCCAGGACCCTGGGATCATGACCTGAGCCGAAGGCAGAGGCTTTAACCCACTGAGCCACCCAGGTGCCCCTCATGATATCATGTTAAATAAGAAAATAGTACACTAATATTTGCAAAAAATAAAAAAGAAGGAAAGAATATAGAAGGTATTATTTACTAGCACATATGTATGTAATAATTGTTGATTCACAACCTTGGAAGCTTTTCAGGTATAATCTGAAGGTGGCATTCATATACAGAGGGTAAGAGGAGACTAAAGAGAGGCAAGCCACTGCATAGTGGGTAGGTAGCAAGCTGAATAAGCAAGGGAACTTATTTACAAGGCTTGTCTTGGGTGCTTACATTTCTGTCTCAAGTTTGTGTCCTTGGAGCAGCTTCTTCGAGTGGGGAATGCAAGGGGAACATGCAATGCAAGGATAGGAGAGGGGCGGGGAGCCTCCTATTGCCCAGGTCCAACTCTGGGGTCAACTGGTGGTCACATCTTATTGATGCTCTCCTCCAAAAGTGTATTCATAAAATGACTCTGGAAGGATGCATATGAGAGAGGTAAAAGTTACCTGTGGGAGAGGAATTGAGCAATAGGAACCATGATGAGAGAGGTGAATTTGCATAACTTCAGAATTCCAGGGATAAAAGAAATTAAAATAACTTTGAGAAACAGTGGAATGATGCTTTTAAAACTTGGTGGGGGGAGGGGAATGATTAGGAACTTAGAGTTCATGCTTAGCCATTCTACAAGTGTAAGAATAAAATACATTTTCAGATATGCAAAAATGCAGATAATTTGCCACCTACACATCTGTAAGAAAAATGCCTTACAAAAGTTGTTATAGAAAGAAAGCAATGTTATATGTGAAAGCTTGAAATAGATGAAACAATGGCAGTTGACTATGATCTGAAAGAAACAACTAGAATTTGATGCTTTTAAAATCCTTTCTCAAGTTTGGTGACATAGATATTTCTATAGGAGGAATCTCCTGTAGTGAATAGTATTCACATAAATGTACATAAACCTAATAGTACAAGTGCTATTTTATTTGCTTTAATATTTTATAATTAATCTAAAGACAAAGTTACAAAATGAAATCACATAAACCTGGATTATGTGAAAACAATAATACAACAAAATCAGGTGATATCAGGTGGTGTGAGCCAAATTCCTCATTCTTCAGAGTGGGACATTAACAGAATATATGTAAGACATGCAATTTTATGTTTATTATCTGAAATAATACTATTAAATACCAGAGAAACATATTTCAAAAAGAGTTGGTTTAAAGTGTTTACTTCTGGGCAGAAGAGCTGGAGGAAGAGAAACTTATTTTTCATTTTAAAAGTTTTATGTGGTTTCCTTTTTACCATGCAGTTAATATTTTAGATGACCTAATTCTATATTTTTATTTGGATATCATATATATATATATATATATATATGTTTTTATTTTAATCCCAGTATAGTTAAGATGCATTATTACATGTTTCGGGTGTATAATATAGTGATTCAAAAATTCTGTACATTCTATGTATAGTATTCTATACATAGGATTCTATACATTACTCTATACATATACATTGCTCATCAAGACAAGTGCACTCCTTAATCCCCTTCACATATTTCACCCATCCCCCCCACCTCCCCTCTAGTAACTATCACTTTGTTCTCTGCAGTTGAGTCTTTTCTTGGTTTGAATCTCTTTTTTTTTTCCTTTGTTCATTTGTTTTGTTTCTTAAATTCCATATATTAGTGGAATGATATGGTATTTGTCCTTCTCTGACTGACTTACTGCTTAGTATTATTCTCTCTAGCTCCATCCATGTTGTTGCAAATGGCAAGATTTCATTCTTTTTGATAGCTGACTAATATTCCTATCTATCTATCTATCTATCTATCTATCTATCTATAGGAATTTTTCTTTATCCATTTATTTAGTGATGAAAACTTGCACTTCCATAATTTGGCTATTGTAAGCAATGCTGCAATAAACATAGGGGTATACATATCCTTTCAAATTAGTGTTTTTATATTCTTTGAATAAATACCCAGTAATGTGATTCCTGGATCATAGGGCAATTCTATTTTTAATTTTTTGGGAACCTCCATACCATTTTCACAGTGGCTGTGCAAGTTTGCATTCCAACCAACAGTGCACAAGGGGTCTTTTTTCTCCACATCCTCATCAACACTTGCTATTTCTTAAGTTTGGGTTTTAGCCTCTCTAACAGATGTAAGGTGATCTCTCATAATGGTTTTCATTTGTGTTTCCAGGATGATAAGTGATGTTGAGCATATTTTCATGTCTGCTGACCATCTGTATGTCTTCCTTAGAAAAACATCTGTTCATGTCTTCTACCCACTTTTAACTGGATTATCTGGAAGTTTATTGATTTGTATCAGTTCTTTATGTTTTTCGATACTAACCCTTTATTAGATATGTCAGTTGCAAATATCTTCTCCCATTCATTATGTTGTCTTTTTGTTTTGTTTATTGTTTCCTTCACTGTGCAAAAGTTTTTTTATTATTATTTTAATTGACATGTAACATATTATTTGCCCCAGGGGTAAAGGTCTGTGAATCATCAGGCTTATACACTTCACAGCACTCACCATAACACATAACCTTCCCAATGTCCATAACCACCTTCTCCATACCCCCCTCCCTAGGACAACCCTCAGTTTCTTTTGTCTTATGGTTTGTCTCCCTCCCGATCTCACCTTGTGTCCTTTTTTCCTTCACTACCCCGCAAACTCCCCACTTTGCCTCTCAAATTCCTCATATCAGGGAGATCATATGATAATTGTCTTTCTCTTATTGACTTATTTCGCTCAGCATAATACCCTCTAGTTCCATCCATGTTGTTGCAAATGGCAAGATTTCATTTCTTTTGATGCCTGCATAGTATTCCATTGCATATATATACCACTTCTTCTTTATCCATTTGTCTGTTGATGGACATCTAGGTTCTTTCCATAGTTTGGCTATTGTGGATATTGCTGCTATAAACATTCAGGTGCACATGCCCCTTCGGATCACTACGTTTGTATCTTTAGGGTAAATCCCCAGTAGTGCGATTGCTGGGTCGTAAGGTAGCTCTATTTTTAACTTTTTGTGGAACCTCCATGCTGTTTTCTAGAGTGGTTGCACCAGCTTGCATTCCCACCAGCAGTGTAGGAGGGTTTCCCTTTCTCTGCATCCTCGTCAGCATCTGTCATTTCCTGACTTGTTAATTTTAGCCATTCTGATTGGTTGGTGTGAGGTGGTATCTAATTATGGTTTTGATTTGTATTTCCCTGATGCCCAGTGATGTTGAGCATTTTTTCATGTGTCTGTTGGCCATCTGGATGTCATCTTTGCTGAAATGTTTGTTCATGCCCTCTGCCCATTTCTTGATTGGATTATTTGTTCTTTAGAGATTTTGGATACTAGCCCTTTATCTGATATGTCATTTGCAAATATCTTCTCCCATTCTGTCAGTTATCTTTTGGATTTGTTGACTGTTTCCTTTGCTGTGCAAAAGCTTTTGATCTTGATGAAATCCCAATAATTCATTTTTGCCCTTGCTTCCCTTGCTTTTGGCGATGTTTCTAGGAAGAAGTTGCTACAGCTGAGGTTGAAGAAGTGGCTGCCTGTGTTCTTCTTAAGGATTTTGATAGTTTCCTTTCTCACATTGAGGTCTTTCATCCATTTTGAGTCTATTTTTGTGTGTGATGTAAGGAAATGGTCCAGTTTCAATTTTCTGCATGTAGCTGTCCAATTTCCCCAACATAATTTGTTGAAGAGACTGTCTTTTTTCCATTGGATATTCTTTCCTGCCTTACCGAAGATGAGTTGACCATAAAGTTGAGGGTCTATTTCTGGGCTATCTATTCTGTTCCATTGATCTATGTGTCTGTTTTTGTGCCAGTGCCATACTGTCTTGATGATGACAGTTCTGTAATAGGAACTGAAGTCTGGAATTGGGAGGCCACCAACTTTGGCTTTCTTTTTTAACATTCCTCTGGCTATTTGAGGTCTTTTCTGGTTCCACATAAATTTTTGGATTATTTGTTCCATTTCTTTGAAAAAAAATTGATGGTATTTTGATAGAGATTGCAATAAACGTGTAGATTGCTTTAGGTAGCATAGACATTTTCACAATATTTGTTCCTCTAATCCATGAGCATGGAATGTTTCTCCATTTCTCTGTGTCTTCCTCAATTTCTTTCATGAGTACTTTATAGTTTTCTGAGTACAAATTCTTTGCGTCTTTGGTTAGGTTTATTCCTAGGAATCTAATGGTTTTGGGTACAGTTGTAAATGGGATTGACTCCTTAATTTCTCTTTCTTCTGTCTTATTGTTGGTTTATATAAATACAACTGATTTCTATGCATTGATTTTATATCCTGACACTTTACTGAATTCCTGTACAAGTTCTAGCAGATTTGGAGTGGAGTCTTTTGGGTTTTCCACATAAAGTATCATACCATCTGCAAAGAGTGAGAGTTTGACTTCTTCTTTGTTGATTTGGATGCCTTTAATTTCTTTCTGTTGCTTGGTTGCTGAAGCTATGACTTGTAGTAATATATTGAATAGCAGTGGTGATAATGGACATCCCTGCCATGTTCCTGACCTTAGCAGAAAAGCTCTCAGTTTTTCTCTGTTGAAAATGATAGTCACTGGGGGTTTTTCATAGATGACTTTGATGATGTTGAGGTAGGTACATTCTATCCCTACACTTTGAAGAGTTTTGATGAAGATAGGATGCTGTACTTTGTCAAATGCTTTTTCAGCATCTATTGAGAGTATCATATGGTTCTTGTTCTTTCTTTTATTAATGTATTATATCACATTGATTGATTTGTAGATGTTGAACCAACCTTGCAGCACAGGAATAAATCCCAGTTGGTCGTAGTGAATAATCCTTTTAATGTACTGTTGGATCCTATTGGCTAGTATTTTGGTGGGAATTTTCTCATCTGTGTTCATCAAGGATATTGGTCTGTAATTCTCTTTTTTGATGGGGTCTCTGTCTGGTTTTGGGATCAAGGTAATGCTGGCCTCATAAAATGAGTTTGGAAGTTTTCCTTCCATTATTTTTTGGAACAGTTTCAGGAGAATAGGTATTAATTCTTCTTTAAATGTTCTGTAGAATTCTACTGGGAAGCCATCTGGCCCTGGGCTCTTGTTTGTTGAGAGATTTTTGATGACTGCTTCAATCTCCTTACTAGTTATGGGTCTGTTCAGGTTTTCTATTTCTTCCTGGTTCAGTTTTGGTAGTTTATACATCTCTAGGAATGCATCCATTTCTTCCAGATTGTCCAATTTGCTGGCATACAGTTACTCATAATATGTTCTTATAATTGTTTGTATTTCTGTGGTGTTGGTTGTGATCTCTCCTCTTTCATTCATGATTTTTTTATGTGGGTCCTTTCTCTTTTCTTTTGGATAAATCTGGCCAGGGGTTCATCAATCTTATTAATTCTTTCAAAGAACCAGCTCTTAGTTTCATTGATTTGTTCTACTGGGTTTTTTGTTGTTGTTGTTGTTTGCTTGTTTGTTTGTTTTGGTTTCTAATTCATTGATTTCTGCCCTGATCTTTACTATTTCTCCTCTTCTGCTGGGTTTAGACTTTCTTTGCTGTTCTTTCTCCAGCTCCTTTACATGTAGGGTTAGGTTGAATACTTGAGACCTTTCTTGTTTCTTGAGAAAGGCTTGTATCACTATATACTTTCCTCTCAGGACCGCTTTTGCTGTGTCCCAGCAAAACAGCTGTGTTTTCACCTTCATTAGTTTCCATGAATTTTTTTCAATTCTTTAATTTCCTGGTTGACCCATTCATTCTTTAGAAGAATGCTCTTTAGCCTTCATGTATGTGAGTTCTTTGCAACTTTCCTCTTGTGATTGAGTTCTAGCTTCAGAGTGTTGTGGTCTGAAAATATGCAGGGAATGATCTCAATCTTTTGATACCAGCTGAGACCTGATTTGTGACCCAGGATGTGAGCTATTCTGGAGAATGTTCCATGTACACTAGAGAAGAATGTGTATTCCATTGTTTTGGGATGGAATGTTGTGAATATATCTGTGATGTCCATCTGGTCTGGTGGTCATTTAAGGCCTTTATTTCCTTGTTGATCTTTTTCTTGGCTGATCTGTCCATTTTGGTGAGAGGAATTTTAAAGTCCCCTACAATTATTGTATTATTGTCAATGTGTTTCTTTGATTTTTTTATTAATTGGTTTATATAGTTGGCTGCTCCCATGTTAGGGGCAAAGGTATTTAAAATGGTTAGATCTTCTTGTTGGACAGAACCTTTGAGTATGATATAGTGTCCTTCCTCATCTCTTAAGTCTTTGGCTTAAAATTTATCTGATACAGAGATTGCCACCCCAACTTTCTTTTGTTGTCCATTATCATGGTAAATTGTTTTCCACCCCCTCACTTCAATTCTGGAGGTGTCTTTTGGTCTAAAATGAGTTTCTTATAGACAGCATATTGATGGGTTTTGTTTTTTTATCCATTCTGATACCCTGTGTCTTTGATTGTAGCATTTAGCCCATTTACATTCAGGTTAATTATTGAAAGATATGAATTTAGTGCCATTGTATTGCCTTTAAGGTGACTGTTACTTTATATTGTCTCTGTTCTTTTCTGGCTACTACTTTTAGGCTCACTCTTTGCTTAAAAGACACCTTTCAATATTTCCTGCCTGGCTCGTTTGGTGTTTATAAATTCTTTTAGTTTTTGTTCGTCCTGGAAGCTTTTTATCTCTCCTTCTATTTTCAATGATAGCCTAACTGGATATAGTATTCTTGGCTGCATGTTTTTCTCATTTAGTACTCTGAATATATCATGCCAGTTCTTTCTGTCCTTCCAGGTTTTTGTGGATAAGTATGCTGCCTATCTAATATTTTTACCATTGTATCTTACAGACTTGTCCCAGGATACTTTCAGGATTTTCTCTTTGTCACTAAGACTTGTAAGTTTTACTATTAGATGACAGGGTGTGGACCTATTTTTATTGATTTTGAGGGGTATTTTCTTTGCCTCTTGGATTTTTGATGCTTGCTCCCTTTGCCATATTAGGGAAATTCTCTACAATAATTCACTCCAATATACCCTCTGCCCCTCTCTCTCTTTTTTCTTCTTCTTCTGGAACCCCAATTATTCTAATATTGTTTCATCTTATGGTATTATCACTCATCTCTTGAATTCTCCCCTCATGGTCCAGTAGTTGTTTGTCTCTCTTTTGCTCAGCTTCTTTATTCTCCATCATTTGGTCTTCTGTATCACTAATTCTCTCTTCTGCTTCATTTATCCTAGCAGTAAGAGCCTCCATTTTTTATTGCACCTCATTAATAGTTTTTTAAATTTCAGCTTGGCTAGATTTTCATTCTTTTATTTCTCCAGACAATATTTCTCTACTATCTTCCATGCCTTTTTTGAGCCCAGCTAGCACCTTGAGAATCGTCATTCTGAACTCTAGATCTGACATATTACCAATGTCCACATTGATTAGGTCCCTAGCTTTCCATACTGCCTCTTGTCCTTTTTTTTGTGGTGAGTTTTTCTACCTTGTCATTTTATCCAGATAAGAATATATTAATGAGAGAATAAAATACTAAAAGAGTGGCAAAGACCCCAGAAAAAATGTATTCTAACTAAATCAGAAGAGACCCCAAATTGGGGGGGGGGGGGAGAAAAGGGGTAAAAATAAATTTTAAAAAATAATAAATATATATATATATATATTAGACTGGTGAATAGAACAGAGCCACCCACTTGATTTTTGGTGTATTTTGGTCTCTTAGAAGAAACTAATTCCCAAAATTTTAAAGAAAGGAAAACATACATATATAAGGGTAAAATAAGGGTAAACATGATGAAGGGATGGAATATGACTGTAAAGATGAAAATTTAAAAAAAAATTCTAAAAAAGGAATTGATAAGTTGGTTAAAGAAAGAAAGAAAATGAAAGTGGTGAGAATTTACTCTCGCTAGAGACTAGAACAAAGCCCTGTGGCTAGATTTAGGTTATATTTTAATCTATTAGAAGAAATTGTATCCCAAAATTTTTTAGAAGAAAAAACCCTATATGTATACAAAAAATAAAGCTAGATACAGTGAAGGATAAAATATGACTATAATAATGAAGGTTTAAAAAGATTTTTTAAAGAAAGGTATTGTTAAGATAAACTAGTTTAAAATGTTAAAAGAGGAAAAGTTAAAATTTGAGTAAGAAAAAAATAAAATTAAAAAAAATTAATTAACTTTCCAAGACTAAAGAATCATGGGAAGAAAGCCATGAATTCCATGCTTTGCTTTCCCCTCTCCTGGAATTCCTCTGTTCTCCTTGATCATTGAGCTTGGTCTTAGCTGAATATTCTTGTTGATCTTCTGAGGGAGGGGCCTGTTGCAGTGATTGTCAAATGTCTTTGCCCAAGGTGGAATTGCAAGGCCCTTGCCAGGAGCCAGGCTAAGTAATCTGCTCCAGTTTGCTCTCGGGAGCTTTTGTTCCCTGAATGCTTTCCATAGAGCTCTGGAAGATGGAATGAAAATGGCAGCCTCCCAATCTCTGGGGCTAAGGAGTGGAGAATTTGGGGCCCCACTCTTCAGTGCACCCTTGGAGAAAAGCAGTCAATCCCTCCTGTCTCCCTGGTCTCTGGCTGCACTCCATGCTCACCCGACCTGTGACTGAGTGTTTCTATCTCTCCATTTGGAGTCACCAAACACAGCAGATTCTTGCCTCCAGAGAAGGAAGGTGAGTCTCCCCGGATCTGCCACTTGCAGGGTTCCTGCTCAAAGAGCAGAGGCCTGAAAGTGCCATGGATCACAGTTTAAGGTGACTTCAAGCTGAGACCTCACCCCTCGGCTCCCTCTCTGTACCCGGCTTCCCCGCTCTGATACCTGCAATCTCTGCTACACTCAGATACCCCCATCCTTCTGTGATCCCGCAGGACCTGAGACCACACTGTCCCCACGAGGGCTTCACCCCCACTTAGCCTCTGGAGAAATGTTCCTCAGTGGAGCAGACTTTTAAAAGTTCGGATTTTGTGCCCCACTGCTCTGCTGCTTGCCAGGAGCCAGCCCCTCCCCGTCGCCGTCTATCTTCCCGTTGCTTTGGATTCACTTCTCTGCACCTCCTACCTTTTAGAGAGTGGTCGATTTTCTGTTTCTAGAATTGTTGCTCTTCTTCTCTTCAATCTCCTATTGGGTTTTTAGGTGTTTGAAATGGTTTAATAACTATCTAGCTTAACTCCTGCAACCTGATGTCATCTCAGT
Organism: Mustela erminea; assembly: GCF_009829155.1. Classification (NCBI taxonomy): domain Eukaryota; kingdom Metazoa; phylum Chordata; class Mammalia; order Carnivora; family Mustelidae; genus Mustela; species Mustela erminea. The sequence goes on along the minus strand of NC_045635.1, from coordinate 16,321,102 downwards.
CTGCTACTCCTCCACCATCTTGACTTTCCTGTGCAGAAGCTTTTTATTTTGATGTAATCATAATAACTTCTTTTTTATTTGTTTCCCTTGCCTCAGGAGGCATATCCAGAAAAATGTTACAACTGATGTCAGAGAGATTACTGCCTGCACTCTCTCCAGGAATTTTACGGTTTCAGGTCTCACATTTAAGTCTTCAATCCATTTTGAGTTTATTTTTGTGTATGGTGTAAGAAAGTAGTCAAGTTTCATTCTTTGTCATGTAGCTATCCAGTTTTCCCAACACAATTTGTTTAAGAAACTGCCTTTTTCCCACTACATATTCTTCCCTGTTTTGTTGAGGATTAATTGACCATATAATCATGGGTTTGTTTCCTGGTTTCTATTCTGTTCCATTGATCTATGTGTCTCTTTTTGTGCCAGTACCATATTTTTTTGGTAATTACAGCTTTGTAATATCACTTGAAATCCAGATTTGTGATACCTCAGTTCTTCAATTTCTTTTATTAGTGTTTTATAGTTTTCAGAGTACAGGTCTTTCATCTACTTGGTTAGATTTATTCCTAAGTATTTTATTATTTTTGGTGCAATTGTAAATGGGTTTTCTTTCTTCTTGTCCCTTTGTGCTGCTTCATTATTAGTGTGTAGAAATGCAACAGGTTTCTGTACATCAATTTTGTTTCCTGTGACTTTACTGGGTTCATTTAATAGTTCTAGTGATTTGGGGATGGGTTTAGGGTTTTCTATATGTAATGTCTTGTTATCTGCAAATAATGAAAGTTTTACTTCTTCCTTACCAATTTCGATGCCTTTTATTCCTTTTTACTGTATAGTTGCTAAGACAATGATTTCCAGCACTATGTTAAATAAAAGTAAGAGAGGACACCCTTGTCTTTTTCCTGGTCTTAGGAGGAAAGTTCTCAGCTTTACGCCATTGAGTAGGATGTTAGCAGTGGGTTTTCATATATAGCCTTTATTATGTTGAGATGTTCCTTCTCAGCCTACTTTATTGAGGGTTTTTTTAAAAAAATATTTTATTTATTTATTTGACAGACAGAGATCACAAGTAGGCAGAGAGACAGGCAGAGAGAGAGGAGGAAGCAGGCTTCCCGCCAAGCAGAGATCTTGATGCAGGGCTTGATCCTAGGACCCCAGGATCATGACCCGAGCCAAATGCACAGGCTTTAACCCATTGAGCCACCCAGGTGCCCCTATTGAGGGTTTTTATCAGGAATGGATGTTGTCCTTTCTCAAAAGCTTTTTCCACATCTATTGAAATGATCCTATGATTTTTATCCTTTCTCTCATTGATGTGTTGTACCACACTGATTGTTTTGTGAATCACAGAACCCTTGCATTCTAGAATAAATCCCTCTTGGTTGTAGTTAATTATTTTTTAATGTATTATTAGATTTGGCCTACTGATATGTTGTTGAGGATTTTTGCAACTACATTCATGAGATGCATTGGCCTGTAATTCTCTTTTTTGTGGTGGCTTTGGTATCAAGGTAATGCTCACCTCGCAGAATAAATCTGGAAGTTTTCCTTCCTCTTCTGTTTTTTGGAATAGTTTGGTAAGAATAGGTATTTACTCTTCTTTAAATGTTTGGTAGAGGGACACCTTGGTAGCTCAGTTGGTTAAATGTCTGCCTCTTGATTTTGGTTCAGATCATGATCTTGGGGTCCTGAGATTGTGCCCCACATTGAGCTCCCCACTCAGCAGGGAGTCTGCTTAAGATTCTCTACCTCTGCTTCTTCCCCCTTTCTCTCTCTGTAAAATAAATAAAATCTTTAAAAAAATAAAATAGCACATATTGCATGGAGCACTGGGTGTGGTGCATGAACAAAGAATCTTGGAACACTAAAAAAACAAAATGTTAAAAATAAAGAAATAGAGAAAGTAAAAAAATAAAATAAATATTTGGTAGATTTCAACTGTGAAGCCATGTGGTTCTGGACTTTTTTTGTTGGGAGTTTTTTGATTACTGATTCAATTTCATTGCTGGTAATCAGTCTGTTCAAATTTTTCATTTATTCCTGGTTGAGTTTTGGGAGATTATATGTTTCTGGTAATTTATCTACTTCTTCTAGGTTGTCCAATTATATGTTGGCATATAATTTTTCATAATATACTCTGATGATCCTTTGTATTTTTGCAATTTTGGTTGTTATTTATCCCCTTTTATTTGTGATTTTGTGTATTTGAGTCCTCTCTTTTTCTTCTTGATTAATCTGGCTAAAAATTTATCAATTTTATTAATCTTTTCAAAGAATCAGCTCCTGATTTCTTTGGTCAGTTCCATTGTTCCTTTAGTTTCTATATTATTTATTTCTGCACTAATCTTTATTATTTCCTTCCTTCTCATGGTTTGGGGTTTTGTTTGCTCTTCTTTTTCTAGCTCCTTTAGGTTTAAGGTGAGGTTGTTTATTTGAGATTTTTCTTGATTCTCGGGATAAGATTAGAATTCCTATAAACTTTCATCTTAGAAGAGCTTTTGCTGCATCCCAAACCTTCTAGACCTGCGTTTTCATTTCATTTGTTGTCACACACTTTTTAATTATTTCTTTGACTTCTTGGTTGGCTCATTCACTGTTTAGTAGCATGTTATTTAACCTCCAGGTTTTTGTGCTCTTTCCAGATTTTTTTCTTGTAGTTGATTTCTAGTTTCATAGCATTGGGGGTCAGAAAACTGTATGGTATGACTTTGATCTTTTTGAATTTGTTGAGACTTGTTTTCTGCCTGATATGTGATTTATTCTGAAGAATGCTCCATGTGCACTTAAAAAGAATGTGTATTCTGCTCTTTCAGAGTAGAATCTTCTGTGTATATCTGTTAAATCCTTCTGGTCCAATATGTCACTCAAAGGCACTCTTTCCTTATTGATTTTCTGTTTGGATGATCTATTGATGTAAATGGGGTATTAAAGTCCCCTACTGGAGTGCCTGGGTAGCTCAGTTGGTTAAGCAGCTGCCTTCAGCTCAGGTCATGATCTCAGGGTCCTGGGATAGAGCCCCACTTTAGGCTCCCTGCTCAGCAGGGAGTCTGCTTCTCCCTCACTGCCCCCTCCCCCCCAGCTTGTGCTCTCTTGCTCACTCTGTCTCTCTCAGTAAATAAAGCCTTTAAAAAAAACAAATTACCCTACCATTATTATATTACTATTGTTTATTTAGTACTTAAGTTTTAAATTACCTCAAATTTTAAAGTTTAAATTACTATCATTTATTTCCTTTATGTTTGTTATTACTACTTTAAACATTTGGGTGCTCCCATGTTGGGTGCATAGATATTGACAATTGTTATATCTTCTGCTGTGTTGTCCCCTGAATGATTATATAGTGTCCTTCACTGTTTCTTGTTACAGCTTCTGTTTTAAAGTTTATTTTGCCCAATATAAGTATTGCTACCCCAGCTTTCTTTTCACATCCAGTTGCATGATAAATATTTCCCCATCCCTTCACTTTCAATCTACGTGTGCCTTAATTGGTCTGAAATGAGTAACTCATAGACAACATGTAGATGGGTTTTTAAAATATATATATATATATATATATATATATATATATATATTTCCATCCTTCCCTTGCTCTCTTCTCACAGTTAGTTGTCTTACTTTAGTGACATATTTTGATTCTTTTCTATTTATTTTTTGTGTACCTATTACTGGTTTTTGATTTGTGGTTATGATTAAGTTTGTATATAACATCTTCTGCATAAACAGTCTATATTAAGTTGGTGGGCACTCAAGTTTGAACCCATTTTTTACTCTTCCTCCCCCCACATTTTAGGTATATGGCATCATATTTTACTTCCTTTTATTTTGTGAGTCCCATCACTGATTATTTTCAGATACACTTATTTTTACTGCTTTTGTGCTTCTTTACTTTTCTTACTCTTGTTTATGGTCTTTCCTTTTCATTTAATGAGTCCCTTTTTAACATTTCTTATAGGGATGATTTAGTCTAGGTCATGAATTCCTTTAACTTTCATTTGTCTGGAAAACTATCTCTCCTTCTACTCTGAATGATGGTGTGCTGGATAGAATATTCTTGACTGCAGGTTTTTTGCTTTCAACATTTTGAATATATAATGCCATCCTCTTCTAGCCTGCAAAGTTTCTGCTGAAACTTCTGCTGATAACCTTATGGGGTTTCCCCTTGTATGTAACTGCTTTCTTTTCTCTTGCTGCTTTTAAAATTCTTTCTTCATCACTACTTTTTGCATTTTAATTATTATGTGTCTTAGTGTGGCCCTCCTTGGGTTGATTTTGTTGGGGGCTTTCTGCCTCCTGGATCTAGATTTCTATTTCCTTTCCCCAGATTTAGGAAGTTTTCAGCTATTATTTATTCAAATAAATTTTCTGCCCCCTTTTGTCTCTCTTCTCCTTCGGGATCCCTAAATGCAAATGTTATCACACTTGAAGGTGTTGTTAAATTCCCTAAATCTATTCTCATTTTGCATTTTTTCTTTCACTTTCTCAGCTTAATTAATTTCCATTAATTTCTCCTCTAGGTCATCGATTCATTCTTTTGTTTCATCCAATCTACTATTTATTCCATCTAGCGTATTTTTAATTTCATTTACTATGTTCTTCATCTCTGATTGGTTCTTTTTTTCTCATTGTTCAGGGTCTCATTGAAGTCCTCCACTCTTTCATCAAGTCCAGTGAGTATCTTTATGACCATTACTTTAAATTCTCCATGAGGCATATTATTTACCTCCATTTTGTTTAGGTCTCTTGCTGTGATTTTGTCCTTTTCTTTCATTTTTAATGTATTCCTCTGTCTTTTTTTAAAGATTTATTTTTTTTTTAATTTTGGAGAGAGTGTATGAGCAGGGGGAGGGGCAGAGGGAGAGGGAGAGAAGCAGACTCCTGGCTGAGCATGAAGCCCCATGACACTGAGATCATGTCCTGAGACAAAATCAAGAGTCAGATGTTCAACTGATTGAACCACAGGCACCCATCCTCTGTCTTCTCATTTTGTCTAACTTTCTGTGTCTTTCTCTCTGTGTTAGGAAAGAAGGCTACCACTGCTGTGCTTGAAAGTAATGGTCTTATGAAGAAGATGTCCTATAGTGCCCTGAAGTGCAGTGTCCCCAGTTCACCAGAACCTGGTGCTTAGAAGTGTCTCCTAAGTGTGTTGCATGTGCCTTGATATTGGGGCTGGCCTGCCTCTTCCTTCAGTCCAGTCATCTGCAATGGTTTTCTTTTACCTGTTGTGGATAGTGTTTGGTCCCTGTGGTGTTAGTGGGTCAGTGTGAGGACATCTTGGGTTTTAGTTGAATCAGAGCAGGTGTTTACCAAAGTTGCAGTAACACAAAAGTGCAGGGCATTTTTCCTGTGTCATCCCCTGAGAAGCTTTCATTGGTGGGTAGGGTCTGCAGTCAGATCAGCTATCTGCATCCAGCCTTCTGCTCTGTCCCCATCTGACTGGTGTGTGTGGTTATCTGTCCCTTTCTTCTGCAGCAGGAGTCACACTGGAGTGTTGCTGGCCACTGTAGGGACAGCTTACACCTCCCAGGCCTGCAGCACTGCCCTGTATGGGCTCTGGCCAAGAGCATTTTGGAGAGAGCAGATCCACCAAAGCAGTGGGTGGGGTGTGCAGTTGAGGGCAACAATTCTAGCAAGTTAGGTAGCAAGTCTTGCAGGGGGCCAGATGTGTTCATGATGGGGAGAAATGGACAGAAATGGTGCCTGCCAGTTCCTTTTTATTTAGAAGAGTTCCCCAGGACCTCTGTTCCTCTGGGACTCACTCTGAGAATAGTAAATAACTCTCCCTCTTGTATGCCCCAGGTGCCTTTCAAGCTACTGCTTCTATGCTATATCTTCTTGTCCTATTTACTGTGCTGTCTCTTTAAGGGTGGGGACTCAGTTTCTTCTCACCTTCGTGCCCCCCCACCTTTTTAAAATATTTTATTTATTTGACAGACAGATCACAAGTAGGCAGTGAGGCAGGTAGGGGGATGGGGGAACCAGGATCCCTGCTGAGCAGGGAGCCCAAAACAAGGCTCAATCCCAGGACCCTGGGACCATGACCTGAGCCAAATGTAGAGCCTTAACTCACTGAGCCTCCCGGGTACCCTTTTTAACACTGAGCCCACTGGTTTATCTGAAACTCCAGGTTTTAAGGTTGTATGAACTCATGGAATTCAGCCCCTCTTGTTTTCAAAGCCAAATATTATAGAGATTCATCTTCCCCCTACAGGCTATCCAGCATGGGGCATCTGTTTCTCTTGCCTTTCCATGCCTGTGTTGTCTCTGACTCCTACAGATAGTCCAGAGATTCTGTTTCATTCTGGGCCATGCCTCTGCCCTTCCTACCCTCTTCAATGTGGCCTCTTCTCTACATTTAGTTGTGGACCTTATTCTGCCATGCTTCAGGTCATTTTCTGGGTTATTTACACTGATGTGAGTTTTAACTAGTTATTTCTGTGGGATGAAGTGAGCCTAGGGTCCTCCTATTCCACTATCTTCCCTGGAAGTCTCCATGTACAGTTCACTTTTAAAATAACATACAAAAGAAAAAAAGGAAGTGAGGATAGGGAATAACTTGCTCAAAATCATATATATAAAGTGATGGAGCTACACTGTAGCCCAGATTCATCTACATGTAAAGTTTGTTTCACACTTGAGCCTGCATCAGAATCTCTGGAAGGGGTTTTCAAACACAGCTTTTTGGACTCCACCCCTAAAATTTCTGAGTCAAATACTCCAGGATGGGACCCAATAATTTGCTTTTCTAATCAGTTCCCAGGTGAAAGTGATGTTGTCAGTCCAGTAATCACACTGTGAGAACCACGCACTTCACCATAACCCCCATTTTTGAGGTCAGCAATTTGGAAAAAGAATTATTTTTAATGTGTCATGAGTTTTGACCACAGGGATTTGGCCATTGTCTTTTTTTTTTTTTTTTTTTTTTTTTGCTAGAAGAGGAATGTGAATTTGGTTTTTCCACTTGTTCTTCCACAGGCACCAGAGAACAGAAAGTCCTTTAAATCAACCTATTATGTTAGTGATTTCCCCACTGGGAAAGCAGGCTCCATCTCCAACTGTCTTCAGTTTCTGTATTACCACTTCTGAGGCCCTGTGATATTCAGGTTCAGGAGTGAAATCTGACCAAACAGACTGAGAAAAAGAAAAAAAAAGGAATTATTTCAGGATTAATATGTTTACACAAATTCAGTGGCTGGCAAGTAGTGGTCACCATGACACTGTGGAAATCTCTGGACAATCTTAACAGCATACTGAATGAATGGTTCAAAGGAAGTCTGTGTCTAAAGAGTTGAGCTGACAACTTAATTTAAATGATATAAAATCTCAGTGTTATCATCTATCCCCTGCCCAAACCTGTTGATAGAAAACATCACAATCTTACAAATATGGTACCCAACTTAGCCTTTATCTTTTCTGTTATGTCTCCTCATTTCTTTTTAAATAATGAGCCATTTAGTCACTGACTTTTTGTTACATATCTCATCACCTTCCTGTGGAAAATACTACCCTTCACAACAGCTCACATCTGAAAGAATAAATGCTTTTGTCCACTGTAAAACATGCTCTAAATTACTGAATTTAGAGGTGTTCCATTTAAAAGAGGGGTATAGAAATGTCATTGGCAGTTTAGTAAAGATTGGTTCAGTGCATTTATTCTGATTAGCACCAAGGGCTTCAAAAATGTTCAGACATGGAATGCCAATAAATCAATTACTCTATAGGAGCAAATCACTTGAGTAAGTGCATTAACATCCCTGAACCGCTAGGCTACCAATTAGTAACAGATTGCCTCTTTGTGCTTACTGGTGACCCACTGCAGATAATGCCACCCTGAGATGTTAAATGCATTCCTGGGGCAGGATCCAATAATCATCATCATTGTTATTTATTAGATTTATAAAAGTGCCCCTTTCCTAGCCCTCCACATCAGGGAGCCAGTACAAAAGTAAAAGCATTTCAAATAAATAAATTGGAATTACCAAAAGTAATTGGTAGATTTTTTTGTAGTCTATTACAGTTAAGGTAATGCTAGCTGCTCATAACAAGGGTGACTTATAATGGCTCAAATGTTATAGAAATTATTTCTCTAAAACCTATGTTTAAAAAGAGCTGTTCTCAGTCAACAGGTGATTGTCCTCAGTGAAGGTTAATTTTATGTCAATTCTTGTCTGGGCCATGATACCCAAATATTTGGTCAAACTCTACTGTGAATGTCTTAGAAGAGATTAACATTTAAATCAGTAGATTTTGAGTAAAGCAGATTTACCCTCCATAATGTGGGTGAGCCTTACCAAAGTAGTCAAAGGCTTTCAGAGAAAAAAGACTGATGCCCCCAAGGAAGAGGGAATTCTGCCAGCAGACTGCCTTTGGAATTGAGCTACATCAACTCTTCCCTGGGTCTTCAGCCTGCCTGCCTACCCTGCAGATTTTGTACTTGCTAGCTTCCACCATGGTGTGAATGAATTCCCTAAAGTCTCTCTCTCTCTCCTCTCTCTCCTTCTACCTCTCTCCTTGTCTCTCTGAATAATACATCTTACAAGGTATAATTCAGGCACCAAAGCCCCTTCTATCCTATTGTCCTCAGTACGTGTCTCTCAAGGTTTCCGTGGTTGTCTCTACGATGCCTGAAGAAGGAGAAGGTTTATGGAGAAGGGTATGTGGGAATTATTTATAGGCCATTCTACTCACAGTCCATTGACTAGAAGTTAATCACATGACTACTTATACCTGCAAAGTAGACTGGAAAGTGTAATGTTGTCTAAAGACAGGCAGGTCTAATGAGTCCCAAAATATCACTGCTTTATTTCTTTAAGGATTTATTTATTGCTTTGAGAGTGAGAGAGTGATAGAGAGCAAGCAAGGGGAGGGGCAGAGAGAGAAAAAGAGAATCTCAAGCCGACTCTGCCCTGAGCATAAAAGAGCCCAACACAGGACTCAGTCTCATGACCCTGAGATAATGAACTGAGTCAAAACCAAGAGTCAGGCACTTAATCAACTAAGCCACCCAGGTGCCCTAGTATCATTGCTTTAGACAGCAAGTCTTCACTGTCAGAAGTAGAACAGCTCTGAGAAGGGCTCTGAGGGTTATTCACCATCTTACTACATGTTGCTGACATTCCTCATCCATCAGGCCTAGTCTCTTCTCCAAAGACCAAGATAGCTTCCTGAAAGAAAAAATTAGTCTCCTCTAAAGTAAGGCCCTCTTTTTTTTTTAAGATTTTATTTATTTATTTGACAGAGAGAAATCACAAGTAGACGGAGAGGCAGGCAGAGAGAGAGAGAGGGAAGCAGGCTCCCTGCTGAGCAGAGAGCCTGATGCAGGACTCGATCCCAGGACCCTGAGATCACGACCCGAGCGGAAGGTAGCGGCTTAACCCACTGAGCCACCCAGGCGCCCCAAGGCCCTCTTTTTACTTACCATTATATTCACAATTACATCTCTGGAATCAACCATAAATCTGAGCATATAGAAATAATTCTATCAGTACTTTTGCATAAATGAATGAAAGACAAAGTTTCTTAAAGAATTTTATATTTGGGATGCAGTAAAAATTTTAGAAATGATCTACCAGTTTTCTTACTTGATAGAGAAGTAAGCTACATTTTTAGAATATAAGTATTTTATTCAAGGTCATATAACTATCTATGAACTGAATTCAGATAAGAACTACTCTAACCAAATAAAAAACTACTGACGTACTATATGCTGGCTAACTGAACATTCAATTATAAAATTCAAATTATAAAAAAAAAAGAACTAGTCTCACTAATTCCCAGCCCAATGGGTATAGCACAATGGTTCTAGGCCGAAAATTTTAGATAAATAGATCAGTTTAATCTTCATACAATTATTACATAATCATATGTTATTATATAAGCATTTAATTATTAGATGATATTAGATGATATGTGTATCTTCATACAAATAATTATTCATATAAGAGGATACATATGAAACCACTCTCATCTTTCTCTACTCCCAGAAATTCTTATCTCCAAAACCCTCTATGTCTTGGAATTGCAACTTCATATGTGTTCTGTTTGATATTTTGTCTTTTTTTTTTTACCACTGATTTCCTGCCCCCACCCCACCCAATGCCCACCTTCTCTCCCTCCTGCCACTCTTCTCTATAGGTCTGCACATGACTTCCTGTTTGTGTAACTGTCCCTGGCAGAACCGGGAAGTCAGAATAGAGGGATGGTGAAAAGGGCCAGTGATATTTGCTCAACTGTGCATCACCAAGTGGAGGTGAACCTGACCACGTTTTCATCTTCAGACAATCTACCTCAATCATATTTTCTACATTCCCCAATTCTTTTTTTTTTTAATTTTTTTATTTTTTATTTTTTCAGCGTAACAGTATTAACTATTTTTGCACCACACTCAGTGCTCCATGCAATCCGTGCCCTCTCCAATACCCACCACCTGGTCCCCCCAACCGCCCATCCCCAGCCCCTTCAAAACCCTCAGGTTGTTTTTCAGAGTCCATAGTCTCTCATGGTTCACCTCCCCTTCCAATTTCCCTCAACATTCCCCAATTCTTAGTGAAACATTTTTCTTAACTGTAGGAGAAGAAATAAACAAACAAAAAGAGCCTCTGTACATGATGAGGGCATATACAACCAGGGAATTAGGAGTTTGTTTGCTTCTGTGCTTGTATTGTCAAAGAATGGTGAGGATAATGAAAATTACCATCTTTTGAGAGCTTACCATTGAGCAAGCATTGATGAATCACACAAACCCACAAATCCCTCTTGGAATCATTCAACAGTGTGTGCTTCCTGATTGAGAACAAAAAGATAGTCTCTAAGGCAGAGAACATAACTGGACCACATCAAAACTGAAATCTTGACTATGGCCCAATTGTCATCATAAATATTTCCTTGTAGACATCCCAGGGGTTCACAATGGTGTGAAAAGATACACCAGGGCAACATAGCAAGTTTACACCAGTGCCATGAGGTATTTAACATTTTTCAAGGGACTATCTGACTCCATGTAAATTCCTAGTTTGAGATAGTTCAGTTTCATCATTAGATTGCTGAATTCTTTTTGATGACATCATATTTCACCACTATAAGAAAAAGCAAGTACTTTCTGAAAATCAATGTAGAATAAGAAATGAGTATTGTAATGTCCAATAGGACTACTAGATCAAGAAGCTATTCAGTGTCCAACAGGTGTTAAGCTGTTAGACTATAATACTTATTAAGTTATTTAGACCTAACTATTTAACAAATGAAACTATTAGGTATTTGTTTTGGCCTATGTGCCCTGTGAATAAATTACTGAGATTCTAAGTGTGGTGTGAACTGAGAAAGTTAGGGAACCTCTTGTGGGCTTCATTGTTTCCGAGGAGAGGCAATAAAGTGTGGGTTTCGTGTCTTGAACTCCCTCCCACTGTTTCCTCTCATAACTGCCTTAGTCCAGAAGCAGCAGCCCCGTGGACCCAACCTACACATGCTCAAAAATTGAAACGGTGGCCTCCTTTATGCTCACTATTGTTTCCTAACATCCTCTTATATCAGGAGGATTTGCAAAGACTATCTGAGCTGATGTATGCTTGCTACAAACAAAGACAAGTAGAAAAAGTAATGAACCTCTCCAAAGTCTCAAGGATCACATTTCTGATCAAAACTGCTTCAGTGCCTTCCTATCACCTTTCCAACTGTATTTAAGCAGTGGTACACTCAGTGACTCTGTTAAGTGGCCTTTGTTCCTTCTCTGCAGTTTTCCCCCCAGGAGTTATGTCCAATGCCTGAGAGCACTGGGGCTCACACCCATATTCTTTCAGCTTCCATAGTTGCATTTTATTGGACTGAATGGCCAAGTATTTAAACCAATATTGGGGCAAAACTTAAAATCAATCATTATAGAAAGGACTTTGGGAACATAAGAATTAAATCTTAAATGTTTCAAAGAAAATGGAATTAGTATTCCAGTATAAAAAGTCACAGTCTTGGGGGGTGGGGGTTATGGACATTGGGGAGGGTATGTGCTATGGTGAGTGCTGTGAAGTGTGTAAACCTGGCGATTCACAGACCTGTACCCCTGGGGATAAAAATATATGTTTATAACAAAATAAAAATTAAAAAAAAAGTCACAGTCTTTTTTTTTAATTTCGGGGAAGAAATCATTTCTTAACCTTGTCAGTTATGGAAGTGCTCCTTCAGTCACTATTCTGTACATCTATGAGATGAAATAGATACTTGGTCCAAGAATCAGCATTTTTAATGTATATCCCAGGTGATGCTGATTCAGTATGTCACAGATTTCATGTATGGAAAACATTAGCCTAAAGACAGGAACAGACCTCTAACTAGGATGATGGTTAGAACCAGCGAGAACCCAACTGGTGTATCCTAGGACCAGTCCAGCAGGTGAACAGACCCCACTCTCCAATTATGCTGTGCATCAGATAGATGAGAATATCAACCAAGAGTCTTAGAGGTGAAATAAAAAGAAGGGGCATAGTCCAAATATTATTCTGTTATTCATGTCTTCATTCCAGACTGTATGATCTGTCACTTGATGATGTCATCAGCCCAGAACTCTAAGCCAAGAAATGTGGGTTTTTATCAAGGCTCTGTCACTGCTGTGCTCTGGGTACTATGCAGGCCACTAGTCCAGCCATCAACTGCTTCCTGTATATAGGAAAAATAACAGGTAAAATTGTTACCTCTAAGTTCTCCTGGGACTGTGAGAAGCCTGCAAATTTCAAATCAAGAGACCTGAATTCAAATTCCAGCTCAGCCCTTTATTGACTCTATAAATTTGTGCAAGTTACTGTATTTCTCTGAAGTCCAGTTTTCTGGGAAAGATACATTTTTTTCTGGGGAAGATTGTAACTATATTACTACATAGTCAGTGCTCAATTTTTAAATTGTGTCCCTAAGGTTCAATATTTTTAAAAACTATACTACTTATTTTATAAAACAATAATTTGTACTAATTTTGATAATATGTTGTTACCAGTACATTTAATTATTACTTTGTTATTAAATTTTTCATTGTACATATCTCTTCTCTCCCAGGAGACTAGATTTGTTGAGAGTAGAATTTTACAGGGCATTTTTACTGTACTACTGTTCTTAGGGTGACCAGCCATCTCAGTTTGCCTGGGACAAAAGAAGTTCCCAGATATGGGACTTTCATTGTTAAAACCAGGAAAGGCCCAGGTAAAGTGATGAGTTGTTAATCCTGCTTTACATCCACCTTCATATCTGGTTAAATACCTAATAAACATAAGATGGATAAATGAATTGTTCTTCCCCACTTTAATTTTAATCACTGCTTTCATTCATTTATCATTATATAAGTAATACAATAAATCATAAAGAAGTATAATTAATCACACTAATAATCAAGTTATAGTTATTTTCTATTAAAGAAGGATTCAGTTTTTGTTCATAATATATATATATATATTTTAAAGATTTTATTTATTTATTTGACACAGAGAGAGATCACAAGTAGGCAGAGAGGCAGGCAGAGAGAGAGGGGGAAGCAGGCTCCCTGCTGAGCAGAGAGCCCGATGCGGGGCTCGATCCCAGGACCCTGGGATCATGACCTGAGCTGAAGGCAGAAGCTTAACCCACTGAGCCACCCAGGTGCCCCTGTTCATAATACATTTATTTTATTTTGCTAAATGGTAATCTTTGTGACAAAAATTGTTAATAGAAGGTGGTATTCTCAATATTAAGCCCTAATTGTGGTTTGCTCCTAAAGTTTAGGGTTTACAGTAATTTTTTGCAATATATATAAAACTACTCTAAAGACAAAGTGCCAAAGAAACACAAGAATTTAGTTTTAAAAAGAGTTTAAATTATTGTGACTTTTTGCATTAAGTAGACTTCTGAGTACCTTCTCTCTTAAGTACTCTTTCTTCCCTCCAAGAATGCAATTCTTAAAATTTTAAAACTGCTTAAGCAATTTGGGATTCCTCTGGGATTTTGATGCCAAAGCCTCCACTGACATTTTGAGGAGTTAATGGTTATAATTACTTTGCCTGTAGCAATATCACTGCCTTTAAAATAAGAGCCTCAGGACTTTTTTCTAATGTATTAGATTACATTCTATTCTAAAGGACAGGATTTATTATACAGAAAAATGTACTAAGGGTACCCTGATCTTTCTTCCAAAAGTCTATTTTTCTAACATGAGTCTTAAAACTATTTTCACACACTTGTGGAAAAATTTATTCCTCTAGTTCTCCATTTAAAAAAAAAATCAAAGTTTTGGGCACCTGTGTGGTTCAATTGGTTAAGTGTCTGGTTCTTGATTTCAGCTCAGGTCATAATCGCAGGGTCGTGGGATCAAGCCCCATGTCAGGCTCCATGCTGGACGTAGAGCCTGCTTAAGATTCTTCCTCTCCTTCTGCAATTCATCCCTCCTCCCCTATGTGCATATGCATGCTCTCTTTCTCTCTTTCTCTTAAAAACACTAAAAAAATTAGTTTGCTCTCTCAACTTTTCATTTTTATTTTCCTTTTTCAATGAGTCACTATCTTTTGTCATACAAAATCCTTGCTCCTTTGACAGGGTATCAGGTAGCAATGTCCCAGACCCTGTTGAAATGAGACTTGGACCACAGTGTCAACAGCAGATGACTAACAGCAGAAAGACCAGTAGTTCCTCACTATGGCCAATGGCATTGTAGAGTGTTTGCCAGGCCATAGCCACTGCTCAGAAGAGAGACAAAAAACTATAGCAACTGTGGTGCTTATGTCAAGCTGCCCACAATAGAAAAAAGGAACAGGACATGATGCCTAGAAAGGGGTAATCATAATTTTTTTTTAATGTCACATCCTAGGAGCACTTAGGTACTTAGAGCTGGTCTTGTAAATGGGTTGAATAAGTGGTTGACATACAGGATTGTGTGAAATGCTCCAGAAAGAACCAGAAAAGAGAGAAGACAGATACTATATGACCTAAGTGCCAACTCAATCTAGGACCTGAAAAAAGTGTCACTCACTATCTAAAATGGTCACATAATATCTGGATAAAGATCTTCAAACGATGGTATTCATCTCAGACCAGAGAGCTGGCCACCAGAAATGGCATTGTACAGTGGAAAGAAGTTATTATCTCTAGCTGGTAAATATCTAGTGCCATTTAAGTTCCCTGTAGTTTCAATTCATTATTGTCAG
This sequence comes from Mustela erminea, assembly GCF_009829155.1. Taxonomy (NCBI): domain Eukaryota; kingdom Metazoa; phylum Chordata; class Mammalia; order Carnivora; family Mustelidae; genus Mustela; species Mustela erminea. Next base: position 16,305,962 of record NC_045635.1, on the reverse strand, counting down.
AAAAATTTAATAAACAATATTTTCATAAAAGGACCTAAGTGAAGGTAAAAGAGATTTGTAAGCTGTATACCATCAGGCAAAACAAAAATAATATGAAATTAAAATGAGGGGAAAAAACTCAAATATCCATCAACTGGTAAGTGGATAAATAAACTGTGGTATATCCATACAATGAGATACTGTTAAGCAATTGAAAAGAACAAACAGAGATGGATCTCAAATGCATTATGCAAAATGAAAGAAGTGAGACTCTATAGGCTACATCTTGTAGGATTTCATTTACATGATATTGGAAAAAGCAAAGCTGTCAAAACAAAAATGGTGGTTGCCAGGAATAGGAGGAAGAAGAGGGGACTGACTGACTACAAAGGGACATAAAGAAACTTTCCAGAGTGATGGAAATATTCTATGTCTTGATTGTGGTGGTGGTTACAGAACTGTATGTGTTTGTCAAAATGCAGAATTGTACACATAGAAAGGGTGAATTATACCCCAATAATCCTAATTTTTTTTAAAAAAAGTGAAATGAAGGTACCAGATACTTAATTCTAAGTAGTTATAAAATTCTACTTCAATTACTTTGGGGAGCCATTTGTTTCCCAATACACAAGATGCTTTAGTATTTTTGGAACACATATTTGCTCTGAGTTAGAGATTATCTTCATAATCATTAATGATTAATATGGCATCCTGCTAAAAGATCTCTGCAGATCCTTTGCTGAGAGCTGTATTCCTGGTCAGTGTCTTTTTAAAGCGATCTCCATTTGGCAAGGTCTGTATCTTCACTGGATGCTTCCAAAGTATTCCAAGCTGAATCGCTTTCCAAATGCAGGATGCAGCCAGCCAGCAGGCTTTTCCTGGCATCTTATAATATGGGAAGATCCGAACTTGTTATCACCCAAAGAGAATATCCAAGAGCTCAGCCATAATTACCCAGCTCTGGAGTCTTGCTTGCCCTTTCTTAATGCTAAGCAGACTCCTGCTGAATCAGAAGAAAGCCTATAGAGGTTTTTCTATTTGAAATGGCAAAAATTTCCAGGATAAGCATTTAACTGACATGAGCAGGGCTTCCCATCTCAAAATCAATTTGCAACATTTCAGTTTTGAAAGGTAAAGGCCAAAGGGATAAGAGCTTTGTTTCTTTGACAACAGAACCACATTACCTTTCTGATCTAAAGTAGATTCTTAAAATAACACACACACATATTTTGATTGAGGATTTCCATTTGTGTTTTAACTCAGGGAAAACTATTTCAACTCTTTCGACATGGTTTTCAAATATTTAATTTCAAAAGCCATGATAATGGCCATAATTGAAGTTATATACTTAAAATCCCCAACCATCAAACATCCTCAAATGAAACAGCTGACATTTTTATTAGATGTCTAATCTGTACCTCTTTGAAATGCAACAAGGAGATGAGGCAGTTATATCATAAAATATTTATAAGAAAAGCCCCAATCTTGAACAAACCTTTTGAGACTTCTGATTAGCCACTATGACAATCCTGAAACCAGAGAAAATAAAATTCCTTTTTTTTCTTAATCCTTTTTCTTATCTCTTAAAAACTAATAGGATCTGCATGTGACCAGTTTTCTGATGTTAATTTCATGTGTTGATGGTGCACCATTCCCTTCAGTTGAGAGAATTCCATTTCATTCCTGTGGAATGCTTGTCAAATGATTTTGTTAATTCCCCCAGCCACATTCCACAAAATTGGCAATCTCAAAAATGTAAAGCTTCCTTCAGAGTCCTTTGCCAGGCACACAGGGAGCTTTAGGACTCAACCAGGCATTGAGACAGTGTTCCGGCTCTGGAGAAATGACTGATTGGATGGATTAAATGTGCTTCCAAAATGATTTCCAAATGGTTATAAAAAAGAAGGCTAATTAAATATAGTCATTGAAGAGCAGTACTTAACTTGTCGAGCTATACATTATACATTCTTCTCAAAGAAGCTATGCTCTGGAATTTCTACAAAAGAGAAAAAAATGAAAGAAAAAAAAAAACACCTACATATCTGGAGAAAAAGCAAAGGTTTAGCAAACTTATGAGACATGTACTGAAAGGATTGTGATGTGGTCATTTAAAATAATCATTAGGAAGACTTTATGACTTTGTGAGGGCCTTATATTAAGTGAAAAAAAGATTGTTAGGTGATATGCACATTATAATTATAATCATGAAAAATGTATGCTTGTGCACAATTGGAATCTAACAAAATATACAGAATTTTTAATAGCTCTGTTTAAATGAGGACTATATGGGTCTTTTTTAAATTTTCTTTAATTCTGTGCTTATATTCTCTTTTTAATTTAAAGAGTGCTTTTTATCTGCACTCTTCTTATTGGAGAGAAATATGAATTCTGATCACTATGAATTCAATTCAAGCTGCAGTGTTGCCTAGCAACAGGTTAACTTTTCTGCAGTGAAATTCCTCAGTAGCAGCAATATATGAAGTATCCCATGAGGAATTTCCTACCTTAAGTGCACCTCTTATTACCCTGTTCTCATATTCCATTGATTTGGTGGAATTTCATAGTAACCATAGTTAATCATTTGAAGATATTAAAGTGCAAAGAGCTGCATTTTAAAATCCACATCCCTGGATGTTTCTGCCTTCTGTCTGGAAGAGGATTGACAGACTTTTCAAGATTTTTTTTCCAGTCTCTAATATTCCCCAGATAACACGAACAAGGAAGGAAAATGGGAAAACTTTGATTTCTAATCTTTATGAATGGTAGCTTGACATGGCTCCTGTCAGATGTAATGTTTCCCTTTTTTGAGTTTTGGGGGATATAATGATATCATTTACTATAAAACTCATATTTCTAAAGTGGTTTTTAGCATATTTATTTGTGGAGTTATACAACCATCACCACAATTTTTGAACATCTTGATCACTCCCCAAAAAAAGCCCATCCCCATTAACAGTCACTCCCCACATCTCCTCAATCCTTTTTCCAGCCCCAAGCAATCACCAACTTTTTTTTCTCTATAGCTTTGCCTATTCTGGACATCTTATATAAAGGGAATAATACAATATGTGACCTTTGTATCTGACTTCTTTGATTTAGCATGATGTTTTCAACAGTCATCCATGCTATAGCATCTATCAGTACATCATTCCTTTTTATTGTCAAATAGTATTCTATTATATGGATATACCAAATCTGTATCCATTCATCCATAAGCAAACATTTGGATTGTTTCTACTTTTTGACTATTACAAAAATGCTCTTATGAACATTTGTGTACAAATTTTTGTGTGGATATATTTCCCTTGTCTTAGAAATGCACCTAGGAGTGGAATTGCTATGTCATATAGTAATTCTGTGTTTAACATTTTGAGAAAAACTCAAATTGCTTTCCAAAGTGGCTGCACCATTTTACATTCCCAACAGTAGTATATATGAGGGGTTCTAATTTCTCCACATTCTCACCAGCACTTATTATTGTCTGTCTTCTTGATTATAGCCATCCTAGTGAGTGGGAGGTGGTATCTCATTGTGGCTTTAATTTGCATTTCCTTGATGACAATGATGTTGAGCATCTTGTCTAGTGCTCATTGGTCATTTGTTTATTTTCTTTGGAGAAACATCTACTCAAATTCTTTGTCCGTTTTATTTTTTTTTAATTTTTTTATTCAGTTAGCTAGCATATAGTACATCATAATTTTTTGTTGTAGTGTTCAGTGATTCATTAGTTGTGTACACACCAAGTATATTATAAATTGGTTTGTATTGTTGAGTTGCTTTTTCTTTCTTTTTTCCTTGTGATACTTCAATTCTCTATAGAGATGTATTGAGGTCATGGCCTTCACAGGCACCAAAACACTCATACCAAAACAGTTACCACCAGTTAGGGAGGAGAAGGGAGGGCAGTCACTGTACATCAGTGTCAATGAGTGGATACACAGCAGGCCCCAGGGAATGTTCTTGATGTACATGCACATATCTGTCTGGTGTCCTTACATCACCCTTGAAATCAAAATCTTGCTATTCACCCTCCACAGAGCACTGCTCTTACTCTCAGACAGCACAGGATGAGAGGGGAGATCCTTTACTATAAAAAGAAAAGAATGGCCATTGCCACCACCCACCATCCTCCACCCGCTATGGTCAGGTTCTGTGCCTCTATTATGCCCCACTATTTACCCAAGTCTGGAAAACAGCTGACAAGTAAATGAACATAAAAACCTCTTTTTTAAAAAAATTTCAGCAACAGTGAGTTGGTTGTTCTTGATTACAAATTTCCTATATGCCCCCAATTTAAACATGTATATAAGCAATTACTGCTCTAAGCATTTTCCAAAAAAATTTTAACTATTTACACATAATTTCAACATTTTTCAAATAATTTGAAACTAATTTAATCCTCGTAACAATTCTGTGACTTAGGTAATGTTATTATCTCCATTTTATAGATGAGGAAACTGAGGCTAGACAGAGGAAGTAACCTACCCATGCCAACAGTTGATGAGTGATGAAGCCAGAGTCAAACCCTGCCTGGCTCCAATCAGTGCTCTCAACTGCTGTGCAGAGCTCCCTCAGAAGATTATGTTTTAATGTTCTGTGGGGTAAAGGGGACAATATTGGAGCCTAGTTCATATACAGGCATCACTTCACAATAGGTAGGCTCAAAAAGTCATCCAAAAAATGGTTTAGGGAAGGAACCCTGCCATGAATCAATTACCCAAATAAAGAATTCTGAGATAATGCAACTAATGTTGAATTTCATTTTCATATGTTAGCTTTTGCTTTCCTTAAAGTGGGTCACCCGTTTGTTGCTGATAAAATGGCTTCCTAACCCAGTTTTGCACATAACCAACACTCTCTAAGTGTTGAATGAATTAATGAATTAATTAATGTGCAGTGCACACGGCTGCAGGCTGCTTGCCTGGAGCAGGCCTTCTTCCAAAAGAGAATCTTTACAGACCTGGCTGGCTCCTGGAGACAAACGCAGCATCTTTGTCTTACCCTGTATCCAAAGGACAGCTGAATTTGCCTCACATTCCTGTTGTCCAAGGGCATCACCCAAAACAGAAGCTTATCTGGTCATCTGAACTCAGCATTTTCATCCCTTAATGCTCTAGACATTAGAGCATTCCTTTCCCTGGTATGACTACCCACTGCTCCCCTTCTTTCCAAAATCTCTACCCTATGTCTTCTAGAATACTTTTTTCCACTGTAAACAAATTCCCCTTACTCCTGCACCTGCTTCTGTTCTCAGACCCTCCCCTAGAGGACGCATCTACTCCTTGAGCCCTCCTCATCTATTAGAGGCTTGTAGCTCTCTTTCACCCCATATACAATAAGGAGTCTCCCCAGTCCTCCTGCTTTTCCTAGATCACTATTCTTCCACCTTCTTACAAAAATGGTAGAAACTATGGGCAACCTGCCCCAATCCACTGTTGCTGCCATCTAGTTTTAACACCCTCTTACTCTGCTCACTGCACTTATATACCAACTTCCTCAACTCTTCCTTCCCACCCCCCATTTATTTTAGACATTATCCCCTGGTCAGTTTTTTTTCTCTACCCCAAGTCCTGCCTCTGTCTTGTGTCATGTCACTTCAGAGTTTAGGGTTTCACCTGCCAAATATCCAATATTCCAAGATTCCTGCATGTCTTCCTCTCCAAGAAATTTCTCCCCACTGATCATATCAATTAACTGCCATGGTCACACCTCAGACACATTATAACCACCAGAAACTGCTCATTCACTGTCTTGCTTTCTCTCTCTCTCCCCTCCCTGTATCTCTCCCTCATTCCTTTCCTCCCTCACTCCTATGTCTCTGTCTCTCAATCTCTCCCTGTCTTTCTCATCCTAAATTCAAACTCGGGTCAGAATGTCTTACCCTTTCTATTCTCATCTTCAGTTACTCTCACTATGTTTGGTTTTCATGATCCACAACTCTTTTATTTTGACCCTGTCAGTTCTTTGCTCCTTTACTGGCCATCAATTCAGCCACTCTCTTGCCAATATTATTATTTCTTTGTTCAATCTTCCCAATCCATCTACCCCACACTTCATTCGTTATCATTTCAACAGACTCCACACCAGCCTCCCTACCTCTAGTCTTGTACTCCTTCAATATCATCTATAATGACTTTTCTAAAATGCAGATCTAGCCCTGGTGCTTCCCCCAATTAAAACTCTCCTATGACTTCACCACTCTCAGGATAAAGTCTAAATTCTTCATCAGGTTTAAAAGTCCCTCCTAATACCACATCCTTACCCCCCAGTACACACATTTCTATATTCTAGCCATGTTTCAACTATGTGTGATGGTCCCTGAAGCTCGCTTGCTCTCTCCCCCCACCCCTTGTCCTGATCCTCTCTTCTGTCTCTCTCCCTCTCTTTCAGATTCTGGATATTTTATTCTCTCTGCCTGGAATATTATCCCCCTCCCTTTCTTCTCTTCACCTGCATAACTGTCATTTCTCAAGTCTTTAGTTTTTTCTTCTTCCAGAAAGTCTTTCTTAACCATCTTGCTTCTGTCTTTCCTACAACACCCTGAATTTACTATATGGTGCCAACTTTCACCTAGTAATGTAAAAAACTATTTCCTTGCTAGTACCTCTGCTAAACTCAAAGCTTCATGAGGTCAAGGACCATGTCTTACTCATCATTCTATCAAAAGCATCTAGCACAGGCTCTGAAACATTGAATAAATATGCAAATGAGTTAATGAATGAAGAAAAAGCTTTACCTTTAAGGGTATAATTAAAATCAGTGCTTCTCAGTAATAAGATAAGCAGCAACTTTTCTCTGCTGTAATCTTGGACTATCAAAAACTAGTAATGAGGGGCGCCTGGGTGGCTCAGTGGGTTAAGCCACTGCCTTCGGCTCAGGTCATGATCTCAGAGTCCTGGGATCGAGTCCCGCATCGGGCTCTCTGCTCAGCAGGGAGCCTGCTTCCCTCTCTCTCTCTCTCTCCCTGCCTCTCTGCCTACTTGTGATTTCTCTCTGTCAAATAAATAAATAAAATCTTTAAAAAAAAAAAACTAGTAATGACTCATCCAGCTCCTGAGATGCTATAGTAGACACTGTCTACTCATATTCTACCAACCCTCGCAACTACCAACTGTGCAGTTCTAAGGGACTCTTCTGGCTGCAGGAACATGCCAAAATGTAGAAGTGCCAAGGAGTTAATGCCTCTCAGGGAGCAATCCTCAACTGAGGAAGAATGGGTTTGATAGATAAATACTCCTTCCCATCAGGTAAGATATCTCTGAGGTATACTCATTGCAGTCTCCTAGAGGTCTTCAGCTGGACTGGACTGGGCCCCACTTACCCACGGCAATAACCTGTTTATTAATACACCTTTTATTTTAAGGTTCCTTCTCTGTCTTATTTCCTTATCAGTGTTTCCTGAGATTATCTCCCACATAAACTGTTACACTAAAATTATTTTGAGGGTTTGCTTCTGATGGAACCTAACTTTGACACTCACCTAGTTCCTTGATTATTCTTCAACTACAGTTTGGCAATCCACAAGCATAGAAAACTCCATATCTAATCATCTGGACCTGGGATGCCTACTATATCTAAAAATCTCCATCTGTAGCCATAACCAACTACCTTCAACTTCTTTCACTTTTTAATGAAAACTAAATCAGCATGTGCCATTATCATTATAGTGGTAAGAATATTAATGAATACAATAGTGAAGTATAAGTTTTATAGAGCATTTACTATGTGCTGGACACTAATATAAGTGATCATGTGGATTAATTCAAGAATCCTTTGCCCTTGATCATCCTCATGCTTCCTCCATTCTGTCAAATGTATCCTGACCTCCTTTGTCTCTCTACATGGCCAGTCAGTTCTTTGAGGCCATGAAAAGCAGAGTGATTGCATAAACTTAGAGTCCATAATTAAGAGCAGTGTGGCCTCAAAGCAGCCTAGGGTAGCACAACTGAGGTCCCCATGAGAATTGTGGCCAAAAGCAGCCAAGATCAGAATGAAGCTAAGGCTTCATTCCAGACAAAGATGACCAGGAACACACTTAAAGTTGAACAAGCTCAGTTTAGTACTCAATGTAGTGAGAAAAACCACCATGGGGAATGTCAGTGAGAGGATTTTAGAAAAGATTTATCTTAGGAATTTGCCTGTGTCAGGTGCTTTGAATGAGGGTTTGAAGAAGCAGGGCTTTGCTCTGGATTAACTGCTTTCAGGAAGCAGGAGTATTCTATGATTTAATGTCTTTTTATTTTATTTAAATTTAATTAATTAACATATAGTTATTATCAGTTTCAGGGGTAGAGTTCAGTGCTTCTTCAGTTATATATAACACCCAGTGCTCATTACATCACCCAGTTATCCCAACCTCCCCCCGCCCCTTCACAAAACCTGTTTACTTCCTAGAGTTAAGAGTCTCTTATGGTTTGCCTTCCTCTCTGATTTTGTCTTATTTTATTTTTCCCTCCCCTCCCCTATGATACTCTATTTTGTTTCTTAAATTCCACATATGAGTGAGATCGTATGATCATTGTCTTTCTCTAACTTATTTTGCTTAGCACAATACCCTCTAGTTCCATCCATGTCATTGCAAATGGTAAGATTTCAATTTTTATGATGACTGAGTAATATTCCATTATATATATGTATATACTATATGTATACATTTATATATATGCAATATACATACATTTTATATATATATACACACACACATAAATACATATACACACATACCACGTCTGCTTTATCCATTCATCTGTCAATAGACATCTGGGCTCTTTCCATAGTCTGGCTATTATGCACATTGCTGCTATACACAGTGGGGTGCAGGTTCTGCTTCACATCACTACATTTGTATCTTTTGGGTAAATACCTAGTAGTGCAATTGCTGGGTCATAGGGTAGCTCTATTTTTAACTTTTTGAGGAAACTCCATACTGTTTTCCAGAGTGGCTATACTAGCTTTGATTCCCACCAGTACATTAAAAGGATGATTTCCCATGCTGAAGTGGAACTTATTCCTGGACAAGGGTGGTTCAACATCGGCAGATCAATCAATGTGATACAATACATTAATAAAAAAAAGGACAAGAACCATATGATTCTCTCAACTGATGCAGAAAAAGTATGTGACAAAGTACAGCATCCTTTCTTGATTAAACCTCTTCACAGTGTAGGGATAGAGTGTACATACCTGAATGTCATAAAAACCATCTATGAAAATACTCGCCCATAGCGAGTATCATTCTCAATGCAGAAAAACTGAGAGCTCTTCCCTAAGGTCAGGAACACGACAGGGATGCCCACTTTCACCACTGTTGTTCAACATAGTACTAGAAGTCCTAGCCTCAACAATCACACAACAAAAAGAAATAAAAGACATCTGAATCAGCAAGGAAGAAGTCAAACTCTCACTCTTCATAGATGACATGATACTCTACTTGGAAAACCCCAAAGACTCCCCCCAAAATTGTTAAAACTCACACAGGAATTCAACAAAGTGGAAGGATATAAAATCAATGCTCAGAAATGTAAAATCAAATGCACAGTTCCATTTCTATATACTAACAATAAGACAGAAGAAAGAGAAATTAAGGAGTTGATCCCATTTACATTTGCAAAAACCATAAGATACCTTGGAATAAACCTAACCAAAGAGCCAAAGGATCTGTATTCAGAAAACTATAGAATAGTCACGAAAGAAATTGAGAAAGAAAAAAAGAAATGGAAAAACATTCCATGCTCATGGATGGGGAGGAAAAAAATATTATTAAAATGTCTGTGCTACCTAGAGCAATCTATACATTCAATGCAATCGCTATCAAAATACCATCAACTTTTTTCGCAAAGCTGGAACAAATAACCCTAAAATTTGTATGGAGCCAAAACAAATCTTGAATAACCAGAGGAATGTTGAAAAAGAAAGCTAAAGCTGGTAGCAATACAATTCCAGACTTCCACTCTATTACAAAGCTGTAGTCATCAAGAGAGTATGGTACTGACACAAAAACAGACACATAGATCAGTGGAACAGAATAGAGAACCCAGAAATGGACCCTCAACTCTATGGTCAACTAATCTTTGACAAAGAAGGAAAGGATACCCTGTGGAAAAAAGACAGTCTCTTCAACAAATGATGTTGGGAAAATTGGACAGCCACATGTAGAAGAATGAAACTAGACAATTTTCTTAAACCATATGCAAAAATTAATTTAATGTCTTAATTAATCTTATGCAGAAAGAAGGAAAACTAGAATGTAGCTAAAGCTGTATTTGGTAAAGAACCAGTAGTCATTCAGATTAGCTAGAAGAGGAACATGTTTGTTCATCTTTGTGGCTTGGGTGATGTTCATGTTTTATCTGTGTTCAAACCTGTACCCCTGGGGATAAAAACATATGTTTATAAAAAATAAAAAAATTAAAAAAAAAACCTGATTATAGAGTATGTCTTACTTTCATTTTGATTAACTATGCCTCATCTTATGCTGGTGTTTGGGGAAATATTTTATATTCAACAAGAAAACACCATGGCCTCACTGTGAGCCCTCAGACAACTTATAATAACACCAAGGTCCAGTGATGGCATCAAGCCAGCTTCCAGATGACAGGGACTACTATTTTTTCTCAGGGCGAGTATGCAAAGCTTCACATCTGAAGATGAAAGAGTAATAAATATTGCTGTTCTGCACAAGATCTATTTCTCTCATCTTCCTTCATTGTAGAACTTCAGTTTTGTTCAGAGATCCACCCTGCCCCATGCAGCCATGTTCTTCAGGGGAAGTGAGCACTACTGGCCAACTCCAAGGTAAGACCTGTGTGATCTCAGGATAATCCTATTCCCTTTGACAGAGATTGGTTTAAAAACAGGCATGTGACCTAACTTTGGTCAATGATTCGTGAGGGGAGGTCTGCTTGGGTGCCACTGAGAATGTTTTTCACTCTTTACAAAATGCTGCAGGAAGACATAGTCTCTTTCTTCTCATTTTTCTCAGCCTGGGGATAATGTCAACATTGAAGATTCAGGATAAAAGGACGTTAAAACTTGAATTAGTGATGACAAAGGTGCTAAATCAATCAACTCTGCATCCTCCCTATCTTGGGACTTCCAGTTATGTGAGCTAATACATTTCTTCTTATAGGAGAATACATTTCCTTTTTCATTACCCAACTGAGTAAGAACTTTCTGTTACTTACATCAGTGTATTGTAAAAAAGTAGTGAAGATGAAAAAAGATGAAGAATCAGCATAGTAGCCAAAGCAAAGTGGACAGGATACCAAAGTTAAAAAGCAAAGCATGTGTTACAGGAATTCCCTATTGGTGACAGCTTAAAGGAACTATAGGCTACTCAACTTGGATGTTATGTGCAAAAACCTCAGTTTTGCCCTTATCAGCTATCTAGATTAATCAAAGCATCTGACTTCCTGCTGCATCTACTTTATGGAATCTCAACTTCAGATAAGTTCCTCCAATTGTTTTTCCTTCCCTGCCTCTAGGCCGCCAAGCACAGCTAGAGGAAAAATGTGTCATTGTACCAATAGGTTCTACTATTAATCCAGACTTTCTAAACTCCAAAAGAAAATGTTGATTTTAGATCAGACCCACAAGCTCTGCATACCTCTGTGGGAACCTCATTGTCTAAAATTATTTTATGGTATAATTATTATTTTAAATTGAAAAATTAATATACTTCTTATAAAATAACATAGAGCTCTGCCTTATGAATTCATCTCTCTGTCTTCATCCATCTTTTGCTTGTTTTACCAAATCATAGACAGTCATGTCTTTTACCTTGCCAAGGCCAATACTTTCACCAGCGCTGGCAAACCTGTCCTCTCAGCTAGAGAATATAATGCAAAGTGAAGTAAGTCAGAGAAAGACAAATATCATATTATTTCAGTCATATGTGTCATTGAAGAAACAAAACAGATGAACAAAAGGGGAAAAAAGAGAGACAGACAAACCGAGAAACAGGCTCATGTATAGAGAGCAAACATGGTTACCAGAGGGAGGGGATGGGGGATGTCTGAAACAGGTGACAGGGATTAAAGAGTCCACTTGTCTGATGAAAGTGCTGTATGGAAGTCATGAATCACTATCCAGTACACCTGAAACTAACATAACGCTGTATGTTAACAATACTGGAATTAAAATTTTAATTTTAATATAAAAAAATATGTCCTTCTCTCACTCTTCTTTCCCAGATCATTACAAGAGCCTCTGAACTGGGTTCTCTTACCCTCTTTTCTCGCATCTAATCCAGCCTCCATATGGCTGGAACACTGATCAAGTTATGTCAGTCTCCTGCTCACATTCCTCTCCTGAGTTCTGAATTCCTATAGAAAAGTATACAAACAACAGATCTTTCCCCTTCTACGTCTTTGCTCCTTTTGTTCTCTTTTTCTGTAATGTACTTTTCCTGCTTCACCAGTTGACGCTTTCTTCAGGTTTCAAGACCGAATTCAAAAATCTCTCAGTCCTGAAGTTTCCCCCAAAACATCCAGGTGAAATTGGCCAGTTCTTATGTTCTCAGGGCCATACATTTCTTCTTTACTTTGGCCCTTATCTTATCACACTGTTAATAAGAGTTCTCTATGTCCATAGATATTTATCTCCAGAAGTGTACGATATATTTCTTTTAAATAAGAATCTTAAGTTTCATATACCATAACACCTGGTACAGTGAGACTACATAAAAAACCCTCAAAAATATTTTTAAACATGTTTATTAGTACCACCAAATAAAAAGAACACTGACATTTGTTCAGTATCAGATGGCATATCATATAAATAAAACCTATTTGATAAAATTACAAAGAAACATTTAAATAAGAACTTGCTGGCAGCCATCACTAAAGTGCCAGCAGCCAAATGAAGTTCAATCTCTTTGCGACTTCCGACCAGAGCAAGAACCACAAAAGCTATTTCAATGCTCTTTCCCCACCTTTCAAAGAGCTGAGACAGAACTGAAGTGTTCAGTCAATACCCATCTGAAAGGATGATGTGCACAGATTGTGCAAGGACACTACTAAGGTCAGCAAATTGGCAAAGTAGTCCAGGTTTACAGGATGAAATGTGTAGCCTGTGTTGAAGAGTACCGTGAAAGAAGGCGGGCGGATGATACAACTGTGCATGTGGACGGTTTATCACTAGAGTAAGTCTGGACAAAGACTGCAAAAAAAAAAAAATCCTTGAAGGTAAAGTCAGATCTCGCTCATAGGAAAGGACAAGGACAAATATAAGAAAGAAACGGTTGAGAAGATGCAGGAATAAAGTCATCTTATATAGGACTTGAAATAAAAACTATTAGAGTGAAATAAAAGAAATTGTTGTCTTTGTGAAAAATATAAAACAAATGACTTCATGTTTTTAATACCACAGCCTAGAAAACATTATCCCTCTCTTCCTGTCTGCATCCTGACTCCCAGTTTCACCTCCAGATCTCAAGAATGGGATTCTCAAAACCAGCATGGACACATACAAAATGGCTTAGCCTTACAAATAAGAGCTAGGATCTTGATAACACACTGCAGCCTCTTCTTTTTATGCTTACACCTTCAATTAGGATTAAAGAAACGGTAATAGAGATGATTCTGAGTGTGGTGATCAGAAATGAGAGTCTCAGGCGCCTGGGTGGCTCAGTGGGTTAAGCCTCTGCCTTCGGCTCAGGTCATGATCTCAGGGTCCTGGGATCGAGTCCCGCATCGGGCTCTCTGCTCAGCAGGGAGCCTGCTTCCCTCTCTCTCTGCCTGCCTCTCTGCCTGCCTCTCCGTCTACTTGTGATTTCTCTCTGTCAAATAAATAAATAAAATCTTTAAAAAAAGAAATGAGAGTCTCCTTATCCATCCACTATGATTAGGGAAAAGGTTCATACCTTTTCATACCCTCACCTCATTGCTTTGAAAACATGGATAATTATCACATCTAAACCCATCAACTGTTGAACCCACTAAATAATCCAAACTTAAAATGTTTAATATTTGATACATGTAAGATTATAAAAGATATATTCATAATAAAAACATAATGAAAAGTGGTAAACAGTAATATTTACCACTTACTGAACAATTACCACAGGCTTGACACACTGTGCCAACTTTTTACACAGCCTTTCATTTAATCCTACCCAAGTGCAATAGAGAAAATCACACCCTTGTTGCAAATTAGGAAACTGAGGGTTAAAAAGACTAAGTAGTTTGCCTGAGGACATGTACCCAGTAAGTGTCAGGACACAAACACAGATATGCCTCAGGCTCCCAGGACCTGCTCTTTGGCATCACTCTATACCACCAGCCCCCAAAAAGAAAACACATTTTTCTTTGTGAAGCACCCTGCAAAGAAGCCTCCAAAAGTACACATATGTCTCCTTTGTTTGACCAAGGAATTTCAAGAGATCAGGAATGAATTCTAAGAAAATAATCTTTCTTCCCTCTCCAACACCCCTGCTATTTAAAATCTGTTGTGAATAGAGAGACATGTCACTTCCAGGTAGAAGCAGTGAGAAGTCTGAGCATACTTTTCCAGTATCTCTTCCTTTGCCATGATCATTGAGCTTGACACATGTTCCAGACGGCAGCTACAATATTGTGAAATCTCTATTAGACTAGGTCCCTGAAGACTAGGTGCCTTGACCCCATTGACTCATGATGAAAATGTAGCATGAATGAGAAATAAGTTATTATTGTATTAAGCCACTGAAATTTGGAAGTCAGTTTGTCAGTGAAACATAATCTAGCCTATCCTGACTACTACGCCTACCATATAAAAAATAAATTTAAACAGAAGAAAAAATCTTTATGTATAAGAGTTTTTCTCACATCAGTAAAAAATAGTTAAAATCCTAAGTGCCTAACAGATATTCAAGTAAACTATTAATGCAAGTTACCAGATAATGAGATTACTACTTAAAATAATTGTGACATTTATGATATAATATTAGATGGAGAAAGCAGATTACAAGCTGCATCTTCTTTGGCATGCATCCTAAAACAAAGTAACTACATGTACACATGGGACTATAAAAATACCTGGAAAAAAATAAAGCCAGTATTTTCATAAATGCTAGAATAAGAAAGTAGGGGAGACATTGTCATCCTATGATGCTGTTTATAAAGGAATGTATTAAAATTAATCTTTTTTGCCCTATCACATCATATTAATACTTTCCTTTAAAAAGTACATGTCTTAAGGTAAAGTATTAGAAAACCAAAGTAGAACAGTCGAAGTAGAGAGTTTTATGTTAATAATATGCTTTTTCATATTTATAATTAACAAAATGTAACCAGACCTTGACAAATTAAGGATTCATTTCTCTTCATATTGGCCAGGTAAGAAACTATTTCTTTTTTTTTCTTTTCAGTGTTCCAGAATTCATTGTTTATGAGAAACTATTTCTTCAGGGCAACCCCCTCGTTAGTATCATGGTCCTACTGAGATAATCTTAAATCCTTTACTATTTTATTCTTTACATTTCTCCTCAACGTGATAGTCACCTGGTCTAATCAGGAAAGCTCAACCGTAAATGACACAATAAACATCTTCAGGAAGAATTGAATTAAATGCAGAAACTTTTCTAGCTCTTCCTATCACTGAGAAAGAAAACCTACCTAGCTTGTGAATATAGAAATAAGACTTTAGAATAAAGTCACTGTCTGTGTTCCCCGTCTAAAAATGTTAACTGGTTTTTGGCTTCTGAAACAAAATTTGAGTTTTCATTTGTTACAATCTTCTTTGTTAAGCCACAAAAATAGATGACAAACCCAAGAGGTATAATAAAGGGAATGCTAAGCACAAAACTTGTTTCTCACGTGCTTTGATAAAACCCATGTGGCGTGACTCACTTGCAAATGAAATTACTAGAGAGTCACCTGTTTAATTATAAACAGCTGCTATTTTCAAGCTTTACCATAAGACAAATTCCTTAACAGTGAATCTTATCGGGGTGCCCTGGGTGGCTCAGTGGGTTAAAGCCTCTGCCTTCGGCTCAGGTCATGATCCCGGGGTCCTGGGAGCGAGTCCCGCGTCAGGCTCTCTGCTCCGCAGGGAGCCTGCTTCCTCCCCTCTCTCTCTCTGCCTGCCTCTCTGCCTACTTGTGATTTCTCTTTCTCTGTCAGATAAATAAAATCTTTAAAAAAAAGAAAACAACAGTGAATCTCATCCCAAATGGAATGTATGGCTGCGTTGGCTTCTTATAACTAGTATCCCAGTTCTGCCTGAGCCATTTGAAATCAGAGGCAAGCTTTGCTTTTCCTTCAGATCAAAATCTTCCCTGTGGAGTTCCAGGTAGTCTTGAAATAGAGCTCTAAATTTGGTCTTACTGACTCAATAGGAAAAAAAGATAATAATAACCAAAGAAAAACAAGCCTACACAAACCAAGGCACTAGGAAACTTGTGTCATTGGGATTTAGTTACCATAGATAAGCTTGTGGAAAGAAAGGAGCAATCTCTTCTTTGAGATAATATTTCAAGGATTATCTTCAGAGAAAACAAATCACAAATGGAAAACACCCCCTGGAGAAAATCAAGAAAATGTCTCCTGTTGTCATAATTATTTCATCACTAACAGTGCTTTACTTTAAGGAAGTTGAATAAAGAAATCTGTGTATCCATTCAAAATTAGAACTTAGACTGAAATATCAATAAAAATTTCTCCTTGTGGCACTGAAATACCACTCAAATTAGAACATTTTAATAATACTCAAAATAGAAGATATAATATTAACAGTTTGATAGGGCTTGATATTTTTGTCCTTGTTTAAGATAATGTTCTAGGAAAAATATTTAAACCACCTGATGATATTTAGTCATTTGAAATAAAAGATTTATGGCAGACACTATTGATTGCCTGTCCAACAAACATTTCCTCCTTCTTCTTTGCTAAGAAAACCTCAGTTGGGTTCCTTTAGGTATATGCTGTTAAAAGAAATTAGTATCCCAAACTTGGAAATAAGGCAAAATAACGACTGCCTGTCGTTCGATGTCTAATATGCTCAACCAAAGAGTATCTAATTTTCTAAGGAAACGTACATTTATTTGACTTAAAATTCACTCGTGGCTCTGTAAGGTAGATATTAATTTCTAGAACATATATAGGCTGCAAGGAATTTCTGTCTGGTAAAAAAGATAACCACTTAGGTTGGTTCTATAGTTCTGTAGTATATTAATAAATGATATAAGTAGTTTACCAATTGCATTTTAGCATTCTTTCATTCTTTGACTCTATCACTTTCTCCTAATCAATTCTGAATCAGCTTTACTATTTTGATGGCTCCCTCATTAAGAAGTTACCCTTGACGTATGTTCATTCTATGCTTGTAGAATCTTGTTTTTAACCATTTGACAGTTGTAGCCCTAGGGAACGAGTTGTGATTGATCTCAGACAGTTGTGCATTCCCATGCCTCTTTACCAGTAATCATTCTGGGAGTGAGCATATTTGAGTTCTTAGTTGCTACAATAAAAGTAATGTCCAGACATACTTGTTTTTAGCTTTATACTACTTCAGAGTATAATCAAAAAACCTGTTAGCATACCTGAATCTACTATAGTGGGCTGGGGGCTAGAGGCTGGGGAGAATAAGAGTAGAAAGAAAATAAATGGTCTATTAGCTAGAAATTTTGTTGGCCCATTTCAGAAAAGATATTCCTGAGCCATTTCTTGAAATACAAATACTTACTTGGTTGACTAGCTTTCCATCCTCAATTGTTTAGTTCACACTGTCAATAGCAGCTCTGTAACACCTTTGGTCTGACATGCAGAACTTAACAGGCCCCATTTATATTACTGCTATTTCAACAAAAGTTCTTTCACTGACTACTTTATGAAAATTGACATCCCATTACTTTAGTTAGTTCAGAGTTTGCAGATGTAAATTATATTGTACTCTCTCTAATAAACTTAATTACAGAAGCTTCTGATGACTGTGATTTACTTCTCAAGGGTGACAGAACTCTTTGAATTTCTCAGCAATGGACACACATTTTGATTAAACAATGAGTATGCTCTATATTTTTGAACATTGTGAACCTGAAAGTATCTTTAATAATTTTGATTAATGCTTAAGTAAAAAATGCGTGCAGAGATAGAAAGGGTCTTTAAGAGACCATCTAATCCTACTCTTGGTTTACAGGAGAGGACACTGAAGCCCAAGAGAGTTTTAACATTGACTATTTAAAAATGCAAGTGCTTCCATGTTCTCTAAACCAATGGAAAAAGAGAGCAAGTTTAAGAGGTGTTTTCACTCATATATGAAATATAAGGAATAGCACGAAAACTATAAGGGGAGGAAAGGAAAATTGAATGGGAAGAAATCAGTAAAGGAGACAAACCATGAGAGACTCCAGGAAACAAACGAGAGTTACAGAAGGGAAGGGGTGGGGAGGTGGGGTAAAACATTAAGGAGAGCACGTGTTGTGATGAGCACTGGGTGTTATACGTGAATAGTGAATTGTTGAACACTGTATCAAAAACTAATAATGGCTGCAAGTTTGGTTCAAAATCCACAGATCAATCAAAGTGACACAATACATTAATAAAAGAAAGAACAAGAACCATATGATACTCTCAATAGATGCTGGAAAAGCATTTGACAAAGTACAGCATTCTTTCATGATCAAAACTCCTCAAAATGTAGGGATAGAGGGTACATAGCTCAATATCATCAAAGCCATCTATGAAAAACCCACAGCCAATATCATTCTCAATGGGGAAAAACTGAGAGCTCTTCCCCTAAGGTCAGGAACATGGCAGGGATATCCACTATCACCACTGCTATTCAACATAGGACTAGAAGTCCTAGCCTCAGCAATCAGACAACAAAAAGAAATAAAAGGCATCTGAATCAGGAAAGAAGAAGTCAAACTCTCACTCTTTGCAGATGATATGATACTTTATGTGGAAAACCCAAAAGAATCCACTCCAAAACTGCTAGAACTCATACAAGAATTCAGTAAATTGCCAGGATATAAAATCAATGCAAAAAGAAATCAGTTGCATTTCTATACACCAGTAGCAAGACAGAAAAAAAGAGAAATTGAGGAGTCCATCCCACTTATGATTGCACCCCAAACCGTAAGATACCTAGGAATAAACCTAACCAAAGAGGCAAAGAATCTGTACTCAGAAAACTATAAAGTACTCATGAAAGAAATTGAGGAAAACACAAAGACATGGAAAAACATTCCATGCTCATGGATTGGAAGAATAAATATTGTGAAAATGTCCATGCTACCTAAAGCAATCTGCACATTTAAGGCAATCCCTATCAAAATTCCATCAATTTTTTTCAAAGACATGGAACAAATAATCCTCAAATTTATATGGAACCAGAAAAGACCCCAAATAGCCAGAGGAAAGTTGAAAAAGAAAGCCAGAGTTGGTGGCATCCCAATTCCAGACTTTAAGCTCTATTACAAAGCTATCATCATCAAGACAGTATGGTATTGGAACAAAAACAGACACATAGATCAATGGAACAGAATAGATAGCCCAGAAGTAGACCCTCAACTCTATAGTCAACTAATCTCGGACAAAGCAGGAAAGAATGTCCAATGGAAAAAAGACAGTCTCTTCAACAAATGGTTCTGAGAATATTGCACAGCCACAATCAGAAGAATGAAACCGGACCATTTCCTTACACCACACACAAAAATAGACTCAAAATGGATAAAAGACCTCAATGTGAGACAAGAATCCATCAAAATCCTTGAGGAGAACACAGGCAGCAACGTCTTTGACTTCAGTCGCAGCAACTTCTTCCTAAAAACATCGCCAAAGGCAAGGGAAGCAAGGGCAAAAATGAACTATTGGGACTTCATCAAGACAATTGTCAGAATGAGAGAAGATATTCGCAAATGACATCAGATAAAAGGCTAGTATCCAAAATCTCTAAAGAACTTATCAAACTCAATACCCAAAGAACAAATAATCCAATCAAGAAATGGGCAGAGGACATGAACAGACATTTCTGCAAAGAAGACATCCAAATGGCCAACAGACACGTGAAAAAGTGCTCAACATCACTGGGCATCAGGGAAATACAAATCAAAACCACAATGAGATACCACCTCACACCTGTCAGAATGGCTAAAATTAACCAGTCAGGAAAAGACAGATGTTGGAGAGGATGCAAAGAAAGGGGAACTCCTACATTGTTGGTGGGAATGCAAGCTGGTACAGCCACTCTGGAAAACAGCACATAGTTTCCTCAAAAAGTTGAAAATAGAACTACCCTATGATCCAGCCATCACACTACTGGGTATTTACCCTAAAGATACAAATGTATGGATCTGAAGGAGGATGTGCACCTGAATGTTTATACCAGCAATGTCCACAATAGCCAAACTACAGAAAGAGCCTAGATGTCCATTAACAGATGAATGGATAAAGAAGATGTATATATATACAATGGAATACTATGCAGCCATCAAAAGAATCAAAACCTTGCCATTTGCAATGATGTGGATGGAACTAAAGGGTATTACACTGAGCAAAATAAGTCAATCCGAGAAATACAATTGTCATATGATCTCTCTGATATGAGGGATTTGAGAGGCAGGGTGGAGGGTTTGGTGGGTGGGGAAGAAAAAAATGAAAAAAGATGAGATTGGGAGGGAGACAAACCGTAAGAGACTCTTAATCTCACAAAACAAACTGAGGGTTGCTGGGGATTGGGGGTGTGTGGAGAGGGTGGTTGTGTTATAGACATTGGGGAGGGTATGTTCTATGGTGAGTGCTGTGTAATGTGTAAGCCTGATTATTCACAGACCTGTACCCCTGGGGCAAATAATATATTATATGTTAATAAAAATAATTTCTAAAAAAGCTAACGATGTACTATATGTTGGCTAACTGAACATAATAAAAAATGACACCACCAGGAAAAAAAAGAGAGACACACAATATTTCTAATCCCAAGCCTCTACTACTGTCTCCAAAATATGCCAGGAGGGAAGAGGAGTGTCATAGAAGGAATTGGGTATCAATAAGACCTGTTGGTGTCCACCCATATCTTCACACACTCACCTATAGAGGTTAAAGATTACTTAGGGAAAACACTTATAACTCTGGTCACAGGGGCTTGTTCAGCCCACATGGATGGCAACCTGAAAGAGCTACATATCAGGCACTTCCCTAAATGCTTTCCGTATCTTAATACATTCTATCTTCACAATACTTTGAGGTTGATGATATTATCATCCCCATATTACAGTGGAGGAAAGAAAGGGCGCACAGAGATTTAAGTCTTTTGCCCACACTCATACAGCCAGCAAGTAGTAAAGTTGAGATTTGAACCTAGGAAGTCTGACTCTAGATCTTGCATTCATAATTATTACCCTACACTGTGGAGTGGAAACCCAAGCCAGGTGGAAAAATAGATAATTTTTTCTGAAAACATGTTATGTGGATGGCGTGAGTCAACTATATTCACTTCTGAAGAGAAAGTAGATGATAGAATCATGTATGGCAGGAACTGTGCATGAACCTAAGGGGAGCATGCTAAAAATCTGAGTGCAAATGGGAATGTCCTATGAGGGTCATTACTGGCGGAACAATAGAACAGTTGGGTCACCAGACCAGCTCTGCCCTCATGGATGCATGCTGAAGTCCCAGAGCAAGCAGCTCTCATGGGCAGCTGAGATTTCAATGATCATTGCCTTGATTAGATTCTCCCAAAACCAGATGCTGAAGTCAGGATTTGGGTGCAAGCTGTTTATTTGGTAGGTGGTCCCTAAGAGTATGAATGAGAGAGTAGGTAGAGTGAGACAAGGAAAGGAGGGAAACTGATAAGAGGTACATCCATAAGGGGTTACCATTATGGGCAGCTATGGCTCCATCCCCATGGAGGCCCTCAAAGAAATTGTATGTAACATGTCTCAGAATTGTCTCTGAAGCCTGAAGAATCTGGGTATTTAACAATCAAGTCTATCCCTCTTCGGTTAATATTTGTTCTTGGAACATTAACTCCTCAATATTTTTTAAATTTATTTTTTGTTTATTTTCAGCATAACAGTATTCATAATTTTTGCACCACACCCAGTGCTCCATGCAATCCGTGCCCTCTATTATACCCACCACCTGGTACCCCAACCTCCCACCCCCCCCCACCACTTCAAACCCCTCAGATTGTTTTTCAGAGTCCATAGTCTCTCATGGTTCACCTCCCCTTCCAATTTCCCCCAACTCCCTTCTCCTCTCTAACGTCCCATGTCCTCCATGCTATTTGTTATGCTCCACAAATAAGTGAAACCATATGATAATTATCAAGCACACTCTTGGGATGAGAGAGCAAGGAATCCTGTTCTGTAAGGGACTGTCGTCAAGTGACCTCTGGCCAGGGAGGACCAAGGAGATAGGTAGGAGTACACAATACAATATTTGTCACATTCACCTCTGGTTACCTGCCACTTGGCGCAACAAGAATGAAACCCACCATGGCAATTCAGAATGGAAAGGAGGGGAAATAAAAGACACCTCAAAAGGTTTAGTTCTCAGTACAAACCTGAGAGACTCTGAAGATTCCCAGAGACATTTAGGAGGAATCTGAGTAGCACTGGGAAAGAACCAAGAAAATACAGTTTGGGAACTTTAAAGGTGATATTAATCTTGTCTATGGGCTATAAAATATATATTATGTATGCAGATATGTCTGTTTAATCTAGCTGATATAGGCTCTCACTTGTGTCCTGCTCAGAAAACATAGGAAATATGTGTTTCCTCAAAATGATTCCCAATGCCCTGACTCCGTTTGCCAATGGCTAATGTGACACAGATCAGCCTTCTTTTCCCTGTGGTACTAAACTCAAATAGACACAGCAGTAATATCCATATCATTTTTATATTTTATCAACCTCACATTGTTCACTTAGTGATTAAGTCATAACTACTCACCTCTGCCTAATTAATCCTGGCACTAGAAACACACCATTTTTTTTGCATAGGATGGTGAATAATATAAAAATATAAGACTCTACTATATTCATAAGTGACCTTATATTTTCCAGGAGAAATAGGCTATGTCCACAGAATATTAAAATAAGTGACAGTATATATTTAAGTTCAAGGGTTACAAGTGGTGCCATTCAGTTGGCTTAATTCTTGGCACAGAGGAACTCAGCTTAAATATATATATAGCCAGTTGAATGATATCCCACAAATAAACTAGAGATGCAAAGAAAAAGAATGTTGGAGGTCAACTAGTCCCTTGCTACTTAAAGTGTGGTCCTTGCAGCATTAACATCTATTTGGAGCTTTCTATAAAAATGCGTAATCTCAGGCCCACTCCAGACCTGCTAAAATAGTCACCATTTTTTTTTCATTCTTTTACTATGTTCAATTAGGCAACATGTAATTAGTTTTTGATGTAGTGTTCAATGATTCATTAGTTGCACATAACACCCAGTGCTCATCACCACACATGCCCTCCTTTAACAAGATCCCCAGGTTATATACGTTAAACTTTGAGAAGCACTTGTCTAGCTGACTTCCTTTATTTTACACATGAGGTCATTGAGATCCAGAGAGAGTAAATGATTTGTTTACCTTCTTGACATCATATATTTTCTAAAGAACCCCAGAAAGAAAAGTGACCCCATTAAGGTAAAGAAGAAGTGATACATAACAGGAAATTTTCAAGAAATAAAATATTAATTGAAGTAGCAGAAAAATGAAGGCAGACTCTAATTTGAAATTGTTAAAAATACCAACTATGGCATTCTTTGTTCATGATATTGCTTTTTATTTTCAATTGTTTTTTGAAACATAGCCAATTATAATGAGGATATATGCTAAAATAGAGCTCTCATTCTTTAAGTACTGTGGTAGACCTGTTATACAAATGGAGCAGGTTTGAGAATATTAGAGCACACATTCAAACATGCAAAAAATGGAATTTTATTCTCCTGTAATTCAACTTAATTTCTATCTTGAACCCTTGCTCTTCCACCAAGACCTTAATCTTGAGTAATTTGGTGTCCCTTCCCTTTCTCCTAGGTTATATCAAAGTTTTAATGGCTTTTCTGGCATGCCAAAGGGTCCAGGGGCAGAGAGACTGACAATCTGGTCCTCAAAGTCATCTATCCACATGGGATCCTCAGAGATATCCATCGTGCCATCTGGTCCTTGGTTACAATCCATATGGGTCATAGCTAAGTGTCAAGGTAAGACCTTATTACAGTCTGTCAGACTGCTTTCTCTACCACTCTTGGGCACTGCTTGGGAGCACCAAATTAATTCTGCTGCTTACATGTTTTTTCAGGCCTAGAGCTTATCTTATAAAAACAGTAGTCACATACTCAAATGTCCCCACACTCCAGGCAGGTATGTGATGAATGAAGCAGGTTGTGGCAAACTAGAGAATTTAGATCCCTTACAAAGGGGAAGCTACTCTTTATTGTTTCAACCACCTGATGGTTTCAGCCCAGTATATCAATATTTAGGATTACTTACTAGCCAATAGGTTTCTCTTTCTGGCCTGTGTACTCTCTTAGTGCAGGAAACCCTGCTTCACTCATCTTCATACCTCAGTGTAGTGTCTGATATTCATTCATTGGTATTCATTCATTCATTCAGCAAATACGGGTTAAGCACCACCATATTCTAGGCATGTTTAGGCTTTACAAATACAAAATCTCTGCCATCACAGAGCATGCATTCCTAAGTGGTGAAAACTGACATTAAACAAGTAACAAATAAGTGAGTAAGGCAATTATATCCATTGTGTAAAATGAAGAGAAATGTTACTGCAGGCTTGATGAAAAGGTTGGGGTGAGCTTATGCAGGTGGCCTGCCAGGAGTTCCAGGGTTTCAGCTGTTCTGATTCATGCCATGTTTTGGCATCTCCTAATGTCATTGTTCACTTAATAGCTCATAGGAATGATTCTTGGTCTTATGACTACATAGGACAAAGGCATTTCTATGCATTGCCTTGATGGCACAAATTTTATTGGCCCAATATGGAAAAATGGGCCAGAAGAATACTGGCAACTCAAGCACCTACCCTCTACCTCACAGTTTCCCTAGACAGAGAAGTCTGCCATTTCTTACCAGTCCTTACCCTTCTTTCCATTACAACATCCACCCACATCCACTCTGAAGAGAATATGAAAATTAGCCCGTGTCTGGGTAAGGAGGGTGTGAGGCGGATAAGTGCCAATCATTAATTCATATTCAAATAATAGTAGGTCTTGGCATCATAAAGTTGACTGTACGTTTTTCCCAGTAATTTTCACTGGTTCTTAACAGCCCTATGGCTTGCCCTTACCCACTTAATTATTGTCATTCATGCCCTCAAAGTTTGGTAGAATGAACTTAGAACCAGTATTCACTATCTGACTTTAAATTTGGAGATGATAACAACTTGGCTTTCCATATCTATGTCCAAAGCCTAAGAGAGGAAGGCTAGAGTTTTTATCTGTATCATAGACTTTAAACTATATAATGATAGGAACATCTTTCAACCACATAGAGAAGAAATAAAGTTTTGGAGAATAAACTTGAGTAAGATTATGGGAAAAGGGCAAGAGAATTTGGAGCCAAGGTGGGACTTTGTCCTCTTGGTTGCTCCCCTCCCCACACACAAAATCTATATGGAAAGGATGCTAAAAAATCCCAGATAGGTTTAGAGAAATGGATGAAAAAGAAGTTTATGTCTCACCTTACCTCTTTTTGAGATGTACTTCTTGCAAAGCTCTCTGGACCAACATGGGGCAAACCCAGATGGTTTGAATTGATGGTAAGGTGTTCTAAGCAGAGATCGTTAACCAAGGTTGCACATGCCTTATTCCCTTTCCCTCTTCCTACTCCCAGCAAACTTCGGTATCCCTTGCTTTCTAGCCACACAGTGTGAAAGGAGATTCATAAATGTTACATTGTTTAAGAATAAGTCATAGGAGAAATCTGAGAAGTAAGAGCCATTTAGGCCTTCCAGGATGTCACTGTTGTGTGAGTCAGGAAGGACTCTTTAAAAAGAAAAAAGTTATGGAGGAGATAAGGATGGAGGAGGCAAATGAGCCTGCAAGAACCATAGGACCAGCTCTAGCCAAGAAAACAGGAACAGAAGTGGGGTGGGTCACTCTTCTGGACTGAGGCACAGAAAACACCCATACTCAATTCCTTCATCTTTGCTTTTGTGGCATCCTCCAAAAAGTCCATGATTTCCAGATGGTGCAGCTACACAAAAGTGGTACTTCTATCAGCCTGGATTAACTGCATGAAACAGAACTCCCGGTATTAGAATATGTAGGATGGGCAAGAAATATGCTTTTATTGTGTTAAGCTACTAAAATTTGAGAGAGGAAGTGTTTGTTGCTGAAGCATACCCTAGTCTATCCTTATTAGTACAAGATTATTTTCCTAGTTAAAAAAGTAAAGAATAACAGCTTTATCTCTCTGAGTTTTACAGTCTGGGCATATTAATACTGCCACACATATTATTAGATTGAACCATGTAAAACTACCATTTTGCTGGGTCAAAAAGAGTTATACATCAGCAATTTCATATAGTTCAACTATAATATTCCTGTGAAAGATCTTGCAGAATCCCAGGTACATACTTATGCTATGACTTAGTATTTAAGTTAATTTTGTTTGATTATAAACTAAGATGTGATTTCCATTGCCAAATCAAAAACAAAAACATTTTTTTTTTTGCTAAAGCAAAACAGAAACAATTCTTCCATTTTGTTTTTAGACAACTTGAAAAGTGTTAGAATTGGCCCCTGATATTACATTGTGCAGACAGAATATATAGATTTAGGAAACCGGGGCAGAGAAATGGAGTTTTTTTCTCATATAAAATCCTGGTTTGAGCAAGTAGCCAAAGATTGCTCTAGACTAAATAACAAATTGGGTGAAGATTTTTCTTTGAGATATTCCCATATCTCCTATTAGTTTCTCTTTCCCTTCCTTACTCTTTTTCACTTATCTCTTCCCCCAAAGACTTGGAGTCAAACCATGTATCTTACTTCTGGGAATCTCAGCTAAGATTTATACCAATTACCAAGAAGGGGATAAGCTGGCCAATGTCAGAGGCATTAGCACTTCAGTGAGAGCCTCACAAAAATTCCAAAGTCCCACAAGATTCAAAAAAGTCCCTGCCTCCAAGAAACTTGCATTTTAATGGAACAAAATGTCATAAACAAATAAATATATAACGTAATGTTAGATACCAGTAAGTATGAGTGAAATAAGATAAAATAAGGGACTAAAGATCAATGGATGGGTAGTAGGAGCCATTTTACGTTCAGTGACCAAAAAAGACCTTTTTGAAGAGAAGATATTTGCAGGGAGACATGAATAAAATGCAGGAGTAAGTCATTGGCAATGTGAATATCTGGGATGATGAGCATTCCAATGAGAAATATCAGCATATATAAAGTTTCTGAGCTGGAACATGCCTGCATGGTTGAGGAACCACAAGAAAATCATGACTAGATAGAAATGAGAGATAAAGGAAATCGGTTAGAACGGATATCAGAGAAATAGGCCAAAACCAAATCATATAAGGTTTTGTAAGGCATAATAAGGAGTTTGGGTTTTATTCGAAGTGTGTTGAGAAGCCAACACAGGTCTTTGAGTAAGGATGTGACAAAACCTGATTTATGTTCAGAAAAGATTCTTCCGGCTGCTATGTGGTGAATAGACTCAGGGCAAGAGTGCAAGCAGGAACACTAATTAGGCACCAATGCGGTAGTTCAGGAAAGAAGTGATGATGGTGTCATGGGCTAGAAAGGTTGATGTTGTCTGGTGTACATTCTAATCAGTTAACATTTATTGAAGAGTCACTGGCTAAGGGCTTTATAAACATTATCCTCATAACCACCCTGTGGAGCAAGTATCATCATTAGCCCTGTTTACTAAGAAGGAAACTGACATTTAAAGAGGTTGACTGCCCCCATTTCTATCAACTACCCTGATTTTTAAGGAGGAATCTTAAATTCAAAGAGGTGAAGTAACATGTCCAAGGTCACATAATTAATAAATAACAGACCCTGGGCTCATACAAATCTGTCTAACTCAAGACCTAAGACCATTTTGGCTCGAAAAAGACTATATAGGCCACAGTTACTAATGTTGGGCTAACATGTGAAGCAAACTCATTATGTTCAGGGTAAGGAAAGAATACTATTATATATTAGTTATGGGCAAGGGAATACTGGAAAGAACAAGAGTTGGTGATAAAATTAGGGCTAGGCAATCTTATTTTTGGAATGTGCTACTTAATAGAGCCCCTGGAGGGAGAGATTCTCAGATTCACACAAAATAAGATTTTTGAAGGCCTTTAGAAGCCAAGAAATACATTAAGAAGAATATAACTTTTAGGCTGCACTCTCTTCCTTTTGAACACAAAGCGGGTTTGTTCAGTTTGAGTCATTCTGATTCTGAAAGGATTGGTCTATGAACAATCTAAGTCGTAAGAGAAAAGAAGAAGGTGGGACACGTGGGAACATACTTCCTTGATGGGTTGGTGTTGGAAACCTGAGTAAGAACTGACTTTAGGAGAACCAGCAGCTGACAAAGCTCTTTCCCACCAAGTGAGAGTTTAATAAACAAAATCACAATTCACCCCAGCTTGGCTTCAGTGTTTTTGAAAATGACATCCAAGATGGCATAATAGCTGAGGAGAAAATCACAGCCTGGTTTGTAGTTGGAAATTGCTAGCTTGGTGGCAGCTGTTGTTCTCTCATGGTTGAACTGCTCTGTCATTAGATTTCAGAATGGGGTAACAAAAAGGAAGAGGTTGATGCCACCACCTTCCTAAGCTATTGAGCAAATAAAAGTTCAGGAAAATTTTATTTACAGTCAACTAAGTACTTTCTTAGCATGTACTCAGCACTATGTTCAATCCCATATAAACCATGCTGGGGTGGTGAGGGAGAAGAGTGACATTGCCTTTGCCCTCAAGGGGCTTAAAATATTGCTAACGTTCAAGAGGAATTACAAATACAAAGGTGTGGCAATTATCAATGTATTGCCTCTCAGCTACAAATACGTTCTTTTTTTCCCTGCTTTGTGATACTGGAGCTGGACCCTGTAAACATTTCTCCTTTACCAGATGGTACAGTGTTAGGATTTGTTAATGGAAGGTGCTAGAGGTACCTTGCAAGGCAAAGGGATTCCTCTTCCTAATGTGCTTTCTTGTTTCATGCTTACTTCTGTAGCACACAGTGGTCAGTGGCATGCAGAACACCCAGAGGTGCTCACTCCATAGTGTGTTTCCGAGCACATTCACAAGCAGCTTCCCCACAAATTCCACTAGCAACCCAGAGGGCAGCTTCTCAGAGCATTTTCAAAGTACCCTGTGGGCAACTTCCTGAGTCCCATCAGCACCCCAGCAAGTAGCTTCCTAGTAAGTTCAGTTGGCATCTGGCCAGTGGCTTCCTGTTTGCTAGCCCCTGTCCAAAGCATCTCAGCAAATTTCTCCAACAACAAGTGGGCCACACCAACACCCTCTCCGCTGAAGTCTGGTACTCTGCTTTACCCCTGGAGGTAGTGGCTTCTCCCTACGTCAGCTAATCTGTATTATTTAGAATTACCCTTTACTCTTTAGTAGTTCATCCCCTTTGATTGGTTAATAATTCTTTATATTAAACTCCCCCTGTTCGAATTATTGTGTGGTTTGAGCCTCCTAACTGAAGACAGGATGATACAAAAGATAAGAGAATATAAGTACAAAACTGGGGGATAACAGTAAGCAACCCTAGAGGCATTTAGAAATTGTAGAGTTCAATATAGACTGTTGTAAAGTCAAGGGAGGACTTCATGGAATGCTGTAACTTGAATTGGATATACTCTGGCAGAGAAAGAGAATTCTAAATTCAGAAGGGTTGTGTGTTGGATGTGTATGTGTATGAAAGAGAGAGAGAGACTGGAAGATAAAGAATAGAAAAGATAGGACCATGGTTCAGATTAGTTGATTCATTTTAAGTGGTAGGAAGTAATTTCACAGGGCAAGAGTTGATTAAGGACTAACTAACCAATTAATTAACTCAACAAATATTTATTGAGTACATATTATGTATCAAGTTCTAAGTGTAGGTTTACACATGAGGTTGCCTGCCTTTGTGGGGTTTATATTCTAGAGGGGGACAGAGAACAAGGCAAGAGAGAGACAGTAAACAATAGATAGGAAGAACATATTGTCTGACACAATAAAGGTTGATAAATGATGTGAAAAAAAGTAGAGTGGGGGGATATATTAGTCTACTCTTGCTGCTATAACAAATTACTGGAAATAATGGCCTAAAACAAAACAAATTTATTATCTTATGGTTTAGAGGTCAGATGTTCTAAAATCAAGTTATAAGCAAGACTGCATTCTTTCTGGAAGTTTTTTAAAATATCTATTTGTTTATTTGACAGACAGAGAGAACACACAAGCAGGGGGAGAAACAAGTAGAGAGAGAGGGAGTAGCAGGCTCCCTACTGAGTATGGAGCTTGATGCATTACTCGATCCCAGGACCCTGGGATCATGACCTGAGCCAAAGACAGATGCCTAACTGACTGAGCCACCCAGGTACTCCTCTTTCTGGGAGTTGTAAGGGAGATTCGTTTCTTGTCTTTCCCAACTTTTAGAAGACACCTGCAATTACTTGGCTCATCATCTCTTTCTCTATCTTCAAAGCTAGCAGAATAACATCTGCCAACCTCTTTTCTCTCTTTTGTTTCCATGTTACATCTTCTCTGACTCTCCTGCCTCCCTCCTACAAGAACCCTTGTGATTACTTCAGGCCCACCCAGATAATGCAGTATAATGTCCCCATTTCAAGACCCTTAGCTTAATCACACCTGTAAAGCCCCCTTTGTTATGTGAGGTAATATATTCACAGATTCTGGGGAATGAGATATGAATATTTGGAGGGAGAACACTATTCTGCCTACCAGAAGGGGGCTGCAAGTTTAAACTGGTGGTCATGATAGGCCTCATTAAAAAAGTAGGGTTTGAACGAAAATTTAAGTTACACATGGAGACTTGTCGGGGTCGCGCCCCTAAGATGGCGCCGGAGCAGTGTGGACAGCCTAAAAAATACCCCCCGTGGCCACACGTGACTTCGTGCTAGTCACATGAGCACCGTGTGCCGCCACTGCCTGCGAGCCCCAGATACCTCCACGTGAACAGCCCTGTGATTGGCTGTATACTCCCTGTTCACGTGAACACCCCTGTGATTGGCTGTATACTCCCTGTTCACGTGAACACCCCTGTGATTGGCTGTTATGCCCTATATAAGGCAAGGGAACTTCCCTGCAGGGAAAGGAGAAGGAGAAGGAGAAAGAAGGAAAGGAGAAAGTTTGACCAGGGAATAAACAAGAGTTTGTGCATCGACCTTTGTGTGTGTTGCGTCATCTCCGCGGGCAGGGAGAGCGCGACAGAGAATGTTATGGAAAGAGAACAGTCAGTGGAAAGTACGTGAGGCTGAGAGCTTCCTAGTATGTTGAAAGAACAAGGAGGCCAGCACAACTGGCACATAGTGAGTCAGGGAGAAATGCCAGGAGATAAAGTAGGAGAGAGAAAGATCATTTGGGGTGAATGATTGGTGTGAGCACATTGATCAGAGGGGGACAGTGATCTGCCTTGCTGGCTAAAGGTTCTCTGGCTGCCATATTGGAGTAGATTGTAGGGAAGTAAAGGATCCATTGGTAACAACTGCTTGGAATGCTGCACAAAGAATGCTGAGACTGAATTCACCATGTATGTGAGAGGAACGAAAACACAATCAGCGTCTTGGTCCAGTATTTTCTACCTCTGGAGTGGATATGGGGTTCCTAGAATGTTAGACTAATGGAGCATATTTCATGTATTTTATAGAGAATCATAAAAAATATATTTTAGCAGAACAGAGATATGTTAATACATGTCTAAAACTTTCCATTGAGGCAGCATTAAGGAAAGTTGTTTCACTGAACTAAAATTCAAATTTGCACATTCCTCATATTCTAGATACCTCTTGCAATATATTTGGTAGAATCTGAAATGTCTGTCATGCGCAGAACTTATGATAGTGGCTTCTTGGCTGTGCATTTTTATATTTAATTGCAAACACCTGACAGTTCAGATGGTCCCTTTCTTCAGTCGACCTAATGCTATTTAAATCTACAGATGTGATGCTTGTGATAAAAAGAGATGATTTTCAGCTAGTCTCAAGCTGATCCGCATTATAGACCTGCCTCTTATGGGGGGAGGGTCATTAAAGGTTTGATTCCTCCTCTGCAGGTCTGAAAACCTGGAAAATTAACTTTACCAAATATTAAAGATGTTCAGTCCTGAGGAGGCAAGACAGGGGTAGGACATATGATTGACTTGAACTGTGAGATTGAGGACAGCCAGTTTTTTACAGAGAAAACTTACTCCTGGCAATAACCACTTGAAAGGCTCAATTACAGGTTACAGAAAATCATTGAACGAAAGTTTAAATTTATATATTTCTTCATGCCAACCACTGTTTGAAGCAAATTTTTATTAGTTTACTCAACAGATAATTATTGAGCACCTACTTTATGCCAAACATTATCTTTGGTACTTGGAAATCATCAGTTTAAAAAAAGGTTCATGAGACTTTCCAGGAAGACAGTAGAGTAGGAGGATCCTAAGTTCACCTCATCCCAGAGATACAACTAAACAACACCCATATCCATGAAAATAACTCAGAAAATGACCTGAAGACTGGCAGAACAGACTCTCTGCAGCTAAATGTAGGGAAGAGGCCATGTCAAAGAGGGTAGGAAGGGTGGACACACAGTCTAGAGCCAAACAGACCCAGAGGACGGTCCATGGGAGGGAGGGACATGATGGATATGGAGAAGGGTGAGGAACAGATCCCCACCCCAGGCACAGGAGACACATATGGGGCAGATAAATCCCAATAATATTGGCTTTGAAAACCCGAGGGCCCCAATAATCAGTGGGTCTTAATATCTGGAATTTTAAGAAATCAATGGGCTTGGTTCTGGGAGAATCTAGAGGGTGATAGGAAACTGAGTCCCTACCCTTAAAGAGACAGCACAACAAACAGCACTGCTGAGACACAGTTTAGAAGCAGCAGTTCGAAAAATGCCTGAGGTATACAGGAGGGAGATATATTTACTAATATCAGAGCATGTGCTGGAGTGGCAGGGATTGTCGGGAGACCTCTTTAAGAACAAAAGAGCTAGCAGGAGCCATTTGCTTCTCCCACCACCTTGCCAGACACTCGGACACCTGCCATAACCAGTACAGTGGAAAACTCTTCACCTGGCTTGTTAATAGTACACCCCATTCCTGCATTCTCCTGCAACAATGCCCCCTTTATCCAAGCCTGGGCAGGAGTTTTCTTGGGGACTGCAATCCCCCTCCTGCAGCTGATCAGCTTGGACCTTGCTAATATCAAGTGACCTGCCCCAGCATGCTCTTATGGACCCACCCCCCTCCAATATGTCCTTGGTAGAGCCCATCTAGAGTAGTGCGGTAAATCTGGCAGTGTGACACCAGCCCCTGTAAGGACCAGCACCACTCCAAAGTGACTCCTTCCCAGGGAGAGGGGAAGATAACCACACACACCATCCAAGACATCTGGTCTGACTACAAGCCCCACCCACCAATGAAAGCTTCTCAGGGGACAATACAGGGAAAGTGCCCTGCAGTTTGGTGCTACTACATCTCTGGTCTGATGCAGCTACCTGGTCTGACTCAACTCAAGACCAAGACAGCTCAAACTGGCCCACTAAAAACACAGGGACCAAACCTTATTCACAACATGCAAAGAGAGCCATTGCAGATGATAGTAGGGTGCATGCAACACACATAGGAAACACCCCTGAAAAGTCAGGCTCTGGTGAACAGAGAACATTACACTGCAGGGCACTACAGGACCTCTTGTTCATAAGGGCACTACTTTCAAGAGCAGGAGATGTAACTGACTTTCCTAACACACAGAAACAGACACAAAGAGGTAGACAAAATGAGGAGACAGAGTAAGGTGTCCCAAATGAAAGAACAAGACAAAAATCACAGTAAGTGAGCTAAATGAAGTGGAGATAAGTAACATGCCTGATAGAGAATGTAAGGTAGTATGAGAAAAGAGTGGAGTTTTCAATGAGACAATCAACAAAGAAATAGAACACATAAAAAAGAACCAATCTAGGGGCGCCTGGGTGGCTCAGTGGTTTAAAGCCTCTGCCTTCAGCTCAGGCCATGATCTCAGGGTCCTGGGATCGAGTCCCGCATCGGGCTCTCTGCTTGGCAGGGAGCCTGCTTCCTCCTCTCTCTGCCTTCCTCTCTGCCTACTTCTGATCTGTCTCTGTCAAAGGAATAAATAAAATCTTTAAAAAAAAAAAAAGAACCAATCTAAGGTGAAAAACTCGATAACTGAAATTAAAAATAGACTAGAAGGAATGAACAGTAGATTAGAGGAAGCAAATGACAGGTCAGTGACCTGGAGGACAGAGTAACAACGCACCTGAGCTGAAGAGCAGAGAAAGAAAGAAAATAATAATAATAAATGAGAATAGACTAAGGGAACACCATCAAACATAATAACATTCACATTATAGGGAACCAAGAAGGAGAGGAGAGAGATAACTGGGACAGAACATTTATTTAAAGAAATAATAGCTGAAAACCTCCTGAATCTATGGAAAGAAACAGAAATCCAGATCCAGGAGACACAGAGATTCCCCCAACAAAATTGACACAAGGAAGTGCACACAAAGACACAGAGTAATTAAAATGGCAAAAAGTGATAATAAAGAGAATTTTTAAAGTGGGAAGAGAAAAGAAAACCGTTATGTACAAGGGAAAACCCATGACTATCAGCTGATCTTTCAACATAAATATTGCAGGCTAGAAAACAGTGGCATGATATCTTCAAAGTGCTGAAAGGGTAAAAACCACACTAATCAGCAAGACTACCATTCAGAATAGAATGAGAGATCAAAAGTTTCCCAGACAAACAAAATTTAAAGGAATTCATGACCACTAAACTAGTCTTAACAAGAAATGTTAAAGGGGACTCCTTGAGTGGAAAGGAAAGACCATAAGTAGGAGTAAGAAAAGTAGGAAGCAAAAAAGCAGTAAAATTAAGTGTCTATCTAAAAATCAGTCAAAGGATTCACAATACAAAAGGCTGTAACGTATGATACCATATACCTTAAACGTGGGAGTGAGAGAAGAATGGGTTAAAACTTAGGCAACCATCAACTTAATATAAACTGCCATATGCAGAAAATGTTATATACAAACCAAGTGGTAATCACAAACCAAAAACCAGTAATAGATATGAAAAAATAAAGAGAAAGGAATCCAAGCATATCACTAAAAGAAGCCAGCAAACCAATAGAGAAGAGAGCAAGAGAAGAAATAGAGAAGAACTGCCAAAGCAACCATAAAACAAGTAACAAAATGGCAATAATTACATAGCTATCAATAATTGTTTTAAATGTAAATATATATACAAATATATATGCCACATCTTCTATTTATATATATATATATACACACATATACATCTTCATTCTGTACATACACACACAATAGAATATTACTCAGCTATAAAAATGAATAAAATCTTGCCATTTGTAACAACATGGATGGATTGAGAGAGTATAATGTCAGTCAGAAATAAGTCAGTATAATGTCAGTCAGAAATAAGTCAGTCAGAGAAAGGCAAATAGCATATCATTTCACTCTTACGTGAAATTTAAGAAACAAAAAAAGAACAAAGAAGAAAGAGACAAACCAAAAAACACTCTTAGTTATAAAGAGGAAACTAATGGTTACCAAAGGGGAGGTCGGTGGGAGGATGAATGAAATAGGTGAAGGGGATTAAGAATATACTTATGTGGGTTTTTTTTAATTTTTTTATTAACATATAATGTTATCACTTATTTCAGGGATACAGGTCTGTGATTCATCAGTCTTACACAATTCACGGTGTTCACCATAGCACATACCCTCCCCAGTATCCATCACCCTGCCACCCCATCCCTCCTACCCCCTCCAATCCAGCTACCCTCAGTTTGTTTCCTGAGATTAAGAGTGTCTTATGGTTTGTCTCCCTCCCCAGCCCCGTCTTGTTTCACTTTTCCCTCCCTTCCCCTATGACCCTCTGTCTTGTTTCTCAAATTCCTCGTATCAGTGAGATCACATGATGATTGTCTTTCTCTGATTGACTTATTTCACTTAGCATAATATTCTCTAGTTCCACCCATGTCATGGAAAATGGCAAGATTTCAGGCTTTTGATGACTGCATAATATTCCATTGTAGATATATACACCACATCTTCTTTATCCATTCATCTGTTGATGGACATCTAGTCTCTTTCCATAGTTAAGCTATTGTGGACATTGCTGCTATAAACATTGGGGTGCACGTGACCCTTTAGATCACTACATTTTTATCTTTGGGGTAAATACCCAGTAGTGCAATTGCTAGGTTGTAGGGTAGCTCTATTTTCAACTTTTTGAGGAACCTCCATGTTGTTTTCCAGAGTGGCTGTGCCATCTTGCATTCCTACCAACAGTGTAGGAGGGTTCCCCTTTCTCTGCATCCTCTCCAACATCTGTCATTTCCTGACTTGTTCATTTTAGCCATTCTGACTGGTGTGAGGTGGTATCTCATTGTGGTTTTGATATGTATTTCCCTGATGCCAAGTGACGTGGAGCACTTTTTCATGTGTCTATTGGCCATTTGGACAACTTCTTTGCAGAAATGTCTGTTCATGTCTTCCACCCATTTCTTGATTGGATTATTTGTTCTTTGGGTGTTGAGTTTGATAAGTTCTTTATAGATTTTGGCTACTAGCCCTTCATCTGATAGGCCATTTGCGAATATCTTCTCCCATTCTGTCAGTTGTCTTTTGGTTTTGTTGACCATTTCTTTTGCTATTCAAAAGCTTTTGATCTTGATGAAATCCCGATAGTTCATTTTTGTCCTTGCTTCCTTTTCCTTTGGCAATATTCCTAGGAAAAAAATAAAATTTGAAAAAAAAAGAATACACTTATGGTGATGAGCACTGAGTAATGTATAGAATTATTGAATCACTGTATTGCGCACCTGAAGCTAATATAACAGTGCATGTTAACTATACTGGAATTAAAATTTAAAAAAATAAAAAAATTTATTAAAGTTCATGCTTTATAGGGGCACCTGGGTGGCTTGGTGGGTTAAAGCCTCTGCCTTCAGCTCAGGTCATGGTCTCAGGGTCCTGGGATCAAGCCCCGCGTCAGGCTCTCTGCTCAGCGGAGAGCCTGCTTCCTCCTCTCTCCCTGCCTGCCTCTCTGCCTACTTGTGATCTCTCTCTCTCTCTCTGTCAAATAAATAAATAAAATCTTTAAAAAAATAAATTAAGTTCATGCTTTTATACATTTTGAAGGTAAGGCCAAGAGAATTACTTGATGGATTGGATATGAAGAGTAATATAAAGAGAACTTAGGGAAGAAGCCAAGTTTGGGGAAAGGGAAAGTGGTCAGTAATGAGTTCTCCATGAAGAGAGTACTTCTGTTCTGGGCAATGCCCTGGGTTCCCTTGGTTGTCTCCAAATATTCTATCAAAATCTACTGCACTCAACAGCCCTGTTTTAGGGATGTGTGAAGGTAATTAAGGTAAAAATGGAGGTGTCTATCCATGGGACAAGTTGTAAAAGAAAAGATGGTGAGAACAGATCGAGGATTTGCAAGGAGGACGAATTCAGCTGCCCAGGAAATTGTAAGTCTCCCCACCTCAAGAATCTTTATAAATGCTGTGACAGATCCTGGGCATTCCACAGCATAAAGATGAGAGCTTGAGAAGTTTGAGAAAGTTTGCTTGGCTCTCATATAAAAAGAGGGGTTCAAGAAAGTTAGAAGACTTAAAAGTATTGGGTCATTCAGAATGTAATACCTTTTATTGAATAATTACAAATATTATTATTCTGAGTTAGTAACTAAGATAAATATATTAACCCTCATTACAACCTTGTAATATAGGTACTCAGATTATTCTCACTTTCTAAGTGAGAAAATTGGGACCTAGAAAGGATAAGCAAACTGCTCACCCTCATCCAGTAAGGAAGAGGGAGATGTCTTAGACCATAAGCCTTACACCTGTGTCTTTTGGACCCCGTGAAATGAACTCTCTTTGGACTGACAGCAAACAAAGAACCTGCATATGTGTGATATACTTGTATACATTTTAGCCATTGTAGTGTTTTGATAAATCTCAACAGATTTTTTTCTTCACTTATAAAACTGTAAATAAAAAAGCCTTGAGCTGTAGTGTATTAAGTGTCATTAACATAAGTTTCAAACAGCAGGGATTTTCCCTGCCTTATGATGCCTCCTCAGCACATAGAACAGCTCCTGGCCCATAGTAGGTACTCAACTAGTGTTTGTGGAGTGAAAAATTGGCAGATCCATCCAACGATCTGGTTTGGTAGGGATGACCACAGAATGTCATCCTTAACTGGGATGGTGGGTCAAACAGTACCCAAAAGGGACCTTTCTCATTTAGAAGTGCTCAAGGAGATGCCAAGATAAACAAGTTTGAATCTCAGAGGACATGTTCTAGGAACCAATGTTTTCTGTGTAATTGACAATTCCACCTTCTAAATGAGTACTAAGTCCTATTCAAGAGTCTGGCAAGGATCTCTGCCACTTTCTGAATTGGGAAGAAGAGACCCACTCCTACTTCCTCTGATGCCTAGATCTATGCTAATTCCTGCTGCACACCTATTAGCAATAGTCTATGATCCGGGCAAACTTGGCTCCTGGTTGGCTTTCTGTTTCAACTCCCTTTGAGTTCTAGCATCCTGATTCACAATCCCTCTCCCCACCATTATCTACCATTTCTATCTCCCCTCCAGCCCTCTTAGACTTTTCTCCAGAAACTCTGGCTACTGATGTGGTCAAGCCCATTTAATGTACCCTCTTGCCATTTCAGGTTTCATTTTCCTAACCTGGCCTTCACCATGGTTTACCTTCATGATACCCTGGACTGCCTTCATAAACTACATGTTTGGGTTTTTCATTTGTTTGTTATTTTTCATTGAAAAATACATCAAGAAAAATGCACTGA
Source organism: Mustela erminea (assembly GCF_009829155.1). NCBI lineage: Eukaryota > Metazoa > Chordata > Mammalia > Carnivora > Mustelidae > Mustela > Mustela erminea. The sequence continues at coordinate 16,266,974 of NC_045635.1, read as the reverse complement.
TAATAAGTACATAGCATGATAAAGTTTAACAAACTAAACATGCCTATGTTTTCAGCAAGCAGATCAGAAAGAGAACATTACCAGCTTTGCAAAAGCTGTCAGTACACTGTTTTCCATCACTGCCATCACCTCACTGCTGTTCTGCCCCTTTTCCCTTTAATCTCTCATTGATAGACATGTTCTAGCAAGAGATTTTGTTTTGGAGGATTTTTAAACTCTTCTCTGGAGCTTCTGCTTTAGAGACCTGACTGAAAAGGGGATTTTCTAATCTCAAATGTCTTATGAAACAGGTTCAAAAGATAGAAATGACCACTGTTATTTATTATTACTATTACTGCTACTGCTACTGCTACTGCTACTATTATGCTACTGCTACTACTATTGCTTATTTAAAACCCCATATTCAAATAACAGTTTAGTCTGTGGCAATGTCAAATGGACAAAACAGGAAAAGAACCCCTAGAAAAGAGGTTATTAAAATCATGACTAGTTGACATGCCACAACTTGGGCATATTCAACCCAGATTTCTGTTATTTCAGAAAGGTTTCAATAAGATTTATCCACACTACCTATCCTATGTAAAGATGAACATGCATCTTGCTCACAACCACTCAACAGCAATAAAAATAATTTCTCTATAAACCAGATTTCATACTGGCTCTAAGACAGATGTCTCTATTTCCATACCTATACCCACAATTCCCCCAAGGTCTGGGTTTGCATATTGAAAGATAAATGTGTGTATGTGTGTGTGTATGTAGATAGATATCAATGGATTTCTGAGATTACCTTTGAGAGAATTTTATTTGGCTTAGAGCCTCTGAGAAGTTTTATGCCAGGAAGAGTTAATTAAATACAATGCATCCTGGGGCCCAAGAGCTGAAAGCCTAATGAGATCCAATGTTTCATGAGAGACTACTTAAATTGAAACAGTGGCAGAATTATCTAGAAGCTCCTGGTAAACCTTTAAGCTTGATATGTTCTTCATTTCATTTTTGGTCTGATACAACACACAGCCCATTGCAGTGCACATTTCTACATTTATGGGCGCCAGAATATCCTCAATTCACTTCAGGAAGGCAATTTGAGAGGAGATTTATTTTGGTGGTATTTTAGATGATGTTGTGTCTAATAATGATAATGACAGTATATAGAAGCTGCCACAATAGAAGTACGTAATCTGCTGGGGAGAGAAAGGCCCCAAATTTCATAAGAAAATGCTCATTATCCTTCACCAGCAGCAGATAAACTTGAAATTTATTTCTTCTAGTGGCTTGCAGCCCAAAACACCCGACCATTTCCAAGGCACATAGATTACAGAACTTTGGAAATCACCCAATATAGAAGGGCATAGGAATGTTTTTGTTTTCTTGTTAGAAAGCATGAGTTCTTTATCTGCCTCAAGTTTTACAGTTCTATCAAGTTTTCTGGGATCTACCTGGTTTCAGTAGGCAGCAGGAATGAAAGGCTAGGGAGAGTTGGCAGGAGCTACAGAGGGAAAAGTGACAGTGACGATAAATTTGGCAAGCAAGCATGAATCCATACTTTACATCACTTGCACAACTCACCTTCTGGCCTTCTTGCCAGAAAATTAGATCCCCACTCTTTTCTCCTTCCCTTGGGGGTGGGGACAGGATGCAAAATGGGAGCAATGAAAATCAGAGGCAGTCATCTGATGATGGCTCAAATGCTCCTGAGATAGCATAGGAGCAGTCTCCACTTTTGCTCCTCATGATTGGATTTCTGAGGGAAACAGGGTTTGCTACCTCCTGGTCTACAGGTCTGATTGATTGATTGATTGATTGATATTAACATATAATGTATTATTTGCCCCAGGGGTACAGGTCTATGAATTGTCAGGCTTATACACTTCACAACACTCACCATAGCACATACCCTCCCCAATGTCCACTATCCAACCACTCTCTCCACACACCCCTACCCCCCAGCAACCCTCAGTTTGTTTTGTGAGATTAAGAGTGTCTTATGGCTTGTCTGTCTCCCAATCTGATCTTGTTTATCATATAATCTCCCTGGTATGTGGAATTTGAGAGGCAGAGTGGGGGGTTTGGGGGATAGGGAAGGAAAAAATGAACCAATTTATTTAATAAGGAAGTGCACTTAATGGAAATGTGTCCTCCTCTAACACCATTCAATTTTATTGTAACTTCACTTTCAGTCTCAGCCTGTGAATGTCAGCTAAGTGTATAAAATATTAGAGTTATCATATCTAGATATATGTAAATAAACATATATTATAGATATCAGAACTATAGTATGCCATAGCTAAGATTGCAAGTGTGTTCTCCCCCTGTCTGTAAGTTACAAAGGGGGTGGAACACACTTTATTACTTTTTCAAAGCACTGATACTCTTCATTCTTAACTTGTAAATTACAAATATGATACAAATCTTTAACCATAACATCAGTTTAATGAAAAGATCATATATTATAAAATCAGATCGTTTGAGAAACTATAAATAAACTCAATGATATGTAAATTACTTAAAGGAAAGGGAAATAGATTTCTCATTGATTAAAAATGCTTCCCTCTGTCACATTTTTAGCCTATTAATAGACCCATTTCTGATTTAAAAAGGTGAGCTTTTAATGTGCCAGAGACAGAGAGAACATTCCAGCACTTCTCAAATCTTAATGTGCATACAAATCACCTAGAGATCTTGTTAAAATACATATCCTAATTCAGCAGGCCCAGAGTGGGGCCTGAGATTCTGCCTTTTTAACAAGTTCTGGGTGGTGTTGCTGGCCTGTGGGCTACATTATGAGTACTGAAGACAGAAAACCCTCCACCTTGTAAAGAGATTTCATAAAGGACTAAAGTACTCCCAGAAACTTCGACACACATAAAAATTTTTTGGTTGTTGTTGAGATTCCCTCTTGTGATTTTTTTTTTTTGCAATCACATAAACCAGAATAAATATATTTGAAGTATCAAGTGATGGAGTTTCTCTCCATTAGTTCACCTTTTCCTTCCCTCACCTCTATTTCTATTCAAATAACTGACACTGTGTCCTCTGGCACATAAAAGGGAGGAGACAAGTAAGAATGGAAGTGGTTTCTTTCTAGATTTGAATGCTTCAAGGACTTAAGGCCAGTTCTCTGCTACCCTATTACCCCATTATTATTTTCTGCCTGTCATTGAAGCCAGTTGTGGACTTGAAATTGCTATCATACTTGCTCTCTTGCACTTGTAATAGAGGAAGAAGGATCAGTAAATATTTCTTAAATCTGATGTAGGAAAGATGTTAGGATTCAAAGCTGATGGCCAAGAAAGAATTCTTAAGGCATCTGTGTTGCAAAAAGGTAGTTTTATGATAGCACAGGGACAGAACCATGGGCAAAAAGAGCTCTATGGGGTCATGAGGAATGGCCCATTATATGCTTTCAAGTCAGGAGGGGGTTAGGAATAGCATATGCCTCCCAGGTATTTCGGAAACAAGTGTTCCAGGATCATGAGGGGGACTAGCTATTGTTAGGAAAGGTCATTTATTACTGTTTAGTAAAAACTCAGTCACAAGACCCTTCCAGTGTATATCAGTGGATCATATGCTTGGAGGATGATTGCCAACATGTTTGCGGGGTAGAGATAAAGGAAGTTTCCAAAGGAATTTTTATATGTTAAAGTAGACTTACAGGGTCCTGGGGGTTGGGCTAAGATTTTCTTTTGCCCTTAACAAAGTATTAACATCCAGGCAGCTGAGTTCCTAGAGGAATGTCACTCTGCCTGTTTCAAGGACTTGTCAATGGGCTGTAGGTAGTAAGGAAATTTAATAATTTTTCTTTTACCTTTGTTTCCCATATCAGTACCCACTATCTCTACAAAAGATTAAGAGGGTAGCCTATTGCAAGACAAATGAGAGTATATTTCTCTGTGGAAATGAAGACTGTAACTTTTTTTATTTTTTTTAAAGATTTTTATTTATTTATTTGATAGAGAGAGATCACAAGTAGGCAGAGAGGCAGGCAGAGAGAGAGGGAGAAGCAGGCTCCCTGCTGAGCGGAGAGCCCGATGTGGGGCTCGATCCCAGGACCCTGAGATCATGACCTGAGCTGAAGGCAGAGGCTTAAACCACTGAGCCACCCAGGTGCCCCAACTTTTTTTATTTTGTAAAGAAAGTATACCTGTGTCAACAGTATACAGTTGATTAATTATATGCCCATTAAAAAAAGAAAAAAGCATATAGCTAAAGACATAATTATGAAACAGAACATAGTAAGAACTGTCAATAATATACAACAGGGTTTCTCAACCTTGGTATTATTGGTGTTTAGGGTCAAATAATTCTTTATTGTGGGGCCTGTCCTGAGCATTGTAGGCCATTTAGCAGTGTCCCTTGCCTCTAGCCATCAGGTACCAGTAGTGCTCCTGGTACCCCTACACACACACACACACACACACACACACACACACACACACCTGTCTCTAAACATTGCTAAATGTCTCTGAAGGGTGAATTAACTCCCACTGAAAACCACTAGCACACAATATTAGTAGCGCAGACTCGTGGAGTGTATATCATACACCTGGCAAGGTTCTAGGTATTTACATATATTCACACTTTTGATATTCAATTATGAGATATGCAATTATGAGATAAGTACTATCATTTTTCTTATCTAGATGAGGAAGGTGGAATGCAAGGCAGTTAAGTAACTTGCTCAAAGTCATAGTCAGCAGGTAGAAGAGCTAGGATTTCTAAGCATTCTAGCTTTAGAATCTGCTCTTAACCAACATACTACATGATGAAACACTAAGTAAACTTGAAAGGGAGTACAAGGTCATTAGAATTTATTTTGAATGTGAATAAAATTAGCAGTGCTGCTATGAAATACATATTACTTTAATTGCCTGACACCAAATTATTTACATTTAGAGATTTTATGAAAGAATATGTATTAAATATAAAAGACCCTGAGCATTAGGGCTGCCTACCTGGAAATTTTTTAAGTTCCCCTCTAGCACCAGTGCTGGACCAACAAGCAATGTTTCCCAGGCAGTGTATGCTTTGCTCAGAATGCAACCAGGATGTGATCCAATCACCGGGTTTCATTCTTCCTTCCAGATGCTTTTTTAAAAAATTATTTTTATTAACATATAATGTATTATTTGCCCCAGGGGTACAGGTCTATGAATTGTCAGGCTTACACACTTCACAGCACTCACCATATCACAAAACATCCTCAATGTACATTCCAGTTGCTTTGTGAACCACTACCCTACCCCTTGCATGAGGTTAACCACATGCCCCAAAGAGCTCCAGGAATCATATCTATGGGCTGGTCTTGAGGCCAGCCTGGTGAGCCCAAAGTTCCCACCATCCAGTATGGTATTCCTTTCATGAAATTGCATAAGACTGGTGCTAACTTGCTGGTTTGGAATGGCTCTCACTCATATCATACAGAGTATAAGTATCTCTAACCTATGAATGGTTCATTACTGACCCTTGGGCAACACTGCTTCCGGTCTACAGCATCCAGAGGTGACAACATGGCACCTCTTGCTTGGCAGCAAGCACTTATTACTATGTGTGGTGTTCCCCTGCTGTCACACATGTTGATCCCCTACCCCCTCACAGCCTCCAAAGGTGCTGGTGGCACTCAAAGGGAGGTCATGCTTGTGTCCTCAAGAGCTTTTGAGGCCATCACTCAATGATGCCAACAGTATAGCCACATCCCTTCTTGCCTCTGATTAATGTGATATGATGATTCTGTGCTCTCCCAAATCAGTTTCAAGCCATGTGGGACAGGGACAGACATTACTTGTGCAAATGGGACCACTCTTCTCACTCAGCCTTGGGCCCCTCATCTATCCTCCACTCCCCTCCCCACTGGTGGCTGTGAGTACAGAACAAGGGTATAGTCAACACTGAGAGATCAAATTCTAGGAATGCAGTGGTGAAGACCTAATGAGTTCAAGAGACGGTATGGTTGAGTGATGAGCTGTTCTGCCTTTGTGCTATAAAATTCTGAGTGATTAATTTAACCTGATCAGAAAGTGGCTTATTTACATTTTTCTGCATACTCTGAGTAAGACTTGCATTTGTGATGATCATCAACAAAACAGAGTTACAACATCTGAGTCATAGGCAGCAGGATGAATGATGCATCATTAATATATAATTATGTCACTAGCATTATGTAAATGCTATTAGGGAACTGCAGGGGCAAAAAGATCTATATTGCTTCAATAATTTCCTATTTTGCTGGGAGGTTTTTTTTTAAATCATGAATGGATGTTGAATGATTTTTTTAAATGATGAGATCGTCTGATTCACGTCACTCAAGGAAAAATGCCCATCTCAACTTAGCAGTGAAAATTGGATCAAAGACTAAACATTATGACCCCTATAAATATTTTGAATATTTTGCATCAAGGACATTAACAAAGAACAATTTTTTATTCATTAATCACAAAAAAGTGGATCTTTAGAAATTCCATTTGTCAGAAAGTAATCTCACCTATTTTCCTTTATTAAAAGATGTGAAAGCCACAGCCAATTTTACATTTCCAAGAATGTGAAATTGAATCCCAAATTCCAAGTATATTTTCTTGATCTGCAACTTTATGGAGAATAAACTAGCATTATTCAGTTCATCTTCCTCGTCTATCACTGGCAGTGTGAATTGGGAGCTCCAAATAGAAGTTATTGAACTACAGTGTTATATAATACTAAAAGTGAAATAATGATATTTATTTATCCTAAATATAAAAACACTATGCCATGATCATTTCCGTGTTCAAAATGAACTATCAATTTATGAAGAGCTTCTTTCTGTTTTGAAACTGAATTCAATTGAATATCAAAATCAGATAGAAGACTCAAGGATGAATTCTACCCTGTACCTCACATGATGAAATACAAGACCTGACACTTCATGTTCTCGTAGAAGTATCTGTTTTCCAGTTCTGAATCAAAAGAGTATGAAACATGAAAGAATATAGTTAATAATTTATTATATCTATTTTCAATTTGCATTTACCCATATATGTGGTAAAATATGATCTCGATCAGTTTATGTGTGTTTGTTATGTTGTATCTTCACACTACATTTCAGTAAAAACAAAGAAATTTTAACTGTATTTTTGGCAATTGATTTTCCATACACCTGTCCTGCTTCACTAATTTATCTGCCTGGTCTATAGATGCCCTTAAATTCATGACTCATACATACAGTAAGTATTCACCAAATGATGACTGAACTGAATACACTGCAAACACTACTGATGTTACGCTTTTTCATTGAATTTTCTTTTGATTTCTGTGTTGCTTCAATCCATAAGTAGAACAATGGCAAAAAATTAGGTGCAGAGCAAGTACTGAATAAAGATTCATATGACAGAATTTCAAATGTTGGTACAGAGCATTAAAATAATACTGGATTCAGAGGTAATATTTAGAATATTTAGAATGCTAATTCTCAGAAAGCTAATAAAAATATTATGAATTGATCTGTATAAGATAAATAAATAAATAAAAATACCTAAAACTCCATTGAGAGACCCAATATTTCTCAAGCATTTTTTTAAATCAGTCTACTACAATCATGGCTTAATGTATAAGAGCATAAATAGATATATTTCTATCATTGTCTTTCTCCATGATTGAAACACCCAAATGTAACTTTTGCAATTAAAAATAAAGATTCCTATTGCAAACTTCTCTTTTTTCACATTTTAATGTAACAACTGGCATATTTCTATGGGGGTGAGGGAATATTTACTTCAATTTTTGGAACCTTATTTTTGCCTTGCCACAATTTACTAATTTTCTCCAATTATGAATATAGTCTGCTTCAAATCCTTTTCTGGAATGAAGTAGGATATAAATGTACACATTCTTTCCTAGTATTCTTCAGGTAAGAAAAAGCATTTGCTATACCAGGGCCTAAGGCAACTTAACTAAAATTAACATAGTCTTATGTAAGCAATTTCTGTAAGGTTTCATTTTTGTAAATATGTTTCTAGTGAAAAATTTAAGAGTCATTTTCAGGTTTTTACTTTGGCACATAGAAAACAAGAAGCTATTATCTAGCCTGGGCTTAATAAATAGGCACACACACACACACACACACACACACACACAGAGTGGCCCCCCAAAAAAATCAAAGACCAGAGAAATGAACCCTCAAATCTAGTATTTGTCCAAAAGTTTAATGAATCAACTGACTGTCAGTTCATAGAGTCACCATTGGTAGAAAATTACCCCCAAAGACAAGAGACTGGAAATGCATTTTCTCTTCAGAGTGAAATGAAAAAGAAGGATTATAAATGGGAATGGAAAACATGGAAGTGAATTCAATCACTCAGTTAACAGGAATGATGGAGCAGCTTTATGTGTTGGTTTCTATTCAAGGTGCTAGAGACACAATTGAACACATCACTCCAAGTCCTTGTCCTTATAATACCTATATGCTGATGAGTGAGACACTGATAGGCAGCTTAAAAAGTAAACAAATGTGATACAGGGTTGGGTGTTTCTGTAAAGAAAATAAGAGAGAGGGTAAGAAGATGAAATCATTGAGGGGAGGGTACTATTTATTTCAGACCACTTTCCACTATTAGGAAAGGCTCTAACAGAAGGGAACATTTGACCAGAGATCTGAATGAAATGAAGGAGTAAGGTATGCAAGGATCTGAAGGAAAAGCATTCAAGACAGAGAAAACTGCAAGAGCAAAGGCTTTAAGGCACAAGAAAGATTGGAGTGTTCCAGTGTGACTCAAACAGAGTGAACAAAGCAGAGAGAAGCTGGAGATGAGGCGAATAATATCATAGGAGCTAGGCTATGCATGGCAATGGCAGTATTTTTTAATAGCCACAAAGTCTTTGACATTCCTCTTATCAAGAAGTGGGCTCTAAATTAACTCCTCTTGGATCTAGTAGGCTTTGGACTGTTTCAACCAATAGAGAACTGTGACACTAAACACCTTCCAAGACAGGGTCTTAAAATGACCTTGAAGATTTCACTTGGTTTCTTGGATAATTCCTTCACCTATCCTGAGATTGTCATGCTGGGGAGGTCACAGTCAAGGGTTCCAGCTAAACCGAGATTTCCCTTCATTCCACCAAGGAGCCAGACATGTGAATGAAACTTAGACCGCGGAGATCAGCCTATCCACTGGCTGAGTGCCCTGAGTGACTTCGGTTGACTCCATCATGAGGCAGGAGAACCAACCAGTCAACACCTGCCCTAAGTTTCTAAAGTATCATAAAACAGTTGTGTTTTACATCACTTAGTTTTGAAGTGATTTATTATACAGCAGTAGTAACTGAAACCTAGGCCCTTGGGCCACAGTAAGAATTTGTTTTCTATTCTGATTATGACAGCAAGCCATTAGAGTTTTGAGCAAGGAAACCATGTGATCAGATTTACAGTTTTAAAAAGCCATCTTGGCTAATTAGTTAAAAAATGAGCTATAGGATTGTAAGAGTGAATGCAGGAATACCATTATGAGGTTCCTGCAGAATCCTGGCAAGAGAAGAAGAGGTCTTGAACTAGGGAGATCACAGCAGAGTAGTGAGAGATAGTTGGATTTAGATTATATTTGGAAAGTGAAGCCCAGAGGATTTGCTGATTTGGGATGTGAAAGAAGGAAGTAAGGACTGCATCTTAGTTTTTGGTACAAGCTACTGGGAGAATTATGGTAGACAAGGGCAGAGGCATAGTGGCACAGAAGTAGAGTCATAAGTTAATTTTTGGACATGTTAACAGGCTTTTTAAAATTTAAGTATAGTTGACATATTCGTTTCAGGTGTACAACATAGTGATTTGACAGTTCTATACATTAGACAGTGCTCACTATAATAGTGTAGTTACCAACTGTCCCCATACAAAGTTATTACAATCTTATTGACTATATTCCATCTGCTATACTTTTCATCTCCATGACATTTATTTTATAACTGCAAGTTTGTACCTCATAATCCCCTTTATCTATTTCACCCATCACTCTATACCTCTCCCCTCTGGCAACCACCAGTTTGTTCTCTGTATCTATGAGTCTGCTTTTGATTTTTATTATTGCTCATTTGTCTTGTTTTGTTTTATCTTATTCTACATGTAAGTGAAATCATATGGTATTTGTCTTTCTCTGACTTACTTAGCATATTATCTTATAGATCCATCCTTGATGTCAAAAATGGCAAGATTTCATTTTTTATGGCTGAGCAGTATTCCATATTGTATGTATATCGCATCTTTATCCATTCGTCTATTAAGGACACTCAGGTTGCTTCTATATCTTTGCTGTTGTAAATAATGCTGCAATAAACATAGGGGTACATATGTCTTTTTGAATTAGTGTTTTGGTCTCTTTAGATAAATGCTCAGAAATAGAATTGCTGGATCATATGTCATTTCCATTTTTAATTTCTTGAGGACACTATACTATTTTCCATCATGGCCACACCAATTTATATTTCCACCAAAAGTGCACAATGATTCCCTTTTCTCCACATCCTCACCAACACTTGTTAGTTCTGATCTTTTTGATATTAGCCATTCTGATGGTGTGAAGTGATATCTCCTTATGGTTTAGATTTGAATTTCCCTGGTGATGAGGGATGTTGAGAATATTTTCATATGTCTGTTGACCATCTGTATGTCTTCTTTGGAAAAATTTCTATTCAGGTCATCTGCCAATTTTGTAACCAGATAATTTGGGAGTTTTTTAGTGTTGAGTTGTATGAGTTCTTGAAATATAGTGGATATTAACCCCTTATTGGATATAGCATTTACAAATATCTTCTCCAATTCAGTAGGTTACTTTCTGTTTTGCTGATGGTTTCCTTTGTTGTGCAAAAGCTTTTTAGTTTGATGTAGTGCTAGCAGGTTGTTTTGTTTGTTTGTTTTGTTTTGTTTTGTTTTGTTTTGTTTTGCCTTTGTTTCCTTTGCCTGGGGAGAAACATATCCAGAGAAATACCGCTAAGCCAATGTTCAAGAATTTACTGCCTGTTTTCTTTTAAGAACATCATGGTTTCAGGTCTTACATTTTTGTCTTTAATCCACTTTGATTTTCTTTTTGTGTATGATGTAAGAAAGTGAACACATTAAGAATTACTATGCCCAAACTAGAAGTGTAGAATTTGTATATGAGTCTAGATTTGTAGGGGATAATATGTGTAACAACTGAGATGTATGGATCTAGAGTTCAAGAGAAGAGATCTAGGTTGGGGATATAATCCAAGAAATGCCAGTATGTAGATGCTTTTAAAGCCATAAGACTGAATGAGATCACTAAAGGAGGTCATCTAGATATCAAGGATATAGAGGAACAGTGGATCAAATAATCCATGCTGTAATATTTTTAAAATATTAAATTAAATTAAAAATCAAAGAGATGCTGGTAAAACTGAATATCCACATGTAAAAGAATGAAGTAGCATGCTTCCCTTATACCATAAACAAAAGTTAACTCAAAATTGATCAAAGACCTAAACTTAAGAGGTGGAACCATAAAACACTTAGAAGAAAACATAGGGGGGAAACTTTATGGCATTGGATCTGACAATGATTTCTTGGATAGAACACCAAATGTACAAGCAATAAAAGATAAAATTGGACTTAATAAAATTAAAAACTTTTGTGCACTGAAGGACACTATTAAGAGAGTGAAAAGGCAACCCACAGAAAGGAAAAAATATTTACAAATCATGTATTTGATAAGATTAATACCCAGGGGGATAAAAGAACTCCTAACTCAATAACCAAAAAACAACCAAATTTTCAAAAATGGGCAAAGGATGGGGGCACCTGGGTGGCTCAGTTGGTTAAGCAACTGCCTTCAGCTCAGGTCATGATCCTGGAGTCCTGGGATCGAGTCCCGCCCACATCAGACTCCCTGCTCCGCAGGGAGTCTGCTTCTCCCGCTGATCTCTCTCCTCTCGTGCTTGCTCTCTCTCTCTCTCTCTCTCTGTCTCTCTCAAATAAATAAATAAAATCATTTTTTAAAAAATGGGCAAAGAACGTGAATAAACATTTCTCCAAAGGAAATATGAAAATAACCAGTAAGTACATGAAAAATTCTGAATGTTATTAGTCATTGGGGAATACAAATCAAAACTACATTGAGATACCACTTTATACCTATTAGGATGGCTATATTTTAAAACTGGGAAGATAACAAGTGTCGGCAATAATGTAGAGAAGATGAAAACCTCATGCATTGCTGTTGGGAATGAAATGTAAAATGGTGTACCCATTGTGGAAAACCATTGTGTAGCTCCTCAAAAAGTTACGCAAAGTATTATTATATGATCGAACAATTTGACTCTTGGGCATATACTCAAACAAATTGAAAGCAGAGACTCAAATAGATATTTGTACACCAATATTCATAGCAGTGGTTTTCATAATAGCCCAAAGGTAGGAACAACTCAAATGCAAATGCCCATCAACAGATAAATGAGTAAACAAAATGTGATGAATGGATAAACAAAATATATAGTGGTGAAATATTATTTGACCATAAAAAGGAATGAAACTCTTGATACATGCTACAACATGGATGAAGCTTAAAGACATTATGCTTAAGTGAAAGAAGCCAGACACAAGAGGACAAATACTGTATGATTCCACTTATATGAGGTACCCAGAATAGGCAAATTCATGTGGACAGAAAGTAGATTAAAAGGTACCAGGGGTAGGGGGAAGCAGAAATGAGGAGTTAGCTCTTAATGAGCACAAAATTTCTGTTTAGAATGATAAAAAATGTTCTGAAAATGGATAGTGGTGATGGTTGCACAACACTGTGAACATATATAATGTCACTGAATTGTACACATTAAAAGGGTAAATATTATGTTGTATATATTTTACCATGATTTTTTTAAAGTCATAAAGTGGAGGAGTACAAAGGAGACTGGGAGGGGCACCTGGTGGCTCAGTGGGTTAAGTGTCTGCCTTCGGCTCAGGTCATGATCCCAGGGTCCTGGGATTGAGCGCTGCATAGGGCTTCCTACTCTGCAGGGAGTCTGCTGGTTCCTCTTCTTCTGCCCCTGCCCCCCACCCCCGCTTGTACTCTCTCTCTCAAGTAAATAAATAAAATCTTAAAGAAACTGAGAAGGACTAGCAAGGGAGAGTGGGCAGGACAAAATCTAGAAGAGTGTGTGGCACATTTGAAGCAACTGAGAAGGAAAGAATGACCACAGTTTTCAGTGCCACTGAAACAGTGGGTAGCATAAGTAGGATGAGGGCTGAAAATTGACCACTGGGTTCAATAGTGTGGAGGTGATAGGGTCCTTGATAAGAACAGGTTCAGTAGCATGATGGGGATTAAAGATTTAACCCAGACTTAAGTGGGTTAAAGAGAACATATGAGCTAAAAAAGTGGAGACAGAGTAAAAACTAAATTTTGAGAAGTTTTGTTGTGAAGAGTAATAAAGCAGTGGAGTAAGAGAGGGTCAATAGGTCTAAGGAGGCCTTTTTGGTAATGAGCTGTTTACTACTGGGAAGTAAATGTCAGTTGAACCACTTGTAGATTTTATGTCAGATAGAGACCTAATTTTCATAACAAAAGGCTGAGCACTGCACACTAGAAAGCAAAATACTAAAATTATAACTAGTAAGAAATGTGAACCCGTCCTTCCAATTACTCACAACATTCAACCTCTTTCTAAAAGTTGGAGTCCACATCCGCATTCCATAATTTAAAAACACATAGGAAAATCTGGAAATGACCCAGGGAAAATCACAACTATGAGAAGTTTCAATAAACAAGAAATAGAGAAGTAAAAGGAAAAAGAAGAGAAAAATGAGGGAATATTTAATAATTCTTTTCATATGACTGTAGGGCTTTTTCACAGAAAACTTGTAAATACTTTTCACCATATACTCAAAGGAATAATAAAATAAAGTTAGCAAAACGACATAAACAACCCGATTGGCCTTGGGAAAGGCAAAACAACATATTACCTATTACATACTTATTACATATTACAGCATAAAATTTGAAACAATGGAATGAGTTTCTGTTTACAAAACCTCCTTGCTATTGCTTGTAAAACCAGACAAGTCCCATCTGATTTTGTTCTAAAATTTCTGGCCAATACAATAAGACATTAAACAAAAAAAAAAAGAGATACAATTATTGACAGGCAGAAGAAAGAATTCTTATTATTTTCAGACGTTAAGATTGCACAACTAGTTAAGGCAAGAGAATCGATAGGAAAAGTATTAGAATTAATAAGCACATTTTAAGAAGTGGCTGGATGCAGGGTAATTATCAAGAAATCAATAGTTTAGGTAATAAGCAGCTAGAAATATAATGAAAACACAATAACACAGTCTTTAAAAACACCCTAAGAGTAACTTATAAAAAATATTTGGATCCTGTATATATAAAAGCTTCTTTTATTAAAAGAAATAAAAGAAGATTTGAATATCTATCATATTCCTGGTTGGGCAGACTTAATCTTGTAAAGATATCCATTCTTCCTAAGTGAAGGGTAAGGCCGTGCTGATCATAATCTCATGAGGACTGATTTTAATTTGACAATATATTTCTAAAGTTCATCTGGAATTATAAATAGGCAAAACATAATCAAGAAAAATTTTGAAGAGAAATTATAGTAGCCTTGCTCCTCTAGATATTAAAGCTATTTATAAATCTCAAATAATTGAACTAATGAGACCAATAAGAGGTTTATAGAGAGAGCAATATTTCAAGGACAAAACTCTGGAATGCATAAATATTTACCATATGATCGAGTAGTTATTACAAATCTGTTGGGAAAGAATGGATTTTTCCGTAAGAAGCGTAGAGTTGAAACTGACAGCTACATAAGAAAATGATATTAAACTATTACCATATCATGGACCAAAATAAACTTTAATTGATTAAAAAGTTAAACATAAATCATCATACCACATAAAAGCTAGAAGAATAGGGGCGCCTGGGTGGCTCAGTGGGTTAAAGCGTCTGCCTTCGGCTCAGGTCATAATCTCAGGGTCCTGGGATCGAGCCCCACATCAGGCTCTCTGCTCAGCAGGAAGCTTGCTTCTCTCTCTCTCTGCCTGCCTCTCTGCCTACTTGTGATCTCTCTCTCTATCAAATAAATAAATAAAATATTTTTTTTAAAAAAGCTAGAAGAATAGGCATTTGATTTTTGAGTAAAGAAAGGTTTCCCAAGTTTCAACATAATTTTTAAAATGACAAAGAAAAGGATACACAACATGAAAAGTAGTAAATCACATTGAGAAAAATATTTGCAACAAATATGATACACTAAAATTAATATCTGTAAGATATAAGTTCTTTCTTTTTGCATTTTTTAATTTTTTTAATTTCTTTTCTGTGTACCAGAATTCATTGTTTATGTACCACACCCAGTGTTCCATGCAATACGTGCCCTCCATAATACCCACCACCAGGTTCCCCCAGGCTCCCCCAGCCTCCCACCCCCAACCCCTTCAAAACCCTCAATTTTTCAGAGTCCATAGTCTCTCATGATTCATCTCCCCCTTCAATTTCCCCCAACCCCCTTCTCTTCTCCACTCACCATATCCTCTGTGTTATTTCTTATGCTCCACAAATAAGTGAAACCATATGATAATTGACTCTCTCTACTTGACTTATTTCACTCAGCATAATCTTTTCCAGTCCCGTCCATGTTGATACAAAAGTTGAGTATTCATCCTTTCTGATGGAGGCATAATACTCTGTTGTATATATGGACCACATCTTCCTTATCCATTCGTCCGCTGAAGGGCATCTCGTTTCTTTCACAGTTTGGAGACCATGGCTATTGCTGCTATGAACATTGGGATACAGATGGCCCTTCTTTTCACTACATCTGTATCTTTAGGGTCAATACCCAGTAGTGCAATTGCAGGGTCATAAGGAAGCTCTATTTTTAATTTCTTAAGGAAATCTCCACACTGTTCTCCAAAGTGGCTGTACCAACTTGCATTCCCACCAATAGTGTAAGAAAGTTCCCCTTTCTCCACATCTTCTTCAACACACATTATTTACTGTCTTGTTAATTTTGGCCATTCTAACTGGTGTGAGGTGGTATCTCAATGTGGTTTTTATTTGAATCTCCCTGATGGCTAGTGATGATGAACTTTTTTCGTGTGTCTTTAGCCATTTGTATGTCTTCATTGGAGAATTGTCTGTTCATGTCTTCTGCCCATTTTTTTGACATGATTATCTTTTTTGTGTGTGTTGAGTTTGAGGACTTCTTTCTAGATCCTGGATATCCTAACCTTTTGTCTGTACTGTCATTTGTGAATATCTTCTCCCATTCCGTGGGTTGCCTCTTTGTTTTGTTGACGGTTTCCTTTGCTGTGCAGAAGCTTTTGATCTTGATGAAGTCCCAAAAATTCATTTTTGCTTTTGTTTCCTTTGCCTTTGGAGACATATCTTGAAAGAAGTTGCTGTGCCTGATATCGAAGAGGTTACTGTCTATGTTCTCCTCTATGATTCTGATGGATTCCTGCCTCATGTTGAGGTCTTTTATCCATTTCAAGTTTATCTTTGTGTATGGTGTAAGATGTAAGTTCTTAAAATTGGTAGGATAACTCTAAGCATGATATAAAAATGTCCAAAGGACAATCTAAAAAAGAAGAAATGCAAATAGCTAGAAAAATAACCTTGTTCACAATTGAAAATAATCAAATTGAATAACAACAATGATAGAGAGTAATAATAATGGCCCCCCTCAATGAATCACAAATGCCCCTTTGCAATGTGGTTTTGATACTCTTTTCGTGAAGAAATGAAATCTATGTCTCTATCCCTTGAAGCTGGGATGGCCTTGTGGTTTGCTTAGACCAAAGGAATCTGATAGAAATTACTCGGTGCTAGTTCTGGAGCTTAGGCCTTATGGGGACTTGCTTCTCTATCTTGCCATTGATTTGGAGCGCTGAGACTGTGAAGGAGCTCAGTCTAATATGTATTTCAGGACTAGAAACCATGATGGGAAGAAAAATGGTGATTCAGCCAACAGCTAGAAACAACTTCCATATATTTAAGTAAAGCCGTCCTAGCCTCTTCAGCCCAAGTTGAGCTGTCACAGAACTGCAGATGCATAAATGATCTAAGACGAGGAGAAGAAACACATTGCCTTGGATTGCTGGCCCATAGAATCAAAAGACATAATAAGTCATTGTTTTAACTTACTATGCTTTGGAGTAGTTTACTGATAAAACAAGTATCTATTTTTATCTACCAAATTAGCCAAGAATTAAAAGTAAAAGGGAGACACTAATTACTAATGAAGGAACAGTTAGCAAAATATAATACTGGAGCATAAATTGGAATCTGTATATATATTTTCTTTGATCAGGTAATTCTCCTTCTAGAGTATTATCCTCCATAAAAGATTAAAACTATGAACAAGATTTATAACAAAGATGTTTATCTATAATTTTTTAAAAATCAGGACAAATGTCTAATAAACAATAGAATGATATAGTTGAGAAATTAAAGTATATCCATGTAATGAACTATCATTTCATGGATCCCTGTTGTCAGAAATCATGGATATAGACCTAAATAAACAGTGTGATCTGTCTGGTTTTGTGTTTGGGTGAAGCAAGTAACAGAGACTATAAGGAAGTATATACTAAAACCATTATTATTTTCTTCTTTAGTTGTCCTCTCATTTCCCAAATTCTCAACAATATGAATGTGTACCTTCTGTTATAAGAAAAAATACATATTTCTTTGAAACTCAGACAAGTTCTTTGTTGTCTAAGAAGATTAAGACATGGTCTTGTCTTAAAGAGATAATAAATTAACAAGCGGTTATTTATCACCTGCCATGTGTCAAATGCTGAGGTGGGCTAATTGAAAGGGTCTTAAAATCATAAACTTGTAACAGATAAGTCTCCAAAGACCAACTAACTTAAAACTGTCTCTACCATTAGTTTACAGATTGTGTCAGGTCAATCAGAACAACCAGGGAAAACTGCAGATGTACTAATCTATGGTATTATAAGCACAAGCTATCTTAGAAGCAAGCTTTACCCATCAGAGCAGATTCAACAACCCAACTGGCAGGCTCTTATAAACTGCCTATAATCCAGTGGGATTGGCATGTCTTCAGGACCCTGCAGTAACCGTGGTTTACAAATTCCTTTTTACTGCCTATTCCTGTGCTGGAGTTTCCAGCACTAGATGAAGAGAATGTTTTCTATTAAATACCTTCATCCACCAATCAGAGCCCAGGCTCGATTTCAAATGGACGATTCCAACTACAGTATTAAAGAGGTTCTAGATGTGATGATTGTTTAAAGGCTAGGAATTGAAAGAGAATCCCATACTCTCTAACATTATGACTCAGTCTCTGTTCACCAGGCAAAAAAAGATTCTAGATGATATAGATCAGGAACAATTTTAGTGAACTGTTGTTTATTTCAGTCCCAGAGACACCATCATCAATTATCCTCCACCAAAGATCTCTGTGGGTTATGCCATTCTGATAAGCGTTGGGTTTGTTGCCTATTTTGGTAGCCACACCCAGTGGCATCTAGCAGCAAAGTGCTATTATCACTCACCACTCTGCCTCAACCACTCCATTTCAATGGTTGCATCTCCTGTCTTTGTCCCCTGCCTAAAGAGAACCTACAGAAAAGTAATACAGTACTTTTCAAGGATGCTGTTTTCACCTTCACCAATTTATTTTTTATTGCCATGATGAACAGAATATTTTCTAGGCCTCCTCAGAGGACAGAGTTGTTAAATCCTCTCCAACATTCTTATTTCTCTAAGCCTTTGAATTCCTTACTTCATATTATGCCAAGGTATTTCTGGTATCCCAACTTCAATTCATATAGGCCGCTGTTAAGAACAAATTTTGGTCAAACAACTGAGCAAACAGAACAAGCTGCTTGAATCCCTGTTAATTAATTCAGCTCAAGTTAAAATTACTTTGGTGCCTATTTTGTTGTTACATTTTTTCTGCTTTTGGTTCTTGTTGTTATTCCTATTCCCCCCAAAAATCAGGTCACACTCAAGATTTTGTGAGTTCAGCCACCTTATTAAAGACTTTAGGAATTATAAGAAGGATCTCAGGACTGCTACACAATCTTCCACTATTCTCCTGCCCTCCCCTTTATACTCCAGATATTTTCCAGAAACCTATGTTCTCAGAAATTAGATAAATAAAATAGACAAACTCCTATAAAAACTCAGGAAAGAAAATCTAAACAGACGTATAACAAGAAAAGAGACTGAGTTAGTAATCAAAATACTACCTACATTCCACACAAGAACTTATACACAAATTTTCATAGCAACATTATTCATAATAGCCAAAAGTACAAACAATAGAAATGTCCATGAAACAGTGAACGGATATATAAAATGTAGATATCTATTCAGTGTAATATTATTCAGAAGTATTAATATCCTAGTGAATAAAATAAATAATGATATTCAGCAATTAAAGTGCCTGTAGCCCTCATACCTTCTACATCACAGATGAGCCTTGAAAACATTATGCTAAATGAAAGAAGCCAGTCACAAAGAACCACATATTGTATGGTTCCATTCATATGATATTTCCAGAATAGGCAAATCTATAGAGTGTTGACATAGAGGTGGAAGAATTGGGGGAAATGTAGGTTGATTGCTACGAGTATGGGGTTTATATTTAAAGTGATTAAAATGTTCTAAAATTGATTGTGGTGATGGTTGTACAATTCTCTGGCTATACTAAGATATCTTGAATTATTTGCTTTAAATGGGTGAATTGCATGGTATGTGAATCACATCTCAATTAAGTTATTACAAAAAGAGAGTGCATGTTCCCACAGATGACTTTTTCAGCTTCAGTCAGCCTCTGAGGAAGTATAATCCTGACCTCTGTTCTAATTGCTACTCTCGCTTCTTCCAATATTATTAAAATGTCAAATGTCAGAGAGATAAATATATTGGTCATAAGAATGAGATAGAGGTAAAACTGACAGCCAGAGGAAATAATAAGTCTATGTAAAACATAAGACTTTCTTGACACAATATTTATGTCAATTTTAAAAATCAAATCAGCTGGACTTGAGAAAAACCTCAACTTGAGAAATACCACAAGCTTTTCAATATTAGATATATAAGAACTTAGTAATTGAAACATATAACTTAAAATTTTTGAAAATATTCCTTTATTATTCAAGTTACACAACTTCATTGTACACTAAATAGGTAATACAGATAAACAAAAAGACAACTTTTTAAGGGGTGCCTGGGTGGCTCAGTTGGTTAAGCGTCTGCCTTCGGCTCACGTCACCATCTCTGGGTCCTGGGATCAGCCCCATGTCCGGGCTCTCTGCTCAGTGCAGAGTCTGCTTCTCCCTTTCCCCTCCCCCTGCTCCTGTGTACTCTCTCTCTCTCTCCTTCCCTCTGAAATAAATAAAGTCTTTTTTTTAAAAATCACACATAATTGCATAACTCAGGAAGAATATTGTTCCCATTTTCTCACTTTTTCTATGCAAGTATATACACGCAAACACATGGGATTGTACTGCAATCCGCTACACAATCACACTCCACAAATCGGAGATTTGTGAGTTGTATCTTCTACTCACGTTATATAAAGAAAACTTTTCATATAATATACAGCTTTATCATATTCTTAATTGCTGCATAGTATCCCATTTTAGAGGCACCTTAATTTATGTGTCATTTTATTGCTAGACATTTAGATTCTTCCCTGTTTCTATTCAGCATGAACAGTATAAAAATAACATTCTTGTCTACCCATCTTTACATGTATATTGAGTCATTGCATCAGGGTAATGATTAGAAGTGGAATTTTTGAGCTAAATAATATATACGTGGATATGACGTATATTGCCAAATTTCTCAACAGGATAGTTCTACCAGTAACAACCTTCGGAATGTGAAAAAGTGCCTGCTTTCCCACATCTCAGCCAAGACCATGTGTCTGCAATCTTCTTATCCTTGCTATTCTAAGAAAGGATATCTCATTATTATTTTAATTTGCATTTATTTGTTTCACATGTTTTAATGTTTCATCTGTCTCTTCACTAGTAAGTTTACTATTCACAACCTTAATCCATTTTTATTAGTTTTTATTTTTCTTATTTATTTATAAGAAAGCTCTTTAAATGCTAAGAATATTAATCTTTTCTCCATCGTGGATATTACAAATATATTTTTCCAATTTTACAGATATCTTTACAGTCCTTTTGCCATAGAAAACTTCTAAACCTCTTTATGATCAAATTCTTTTAGTCTTTTTCCTTCTGGTTTCTCCTGAGGTAATGCTTAGAAAGTCCTTTCTAGCCTAAGACATGTACCTATAGTTTCTCCAACACTTTTTACTTCAAATATTCAAATATTTAATCTATCTAGACTTAAATAGAGCTCCAAATGAATTTTTCCACATCGTTAACCAAGTATCTTAGCATCATTTAATTATTTCTTCTTTCACACAAATTTGAGATGCCATTTTTCTCATATATTCCAATTCCTATAAACACAGCAGTCTGTTTCTCCACTCTTATTTCTCCCCTGGGTTATATGATTTTTTTTAAAGATTTTATTTATTTATTTGACACAGAGAGAGAGAGAGATCACAAGTAGGCAGAGAGGCAGGCAGAGGGAGAAGGGGAAGCAGGCTCCCTGCTGAGCAGGGAGCCCAATGCGGGGCTCGATCCCAGGACCCTGAGACCATGACCTGAGCCAAAGGCAGAGGCTTAACCCACTGAGCCACCCAGGTGCCCCAGGGTTATCTGATTCTTTATGCAACAAGATCCATGCATTTACTGGGCTGGTCCTCTACCAACACGGGGCCTCCCCTCAGCTGAGCAGTGTCCGCATTGGCTACAGTCCCCTCTGACACTTCCAGTCTTCCCTGAAGTGAGGCAAAAAAAAAAAAAAAAAGATTTTTTTCTCTCTCTATGATTTGTGCTCTGTTACATGGCACTCACAGACAGGTTACTTGAGCCACAATAAATTATACAGTTTAAAGACTGTTTCCGGGGCACCGCATCACCATAAGCAAATGGTGATGGTGTTAACATGATGCGGGGCACCCCGCATCAGGCTCTCTGATCCGCAGGGAGCCTGCTTCCTCCTCTCTGTGCCTGCCTCTCTGCTTACTTGTGATTTCTCTCTGTCAAATAAATAAATAAAATCTTAAAAAAAATTAAAAAAAAATAAGGACTGTTTCCGTTTTTGTTTTGGCCAATTATCATAGTCCTCTGTTCTTTCTAGAATACACTATATTCATTCATTCAACAAAAGACCACAAGGGTACTTGCATCAGGACATTGTCAAGTAAGGGCTACCGTGCCATCTGTACCTAAACTCACTGCTCCTCACCCAAACTTTAGATGTAGAGTCCAATTTTCCATGTCTCTTGTTGTAGAAAGCAATGTTCTTACAATGCCATAAGAGGCCTAGAAGGCCACACATGACCTGGCCCACCTTTTTCTATTTAATCTCATTTCCTACAACTCCCTTGACAATCCCCACTTCACTCACACTGACGTCCTCACTATTTCTTCAGTGCTCCTGTCAGGGCAGTCAGGTCCTGTCAGGACATTTGTAGTAGTCATTCCTTCCCCCTGGAATTGTCTTCCTTCAGTAATCCACATGGATAACTTGCTCACTTTCTTCACATTTTTGCTGACATGTCACCTTATAAAAGATGTACTCTCAAACTACCTGTTATGGACTGAATTATGACCACCTAAATTCGTCTGTTGAAGCCTTAACCCTCAATGTGACTATATTTGGAGATAGGGACTATAAGAAAGTAATAAAGGTTAAAGGAGGTCATAAGGGTGGGACTTTAATGTGATAGGGCTTGTGTTCCGTACAAAAAGAGGAAGAGAGGGGCGCCTGGGTGGCTCAGTGGGTTAAAGCCGCTGCCTTCGGCTCAGGTCATGATCCCAGGGTCCAGAGATCGAGCCCTGCATCGGGCTCTCTGCTCGGCGGGGAGCCTGCTTCCTCCCCGCCCCCTCTGCCTGCCTCTCTGCCTACTTGTGATCTGTCTGTCAAATAAACAAAATCTTAAAAAAAAGAAGAAGAAGAGGAAGAGAGCACAGCTCACTCACGTGCTCTTGCTCGTGTTCCCTCCTCTCTCTCTTACCACCCATGTGCAAAGAGGAAAGGTCATATGAGGACATAGCAAAAAGCCATTTATTCAACAGGAAAAGAGTTCTCATTAGAAACCAAATGTTCCAGCACCTTGATCATGGATTTTTGGCTTCCATAACTGTGAGAAAATAAATATCTATTGTTTAAGCCACCCAGTGTGTGGTATTTTGTTATGGCAGCCCAAGCAGACCAAGGTACCACCCCAGCCATATGCTAACACCATCACCATTTGCTTATACTCTATCTCTCTTACTTATCCTACCTTAGCCCTTAAGATCTCCTAAAATAATCTGAAATTCATTTTTTATTATTTTAATTGTTTATTGTCTATCTTTTCCTACTAGAGTATAAATTTACGGGTGCAAATAGTTCTATTCCTTTTATTCATTGATGTATCCCTAGCATATAGAACTGTACCTGCAAAATAAAAGACTCTCAACAAATATCCACTGAATAAATTAATTAATTAGACCAGACTCCTTCTTTTAAGGTAAATTTTCTCTCAGAAGCCCTATTCCCTATCCCAGTCCCTCCGGTGTCATTGCAGTAAGACCATCCTACCTTGAGGACACAATTTGATTCTTTGTTCAGGTGGGTCCTTACCTCCCATGACAACTAGCGCAAGGCAATAGATACTTGGGTTGGAATGAGGGGACTCCTTCCCTGGAGGACATCTGAATTTCAGGTTTAACTCAGCCAGGACACTTGGTGTTTTAATTTGGGGCTCCCTCAAAGCAGAACCTGAGAAAAAAAAGATATGGACTCACTTGGGAGGTGATCCCAGGGATCAGGAATGAAGGAGCAGGGAGATTAAGGCAGAGAAGAAGGGAAGCTAATGAAGGGTATGTTACTGAACTGATTACTGCTGTAGGCAACTGGAATTGACTCCTGCCTAAGTCCCACTGGGAACCAGTGTAGAATGTGCCTTGGAATTATTCCTCCATTAGACAAGAAGCATTTATGGGTCCACTCCTGTACCTCTTTGTTTCAGAGAAACATCCAGAGATGTTAACTTCCATGCCCCACTCTGTGCCATCCTCTCAGGTTGCCATATGTGTGGACTGAGCAAGAATTTTTTTTAAAGATTTTTATTTATTTATTTGACAGACAGAGAGAGATCACAAGTAGGCAGAGAGGCAGGCAGAGAGAGAGGGGGAAGCAGGCTCTCCGCTGAGCAGAGAGCCCGATGTGGGGCTCGATCCCAGGACCCTGAGATCATGACCTGAGCTGAAGGCAGAGGCTTAAACCACTGAGCCACCCAGGCGCCCCTGGACTGAGCAAGATTTAACAGTAACTTGAGATAATCCTTCAACATCCACAGGAAATGGCCATGACTGCTACTGCTGAAATCACAGGAAGGCAGAGGGAATGGGTTTGGGGACACAAAAGCATCAACTACATTTGGTTTTAAGAACAGCTTTAGTATTTCAAGGTCAAATTATCTCTACATATTATATTACTAACTTTTCACTTTTCATTATGTAAAATGAACTTTGCTAGAAGGATGTGATCTACAATATGCCACACGGAACCCATAACTAAAAAGAATACAGTCATTCCATGGACAGAAAGTTTGCAGCTCTCAACCCATCTTTTTATCAGCAATGTCACTTGTTGAATTGTGAGAATTCTCCTTCATCCACACTGTCTCTTCCTTCTGATAATCTTCAGAATATGTGTAAAGGTATTACCCAGGCTTGATGTTCCTTGGGGCAAGATATGTGTGATATTACACCATGAAGTGTTTTCTGTCATATCTGACTTTCTTGAGAGCCTCCTCGGAAGACTCATCCTTCTCTTTTATTAATTAAAACTGTTGTACCAACCCACCAAAATGGTACAGTATCCAGAAACCACTGTTACTTGCTCAGAGAGAAACATCTCCAAATGAGGACGTCACCTGAGCACAGAGAGTTCATAACTTTTCCAGAAAATTTTAACTAAATCAATCCCATATTTTAAGGATGCAAGAAGCTTCATAGATGCAAAACTGGAAAAAATAAAATACCTGCAAAAGGTGCAGAGAGCGGGAGAACTCAAGAATGCACAAAGAAATCTTCAAAAGTTCATTTCTGGACAGTATTTATGGTTGGAGGAAGGAGAAGATGCTTGGAAAATATTTGTGTCCATAACCATCTAAAATATCATGTCTGTATTTTTAGATGCAAGTCTAAATCTTGAATAAGGAACGTTCCTGGTTAGGGGGAAATATCTGGCATGAAGTAAACATTTAACAGGTGTGTCTTTGTTAAAAGTACAATATAATCCCTGATTCTACACCTGAGAAAATAACCCTTACTTTAGACTTGGAATTCTCCAAGATTTCTTCAGATTTACACTCAAGCAATATTGAACTTATCATATTCTAGGCAATGTGCTAGATGCTTCAGTATAAGTTTATCATGTTTAGCCCTCTGCTAAACCTACTCTTTGGTAGATGAGAATATTAAAGGTCA
The DNA here is from genome assembly GCF_009829155.1 of Mustela erminea. Classification (NCBI taxonomy): domain Eukaryota; kingdom Metazoa; phylum Chordata; class Mammalia; order Carnivora; family Mustelidae; genus Mustela; species Mustela erminea. Next base: position 16,241,431 of record NC_045635.1, on the reverse strand, counting down.
GAGAAGTTTAGTCTTTTACTCAAGGTCACATAGCTAGAAAATGTACAGCCAAGATTTCAACTGCAAGTTCAGGGGGTGAGTGTTCATTTGTTTGTTAAGGCCTTAAGTTCTTTTATACTCCTTCCGTCAAGAGGGGGCTGCTCTAAAACTCCTTGCCTTGAATCAAGGCAGATGTATAACTGCTTTGACCATAGGAGAAAGATGAAAATGATGCTGTGTTATTATTTCTGAGACTAGATCATAAATGCAGCTTGCCCTGGCTCTCTGGGAGCTCTTGTATCATTCAGAGGTTCCCTCTTGGGACTTCCCCCTCAGGACTCAGCTATTATATTGTGAGAAGCCCAAGCCACATGAAGAGCCATGTGTTCGTCCTCTGGTCAACAATCCTGCTGAACTGAGTCACTGAGTCACCCTAGCCCAAACCCCAGACATATAAGGGAAGAGACTTCCAGATGATTCCAGCCCCCAGCCACTCAAGTTACCCCAAACTAGCTGAGGACCCACACATCATGTATCAGAGACAAGCCATCCCTACTGTGCCTTGTTGGAATTCCTGAACCCCAGAAGCTGTGAATATAATAAAATAGTGGTTGTTATTTACACTACTAATTTGGGATGGTTTGTTAAGCGGTAATACTAACTGTAACAGAAACATTTCCCCAAACTTTAAATATTCAGTGTCCTTATAATGACACACAACCCCATAGAGTCTCACAAACTCATGGAGAAGTCATGACTGCCACCCAGATCCCTCTAAGCTATTGGGGAACAGAAAGCAAGGTTTGCAGCCAAACTCTGATCTGGGTTTTGTTTCTAAAACTCTGGCCCAGCAATTTCTCCCTCACTCCTTCTTAGACTTTTCTAGTGTCTTTTTCTACCTGGTACTTTCTCTTGGTCACAGAAAGCATCTTCTTTCCCTCGACCCTTCCTAGGACTGAGACTTCTATGTTCTTCACATTTCTCCTTCTGTGTCCTTAAAAGCAGGGTATCCCCCCTAGTTTCTCTTGCTGTCAGTCTCAAGACCAGATTACCAACCCTACTTCACTTGAAATCACTATTTTCTACACACATCTAAGCCTACTTCACCCTAGAGGTCTGCCTCCCATTCTCTCAACACTAAGGACGAGGCCAGGAAGGCATGCATCTTCTCTCCTCTAGGGTCTTCTTCCCTAAAGAAAGCAAAAGTGCCAGAGCAAGGGTTTGTCCAGAGAATAAAAGCAGACGATCCTTAGTAATTACTAAGGTTAGTAAAATTTTGATTTTATTAATCCCTTACATTAAATACAAGTCATTTTTTAAAATGAAGTATGTATGGATTGTGCTAGAATCTCGATCAGATCAAAACAATTAATTGGCCATAGAAAACACAATTCAAGATAACTATTCTAACACTTTCCCAAAATAAAAGCAAGGATTTGGGAGGATCTTTCTGTTTTAGAGACTCTGATTAGGAATATCACTTTCCCAAGCACAGCCGGGGCTAAGCCAGGTGGATTTAAGCTTCACATTGTGAGTGTGTGGTTTCTTATCTAAGCAGGCTCCAACTTAAGCACAGACAGAGCAGGCATGTATTCCATATAGTGAGAGCTGAGAGGCAATAGAATTTCTCATCCCTACACACAGAGACTAAGTACACAGTATCTAAGACCTGAAATTCTCCTACCCAAGGTTTATTTTTTTTACTTAAGGCTTTGTTCCTTTTTAAAATGCAAATATCTTATGAGTTACTTACAACTCAGTGATAGTAGTAGGCCTTGCTAACTGCCCACCTAATATCCATTTTCCCCTTCTTTCCTAGTTATAGAATTCCAATTTGGAGGTCAGGGGTAGTAGCCATGTGCCCACGTTCCATTTCATCTAAGGGTGGTCCTGTGACCCATCCCTGGTTTCTGAGTTTTAAGTGGAAATCATTGGGAGGGGCCACCCAGATAACTTGCTAAAAAAGGAAGACTTATTTAAAAAACAGCTCTTTCCCTTTTCCATTCTTCCTTCATAAAAGATAAACACAATTAGTGGAGGCACAGCAGCCATATTATAAACCCAAATATAAGATCTATACATTACAAATGGCAGAGCAAGAAGATAGGAGCCTTATTTGTTGAAGGCATTACAAAGCCACCATACTGGTGCTGTAGTCAACCTACCCCATCCCAGATCGGGGGGCACCCTTTTGGGTTATGGCTCTAGAGATAGGTTTCTTTCTCTAATGGATGCAATGTTACAAAGGTTTAGGAAATCATACAGGGAGTGAGTTTTGAAATAAGCAAGAAGGCACAGAGAAGTTATCAGCTCTAAGAACTGAAAGGGTGCCCTTGAAGGAGAAAACCATGGAAGTGGAATGTATAGAGCCCTGAAGATCACCTTATCATGAAAGACTTGGGTTTTGCCCTGCAACAAAACTAAATGGAGAGATAATTCCATGATCTTCTATTAGTGGGAGAAAAGAAACTACTTCTTTATAGTATCTTTATGAAACAATAACCTGAATGCTCAACATGCTTATGCTTAAGAATGAGTTTTCTGGGACAAATTAAGGTGAATCACAATTCTAGTCAAGGGACTTTCATAAACAACATAGAAGGTCAAAATTTTCCCTGAATGGTGTCTCCACACGAACTGGTGCAAGGAATGAGTTCACTAATAAAAATGATGTTGAATTGCTATTTTTCTTCTCCTGAAATGCAGTTGTTATTGGCTGGATATTGGCAGTGCATAAGTTGGTAGAAACATTACCTAGGACCACTTAAATTTTTTGCCAAGAGCTTTGTTATTTAAGAGCTAAGACATCAAATCAGTCTAAAGAAAAGAATATGGTCCAATTTTAATCTTTAACCTAAAATACTCAAGCAATCTTGACTACTTTCATGAGGATTTCATCCATAAAATTAAAGACAAGCCAAGGTTCAGAATGTTGGACAGTTTCCTTTAACTTGGAATTATCTGTACTATTTACTACATCTCTTTTAGGAAAACACTGGTGAAAGTTGTAGGTCTCTTTTTTGAAATCCCACCAGCCAATCACTCAGTGGGAATCAAGTAAGTCAGTGTTTTCACTTAACTCTACAAAGAATTTTCCCATTCTACATCACTGGAGTTGAGCAGTGCTTCTCAAACTATAATGTACAATACAACTCATTCAGGGATCTTGCTAAAAATACAGGTTCTGATTCAGTACATCCAGAGTGAGGTCTGAGATTCTGTATTTCTTTTTTTTTTTTTTCTAAAGGTTCTTATTTAATTAGGGATGCTGGAATTTGAATTTTGGTAAACAAAATCCACCTTTTTCTCATTATATTATGCTGGTTCCAACTCTTAAACCATCTGAAGCCCAGCTCCCTCTTCTTTTTTTTTTAATTTTTTATTTTTTATAAACATATATTTTTATCCCCAGGGGTACAGATCTGTGAATCACCAGGTTTACACACTTCACAGCACTCACCAAAGCACATACCCTCCCCAATGTCCATAATCCCACCACCTTCTCCCAACCGCCCCCCCCCCCCGCAACCCTCAGTTTGTTTTGTGAGATTAAGAGTCACTTATGGTTTGTCTCCCTTCCAATTCCATCTTGTTTCATTGATTCTTCTTCTACCCACTGTATTTCTAACAGGCAATGATGATGATACTGATGCTGGTCCATGAACCACACGTTGAGTATCCAGGAAGTAGAGCATGGGCTAACCTGGTTGCTCCTCAGGCTCATTTAGGGACCTTGTTTAAAAACATAAAACAAACCCAAAGTCTTGGGCCACATCCGGCTCTACAAAATCACAATCTCTGGGAATGAGGTACAGGAGTTTGTATTATTAACCATCTCCCCAGGTGATTCCTATTCAGCCATAAGCTGCACCTGGTCTGCAATGAGTAGAGCAGCATGTCTCAAAGAGGAGCTGTGCACCCCCTAAATCAGAATGGCCTGAGGAGCTCGATGATTGTGCAGATACCTCTCTGCAAATACCTCCCTTCTGCTGCCTAGGAAGGAGGCACAGGGTGGAGAGAGTATAGAAAATAAGGAGATGGTATAAAAAGGGAAATTGACGTCATTTCAACTCCCACCTGGCAGGAGTAGAGAGGGCCAATTCTCCTGGAAGTGACAGCATGGAACGCGTCTCCTGCTGCCTGACCACCTGCACCTCCTTCCTTCTCTTCCTCTCCCTGGCAACTGCCCCAGCCAAAGCTGCCCCCCAGGGACTGCTGGGAGGCCTGGTTAGAGAGGAAGGAGAGGAATGAAGAGGAAAGAAATAGGGGAGAGTGCTTTGAAAAATAAGGTGAAAGTAAAGGAATTACAAATAGCCTTTAGCTTCTGTTCAGATTGCAATTCAATCCAATGCAAATAAATACCTATTTCAATATCTGTACTTGCTGGAATGATAACAACGTATTATCTGGCCAAAAGAGCACATTCCAGTTGCATCAAATTGTGTCCATATGTAGAAAAAGGTCTGGAAGATTGTGAACTGTATTAATCTCCAAGTGGTAGAATTCAAGGTACTCTTTTCCTTCAGTATACTAATCTGTCTTATTTGAATGTTTTACACTAAGCATGAATTATTTTTATATTGACATAAATAATAAAGCCATTTTCATTTGGGGGAACAAAAACAAGGGTTCACAGTGCTAACATAGCAAAGGAGACAAATTGAGGAGCTTTCTTTGGGAAGCTCACAAACTCAGTAGTCTGACTTCTGAATTTTCTTTTTGAGTCGCAGAGATATGCAGCTGGGTGGCCCCACAATAGACATCAGGGCTGGACCCTCTTGTAAAAAGTAGCATTTCTCCCCAAAGCCCAAGATGGATTCCAAATGTATGTTACTGAATGCAGATCTAAGTAGGAGTTTTAATGTATTAAAGGAGAAAAACGAATCAAGGTTAATTGGTATAAGTAAAGTAGCCTTGGGGGGGGTGGGGAATGTGTGGGTCAGAGGGATCTAGAAAAAGCAACAGAAAGATTGCACTCTCGTGGCTTTTATAATAAGATGAGCCAAGAACTTCACTGGAGATTAAGCAAGTAAACCTGAGACCTTATCAAAGACGGAACCACTCCTGATTGCTCTGGGACTTAATCTTCATGGTACTGATATTATAATAGAATTGCCACATGAAAATGAATTAAACAGCAACTAGGCAGGGAACAGTGATCTCAGCATTAGTTTCATGCATCAGATAAAAGATGAGCTCATGAGGAGAAGAACGGGCTTGAGCTGGGTCTGCTCACTTGGGAATTTATGGGGTACTGCAGCACTGTGGTACCTCCCACTGGCTTAACCATGGTGATAGAAAATAATAAACCAAATGTTTGTGTGTCCAGATTGCCCCAGTCTCCTGCTTCAAGCAAGGGGAGAAAAAGAAAAACAGAAAAAGCAGCCTGGAGGGGGAGGAGAAGGTACAGAATTAAATCACCCCTAGGATTCTGAAAGCTGGGTCAGCAAAACTCCCGGAAACGCCAAGTTTCTGAACTTGTGCTTTAGCTTTCTGCAACCTACAGAGATTTTTCTCTCTTCATTCGCTGTACCTATTGCTTTCTGAGTTCAAGCATCAGCAGGGAGCACTAGTTCATTAAATGATAAGTATGAATCCAAATAGGAGAACAAAAACGTTTACACAATCCAAGGCATCTCTTAACAGGAGTAGATAATGTAGAAAAAACAGGGAGGACGTTCCACTTTGGGGCTGCAAAGTACACTTTCACTTCAGAGTATCTTAGTCACCTTCATCAGTGAGTTGGGAGGAAAAGCTATCTGCTAAGTCTCAAGATGAAAGAGAAATGTTTCTGGAACTTGGGAACGGAATGAGGAAAGTAGGAGGAGGCAGATCAATGTTGAGACAATTGCTTATAATACAACGTCGTGGGGAGCCTGGGTGGCTCAGTGGGTTAAGCCGCTGCCTTCGGCTTAGGTCATGATCCCAGCGTCCTGGGATCGAGTCCCACATCCGGCTCTCTGCTCAGCGGGGAGCCTGCTTCCTCCTCTCTCTCTGCCTGCCTCTCCGTCTACTTGTGATTTGTCTGTCAAATAAATAAATAAAATCTTTAAAAAAATTTAAAAAAAAAATAATACAACGTCGTGACAGATGGGCCCTGTGGCCATCCCTGGGTCACTTCCTGCCTTCTCCTGATATTCCCATTGCTTTATCCTGGATATTCAGCAGGTAGAGGGTTGCAAAGACAGTTACGCCTAAGGCTAATTTTCCTGCTAGAAAAAGTTAGGATTTACTAGGTTCTCTGCTGTGACTTTGAAAATATCTGTGATATAGCGTCAACAGCTGAAATCAAAAGAAGTCTCCAGGTTGGGGGGAAATGAGTGATCAAAAATAGGAGATGAGAAATAGTCACTGTCTTGTTTGCGACCAGTGTTAATTACACAGGGACTTTTATGGTTTGAAAGAATGCTGCATTTCAGAAGGTTCAACTGGTATTAATTACTTCTGTATCTCACAGGGTCTCAGATCCAGAACACCTGAATGCCTCCCGTGAGAAAGCTGCTAGTTCAGCTCTAACTCTCCAGACAACATCAACCTAAAGTGCCCGTGCAGACAAAAATAATTCTGGATCAAGATCGTGATCGTTTTTCCTCATTCTCAAAGTCATCAGAAGAGATCTCTGAGAAGATGCGCAAGGAAATTTGCCACTTGACCATTATCTGCTTGCAGATCCAAAGATCTACCAGATACCTTCCGAAATGAGGTATGTAGGGTATCCGTGCTTGTGGAAAATGCTGGGTGTTAAATGCAACCATTGTAAACTGAATTATTGTTCATTAATCATGGCGGCAAAGTCTGACATCAAAAGACACATAGATCCTGGTTCCTGAGCCAGCAGCAGCAGCATCCAGGGTCTAAATGGAAATGCCATCTCAGGCCCCATCCCAGACCTACTAAATCAGAATCTGCATTTTTAAAATTATTTATTTATTTGACAGAGATCACAAGTAGGCAGAGAGGAAGACAGAGAGAGAGAGAGAGGAGAAAGCAGGCTCCCTGCTGAGCAGAGTCTGATGTGGGACTCGATCTCAGGACCCTGGGATCATGACCTGAGCTGAAGGCAGAAGCTTAACCCACTGAGCCACCCAGGCTCCCAGAATCTGCATTTTAACAAAACCCTCAGGAGCTTTATGTGGGTTGCTAAGTGTGAGAAGCACTACTAAAGGTTCTCTCTTGAGGTAATATTCACCAGGTCCTAATAGGAAACAGGTTGAGAAGTAAATGTTCAGCAGAGCTACAAATACTAACAAGGCAAAAAAAAGTTTTTAGCCAATATTGAAAGCAAGCCAGCAATGCCAGTTTATAAAAGCTAATCGACCCTCACTGAGAGGTCAAAAGGCAGGTGCTACAGGAGAGTGGCTGGAATTATGAAACTGGGTGTTTCAACATGGCCAGTCATACACACTACCCCCTTCCTCTCATGCTGCCAATCTTTCACTAAAATGCCACATGGCTCTTTTGGCAGAATTAGCTCCCAGATTTGCAGTGGGAACTAGACAAGAACATCTTCTCCTTTCTTTCCTTCGAGATGCAGGGTTGGGGGCTAGAGCAGGCAACAGGAAGCATTTTGGAGGGCAATAGTAAGCAAAACAGAAACTGGAAAAGGGGTGCCAGGAAATCAATGCCACTGGGAACACAAAGGCACGAAACTACAAGTGGGGGAGGACAGTGATGCATTGCCAGCTATCTGGGACCAGAGGCAAGAAGTGGTGGGGACTTGATAAGAAACTGAGAGTGGGGTGGGGTGGGTAGCTGCTCTGGATTAAAGCCACTATTTTTGTTTTTATTAGCCAGTGCTGTATCGATGGGCCCAGCTAAAGAACCGGGGGAACATCACAGTTAACATGGGAAAGAACTGATGAAAAGGTTTGAAAGAAGTATGGAGATAAACCAGTCCAGCATCTCTGGACAGGTTGATGGACTTATTTGAAAGGATAGAAGGATGTGACCTTGAAAAGGAGAAGTCAGGGTGGAAGGTTACACAAAGAACTAGACCTCATCAAAAGAGTGAAATAGAGATTTTGCTACCAATATCCTCTCTCTGCTCCTAACTTTCTTCTTTCTGTTCCCTCCACCAGCCTACATTCAAACTTCTGTTTTAGTATCTGTCCAAGCAATTCCTTTAAGCCTGGAGGTGTCAAGCAATAGATTTGGCATCCTCTTTCAAGGAGATTGAACTGTGCATTAGTGAAGATCAAACCACCTCCCAAACCCAAAATTATGTCCCCTGAACTCCTTAAAGCCATGTTAATAGATATCTTTCCAAAGGCCAGATCTGTTTACATGACATTTTGAAGGAATAAGAAAGAGGACCTCCATAACTAGATAGAGGGGTTAAAAGAGATGGATAACTTCAAAATTTCAACCCTGAGTTCTTGAGAAATGGACAAGGTCACTAAGAGACTGGGGGCAAAGGAGATAATGGATTTTTCCTAAATGTAGTGTTGTTTTATCAAAATTCTTTAACAATATTTTAATTTATTTTAGGTCTAGTCTTATATTTCTCTTTCAAACTTCTTAGTCTTCCTTATTAAGATATTTATAATTTTTCCCAGATAATTATCACACCTCCTTTCATTCTCCTTGAAATTCATGCCATTCAGATGCCCACCGGTTACCCCCAGTTGGTTCGAATGCCTTGAATTCCAAGAGAACAGAATTGGCCAGAAACAGACATCCCCGATATTTGAGATCAGAGGGTGAAGGTTGTTTTTTTAAATAATGGTAATTAGAATTCCATTCTCCTTGTGGATACTGTACTTTAACCAATTATACCGAACTATTAATTTGATGGGAGGCGGCAAGAAATACTACTCTCTCATTGTTTTCTGAAAATCTGTCATCTTCATAAGGTTTTGTTTGGCACACACAGATGGTCTTGGTGGCAGTGCGAAACTGAACTCTGCAGCAGGGGACGTACTGGCCAAACGGTACAACTCCCGTTTCATGTGGGCCCTCTACGTTAGTTGTCAAATTAAACATGCTAGTAACATCCATAATTACATGTTGCAAGCAGCTGAGTTGTAGTTTGAAGTGTACTGAAATGCTAATCAGACTTCAGGGAATCCCTGCGAACCATGCATTCAAGCCTCCTCTAGCCTCCGGCTTGGATGCCAGGCATAGGTGCTTTTATAATGCCAACATTTTACCCATAATTTCTAATTGCCCCTGATAGTTTAGAATGCTTCTTGAAGGAAAAATAGCAGAAAGCTAATCCACAGGAGGTCTGGAAAACAATTTTCCAGTATTGCCAAGTTTATTTTATGTTACTGGTGTCTGTGCAGGCCACACCAAACATGGTGGGGTGGGGGGTGTGTAGTTAGACAAAATTTAGACAAAACCTAAGCTATCTTCAAAAATCCATGTACCTCAGCTTTCCATCCAGCCTTTCTGAGACTCCGTTTCAGCCACTCCCCTTCCCAATCCCAACTACTTCCCTTTGTGTCGTCCTCACCTGTCTCCTCTTTTAAGCTTTTAACATATACATGTTTATTGAGCATCTGTTGTGTGCCTGGAACTGTACTGCAAGGACGAATGATTCCTATCCTCAAGGTGATCACAGCAAAAGGAAAGACCCTGATACGTGAAGAAATGATTCTAAAACCTGGGGTAACAGCACTGATGTTGATAAAGCCCATATAGAAATCTGAAGAGGGGAACCCAAACCAGCATGAAGGGTGTGTGTTTTGTGATGTGTGTGCGCATATGTGTGTGCGCACACACCCATGCATGTATCCCCTTATATATGTGTATGTGTGTTCCGCACTGTGGGGGAGATGACAGGCCCTGCCAGTGCCCCCACCCATATCTCCTGGAACACCTTTGCCATTTTCGTGCACATCAGTTTCAGGCTGCTTTCACTCCCAGCAGCCAGCACTGTGTCTCTTTGTTGAAGGACAGTTCTGAGGCTGTCAGAGCCCATATTGCCTGTGTGCATGCACAGGGAGCTGAACTGTCTGGGAATTTAATTCCCCAGAGGCAGCCCTGTGACCAGCAGGTGTGGGGATACAAGTATACCAGCCCCTTGCGCCTGATCAAGATAACTCTGATGTGTACCCTAACTTGTCTCCAAAAGTCCCCTGTGGGATGGAGCCAAAGTTCATCTCCGTGGTGATTTTGCAGACTTCTTGGTCCTCCTTCCCTTCCCAATCCCCCTTCCCTATCCCTCTATTAGTTTTTCCAGGGAACCTACTAATAAATGATCACGACACTTCATCTCTTGGCCTATACCTGGGATGCCTAGATTAAGACAGAAAGAGTAGAGAAGTCCTCCTTGAGGGTCCGTGTAAACCAGGTTCTGAAGGAATGGAAGAATTTAGCAAGATGAAAGAGATAAGCGTTTCACCCCCAAGAGAGGGTAAAAAGGTGGCACCATGGAAGGACTTTGAAGACAACATGAGTGAAAGAATGCACATGGAAAACAGCCTGGAATACACAGGGAACTACATCCACAACCCAGAGCATAAAGTTTTAGCAAAGGACAGGGCAGTAGCAAGTTGGCAAGCATCACATATTCAAGGGTCTGATGCCCTGGGGGTGGTAGAGCCAACTAGCAACCACTTATCAAATATTCAGAAATTTTCTGATCAGGGTGTTGAACTCTGATAACTTGAAAGTGGCCGTGATAGGAGTATTTACACTAAAGAAATTGCAATCACTATGAATCATGGCTTGTTTATTTATTTGTTTATTTATTTATTTTAGAGGCGTAGGGAAGGGGAGAGCAAGAGGGAGAGAGAGAATCTTAATCAGGCTCCACACCCACCACAGAGCTCAATGGCAGGGCTTGAGCTCATGACCCTGAGCCAAAATCAAGAGGCAGATGCTTAACTGGACTGAGCCATCGAGGCACCAGGGTGATTTTGTTTGTTTGTTTGTTTTTAAATAGAACTGGTTTACCAACACACTACTCTGCTATGCAAAGGAGACTGTTTTTTACTACATAGGCAGTAATGGGGAGGCCACTGACTGTTTAAGGGTTGAGTAATATAGTCAGATTTGTATAGCTCTGTAGACTTTAGAGAAGGAAAAGGGCCTGACCCTAGGCAGCAGTAACAGACATGGAGTCTGGGGAATGGAAAGAGGAAGGAGTTGGTCCGATTGGATGCAAGAATTGATAGACAGGTTGACTGGGCAGATGGCTGAGCTAGCCTCCGACAGAGCTGGAGAATACAGAAAGAAAAGTTAATTTGGGCAACAAGTTCATTTCTGGAAATGTTGAATTTCAGAATTCTGAGAGATTAGGCATTCATATATATGGATGTGGAGCATCGGCATGAGGCCCAGACAGATCTGGGAATCTCCACAGCTGCATTCACTTAAGTGAGCTCTGTCTAGGCGCTGCTGGCCAAATCTATTCTCTGCTCCTAGATGAGGCAGTCTCTGTTGCTCAGCCCCTATTCTGTCAGTTTTTACCCACGCTCATAATGCCTTATGCCTCGAGTAGAAAGACACCTCCTCTGAAGGCAGGGCTGCTCTGGCCAACAGGCTCTAGGCGATTCCACCTCTTCTGGATTTATCTCTCTCTCTCTGTCAGGACTTCAAGCAAAGGGTCTTAAGATGTCACCTGGAATGCTATTCATGTGTCCCAGCTTGTCTCCTTAGTTGATGACCCTCCTTCCCCAAATACAAGCTTGGGTCATGGAGTCACACATTTATTTTTCAACTCTCGCCCCACTCGGGTGAATTTTCACACCTGGCGCAACAGAGGGAAGGCAACTTTAGTCTCCCTTCTTCAAGCGAGGAATATGATAACTCCACTGTCTGGAGCATTAACCTCCATCTCCCAAGTACCTAAGCTGTTTCCTTTCTAGGACCTAGGGAATCTAAGGAAAACGTCTCTTGGAGGCTGACCATGACATTTCAGTTTCCTGAGGAAGCTTTGACCTTTACCAACTTCCTTCAGTTCACAACAGGTTATTAACATTTATTCACAGATGTAGATTTCAACCAAATTCCAGAGACATTTCAAGTCATTTTCAAATGAAGTAGCATACTAATACGCTTAATTCCTGTCGGGTCTATCACCTCCAGGCCCCTACCTCAACCGAATAAGAAATTATAAACCAAACACAGACATTTTGAGAATGGATTTTTAAGGCAAGCTTTAGTGCCTGCTTACTCTAAATATATTCATCAAAAGACTTCTGGAAACTGTCATAAATTGATGCTGTTATACTTACATATAAAATTGATCAATTTTCCTAAACTAATAGAGTCCAGACACATTATCATTTGTTAGACTGAATAAAAATGTGAGTTTGCAAAAGTATATAAGTTCAATAATGGTTTCACTGTAAATCTTGAGTTTTATCCTTAATGCTCCTTTTCAGTGTAGCACTGACATTAGGTCAACCAAAGAAAAGCATAAAGGGAAAAATACTCTAAGAAATGCTTTGTAATGTAGAAGGCTTTCATTTAAAAATCCAAAATCCTCTCACTAAGCATATTTATATAAAGAATTTTTCCATTTGAATTTCTACATTGTTTTTAAACATCTAGAGAAAATGTTTTTAAAAATTCAACACCTAGCTAGCTTTCAAATGGTAGACATTATTTACTTTCATCTCCATACTTAGCTCTAAAATAACTGGATTATTTTTTGCCAACATTTCTCAATACTCTTACATGGGAGCTAAGATAAATCAAGGCAGATTTAATCTCAAAGGGTTCTTCTGGCATTTAGAAGTGGTGAGGAGACTTATTTATGAATCATTATCAACATAAATGGAGATTGCTCTTGGGATACAATCACCTACACAGGATTCACTTAGATAAGCATGAAAACGTCAACATATTTGGAGTTTTTCTGTATAAGTATACATTACATTAATTTCTAGACTTGTAATATAAGAAGGTAACTTGGATTGGAACGATTCTCAAAAATATAATAGCTTAATATTTGAACTTGAATGAAAGGAACTTATTGATCAACTACAAACTGATTTTGGCTTTAGCTTAAGAATATTTATTTTAAGTAAGGAATAAATTACTGTTTTATTATCACATTATATATACCAGCTTGATGAAGATGTGAGTCTCCTTTTGTTCAAAAATAAAATGAAAAGTCACAAACCAATCCAGTACATAAGGTGAATCATTTCACATTGGGTAAATTATATCTTATTTTTTCATATGTAGAGAATGTTTGAAGAAAAGTGGTAGCTGTGGCATAGTGAAAAGATCATTGGCTTCAGAGCCAACATAGCTGGACTTGAGGGCTGGCACATTCATTTGTTAAATAAATGGACAAATTAATCTTGCATTTAATTTTGAGCAAGTTTCTTTATATTATCTTTAAATTTTTTATATGTAAAATCTGTGAAGTTTAATATTTATGTTAATATATATAAAGTTTCTGGCATGATGCCTAAAACATAGTAGATGCTCAATAAACAGCAGCTTCCCTGCTTGAACAAAACCATGGCTCCCCATTGCACTCAAATTAATTAGCATGGCTCCAAAGATCTTTCATGATCTGGTGCCTCTTATATCTGATGGCTTTATCTTATAACAAGTCCCTTTTATATACTTTACCAGTGGTCTCCAAAGGAAGGTACACATACACCAGGGGAGATATAATAGACCGTTTTTGTGGCCTACCTGTATCCTTCAGACCTTACTACTTTAGTGTTCACTAGCCAATTCTAAAAGGCAGTGTCTACCCCTCTTTGGGTACTTTCTCCAAAGTTGCAAGTCACTCAGCCCATTCATGCAAAAAGCTGGAAATGAAGATTTATTGCCTCCTTGGAGCAGTCTTCAACCAGTGACTGAAGGTTGTTAAATACCCCAGCTTCATCATCCCTTAGGAGCAACTAGTCTGAGACACCTGTCAAGGACTGTGAAGGTTCTGAGATTTTATCCTGCCTGCAAGGTAGCAGGTTAACCTGCCACAGTTCCCTGGATGCTAACAGAAGACGTGAGTCTATTGGGCCAGAGACAAATGACTTAATGACAGCACAGCAGGCAGCTTGAGCTTCATGTTTCCATTGGTTTCCCTTGATACCCAAATCCCATGGGGGTGATGTGGAGTGTTCTAGGTAGATGCTATGCACAAAATGGGTCTGTGTTGTAGCTGAAGGACCCCCAAGCTTAGGAACCCCCAATCTTGTAAGGGGTTGCTAGCCAGCCTGCCCAACTTTGTCCAAGAGAAAGACATTTTCTTTGTTATCCAGTCAGGAAAAAAATTTGTCCTGTATCCCTGGACTAAGACATTATCTCTATATTCCAAGGCTGTTTAAAATGCAAGCATCCTTGAAGACCTAGAACAGGACAAAAGTTGTTACAAGATGTGTAGAAAATCATGGAGAATTGTCCCAACATCATGCTCTAGATCATCACACTTCTCCAGGAGGACTGAGCTCCATAGTGGAGCTTGATAATGTTCCCTTGATTGGCTTCCTTCCCTCTTCTAATTTCTCCACTCTCTAACACTGTTTTCTGAGATTGCCTTCCAAATAAATGATTCGCAGATACCTGAACAAAATTGGAATGCTACTGGGAAGGAAGAAAAGAGAAAATGGATGATGGATCCATCACCAACAGAACCCACTAAGCCTTACTTAAATTTCTCCTTCAGGTGTTAGAAGCATTTACTTTAGGTATTATAGTTGAGCTATCCTAAGAAAGCAAACAGAACCATCTTGCATTAATTCAAAATACACAGTTTTAATTGAAATGCATCTTCCAGTGTTGCCTGAGCAACTGATTAAATTACCTCATTGGCATAAATTTGTGAGGGAATTCATTTGTCCCAATCATTACCCAGTGAGAGGACCCTGTCAGGGAAGAGAGTAGACTTTATGACATATTCTATTTTATATGTTCAGAATAGAATTCAGTGACCCTGCCATCCCTCAAGAGAAAAGATTTATTTACTCATTCTATACGGTAGGATGTTCTTTATTTTTGAGCCACAGTGGTAGGTTCACTTAAATTGCACCTATGTAAAATCCAGAAACACCATGTTTTTAGCTATAGTTGTAGCCACAACAAAAATAAGGATGCTTTCAGTTTGTTTCCCCAGAAGACATCTACCTTTCTCAACTTCCAGTTTTCAACCCTTTTACAATCTTCAGGTTTAGTCGAGGTGTTCTAAATAGCAAGTTGTCTGGGAAGAGCTTCATGACTGCATCTATAAAATTACTGGAGGATATTGGTCTTCTAGTTCATTCTTTCTCCAAGTGTGGTATCTGAACCAGCAACATCAGCATCACCTGGAGGGAGATCCACAGGTCCCACCCGAGACCTACAAATTTGGAAGCTTTGGCGGTGAGGCTCAGCCTCTCTTTAACAAGTCTTCCAGATGATTCTAAGACACACTCAAGTGTGAGAACCACTGCTTTAGAGTCTACCCCCAAATCCTAATTCCAGTTAGGAATTCCATAGCTTCTAAGTCAAGGAAAACAGGTACCAGCAGCTTGATCATATAAAACCAGCCTTCCATTGTGGAGAGGGTAGATTATCTCAGAGATTATATATTAAAGTCTGT
Source organism: Mustela erminea (assembly GCF_009829155.1). NCBI lineage: Eukaryota > Metazoa > Chordata > Mammalia > Carnivora > Mustelidae > Mustela > Mustela erminea. The sequence goes on along the minus strand of NC_045635.1, from coordinate 16,225,962 downwards.
GAACTAGAACATGGATATTGAATCATCCAGTTTTTACCTACTCCTTTTAGCAAGCACTTCAAGTTGTTTTGTTTTGAGTTTTGCTGTTTTGGGGGGCCTTTTTTATATTTTAGAAAACTGACATTATTCTCATTTCATAAAGTGACATTCACATCTTCAAAAAGGTCTTTCCTGATTAACCCCATTCTGCTTTGATGTGACATTTTACTTTTACTTGATCTCCTTTTAAGATTTGCATATCTGTTTTGCATGGCATTATTCTTCATTCAAGCCACATGCTTTGAAAATCTCTCTGAGTAGGTTACATCCATCTGTCAGGCGAGAGCTCATGGGCACAGACTATGATTTTGTCTCATCTCCTTGGAATTTATTTGGTCTCCCTGCCTATGTAGGTCAATGCTATGCCAACCAAACAGTGATGTGTGTGTGTGTGTGTGTGTGTGTGTGTGTGTGTGTGTGTTGGCACTACAAGTCTTAAAAAAGGAAAGAAAAAGAATGAAGATAAACTATCCAAACTGTCCTTAAGGCATGCATTTAGGATCAAGTTGCTCCAAATTCCCTACCATCTTCACAGTGCCCAGCCCTCATCATCAACAATGAATGAAATACACTTAAGAAGTCAATGAGGCAAATTATCTTCCAACTGACAAGCCAGAAGAAATAGCCAGCTCCTGTGTCGTGACCACACACACCAGTGTCTGAATCATGGCTGCACTGGTGAGGCTAGGGTGACTAAACACCCCAGTCTGCCCAGGCATGAGTGCTTTTCTGGGGTGCAGGCCTTTTAGTGCTGAAACTGGACAATTCCGGGTCACCTTAGCTGAGGCATCTAAGTCAGAGAACAATTACAGTTAGTAGGCACAACTTTCACATCATACTCTCCCCACTACTCAGGCCAACTATCCAAAAAGACAATACCATGGTAAGACTTCCTCAGTCCTCTAATGCCAACACCATCCAGGGTATCCCTGGAAAAAACTGTATAGGGTATAAAATATTCAGCCTCCCCAGCATCCCCATTTTATAGCTTTCCTCACATTGCTGCCCTTCAAGTGGCCCCCAGCTCTCTGAGCCTTCCACCTGCTGCCTCCTTGCCCCCTGCTACCACCAATCTTGCCCACAAGAGATTTCATCCACAGGAAGTTACAAAGACTGATTAACAGAGCAGTGGCTGTCAAACTTCACCACAGATTAAAAACATTCAGGGTGTTTTTTGAAAGCACTAATGCCTGACTCCTACCAAGTAAAATATAGATTTAATTGATCTTGGGCAGATCCAGGCATTGGTATTTTTTTAAAGTTCCCTTGATGACTCTAATCAGCAGCTAGGGTCCAGAACCACTGGTTTGAAACAGGTGTTCTCAAATGTGGCTGTACATTGGAATCACTGGGAAGGGTTAAAAACTGTATCTGGGTCCCACCCCCAGAGACTCTTATTTAACTGGTCTTGGGCATGGTATGGACTTCTGGATTGGTAAAACAAAACAAAACAAAAACTCTCCAGGAGATTCTAATGTGCAGCCAAGTTTGAGAACCACTGATCTGACCTTGCCACTACCCACCAGCCACTCTACCTGGAATCTAACTAGAATGTTGACCCATGTGGGGGTGCCTGGGTTGCTCAGTCAGCTGAGCTCAGAGGCTCTTGATTTTGGCTCAGGTCATGGTCTCAGGGTTGTAGGATCCAGCCCTGCATTGGGCTCCATGCTTGTCCTCTCCCTCTGCTCCTTCCCCTGCTCAAGCTTGCTCTTTCTCTCTCTCTCTCTCTCTCTCTTACTATAAACAAAATTTTAAGAATTCAGACCCATGGGCCCCACTCTAGGCCTCTTGAAACCAAATCTGCAGTTTCACAAGATCCCAGGTAATTCATGCACATGTTAAAGTTTGAGAAGCTCTGGTTTGGAGTGTTACCCTCTCCCAGAGCATTTCACAAGAAACTAGACTCTTAACCAAAAGAATTCTCCTGCAAGAATTTCAGGCATCAGCCAAAAGGTAGAAAAGCATTTTGGTGAAAGGAGGGTTTCCCCAGTCCTCTGAGTCATGTCCCCAGAAGCAGATACCTACTCCTCCTCCTCCTCATAAGAACATTCTGGTATTATTAAATGTCAGCTGCAGATATACATCTGGCTATGAATCAACCAAGAGGGAAACAGACACTGAGGAGGGTTGTCACTGGTCTGTGTGCTTCCTGGAAATGGCCAGCAGAGTTTAGGAACTGGAACCGATATGAAAGTTATCCAGGAGCTCTGTTACTTTAAAAAGAAAGAGGGCACCTGGGTGGCTCAGTGGGTTAAGCCTCTGCCTTTGGCTCAGGTCGTGATCCCAAGGTCCTGGGATCGAGCCCCTCATCGGGCTCTCTGCTCAGTGGGGAGCTTGCTTCCTCCTCTTTCTCTGCCTGCTTCTCTGCCTACTTGTGATCTCTGTCTGTCAAATAAGTAAATAAAATCTTTTTTAAAAAAAAAAGAAAGAAAGAAAGAAAGATAGATAGATAGATAGATTTGAGGAGAATGGGCCCTGTGCCCTATGGAAAGCAAAGTGTATGAGTTCGAGGAGTTGGTAGGGGGTGTGACACAAAAGAATAGCATTATAGAGATGGAAATTAACCCAAATTTGAAATTTTATGTGTATCAGTGGGCAAGTTAGCAAACGCTTCTAACACTAAATACCACAAAGGATACTAAAACAAGAACCAAAGCAGAAAATGGTAGTGACCTTACTTAAATAATGATTAAATATTATTTAATGTAATTCCTTTGTTTCGTGCTGAGCAGTCAGAATTGAAGGGTTTCCAAACGTCTAAACTGCACCTCCATTATAATGCGCTCCCATTCACTCCCTCTCTGTTTGGACATATTCAGAATTACAGCCCATTACCCATATGGACTGGTGAGGGGTGAAAAGGAAGAGGACTGCTCTGAATCATCCCCCCAGTAGCTTTTGTCTAAAAGACCCCATTAAGGAGCAAGGGGTAGCCAAAGTCCTCTACAGAACCAGGAGCTGGGAAGGAGATGTCTACACAACTGGATACACCCTGTTTGGTCTTCTGCAGAGGCCTCCTTCTGGGCCAAGTATACCAATTCTTATACCCAAGATCCAATCACAGGATAGTTAACACAACTCATTCCAGGTTCTTAAGTATCTCAGTAATAGCCAAGAGGAAAAGGCTGCCTCTGAGACAATTGTCAAACAGGAGGCCGACATACTGAATCCCAGCAGTGTGGGCAGTGAGTTTCACAAGGATCAAGAGCAAAATCAACTTTGTATATGCAAGAATCCAAGGGAGAGTAGACACCACACTGGAGCTACCACTGATAACCCATCCATTTAAACTTATCTGAGAAAGCAATACTTCTGACTAGCCCCATCACCTAGGTAGGTACTCAGCAGTTACTATGAATCTTTATAGCAACACAATAATGCAATCATTTTATATTAGCATGGGCATCCCTAGGGAGCTCGTTAGCAATGTACACTCTAGGCCCTACCCCATACCCGATGAATCAGAATCTGCATTTTACCAAAGTCCCTAGGTGATTCATATGTTCGTGGATGTTTAAGAAACACAGATTAAAAAAAAGAAAAAGCAAAAAAAAAAAAAAAGAAGAAAGAAAAAGCAGAAAGAAAGAAAGAAAGAAAGATCTAGAACAGTGAATATCACTTCCAGCTGTGCATTTGAATTACCTAGGGAGGTTCTCAAAGGTTAGCTATCCGGGCCCCACCCTAAACTAATTAAAGCAGCCTTTGGGAGTGGAACGGAGCGGTGCCTCCACCTTGTGTTTTAAAAAGCTCCCCAGTTGGGGTGCCTGGGTGGCTCAGTGGGTTAAAGCCTCTGCCTTGGGCTCAGGTCATTATCCCAGCTCCTAGGATCCAGCCCCACATCGGGCTCTCTGCTCTGCAGGGAGCCTGCTTCCACCTCTCTCTCTGCCTGCCTCTCTGCCTACTTGTGATTGCTGTCAAGTAAATAAATAAAATCTTTTAAAAAAAAAAGCTCCCCAGTTGTCTCTGATAGTCAGTTTTAAAAGCTGCTGATGGGATATGTAGGTGAAGAAGCAGGGCCTGTTTCAAGGTCTGTCTTTGTCCACCCCGTCCCTCCCTCTTCCTCCCTCTCTTCTCTTTCTTCCCATAAAATATTGGCCTCATAAGTATGTTAATTAAATTCACAATTAAAAATTAAAGTGCTTTTCCTTAAGCAGCCACATGGGTATGACATGAACCTGTGTCCCTGCACATTATTGCTTCATGCTCCTTCAGTAGATAGAGACAAAAAAACTGTCTTACTGGCTCTACCCAGAAATCCCCTGTTTCTTCCCTTCTAGAAATATATATTATAACACACAGACACACACACAGACACACACAGACACACACACACACACACAGTCAGCCATAAAAAAGAAATCTTTCATTTTGGGACAACATGGATGGACCTAGAGGGCATTACGCTTACAGAAATAAGTCAAACAGAGAAAGACAAATAACATGATTTTCCTTATATCTGGGATCTAAAAAAACAAAATAAATAAACAAACAAAATGAAACTCATGGATACAGAGAATAGTACGATAGTTGCCAGAGAGGAGGGTTATTGAGGGGTGAGCTGAATGGGCAAAGGGGTTAAGAGGTGCAAAGTTCCCATCATAAAATACCTAAGTAATGGAGACGTAATGTACCGCAAGGTGACTACAGTCAGTAATATCGTTGTGCACATTCAGACTTGCCAAGAGAGTAAATCTTTAAAGATCTCATCACAAGAAAAAAATTGTATGGTAAGGGATGGTGACTAGATTCATTGTGGTGATCATTTCACTGTGTACACAAATATCAAATCATTATATTGTATACCTGAAACTAATAAAATGTTGTATGAAAATTTTTTATATTTAATTTTTTTTCATCATGGTAAGTGTACTTTTTTTTAAATGTATTCACTCTTTTTTTTTCTTTATTTTTTTCTATATTTTTTTAATTTATTTGACAGAGATCACAAGTAGGCAGAGAGGCAGGCAGAGAGAGAGGAGGAAGCAGGCTCCCCGCTGAGCAGAGAGCCTGATGCAGGGCTTGATCCCAGGACCCTGGGATCATGACCTGAGCTGAAGGCAGAGTCTTTAACCCACTGAGCCACCCAAGCGCCCATAAGTGTACTTTTTAATACCCATCCTCAGTTTGTTTTCTACAGTTAAGAATCTCTCTTTTGGTTTGTCTCTTTTTTTTTTTTCTTTGCTCATTTGTTTTGTTTCTTAAATTCCACATATAAATGAGACCCTATGGTATTTGTCTATTTATGACTGACTGACTTCACACAGCATTATATTCCTTACCTCTATCCAAGTTGTTGATTTCCTTCTTTTTATGGCTGAATAATATTCTAACTGTATATAAGCCACTTCTTATTCATCCATTCACCTATTGATGGACACTTGGGCTGCTTCCATAGTTTGGCTATTATAAATAATGCTGCAGTAAACATAGCAGAGCATGTATCCCTTTGAATAAGTGTTTTTTGTATTCTTTGGATAAATACTCAGTGGAAGATTGCTGTATCGTAGGGAACCTCCATACTGTTTTCCACAGTGGGCTGCACCAGTTTGCATTCCCACCAACAGTGCATCTATATTCATGAGAGATATTGGCCTGTAGTTCTTTTCTGTTGTTGTTGTATCTTTATCTGCTTTTGGTCTCAAGGTAATACTGGCCTCACAGAATGAATTTCCTTCCTCTTCTATTTTTTGGAATCCTTTGAGAAGACTATGTATTAACTCTTCTTCAAATGTCTGGTAGAATTCACTTGTGAAACCCTCTGGTCCTGGACTTTTGTTTTCTAGGAATTTTTATTTACTGATTCAATTTCATTGCTAATGACTGGTCTGTTCAAATTCTCTGTCTCTTCCTGCTTTAATTTTGGTAGGCTATATGGTTCTAGAAATTTATCCATTTCTTCTAGGTTGTCCAGTTTGTTGGCATAAAGGTTTTCATAATATTCTGTGACGATCATTTGTATTTCTGCGGTATTTGTTGTTATTTCTCCTCTTTCATTAGTAATTTTGTTTGAGCCCTCTTTCTTTTTTATGAGTCTTGATAGAGGTTTATCAATGTTCTTGAGCTTTTCAAAGAACCAGCTCCAGGTTTCATTGATCTGTTCTATTGGTTTTTAGTTTCTCTATCATTTATTTCTGTTCTAATCTTTATTATTTCATTCCTTTTTCTAGGTTTGGGTTTTGGGTTTTCTTCTTTTTTTAGCTCCTTAGGTAAAAGGTTAAGTTGTTTATTTGAAGTTTTTCTTGTTTCTTGAGGAAGGCATGTGCTCTTCTAAACTTCTGTCTCAGAATTGCATTTGCTTCTTCCCAAAGATTTTGGATAGTTGTGTTTTTATTTTCATTTGTTTCCAAGTAAGTTTTTATTTCTTCTTTAACTTCTTAGTTGACCCATTCATCATTTAATACCATGTTATTTAGCTTCCATGTATTTGTGCTCTTTCCAGATTTTTTCTTATGGCTAAGTCCTAGTTTCATAGCGTTGTGGTCGGAAAAAGGCGCATGGTATGACTTTGGTTTTTTAATTTGTTGAGACTTGTTTTGTGTCCTAACGTGATCTATTCTGGAAATTGTTCCATGTGCACTTGAAAGGAATGTGTGTTCTGCTGTTTTAGGATGGAAAGTTCTGATTACGTCTGTTAAATCCATCTGGTCCAGTGTGTCATTCAAAGCCACTGTTTCCTTGTTGACTTTCTGTTTGGATGCTCTGTCCATCAATGTAAGTGGGGTGATCAAGTCCCCTACTATTATTGTATTCCTCTGAATTATTTATGTTTGTTATTAACTGTTCTGTGTATTTGGGTGCTCCCACACAGGGTGCACAAATATTTACAACTGTTGTATCCTCTTGTGGGATTGTCCCATTTATTATTACATAGTGTCCTTCTTTTCCCTTGTTACAGTCTTTGTTTTAAAGTGCATTTTGTTCAATGGTATTGTTACCCTGGCTTTCTTTTAGCATCCATTTACATGATAGATGCTTCTCCAACCCCTCACTTTCAATCTGTAGGTGTCTTTTGGCCTGAAATAAAACTCTTGTAGGCAGCATATAGATAGGACTTATTTTTTATCCACTCGGTCACTTTTGTCTTTTGAGTGAAACAATTAATCCATTTACATTCAAATTAATTATTGATAGGTATGTATTTATTCCCACTTTGTCTCCTTTTTTTAAGATTTTATTTATTTATTTCACACAGAGAGAGAGAGAAAGAGGGAGAAAGCAAGCACAAGGAGGGGGAACAGCAGGCAGAGGAGAAGCAGACTCCCCTCTGGGCAAGGACCCTGATGCGGGGCTCCATCCCTGGACCCTGGGATCATGACCTGAGCCAAAGGCAGACACTTTACCTACTGAGCCACCCAGGCACTCCCCTGCCCCATTTTGTTACTTGTTTTGTGGTTGTTTCTATAGATTGTCTCTGATCCTTTATTTTTGCTTTTGTGTTTTTTACTTTTCATACTCTTTATGGCCTTCCTTTCCAGTCCCCTTTAATATTTCTTCTGAGGCTGATTTAATGGCCATGAATTCTTTAACTTTTATTTGTCTGAGAAACTCTTTATCTTTCCTCCTATTCTGAATGAACAATAGCCATGCTGGCTAGAATAATTTTGCCTGTAGATTCTTCCCTCTCAGCACTTTGAATATGTCATGCCAGTCTCTTGTGGCCTGCAAAGTTTCTGCTGAAAAATCAGCTAATAGCCTTATGGGGGAGTGGGATTTCCCTTGTATGTGCCTATCTTATTTACCTTTGCTACTTTTGAAATTTTCTTTGTTGCTACTTTTTGCCATTTTAATTATTATGTGACTTGGTGTGGATATCCTTGGGCTGAATTGATCGGGGCGGGGGGGGGGGGTGGGTTCTCTTTGCCTCCTGGATCTAGATATTTGTTTCTTTCCCCAGGTTAGAGAAATTTTGAACTATTTCTTCAAATAAATTTTTGGGCCCTTTATCTCTCCTTCTTCTGAGATCCCTATAATGTGGATGTTAATATATTTGATGAAGTCACTGAGTTCCCTAAGACTATCCTAAATCTGCATACTTTTCTTTCCTCTCCTTTTCTCAGCTTGTTTACTTTCCATTACTCTGTCTTCCAGGTCATTAATTCATTCCTCTTCTGTATCTAGCATGCTATTTATTCCATCAAGTGTATTTTTTATTTCATTTATTGTGTTCTTGATCTCTGATTAGTTCTTTTTTTTATCTCTGTGTTAAAAGATTCCCTGGTGTCCTCCACTCTTTTATCCAGTCCAGTGAGTATCTTCATGATCATTACTTAAAATTCTCCATCAGACATATTACTTATATCTGTTTTGCTTTGGTCTCTTGCTGTGGTTTGGTCCTATTCCTTCATTCAGGAGATGTTTCTCTGTCTCTTCATTTTGTCTGACCTTGTATATCTGTTTCTCTGTGTTAGAAAAGTCAGCTACTTCTCTTGCTCTTAAGATTAATAGGCTTATGAAGAGGAGCTCCTGTAGTGCCCTGCATTACAGTGTCCCTTATTTCCCAGGATCTGTTGCTTCAGGGAGTGTCTTCTAGAGAGTGTGTTGCATGTGCTCTACTGTTGAGTCTTGGCCTCTTCTTCCTTTGGTCCAGTTGTTTGCAGAGTCTCTCTTTGCCTATTGTGGGCAGCAAGGTGTAGGGTGGTCAGCTTGTGAATGGAGACCTGCCCCCATAGCTTTTGGAACTGAGGTCTCACAAAATGCACAAGTCAGGAGATGTGGTGTTGGCAAGGTTTGCACCCCTTCTGGGGAAAGGGCCCAAAGAGCTGGGACTCAGGACAGCATGACTAAGAAGGGCAGATTCACCGAATCACAGGGGCAGGGCTTGGTATAAGCAAGTTAAGAAAGGAGTGTGGCTGCCCCACTGGTTCCCACAGGTGGCCTTTTCTTTCGCTGGAACAGGGAGGGAAATGGTACCTGTCCGCTCCTTTGTTCCTAGAGGAGTCTTCTCATGATGCCTGTCTCTCCTGGCCAGGTTCTGGGATGAGCAAATCACTCTCCGTCCTGTCTGCCCCCTGGTGTTTTCCAAACTACTGGTTCGACACTGTATCTACATGGGCTGTTTTTCAGTTGTCTCTTAAGGGCATGGACTCTGCTTCCTAAGGCCTTCCAGGCTCTCCCAGAGCAGAGCTGACTGATTTTTAAAATTCCAGGGTTTTCGTCCTCCTGGTTTTAAGAACTCATGGAATTCAGCCCCCTCACTTTGAAAGGCAAATATTATAGAGAATCATCCTCCTCATTCATGGGCTACCCAGTATGAAATTCTGTTTTCCACCTTTTCTACACCACAGTCTCCCACCCACCATGGATAGCCATAGTCTGTTCTGCTCCCAGGCTCCATCTTCACCCTTCCTACCTTCTTCAGTGTGGCCTCTTCCCCGTCTTTAGTTGTGAAGTTTGTTCCGCCAGTTTTGGGACCATTCCTGGTTTATTTATGCTGGTATGAATGTTATCTAGTTGTATCTATGGGATGAGGCAAACTTAGGGTGATCCTACTCTGTCATCTTCCCTGTTACGTGGCAATTATACCTCAAAAAAACTAAGAGTTATGCTGCCAGAAGCTAAGGAACTACCAGAAGCTAGGAGAGAAGCCCTAGAACAAATCCTTCCCTAGCACTGTCCCAGGAAGCATGGCTCTGCCAACACCTTGATCTTAGACTTGCAGTCTTCAGACAATAAATTCCTGTTGAAGCCACCCAGTTTGTGGTACATTGTTATAGCAGCCCTAGTAAATGAATACATATTTATAATTATTTTTGGCAGCCTCATTCCTGACAACCATGCAGTTAACTTAGTGGTATGACTAAATAAATGATAGGAATAGAACCAGGGGAGGCACTCAAACTGGAAACATTCTGTCACATGTCCACACAGGAATTATGGGGTTATATTTCTGGCAAATCATCACCTTCAAAAAGCTTACACCTCCTGTTTTGGTCAACCTCTATGCACAGTATTGACTACCCTATAGGTTTTCAATAAATCTGTATTGGCTACCTGCACAGCCATGCCCACAGCAATTGCAAAAAACTGAACAAGAAGCCAGGATAGGGACTGTGTAAGAATGACTCAAGCTACAAGTTGCTGTCAATTAAAAGTATGAGTAAAGGTACAGCAAAATCATGTTCATATACTCCCCACCTTTTGGTGTTATTATATAATCATAAACTTTTAGACCATACTTCCAAAATATTTTGTTACAGTCCTACAAAAGCTTCAGGTGAACCCAGGTCCAAGCAATTTAACCACAATTATTCTGTGGTGAATTAAGCTCCTTGGAGATTTGTTTGTGATAAGTCAAAAGAATATAATTTTACAGCCATTTATGCCTACCTGCCAGAATTCATTCTTTTATGTGCTTTAATAATAAATTAAAATTATTTTAAAAGCTATTTGAGCTACCCATTTTTAAATGACAACTAGCTAACAATCCTCTCTAGAGACAGCATTCTCCAGGCTCCCATGAAAACATCTGTGAAGACAGAATATATATACACACTCAATCCTTGCTTCGTTGTTTTCTCCCCTTTTTCCTAGCCTGCTTCCCTCACTTCCTTTCTATATAAATTGTATAAAGAACCATCCCTGTCACAGTTCAATAATTCCTGTTAAGAACAATCTACAGTGAGCATATATTATTTTAATGATACTTGCATTTCAAAAGTTAAGGTTTATCTTTTCAGAAAGGATAGAGCAGCAAATATGGAAGGCAAGAGGATAGACAGACACAAAAGTACCCCTGAAGTAATAATAATAAGTACTGGCTAGACCTAAACTGTCCTCTTTGTCTTATTAAAATTCAAAAATTCATGAATATCTAAAGGACTTGTATTAACAACTCGTGTTTAAATTTTAATTGAATTAACAGTGAAAAAAACAGTTCATTCCCACCACCCCAAATAGTTGTTTTTAATAAATATCAATTCACTGATTGTTTTCACAATTCCAAAACATAAAAACTACATAAAGTTGTTGAAGATAACAGCAGCCCAGTAGGATGTGTTCGAGAAGCTGCTCCTCAGGTCTTCCCATGTTGTTTTTCTGGCTTTTGCCAAAGTCACTAGGGAGATTGCCCTGTCATCTCAGCAGCAGCCAGGGTCTCGTAAGATTTTAATTTTAAAACACCTGTATGGAAAAGAATAAAATAAAATCCAGACACCTTAATTAGGTTTACATTTGCAAAACTCCCTTGTTAGTTTTCCATTTAAGAACTTTGTGAAAATATTTTTAGTCATGTACAAAATGAAAAGAACTAGGAGGGTAATTAGCATGAAATTCCAGTTTGTCTCTAGGTTGAATACAAGGTGACTTGATCTAAAGCAATTCAAAAGAAGGTCATCCAGTGTTATGCAGGCTGTCTTTATCAGACATTCTGTCCTATATTTCTGTCATTCTATTTCCAAAAGATATTTTATAAAACAATCATAAAAGGGTGGTATCTAAGGAAACAATATTGCATCTGTTTTTAAAAATATGAGAATGAGCAAACTGATTTCAATTAGTTTGGAGAACAAATGCATTGAAATTATATTTGCTTAAGTTTGACTTTAGGGGGACACCTAGGTGGCTCAGTCAGTTAAGCATCTGCCTTTGGCTCAGGTCATGGTCCCAGGGTCCTGGGATCAACTCCCACATCGGGCTCCCTGCTCAGCAGAGAGTAAGCTTCTCCTTCTGCCTGCCATTCCCCCTGCTTGTGCGCTCTCTCTCCAACAAATAAATAAATAAAATCTTTTTTAAAAAGTTTGACTTTAGAACCATGTATATATATATTCTATAAAACAAAATTAAATTTAAAAGCAATTCTTTTAAAATTTTCAAAAGTAAAATGACATGAATGAACATAACTATGTACCGAATTGGTATTATAACTGAACAACAAAAAAAAACTATTTCAAGTAAATTTAAGGCACAATAATCTGATTCTACATCCTTAGCTAGATAGAGCTTAATGCCCCCCCCCAAAAAAACTAGTTAAATTCAAATTTCAGATAAGCAACATATCATTTGTAGAATCTGTCCCAAATATTGGATCGAACATACATACACTAAAAATACTTATACTAATGTAAATAATCATTGTTTTTCTGAATTTCCAATGTAACTGGGCATCCTGTTTATTTATCTTGCAACCTACCAACATTGGGGGAATCTGGGTAAAGGATATGCAGGATTTCTCTGCACCACTTTTGCAACTCCTGTGAATCTATAAAGATTTCAATTTTTTTTTAATTTAGAGAATAGATTTTGAGAAATAGTTAATTCATGAAATGGAAATCTACATCTCTCAAACTACCTATAGCTGAAAAAAATGATACCTAGAATATTTTTTTAAAGAGTAAATACAAAGAGACACTAGTCCCAGGGTAAGACCTGACATGAAATTATTTAACATAAAGGTAAGATGAACTGTGGGCTTAAGAAGCTGTTATTTACAGGTGAATGTGCCACTGCTAGCTAACTGAGAAAGTAGGGAGAGAGAAAGAAGTCATTTCTCTGTCCATGGTGCTAAATTAACAATAAAGAAAACTTTATTTCAATCCAATACAAATATATCTTAGTTTAAATCACACCTTACATCATTGTGAAAAGCATGAATTGATCATTTTTTTTCCTGTAGAAAATCCTACAGACCTAAATTGCATAAAAGCCAGTAACAGCAGAAAGTGAAAGTTGGGAATATAAAAAAAAAATCTCTTCCAGAAAAACAAACACTGTTTCTTATCATTGATACAGTTTTTTCTTTAATTGAGGAATTGTTTTTACAGAATATCAGGCTGTTTACTCTGAGTCATTTTGACACCAACCTGAAGTAGAGAAGAAAAAATAGCAATGCCCTCCTTCCTAATCTCAGTCACATTTTCAATTTGTGAAAAAAAAAATGAAGAATTGACTTTCTTTTTCGAGGGTTTGGGGGAGGGAGATAAGGTAAGAAGGAGAGAGTACTATGAGAGTGGACAAAAATATCACAGCACCAGAACACATGGTGAGTGGGTAGAGTGGGAGAACACTACAGAAATGGATATGTATGACCTCACCCTGAGCATCCCTAAAATATCATGTAAAATTGGAAGGATTAACAGCTTATTCAACACTGTGTGTACAGATGCACAGAGCAGACCAAGAGCTCAGTAATCATTCCCTGCCTGTCAGATTCTTCATTGAAAACTGGTGCTTAAAATTTAAGATAGTTTTGCTCAGATAATTAAGAATATGTTTTTAAAGTATATGTTCCACCTAGCAATATGCCTTAAACAGGTTTCTCCTCTAGAAACCAGTGTAACCAAATCCCCCATATATGGGTACTACTTTGCAGAAAACCAGCAGAGAGGGAAAGAGTCAACAGCTTTCATGGTGAACATCATGCAAAAATTTAAACCATAAAAGTTTATGGTAAATAACACACACCTCAGCTACAAAAACCTTATACTCAATTTGGAGAGAAGAGAAAACCATACAAAATTTAAAACTTCATTTAAGAAATTTGAGATTTGAGGGGCGCCTGGGTGGTTCAGTGGGTTGGGCCGCTGCCTTCGGCTCGGGTCATGATCTCAGCGTCCTGGGATCGAGTCCCACATCAGGCTCTCTGCTCAGTGCAGAGCCTGCTTCTCTCTCTGCCTCTCTACCTGCTTGTGATCTCTGTCTCTCTCTCTCTCTCTCTCTCTCTCTCTGTCAAATAAATAAATAAATAAAATCTTATTAAAAAAAAAAAGAAAGTTGACATCTTCATGAACATTTGCTCTATACTTTCAAATGTACATAACAATTCTACATGCTGCATTTGATCTGCACAGTAGCCCTGTGAGGTAAGGGATTTTTTTAACCCCTGAAACCTATGGTAATTCAGCTCTGGAGAAGAAACCAACACATTCTTAAACAATTCTTCGAACTGGTGTTAAATGATTTAATCTGCTGACTTATAGGGGCATGGAAAGTAATTGACTTCTTTGGGGGCATATTCATATACCCAAAATTAAATTGCCAAATCTGTGATTATATATTAGATGCTCAATAAATGCCACTGAAGACAAGTTGCATCATGCATTAACAAATGTTACCTTTAAGGAAACTGTGAGAATAGCATATCCTTCCCTGTGATACCTACTGCACTAGCCCAGTGCTTGATACAGTTAGGCATTCAGTGTACAGAATTAAACCAAACTGGTAGGAGACTGACCCTACTAATAGTGTTTACTATATGCCAGATAAAGTTCTAAGTACTCTGCATTTCTTGCTCCATCTAAATCTCATGACAGTTTTATGAGGCATGGGCTATTGTTATGCCCCTTTTTTCAGGAAAAGCAAAGTAACCTCAGGGAGGCTAAGTAATCTGTCCAAAGTAACACAGGTATTAAGAGCTTAGGGTCTTTTCATTATTCACCCAGTAGACCATAAAGCTAATAGTCACTTCAGAAATTTGGAGACAGAGATTGCCTCAAGCTCAGATGGTCAGAAAAAAATAGAAAACAGGTCATCAAAGTACCTGTCAAACTTGATAAAGTGAGAAGAGGACACTCCAAGAGAGTGAGTGAGGCAGAATGAAAAATCACACAATGAATATGTATTAGAGTCAGTAACATCAGCAACTGTAACAAACCCCAAAAGCTTAATGACTTATTAAGTTGATTTCTTGCTCATGTGAAGTCTAAAGAGTGCGTTTTTAGGAATAAGATTTCCTTCCACATTGTCTTCAGAAACCCAGACTCCTTTCATCTCATGGGTATACCAGCTCCAAAATCTTGGCAGGTACTGTTGGATCCTGAGCACCTTTCTGGAATGCAAGGAAAAAGAGAACATAGAGAAGCATTCTAGAAGTTTTTAGAGGTCAAGCCTGGAAGTTGCTCATTTGACTTCTATTTTTTTAAGTTTTTATTTAAATTCTAATTAGGTAACAGACAATGTAATATTAGTTTCAGGTATATAATTTGGTACTTCAACATTGCCATACAACACCCACTCCTCATAAGTGCCCTCCTTAATCCCCATCATCTATTTAACCCATCCCCGCCCCCTCCCCTCTGGTAACCATCAGTTTGTTTTCTAGGGTTGAGAGTCTGTTTCTTGGTTTGCCTCTCTTTTTTTCCCCTTTGATAATTTGCTTTATTTCCTAAATTCCACATATAAGTAGAAATCATATGGTATTTGCCTTTCTATGACTGACTTATTTTGCCTAGGATAATACTCTCTTGTTCCATCCATGCAAATGGCAAGATTTCGTTCTTTTTTATGGCTGAGTAATATTCCAGTGTGTGTGTATGTGTGTGTGTGTGTGTCCCACATCTTCTTTATCCATTCATCACTTCTACTCTTATTCCGCTGGCCTAAATTCAATGCCATGGCCACATACAGCTGCAAGGGAGACTTAGGAGAAGTATTCCTGGGAAGATGAGAAGGCGTAGCAATCTCAACTACATTATGCAAACTGGACTTTCCTCCATGTCCCACAGAATGCTCTATTCACTTCTTACAGTCTGATCTAGTCTTAGATGTCATTTATCACTGACCATAACAATAAGAGTTAACTGAAAGGAAACCAATCAAACATAATACTCACTCTAGAGTTAGCAACCACCTACAATCTGTTCCATGAATATCTACCTTCTTCCAGGACTGTGTTCTCATTTGGAGAAAATGTGACAATTTTAGCAATATAATGGACACACAAAAATTACCTAGCCAAAGTAACTATGCACAACACCCAAGAGAAAAAAAAGGCAGGAAAAGAAAAAGTAATGGGCACATGGGATATAACTACAAAAAAGAGAATGTCATTTAGGTTTATGAAAGGAGAGGAGAATGGAAGAACTAAAAGACAATATGCTAGATGTGTATGGAGCACATATGGAGTGAACATGCAAACAAATATTTCATTCGAGGGAGAAATGGGAAAAATTAGGAAAGAAGAGAGACAAGGGTTAAAGACAAGATTCACCTGTCACCCTAAAAACAAAGTCAAGAGACCACCTAATACAAATATACTGACAAAGACACTTGAATTAGTGTTTTACGAAAAATACTGCTCAAATGGAGAATGCAAATTCTTCCATTCCTCCATACTGTTGCCCATCCCCAGGATTGCTCTGAGGCAATCCAACAAACTTCAAATAGATAATGACACTAAGGCTACAAAAGCCAAAACTGGTGTCTATATCTGTTTACCTCATTTCTTCCTCTCCCATTCACTGTTTCACAAAGTGGTTTCTTTCCCCACCACATCACTGGAACCACTCCAGCCAAATTCAACAACCGGCTCCATCTTACCAGAGCCAATGGTCCCCTCTCTGTCCTCAAATCTAATGTCCTCCCAGCTACACTGAACACAGTTGATCACTCCCTCCTTTTTGAATAATTTTTTTGTGGTTTCAGCGACCGAACTGGTTCCTCCTTCACCAACTAATCTCTGGAAGTTTATAAGCCCCAGAATCCTCTTCTCTGTCTTACATCAGTGGGCTCATTCGGTCCAATAGCTTTAAATATCATTGATATTTTAATACTCCTAAAGTGTATCTCCTGCTAACGTTCCAATATCCCCTTGGAAATCAGATAGGCTGCTCTAAAAGGTCCTCTAAATTACTGACTTAGACCAAAAATCCCTAAGATTCTCCCTCTACAAAATCCCTTTCTCCATCTGTCTTTCTCATTTTGGTAGATGGCACCATCAGTCATGCCAAACCTTAGGATCACCTAAGTTTCTTTTCTCTCCTTCAAACCCCCCAGCCAATCTGACAACTTCTACTTCCAACCCTACCTCTAAAACATCCCAAATCTCTCCATCAACATTGCTCCCCATGGTCCATGCCATCATCACCTCTTATGATGAACATTTCCTAAAAGATCTCCCTTCTAACATTCTGGGCCTCTTCTAAAAATTCAGAAGTCAGAGTAATCTTTAAACCATAAATCAAACAATGTATTGCTATCATTAAAAGCCCTCTCATGATTTCCCATTGTTCTTAAACTCTAAAGTCCTAAGTATCACTGAAAAGTATCTACCTCCGTAAAGTCATTTAATGAAACCCTGCCCCACTTTGCCATGTTCCTGTCACACTAGCCTTCTTGTATTCCTCAACCACACCAAGTCCCCACCTCTTCTAAACTAGCTTTTATTACACTCTGCCTTGGTATCCTGTTTATTTCATTCTTAGTACTTATGGTAAACTTAATTATCTAATTTACATATTAGTTTCCTTATTTATTATTTGTCTCTTTCTCTAAACCATAAGATTCAAAAGGCAGAAGCTATATCTTGGTTGTTCATTGCTCTATCTTTAATGTCTAGCACCAATAGCTTACAGAAATGGTCCTTGGTTAAAAAAAAATCGTTAAATGAATGAATTAAAGGAAGAAATGTGTCTCCTTTGCCACCTGAATCTTCCACCAGTACCATCTTCTGACCAAGGTTTGAAATCTGCTGAGATGTGATCAGGGAAAATAGCACAATAGAATTCTGAATCGCTGTTATGCAGTGGTGATGCAAATAAAAGTTTAAATACAGCTGTTTTGGTGTGGGGAGGGGGTATGGGAGGGGAACTGGAAGGAAGCAGAAAATTGTTGTTATGTGCCTCTGGGGCTCAGGGAAGCCAGAGGGGGTGAGGCATGGAAATCACAAGGTAAAAGTTTCAGAACCACCACTCTTGGCTTTCACTTTCCAGCCCACAATAACTACCAAAGTACAGTCATTCTATTTCCAGGTTTCTATTTCTAAGCTGTAAGAATAGAGCAAATTTTAGAGTATTACAGACTTTCACGGGGGAAAAAAAAAGATTACCTAAAAATATTTTCACCTTTGCCAAGAACTGCTTCCAAACACAAACCTTAGCTTGTCACACCTGCCCCATTTCCCCCTTTTTCCTTCCTTGCTACTACCTATTCCCCTCACCATGCCAGATACATCTGCTACCATTAAGAATTAGCTAACATGTCCCAAGTAATTTGAGCTTTTCAAATGGAAAGCATTCCAGAAATAAAAATAAGGTGTTAAATAGTTACAAGTCGTTTCTACCAGAATTATTGTTGAGACTTTCCATTTTTCTATTTTTAAGTCTTCACCCTTATGTTTTACCGAAGATAATGCCAAAGCATGTGATATTTCACCATATGATTAGTTCTCAAATAAGGGACACAAAGCTAGTATTAGCTGAAGCCACATTTCCTATTTTCTCTTTAAAATATGCACCAGCCTAAAAGAAGAATAAAAATTTACCCTCTGGAATTTGAGAAACAAGAGAGGATCACAGGGGAAGGGAGGGGGAAATGAAACAAGATGAAACCAGAGGAGACAAACCATAAGAGACTCTTAACAAACTGGGGGCTGCTGGAGGGGAGAGGGTGAGAGGGATGGGGTGACTGGGCGGTGGGCATTGGGGAGGGTCTGTGCTATGGGGAGTGCTGTGAATTGTGTAAGCCTGATGATCCACAGACCTGTACCCCTGAAACAAATAATGCATTATAGGTTAATTTTTTTTTTTAATTTCCCTTTGTCCAAAGTCTGACAAGTTGGATTCAAGCTCTCTTCAGTGTACAGGTTTCAGATATTAGATTTAAGTTTTCTTTAATACCAGATTGATTTTTTAGAGAAGTTTTAGGTTTACATAGAAAGTGAAGAGCAAATAGTACGGAGTTCCCAAGTACCTCTTCCTTCTACCCCAACATGGCCCGCCTCCCTCTTTCCCCTATTGTTAACATGTTGCATGAGCAAGGTATATTGGTTAAAGTTAAAATTGATCAAACCAAGTTGACACACTATAAATTTTCATTCAGCTGACATTTATGAAGTACCTACTATGTGCCAGGTAGAGTGGTAAATGCTTGCACACTCACTCATTATTTAATCTTCATAACCATCATCCCAGTGAGAGATTGTCCCATTTTAGAGATGGAAAGTTTGTGAATTAGACTTTAACTTGACCATGTTTGTAAGGACCGTGGCCAGCGACAGATAGACAAATAAATAAAAATAAAGACCATGACAGTTGTCGTGTGCTTATCATATGTGGCAGGCAGAATAATGACCCCCCTAAAATGCCCACATCTTAATCCCTGGAACCTCTGAATGTGTTGCCTGAATGGTAAAAGAGACTTTCCAGATGTGACTGATTAAAGAATATTCTAGACTATCCAAGTGGGTCCAGTATAACCCTAAGGGCCCTTATATAAAAGAGAGGCAGGGAAGACCATCGGAGTAAGAGATGTGATGATGGGAGGAAAGATCGCTGTGATATAATGGCCAAAGGGGGGCCACAGCCAAAGAAAGAAGGAAACCTCTAGAATCTGAAAAAGGCAAGGAAACAGATTCTCCCCTAGAGCTTCCAGAAAGAATGCAACCCTGCCAACAACTTAATATTATTCACTGAGACCCATTCTAGACTTCTGACATCCAGAACTGTGTGTCTGAAGCCGCCAAGTCTGTAGTAAGTTTTTATAGCAGCAATACAGAGCTGGTATATTGTATACCCTTTAAACATCTACAAGTGCTGTTATGTTTAAGTATGGTATGTGTCATGTTTGCTTCCACATCTTCAGCATCCGCCACAGTGCCTGTTGTTTGTAGTGGTTATTAATGATAATTTAAATCCCACAGAAAGCATAACAGTAATTCAAACCATATCTGACATCATTCATTTTCATGACAAAAGAAGAAATTGAACTATTATTACTCGAATCAATTAAGCTGTTTTCTTTAATCACCTATGTAAGTACTTCTACCACTTTTTCCGAAACTGGAGATTCGTAACATCTTTTATTTTTCAAAAGTCAGATGATTTAGTATATGTGCTGCCGAAGCGAGCACTCAAAAGTCAGATGATTTAGCTGGGATTAGAAACTGATAGATTCCAAGATGTTAGCAGGCCTTTCTCAAATCTCTTCCAGTTCCGTCCTTCGGTTAAGCTAACTCATCAGAAAACCTAGGTGTTTAGCCTACTTTCCCCTCACTCGAGAACTGTCTTTACCAAACAGTATTTTAACACTAAACATTGGCTTTCACTGAGGGCCAAGAAGAGAGAACTCCAGAAATCCTAGTACTTTTTCTGGTAAAGCACTTAAACAAATGTTTCCAATGTTACTAAAAACCCCTAACACAAAGAACTCAGTCAACAGTCTCTCTAGGGTGTCCTCATAAAGATGTTGTTGGTTTCTCTAGAGAAGCTGCGTCGATTATAACCGGAGAAAATGCAAGTTACAAAGACTGTTCAGTTTCTCTCAATCTTTTCCCCCTAGCTGCCAAGTAGGTAGAATCTGTGGCTTCTTAGAGTGAGGAGCTCTGGCTTGAGTTTTTCTCCATTTGAAAATTATTTTTATTTTGTGGTCCTTGGTTTATAATATCACCTGCGCTGCCTCAAAGCAGTTTTGAAAGTTGGAATAATGAACATGAATCCACAAATAATATGTTGAGCCACGTTCTACCTTTAGTATTTATTACTGTCCTGATGAACATAAGGGTTTCAGGAGACATGCTTGCAAAATGCTGTGCAACGATCAACTAGCAAACCCCTACACACCTGCAGAGGGGACCATTTGCTGTTCAAAATCCTGGGGCTAAGCACGGAGAAGATGACTTCTACACAGTACGAAAGACTTTTTCAGGTAACACTCAACCCAGAAGATGTCCATTTTCTGCTGCAGAGCAGGACAGGTTGAAAAATATTTGGGAAGAACCATGGAGATCTCATAAGAACAAATGCTTGAAACAAAATCAAGGATTCTGTCCCTTAAAGTTTGGACTTTGATCAATTCAGCCAGGAGCTGAGAGATCTCCAGAGTTTTAACATCAGGTCGGGTAGGAGGCACTGACCAGTCTGTAATGTCATTACAGGACAGACAGTGAGGGATAGTAATTAGCCAGTTGTATAAAAGGAGGCAACCAAACACACAGAAATCTGAGACATTTCAAGTGGCCATTCATACATGAGGGCCTCACTGAGTCTCCTGAGATGAGACAGCCCAGGCAGGAACCTCAGCCGCGAATCACTCTTTCAGTCACCCTTGTTCTTGTAGCCCCAACTCATTTTGGCCCAAGAAACATTTCTCTGATGCCTCTTTGGTGCTAAATACTGCCGTAGGCACCTGGAAATAAAAAAGATGAATGATTGACATTGGGGAGGGTATGTGCTTTGGTGAGTGCTGTGAAGTGTGTAAACCTGGCGATTCACAGACCTGTACCCCTGGGGATAAAAATATATGTTTATAAAAAATAAAAAATTAAAAAAAAAAGATGAATGATACATGGTCTGGGCCCACAACAGTCTTGCATTCTAGCAAAGCAAACAGACATAGGAACAAATAATTATAAGGTTGCATGAGAGTTACAGTTAAAATAGTGTGTATGAGATCATATGATAGTTGTCTTTCTCTGCTTGACTTATTTCGCTAAGCATGATACGCTCTAGTTCCATCCATGTTGTCGCAAATGGCAAGATTTCATTTCTTTTGATGGCTGCATAGTATTCCATTGTGTATATATACCACATCTTCTTGATCCATTCATCTGTTGATGGACATCTAGGTTCTTTCCATAGTTTGGCTATTGTGGACATTGCTGCTATAAACATTCGGGTGCATGTGCCCCTTTGGATCACTACGTTTGTATCCTTAGGGTAAATACCCAATAGTGCAATTGCTGGGTCATAGGGCAGTTCTATTTTCAACATTTTGAGGAACCTCCATGCTGTTTTCCAGAGTGGCTGCACCAGCTTGCATTCCCACCAACAGTGTAGGAGCTTAAGTGGGTAGGAGAAGAATAAAGGAAACAAGATGGGATTGGGAGGGAGACAAACCATAAGTGACTTTTAATCTCACAAAACAAACTGAGGTTTGCTGGGGGGAGGGGGTTTGGGAGAAGGGGGTGGGATTATGAACATTGGGGAGGGTATGTGCTTTGGTGAGTGCTGTGAAGTGTGTAAACCTGGTGATTCACAGACCTGTACCCCTGGGGATAGAGTATTATGCCTCCATCAGAAAGGATGAATACCCAACTTTTGTAGCAACATGGACCGGACTGGAAGAGATTATGCTGAGTGAAATAAGTCAAGCAGAGAGAGTCAATTATCATATGGTTTCACTTATTTGTGGAGCATAACAAATAGCATGGAGGACATGGGGACTTAGAGTGGAGAAGGGAGTTGGGGGAAATTGGAAGGGGAGGTGAACCATGAGAGACTATGGACTCTGAAAAACAATCTGAGGGTTTTGAAGGGACGGGGGGTGGGAGGTTGGGGTACCAGGTGGTGGGTATTATAGAGGGCACGGATTGCATGGAGCACGGGGTGTGGTGCAAAAATAATGAATACTGTTATGCTGGAAATAAAAAAATAATAATAAATTAAATATTAAAAAAAAAAAAGAAAAAAAAATAGTGTGTATGAAATAAGAGGCCAAACACAAAGAGAGTCTGAGGATGGAGATAAAATAGAACTCAGGTTATGAAGGAAAGAGACTGTTTTTGAGGTGGGAGGGGTGGCGAAGGGGGCAGGGACAGAAGAGAACAGCAGGCAGAGGGCAAAATATAGGAAACTCATGGAAGCATAAAACAGGTACAGGGAGAAAAAGCGAAAATAAAGGAAGGAGTGGGGAGTAGGTAGAGATTAGGATATAATAAAGGTTTCTGGGGAGAGACAAGGTACAATCAGGCTTCTACTCTTTAAAGTTTCCTCTGGAGCAATAGCTGACTAGATCGTTTTGCACCAACAATCCCGCTGAAAACAATTAGAAAAGCTTGGCAGGTGGGCAGTGGGGAATGATTTGAAAAACAAACGAACAAACAAACCTAAGCTTGAATGAGTCAAAAGGACTACTAAGGCAGCGAGGATCTGCGGAGTCAGGATCCAGAAGATGGTGGAAGCCAAGAGACTTGAGAAGGGCATTTGGGAATACGTTCCCCTCTACCCAAGGCGATTGTCAATTACAGTCCTGAAAGCAGCAACCGAGAGGCTGAAAAGCCAAGCATACCAGAGCGTAAGGGGGCAGAATTTGGCCCAGAAAAAGGGGCCCAGCAAATATCTCAACTGCCAGTCAGGACCACAAAGGGCTACACCGTAGGAGGAAGGATGAACTGGAAATAAAACAGCGCTCGAAAAGATTAAAACACGGCTTTAAGTCACTTCGATTCCTAACTGGGAAAAGGTGATCATCCTCAAACCTAGTTACCTAACAAATGTGAAAATAAATCCTTTCTGGAGCCAGTTTGTATGATGTACAGCATCAAAACATCCAGAACATTTTTAGTGCAGATATGTGGCTCTCTATCAGAAATAATCAGACAGGGGTGTCTAGGTGGCTCTGTCCGTTGCGTGTCTGCCTTTGGCTCAGGTCATGATCCCGGGGTCCTGGGATCGAGCCCCGTGTTGGGTTCTCTCCTTGGCAGGGAGTCTGCTTCTCCCCCTCCCTCTGTGATCCCTCTCACTCTTGTTCTCTCTCAAATAAATAAAGAAAATCATTAAAAAAAGAAAATTTGAAAAAAATAATCAGACATTTAAGGAGATAAGATATAACTGAAAATCATGATTTTTAACAAAGACAGAAAAAGACCCACAGGGAATCCAGAGTTCTAAGACACAGATTTTGAAATGACCCAGATAACATGTTTAAGAAATCAAATTACAAATGGAAAATTTGGGCAGAAAACTGGAAACTAGAGAAAAGAAACTATATACTACACTCTGCATAAATTGGACTACATTACAATGAAGAGCTTGTGTGGTATTAAAAAAGAGAAGAGAAATCCCACATAACAGGGGAAAATATTTTCAACATGTATAAATGGGAAGGATTTATACCCAGAGTATATTGTTAAAGGAAGAAGAAACTCCAAGGAAGGGTGAAGGGGAGAAAGAAAGAAAGAGAAATAGAGAAAAATGATCCAATGAAAAATGGGCCAAAAGATTTAAATTAGCATTTCTAAGAAGTAGATATTCAAATAGGCAATAAACATAAAAATGTACTCAGTTGTACTGGTCAGGAAAATACAAGTTAAAACCCCAGTGAGATACAGCTACATACCTAATAAAAGGGCTGAAGTTTAAAAGACTAACAATATCAAGTATTGGCAAAAATGTGAGTAACTGAAACTCTCATACATTGCTGGCAAAAATATCAATTGGAACAGTGACTTTGGGAAACTATTTGGTATCTACTGTTGCTAAATATATGTATTCCTATAACCCAGAGCTCTCACCTTTAGGTATATAACCAACGGAAATGTGCATGTATGTGCATCAAAAGACATCTCAAGAATAGTTATAATAGCTGTTTTTTAATCACCAAAAACTGGAAATAACCCAAATATTCATCAGCTTTAGAAGGATAAACTGTACTGTGCTCATACAGTGGAATCCAATACAGTAATAGGAAATTAGTAAACTACATCTACCCAAGTGACATAGATAAATCTCACAAACATAATGTCTAATGAAAGAAACCAGACAGAAAAGAAGAGTCTGTATTGTTTGGTCCCATTTATTTGAAGTTCAGAAATGGGCAAAACGAATCCAAGGTTTAAAAAATTGGTTGGGATACTGGCCACCTTGACAAGAGGACAAAGTGAACGGGGGGAAGGGGGTGTCATGTGGGGGACCATTTTATGGTGTTAGTAAAGCCTATTTCATGATCTACTGGGTGATTACTCATGGATCTATTTACTCTGAAAATTCATCAAGCTATGTGCTTATGAATTTTGCACTTTTAAAAATGTTCTATTTTCATTAAAAATTAATTCTGAAAAACTACATTTAAAAGCACAGTAGCAATAAGATTAAAATAATCAACAAGTTTAGAAAATTCTCAGAATTTAGAAAAGTAGATGTGTCAATATTAGCAGTTAATGCATAAATAAATCACCACTTTTATGCATTTTTGCTTTCTTTTCTTTATTGATTTATGAATTTAATTTCACTTCAAGTACTAAAGCAATTTAAAGATAGCTTAGTGTTCTCAAATTTGTACTCAGGATGTTGAGCGTGAGGGCATATTAAAAACCCACAAACAGTAGATCTGTCTAAACTTGTTGGAGTTCTGAGTTTAAAGCAATTTTCTCAGAAGCCCAACTTAAAATATTTAAGATAGCTATTCCAACAACCCTGGGTTTGAAATTTAGATTAGGAGTGGTGAAGCACAAAATTAAAAAGTAAATAATAAATCTTTCAGACTTATGATTCAAAATAATTGAGTGAACACAGACATTTACCTCTCCTTCTTACAAAAACCATTGACGAAAATGTGTAAAAATAATCATTCCACAGTCTATTGGGAGTCTGTGATCAGTGTCAGCAACAGACCAGAAAAGAAAGAAATATCTGGTAGCTGTAAATTCAGTCGTATCAGCCTAACAGTGACACCCAAAAGAGCTGAGAATTGAAGGAAATCCTACCCTTTCACAATACAGGCAAAAGCAAGGACATTTCAAAGAGACTTTTTCCCAGCAAAAGCTCAGCATTGCACCGTCAGTGAGGCTGAGAGAAGATGGCAGTGGGCGTTCAGCAAAGCACGCTGGGTGGCGGAAGATTGAGTTAATTATCCTCTTGTGACATGTTGTCTTCATTGGTCCATGCAGGGTCTTGCTCTTGTTGTATTTTATTGATTGATTCTTTCAGTCCCGTCCCTCATTCTCATTTACATGCCCTCAGTGTTTTTCCTCACTCAGCGCTATGTTTTTAAGTTATCCGTGTGCCTGTGTACAACTGGTCAGATGCTTCTGATTACTGCCCCGGGGGTTCCATGAGCTGCACCTTAGACGTGTGATTAAGGGCTTTCCAGTGGTGCGCATCTGGATGACGCCTGACTCCCCACTCCCGCAAATAACACTGTGATGAGCACGTCTCAATGCAACCACCTGACAGACCTCTACGAGAACTCTCTGGGACATGAAACCAAAAAAGTGGAACTTCTGGTTGTAAGGTATACAGATTTCTAATTTGGTTAAGAGCTGCCATATTTCTCCCTAGAAGAGCTGCGGCAATCTATACCCCGTTCTCCCTCCAGCGATGTATAATGGTTCTTATTTTCCCATAGGCTGTTACCCACTCTTCTGATGTTTGCCAAACTGATAGGTGCAAAATGATAGTTCTTGTTTTAATATGCATTTCTCTAATTACTAATTACTAATGATTTAGAGCAAATGTTCATATCCCTTATATTCATTTGCTTTCTTCTGTGAATTGCTAGTTCTCCAGCCACCCCCCCCCTTTTTTTTGTTTCTACTCAAGTATCATTTTCTTATTTGCAGGAGTTTCTTGTAGTTTGACACTGCAAATATTTTCACCCGCTTTGTCATCTGACTGTTTACTTTGTCCACATTTTCTTCCTTGGACAGAAATCCTTAACTTTTATAAAATCAAATTTCTCCCTTTTCTCCCCCTCTACTTTTGTTTTTGATTTGGAGATTTATTTAAGAAGTCCCATTCCCTGTGGAGACAAATCTCCAACATTATCGTAGTTTAATTTTATAGCTTTATCTTTCACCTTTAGTTGTTTTAAGCACCTGCAGTCCACTTTTGAACTTGGTACTATGTAGGGTTCTCTTTTTCTCCATACAGTGAGCTTGTTTTCCCAGTACCCTATCTCCTTTTCCCATTGATTTCTGGGGCCACTTTGATCATGTATTAAATTCCCTTATACACAATGTCTGTCCCTGAATTCTCTATTCCATTCCATTAATTTGTTCTTACACCAGTATCACATATATTTTCCTTGCGATGACTTTGTAATCTGCCTTATTATCTAAATGGGTAACTCTCTTCTTTGTTTCTCCTTTTCAAAATTTAGATATTTACAGAAATTTCTTCCTTATTGATTTTAGAGTAAAATTATTGAGTATCTCAAAAAATCCAAATTGTTTATACGGACCATATCTTTATCCATTCATCTGTTGAAGGCCATCTTGGCTCTTTCCATAGTTTGGCGATTGTGGACATTGCTGCTATGAACATTGGGATACATAAGGCCTTTCTTTTCCCTACATCTGGATCTTTAGGGTAAATGCCCAGTAGTACAATTCCCAGGTCATAGGTTAGTTCTATTTTCTACTTTTTGAGGAACCTCCACACTGTTTTCCAAAGTGGCTAGACCAACCTGCATTCCCACCAACAGTGCAAGAGGGTTCCCCTTTCTCCACATCCTCTCCAACATTTGTTGTTTCTTGTCTTGGTTTTTTGCCATTCTAACTGGTGTAAGGTAGCAGAGGAAGTCAATCATCATATGGTTTCACTTATTTGTGAAACATAAGGAATAGCATGGAGGACATTATAAGAATGAAGGGAAAAATGAAGGGGGGAATCGGAGGGGGAGATGAACCATGAGAGACTGTGGACTCTGAGAAGCAAATTGAGGGTTTCAGAGAGGAGGGGCCTGGGGGGGATGGGTGAGCCAGGTGATGGGTATTAAGCGGGGCAAGAATTGCATGGAGCAGTGGGTGTTATAGGTAAAAAATCTTGGAACACTGCATCAAAAACTAATGACATACTGTATGGTGACTAACATAATAAAAATAAAATAATCAAAAAGAAATCCAAATTGATTTTGGATTTGGGTTACATTTTGTAATTATTTTAAACAATTGTCTCACATCAATTAAATGATTGATTTAAACTAACTTAGAGGTAATGACATTTTAATAAAATTTAGTCATCTATTTTAAGAGCACAGAATGTTTCTCTGTTTATTATGATCTTTTCTGTCCTTTAATAGAGCTTAAACTTTTTTCCCATATAGGTGTTGTATACCTTTGGTTATTTTAATTCCTGGATACACTGGAGCAGGGGTCAGCAAATTTGTAAAGGACCAGATAGCAAATACTTTAGGCTTTGTGGGCCATATAGTTTTGTTGAAAACCACACAACCCTCCCACCGTTGCATGAAAGCAGCCATAGAGAATATTTAATGTGTGTGTCTCTGTTCCAACAAAATTTTATTTATAAAAACAGGTGGTTGGCTGGAGTAGCCCATAAGCCATAGTTTAGAGGTGTTTCCTGGGTTCTTGTTTTGTTGTGTTGTGCATTTTTGGTATTTTGTTTTTGAGTGTGTTTTGGTTTTGCTGTTCTAAGTGGTATCTTTTTATGAAAGTTATTTTGAGACAGTTACTGCTACTGTAGAGAAACGCTATTGATTTCATAAGTTGACCTTGTGTTTAGCAAGCTTGTTTCCTGATTCTATTGGATTTTCTAGGTAGATGTTTCTATCATCTGCAGATACTGGTACTTTTATGGCTTACGTTCCAATTTTGATAAACTGATTTTTTTCTTTCTTACAACTTTGTGGGTCCAAAGTTGTTGGATGGAGGCATCTTTGCCTTGTTCTTGATTTTTAAGGTTTCTCCAAGATTTCTCAATTAAATATAGTATGTGCTTTAGGGATTTGGCATATAACCTTTCCCATAATAGGGAAAATTCTTTTTTATTCCTGGTTCGTGGGGACTTGTAAAAGATTTCTGAATTATCAAATGCATTTTCTGCATCAGTTGAGAAAAGAGTATTATTTTCCTCCATTAGAATTTTGGCATCAACATTCATAAGCGAGCCTGTAAACAATTTTATTTTCCTCTGTTTCCCATGTCCAGTTTTGGGAACCAGGGTTCATTAGCCTCATAATATAAAATGGACATGTTTTTTACCTTCCAGAACAACTTATCTAAATAAAAATGAACTATTCCTTTAAGACTTTGGTAGAAATTACCTAAAAAACATATAGTCCTGGAAAGGTATAGGGAGTTTTAATTGCCATAAGTTTTTTTAATTTTTTTTTAAGATTTTATTTATTTGTTTCACAGAGATCACAGGTAGACAGAGAAGCAGGCAGAGAGAGGGAGAAGCAGGCTCCCTGCCAAGCAGAGAACCCAATGCGGTGCTCCATCCCAGGACCCAGAGATCATGACCTGAGCAAAAGGCAGAGGCTTAACCCTCTGAGTCACCCAGGTGCCCCTGCCATAAGGTTTTTTAATGTTTCCTGTTCTTTTTCACCAATCTCTTAGGTGAATTTTAGCATTTTAAAAATTTTTTTCAGAAAATAATCTAGTCATTTAGGTTTTCAAATTTAATTACTAAGAGTTATTCATTATGCTCTTTCATTTTTAGCCTCTATTTTATCCATAGTTCTAAACCTTCTTGACTTAACAGTGTAGCTCATTTCACTTCAACATTTCTTGTTTCTTGATAAATGCTTTGAAAGCTATAAATTTCCCTCTAAGTAAGGACATTGCTCTGTGTCCCACGAAATTTGACAAGTAGTGTTTTCATTGTAATTCATTTGAATTTCATTTCAATCCTTTACTTATTAACCAAGGGGGTTTTAGTATGCTATTCAGACTCTAGTCTCACAGGAATTTTAAGCAATTATTTTATTTTATATTCTCATTTTATTATATTATTGTAGGTGAACATAGGTTTTTAATATTGATACTTTGAAATTTATTGAAGCTTCCTTTGTGGCCTACTACAATGTCAGTTTTTTAAAATGTGCTCAAAAAGAATGTGTCGGGGCATCTGGGTGGCTCAGTGGGTTAAGCCGCTGCTTCAGCTCAGGTCATGATCTCAGGGTCCTGGGATCGAGTCCTGCATCGGGCTCTCTGCTCAGCAGGGAGCCTGCTTCCCTCTCTCTCTCTGCTTGCCTCTCCATCTACTTGTGATTTCTCTCTGTCAAATAAATAAATAAAATCTTTAAAAAAATGTTTAAAAAAAAAGAATGTGTCGAGTTGAATTTAATTACTATCTAATGGCTGAAGATTATTAGTTTGTATATTTAGACCTCCCATGTCTCAGGTTGTTTTTATTGCTTGGTCTATAAATTTTAGAAAAGGGTGTACTTAAACAAATTATTGCTGAATAACTTATTTTCCACCATAATGTTATGAGTAGTTTGTGGCTATGTTCTTAGATACAAATATATTCATGATTCCTTTTTCCTTCTGATTTTGTTTTAATTTTTCCATCTATACAAAGACTTTTTATCCCCTAGACTTTTTGCTTAATTCTGTTTTATAAATATTGAGAATGGTTTCCCAGATTCTGTTGGCTCACAGCTACTTGATATGTCTTTCCATTTTTAAAATTTTCAGTCTTTCTGTACCCTTTTGTTTTTGTTTTTTTTTTAGGTAGGTCCTATATTGTTTAATCTTATTTTTAAATTCAATTTAATGTACTCTGGGGTTTTTTAATTCAAGTATAGTTGACACTCAATGTTACATTAGTTTCAGGTGTACAACAGAGTGATTCAAACAAATCCCTACATGTCTCAGCACTCACTATGGTAAGTGTAGTCACCATCTGTCAATACAATGTTATTACAATATTATTGACCACAGTTTTCATCTCTGTGACTTATTTATTTTGTAACTGAAAGTTTATAACTCTTAATCCCCTTTATCTATTTTGCCCATCCCCTACCCTCTCCCCTCTGGCAACCACCAGTTTGTTCTTTGGATTTATGAGTCTGTTTCTGATTTGTTTTGTTTTGTTTTAGATTCCACATATAAGTGAAATCATAGGAATTTGTCTTTCTTTGCCTGGCTTATTTGACTTAGCATAATATCCTCCAGCTCCATCCACGTTTTGCAAATGGCAAGATCTCTCATTCTTTCTGGAAAAAAAATGAAAATGTTGTTTTGAAAAAAAACAATGTTCTTTAGTTTTTAATAGTGACTGTAGAACACTTACATTGATTACAATTACTCTTGTATTAAGACTTACTTCTGATATCATATCTTAGGTTATCCCCCTAGGACCTTTCTTTCCTTTTCCCTATTTTTTCCTTCCTAGTTACCAACGATAGGTCAAGTTTTCTTCTGGAGGACAGAATAGCTACCCTAATGTAGCTATTACACATCCCTTAATTAATTATTTAGCCAAACAGGTCTTTAAGTGGGTATAAAAGTTAGCTTCAGAGAGGTTTTGGTCATTGACAAGGTGAACAGCTAACAGTCTGCTGGCCCCATGCCCTGAGAGTCAACCACTGAGAAACCTCACACATGATAGGAAAGGATGTAACTAAGGACTTAACAACAACAAAATCCTCTTTGCACTGCTTTGGGAGGCTAGAAACAGTCGTGAATCTGTGCCTCAGGAATGGTGGCAGCCTGGGTCAGTGGACAGCAGGAATTAGATTGAGGAAGAGCCTTTAAGTTATCCTAACCTCTTTCCACATTTTCCCAATATGATCATGTCCCTTTACACAGAAAAGGTAGAAACAGCCTAGAATGCCAATGTCAGTGGGGTTCTCTCGAGGTAGCCCAAAAGCGTTCTTGCAATCAGGAGTCGATAAACAGGTACGGATTGTCCAGGGCCACACAGGCAGTTACTCCTCTCCTCTTCCACCCTAAATCCCCAGGCCTGGTAGTTTAGGAGACCATCACCTCCCAGTGTGGCTTCCTTAAGTATTTCTTAAAGGATTTAGAAGGATTAAAAGAGTTGCCTTGTAGAGTGGTAGCAAATGGAGGTGATCAGCATTAGTTCTGTGGTTTCTGAGGTTTTCCAGACTTGGGCTCATCTACTTTTCTCTCTTTATGGTGATCACAAGGGACATAAACCTCGAGCCTGGGCTTCATCTATTCCAAATATACATTACTAGACACAGTAGCTGGTACCAAAGGAACATGAACATATTGGTCAAAATAATTTTATCTCTGAGTAATACAACATTTACAAAAGAAAGAGCAAATTAAACAATGTATACCATATGAACCAGGACTACTGGAACAGACAGCTTATTAAATATCTTCGAATAGATAAGGAAGGTTATTTGAATTATGAAGCAATAAAAGAAGACTTTAGAAAGAACCAAGTGAAAATGTTAAGTGTCAAAAATATAATCATAGCAATAAAGATCTTAATAGCTAGGATATGTAACAGGATGGACCCAGCCAAAGACCAAATTACTAAGCTAGAAATCAGATTGGAGTACTTTGCCATAAAACAACAGGAAAGGACAAGGGGAAAAAATGTGAAATAAAAGTCAAGTGATATTGAGACTTAAAGTGACAGAATCCTGATAACAGGAGTCTCAGGATGGAAAGCAAAATGTGTGTGGAGGCAGCAAACTACAGCTTGTAGGAAAAATTGAGCCCGTTTTTTAAATAAAGTTTATTGGCAAATAGCCACACCCTTTACATGTGGTCTATGGCTGCTTTCATGCTATCGTGGCATATTGAGTAGTTGCTACAGAAACCACATGGCCCACAAAACTTCAATATTCACTATCTGACCTTTTGCAGAAAAGTTTGCTGATCTTCTCTGACTACGTAGGAATTAACACCCTAACTGGTGGAATGAGACAGGATCACCATAATGGACATTCTCATTCAGAAAGAGGAAGAATGACAAATACATGGCATTTACTGGTCCATAGCAATCCTGAAACTCCTAGGACTGTGAGGGTCACCTGCTTTGGAAATGCTCATGGCAGGGAATGGGTGTCAATCTCATCTAAATCTGAAAGGTAGCAGGGAAACTCCATCTAATCTGGTAATTATTTTGGGAAACATTTCTGTGGCATCTGATTTCATAATTAAGGAACCTAGATTATGAAGCTATCTGAATGATTCTGAAGCTGCTTGATACTTGCATACTCTATTAAGAGAATGTTGTGGGGGGGGGCGCCTGGGTGGCTCAGTGGGTTAAAGCCTCTGCCTTCGGCTCAGGTCATGATCTCAGAGTCCTGGGATCAAGCCCCGCATCGGGCTCTTGCTCAGTAGGGAGCCTGCTTCCCTCTCTCTCTCAGCCCGCCTCTCTACCTACTTGTGATCTCTCTTGTCAAATAAATAAAATCTTTAAAAAAAAAAAAAAGAGAGAGAATGTGGGTCAAGGAAGTTTGAGAAAAGACTAGGACTAAAGAGAAAGAAGAGAGAGGGCTGTAGAAGAGAGGCATGGCAGGAAACAAAAACAGTGAGCGCATTCCAGGGACCTGGGGCTGGGTTCCTTCTGACATCACAGGGTAGGGACTTAAAGGCAAACATGACACCAGTAGACTATAGATTGTTCCTTAAGGTGCGTTAGATATCTTGTTGCTCCCAATTCCTTACCCTGATAATTTTAGGAACACTGGGTCCCCACACCCTACTTTCACCTACTATGAAACCCACAAAACCAGAAGTTCATTACTAACTGGTGAACATTCAGAGCCCTGAACTGTCTAAATTGGTGCATTTGTCAGATTCTTGCTTTATAAGTATTCAGTAAGTATTCACCAGAACATACAACCACCTCATTCATTAGCATTTGGGACTACAGAGGTGACAATAGGCTGTCTTGAAAGACAACTTACAAAATTATAGCTCCTTAAATATATGCTTGTGACTACAACAAAATCCAAAGCCATATTTTGGGGCACAAGTCTGGTAAGCTTTGGAAATTTCAGGAAAGAGTAAAAAATAATTGAAGTCTCTCCTACTTTACCTAAAATGAATAAATCAATGTGAGTTTAATAAGTGTTTTTAAATCAGCTGCAGCTTTCCTTTTCTGAATGGAGGAACAGTTGCCTTCCATCAGTGTTGAGTCCTTGACCTAAGAACTATAGGGTTCGAGCTTTCTGGGTGTGGAAGAACCGGAAGGAAAAGAGAAGGCATGCACACTTGCAAATTGACTCTACACTTGCAAGGCTCCTCTGCCTTCTCTAATGGCTTCCGGAACTTTCCAGACTCCTAGAAGTTCGTTCAAGATTTTGGCACTCTACAAATTTATCCCAGATCCCAGAAAAGGAAATCTAACTTCAGCTGAATTTTTGATGAAACTAATTCTGACTTCAAGGGGGGTGTGTGTGTGTGTTTTCAAGAAAGAGACAAAGAATAGTAAATTGTGAGGGAAGCTCCATATCCCCCAAAGTAATGTCAGTCAAACTAAGAAATCAGGGCAGAATTCCACAGAGTCACTCAGGACACCATTCTTTTTCCTTCTGCCGTTCCTATAATCTGAGTTCAAAAGCAGGCAGTCAGCTCTGAGTTTCCAACTGGAGAATTATTATACTAGAGAATCACATTAGCATCTCAAATTAGAATCAGTTAAAAGAATTACAGATGTCAGAAAAATTCGTGTTTGTCTGCATTTTTTTAGCATAAATATTTAGTAACCTACGGTCTGGAAAGATTCTTCTACATGTTGTTTTAAAAAGAACCAGCCAGGCGCCTGGGTGGCTCAGTGGGTTAAGCTGCTGCCTTCGGCTCAGGTCATGATCTCGGGATCCTGGGATTGAGTCCCGCATCAGGCTCTGCTCTGCAGGGAGCCTGCTTCCCTTCCTCTCTCTGCCTGCCTCTCTGCCTACCTGTAATCTCTCTCTGTCAAAAAATAAATAAAATCTTTAAAAAATAAATAAATAAAAAGAACCAGCCATTTTATTTTCAGAGCAAAATCTGAAAAAAAAAAAAGGAAATAACAATTAAAAAAAAATTCCTACACTTCCTCATATCAGTGGAGATGCAACATGGGGGCTTAAGGGGGTAGGAGAAGAATAAATGAAACAAGATGGAATTGGGAGGGAGACAAAACGTAAGTGACTCTTAATCTCACAAAACAAACTGAGGGTTGCTGGGGGGAGGGGGGTTGGGAGAAGGGGGGTGGGGTTATGGACATTGGGGAGGGTATGTGCTTTGGTGAGTGCTGTGAAGTGTGTAAACCTGGTGATTCACAGACCTGTACCCCTGGGGATAAAAATATATGTTTATAAAAAATAAAAAATTAATTTGAAAAAAAATTCCTACCTATAGATTCCTCACAGTTTAACAAGAAAAACTTCATGTGCGTTATTTATGGTATAAAATTTTTCCACCAAGATCTGTTTTTACTTTAAGGGGGAGGATGAGTGCTTGCTTTCAGTTTAATGTAAATTTTCTCTCCAATTATAGCTCACTTATGGAGACTTTGTCCTATGGCTGAGCTGACATGCTGACTCATTTCACCAACAGTGACTTAATCCCCAAATAAGCTGCCCCTTTTCTCTCTTCCTTTCTCTCCTAGCCCTGGAGAACCAGGGAGAATTCACCCATAGCACAATAAGTTAACACGGTAGTCAACCAAAGTTCAGAGCAAGTTTTCCCACTCTCAGCTGGCGGTCGGCCACTCCATTCTGCCAGTGCTCAAAGTTGGCTTCTCAGAAAATCTATTCCAAAACTGGCACTTTACCTCAGGAGAATTTAGTCAAAGCATTTGGCACATCAGACTGTCTAAAACACAAGGTTAAGAGCTCAAAATAGCCACACTATTCCAAGACTATCTTAAATTAAGGAACAAAATTATTAAAAGATTCTGCTACCATTGGACATGAAAACCAGACCCTTCCACGAGGTAGCTAGGCAAGACTGCATTTCCTCTTGATACATGAACAAATATTTAATAAGTACACACACTATTCCTCCACTGCAGGAATACAGAGAAAAACAGGACATGGTCATCCCTATCAAAGACCTTAAAATTTAATTAGAGAAACAAGACATAAGCACATAAAATTAAACCCATTTAGAAAGTAGAATATAAGGCTTAGATTGTGGCTGCTTTAATTATTCCACACACTCAATGTCCAGTTTGCAAAATGCGAAAAGTTAACTATGTTCCTTCTTTAAAACATTTGTCAAGGGCACCTGGGTGGCTCAGTGGGTTAAAGCCTCTGCCTTCGGCTCAGGTCATGATCCCAGGGTCCTGGGATCGAGCCCCGAGTCAGGCTCTCTGCTCAGCGGGGAGCCTGCTCCCCCCTCTCTCTGCCTACTTGCGATCTCTGTCTGTCAGATGAATGAATAATTTTTTAAAAAATGAAACATTTGTCGAAGTCTAATATACACATAGAAAAGTACACATATCATATGTATATTGCTCCAAGAATTTTCACAAACTGAACACACCCCAGGAACCAACACCTAGGTCAAGGACAAGGATATTACCAGCATTCTGGAAGCCTTTCCTTTTGTTCCTGTCAGTCACTAGTCTCCTCTGAGCGTAACCTTTATCCTGACTCACAGCATGATAGATTCATTTGCCTCTTTTTATACTTCATCTAAACGGAATAATGCAGGATGTATTCTTGCGTGTCTGTCTTCTTTTGCTCAACATAATGTTTGTTACAGATACTGTGGTGCCGAGTTGTAGTTCATTCTCATCACTCTGCGGTATTCCCTTGTATGAATATTATAAAATGCATTTATCCACTTCCCAGTTCACAGGCATCTGGGTATAATGAGCAGTATTGTCATGAACATTCAAGTTCATGCCTTTTAGTGACCCCGTGTACACATTTCTGTCGGAAGCATAGACACCCGTGAATGGGATTGCTGGCCTACAGGATGGGCATCTGCTCAGCTTTAGCAGAGACTACCAGACAGGTTTACAAAGTGGTTGTACCATTTGACCCTCCCCCCACCCCCAGCAGTATATGAGTGTTCCAGCCAGCCCACACTTTGGCCAGCTTTCCGTATTTTCCACAGGACAACCCTCTGACAACACACTGATAAAGAAGAGCGTGTCTAGAGCAGAGGCTAACAGAGATTTGTGACTGCAGCCTCCAGATGGCGGAGAGATCGCTTCCTTTAAAGAGAGCCCACTGGAACTGTGGGGGCTCAAGTCTGACTCCAGAAACACAACTCCCCTCCTTATCCCCAGGCCCCATCTTGCATGAACTTATCAGCAGCGTACACATCCGCAATCTTCTCCATTGCAAAAGAAATTACTTTTGTCCTAAAGCAAAGAAACAAATAAGCCAACAAAGAAACACAGATATCCTTGAACACAGAGACCAGGTAACAGAAGCACAAATTCTTCCTGGGTGAGGCCAGTTGTATCAGGGAAAGACACAGGGTTTATCTCTCAATTTATCTACTGATCTATCTGATACATAAGTTCTGACAATATACCAGGCCCTCTTACAACAACATTTGAGATAAACATTATTATTATTATTATTTTACAGGTGAGGACATTGAGGCATGAGGAAATTGAGTAAGATACCCAACCTCATAGAGCTGGTAAGTGACAAAGCAGAGATTCCAACCCAACCAAGCCTGTCCTGAGGTCCATGCTCTTGACCTCACATTATGCTGCCTTTGTTTTTCTAGAATACTCAGGCCTTGAATAACTGCTCATCTCAACTAGTGTCCTGTGTTCCTTTATATCTTCCCCTTAATATACCAAGATGTTTCCTTACTTCATATGCCCAAATGTAAAGCAACTCCTTAGTATTCCAAAGAGAAAATTCTGTCTCCCACAGATTGGAGCCTATCTAAATAACGAACTTGTAGCCCCGTAGATGAAGTAATCAGATTGTCTACTTATAATACTGTACTTTTCTAATTTCACACACACATTTAACATAACAAATTAAATAAAATAATGTATTGTTAAAATAGTGGTTTTTTTCTGAACTCATGAGTCAGGAAATTATTTCTCTTGGACAGGCTCATTTAGCTGTACCTTAGTGTCTGCACTGTCACTGTAGTTATTTTTTTTTTACTTTTATTTATTTATTTTATTTAAATTCAGTTAATTAATATATAGCATATTGTTAGTTTCAGAGGTAAAGTCCAGTTATTCTTCAGTTGTATATAACACCCAGTGCTCATTACATCCCGTACCCTCCCTAATGTCCATCAACCAATTACCCCATCACCCCCCTCCCTCCCCTCCAGCAACCCTCAGTTTGTTTCCTATGATTAAGAGTCTCTTAAGGTTTGCCTCCCTCTCTCATTTTGCCTGTTTTTCCTTCCCTTCCCCTATGATCCTCTGTTTTGTTTCTTAAATTCTACATATAAGTGAGATCATATGATAATTGCTTTTCTCTGATTGACCTGCCTCACTCAGCATAATACCCTCCAGTTCCAGCCACATCGTTACAAATGTCAAGATTTCATTTTTTGATGGCTGAGTAGTATTCCATTGTGTGTATGTGTGCGTGTGTGTGTGTATACATATATATACATATGTATATGTGTATATATATATACCACAACTTCTTTATCCATTTGTCTGTCAGTGGAAATCTGGCTCTTTTTTGGCAATTGTGGACATTGCTGCTATAAATATTGGGGTGCAGGTGCCCCTTTGGATCCCTGCATTTGTATCTGCTCAGTGGGGAGTCTGCTTCTCCTTCTCCCTTTGCCTGCTGCTCCTCCTGCTTGTGCTCTCTCTGTCTCTAATAAATAAATAAAATCTTTAAAAAAATACTCACATAGAGGGTGGCAGTTCCTACTTTCCTAAGGAATAGCTTAGAAAGAAGGGAGAGAACTTCACGTCTGAATTGGCTCTCTTTGGCTAAATCCAAATCCACAATGTTACTGAACTACACTTTTTAAAATTTAACATTTCTCTTAAATTTATCTTCATCCTTTCTCCTCTTCACTTCCCCCAACCCTGTCCTCCATCCCCAGACCTGACATCTGGCCATTTGGCTCTTTACACAGAGAGAGTTCTCAAACTTAAAGTCATTGGCCAGAAGCCAAGGAAATAACAAACAGAATACTGAAGAGTAACACTAAAGCCAACAAGGGCAGCCATTTATTGAGTTCATACTATGTGTTTGGTGCCATGCTGTGCCCATTCAGCCTCACAACAATAATGCACTAGACTGTTGTCTCCATTATACAGATAAACTGACTAAACCCCAGAAAAATTTAATACTTTGCTTAAGACCATAGACCTATTATTAAGTTGTCTGTATTAACCAGACCTGTCTAATTCCAAAGCCCCCATTCTAAACTCTATCATTGCCACCAGGCACATATACAGGATCACTCTAATGAGAACATACTAGATTTATTCTATAAACACAAGTATGTAAAATGTTGTCAAAGATTCAAATGCAGGTGATGGGGGACAATTTTGCACAACAGAGGTACCCAGTCTTGATAATTCGGTACCCATTTAGATCTGGCCAGATTTCCAAAGCCTGGACACTGTGAGCGGACCACCAACTCACAGGTTTCTCTAGAGGAGTGAGCCCCGTGCTGGGCTAAGGACAAGATTGGAAAATTCACATCCGAAGGGCAAGCTATGTGTGCCTAATGGCTAAGCACCATACCGAACTTCTGGAGGCTTCTGGTTAAAGAGCCAGGGTCCCTACTGAAATAGCATTTGGAGAACTCGTAAATAATATAAAGTAGAAAAATGAGAGCAACGGTGACCTTCTAAATCTGTTGGATTGTCGTCATCAGAACTCCTAAGATATAGAAAAGAAAGGGTAAGAGGCATATGGTGTTGTAGTAAAGAGCAAAAGCTTTGGAGTTAGAAACCTGGCTCTGCCACCAGCAGTATGACCCTGCACAGAACACGTGTCCTCTTCACGTGTATTAGAGGTGAATAATAATAACTTCTATAATATCTACAGAGTTTGGGGAGGAATGAACTAGACTCTATGTGTAAAATATTTAGCACATTCTAGTGTGTGGGAAATCGCTTAATAAATGATCATCATTACTATTATTTTGTAAACATCTTCAGCCCAAGATTAAGTGGCTGGAATGTCCCTTCTCACTGTATTTAAAGGATCTAACGGTCTCCCAGGAAAAGGGGATGAGAGGACAGCTCTGGATAATGGGAAGGAAGAGCATCCCCCCTTTGCCTCATACTCCCTGCGTCTGAGTTTGTTTTGTCATACAGTAACACTGCTCTCAGCCCACTCAATGCCAAAATTCACATCACCATCTGAAGTAACATCTTCAAGATGAAAGGAAAAACAGATAAAAGGATGCCAGTGATGTCTCAATTCAAGCCATGGGAAATGCGCTTAAGTTTGTCATCCTTCCCACCCCATGTGAGGAAATGTGCCTTCTCCCTGCCACATAGTAGCTCTATAACTAGTATGTTGATTGGGAAAATGGTCTAAATTTAATTTAATCATCTTGAATGATGCTAGACCTATTTTTCTTGCCAAGTTTTAAAAACTTTTTATTATGGAAAATTTTTAAACAAACAGAAGTTAAAAGGTACCCCCCTGCACCTATAACCTAGTTTAAAAAGTTACCAACTCACATGTTTCATACCCCTATTCATATCCCCTCTCCTTTTAGATTATTTTGAAATAAATAACACTAAAAAATTAATAATTATTCCTTAATATGGTCAAATATCCAATAAATATTCAAATTCCCCCATCTTGTACTTTTTTACAATTTTTGTTAGTATCAAAATAAGGTCCATACTTTGTAATTAGTAGTGTCAAAAGTTCAAAAATAGCAAAAGCAAAAGCAGTAAATCACTGAGGTAGCAATTAGTAAAAGATTATCATATACACACCAAAAAGTTTGTACACTGGGAGCACTCAAACCAGAACATGGAATGAGCTTCTGGGGTATCTTGTTACAAAGCAGCTTATATAGTGAGAAAGCAGACTATTCTTCACAGTGATTACTTATGAGACTAGAATTTTCTTGAATGATAGGGGAACTGGTCAGTGGTTACCTTATACCAACTTGGGAAATAGTTTAAGCTTTGCTTATGGTTTCCAGAGGCATAAGCAAGAAATGAGTGGGGTCAAGTTCACCTTGCAAAATAAGCTAAATTAAGCTTTGTTTATATGAATGAACTACTTTTGTCCGCTCAGGGAATTCTCAAGGCTGGTCTCCATTTCTTTTTTATTTTAACAATAGATAGGTCTTTTGAGACATAATTTCTAGCTTCTAATTCTGTCTCTCTCTTCCTCTCTCCCTCTCTCTCTCTCTCACACACACACACACACACACACGTGCACACACACACACACATTTTTCAATGCACTTCTGTTGTTGAAGAAAGCCTGTTGCTTGTCCTTAGAGTTTTGATATTCTGGATTTTGCTAATTGCATCCCTATGGTATCATTTAATGTGTTTCTCTGTCCCCTGTAAATTGGTAGTTAAATCTAGAGGCTTGATCAGATTCTGGTTTGATATTTGACAAGGAAACTGCATAGATGGTATTTTGTACTCTCATCAGGGGTGGCATATAGCCAGTTGCTGCTCTTTTTGCTGTGCTAGCCATTGATTATCATTGTCCAGGTGCAATTTTTTTAAGACAAGATTTTACTATGATTTATTCCAAGACTTTTTAGAAACTAGATTTGACTTGATTAGGACCTAGACATCAAGGGCAAGGATCTATCCAATTTAGAAAAGAGACTGTATCTTATTCTTCTTTATGCCCCTGGTGCTAATAGCATGGTGACATCACAGGCACCCTAAAACTGTGGGTCAAATTAAATATATATTATATATATATAAGTATATATATATATATATATATATATATATATATATTAACCAATATTTCCTCTAGAATGTAATGTGTACCCAAAGAAGTATGTACTTTTCTACTCTCCTCATTAGCTCTTAAAGAGTCAAAGACTTCCCCACTACCCCAACACCTAACCCGCCTGTTTGTCAAAATTTAGTCATTAAATTCTCTTCACATATATAAAAGAAGAAATTGCCACACCTGCAACTGAGTGACTGCAAAAGGCTAGCATGAGTTTCAATTCTTTCATCACATCTGCTTAAATTTCCTCATTAAGGCTTCAGGTGTAATTTTCCCAACAGCATTACCTGGACTGTGTATGCAAATGACATCCCTGCTTACACAATTGAGCATTTTGGACAAGATTATATTTTCTTCCCCTCTGTGATGAGAAAAAAAAAAAAAGGAAATGTGGTTCACACAATGTAGATTGGATTCTCTTGTTCTACTTTTTTTAACAATTCATTGTAACGGTACCTGGCAGGACTCATGTCTGGGGGGTTCTTGATCCTATTTTTGCCATACTCCAGCCTCTCTCTGGATCTTGCCAGATTTAGACAAAAGGACCAAATCAGCATTTAGCAAAGGTCAAAATAGAAGCTGGTTCTACACACAGAAGCAATCCTGGTTTGTTTCTAGCTTGGGTTCAGCTGTGACCCCTCATTATCAAAGTCCTCTGAGAGGTTGTTCAGCTTCATTCTCTCTCCCTTCTCCCATCTCATCCCCTTTTTAGCCTTCTGCAATCCGATTTCCACACTGACCCCTACCCAGCCACTCTTGCTGGTAACCAACGCGTCACCTCAAGTAGGATTTCACGACTGATTCTTATCTCACATGATGGTTTTGCCATTCTCATGCTGTTCAGCAGCTCCCTCCTTTTAAAACACCTCTTCTCTGAGTCTACACCCATTCTCTTTCAACCTCTCAGAGTGCTTCTCAGTCTCATCTGCAGCCTTTTAAATACTGGATTTCCCTATTGATTTTGCCAAAACCTCTCCTTTTCTTACTCACTCCCTTTCCCAACAATTTCATTACCAAATCTAGGGGGAAGACTACCAGATCTACAGCACTTCCTCTGTCCTTGTCTGGAAGTTCAGACTCACATCTCTGCTTGTACACTGGGATAGCTTCAAAAAATGGCCAAGTGGCACACATCCAGATAGAATTATTACCTCTCCCACCCCCACTCCTTGCTTTCTATTTCTGCCCTCTGTAACCTGTGGCCATCTCAAGCCCCTCAGGGTAACACTTACCCTCTCTTCTTCCCATTCCCCACATCCAGTTGGTCATCGGGTTCTCTCAAGTTAGTACTGCAGGCATCTCTGAGTCATCCCTTCTGCCCCTGTGGCTCTACTCTGCCTAGTTTATATTCTGGCCTACTTGCACCCAAGCCATCACAGCAGCCTCCTGATCTTGGGCCAGTTTCTCCTCCTCTGAATCTGTCATTCACAGTGACGCCACCATTATTAATATCTTCCTGAGACACACAGTACGTAATATGACTTCCTCCTGAAAGACTCCCACTGACTTCTTCTACAGGCTGTAAAGACAGTAACATCAAAAGCGCTTGGTGATGTGGACCCAATTTCTCTTTCTAGCCCCAGAAGTCAAAGTAAAGAGTTTCTGGGGCTTCCAATAGAAGAAGAAATATGAAGAAAGATAGAACTTCTGCAGGAGGTAGTAAGGTAGTAAGTAAGGTAGTAAGCAGCAAAAATGCTACTCTATTAAAGGGAAGCCAAAGAAGAGATGCAAGGAAGGCCAGTATTGTCATGTAAGGGGGTGACAGGTTCAATCCATAAGATGGAGAAAAATCATTAGTAGGAGTTAAAACTAAATTAAACATGAATTTAATAACAATGCTATGTTAATTTCCATGTATATTACCTATCCTTGCATACGGCTTCTCTAAACCTAATATTCTACAGCAGACCCAACAAAATCATCCCAAGTTGGCTAAGTGTTCTTATTTCTATTTTAGGCTTTCAATCCCAATTGTTAACAACTCTATTAAATATAAGACTTCCTTTCAGAGCTACTTGGAAATGTGTTACGGAAATGCTGCCTATTTCCCCTCTTACTCCTTCCCCAGCATTTCTCCAGCTTCTAAAAATAACACCTCAGATGCTGCTTTGTTCACTGTTCTAGTTCCCACCTGAACACCTATCATGTTCAGAGCCCGACTGGGACATATCATTTTCACTGGCACTGTGTGTGGGGGTCTCCATTTCTTCCTGCTCCTGTAGCATTTTTTTAAAATGAAGCTTAATGGTCCTGAGGAAATTCTTTTCTGCCATGAGAATGAAAAGGCTACAAATCATTTTTCTCCTCTGATTTCCACAGTAGC
The DNA here is from genome assembly GCF_009829155.1 of Mustela erminea. NCBI lineage: Eukaryota > Metazoa > Chordata > Mammalia > Carnivora > Mustelidae > Mustela > Mustela erminea. The sequence goes on along the minus strand of NC_045635.1, from coordinate 16,182,437 downwards.
CTTAGGAGACATCTTTGGCAGCCAGCGTAAGAGCTCTCCTATGTACACAAGGAAGGAAAATGAGAACCATAACAGTAAGTGGTTGACAATATTTCTTTGAAAACTAAGACTTGCTGTGTGCCAGGCACTGTGCCAGGCACTTCATGTGCATAATCAAATCCATCATCAGATCACTCCACCAACTAGGCATTCTTACACTCCTCATTTTTCAGACAAGCAAATCAAAACTTGAAGGGGCTAAAGAACTTGAACTGAGGTAACAAAATCAGCAAAAGCACCCACTTTCAGAGCTAAAGGTGCATGGCACCATAACGCATGTTCTGTATGCAGAAAATCCCATATAAATTTTGAAATAGAAGCCCATACCTGGTATAGTAGGTTGGGTTCTCTCACAAGCAGACCCAGAAACAAGGATTAGAGTGTCAGTGCTCTGTATACAGGGAAGGGAAGGAAGCCAATGAGAGATGTGCATCCTCCAAGGAACTCTAGGAGGCAGCCTAGAGCATGCCTCAGACTTAATCCAACCAGTAGGCAAGGCAACTGAGACATTTCTGCACAAACTCTTACGTTAGTTATTGGTTAAGAGCTGCTGTTGGCAGCACTCGTAGCTTGCTCTGAGCACAAGGTATGCTCCCCAGTCAGAAAAAGCCTTCAGACAGAGTCACAGATGTTCAACAGAAAGCAGCCTATAGCAAGCAGAGGAGAGCACCGAAGGATGTGGGCAGGACACCAAGAGCCTACATGCATATGGCCCTGGGGCCAAAAGAAGGGGGAAAGAGCAAAAACCCCATTCCCTGAACCCATTATTTTAGTTACACTGCTTTCACCATCCTCCAGACCTAGCTTAACCAACTGGGATTTCTCAGCCCTGGTTTTCACCATTTTTTTTCCTCAGTAATTCTCTCTTTTCTGTCTCCAGCTGAGCAATATGAACTTTCAAGGAGATACAGAAATGACCCCTTTGGGGCCACTACTTCCAGCAACAATGGGACCCACCATGGCACACCAGAACTTTCTACCTGCCAGCACTACCCCACACTATGGAAATCTGTACCCTCCCCCAAGATAAAAGATTTTTCATACTATCTCCCTAGGAGTTCAAAAACTAGATACTCAGTCTCCAGATTCCAACTTTTGGAGACCAACATGAGGTCATTTTCAAAGGCAGGATCCTGTGTCTGAAAAGAAACAAACAAACAAACAAACAAAAAAAACCCTTGAGGAGGGAAAATAAGAACAATAATAGTGGTTGACAATATTTCTTTGAAAGCTAAGATTTTGAATAGTCATTCAAGATTTTACAATTCTAAATTCCTTAATGAAAAAACAAAACCAAGACTGCTAAAAACCCCTTCTTTGGGGTTAATAACGCTCTAAATAATGTTATAGGTTGGATGTTTTAGTAGGGATGATAAATAGTAATAATAGTCAAGAGTTCCAGTATGTTCATGGAACACAGTGTACCCAGCCATCAGGCTATCTCAGTATTTCTCACTATAACCCTAGGAGAGTTTTGCAGATTAAAAATTAAAAGCCCGTGCGTATGTCCATCAGCACAGCAGAAGCACCCATTCTTACATGTCCCAAGTTTTATAGGCTTTAGACACCACTCACACAGATGGAATGACAAGTGGCTCAGATTAACAATAGCCAGGTCTGGGAAAGAGGGTTCTAGACAGGCTGAGACAGGTAGGGGAGATTCAAATTAGTTCTCTTCTCTTTCCTGTAATTCCCAAGTTATTGTCACATCAGCTTTCATCATTTTCTTCAAAATTGCGTTCCAACGTTTTTCCTCCTTCCATTCCTTTGCCTCCCCCAAAAATAAGAAAAAAAATCAAAAGCCTACGTGGTTAAACAACTTGTCCAAGGTCACATAGCAAATAAAAAGCCAACCCAGGACCCAAACCTCAGTCTGATGCCTTTCTAGCATTCCCTGGTGCCTTTCTAGCATTCCCAATGGCCCAGGACCCACTGCCATATAAACAGTAAAGAAATTCTTGGTAAATAATGGGCTACTTTCATAAATGTGAAATAGAGGGTACTTCAGAAGGCCTGAAATATGAAAATACCATGAAAAATGGTTGATTTTTTTAGTGGGTGCTGCTGTATTTACCATGAGAAGGCAAACTGATACTGTCATCTATACTTGTTCTTAGAAGGATATCTGGTTAGAATGGGAGGAAATCTGAGATCGTCTAATCACCAGCTTGCAGAACTGGGGTCCAGAGAAGTGCAGTAACTAACTTAAGGACACTCGGCTCACTGGTTAGCCACCAGCTATGATGAGACCCTGGTTTCTCTGACTTTAGATCCGTAGCTTTTTCACTCACCCCACCAGACTGCGTCTTTTCATTCAAACTGCCCCCTTGGGCAATCACAGCTGGTCACAGTGTTTAGCACTGATGCAGATTTTGATCAGTTCCACTGCTCTGCATTTCTGACAATTCTCAGAAATGTTTTTCTCACAGGCATTTAGGAGAGTGCTATAATAACAGTTTTTTTTTTTAATGTCTTTCTCCGAAAGAAATAACAAGCCAAAGCTCCAGGCTCTGCTTCATCATTACATAATACTTGTCTGGGATGGCAAATCACTTGCAAAAGGACAAGGCCTGGGGGAGGCGAGGGTGGGTGTGAATCTTCTGTGGCTTCTTGAGTAACATGAGGCGATTTGTCATTTTAGTGAGGCCAGCGCCTATGCTCTCAGATCCATAACCAGTCAGGCTCATTTTGATTATCTTTGAAAACTCACCGTTTCTGAGGCTATCCCCGAATTGGGGTGGAACACAATGGTTGCAGACAGACCTGTTTTTCTCTCTTCCCTTCCATCCAAGTAAGAGAACAGTCTAATAATAAACCAAAGTTCTAGAACTTGAATTTGAACTGAAAAAACCTCCGAATATAAAACCTGCTTCTTCGTCCTGCAAATGGGAGGGGAAGGGAGAAGTCAGGGCAGGGGACTGGTGTATTTTCTGTGAAAGTGCGCCCTCTGGTGATAAAGTTAGGTAAAGATGGGCTCTCAGGGGAAGTAAACAAAATTATCATACCAAAAAGAATTTTTTATTGGAGGGAGAGTAGGTCTATAGATAACTCATTAATGTTCAACTTTATAGTCATAAGTTAGTGGATATGGAGGACCCACTGAGAGATGTTACTTATGTTCTTATGGAGATTTGCACAAGAGAGATTGGAAATACTTCTGTTACTTGGGGAGCTCTCCAAATACCTTGTTGCTGGGCATATTTATGGAGAGGCGAAAATAAGGCAACTCCACAGGGCAGCAGTGTAAAGATTGGGGCTATGTATGTTAAACTCTTACCAAAATAGTCAAAAGTAGCGTGAGGTCCCTTTAATTTGGAAAAATGGACAAGAATTCCAGAGCAAATAGAGATACTTTTAAAAAGTGATTTGACTAAATACGAATGAGGAATTTTTTTCTTTAAAGACAGCACAATAAGCTATGCCTTACTGTGGAAAATCCTCCATTGAAGAGTCTTGTCTTTCTACCTTTTTGCCTCCTTGTAAAAGCCTGCAATCTGGTGCATATCTTTCCTTCGGTATTTAGATTGAAAGGGCAGGAGAGAAAGCCAACTCCTTTATTAGGCATTCCACTCAGCAATATTCTGTCCCCTGGCTCCTGCTTGCATTTGATAAGGAACGAATTCCAATGATCTATGACTAGCTGCTGGTAGCAAGAGAATTTTCCCTCACAATTCCCTTTCTTCCTTATTCACTCTCCCCACCGACCCACCCACTCCTAATTCAGACCACCTCAACTGCCTCTATTATTCATGCAAATCATTCCTCACCACGCTGTGCACAAGCACCCACGTTTATTTCCTTAGCGATGCTCAGTTTAACCTCTTGGTGCAGGAGAAATACAAAATCAGATCAGCTGCCTGAGTCTAGCGCTCACGGGGCTGCACCCAGGTTTTGCAGTTCCCACTCCGAGCCAATCCAGCAGGAGCCCATCAGCAAACAGACCATATTACATAAGGCAGCAGCCAGGCCAGCAATGAGACCAGGAAGGAAGATCACACCACCACTTCACCCACGTCCCTGGAGAATCTCCACCAGCCCCTTGGGAGAAGCAAAGGCAGCCGTCTGTAGCTGTGCGTACATTTTGAGCCAGGCGGTGAGAACACGGCTAGGGAATAGAATCTGTCTCTCCATCTCTGTATTCTAAAACCGAAATACTTCGCAGAATTCATGTTGCCTCAGGGGAATACAGAACCGTGCTTTGCCCTCCTTTGAGATTCATTAAACTCTTTCTTAAGGATAACCGTGTGCTGGGGATGGCTTTAGCTCATTTGTCTTACTACCTGGTCAGCGCGTGTTTGTTCAGTGACTGGGGCGAACAGAACAGCTGTGATCACAGGAGGGTAACCCAAATTCGTTCTTTCTGCTCCTTGCCTGAGCGTTTCTCGGTTGGCCGCTCTGTGGGAAGAAAAGAGGGCATCGCGAGAAATGGAATTCCTCTGCGATAACCTGAATCCTAGCTGCTAAGGCTCTGCGCTACATTTAGGGAAGTCTAATCTCGGACAGAGATTCGGTTTGAGAAATGAGCAGGCCGGTGCAACCTCTTTGCACTTGGAAGGAGACTGTGATAAGAAAAACAGAGACCAGAACCGAAGCCGTTTTTTCATCCCTGTGATCTGAGCGGATCCTAAGTGGGTCTTTGCTCTTTGTCTCTGCTGTGCAGTCAGCTGATGCTCATTCAATTTGGGGCGGGTGATAGCAATAACAGAGCTTTGCTTTTAAGTGGAAATAATATTTTCCTACAAAGATATCACACATTTAGTATGCAACAAAACTCCCTTCTCTCACTTTTGAGATCAATTTATATTCTAAGGATGTTCTCTCGTTAGATGTTTAAGATAGTACTGCATCGTAGCACAGACATAATTTGAATTTTAAGGCGGAGAGGAAACAGGGATGAGAGAGAATGGGAGATGGGGAAGGGAGGAAAAGAAAAGGGGGGGGAGAAAAGTAGGAAAGTGAAAGAGTCCAGGAATATTTACAAGTATGAAGGAGAGCAAATCCTTCTCTAAGAGAGTATCAGTTCGTTGCTGCTAATGGGCAGTGAGACAGGGCTAATTAGGGAAAGCTAAGGGCTCATGGGATCTCAACAGAATCTGAGGTTAGGGCCATTTCTTCTATGCACAGCCCCCTCCTCCACTGAAAATCTGAGCTGACAGTAATGACTGATGTAACGGGAGGTGTCACTGATGTGACGATGTCATACATGAGAATCGTGTGGGAAGAGAAAAGGCTGAGGACCCCTGGAAATAAGCAAGGGAGAAAGAACTGAAATCCCTTCACTGCAAATGAAAGACAGCAGATCCTTATGTGAAGATGAAATACAGAAACCCTCAAAGAGGAAAGTAAATCCAGTAATTGCTGTTGAATACCGGCAATCCCTCCATCCCAAACTAGATAGTAAGACAACAGCTCTTTGTTCATCCAGAGCACCGTGTCATTCACAGGGACGGTTGGTCCTTATGTGGCTGTCACTGGGCACAGAGGTGGGTGTCTACTTCTTTCCCCTGATGAGCCTTCAGAGAGTCTTACTATGTAAGTGTGGCTGGATGGAAGCTGGCTTTGGTTCAGTGGTGATATCTCCAGCATTTTTTGACCAATAATTTCTAAATTCTGCAGCAAAGGTTCTCCAAAATCTTAATGCTAAGTTGAGTTCACTTTACAAAGTTTTGGACCTTTTTATGAGCCACACTTGTTGTAGCTCTTGTTATCCAGGAGGAAGAGGATGTTATTTTGTTGTTGGCGACAACGAGGTCGTGCAAATAAGGAGACAAAAGGGGTAGATCTTCCTACACTGCAGCAATTTCTGGTTAAGAACTGATTTTATAAAAGGTTTTGCTTCCATCTAGTGGTTATTGTGTACAACTGTCTTATTCTGACAAGTGAAATGAATTGAACTAGATTTCGAAATGCCCCTATTCTGTGCAGGGAGCTAGTAATTAAAATACTAAAAACACTGCTAATGGTGATAGGACTCCGCTGTTGATGAGCGCCCAGCATAGTGGAGGAATCAGCCACTTAAGGTGCTGTAAACAAAAGCAATACCAATGAAAATAATAGTAGTTAAAAATTCTTCTGGTTGCTCACTACTAGATATTGATCTAAGTGCTTTACATGTTTTATCTCACATAATGTTCCCAATAACCCTATGAGGTGCTCTTTTTAACCTCATTTTATAGAAGAGGGAGCTGAGGCTCAGAGAGGTCACATAACTCCCACAGAGTCACACAGAGTAAGTGTGGGAGCTAGGTTTTGAATGAGGCCAACTGGCTGCTGCCCATTCTCTTACCATCATATGTTCACATGACAAGCACAATAGAAAAGATAGCAGTTAAGTAACTATAGGAATTGAGCCATGACACTGAAGATGGGAGTAAGAATTGAGAGCAGGGGAGAAATCTAAAATGTGTCTAGGGAGTAGAACTAATGGATGTGGTGGACAATTGGATGGGGAGGAGAGAAGGAAGGAAGGTAGTAGAGTTTCTGGCTAAGCAGAATGGGAGATAGTAATTCATCAAAACTGAATTTTGAAGTAGACATAAGTGGGAGGAGAAGGGATCAAGTTAAGACTCTCATTTATTATTTAGAACCTTAGAAGTGATGTGAAGCAAACATATTTCAACCAAAAAAAAATGAACTTTAAGAAAAGACCTGTGCATAATTAGGAAAATTATTCCTTCATATCGTGAATCACTGACCTGAAAAAAACATACAGGAATACAGTCATCCAATATGACCTTGTAAAACTTTTGGCATTTCTGCAATTGAAAACCTCTATTGTGAACTATACCTACACATAACTATTCAAATGTTTTACTATAGAGTAAATAAAAAAGACCACTTCCTATAGCACCCCACATGATATGTTCCCATGGAAGTTTTCATAAAACATTATTAAAGCTGGACACACCTTGAATTCAAGTATTCCCAGCTTCTCATTTCACAAATAAATTTATATTCAGAGAAATTAATAAATATTTTTGAGCACCTTCACTATAATAAGGAACTGAAGTAGTCATTGTGTGAGATAAAAAGACGTGCAACACAAAACTCTTATTCTCAAGGTATTTACACTTTAGTTGGGGAAACAACAAAATAGGGGCTCCACTGGTCTGCTCAGGATCCATTCCACTTCTTTTGGCCACAGCACCCTGAATTTCTTTTGGGGGGGTCACTTCTCTTCCACTTTCAGGGATTTGTTGTGGGGCTGACCCCACCCCTGGTGCCATGTGATACGGTCTAGCCAGTAAGAATAGTAGCCTGCTTATATGGTGATGATAATTGATCCAGTGATGAATGGGCTCATTTATTAGTCCAACCAACAAAAGCAAATGAGGATCAGGCCTGGTGTTTTTCTGAAATGCTTTGCAGAAAAAGCACCTTCTTGCCACAGAGGTTGCCAAGCTAGTAGAAGGTCAGTCTAGAGCTTCTGGAGGTCACAATGTGAAGAAATTGTCCTGAGGTCGATGCTACCAGTGGAAGGTAGACTGAGAGAGGAAGAGACTTTGAAAGTGGATGGCAATGTGTGATCTGCTAAATCAAACTGCCTTAGAACTTTCCAGATTCAGCATTCTTTTTACTGTGGCTTCTCTATTCCCAAGCTCTTTATTTTGATCATCCACATGGTTAAGAGAATTTCCTCATTGAAAAGTTCTATTCCCTGATTGTCTCAAATCTGCCTGTTGCCTATTTAATTGAATGATCAGCTAGCTGGGTATAATAGTCTTGAGAACCATTTTCTTTCCTGCAGAAATTTGCAGACATTGTTTCATTGCTTTCTGACATTAAACACGGCTTATGACTATCAGATAAAATTACAGGATGCCCAGTATAATTTGAATTTTAGATGAGCAATGAATTTTTTAGAAGTCTGTTCCAAATGTTGAATCTAAACTTTAAAATTTAACTGGGCATTCTGTTTTTTGTTTTGGGGGTTTTTTGTTTTGTTTTGTTTTTTGTTTGTTTGGGGTTTTTTTTGTTGTTGTTTTATTTTGTTGGTGGTGGTTTGTTTTTTTGTTTTTTGTTTTTTTGCTGCATTTGGGCAACCCTAATGAAGCTATAGAAAAGTTGAAGGAAAATCTGATTACTTTCCCCTCTCCTCACTGTGTAGAAGACTGACTTTTTAAAAAAATTATCTGCATACCTGAAATTTCTTCTTCAAACTTGAAATTTAAGATTGGATATTAGTTCTGTGTCTTTTTCCCATGGTGCAAAGGAATTCCTTTAGATCTTAAAATTTCCTTTTACCCTCATTTACCTTCATTTTAAAATACATTTCCCTTATTCTAACTCTACACTTCAGGAACACAGTTGTCTAGCATGTTTAATTATCTTGTCTGTCTTCCATATCTATCATCTCTCTTATTCATCTTTTTACCTCTGCATATTCTGAGAATCTCTCAAATATTTTTCTATGCTTATTTTTAGCCCTAAGTATTCTTCTCTTTGCTGTCTCAAATTGATTTATTTAAAGAACAAGGATAAGCAAATTTCTTAGCCTCTACCATCTCCCTTCTCTGTCGTCTTATCATCTTGTCTCCTACTTGTTTTGTTGAATTTATATTCTTTAGTCTTTTATAACTTTTAGTACACTTAAAAATTATCTTCCTTGTTTTTCCAGATTTAAGGAGTCTTCTGCCTTTTATTCATTCATTCATTTGTTACTGTGTTGCTTTGTTTCTAGTTACCTTCCTTCTATTATTTATGTATCCACCCACTTACTTAGCTATAATATGATTGCATTATTTCCCTGCCATTTAATTTCATCTTGCTAATGCTGAATGTGAGTAGCTTTTTGCAAATCTGTCTGCTCAGAAGTTGTGTGGGTAAATTTTAATTGACATGTTACCCACTTCATGCAGGGTGAATCTCTTTCTCCCTGTTGCAGGGCTAGGTGATGCCTTCTGTTGTATAGGTGGAAGCCTGGTGAAGAGGGCAGTGGAGATAATTCACCTGGAACGGAGATTCTCCTTTGCGAGGGAATCTGAAATTTGCTTTTTCCTCTGAGGCCTTATTAAATTTCCAGTGCTGGGATCCTCTTTACCATCACATTTGAAAGGGATTTAAAGATAACAAAGCCTTCTATACTTCAGAGGATTAATTTAAGGAGATAACATAAAGCCTTTTTTTTTTTTTTTTTAAGAAAGAAAGTGTTATAGACTGCTTAGCACCATTCTCAGCCTGGCACAGCTACAGTTTTCATGGACTTTCTCTTTTCATTCAGATTGAAACCTTGAAAGCTTTTGAAATGTACCTGTGTGTGGAGTGAGGGAAGGCAAGGAGGAAGGTGAGTTCAGGACCCCTCCATTTTACGTTGATATGCACAACACATGCTCAATGGAGGGAGGCTAGCTAAGCTGGCATGTTTCATGTCAAAAGGACCACGATGTCAGCATAGCATATATTACATGTCTGCTTTGGTCTTAAACAAATTAATATTATGTAATTATTGCCATATTTTCTGTGTGGTTTTAGAGATGGGCCCTAACTTTCCAAGTCAGCCCTTATCTCTTTCTACCTCCCTATACAAACTCTCCCTTTCAGCCAAAGTGGCCAACTCACTGTGACCTAAATAAGTTTGAAATGTAGTCTCTGAAATGTAGCTCATGCCATGCCACTCCCTTAATACCTTCATTTGCCTGACCCTACACGGCCTTTGAGATTCAGCTAAAATTCTATCTCTTTCACAATGCTCCCTCTGATTGTGCCACTCTAAAGTGATTGCTCCCACACTCCCAGAACATGTTATATTCTGAGTAAATTCTTCAGCTCTATCTTTCATTTCACTAATTTACTATTTAGTTCTGTCTAATCTGTGATTTAATCTATCCACTGTGTATTTTAGGACTACATTTTTCATTTCAAAGCAGATCTTTGGATTTATTTTTAAGGGTTCCTGGTCATTTTGGTATTATCTTGATATTTTGTTACATTTTTCTCCTTTTTAAAATATGTTTGGTCATACCTCAAAGCACATGTTTAATAATCTCATCATTTGAAGGACGTGAGGGTCTAATCAAAGTGTTGATTGTGTTGGATGCCAATGTATCTTAATGCCTTTTTATTTTGCCCTTGGAGGTGAGCTCATGTTTAGTGGGGCTTTATCTTCAGGAGTCCCTTGTGGTCTGGGTAGAGGGTGTGACTGTCAAGACATGATTGGCATTTATTTCTAAGAGGGAATGACTGGATGGGCACCACTTTTTCCTTTCATTTTATGGGTCTGGGTTGACTGAACTACAAAGGAAATATGGATTTGAACCAGAAATTTAACTGAGAGAAAACCTAAGTTCCCACCTTTTGAGATGTGAGGGGACCTGGAGAACGAGATGGTTGTCTTGATGACCGTGCATAGATTTTGCTTCTGCTCTATCCTTTCACTGTGGCATAGCCCTTTGAGAATTATAGCTTAATGTGGTCATTCCTTTCTGGTTTGTTCTAGCCTGAAGTGTCCCACCTGGTAGTTAAAACCTAATCCCCTTAGTTACGGAAACCAGCAAACTGCCCGCCAAGCCCTGAGCAGCAAGTGCTTCAAGCCCCCATATAACTTTGCTTTTTCAGTTTTCATCTTCAGTTTCAATTCTTTCAATTCTTGGGGAGAATTCTCTTAGTTTCCTGTTATCTCAGCTAGTATTAAAAAAAGGATATTTATTATGTTTTACTCATTATTTCTTAGTGTTTTGTATCATCATGGTACTAACACCTATACATCACATAAGAAACAGAAGTTTACAAATGATTCAATAATTAATCATAGAGAGCCTTGTCACAAGTTCCCTATTGGTGTCTTGATGTATTATTTAAATCTTAAGAAATTTTTTCATATGTTTTCTCCTCAAATAAATTACAAAAAATGAAGCTAGGAATTATATTTTAAGGTCCTTTTCATTTATGATACTATGTTGCCTAGTTATTTGATAGTAAATTGGTTGAAAATGTCTGCATTGAGCACAATTAGTCAAAGAAACAAAATGATTTAAAATTAAACTGAATATTCCAAGTTTGTTTCTTTAAATATTGATAATTTAGGTACACCATTAATAATTACAGAAATGCTTATCACGTAGAGATTGAACATTGAACAAGACAGCATGGGGTGGGTTTACAGCTCTTTAAGTGTTTTAAGTATATTTATCCACTTTCTTTCCAGAAGTTTGAATCCTCATGCAAACACTACATTTTGGTTTTTTATTTATAAATCATTCTCCTCCACTTATTCCTGCTCGGCTGGTTTGTAAATACTTTAATAAATTGTTATGTTTGCCTCTAGCTCTAAATGAATTGTCCAAGCAAATTCATGTGAGAGTTAATATTTGCAATATCCAGTTCATGTTTTTATAATTTCTCTGCCACCTAGGATAATTGCACAAATCTTAAACACACTTATAAAAGTAATTTTGTCTACCTTCTTCTTTGCCTTTTCATCCTTTCCATTTTCAACCACCTCTGTTCACTTAGTTTTTGCTTTCTTTGCATAAACATTTTATTTTATATTTTAAATTTTAAATTTTATTCACTGGATTTGACATTATGTGGCCAGCATTTGTACAGTGCTTGCTGTCAGGGTGGAAACTGTAAGACAAAGCACATTCAACCACAATGTGAATGCAAGGACAAACTTAAGGTTGCTTACACTGCTGGCCTGAAGGCAGATTGATCTGACATTTGCCTTGCTGTTGCACAAAAGACAGAAATCTTTTCCCGGATTTGAAGGAAGATTGGAAAAAAAAAAAAACACACCTCTATCTAAACATTGATCCTCATATAATTTTCATGGGCTTTGGACCACCAGGAATCAATGTAGGTAGTTGTATTTTGAGTTCAATGAAAAATAAACCTTAATGTCTTTGATAGAAGGCCACCTTTTTAGCTGACAGCTGAGACCCTCAAATAATTAGAAATTTTAAAAATAGAGTAAAAATCACTCTAATTCTGGAAAGTGAACAAAAATGCTTAAAGGCATATAAAAGTTGAAAAAAATCCCATGGTGCTTAAAAATGTTCAAAAAGTGAAAAATCAATCATTGGGAATAATTATTTCAACAATTTGCATTTTACAAAACAGTCTAGGACTTCCTTTTTTAAAAGATTTTATTTATTAGATTGAAAGAGACAGACAGTGAGCACAAGCAGGGGGAACAACAAGCAGAGAGACAAGCAGATTTCCTGCTGAGCAGGGAGCCTGAGACAGGGCTGGACCCCAGGACCTTGGGATCATGACCTGAGCCGAAGGCAGACACATAACTGACTGAGCCACACAGGTGCCCGTAGGACTTCCTATTGATAACTAGTGTTTATGAGTAACAATAATATTGCCCATCCCACATACTCCTTTTATGATGTGCCCTTGACACTCCTCTCATTGAGAAGTGGGGAATCTGTGTTCCTTCCCTTGAATCTGGGACAGCTTGTTTCTACAGCATAAGTGATACTTTGTGACCTCTGAGGCTAGGACATAAAAGAGCTTCTACCTAGTTCTCTTGAGTTGCTCATGTTGTGAGGAAACAGACCACTGTACTCTGAGAGACCACGTGGAGAGGCCATGTGTAGATGTTCTAGCCAATTGCCTGGATGTGATCCCACCAATAGCCACCAGAAACCATGAGACACATAAGTGAAGATGGCCTCAAAAGATTATAGACCCCAACTGTGGAGTCAACTCCAACCTTTGAGTATTCTAAGTGAGGCCCCAGACATTGCGGTGCCATCTCGGCTGTCCCCATCTGAATTCCTGACCCATAAAATCCATAAGCAGGATAATGTAGTCGTTTGACACCACTGTTTGGGATTATTTGTTACACATCAATAGATAACCAGAACACTGCCTCACTCAATTATAGCCCAAAAAGATGGTGAAAAAGAGAAATTTTCTCACAGTAGAATATCAAGCATCTTCTCTTTGTCTGCTTTATGTGGAAAGGGAGGTCGGCGTCTACCCAAATTCCTTGGCAGTGGCTAAAGATCTGAGTGGGTAAACATGACCTAACGGAAATTAAAATCAGAAGATTGGTGACAAGGTTTGGGGAAATGATATATGGATGAATTTCTCTGAGGGAACTAAGAGATTAAGAGTATTTCTATCGAGGGTGAATGGACACTGGAAGACCATCCCCCCCCACAGCCTTATTCGTTGTTGTCTGCTATACTTCCTTTCCATCCCAGAGCTTACTCAGAGGACCCATAATGGTCAGGATGAAGACTATGTATGGATGGGGACAAGAACAAGAGCAAGCTCCTTTCACCAAGGCTAAGTGCCTTATTTTCCAGAAATATGTTTGTTTTGGAACCCATAAACCTTGCTTCTTTTTAAAGGAATTGATTGTTTTCTGAAGGGAGGAAGAAACTAATTATATTTAATTTGAATATGAAATATAATAAACATAATAAAAATAGTTAAAAAGATAATAAATAATTTAAAAAGAAAAATATTCAATTTACTAGCAAAAAAAGAAATTTCTGTTTTGTAAGTCAAACTGGTTGAACGAATATTTGGCTTAATATTTAAGAAAGCGATTCGTTTTTTGAGGATAGAGGAATAGAAAATCCAATAAATATTCAAGGCAATCTATTGATCTTTATGCATATTGCCCAAGATCAATTCAAGACCTAAATCAGTGAAGAAGTTAGCTTGTGTCATTATTCAATGGTATAATTCTAGTTATATAAAAATGCTGACTCTAATGTCAGTCAAACAATGCCTGGTTAAAGGTTGGTAACGTAGGAGGACTGAGAACAATGAAGGGAGAAGGAGGATGAAGTGACTGATAGAATTAACAGGGAATCAACTGCCATCATAAAAGACACACCTAACTGCTTTACTAAATTTGAAGACAATGAAGTACAGAGGAAGCACTTACCTGTCTGAGTCATGGGTGACATGGAAGACAGTAATTGCAAATACAATTTTTTATTTCCTTCCTGAAACTTGCCTCTGAAGACAATGGCAAGTTTATTAGAAAAAGATAACATTTTATTTCAGCCCATCTGGAAATAAAGGGAAACACGAAATGTCTCAAGCCCAACACGCTTTGCTGCATCTTGACCAAGAAAAGTCTTTGGAATGTGCCAAGCAATATCTCATGTGCGTATGCCACACCCTAAGCAAAATGCACTTGGGGGAAAGTGGGGCTGTACAGTCATGCCACATTATCTTAATTTCTTCTTCTCCCTCGCCCACCACATTCAAATTCAAAATTCAAATAGTATTTGTTGGCAGCTGTTTTAGACTCTTGGGGGACATCAGTGAACACAACACACAAAGAGGGGGCTCCTTAAGAATTGGCTTTAGGTGGTTGGGGGAAGCTAAATAACAAAATAATGAATACAATACATGAGTAAATTTTTAAAGTGTGTTAAAAGGTCATAAGATCTATGTAAAAGACAAAACAAAGGACAGAAGAGTGAGATAAAGGTTTCAGGAGTACAGGACCCAGGGTTGGAAACGACAGAGGACAGGTTGCAATATTAAATCTGGTGTTCAGGGTGAAGCCCACTGAAAAGGTAAGAATGGAGTGAAGATGTGAAGAAAGTGAGAGTCCGACAAGTGGGTATCTAGGGCAAAAGCATTCCAGGCAAAAGGAAGAGCTAATGCACAGGCCCTAAGGCAAGAGAACATTTCTGGCATGTTCTTTGAGCAGAAGAGTGGCCAGTAGGGCTGGAGTTGGAAAAGCAAGGAGAACAGGAACAGGTAATGGGAACCCAGGCCAAGGAGAGCCTCACTACTCAGAGAGGAACCCAAGGACCAGCAGCACCAGCTTCACTGGCACGTTGGGTAGAAATGGAAAATCTTAGTCCCAATCCCCAACTCGTTGGGTCATGGTTTGCATTTAAACAAGATCCCCAGGGTAATTCATGTGCACAAGAAAGATTTGAGAAGTAGTGAGGTCAAGCTTTAAAGGCTCTTACGAGCCCTTGGATTTTGACTGCCAGGGAGATGGGAGTCAACACAGGATTTTGAGCAGAGGAGTCCCCTGATCTACCTTATGTTTAAAAGTATTGCTGTGGCCTGTCTGTTGGGAAGGGCCTGTAGGATGGAAGCCGAGAGAGCAGTCAGGAGGTGATCGCTGTGATCTAGGGGTAAATTGATGGGGCTGGGACCAGCCTATGCTAGGCAGAGGCAGGGAGCCCTGGGCAAATCACGTGGTCCTGCTTCCTTTCCATCTCCCTGGCTTCTGCTTCTATCAGACACACGGGTCAATTACATATCGAAGGGTTAGAAGATGCTTCAGAAGGAAATGACTTTCAAATCAACTACCTTAAAGAGAGCCCTGGGTGCCACGGGGTCAAACAAGGGTGGCCTAACTCGGTCCCCACTGTGGCCAGAGGAGACTTCGAGAAAGAAGAGATGCTTGCACTGAGCTTAGGAGTAGGAATTAAGCCAGCAGAGGAAAAAATAAAAGAGGAAAAGGACATTCTGGGATGAAACAACAACATATGTGAAGACGCAGATGTGAGGAACCGTATGACACACTTTGCCTGAACAAAGTAGGGGGGCGGGTCACTGGCAGGAAGTAAGACCAGAGAACTAACCAGATCCTGAAGTGCCTGGTGCACTGCAGTAAGGAGATCAAAATATCCAAAAGACTCTGAAGACATCATGTCAGATTGCAAGGTAGGAGTAGAGCATTTGCAAAACAATGGGAAGGATAGATGAGAAGGGGATGAGCCTAGAATCGGGGAGAACGTCCCCAACCAACAAAGGAAGAGTAATTCATTCCAGGACCCAAAGCTCAGGATTGGTAGTGAGAAATGTTGAGCCCAGATCTATCTGCCACCTACAACCTTTACAATGGAGGCAAGTTTCCAAACTTCGTGAACCTCAATTTTTCCTCCATGAAACTAGACATTCCTCATTTTTGTAATGAGGTCTCCAGCTACTGTTGAGAGACTCAAACAAGATGCTGTCCAGAAAGCACTTGGCATACAGTAAATATTCACCAGGATTAATTACATTCTAGCTATTGTTATTAGCTATGCTCTGACTCTCAGATCAGCATTCATTTCATATCTCTGCCAGATCGTATAAACCTCTCGTGAATTTTAATCATTGTTTGCCTCATCCCTCATAGCTACGCTCACGGGAATAGATTTTTAGATATTGAACTGGAAAAAAAAATTAAAGAGCTGCCTGGAGTTTTAATCACAGGAACCAAATATAACTGTGTACCAAACCCCCGTGCTCACGCATCGGCCCTGGCCAGGTGCTTCTGCGCTGTCTCTGGGGTTTTGATGTCACTGTTTCCTGTGTGTAATCAGTAATCGACACCAAAGCTCTGACAAAATGACCATTTTTAGAGCACCATTAGCTGTCTCCCTGGGCTTGGCTGGAAATGTAACATAAGTAGGATCTTGAGCGCAGCAATTTCTTACTGCAGTCGTGTGTATCTTCCTGAAGTAAAGAGCTCCGGGAAGGGCTGAGTGGGTGGATATTTGACTTGTTTTTCTGGGAAAGGACGGCTTTGATGTTCCTTTACTATTATTTGAAATCTGGGTGCTATTGCAGAAAGTGCTCTTCTCAGGGGAAGAACATGGGCACTGCCGGGACTCAAGTACTGGCTTTGTCATGTTCTGAAAGAGACAAGAGGTTTATAAACTTTCTTCTCAAAGAGACGTTGCCCTCGCGATTTGTTTTGTAGCATTTCTAAATATCCTAACCCTTAATTAAACACTATAGGCCATCTTTCACTTGTTTCCTGTAGAACACAGAGCTTTCAAATTTGAGCAGTAGGAGAAAAATTTGTCTTTTGAATATATAAAAATTGTAATTGCCACCAGAAGCAAGGTAGTTCTGTAATTGCCAGTGCCAAAACAAGATGTTCCTGAAGTTGTGTTAATTAGAGTTTGTTTCACAATGTTTCTTATGAAAGTGAAAATACCAACCCTGAAAACTCTCTGTGGATAAGCTTTCTTCATGTTTTGTTACATGCTTTGGTAAAGATTCTTGTAAACCAAAATTATAGATTCAATAGAATTATTGATTTAAGAAATATAAACTCACTAATTTGAATGACCATGAGGGAAACTGACTTTAACAAGGAAAAGATCAGTTAAAATATTTCAAAGATTTTGGTTATCATGTGTTTCTGACTGAACAAATTCTGAAGTCTGTAGAAAAGCTAATCCAGTTAATTTACCAATTAGGACTTTTGCAAGGTTTGGGATTTCAAGCTATACCCATTTCTCTGCACAAGTAAGTTAATTTCTTTTGCAATACCCAGTGTGGGGGAGGAGGGAGTGGGAGGAATGGTCCCTCTTTGATCTCTCTTAAGACGCATTTACTTGAACATAGCAAATTTTAGTGTCCACCATTATGATCCTCCCAGAAATTGTAAGGACTTCATGAATGAGCATTTGGAGAAAATGAGTACATTGCAACTGACATCATTCAAAAAGTCGTTCTCACTTTAACATCAACAGAGTTATTTCTCTGTGGTCAAATTTTCCACGTTGTCAGAAATTGTAATTCTGATGAAGTGCATTATTAGCTCTAAGTTTTCATTCCTCCCTGTAGCATACCTTTTGTCATGTGACTTTGGAGTTCCTTCATAAAGGTGGAGTATATATAAAGCCACCCCCTTGTGTTTGAGCTAGGCCATGTAACATCCTTTGGTCAAAGGGTGTGGACAGAAGTGTCAGGGTAGCCGTCAAAACCTCAGCCTTAAGAGACTTGCATGTTTCTGCTTGCCCGCTTGTGGGTCTGCCATTCCATAAGAACGTGCCTGAGGATGAGAGACTTTGGGAGCTGAGCCTGCCAAGCAGAACCCAGCCCAAATCAGTCAGCCCCCAGGCAGCTGCGGACTTGTGCACAATAATAAATACTTGCTGTTTAAAGCACAGTGGTAGTTAAGTAGCTGTAGTTAAGTCACGTTAATACCGTGACAAGCTACTGACGTAAGCTGCTCTGGGCTGTCATCTGTAAATACATAAAATAGAGAGCTGGTCTAGTTTCTAAGATGAGGAAGTTCTTATCCAACTATTACCTGAATGACAGATGATCAAAAAAATAGTTTACCAACTATCTGTAGTGGGCTCAAGACTGCTGGGTGCTGATATGTAAGACGGAATACAGAGACATAGTCCCCTACATCCCAGACATTGGTATATGCCTTCTAGTAAATGAAAAACCAGAACCACAACTCCAAAGGCCAGTCAAACTGGAGGCTATAAAATTTTCCCTTTTCAGGGTTCACTTTCCTATAGCCAGGTATTGTAACATCTGGGCCTTTGTTTGAACACTGAACCTGATGTGGCAAGTGCTCTCTCTGGCCCGATTCACTGGAAGTCCAGGAAGTACCTCTTGTCCTGATTGCTATGGAGGTAACTTGTTTAACCAAGGTGTGTGACCCATGGAGGAATTGGGGAATTCCCACAGGCCATAAGCCTCTCCGTATGTATAAATGTGAGAGAGAGACTGGACTAGCGTGTAGTCAGGTGGTAGGCTGGGAGTAGAACTTGGAAGCAAGCACTCACCATCAGAATGGACAGAGGTATGATCCCAGCGAACAGGGCCCCTGGGCACCTGTGACAAAGAGGAGATCAAGGGGAAAGGAGGAGGAAAGGTGGAACCCAAGCTGGAATGGAGACTACAACCAGGACTGTTTCTCACAGGACCTTTATATGTTTGTTTGTTTGGCTGTATTTTAGCCCCCAAGTGGGAGACATTATCTTGTGGGGACTTTCACCTCTGGCGTCTTGGATGTTCTTAGTTCTGCAGTTCCCTTTCTCTGACATCAGGGACCAGAGCCATTTGGGGAGAATACTGAGCCTCTAGATTAGAAGTGATATCTTTTTCTGCCCACGAAGTCTTCATGTTTGTCAAAAGACTCATACATCCTTTGGACACATGGGAACCTCATTCAGGGGACAAATGGAAGTTGAGTTCTCTGCAAACCAGGGATGTTGCTTTCTGGGTCCTTCTCCTGGACCCTGGGTTGCAGATCTTGGCCCTTAGGTGCTGCCCTGTTGCACCAGAGGAAGCCCTTGGCCTCTCTGCCTCCTCCTTATCAACCCCTGCAGGGTGTTCTGGCCCATCCAGACAGCGGCAGAGGCTGAGTCATCAGTGGCCTGCCTCTGAATCATGGCTTGGTCGTGATGTGGAAGGGCAGAGTGAATGCAGCACTTGAAAATTAATGCGAATTAGGATTCGTGTGGGATTTGTACTTAAATATTAGTGTAATTTGATTCAGTGTTAACCCTCCTTTGAGTTTAATGAAATAATGATGGCAGGACATTCAAAGCTGCTCTGATGACTTCATTCCTGATTCAGAATCAGCCTGAATACCCAGCATTTTTTATATTGAACATTAATTTCAAATTAGCTGCTGATCCCAAATGATGACTAACCGAATTAATGAGATTCCATAATTCTTGATGCCAAAAAGTCTTCAAAATCAGTGCTATTGACCATTTTCTTTTAGAGAGAGGAGCAGATCTACTCATGGGATCAGCCTCTAAAGTTACTGCTAGTTTCAACATATTGATCATTCTGATTGATCTCTCTTGTTCTGCTAGTTTGTCAGCGATTTGCCTACTCCTCAACTTGTTCCATAAATTATTTCAGATGACAAAATAATCATTTTATCCTGTGAACAACAAAGTGGCCAGCTCTTTAACTTACTTTGTTTGAGCTCTTTCCTTGCTGGATTGTGTCCCTTCATAAAGATCTAAAGTCATATCATCTATTTATTTCATTTAATTCTTGCATTTATTCTCCTATGAGGAATTTAAGTCAGCATTTCAGAGAGATCCAGTAACTCAGCTGTGATATAAAGTTGTAGAGTCAGGATTTGAACCTGGGCAGACTGACTCCAAAGTCCTTGCTCTTCGAATAAAAATATGGAGATAGAGTCTTTCTTTCAGATATATTCCAGAAGGGTTGTTTTCAAACACCTTTGAATCAACTTATTTTCCCCAGTAATCATCCTTATTGTCAATATTTACTACAACTTACATTGTAGTTGTAGTAAGTACAGCTTTTATCCTTGGTGAATTGAGGTTCTTGTGTTAATACTATATTTATCTTGGAGAATTAAGGTTCCCATATTAACTCTACAATTTAAAAGCGGCATTTTCCTGTTCTATAAACAAGCTTCAACTTTTCCTTCTGATCTGTCTGCCTCATGGTTATATATAGTAACCATCAATTAACAGTAATGTCAATAAAATAAGCTTAGCAAAGGGATGGTGGGGGAAGCAGAATGAAGAACATTATGCCAGGAAATACTTTAATGTAAGTGGAGTCCTGCCAATTTTTATTATTATAAGAAAACAAAGCAACTTTATTAACCCAACAGACATTATACTTTGGCTTCTATTTTTGTGTTACTTTTGAGCATGCAGTAGCATTCTCTGCCCTTGGTTTTCCTTATTGTTGTGTGCTGCTGCTTGGTTCATATAAAAGGAAGTTTATTTTAGTGGCGAGATAATGTATGTCTTTCCATTTGTATTCATTCATTCTTCTCAAATATCTGCAAAATTCTCTTATCCGTGATGTTTGAGAAGCAGAAAGTCTACTGAAGTAGAACCAATCTGGCTCCTGGCTTCCTTTGGTTAGGGCAAAATCTGTTGCAGAACAAATTATATTTGCTTCCTGAGCTACCTCCAGAGCAACAAAATCCTCTGAAAGGATTATGAACAATGACCATTTTTTTTTTATTTGACAGAGAGAAATCACAAGTAGATGGAGAGGCAGGCAGAGAGAGAGAGAGAGAGAGAGAAGCAGGCTCCCTGCCAAGCAGAGAGCCCGATGCGGGACTCGATCCCAGGACCCTGAGAACATGACCTGAGCCGAAGGCAGCGGCTTAACCCACTGAGCCACCCAGGCGCCCTGAACAATGACCATTTTTATATATAAATTTGCTCCATTAGTAATACCTGTTGCCAGAGAAAGTCAAAACAAAACAAAGAGGAAGCTCCGAGCAATAAGAGATTCTGTCGCTGAGATTGTAGCTCCGTTCCAGAGAGCACACAAGACACAGGCTGCAGGAACTCGAGCTTAGGCCTTGTGGCCCCTCAGGGCCCTCCATTCTCCCCAGACCCTCTTCACTGCCCCTCCCTCTGCAGATGCTCATGGGTCGATTGACAGAATGTGGCGACTCTCTGAACACCTAAAGAGGAAAAAAAAAATCATATCCAATAAATGTATGCAGATTTTTTTTAAGATTTTATTTATTTATTTGACACAGAGAGAGATCACAAGTAGGCAGAGAGTCAGGCAGAGAGAGAGAGAGAAGCAGGCTCCCCGCTGAGCAAAGAGCCTGATGCGGGGCTTGATCCCAGGACACTGAGATCATGACCTGAGCCGAAGGCAGCGGCTTAATCCACTGAGCCACCCAGGCGCTTTCTCATCAATTCTTGTATGTATGTATGCAGCTTTCTCATCAATTCTTCTCCACAGGAAAAGAATAAAGTGTAGGAACATCGTTATTTTGCCATGCTTTCAACATACCCTTAAAGTCCTCATTTGCTGCAAATCCAGATTTTATGCATCTGTCTCTCAAATGAAAAATCACAAACTAGATCTCATCTAAGAAAGAAATAAGAGATATTGGTTGCTCTGGTTTAACATTCTGTTATAGAAATTTTCAGTTGTTCTGACAATCAAGAAACTAGTATAATTGACCTTCATGTACACATCACCCTGCTCCAATCATCAACATTTTGATAACCTTGTTTCGTCTACGTCTACCCACCTTTTTTCTTTTTTCTTCCCTCCTCCCTCCCCACTGACCCACTCTCCAGTGCAGTATGTTTAAAACAATTCCCAGGCATATTACTTCCTCAATTAATTCTTCAGTGTGTATAAGTAGTAAGGTTTTTTTTGTTGTTGTTACATAACCACTATGCCATTAACACACCTTATAAAATTTACCAGGTTTTATTTTCAGGGAGCTGATAATCTAGAAAGGAATATATGACATTCGGCATAAATATATCAGTAATGCTGTTACGCTGAAAAATAAAAAAAAATTTAAAAAATATGTAAGTGATAAGCAAACATATCCCAAGTGATTAATCACAAGTCTACCTTTTCCTGGGAACTATAAAAAACAAAAATATAAATGTCTCCAGATCAACAGTTTATTCATTAACTAAAAACTTCAGCAAATACAGTTTCATTAATAGCTTTTAGTATTTACTTCCTATTCAAAATTTCTCCATTGTCTCCAAAGTAAGTGATTTGCTCCAATGAGGATCTGTATGGATCCCATCAAGACACAGCACTCTCAGATTAGGATGACTCTGGAGGGTTTATTTATAAAAGTACTGTGGGGTGTGGAGGGATCACAGAGGATAGTGCAGTCATCTTTGTAATGGCAGAGCTGTTACCACTACTAGGTGTGAAGGAGTAAAGGGGACAAGGTCAAGTTGACTGAACCTGGAAGGAAAGAGGCTGTAGAGAACACCTCCTTGAGAGCAACAGTGTCCTGTGGAAGGATCCAGCCAGCCCAGGTGACCTCACAGACAGAAAGCCAATGGAATACAGCCCCAGACACCCTTTCTTCCCCGACTCTGATCTCCTACTGGGGCTTCCCATTGGCCAAATCCTGCCAGAAGCCAGAGCCCAAGGGAGCCTAAAGTCACAACCCATACAGGTCAACTTCCCAGGCCAGAAAGAAGGGTAGAGCCATCTGGAGGAGAAAAGAAAAGACCTCTGGCCTATGATCCAACAAGGTCTACACATTGAATTTGATTGTTATGTTTCTTAAGGTTCTTCGAGTGTATAACAGTCCCCACCTTTATTTTTTTGTGTCTTTATATGACATTAATGGAGAAACAGAATTTTCGGGCTTGTAGAATGTCACACATTTGGGATTTGGTTGATTATTTTGGTGCCATTTCAGTTGTTCCTTTGCCCGCTATATAATTTATGTATAACAATGATTCACATATCTACAGATGCTTTTAAATGCTATTTGTGATTTCTATTAGACTGCTATTTCTGGTAAAATGGGAGTTCTAGCTAGAGACTTGATTAGATTTAGGCTCAATAATGTTTCATCAGGAAGACTTCCTATGTGGTGCTGGAAACATTCCACTGCACCACTTTGTGAGACATATAATCTAACATACAACCTATTTACCTAACCTTGGCTACACTATACATTAGAATCATATGTGGGTGGGACACCTGGCCAGTTTAGTCAGGAGAGCATATGACTCTGTTTTTATTAAGATTTTATTTATTTATTTGACAGACAGAAGTCACAAGTAGGCAGAGAGGCAGGCAGAGAGAGAGGGGGAAGCAGGCTCCCCACTGAGCAGAGAGCCCAATATGGGGCTCGATCCCAGGACCCTGAGATCACGACCTGAGCCGAAGGCAGAGGCTTATCCCACTGAGCCAGCCAGGTGCCCCGAGCATGTGACTCTTGATCTCAGGATCATTGAGTTTGGGCCACCCGTGGAGCTTTACAAAACCGTGGTGCCACACCCATACCCATCATATTTAAATCAGAATCACTGGGAGTGTGATATGGACCTTCATTTTTTTTTTTAATCTTCTAAGTAATTCCAGTGAGCAACCAAAGCTGAGAACCTCGGGCCTAAAGATTTCAGCATCCATTGATTGTCATTTTTTCTAGATCTGTTTTTTCATTTGAATTTGAAAATTGGTAACTTTCTCATTCTGTTCTTTCTGCATTTATCATCTATGAAACAGTGCAGCATAAACTTGCACTCAATAAAGGGGTAGCTGATTTGATCTGGAGTTCATATTTAATGACTAATTTTCATCAAAAAGTTTTATGAGGGGCACCTGGGTGGCTCAGTGGGTTAAAGCCTCTGCCTTCAGCTCAGGTCATGATCCCAGAGTCCTGGGATCTAGCCCCGCATGGGGGCTCTCTGCTCAGCGGGGAGCCTGCTTCCACCTCTCTCTCTCTGCCTGCCCCTCTGCCTACTTGTGATTTCCGCTGTCAAATAAATAAATAAAATCTTTTTAAAAAAAAAGTTTTATGAAATTTCTCTCTTAAAAAAGTTAAGTATTTACAAATGGTTTTAAATAGAATTTCGTTATTTCTATTGGGTTTATGTTTATTTTTACAATTATAAACCTGGATCATGTCTAAAATTAAAATCTCCCTCAAAAACGTTTTCCCTCTAAAATCCCAACTAGATGTATCTGTTACGTATTATTCATGGTATGTTTAATTGTTTGTTGTCTCACACAAAGACCATATGACATAAATATATCATGAGGGTTTTCGAAGGAAAACTTACATCAGAGAAGTAGAGAGTACACACAATTCCTAAAGCTCTCATTACCCCGTAGAGAGACTCATGGGTTGGCCATTTCAGGGTTGGACAGACAGGATTCCATCTCCCATTATACTGTATGCATCTGTAAAACATGGGGAGTTGGGAAATCTCAGGAACTAGGCAACAACAGAAGGTTGATTCCAGGGAAGTGGCCTAGTTAGAAAGGTAGAGCCTCCGGAACTTAACAACTAACATTTGTTGACTCAGACATGCTGGGCTAGCTCTCTGCTAAACTACCAAAAGGGTGAAGGGTTTCTGGATTTGTCTCCTTTCAATAATATAAATATATAAGATAAATATCTTAACTATATAATGAACATAAATCTATAATTAAGCATGATATATATCATAAATAGAAAGGACTACAATTTATAAATATATAAGGTTATACTCACTGACACTCACTAGGTATCAGTCAGCTTAATCAATGACCCTATTGTTTCTTTGCTCTGTGGGGAACCTCCTCCTTGACCCCCCAGGCCTCCCCTCCCACGACCCCCCACCCTGCTCCCTATCACTTTTGGAAAACCTCAGTTCTTCTTTGATTTCTTTTTCCTCCAGAATCCACTTGGTAGTGATCTCTTGTTAAGTTCTTTTGATGTGCTTGTATTCATCTATGACTTCATGTAGTCAATTATTCAGGCATTTGCATGTAATAGCCCTTTTTTGAGGCATGATATGGGCTCCAGTGGCTCCAGTGATGACCCAGGCACAGTATAGGAGGCCTATACTAAAAGATGTAATAAGGGGAAACCTAATATACAAAATATAAAAAGTCCTTTGTCTGCCCCTTCCCTCCATTCTCCCCTAACCTGGTCTGAGCTTGATTCTCATCCCCACTCAGCTAGCCCTTCTCCCTTCGTTTTCTTTTCCAAAACATGCTGCACACCATTTTCAAATTACTTTATCCAAGATACTGCTTTTCACTCTGTTCACAAACTCAAAATGGCTCCTTTTTTTCATACTAAGTGAACTCCAAGTTTTTAAATTTAGTTAACATTCAAACCCCTTCCAGATCTGTTGTTACCAATGTCTACCTCTCTCTTAAGTTTCCCCCTTTGAACCCTTCTCCCCAGTGAGTTTTTCTGCCAAATCATCCATACCACAGACCCAAGAAGCTTTCCCCGCCTGTCATATCTTCCTCTGAATCACTAAAATGATCAACTACCCCTCTTGTATTATCATCATCATGGCCTTATATTTTTAATAACCTTTTCATATGTTGATATGTCACTTCCCCTACTAGAGTCTCATTTATTTGAGGTCAAGAATTTTGTTTTATACTTCTTTGTTTTCAGTACTGAGCAGAGCTGTTCAAACAGTAGGTGCTCAATAAAAAGGGTGCTGATGAAGATGAGAATATATATATATTTATTTAAAGATTTTATTTATTTATTTGACAGACAGAGATCACAAGTAGGCAGAAAGGCAGACAGAGAGAGAGGGGAAGCAGGCTCCCCGCAGAGCAGAGAGCCCAATGAGGGGCTCGATCGCAGGAGCCTGGGATCACGACCTGAGCCAAAGGCAGAGGCTTTAACCCACTGAGCCACCCAGGTGCCCGAAGAGTATATATATTTTTTAAGATTTTATTTATTTATTTGACACAGAGAGCACACAAGCAGAGGGAATGGAAGAGGGAGAGGGAGAAGGAGAAGCAGGCTCCCCACTAAGCAGAGAGCCTGTTGTGGAGCTTGATCCCAGAATCCCAGGATCTGACCTGAGCCGAAGGCAGACACTTAACCAACTGAGCCACCCAAATGCCCGGAAGATGACAATATTGGGAAACTCTTGGAATACGGTGATGGTTAAAGCATTATACCAAGAATGATACGGTTTTTCAACTACATTTCAGTTGATTCTTTTTCTCTCACCATCAAACTAGAGTATACCCAAGTTCTCCATCTTAAAGATGGGAGATTTCTTTCTGTGCCTCTAGTTATCTACCCCATCTCTTTCTCCCCCACCCCCCTTCACAGCCTAAATGAATAGCCTACACTTGCTGCCTCTGCTTTTCACCTCCCATTCACTTCCTCAACCCACTGCCATCTGGTTTCTTCCACCACTATACCAAAAATCTCCTGGCAGAGGTCACCTAGCACCTCATAGATGCCAACTCAGATGGACAGTTTCCAGTTCTTTTTACATCTCATCTCCATAGCGTTTGATGCTTTCCTCCTACCTCACTTGGGAGATTCTCCTTTACTTTGGGTTTTTAGACCATACTTTCCAAAGTTTTCCAGTGCCACTCCCAACCTATTCCTTCTCTAGTTTTGTCATGGGCTTCTCTTCTGCTGATCATCCCTTCAGTGTTTTTGTAGACCAGGTTTCATCCTTGGCTGTCCTGATTTTAGTTCTCCCAGAAGCAGACCCTGAGACAAGGATTTACATGCAAATAATTCATTAGGGAGATGATCCCAGTAGGGGAGTAGGGAGGTGATATGAACGAGTAAGGGAAGACTGCCAACAAAGAGAACCCTATCAAGTCAGTTACCACCGTGGGCAACAGGGGCATAATCCCACTGTGGAACACATGCCCTGTTTGTAGAGTGAGAGAGCTAAAGCTCTATCTACCTATCCCATCATTTATTGGTTGAGGGCCATACTAATTCCATGGCACCTCTCGAGTGCCTGCCAGCAAAGAGTTGCAGGTGCCAATAGGGGGAAGTCAGGCTGGTATGCGTAGGATGTGAAAGGCTGAGGAATATGGGCAGGACAGGGACAGCAGCTGCTACCTTCTTTCCTCAGCTTACCCATTATCTCAGGGTTACTCTCATCAGTGAGAATAAAATTAGCATTGATTATAACAAACATTTATGTCCCAGGTTAGGTGGTGTACCTCTATTAGCTCATTTCATCCTTACAACAACCCCATTATTGTCTACATTTTATTGAAGAGGAAACAGAATCAGAGGAGCTGAATTGTTTAAGGTTACATGTATATGCTGTCTCTGCCCTTATTTACAATCCATATTGCTCCTCTAAGCTCTAACTAGTATTTCTATTTGCCAGCTGGCTGTGCTCCCCAAGCTTCTACTAGCATCTCAAATGCAACATGTTCAAATGAACCTGTCAGAAAGTGTGAAAAACCTTGATACATTATGATTCTTATCATTTTCCTTTTGACAGCTTTTTAAATCATTGAAAATAATATTTATCTAAAAATATTTTTCTGATAATAAGAAATAGATATATGAATTGTAAGGGTTTTGGAAAAAATGTGGAAATATAAAGATTGCAGCAAAATACTCAATAGTTTTGCTACACAGAGTTGACACTGTGGGCATCTTTGGCCTCATTGTCTATGTCATTTTAAGATGTTTGAAAATATACTCTGTGTGTATATATATATTAATTTGCATCTCGCTTTTCTTTTACATTATAAGCATTTCCCTACACCGTTAAAAAAACCCTTTATAAACACATTTTAAAGGCTACATAATGTTCTTGTCATATGGATGTACCAAAATTTGCTTAACTCATCCCTTGTTATTGAACAAGGGAATTATTGCTTCCTTTCTTTACCCTTAGGATGGATGCTGAAATCAATACTTCTTTACCTAAGTCTGGGGCACCTGGGTGCCTCAGTCGGTTAAGCTTCTTCCTTCAGCACAGGTCATGATCTCAGGGTTGTGGGATCCCTGCTCAGTGGGGAGTCTGCTTCTCCCTCTACTTCTGCCCCTCCCCGGATTGTGCTCTCTCATTTGCTCTCTTTCTCTCTCTCTCAAATAAATAAATAAAATCTTTTAAAAAATACTTCTGTAGCTAACTCTTTATCTGCATTTTGGATTATTTCTAGAAGAAGAATCACTTTTTCAAGGGACAACAACATTTTTAGGGTTTTAATATCTCTTGCTTCCAGAAAGGTTCTACATACTCATAGCAGGAGAATGCAAGAGTGTCGGAAGACACTCTACACCCTTCCACTACACCCTTGCTGACAACGAGTATTTTCATCCTTTTAGAAACTTGTTAAATCCCTAGAGAAAATTGCACTTACTGGTTCCATTTTCATTACCCTCAATTTCCAGCGAGGTTAACTTTTTCTACCTCTTTGCTGACCACTTCTCTTGCCTTTTTGTAAACTGTCCACACTATTTACCACTTTTTCTTCCGGTTCTTGTGGTATTTCTTATCACTTTAATAAATTAATAAATCTGATAAGTCTCTTATATTTATGAGAAAAATTCTCATCCTGCCATTTGTCTTTTCAATTTTTGACCTAAAACAGCTTAAATGATGTAGTAGAGCAGCTCCCTTGCTGTGAGCTATTGAATGTCAGCTCCCCACACAAGGGTTTTAAAAAATGAGAAAAGAAAAAAAAACAGTTTCCATGTTTTCTGAAATCAAATCTAAACTTTCTCCCTTTGAGATTATTCCTGTTACAGTTGAGCCTTTCCCCATCTAGGGATTAGGTATTTCCCCATCTAAATTTTCTTCCACGGCAAATTAAAAAAAATAATAAAATCTCTCAATTTTCTTCTAGTATCTTATGGTTTGTATTTCTGCATTACATTT
This sequence comes from Mustela erminea, assembly GCF_009829155.1. Classification (NCBI taxonomy): domain Eukaryota; kingdom Metazoa; phylum Chordata; class Mammalia; order Carnivora; family Mustelidae; genus Mustela; species Mustela erminea. The sequence continues at coordinate 16,153,638 of NC_045635.1, read as the reverse complement.
CTTTTTTTTTATTGTGCTATATTAGTCACCATAAAACACATCATTAGGGGTTTTTTGGTATTTTTTTTTTAATTTTATTCTTTTTTCAGTGTTCCAAAATTCGTTGTTTATGCACCTCACGCAGTGCTCCATGCAATATGTGCCCTCCTTAACACCAACCACCAGGCTCACACAATCCCCCATCTCACTCCTTCCAAAACCCTCAGTTTGTTTCTCAGAGTCTATAGTCTCTTATGGTTCATCTACCCCTCCAATTTCCCCCAACTGACTTCTCCTCTCCATCTCGCAGTGTCCTCTGTGTTATTCCTTATGCTCCACAAATAAGTGAAACCATACACATCATTAGTTTTTGATGCGGTGTTCCAAGATTTATTATTTATGCTCCACAACCGGTGCTCCATGCAATACATGCCCTCCTTAGTACCCACCAGCAGGCTCACCCAACCTCTCACCCCTCCAAGACCCTCAGTTTGTTTCTCAGAGTCCACAGTCTCTCATGGCTCATCTCCCCCTCCAATTTCCCCCAATTCACTTTTCCTTTCCTTCTCCTAATGTCCTCAATCCAGTAAAGTATGACATGAAACTGATGTCCCCACTTCCCCAAATGCAGTCTCTGTTAGCCAACTTTATTTATGGAGTTCCTTTCCCCATTGTCATATGATGTCTTGTTTGTAATGGATCACAATGTTTTAAGTAATTGAAGCTTTGCAATAGGTTTTAACACTGTCATGGGAATTGTACTATAATCCTCCCCCGCCCCGAATATTTTCTCAGCTCTTCTCATCATTTGTGTGAGCTTTAGAATCACCTTATCAGATTAAAAAAAAATTCCAATGTGTGTTTATTGTGTTTATATCAAATTTAAATATTAATTAGAAAAGAAAAGATATGTTTAAAATATTTAGTGTTTAAGATGATGGTCTCTCAATTCATTAATCTCTTCTTTTATAGCCTACAAAATCTCCTAAACTTTTCTTAAGTTTATGCTAGTATTTATATTCTTCCTATTTCTTTTTTTTTAAGATTTTTTATTTATTTATTTTACACAGAGAGGGAGACCACAAGCAGGCAGAGAAGCAGGCAGAGAGAGAGGAGGAAGCAGACTCCCTGTTGAGCAGAGAGCCCGATGCAGGGCTCGATCCCAGGACCCTGAGATCATGACCTGAGCTGAAGGCAGAGGCTTAACCCACTGAGCCACCCAGGCGTCCCTATTCTTCCTATTTCAAGTGAATTCTTTTGTTCCATAATCTCTTCTGACTGGTTATTTCTGTTAGAGAGTAGATCTATTTATTTTTGCACATTTGTGCTTTTATCTAACCATTATGCTGATTCTAGTAATTTTTAGTTGATTCATTGGGGTTCTTCCTTTCTTTCACATCGATTTCTACTACCTTTCTTTTGTATTTGTTGTTTTGGGGGTTTTGGTTTTGGTTTTCCAAATTACTAAAACAATGTTAAATAATAACTCTTTTGGTACCACAATTAACAAGATATTTACTACTATTTTGAGATCGCATTGTTATGAACACTATGTTAGTTTTTCTTTCAAGTGTTTTTTAAATCAGAGATAGCTATTGAATTATCAACTCCTTTTTCCAGCATCTATTATAATAATCAAGTGATTTCCTTATTTGTCATCCTGATATGATGCATTATATTAATATATTTGCTAATATCATATTACCCTTATATCCCTGAGATAATGTTACCTGACAAATTATTCTTTTATTATGCTATTAAATTTGGTTTACTACTTTATTATTTTGTTGCATTATATTCATACTGGGGTGAGGCTATAATTTTTGTTTTTGAGTTTTTGTCAGGTTTTAGTATCAGTTTAATGCTAACTTCATAAAATAAATTTGATAATAATAAATGGGAAATATTTCCTCTTTTGTTTTCTATTCCTGAACAGTTTATATAACATGAAAATGATCTGTTTCTTGCTAGATAGAAAGAACTCACCAGAAAAGCCATATGGCAAGAATTTGTTTTTTTTTTAGGTAGGCTCTATGCCCAGCATGGAGCCCAGTGCAGGGCTTGAACTCATGACCCTGAGATCGAGACCTGAGCTGAGATCAAGAGTCAGATGCTGGGTACCTGGGTTGCTCAGTGGGTTAAATGTCTGCTTTGGGGTCCTGGGTTTGAGCCCCACACTGGGCTCCCTGCTCCCTCTCTCTCCCCTCCACCTCCCGGCTCATACTCTTACTCACCGTCTCTCTAATAAATAAGTAAATAAAATCTCTCAAAAAAAATGAGTGTTTATCTTCAAACCAGTTTAATAGCTGGAGTGCTGTTTCTTATGTCTTCTAGTAGCTTCTCCCAAACCATAATTCTAACCCTCAAAGCCATACAGTAAGTCTGATTCCTTTTATGTGAGATAGTCCCTCAGAGTTTTGAAGACCTCTGTAACCATACCCTCCCAAACCCACTATAAGTCCTTTCAACCCAGACAAGAATCTCTAGTTCTTTCAAACTGTCTTCATATAACACAGACCTGAACAACCACCATTGCAAACCCTTTCCTCTGTATTTTCTTCAGTTTGTGTTGCTTCAGAATTCCATCCAATACTCTACATGTGCTCTAAGCAAAACAGGCTAGAGAAGAAATACTACTTTTTCATTTGGACATTACATTTATTACTATAGTCCTATATCAGCTTGGTTTCTTTGGTAGTATGACTGTCAACTGACATTGAAGCTATTACCCACTGAAAACTTCAATTTTTTTTTTACACATATGCTACTGAGTCACGTTTCCTTCACTCTGAATTTGGACAGTTTTTTCTTGGCAATCATAACCACTACCTCCCATTTACCCCTGTCAAATTTAATTTTAGTTGTTTAAAAGCATTACTTACTCATCATAAGATTTTTCTGGAGACTGAATCTGCTATTGATGAGCTAATCCTTCTAGCTTCACAGCATTATATAAATTTTATGATCCTGGACCTGTAAGTCATGATGAGAATACTGAATACAAGAATGCTGAGGATAGAACCCTGTGCCATAGCAGAAACCTCTCATTGTGTGGGCATTGATCCATTAATTAGCACTCTCTAAGTATAGTCACTTGCAAAGTGAGTACACACACACACACACACACACACACACACACACACAATTCTTGTACTTGGCTCACATATCTCTGTCTTGTTCACAGTTGCATATAAGACCTGTTAAAATGTCTTTGGCATTGAGATCATTGCTTACTAAGAGAAATTAAAACATACATCCACGCAAAACTTACACATGAATGTTCTTGATAGCTTTATTCATAATACCTCAAAATGAAAAACAATCTCAAATGTCCATCAACAGGTGAATAGATGTTGGTGTATCCACACAATGGACAATGACTTGAAATAAAAGTAACTTCCAAAAGCGTGGACAAATCTCAAAAACAATAGGGTGAGTGATGGAAGCCTGACACAAAAATTTATATACCATGGAGTTATGTTTATATGTAATTCTAGAAAAAAATGAAACCAATCTGTAGTGATGAAAAGCAGATTAATGCTTGCCTGGGACCAAGAGTTAGGGGATATTTGACTGCAAAGAGACACAAAGGAACCTTTGGAGGATAGAGTGTTCTATATCGTGATCATGGTGATGGCTACAAGGGGATACACATTTGTCAAAATTCATCAGACTATATACTTTATTATTTTTTCATTTTGTTTTTATTTTAATTCCAGTTAGTTAGTATACAGCATTATATTAGTTTCAGGTGTACACTCTAGTGATTCAATACTTCCACACATCACCCAATCTGACAAGGGCCCTCCTTAGTCCCCATCACCTTTTTCACCCATCCCCCAACCCACCTCCCATCTGGTAACCAGCAGTTTGTTCTCTAGAGTTAGGAGTCTGTTTCTTGGTTAATCTCCCCCCCTTATTTTTTGCCTTTGCTTGTTTGTCATGCACCCTTATACTAATAACAACGTTATTTACAAGAGCCAAGATACAGAAGCAGCCCAATCATCCATCAATGGATGATGAATCAATGGATGATGAATGGATAAAGAAGATGTGTTATACACACACACACAGGAATATTATTCAGCCATTAAAAAAGAACGAAATAAAAAAAACTAAAAAAAAAAAAAAAAGAATGAAATCTTGCTATTTGCAATGACATGGATGGAGCTAGAAAATATAATGCCAAGCAAAATAAGTCAGCAGAGAAAGACAAATACCATATAATTTCACTCATGTGGAATTTAACAGGCTATATACTTGAAAAGGGTGTGGTTTATTTTATGTAAATTATATCTCCATAGAAATGTGTTTTTAAAAATATGATTTTGCTTATCTCATTCCTTGCTTTATCATGATGACTTGATTAAAGAAAGAAAGAAATTTGTCTCACTCGACTTCTTCATGACCCCCTGCTCGGTCCTAGGGATTGTTACATCATTTTCTAAGTACATACAGATTATCCTTTTAATAATGTGTTCTAGAACGTTTCTGCAAATCAGTATCAAGTTCACCCAACCATACTGTGTGAAAGCAATCCTCTTCCGTCCTTTGAAAATGGGAATTCTTCATTCCTGTCTTAGTTTTCTGTGACTTTTTATGTTGCCAATTCCCCAAAGAAATAAACAATGATTCTCTCATCTCATTTGCATGCTTTTAGTTCTCGGGAATGTAATTCACCCAAATCAGGGAATTTAAAACTTGTTTGGAAATATTGAGTGTTCCTTCATCTCAGGCTTCCTCTGCAAAGGGGCTTCTGAGCTGGAGATATTGTGGGAGAATTTAGGCTACAATTTAAGGAGCCGTTCACTGCTTATGAGCCATTATGTTAGCCTGTGTCAGGATGTCTGGCTCCAAGTCTGGTGCGGGCGAGGTCTGAGGAGCTTTCTGTGTGAGAGTGCCACGATTTCCTGCCTAAGAGTTCAGTATTGATCTGTCTCAGACCACTAAAGGATTTTTAGCCTCCTTCACTTCTTGGGTGGCAGGAGACAAGGTTACTTAGGCCTTTGATATTGTGCTGATTCCATATACTCACACGCAACAATTACACATCAAAGACCTGTTGTGCTTGGCATTCTATGTAAATGTTACAGATAAGATGTAAACTTTCTGTTTCTGCAAAAACATTTGGAGCCTGGAGGAGAAGGGAGAGTCAGGCCTCAGTCTGGATCCTGAGCTGACAGCCTCTGGCCCCTGTTTCATCCAGTCCTTCCTGGCCCATTGTAGATCAAGTTCTAGATCAGAAGGGAATGCCATACATCTGTGACAGGGAGCTATGAGCCAGGCAGTAAGATAGGGGAACCCTCTTCAGAGCACAGAGCAGCAGGCAGAAAAGTGCACATGGCAAAGTGAGTGGTGGATGGAAGAAATCCTGGGTTTCTTGGCATGCACGCCTTTGGAACTGTGACTTTGACCTTGATGTCTTTGGATCTCATAATAAAGAGGAACACTTACCAAAAACTCATCAAAACAGAGTAGCCCTTCTTAAAGGGCTCGGGGTACTTCAGTAAGAGAGCTTATTTGTGCTACTAGAATACAATAACCCTGACAGTAATCCTCTAAATCCTCAAAGCCTGAAATGTACAAAAAACAAAGGCATATCATTATGGCTTCTAGCTCGGATTTAGATTTAGAGATGTTTTCTTTCTGAATTTGGAAAGTCAGACTCACCAAGCACTGTGAGTGTTAGAATCAATCCAGGGCTGGAAGAGATGTTTAGATTAATCTATTCTATCCTCCCACCTAATGCAATATCCCTGACAGATGATCACCATGCCTCGAGATGGATATTTAATACACAGGAATTCATTTCTTATGAGGCTGCTCATTTCCTTGTTGGAACAGTTTCTTCTTACTCTGAACTGAATGCCCTCCCTGGGCAACTTGTATTCATTGGTCTTACTTCTGACCTTTGAAGCAATGTAGAGTAAAACCATTTCTTTTGAGCCTGAGAGCCATTTAACTCTCTGAAGACAGTGATCATATTTCCTGTTAGTTTCTGCTTCCCTAGTTTAAATATCCCTACTTTCTTCAAACACTGCTTCTTGATGCAGTTTTTGGATCCTGCTCTGGATACATTCAAAATGACCCACCCAACCCTCAAACACAGTGTAATTTATTGGCGTGACAGACACATGGAACAGAACACGCACTCTAATGACACTTCCATTAGAGCAGCTTAACGGTGTTTAGCTTGTGGCTGACCACAGATAGCAGCTCTGGCATACTTGTTCTTTACCGTGGAAGGATTATGTAGTTCACAGCCCAGAGATGCAATTCTTTAGCCATGGGAAACTTTGTCAAGACTGTTCAAAATTATAAATCTATTTTAATCATTTAACAACAACATCATCAGTGAATATTTGTCCCTTAAAATGCATAACAAGCTTATCTCCTGAACTGTGATAGGGAATAAGATTACATTAATAGAGGGGCGCCTTGGTGGCTCAGCCCATTAAGCATCTGCCTTTGGGTGGGGTCTCGATCCCAGGGGCCTGGGATGGAGCCCTGCGTCGGGTTCCCTACTGAGGGGAGTGCTTCTCCCTCTTCTTCTCCCCCTCCCCCTTGCTTGTGTGTGCTCTCTCTCTCAGATGAATAAATCTTTTTAAAAGATTAGTGGAAATGTAAAAATACATGGAACTTAGAAATGGTCGAGTATCTTACTAAGCAGTCTAGGTAAGTTTTCATGTGCATTTAAGTATAGAACACATTGCTGAGGATCAAAGCCTTTGGGGCCATTTCAAAGCTCATGTTAATTTTTTGGTTTGCCTAGACAGTGTTCTGTCAATCCATTCATCGTCATTCTCAAAAATTGCATAGAAGCTGCTCAGGATTGTTTGTTGCCTTAACTTGGGTACTATATTTTGTCATATTTGTTAGACCCAGTTTTGTTAGAAACTGAGGTCTATATTATTTGCTGGAAATTTCTGAACTTCGCAGTCTCTGAGCCCGTTTGGGGTCAGCACATTCGTCAGCATCAGGTGAACATTTTCTACATGTTATCAAAACACACAGAGACTAGACATTGCAGGATAGATGCTATTGCCATTTCGTTATGTCTCATTACTTAATTGACTTCACACGACATGGAAATGTAAACTAAGAGGTGAATTGCTTTGCTTTATCTAAATTGTCTCTTGTTTATGGGCTGCTGATAAATTTGCTCTCCACTTTAAAAGCCTGAGAGTGTGCCTGCTGGGGTCTGTGTGCTGGGATTTGTAATGTAGCGGAATGGAGGAAAGGCATTGTGAAAACATGATTTCATTTGATCCTTAAATAGCCCTCTCCTGTAGGCATGAGAAATGTACTCCAGAGAAAACAGAAACAAAATGATCTATTCAAGGTCACAGTTGATAACAAGCCAAGCTAAGATTCAAATATACATGTTCCATAGTCTAAAGCCTTAGTTCTAGACATTATGCATTATACTGCTCTGCTTGTCTCCCCAGAGTTGTAGCGAATGTGTCCAAGGTCTCTCTTTTGACCCTCCTAATTTGTAGACATAGGACAGATACTGTCTTAACTTTTTTGCCAGATGCTGATAGCTGTCGTTCCACTCTGTGTGTTTTTTTACTGGTGGGAGTCTGTTGTTGTTCAGGGCTATAATGTGTCCCATTAAAAATACCTCCCTAGACTCCTTATAGCTAGTGTCTATGTATCCCAGTTTTGTCCAGGGAAATGTAAGCAGATGTCAACTGAGTGAGTCTTCTCCAAAAGCTCTTGCTCTTCTGATGGAAAGGGGCGAACTCAGTGCCTTTCCCTTCACCCTTCACATTCTTCCTCCCTGGAATGGGGACATGATGTCTGCAGGTGGAGCAGCCATCTTGCAGCCTTCAAGATGGCAGCTACAGACCAAGGAGGGCAGAATGGAGAGATAAAAGAAACCTGTGTCCCTGGAGATACCTTGCTCTGCTGCTTCTAGAGTTACTATTTTTCTTACATTATAAAAAGTTACTATTATGTACAGTCCAATGTAGTCCTAATGATATAACTATTTTCTCCTTATTTCCCTTTAATTTGTCTATAAGCTCCAGGCCATGGTTAAGAAGAGTGCATTCACTGGCTAATTGAACATAATAATACTTTTTTTAAAAAGGGTGGATTCAAAACCTTAATTTGGGCATTCACAACAGAGTTACTCACAAGATAATACAAAGTAAGATAGTTGCCCTGAGTCTTGTGCTTTCCCTTTACCCCCTCAATCCAAAATGAAATTGTGCCTCCCACCACCCCAGTGCTGTGGGTGACCATGTGCCTGAGCTGGAGAAAGGCAAATTGGGATGAGTGAAGATGAGGATGGGTTCCTGTACTCGTGATTATTGAGCAAGAGTGATATTTCTGGAACCTGGGGTGGAATGCCCTGATGTCTCCTATTATCTCATCTGTATTAGATTTTAGTAGAAAAAAGGTATGTAGTATGATTTGTTCCAAAATCTCATTCTTATGGTGCTAACCCTGGATAGCTTAGTGCATTTTTTCAGGTGGATCTATTTAAGTCAAATTTATTTTAGTGTCCCTCCATTCTAGGAAGAGCAAGCATATCCTATTTTCAACCACAGGGGAATGATCACATTAAAATGAATGTAGAATATGTAGAATAAATCCACAAAAATAGATCAGAATAAAGCTTCTTGACATACTCTTATCCAGTGTGACCCTCCTATAAGAGGGAATATTTATTCAGCATATTTATGTACCAAGAGGGGATATTTACATGCCTTATAAACTCTAAGAAAATGCTATCAGAGATGAGTAATACATGAAGTTGTATCTGAAAGGAAAGTTATCCATTATGGTCTTTTAAAATGTTTTCTTGCTTTAGGACTAAAGATGAGCAAATGATACAGAGAAGCATGTCTTCTTTGAAAATTAAAATAGAAATTGCTGCTGCATTATCTTTGGTTCCTCTTATATTGCAATGATAAAGGAAGTTAATGAAATATTCCGTTTGAAGATGAAGAAGAAAAGGAAATCACAGAAAGTAGGCCTTTCTTTTCTTCTTTCTTTCTTCTTTCTTTCTTTCTTTCTTTCTTTTTGAGATATAGTTTAGAAGATAACTGAGAGTAATAAACAGCTTAGTGGCATAAAGTTAGTCAGCCACGTGTCTCCCTGCTGGGCTTGATATGGTTACATGAACTCATCCATGAGCTAGGATGTGGAGGGAAGACCAGAAAAGAAAGTTGGCAAAGATAGTGCACCAGAAGTACAATCCCATTCATGTTTCTGTCCGGCGGGGGGGAAGACTCTCATTTCCCCAATGGGAATGAAATAAAATACCCCTCTCTTCCCTGCTCCTGGAGCAGAGCATGCGCCTGGTGCACAGTGGCAGGAAGCTGTGGGGCAGAGCGCAGTGACTGACCCACGGTCTCCATCTTTTCTCAACTCTCCTTACTTCCGGGCTCTCTTCTTCTTTCCGGAAGGAAGCAGTCCCATCCTTGCCACCTCCTCTTCACCCCCAGTTGCCCCCTTGTCTCTTTCCTCCCCTGATGATGAAACCCTTTTTTCATTTACTATAAAAGTTAATACAGAAAGAAGGAAATCCTGCCATTTATGACAACATGGATGGACCTCCAGGGTATCAGGTGAAGTCAGGCAGAGAGAGATAGATACTACTTGACATCACTTATGTGTGCAGTCTAAGAAACATCAAACTCATAGGAATGGAATAGAAAAGTGGTTTCCAGGGGCTGGGGGATGAGGGAAATAGGGAGAGGTTGGTCAAAGGATACAAACTTTCAGCTATAAAATGAAATCTGAGGATCAAATGTGAGACACGGTAACTGTCACTGACAACACTGTATCCTACAACTGCGATTCACCAAAAGAGGAGAACGTACATGCCCTCACCAAGAAAGAAAAAAGATAAATACGTGAGGTGATGGATGTGATACTTAACAAGATGAAGGGAATCCTTCCACTATGTTCAGGTATATCCAATCAACACCATGTGAAAAAAAGAAAATTATTTTTAAAAGGTGCACACAACTGTACTGTAGTTTTGGAAGAAACACCATCAAGGAAATTAGGTGAAGGGCACACAGGATTTCTGTATTATTTCATGCAATGCATTTGAATCAGCAATTATCTCAAAATAATAAGTTCAATTTTTTTTAAGATTTTATTTATTTGACAGAGAGAGACACAACGAGAGAGGGAACACAAGCAGAGGGAATGGGAGAGGGAGATGCAGGCTCCCGCTGGGCAGGGAGCCCAATGTGGAGCTCGATCCCAGGACCCCAGAATCCTGACCTGAGCCGAAGGCAGACGCCCAATGACTGAGCCACCCAGGTACTCCAATAAATTCAATTTCCAAAAAAAAAAAAAAAAATGTGTTCAGGGTAAAAAAAATTTAAACACTACCTACTTCTAGAGCATGTAGTGTCCCACTGTATATGGCATGGTTTACCTATATTGAAGAAAAACCCAGAGATATTTCATTCTTTTGCATGCAGATTATTTTCTTACGTGTGAGGAAATCTGTTGGTGGACAGAGCCGAGAAGTCCTCGACAGGATTTATAAGAAATTGGAGGGAGGGGCGCCTGGGTGACTCAGTGGGTTAAGCCGCTGCCTTCGGCTCGGGTCATGATCTCAGGGTCCTGGGATCGAGTCCCGCATCGGGCTCTCTGCTCAGCAGGGAGCCTGCTTCCACCCTCTCTCCCTGCCTGCCTTTCTGCCTACTTGTGATCTCTCTCTCTGTCAAATGAATGAATAAAATCTTAAAAAAAGAGAGAGAGAGAGATTGGAGGGAGAGGAGGAAAAAAACTGTGGCTGGTCTGGGACTAGGGGGTCTCATTTGCACGTGGACGGGGTAAACCCATTGGCTAGCCCTAAGAGAGCAGCCACTCCAGGCATCTGGCCTTGGTAAGGGCTTCAAAGAAAGCAACATCCTTAGTTTATGGACTCTGTAACGTTTTGAATCTTGAGTTGAGGAACACGCAGGCTGGGCTCTCTGGGTCTGCCCATGGCCCAAATCAGGCCTGCTCTGCAGCACTGCCCACAGTAGAATCTGTCCCCCTGCGTGGAAGAGTAGCCCGGGGCTGGTGTGCAGTCGGGAGTAAGACTCGGATCGCAGCCTGCTTCTCCCACCCATTTACACAGAGACTCGGCCAAATCGGCCTCCTTGAGGCCCTGTTTCCCCACCTCGCAAAGAAGCACAGCATGGCTGTGAGACGTGAGCGGTAGCGTCATGATGGGTCAAGTACTCTCTGCCCGGGCTCCCCACTCGGGCTGCTGGAGTGTGCGTATTGGGCGTGAGAGAGACAAGCGCACACGTGGCCAAGTTCTGCTTGTTCTTCCCACAAGGAAGTTGTCAAGTTAACATAGCTCCTACCTCTTTAATGCAGGCCCCGTAATGAGATCTATATTATTGATTACAAAGAGCTTTCAGGGGCTGCTTTAAACCCCAGCTGAAGAGGATATTACTTTTACTTTTTCTTTTTTCTTTTTCTTTTTTTTTTTTTTTTTTTTGCTAGAACACCATGCATCATTTTTTAGAAGGAAGCAAAAAAGCCTGCTTCTCCTTGCCTCAAGACCTTTGACTCTGCAGCAAGAGCTAACATCAGAGGCACCAGCTGGGTTTCTGGGTTCTGTTGGCAGAGCTGACAAAATGTCAGTGCCCATCATTTCTTCTGGGAGCTCTTGAGAGCTGACTGAGCAGATAGCTTGGTCTTTTCCAGAAGCGGTTCTCCCCTACTGCTTTATTGATCCCTGCCAGGTACCTCATTTTTGATCCTTTAGCTTGATGTGGCCAATTCTCTGCTGAGTTACAGTGAAGAACTGTTGTGTTAAATTGTCCAGCTGGAAACACTCCCGGTCCCACTCCCATCGCCTCCCCAGCTTGCTTTCAGCTGGCTCCGAAACAGGTCTCAAAAATAAAGAATTGTCTGTGGTGTACAGATAACATTTCTTTAAGTCCTGGTGTCTCAAGATTAAATTAGCTGTTTTGATGGCCTCATATTCTGAGAACACTGTGCTTTTGAAAAGTAACCTTTTATCATGCTGGGAGCCATTTGAAAGCTTTGAGGGAATCTTTGCCAGGCCTAAGTATTGATCTTTGTGGCAAGGGCAGGTGGTAGAGAAAGAAATAGAGCAGACAAGGCAAATGAATGGGAACTAAGAGGTCAGAGAACACCGCGGTGTTCCTCTGTGTGAGGAGAGTGCTGTGAGAAGCAAAATGGGCAAGGGGAGTGAAACAGGAAACCCTGGGCTTCCTTGGCTTTCTCAAGAACAGCCCTGATGACTCTGTGAGCACCATGGAAGGAACCTTGGAAATATTAGAAAAAAATTTCTCTTTGCTGACTTCAGCCGACAGTGGTACACAGTCTGAACTGAGCTTTGTCTTCAAAGGCTGATTTAATTCAGAGTGATCGGCTTCTTTGATGTTTTGGTCAATGATGTCACATCTGCATTGTGTTATTGGGGCATCTTAATAATAATTCCCTCCGTAATGGTTAACAATCCTGTTATCTAGAATAAGGGCCAGAAAACAATGCCTCACCACCCTTTGCACAGTGCCATTAAATAAGAATGGTTTTATACATTTAAACAGTTGGGGAGAAAAAAAATCAAAGGAAGAATAATATATATCGTGATGTGTGAAAACTGCATGAAATTCAAATTTCAGGGTCCATAAAGTTCTTTTGGGACACAGCTGTGCTCATTCATTTACATGTTGTCTGTGGCTACTTTCACACTACAAGAGCAGAGTTGAGTAGTTGTATTGGAGATCCTATAACTAACAACGTCTAAAATGCTATCTGGCCCTTTACAGAAAAAGTTTTCCACACCAGTGCTGCCCAGTAGAACTTTCTTGCAATGATGACAGTGTTCCATGATCTGTACTGTCCAGGGAAGTAGCCACTAGTCATGTGTGGCTGTTTAAATGTAAGCTAATTAAAATGAAATAAAATTTTAAATTTATTTCCTAAGTTGCTCTAGCTACATCTCAAGTGCTCAGCGGCCACGTGTGGCTAAGGGCTGCCATATTGGACAGCACAAGTCTAGAATAATAAATCATCTCTGTCATGGAGCTCCACTGTTTAGTCCATGGAAGACCAATGGAAGACATAGGTAGGCTCTGTCATTACTTCTTCCTTCTTTTGCTAACTTTTTGGGGGTAATTTCTCTGCTTCATCGTATGATTCGAAAAGAACAGATTTCTCAGTTTGGGTACTTCTGTAAGCAGACCCTGAGACAAGGATTTGGATGTGAGGGGTTTATTTGGAAGGTGGATCCCAGGAAGCACCACTGGGAGGGTAGGGAAGTGAGAGAAACAAGGGAAGAGAGCAAGTTAATGGTGTGTTAACAAGCCAGTTGCCACTGTGGGCAACCGGAGTTCAGTCCTACTGGGAAACTCTAGACAACCATGTAAAATATGCTTCAGAGTCCGTCCCCTTGAGGGTTAAGGAAGCTGGGGCACTTCACCACCACGTCCACAATAGTTGTGGGTTGCAGGCTACTTTGGGGCTCATTAACCCTTCAGCATTTCAGACTGTGTTTGCCTTGCAACCATAAAACGTGCCCTCGGGCAGGGAGTCACAGGTGTTCACAGTGAAAAGCAGCAGCACCAAGGTGATATGGGCAGGGCATCAGGGGCATCTGCTACAGCAATGCATGGTAAAGCTTCACACGGGACACTTGAACTGCGGCTCTGCTCATCTGTAATAGCATCGGTAAAGGCGGGTGATGGCTGCCGGCTAAAGTTAGGGGCCAAAATTGAGACCTGGGCCTATCTGTAAACAACAAGCGTCCTGTGCACTGCAGTGTAGCTCGGGTCGCACAGCCTGACCATGCTCTTCAAGCTTATGGTAACCAGAATCGCTGCCATATGTTCTGCTGTGACCACGTAGAAATATCCCTACCAGCCAGTCCATGTTCTGGCTTGGACAGTTGAATATTAGCTGACAATTGAGCATTATCTTAGGATCGTGCCAGAGGCCAGGAGCATAGTCAATGACCAACCCAAGAGGTCTAGGGAGAGAGTGGTAACTGAGAAATTAAATTTAAAAGTGATCAAGAAACCAAGAAAACGGATGAGGAGGTATGACAGACCAATCTCAGTGGCCTGGAGAAGTTCCAAAAGGGCTATAGATGCCTTGGGTAGCTGCTGATGCCGTTCATAGCAGCTGGCCTTGACCTGCTGGCTCCCTGAAGCAGGATGGACAAGTGAGTCTGAATCCCACGGTTCAGAGCTGTGGACTCCAGCTTGTCACAGGTGGTGTGAGATGTAGAAATATACTATATTCCAAAAACTCTCTGGGAATCCAATACAAAGCCTCAGTACTAAATATCAGCCTAATTTTGGAGAAGATCCGTCAAGATCATATGTTTCTAATTACGTACCTTTTAAAAGACCTTTTTAAAAATATATGTTTCTCAGACTTTCTAAACATAGGCCGCTTCAGTTGGGAATGGGGAATGATCTTTTTAAAAAATTTAAGAAGTTACCACCCTTTCTTCCCACATCTCAGTAATCAGGAGAAATGAGGTCACCTTTTGTCTTCTTTCTTTCTGGCATGTTTCTGTGCTCAAAGGAACTCTGCCCATTCTTCAGGTGCTTAGGCTCTGGGCCTAGCCTGTGTCTGAAATCCCGTCTTCCTGGGGAGCCATAAGTCTTTAAAATGATGTCATCACAGTGGAAAACTAGGGGAAAAAATCTAAACAGGTGTACAAGGAAATGTGAATAATAATTTCAACAACTATACAGAAGTGTTTCTTCTATTGTGTTGAATTCTGCCCTCATTAAGTTCAAGCTAGTTCTTATACTAGATCAACCCCATGATCTGGATGGCTTTAAAACACAGAAGTTTATTTCTTAATCATAAAAAGTACAGTCAGTACAGGAAGTCGGGGTGGGGGCCTCTGTCCTCACCATCATTCAGGATCTGAAGCAGAAAAGACTCTAAAAATCTTCAAAATGTGGCTTCCAAGATTACTCTGAGCACCAATTTGATCAGCAGATGGTGGGGAGGGGTAAAATAGAAGGAGAGAAAAAGAGAGTAACAGAAATTGCTTACACAGGAGGTTTCAAAAAGCCCAGACGTGGAAGTGACATATGTGGCTTTTCTACCCACATTGCATTGGCCAGAACTCAGTCACATGGCATGACCTAACTGCAGAGGAGGCTGGGAAATGTAGTCTAGTAAGGGGCTAGGAGAAGAAGAAGAAGAAGATCTGTTGCACAGCTAGTCGGTTTCTGCTGCAAACGCCCATTTGAGGTCCACCTCTTTTCCTTTTCTCTACGGACCTTTCTCCACCACAACTAAAGTATGGAGAAGTCCCTGTGACCTGGTTGAGGCACTGTGTCCTAAATGGATCCCTTTAAGACCCAAGTTCTAACCTCTTTGCCTTTTCTCTTGCTTTTTTAATTCTGCCAATCTCTCTGGCTTCTGGGAAGAACCTGAAGACAGGCCAAGTATAAGGAACAGAAAGCAAACCCTGTGGATCCTACCCACGGTCCTGCTACCAGAGCCTTTCGTGATCCCTAGCATTGTACCCAAAGGCAGATTCCCATGGGCCCAAGACTTCAAGCCTGTATTGATGTGTACTTCCTGTTCCTGGCATCCTTGAAAGAACTGGAGGTTTTTGTCTGAAGTGGCCTCTCCACTGATAATGCACCTCCTCTTGCAGAGATGGGAAGAAGATTCATTCTTCAGAGGGCACCAACAGCAAATTCTTTTTTCATCTCCTACGATACAGAGTAGGAGTGCTGTAAATGCCAAGCAGTATGGATTTTTAGAATGATGAGTCATTGCTTCTGTTTTTTCAAGGCAATTATTCATCCCGTCTGAATCTCTTCAAGATGAGCCAGTAAGTCTGTTCTATAGATGAAGAGAATGGCTGAGATCCCCAAAAGCTAGAAGATTGATTTAGGTCAAATAGTAAAGCTGGGGCAAATGGCTTAGAAATAGTGCATCTGTTTTAAGAAAAACACCAAAATTCAGAACTCCTTTTCAAGGGCTGAAACTGTTTACCAGTGTAACCCTGGCTTTGCTGATCCTCTGGCGCCCAGAGGTCTGGGTTATTTTTGTGGGAGAAGGAGTCTAGCTTATGCTTTACTTTCTCCAGACAGGTGCCCAGCTCCCAGAAAATGCCTCTTCATTTCCAAGCTACTGAGAGAGTTAATTCACAGACAAAAATATCATAAACTTTAAATCTGCAAGTTGTCCAAGGATCAGATCCCTTCACCCCCAGTCTTGTAAATACCTCCACCTCTTACAGTTTTCCCATCTGTTGTACACCCCCTCCCCCACCCCACCCTCACCCTAGTTTCCTGCCTGCAGCATTCCTCTGCCTTGAACCAACATCTTTTGGCTCCAGACTTATGACTCCAAGCTTAAGCGGTTCCCTTGGCTTCTTGAAATGCTCAGAAAATTACTGCTTATTGCCCTGTCCACACCCTTAATCCTGGTGGGAAGAAATTCTCCTCTGTTACTTTTAAACACTCAGATTGCTTCCATTTTTCAACTCCATTTGTCAAAGATGGAATGATAAGCTGGCTCACCACTGGAAGGAGGGGACAAAACTTTCCCATCCTAATTCCTCTGGAGGCAGGCCTGTTGGCTAGCTCACCCAAAGGTGTGGGCCATGCCAGCCACCCAACACTACCATGGCCTCATGTGGATCTGTGAGACCAGGAGACTGAACTTCTTTCATGAGGTACTCTATGCTCATTTGGGTGTTGGGAAGTCTGGGATACTTTACATTTTGGGGGCCTACTGTGTGCCAGGTGGCACAATCCTAAATTCTAGTCCGCGTGCATCCAAGGGAAACGTTATTCTGCTCAGATAGTTTGGATCACTCATGGCTTTATTTTGTAATGATCAAGAAGAAAATGTGTTGCAATGAAGGAGTTGTAGAAAATGTCAATTTTAAATCTCCAGCATCATCTTTTGAACACTTCAGAAACATTAAATATACAGCATCATCTTTTGAAGACTTCAGAAACATTAAATATTCCATTTTGCAAGGATAAACTAATTTAGAAAATGAGTTTGGGAAAGACAAAACAATTGCACAGATGTTGCAATTCCAGTTACATAGTTAATACTTTGCCAATCAGGGTTACCAACTGAAGCTCTAACCCCAAGATTGGCAGGATATATCCAGGCTGGGCACACACGTGGAGGAGAGGAGGTGGGAGAACATGACATCCTACTGTCATGGCATCAAGTACTTGCCTGCCTTCCAGATCAGTGGGTCAAGTGTCAGCCCACCAAGCCTGGGTTGTGAGTCCAGGAGGCTTGGAATCAGTCTCATTCTTCATTCCGGTAGTACTTAGCCAGATGTCATCTGTCAATAAACATCTAGCTCCAGAATTCCACACTGTGAATCAACTTCTTTAAGTCATGGAGCGTTTCTCATCCTGCATACTAAGCACTGACTTACATTCAAAGCTTGGTTAAAAATGGCTTCATGGGCTATCTTCTCAGACATTGATTCATGCCACACTTCTCCATGCAGGTTTCACTTTTGGTATACTAAAAATGAGCAGAAGTTCTTCGTTTATAAAGCATATGGAGTGTCTGGGGTTCGGAGGAACAAAGCATCTTAGAAGGGCTATTTTATGCCTCCTCTAACACCTAGGGAATGCTTCTTTCCCCTCTAATTTTTCAGTACTTTTTTTTCCTGTAGAAGTAAGCAAAAGCTTTAAAGTCAAAACATCATTTGCCTTGGATTTCAAAACCATAATTTCTGTTTTGCTTTATTGTGCCTAGCTAAAACCCTGCGGGTTAGTCTTTGTTTTGCTGTTAAAAAAAAAACAAAAAAACACTTTGATAAATATGATGAGGAGAGCACCCAACTGTAAATTCTAACATTGCTTTTGGGTAAGAAGTTTTCCCTATTCTGCCCTTCCTCTCCTATTTGAAGCAGGAGTCACCTTCGTCTAGATATTTATTGGCAGATAACAACTTAGTAAGTACTGTTGAAACAAAGATAATTAGACAGATTCCAAGCCTTCTGGACTCACAGTCCTGGCTTTGTGGGTTGATACTTCACCCACTGAACTGGAAGGCGGGCAAACCCTTGATGACATGCTTTTGTTGGCTCCTGAGGTGTTCAGCGCATCTCTACTGAATCACAGCTTCGTGGGCTAGGAACCTGAAACTGAAGACACTGAAGACAACTAAAATTATTCACAGCTCCAATGGCCAGAATTTTTGGAAACATCTATGGGAGAATTGTGCAATGAAAACTCCCATGGATACATTTCAGTAAATGATTATGGGTTTAAGGCAAAGCAAAAGGACTGTTGCAACACTGTGGTATTGAGTGGCCACCAGTGGGCTTATTTGGACTGCTAATATCTTTGATAGGGTCCAGGAGTGGTGCTTTCCTATTATACAGGACTCTAAATATCCACTTCCAATCTTTCCCTGCCTCACCCTAGATACCCTGTTACACCCCAGATCTTGTGTTTATATTTTTGTTTATTTTTGTTGTTACTGTTCTATCTGTACAGGTTCGCCTACCCAGCTGGGAGAACCCAGCAGGTTTCCCACACCAGCCAGGATGATCATTCAAAAATACCAACACGAAATTGAAAAGGATGGAACCCTTCCAGACTCTTACCAGGTCAGCAGTACCCTGATACCAAAGTCATACAAGGCCACTACAAGAAAATAAAATTATAGGTCACTATCCGTATTGAACATTGATATGAAAATCCTCAACAAAATATTAGCAAACTGAATGCGACAGTACATTCCAAGGCTCATACACCATGATCAAATGAGGCTTATTCCTGGGATGCAAGGACAGTTCAACATACACACAGTGAATATGATATGTCACATTAACAAAATGAAAGATAAAAATCTTATGACTGCCTCAACAGATGCAGAAAAAGCATTTGACAAAATTCAACACCCTTTCTTGATAAAAAAAAAAAAAAAACCTCAGTTTGTTTTGTGAGATTAAGAGTCACTTATGGTTTGTCTGCCTCTGGGGATAAAAACATATGTTTATAAAAAATAAAAAATTAAAAAAAAAAAAAAGAACCAACAACGGGGATGAAAGCCAATAAAACTTAGAGTGACATCCAAAAAAAAAAAAAAAAAAAAAACCTCAACAAATTAGGTTTAGATGGAACATACCTCAACATAATAAAAGCCACACATGACAAGCCCACAGCTAACATCATACATGATAGTGGAAAGATGAAAGTTTTTCCGCTAAGATCAAGAACAAAACAGGCATGCCTATTTTCACCATTTTTATTCAACATAGTACTTCAAGTCCAAACAAGAACAATTAAACAAGAAAAGGAAATAAAAAGCATCTAAATTGGAAAGGAAGAAGTAAAATTGTCTCTGTTTGCAGATGACATGATTTTATATATAGAAAATCCTAAAAATTCCACACCAAAAAAAAAAAAACACATGAACTAATAAATGAATTTAGCAAAGTTGCAGGATATAAGATCAACAGAGAAAAACGTGTTGCATTCCTATACACTAACAATGAACTACTGAAGGGAAATTAAGAAAACAATCCCATTTACAGTAGCATCAAAAGGAATAAAATATTTAGGGATAAATTTAACCAAGACAAAAGATCTGTACATTGAAAACTATAAGACAATGATGAAAGAAATTGAAAAGGAAACAAATAAATGGAAGACTATTCTGTGTTCATGAACTGGAAGAATTAATTCTATTAAAATGTCCATACTCTCCAAAGCCATCTATAGATTCAATGCAATCATGATCAAAATTCCAGTGGCATTTTTCACAGAAATAGAAAATGTGTATAGAACCACAAAAGATCACAAGTAACTAATGCAATCTTAGAAAGGCAAAGCTGGAGGCATCCATAACATTTCCAAATTCCAAGCTATATTACAAAGCTATAATAACTGAAGCAACATTGGCATTAAAGACAGGCACATAGATCAGTGGAACAGAACTGTGAGCCCAGAAGTATACCTATGCATAAAATCTTTTTTAAGATTGATTGGTTGATTGATTGATTGATTGATTGATTTTAGGGTGGGGGAGCATGTGCAAGGAGAGGGGCAGAGGAAGAGGGAGAAGAAGAGAAGCAGACTACTCACTGAGCAGGGAGCCCAATGTGGAGCTGAATCTCATGACTTTGAGATCATGACCTGAGTGGAAATTAAGTCAAATGCTTAGCCGACTGAGCAATATACCCATATATGGTCAATTAATTTTCAACAAAAGTGCCAAGAACATACAGTATGGAAAGGATAGTGTCTTCAATAAATAATCCTGGGAAAACTGGACCCCTGTCTTATACCATACACAAAAATCAACTCAAAATCGATTACAGACTTGGACATAAGACCTAAAACCATTAAAACTCCTATAAGAAAACATAGGGGAAAAGCTCCTTGACATTGGTCTTGGCAATGATTTTTTGAATCCGATGTCAAAGGTAACAAAAGCAAAAATAAGTTGGACTACATCAAACAAAAAAGCTTTTGCACAGCAAAGGAAACCATCAACAAAACAAAAAGGCAACCTATGGAATGTGAGAACATAGTTGCAAACCACATATCCAATAAAGGGTTAATATAAAAATATACAATAAGCTCCTACAACTCAAAAGCAAAACAATAATAACCACAAGCCAACAAATAATCCAAATTTAAAAATGGACAAAGGACCTGAATAGACGTTTTTCCAAAGAAGATATACAGATGGCAACAGGTATACGAAAAGGTATTCAACATCACCAGTCATTAGGGAAATGCAACTCAAAATCATTATGAATTATAACTTCACACCTGTTAGGATGGCTATTATCAAAATGACAAGAGATTAGTGTTGGCAAGACTGTGGAGAAAAAAGAATACTTGTACTCTGTTGGTGGGAAGGTAAATTGGTGCAGCTACTGTGGAAAACATTATGGAGATGCCTCAAGAATTTAAAAATAGAACCACCATGTGATCCAGCAAGCCCACTTTGGGGTATATATTCAAAGAAAAAAATAAATCATTATCTTGAAGAGATATCTGCCCTCCATGTTCATTGAAGTATTATATATAATAGCCAAGGTATAGAAAAAGCCAAAGTGTCTGTCGATGGATAAAGAAGATGTGATACATATATCTTGTAATTTGCAACACAGGTGAAACTAGAGGGCATTATGCAAAATGAAATAAGCCAGTCAGAGAAAAGTCAAACACTGCATGTATCATTTATAAGTGAATTCTAAAAAAAAAAGTAAAAATAAAATGTCAAACTCATAGAAACAAAGAGTAGAATGGTGGTGGCCAGAGGCCGGGAGCTGGGGGAGAAATGAGGTGAGGTTGGTAAAAGTGTACAAACTTTCGGTTATAAGATGGAAAATGTCTGAGTGTTTAATGTACAGAATGGTGACTAAAGTTGATAATACCTTATTGTGTGGATTTTTTATTGAGATGTAATTGACACATAACATTGTGTAAGTTTAAGATCTACAGTGCATTGATGTGACACATTTATATGTTGCAATAAGATTACCACCAAAGCGTTAGCTTCCACCTCTATCATGTCACATAATTATCTTTTTTTTCTTTTTGTGGAAAGAACATACATTTAAAATCTAGTCTCAGCAATTTTGAAGTATATGCCGAAATAGAGTGTTCTCACCAAAAAAAAAAAAAAAAAGGTAAATACATGAGGTGATAGATGTGCTCGTTAACTCAATTGTGGGAGTTCTTTCACAATGTATACATAGTATACATATATCAAATCACCACATTGTACCCTAAATGTATTTCAAGTGTATCTGTTAATTATATCTCTGTAAAACTGACGAAATACAAACAGGACCACAACAGTCACAGCATCCCCTTGCTTAAAACCTTTCAATGACTTCCTATTGATCCCAGAATAAAGTCCAAACTCCCCTAGCTCAAGAGCACAGGGATCAGGCCCCTGCTTATTCTTTGCTACTTTATTTGTATGCTGCACTCACACCATACCAATTATGGGCACGTTCTTTTATGATTTACCCATTGAGAATTCCTCCCTCTGAGATCCTTCTTTGCACCCTTCCCTGCCTGGCTAATGCCTATAAAATCTTTAAGAGGTGGCTCAAGCATCTCCTCTTACTGGAAGCCTTCTATGACCCCTCCCATCTCCAGAATGAGAGAGGTACCCACCTCCACCATCTGAGAACCCTCTCCTTATGTCATGCACCCCGTGTCAGAGCCACTCCCTCATCATATCTTGAGATCTTGAGGACAGTCTCTTTCTCACCTTAACGTTCCCAGTGTCTAGCATTTTTCCTGGATCTGAACAACTAACCAAATTCATTTGCGAAGTAGAGAAAATGCTATTGAAAATAGAGATTTCATATTACACAGGGTTTTAAAAATATTGATTGTAGGGTAGTGTTTAGAAAAATACTCGAATAGACCTAAAATTCAAGAAATAGAGAAATAGCAGCTCTCCAGAATAGGCTTGGTGTGCCCGCTCTCGGGCATGACTGCCCCAAGATAAACACTCCCCTGTCACTATAAATTATTTTTGCCTGTTTTTGAACTTTAAATGAATGAAAGCAAATCATATGTTGTCTTTGTCTGGCTTCTTTCTCTCAACATTTTATTTATGAGCTCCAGCTATGCTATTGTCTCTGTAGTTTATTCATTCTCATTTCCGTGGAATAATCCACTGTGTGATTACGCCACAGTATATTCAAACTACCATCGTCATGCACTATTTGGATAGTTTCCGGTTTGGGGCTTTTGTAGAGTGCTGTGATTTGTATTCGTATTTTAACGTTCTTCTGTGAAGTCACTTATTTTGTTGGCGGAATCACTTTTCCCGAGGAATGCCTTCAGCTAAGGCCTTTCTTCAAGCTAATTGCACAATCTCCTTTTTACTTGTCGAGTTAATTAGAGCTGAATCGGTGAGGTCAAAAATGGCAGATCAATTATCAAAGATTTGAGGAGTAAAATCAACCATCTAGGGAAAATGTAGTTTACAAGTTGAAGCAAACAAGTACAATTTTCTACTCCAAACGTTCTAACAGGCAGTTTCCTGTCATAAACATTCCATCTCAGAGTTACAAGTCAACGGTTTTTAGAGTTAGTAAAACCAACATTGCAAGAGTATAGAAATGCTCTTTGGTCTTTCTTAGTAAATAGCCTTAGAAGTTCACCTTTACACTGACAATATATAGAAGTCAAGATTTAGCTTTAAGGTTGTGAAAACTGGTAAGTAAATATTTGCTAAATTTCTTCCTTATCTGTCTAAGCAAAGGGTTATGGTAAATCCAATGAAATACATTGTCAAAGTGCTTGTGTCAGCGTCGGAACCTTTGTCCCCAGGTTTTTCCACATACAGCTATTTGCAGCTCCAAGCCTCTGGTTTCCATGTTTATGTTAGCTGAGGCTGAATCAAATCAAAGATACTCATGACTTATTTTACTGTCCATCATGGTGTATATATAAATTCATCTGATAATTACTAAAAGTTTCACCAAATTGAACTGAATGAAATAATGTTTTAGAAAATAGTTAAGAAGTAAATACACCACTGGGTGGGTGTTCTGGTGGCTTCATTGTATTCCCTCTTTTACATTTCTGTATTTTGGAGATGTAAACTGGGAAAAAGTGGTATGATTAATAATATGTTAAATTAAGGTCAAGTCAAGCATGACCTTGAGATAGCTTGAGCAAGCACCCTTCTATAGAAGAGATAGAGACAAAAAGTATGGAAAAAAACAAGTGATGTTTCTCTAACATGCCGAATTACAGACAAGTAGATAGACAAGCCACTACCAGTAAACAACTTGGGAAAATTAGCAGCATATTTGAGAAACCCTGAAAGGATCCCGAGCTAAAATAGGGACAATGGGAAGGAACTTTATGAATAGGAACATATTAAAAACAAATAATTAGGGGCGCCTGGATGGCTCAGTGGGTTAAAGCCTCTGCTTTCGGCTCCAGTCATGATCCCAGGATTCTGGGATCGAGCCCCACGTTGGGTTCTCTGCTTGGCAGGGAGCATGCTTCACGCCCCCCCCCCACAACCCCTGCCTGACTCTCTTTCTACTTGTGATCTCTGTCAAATACATAAATAAAATCTTTAAAAAAAAAAACAAGTAAACATTTCTGTAGTGCACGTGTGTGGAGGAAAGACATGAATCTGTGAAAAGATGCCTACTTTCATTAAAAAAATAAATAAAAGGAAGAAAAACCAATTTACGACAAATGGTGAGGAGCTAAGGGCCCAGATGAAGCTTGCTGTAGATTGGGTTTCCCAGATGTAAACCCTGAGATGAGAATCCACGTGAAAGTGTTTTACGAGGAGGTATTCCCAAGCAGGCCGGTCAGAAGGAGGCCTGGGAAGGAAAGAAGAGCAAGCAGGGGTGCGGCAGCCAGCAGAGCCCCAGGGAGGGTAACTTGGCCTCCATCCTGAGGATGCTCTGGGGAGAGTGCAGGACACACCTCAGAGTGGTCCCCATCGGGAGCACAGAGACTGGAGAGTTGGCTACTCCTGGACTGTCAGTCATTGGTCAAGGGCTACCCGTGAGGGTCCCTCCAGCTCTTTCTCTGCACAAGCAAAGCAAGCGCCAGCAGGCTGGGTGGTCCGCCCGCGAGGAGGTGCACCCTGGGAGTGGGCATGCGCAGCAACGCTGAGGCGACCCAGGCGGGTCAGAGGCTCGGCTCCGACAGCGTGCGCTGCGGGGCCTGGAAGCGTCATGACTAAAACTGGGGCGACAGCTCCACAACGGGCAGAGCAAGCAGGATCAGAGAGTGACAAATGAGATGCACCGCAGCTGCGGCCCGGAGCAGAGACAGAGAGAGAGAGAGAGGAACCCTTCACCTTCTGGATGTGCTGTTGAGACGAGGTAAGCTGAAGCATCAAAGGCGCCATGATGGGCAACATTGAGAGAACGAAAGGGACGTGGGTCCCTCATGCTAGTTACTCCTCTGTTTTGCTATGATTTTAGATTCAGACGCCAGTTGATTTTCCTTTTGGCTTTATTCTACAAACACTTCCGGAGCATCCACTGTATACCAAGCCCTCCTGCTCGGGGGCTGAGGTGGTGGAAGTTAAGAGGACAAAGCCCTCTGCCCTTCCGCCCCTTACAGTCCCGCGGGGCCGACCGCCAACTCTATTTGTGAATTCCTCATCCCCCTCGCCCTAGACTGGATGCTCCATTTTTAACATATATGTAAAAAAAAAAAAAAAATGCACTGTCCCATAAGGACAAATGCTAAGGTTAAAAAAAAAAAAAAAAAGCAAATCTGAGTAAGCAGTGAGATGTCTGTAGTAATAGGACTGACAAGGGAGGCCCTTCTGCCGGGGGACCTTTGAGTCGAGACCTGAATGACCTGAGGATGCGGGCAAGGCAAGGACCCGGGCAGAAGCTGAATTTCTGTCGGTCACGACCAAAAGAGTCTTGAAATCAAAATGTCTATTTTGAAAACATCGTGTTTTGTGGGATGGTGTTTGAGCAGACCTTACCACGGCCCCCGTGGTGTGTCTCCCCTCGCCCAGAAGGTTCTAGCGGAGGGCCCTCGTATTGTGCGTTGCCTCGCCAGTCAGGGCCATGTGTGCACGGGCTAAAGTGTGGTGCGGGGGGGCAGTCTGCTTTGTGGGAATTTCGATTACCATGCTGCAGCTTTTCTTTCCCGATTCACTCATAAAATGAAGGGTTTTTTTAATTTCCTTCTGTACCGTCTTCAGACTTTGTGTCCTAGGGGATGTTCTTTGTTTTGGCTTTTGTTTAAATCGGGTTTATGGAGGTATCATTTTCACCGAGTAAAATTCACCCTTTCTCCATGTACAGTTTTTGCTTTTTGAGAAACACAGTTGGGCTACCTCCACCACCATCAGCACCCAGATCGCTTCTTTTACCACAAAGATGCACCCTTGAGAACTCCTTATTAGATCCTTTTTTCTCTCTTTGCTGGCCAGTCAGGGATGCTGAGATACCCAAGCATGAGAATAAAGTCAATACTTGAAAACTGAAACTGAATCTTTGCCCGGGAGTTTCAGTTATAGTAGATAAATCAACTACTATATAATGATCGTTATCAAAGATAATGTCTTGATATTAATTGAGTGGTTTCCTGTACGTACAAAACCAAAAAATGGCTAATATTTGAAAATTGCAATCTTTACCTGGAAGTTTGAACTGCCGGGAATTGACAAACTTTATTACATAATAATCTGAACACACACATTTTAACAATAACTGTTTCTTCTTGGTAAACAACTGCTATTTAGTTAAGGTGGGCTCTTCCTTCAGAAGTCATCTTTTTCATAGTGCGTTCAGGATGCTAGCTTTAAGATGGAACGTGGAAACCTTGTTCCTTCCATCACTCCAGACTCCCTCCTGCAGCTTCCATCCGTGACCTTTGCTACCTGAAGTGATATTTCTTCATTTCTATTTTCAACATGCCAGGTCTCATCTATCTGGGGGAAAATTTTTACTGAATCCTTTTTTTCTTAAATCCAGCTGGGTTCCCAGTAGCTAACATTGGTTGAGTGCCAGCAAATTGATAGTTGCTTTATGGTCATTATCCCATTTTATTCTCACAAACCCTAGGATGCAGGCCCCCCATTGAATCAGAAGGACATTAGCAAACTTGTTTGGTGCATTCGCCATGAGACATTCACTAGAAAATCCATTAGAATGAGAGCTCCATGAAGCAAAGACATACTTTGTTACACCTGTGCCCTTAGCAGCTAGAACCAGCCCTGACACATGGTAGACACTTGTTAGATACTCGCTGAAAAAATTTTAAAAGCCTAAGAAAAAGTGCCACAGTACAAATGGGTAGAATACAGACAGTGACTCACTGGCTCACCACGCTGTGATGCTTGACCTTGCTTCAGTAGACGACACTGTAAAGATGCACTCCATGGGAATTCACTAGTTAGGATGGACTAACTGCCAAACCGGATAGATGTGAAACTGGACAGTGGCCCAAATACAGTGGTACTGTATTTCTTGCTCACTTACTAGTACTCCGCAGGTAAACAGATCAACAGGGTGTTGTCCTCCATGCAGTCATTCAAGACCCAGGCTGATGGAGGCGTTACTGCCTTCAACATGTGAGTCCCAGGTTGCCCTGGAAGTCATTCTCTTTCAGCCAGAAGGGGAAGAGAAGAGGAAAGAGACTGAAGGGGCACTTGGGAGTCTTGTCTGTACCCAGTGTGAAAGTAGCAGGCCTCAGTTTCCATGGTAGCAAGTCTCCAGGATAACACCGACCAGCCCTGCTACCTGGTAGTCATGATCAGGGGTAGCCCCCTCCCACACTGAAGGGGGTTGATCTATGTAACAAATAAGATACTGCAGAAATAACAGTGTGTGACTTCCAAAGCTGAGTCTTACTCTGTTGACTCACTCACTCTGAAGGAAGCTAGCTGCCATATTAAGAGGCCATTCGTGTATGCCCATGGAAAGGCCCATGGGCCTCCCACCAACAGCCATGTGAGTGAGCCAGCTTGGAACTGGAAACCAGCCTTGAGCAAGCCTTCAGATGTCTTTAGTCCCAACCCATAACTCCACTGCAGCCTTGCAAGAAAGCCAGAGTCAGACCACCTAATTAATATGCTCCTGACTGCTTGACCCTCAAGAACTACGAGATAGCAAATGTCTCTTGTTTATAGCTGCTAAGTTTCAGGGTAATTTGTTAAGCAATTACAGATTATGAATACATTTCCTCTCGTTAGCTAGAAATTAGCCACATGCAAAGGATGGTGGGAAATGTACTCTAGACCATCAAGAAGAGAAGAATATAGATTTTGCTAAGCAGTCAGCAGACCATTCCACAGGAATAGATAGACCAATAACCAGAGTAAAATCAAGCAGAAATAGAACTGAGAACCCAGGTTCAAAGCATAGAGCTGCTGGACATACTTGCTCTTCTTTCCATCTTTGCCAAGTTCACCCACCCTAATGGGCCATCTCTAGTCCTTGCCTCCCTCATGACATTGTCTCCATGCCCCTCAGGCCACATTCCCCACTCTCTCCCCTCTGAACATCTGTGTGCTTCCTGGCTTGATCTCTTCTGTATGCAGCAATAAATGTCACCGTTCAGAAACAGGAAGCATCATTTGATATTGAATCGTGTATTTCCTTTTGATGGCTCTTAGATCACTGTCTAGGATGATTATTTAACTTTTCATGTTCTGTATATTTTGTCTTCCCAATTATATTTAAGATCCTGAAGGGCAGAGACCAGTGGAGGTAGATGATATGTGATTTGTGACCACATTAGCTCAATAATATGTAAAGTTATTTATTGGAACTACCAAATTAATCTTAATGGAATTTTTAATTTTAATAGGAACCCAGTCCCTTCCCTAGATCACTTAAATCTGGGATCCCAGTCATGTGTTAAAGATTCTCTTTGTGAAGCATTAGATCAGATCCTCAGTGGTACCCAGCACAAGGGTAGTCAATGAATATTATTATTATTATTATTATTATTAGAATATCATCTTAACAGCAACTGTAAAACATTGATAACATTTTGTATAAAAGATAGATAATACGTACAAAAAATATAGTAAAAATAATTTTTAATGTGGATTTATTTTGACATCACTTGCTCATCTCTGGTTTAGTAGATCCCAAGCAACTTCAAATTTTAACCACTTCTTGCCTTGATAAAAGCAGCTATCATATTGCCAGCAAATGTTTATTCCATTTACTCTCATTAACTGCTCCTCATGATATATATTAGTCATTTAAAATAATTGCAGAGGCTCTATGTTCACCTTCCATTTGAGTCTTAGCTTGATTTTGAAAGTAATGGCTCAAAGACCAGCAAGTAGATATTGCTTATAATAAATTTATGAAGAGTTTATGAAGTGTGTACACTGTTCTTTGTCAGGCATCTTGTAGCTAAACATAGCAAGCAGCCCATTTAAAGTAACAATGCTCACAGTAGAAGCTTCTAAGAGTGATCACAGAAAGCAACTCCTCGAAAAGGCCATGATAAAAAGTCTCCTTATATCCAATTATTTCTGCTAACAAATACTTTGGTGACAGCTTTGATATTTTCTGCTCTTAAACAAAACATGATTTTCACATTATATGTTAAGTGTTTTTCAGACCTCTGAACTATTAGATGCATATTGGCTGAACTCAAGAAATATATCGTCTAACTGTATAAATCCTTGAAATCAATTATTTACACACTATATAAGGATTGTTCAAGGAAATTCAGGAATTTAGATTTTAATATGCTGGACCTTTCATTATGAGAAGAAAGGAACATTACTCTGGGCTTTTTCACAAAGACAGATGTTCTAATCTGACTTGAATCCCCACAATGTTAACCACACATTTTTCCTCTTTGCTGATTTAAATTATGGAATTGATTTGTTTTACAAATTCCATGGAAATCGCAATGGCTTTGAGCACCAGGCAAACTTAGTGAAAGTACAGAGATCATTGGTTAAAAGAAAAGATTCTTTGTGCTGTGGCTTCATGTGTTCAGATCCCAGAGTCCCTGAAGCAATATTAGCTAAGTACGCCACACTCTGATCTTGTAAATAAAACATGACAAGCTGAAGGTCAGAAACTGTTTTACTAGGGGGCTGTGACTACTAAAAGTGGGACCAGTGATTGACATACATCTTCTATACAATTGTGTCCTTTATTCTGATGAGTCACGAGAGTTCATTGTATAATCACGTTTTATATGTTCCTATCCAGAATTTTTAAAAATATGTCCATGGACTCTTAGCAGTTTGAACTATTTATAAAACACTACAGGTACCACAGTATTAGTTAATTTGCTCATGTCCTTTAAATTTACCATGATTGCATCATTAAAAGGTTAATAGAGACTAGAAATTTGGTTAGAAAGGATTATAATGAAAACATACTCTGCAAAATTAGACTGTTATCACTCATAAGAAACAATAAATAAATCGTATACTACTTTCAGAAAAATGTCTATTTTGAAATAATGCTGTTATCACTGATAAAAGTTGATTCCATGTCAATTGATCATCAATTTTTTTAGTTAAGAAACATACATGTTGGGGCACCTGGCTGGCTCAGTCGTTAAGCATCTGCCTTCAGGTCAGATCATGATCCCAGGGTCCTGGGATCCAGCCCTGCATCAGGCTCCCTGCTCAGCGGGAGGGCTGCTTCTCCCTCTCCCACTCCCCCAGCTTGTGTTCCCTCTCTCACTGTCTCTCTCTGTCAAATAAATAAATAAATCTTAGGAAGAAAGAAAGAAAAGAAAAGACAGGAACACAGGTGTTTAGTTAGAAAACACTGAAGAGACTAATAGGTTTACAAGGGAAGGGCTCACCCCCCTCAGACCAGACAGGGACAAGTATTAAAGGTGAGTGGGGATTTAAGAAGGGGTGGCTCTGGCTTCTGGATAATGCCCTACAATGGGTTCCAGGTCAAGAAATACCCCTACAGGGGTGCCTGGGTGGCTCAGTCAGTTAAGTGTCCAACTCGTGATTTTGGTTCAGGTCATGACCTCAGGGTCATGAGATCCAACACCCTGTTGGACTCTGCACTCAGTGCAGAGTCTGCCTAAGATTCTCTGTCTCTCCCTCTGCCCCTCCCCCTTCTCATGCATGTTCTCTACCTCTCTCAAATAAATAAATAAAATCTTTTTAAAAAAGAGAGAGAGAAAAGAAAAGAAAGAAAAAAAGGAAATACTCCTCCATGCAGAGAACCTGATTGCTTACTTTCAGTAATAACAAACAGAAAGCCAGAGAGACCCCATTCAACCCCTCAGCTAGTTTGGGAGAGACCTCCTCAAAAGGCTGCTAACTTTATAAAAGAAAGTCCTTTAAAAGAAGAAGTGGGTATCGTGTCCCTTAGATGGCCCAGAGGTAGAACTAGCAGAGGATCCATGGCCTTGCTAGGCATCTTCGTAATTGGAGGAGAACCACCACAGGGCTTGCTGTGACCCAGTGGCCTTTGGGTGAGCCATTTTCCTCAGCCTCCACCCTGGATTGGCCCTCTCACTGACAGAACGGCACAGCAGCCAAGAATTCTAGAATTTTATGAAAAGAAAAATGGATGATGCTAGGCCCTTCGAGGTGCAGATATTTTAGAACAACATCTAAGATTTTTAACCTAATAAGGGACCACTTGGCTATGGGTTGAAATAAACATTTGAAATCAAATTCTCTATTACAGTTGAGCAGCAGAGGGGCCTAATTTGTGGAAACTGAGATCATTCATTGGTACATGAGAAATTAGAGAAGTAAATACGAAGTATGTATAGGCAGACTTGAGATAAAAATAAAAATCATTTTACAAATTTAAGGGAAATGTACTAACACATTCAAGGCATTTAACAAAGAGATATTTAAGAGTCAGAATATTCAAGTATTACTATACTTCCTTTTTTTCTACTTTTATAAAGTATTTTTATTTTCTGTTTTTTATAACCTTAAAATAGTTGAATTTATTCTATACACATTACACCACAATAAAGCTTTTTAAAACTTGTGAATTTTCTGGGTTGAAAAGTTTAGCTTTTTTTTTTGGTTGGTTTGGTTGGGCTGGGTTGGGTGTTTTGTTTAGGTTTTTTTGTTGTTGTTTCAAGTTTTTATTTAAATTCGAGTTAGTTAACGTATAGTATAATATTGGTTTCAGGAGTAGAATTTAGCAATTCATCATTTACATATAACACCCAAGGCTCATCCCAACAAGTGCCCTCTTCAATCCCTGTCACTCATTTAGCCCATCCCCCCATCCACCTCCCCTCAAGCTACCCTCACTTTGTTCCCTTTGTTCCCTATAGTTAAAACTCTCTTGTGGTTTGCTTCCTCTCCTTTTTTTTCCCTTCCCATATGTTCATCTGTTTTGTTTCTTAAATTCCACATATGAGTGAAATCATATGGTATTTGTCTTTCTCTGATTGATTTATTTCACTTAGTATAATACATTCTAGCTCCATCTACATCGTTGCGAATGGCAAGATTTCATTCTTTTTGATGCCTGAGCAGTATTCCAGTATGTGTGTGTGTGTGTGTGTGTGTGTGTGTGTGTGTGTGTACATACCACAACTTCTTTATCCATTCACCAGTTGATGGACACTTGGGGGTCTTTCCATAGTTTGGCTATTATTAATGCTGCTGTAAACATCGGGGTGCATGTGTTCCCTTGTCATCTGTACTTTTGTGTCCTTTGGGTAAATACTGAGTTGTGAAATTGCTGGGTCATAAGGTAGCTCTATTTTTAACTTTCTGAGGATCCTCCATGTTGCTCTCCAGAGTGGCTGCAGCAGTTTGCATTCCCACCAACAGTATAAGAGGGTTCCCCTCTCTCTGCAGCCTGTAGTTTCCTGTGTGGTTAATTTTACCCATTCTGACAGGTGTGAAGGGATAGCTCATTGTAGTTTTGATGTGCATTTCCCTGATGGTGAGTGATGTTGAGTTTCTTTTCATTTGTTTGTTTTCCATCTGTATGTCTTCTTTGGAAAAATATCTCTTGAGGTCTCCTGCCCATTTATTAACTAGGGTTATTTGGTTTTTGGGTGTTGGTTTGGTAAGTTTTTTTTAATAGATTTTGGATATAGCCCTTTATCAGATATGTCATTTGCAAATATCTTCTCCCATTCTGTGGGCTGCCTTTTCATTGTGTTGATTGTTTCCTTTGCTGTGCAGAAGCTTTTTATCTTGATGAAGTCCTGATAGTTTATTTTTTTATTTTGTTTCCCTTGCAAGTATTATTATATTTCTTAAATTAAAGCTATCCTGACTCTGTCCATTAGAATATGTGCAGAGCTGTTACTTCCCTTTCCTGAAACACACTGAGCCACCCATAGAGTACCAATTTACCCATCATGGCTGTACTTGTATATCACTGAAAACTGAATCAATCAACAAAAAAGTGTATAGGATCCCTCATTTTTCTTAAAAGAATAAAGTAAAATAACCATTAAAAGAAAAATGAAAGAAAAAAATTCAAACAGAAGCCAAGCATGTTCCTACAGTTTAAAATGCACTAGAAATGAACTTAATATCCTCTTAATTCACCTGTTACCTAGATCACTGCTTGTCAAGTTATTATTGCCACAGACCAGCACCTTTATAAAATACAACGAAAATAAATTATTTGAAAAAAATGTAAAACCATACAAAATGCAAGCCCACTGACCATATGACATTACAGTAGTGTCAAATTTTTGCAGACATTTCTCTGTGCTTATTGTCAATCCCTGTACTTAACACAGACCGGTGACAGCTTGTGGACTCGGGATGCTCTAGGCACCACACAATGAGTAACCATGGTTGGTCTAAGTCACATTCACTGCACATGCCATAGGCAAAATTATTTTTTATCTAAATTTTGTGGCAAATGTTCCTTGAAATAAGAGAGCCATTGGCAGTGACTTAGAAGTCACCACCCCTTTTCCATTAACCTGTACAATATCATCTAAGGTGTGTTCAAAATCGGACATGTCATTCTGCACTAAATAACTTCTGTGAAATGAAAGCTGTCTTCTCCCATTTGCCTGCGTATGTTTCTTAAACCACCGGCCCCTATCTAGTTGCATCAATAATTTAAGAAAGGGGGGCGCCTGGGTGGCTCAGTGGGTTAAGCCTCTGCCTTCAGCTCAGGTCATGATCTCAGGGTTCTGGGATCGAGTCCCGCATTGGGCTCTCTGCTCGGCAGGGAGCCTGCTTCCTCCTCTCTCTCTCTCTCTCTGCTTGCCTCTCTGCCTACTTGTGATCTCTCTCTGTCAAATAAATAAAATCTTTTTTAAAAAAAAAAAGAATTTAAGAAAGGAAGTATTGGACGTGGCATATACCTGTATGTGTGAGTTTTCTTCTGCCTTTATTTGCAGACGTGGCATGCTCATCCTTGGTGCCAGGTCAGCTCTGCAGATTGGTTCAGTTTCACCTCAATGGTGTTCTTAAAGCATCAGACTTTAGATGCCTTTAGGTGAGGCATTGGCACAGGCCCAGCCGCAGATCTCCTTTACCTAGCTCTCTGCCTTCAGCTTCTTCCCCAGAGCAGCCTGCCGTAATGGAAGACAGTGTACTAGAGACCAGGTCCACCTTGGTTAGAATTTTGAATCTGCAGCAGATTCTCCTGATGCTTCCTGTGTGACCTAGACAAGGTGTTTAAGTGCTCTGAAACTCATTTCCCTCATCTGTAAAATGTAGATAATACCTAGGTGCCAGGGTCTTGGGAAGACTAAACTGGGCAAAGGAAATATAATGCCTGGTGTCTAGAGTTGAGCCCACAGTAATCTTACTTCCCCTCCATGTTTCCTGCCCGGGCCTTGGTTCCCCTCACCCCACCTCTGCCCCTGCTCTTTGCACCTTTGCTATTTTCCCTTTGATGCATCTCCTGCTTCACTCTGCTGAAGAGAAGGATAAACTCTGCAAAAATACACCTGCACTAAGCAGAGAGAAAAGGCAATGCTGGTATTTAGCTTTACCACCTGAAAAAAAAAAAAAGATGACTCAAAATTGATATGAAGTGAAAAGGAAAGCTCTGAGGAACAGTGCTGTTTGAAAGCAACTCTCTCAGAATATCAAAAAAGGCAGCAAAACGGAGCAGTGTGGGCTCATCCATGGGTAGTGCCACCGCGCCACATTCCCTCCCTATTTTGCTGTCAAACATCATTACCTGAACCACACTGCACTTCCAGGGGACTGTTTGGTCTCTGCATTATTTCTGATTCTTCTTTGGAAAACTATTTGCTTGTCTATTAAAAGTGAAGATCTCAATGATCTTGGGAAATTCTTTTAGTGGAAGTTTGCTTTCTTGGGTGTTTTGTTTCCTGTGAAAACTGATCGGTAAGATAATAAATAGCTCAGTACTAGAACAATTCCGCTCATAATCATTTAATTTAAATGTGTGTTTGAGAGAATACATTTAACAAATCAAATCAGTGTGCTCAGAGTGCCTTATTACCTATTGTAAGGCACAGTCTGTGCTTTCTGAGCAATTGCCTAAGCCATTACTGCCATGCTAAACCCAGTGCAATCATTCTGTCCCACACTGTGGGTCTGCTGGGTTCACAAGTTCATGTATATTTTTCAGTCCATTTAATTAAATAGGACTACTAAGTGTTTCATTAACTTCAGTTATAAAATTAATGTAGATCATTACTAGAAGTCTCAAACAATTTAGAAGTAAATGAAAATAAAAATTAAAATTGTCCATTCCTTGGTATTTACCCAGAAGGGTTTGAAAACTGAGGTCCACAACTAACCCTGCCCACGTACATTTATAGCAGCTTTATTTATAGCTGCCAGGACTTGGATGCAACAGACATGTAGGTGAATGGATAAATAGATAGTGGTTTATCCAGACAATGGAATATTATTCAGCACTAAAAACAAATGAGCTATCAAGCCATGAAAAGACATGGGGGAACCTTAAGTGTACACTACTAAGTGAAAGAAGACATCTGATAAGGCCACACGCTATATGGTTCCAACTATATGACAGTATGGAAAAGGCAAAAGTCTGAAGGCGATAAAACAGGTCAGTGGTTTCCAGGGGCTGCAGCTGGGGTGGGAGGCATTGGGGAGGGGTGACTAGGCAGAGCAGAGAGGATTTATAGGTCAGTGAAAATTCCCTATGATACCATAATGATGGATACATGTCACTATTTATTTTTCTGAGTCCATAATATGTACAACACCAAGAGTGAACCTTATTATAAACTCTGGGTTCTGGATGATAATGTGTCAGTATAGGTCCATCAGTTATAACCAACATTCCACTCTTATAGGGAATATTGGTAATGGAGGAGGCTGTGCATGTGTGGGGACAGGATGGGAAATCTCGATACTTGTCCCTCAATTTGGCTGTGAACCAAAAACTGCTCTTAAAAGTTGTCTTAATTTAAAAAATTAAAGTTGCCCCTACCCCACACCACATCCCCAGTCATACGCCCAAACACAACACTCTCCTACATCTCCACCAAGGTCTTTCCAGCCCTTAAGTTGCTTCCATGTCTTGACTCTTATAGATAACGCTGCAGTGAACATGGGGGCGTGGATATCTGTTCCAGTTAGTGTTTTCTCTTTCTTCAGATACTGAAAGGTAGAATTGCTGGGTCATAAGGTAGTGGGTTTTTTTTGTTTGTTTGTTTTTTTAGTTTAAAGAGTTTTTTTTTAATTTTTAATTTTTTATAAACATATATTTTTATCCCCAGGGGTACAGGTCCGTGAATCGCCAGGTCCACACACCCCACAGCACTCACCAAAGCACACACCCCCCCCAATGTCCATTTTCATTCTTCTGCATGTGGCTGTCCAGTTTTCCCCACACCATTTATTGAAGACACTGCCCTCCCCATGTATTGTATACTCACGGCTCCTTTGTCAGAAATTAATTGACCATATATGCATGGGTTCATTTCTGGGATCTGTCCTCTGTTTCATTGGTCTACATGTCTGTTTTTATGCCAATACTATACTGTTTTGATTATAATAGGTTTGTAATATAGTTTGAAATCAGGGAGCATGATACTTCCAACTTTGTTCTTCTTTCTTAGGAATTCTTTAGAACTTCAGTCTTTTGTGGTTCTATACAAATTTTAGGATTGTTTGTTCTGTTTCTGTGAAAATGCCTTTGGAATTTTGATAAGGATTGCATTGAAACTGTGTATTGCTTTGGGTAGTATGGATATTTTAACAATATTAATTATTTCCATAAGGATGGAATGTCTTTCCATTCATATGTGTCATCTTCAGTTTCTTAATGTTTTTTGAATTATTGCTCTGACACATGTAGAATTGTATCACAATTGCTTTATATTATATCCAAGCATGAATACAGCTAAGGGCACAGTTTGCCTCCAAAGTGAAGGTAGATTAGAAGTTCACTTACAAGTCTTCTTGACCCTATCGTTTCCTCTGTAAAACAAGGCAACCAAAGTTCATGACACTTGGAATACCTACAGATACCAGGCTCTCTTCCAGTCCACCCACACAACTCAGCTTCTTTTAAGTTGTATGCTTTAAAAATATCATTTGGGTTTTTGTTCTCAAATCTGATTATTCCAGTTGGAATTGTAGGTATGTTAGTTAATTTTACATATTACACAAACTAATGAGATGTGATTCCTAGGGAGAGAAGGAAACAGAGTTAGAGAGAAAAGTTGAGTGATAATGAGATTATCACAAGGACACTACTTAATAAATATCTTGCCCCCTAAACTCCATCTCAGGATCTGCTTCCTGGGAATCCCAACCTGAAATAGTGGTGCTATGCATTACAGCACTTCACATAAGGAAATAAAACTGTTTATGCCCATT
This sequence comes from Mustela erminea, assembly GCF_009829155.1. Taxonomy (NCBI): domain Eukaryota; kingdom Metazoa; phylum Chordata; class Mammalia; order Carnivora; family Mustelidae; genus Mustela; species Mustela erminea. The sequence goes on along the minus strand of NC_045635.1, from coordinate 16,116,474 downwards.
CAGCTTAAGTATGATTTCATCTGAGCACAGTCAGACCTTAGGCTCAGGGAGATTTAATCCATAATACCCACTAGCCAAGAAAAGCACAATGGCCTTTATGATTATAACCATCTCTTCTCATGGGCTACACTGTCTGATAACCAAAAAAGATGGGAAAACTGGATTTAAAAACAAACAAACAAACATAAAATCCTAGCAATCAAATCTTATAAGAAAGGATGGTCAATGTAGTAAACATATTTAGGTTGAGAAAATCTAGACCTTCCCATTTAATGTTAAGATTAGAGGTTCTGACTAAATTAGAAACTGGGAAATGTCAAAAAGAAGAAGAGAATAAGATACCAGGAACTCATTGCAACACAAATCTCTACATCTTTTTCCAAGATGATAAATTTAGGCAAAGTAAGGATCATTTCTCATTACTGATGAAAAAAGAAATATGCTTGACAATAGCTGTGGGTGGACTTGTGACTTGGTCCCCAAAGCATTCAAGACTGAAAAAGAAAAAATTGTCATTATTTGAAATATTCCGTAGTGGTGACAGCTATCACACTGTGCTGTCTTTGGACCTAATAATCCAATCTAGCTGATCTGCTGCTAGAAGAGTTTTACTGATGACTAAAATGTTTATTTAGCTGCTAAAATTATTCAACTCACTAGATATAATGATAGAGATATATTTTAATGTGAAGAGTGACAGGAAAAGTGTCATCAGTGGTTTCATTTGCAAGGAGAGGCAAACAAAGAGAATAGACAGGAAATAAAAACACTGTAATGCATCACATGTCAAGAATTTTTGAGTCCCTTTATTTTTCCTCATTGTGTGTAGGGACTTCAGATATATTCATTTCCCATATTCTATCAAGGTGAAAAATGACATCTTTCCTATCTATAAATAGAAAATTATGGCCTGCTAAAATTACACTATATATCCAAATTCTACATGAAAGGAATTATAAATAGAAGGAAAGTTATGAATCGAAATGCTGTTGTGCTGAGAAATCTTTCTAACCAAGAATAAAGAGGTTAACTCTTTTCTCTTCCATCTGCTCTGTACCATCCACACTTCTTTTATCAGAATTCTCTGATGGTGAGTTCTGATTGCTTTCCTCCTCTGGGTCTAGGATCTAGCACTACCTTTGATGATTTCTCATCAGAACCATTTAAATCAAGCATCCCTAAATCTTTTCTAAGGTATTTTTTTTTAATTTATTTTTTTGACAGAAGGAAATCACAAGTAGGCAGAGAGGCAGGCAGAGAGAGAGGAAGGAAAACAGGCTCCCTGCTGAGCAGAGAGCCGGATGTGGGGCTCGATCCCAGGATCCTGGGATCATGACCCGAGCCGAAGGCAGAGGCTTTAACCCACTGAGCCACCCAGGTGCCCCTCTAAAGTATGTTTTTAATGGATTCTAATGAAAAGGTGGGAAGGCATTGATTCTGAAAAGGAATGCAAATTTTTGTGGGATGGATTGGGCAGTCATGGCAGAAGCAAAAATCTGCATGCTCTATACTCGTAGTGCTTCTTGGGAAGAAAGAGGATGTGCCATTTAATATGGCTGCAGTAATGCTGTATAACAACCAATCACAAAATCCCAGTGGTAAACAACAATAAGCATTTATTTAGCCTATGGGCCCAAGAGTCAACAAGAGTCCAGCTGATAGAGGCAGGGTTTTGGCTGAGTGGTTCTGGTGATCTCTGCTGGGCTTACTCATGTATCTGTAGGGTTCACTGAAGATCAGTGGATCTAGTCTGGGCTTGACTTGTGGAGCAGAGCCAAGTCACTCATGTTTCTCATCCTCTTTTGGGGACCAGTGGGCTAGCCTGGGCACATGATTCTCAAGGTGTTGCCAGAGGTATAAGAGGGCAAGCCGAGTCATGCAAGTGCTTCTTCTTTTGGGTCATCTCACATTTTTTAACATTCTGTTGGCCAAAGGTCATGACATAGCCAAACTCAAAGTCAAGCATCAGAGAAATTGAGTCCTCCTCTTTAGTGGGAAGAACTGAAAAGTCATATGGCAAAGGGTGTGAGTACAGGAAGAAGTTAAAGAAAATAAACAACAGGGTCATTAATTCAGTCTCCCACAGGAAAGGAGCGTATGTAGTTGCTCTGATATCAGGACTGCCACGAATCAATGCACGGATGTATCATGCACAATGGTACGTGGTGAAAGGCGTGGTAGGGGCTAGAATCCAGCCCACACTGCGCTGCCCACAGCCATGCACCCTGCCATGGGGCTGTAGCCTTTTTTAACAGAAGTGCTGCAGGGATTAGTGGAGCCGTGTTAGCAATTCACCATCTTCAAAACCTGTATCACTGTCCTCCCACTGGAGGCAATTTTAAATTTTCTCATCAGGTTTCTCAATTCCATGCTCTTTCACTTCAGTTACCCACTTCTACTCCAAAACCGCCTCCTCCAGATAGCATTCCAAACACATGAAGTATGTAGGATCTCAGGACACAAACCCAAGTTGAAAAGCATTTAACTTATTTTCTATAGTTAAACTTAATTTCCTTTTTAAGGCCCCTGTTCAGTCAGTGGCAGAAAATCCCTGTCTGTTCCACACAGCCTCTTCCCCACATTTGAGTGAAAAGCATGGGGGACCTGCATACTATCACGTGGCCCATGGAAGATCGGGTGTACAGTCATCATAGACCCAGTGAAATGTGATAATGATATCCCCCAACACATGATCCTCCCTGCTCCTTCCCCAAGCTGCAGCCTTTACAAGCAAGAGACAAAGATGGCAAGGTGACAAGAGGGTGATCCCTGAACCATCACCTAGAGTTAGAGCCACCTGCCGATCCGGAATACTCATTCGGGGTTCAGGTCAGAAGAAAGAAAGAAACTGTTAACGGATTAAGCCAGTGCTGTCAGGAGTTATCTTTCCAATAGGTGAAATAACATAAATGAGGCTAGTCAATTCAGATAGCGAGTGTGCCGGGCGATGTAGTGAGATGGCCAGGCTGCATGCAGAATTGACAGAACTTTTGTGCTCACTCACTCAAAGTGCACATCATTGGTGATACTGGGTTTCTTTCCAACCGTGTTCAGCTTCTCAGTGCAGATGTGGAGTCAACAGAGTCCTGTTTTGAGCCTCAGGTCTCTTGGCCTCAGCCTCAGTGATTATAATACCCAGGTAACTGTCTTTCCCTCCAGCGTGACTCCTGTCATAATTCTTGGAAGTTTCAGTATCCACGTGGATGATGGCTCTCCCACCCTGTCGTGCCAGCTCATTTAGTCAGAAGCGTGGGGCTTAGGTTGGTTTCTCTAGAAACAGAACATGAAATGGAGATTTTTGTACAAGTGAGTTCCTGAAGAAGGAGTCTCATGAGTAAGGAGGAGAGGGAAACAGGAAAGGACAAAAAAAGCCAAGCAGAGGTGTAGTTTCAGCTGAAGTCTGGCCTCCACTTGAAAATGGTTTCCTATAGCTGTCCCAGTTTGTGGCAAGTCGGGGGACAGAATTTTGTACCCTCCCCCTGAAGCAGACTGTGTAAACCCTCAGAGGAGTGGCATAATCTCCCAGGCAGTTCCCAGGAAAGCAGCTCCAGCTGACCAACGATAATTCTTCAAGGAAGAGCTCAGCTTTGAGCCATTAAGCAGCGACTTCTCACAGTACACCACCCCAGCCTGGCAAAAAGCATCCGAGCGGAGTACCAACAGCCTGTCACGGCGTGCCACCTGGACTCGTCCTCCAATAAGAAAAGCTGCTTTTCTGCATGTGGCCTACCACTTCTCTCCAGGACAGTTTGGCCACCTGCCTGGCTTAGCTCCCCATGAAGCCTCACCGACCGTCTAAGGTCATTATCATACCAATGTCCGAATCGTAGCAAGCCACCCAGGGAAGACTGTGCTAAAAGCTAAATCTCCACCTAGAATAGAAAGCAGTAACACGCAGTGTCCGCCTAAAAGGTTACTGCTCCCACCTCATTTCAGCTTAAATAATTTGACATAGCCCTTAGCATTTTTAACTCATTAGGAATTTTGTGAACTTGTTCTGCAAAATAAAACTGAAGGCAATTTGATTTGCATTGCTAGCCTCACTAGGGTCTGTAGTTTTCACGCAGTGTTTCCCATGTAGGGAGCTTCTCCATCACTTTACAGAGTGGTTTCAAGTTATGGCAACAAGATTATTTTTGCAATTTGAAAAGCTATTTTATGAAGACATTTGGCTCAATGCATGGTCAGAGAGCTCTTGAAATTGAGTTAACAGTGAGTTGGGGCCCTTGTATTTAAAAACTGATCAAAAACCTGCTTCGCTTCTATAATAAAATATTCTAAAACTTTTTCTCTTGCTGATGATTTATTAGCCCAATAAAAAATTAAAAATCCACCTGTCCAGTCTGTACAACTCCAGGAAAGATCTTTGTTTTTGTTCAGTTACACCACCTATGAATATGAATATGAATATGTATTTATTCATATATATGTATTTGTGATATATATATCACTTATATATCTCATTTGTGATATATATATCACAAATACATACATGCATATATAAATACATGAAAAACCTGAAGGAGGGGTGCCTGGGTGGCTCAGTCAGTTAAGCATCTGCCTCCAGCTCAGATAATGATCCCTGCTTTGGGGGGAGCCTGCTTCTCCCTTTCCCACTCATCCTGCTTGTGTTCCCTCTCTCTGTGTGTATCTCTCTGTCAAGTAAATAAATAAAATCTTAGAAAAGTTGAGGGGAACCTGGGTGGCTCAGTGGGTTAAAGCCTCTGCCTTCAGCTCAGGTCATGATCCCAGGGTCCTGGGATCAAGCCCCGCATGGGGCTCTCTGCTCAGCAGGGAGCTTGCTTCCTCCTCTCTCTCTGCCTGCCTCTCTGCCTACTTGTGATCTCTGTCTGTCCAATAAATAAATAAAGTCTTTTTTTAAAAAGCTGAAATGGTAGCTATGGTTATCATATGGCTCAGGTATCTTACTCAATGTGACAGATACTTATTTAGCACAAATGTGCCAGACACTGTGCTAAATGCTGAGATTGCAAAGAAGAATGAGAAATGGGTCCTGTTCTCAAGTTGCTCACAGACTGTTGGCAGAGATATATCTGCCAGTATGTCAAAAGTGACAATAGAACTGTGGCATGTGGCTAACAGAACAATTTTGCATGGGGTGGTGTGGGATAATGTCATTGAGAAAGTGGCATTTTATCTGGAGTTGAAAGGATAAGTATGCATTTTCTGGTAACTGGAGTAGTTAATTAACATCCCAACTTATAGAGTAATTGGTGAATCCATCTTTGAAAATTCAGAGGGGTCACTGATTCCTAGACAAATGAGTTCTGATGTTTCCAATATAAAAACATAGCCAACAAGCATTTTTTTGACATCTAAAGCCGAATTTTCTTGCTCAGAAAAAAAAAAGCTTGATACAGTATAGTGATAAAAGTAGGAAGAAAATTACTATATAGACCTTATTGTTGCCCATCAAATTATTTTCTCATTCAATTCCAAACAGTACCAAACAGTTAACATAAGCCACATGTGGCGATTATATTTAAGATGAAGAATAGTTTCATGGCAAATTCTGGATTTTAGGGGCACCTGGGTGGCTCAGTTGGTTAAGCATCTGCCTTCAGCTCAGATCATGATCCCAGAGTCCTGGGATCGAGTCCCACATCTGGCTCTCTGCTCAGCAGGGAGCCTATTTCTTCCTCTCCCTCTGCCTGCCACTCCCCCTGCTTGTGCTCTCTCTATCAAATAAATACTTTTTTTAAAAAAAATCTGAATTTTAGGGCTTTACAACAAAACTGCTGGCAGTGAAAGCTGTTTTTAAAAAAAGAAAAATAAAGAATTGCTTGATGCATTGCTTTTCTTTCGGCAAAGATTTCTTGCAGCAAAAATTAAATAACTCTCGAGGATATACAAACTGTACCCCCCCACCAAGGATGGCAGGTACATTAGTGAACACAAGGAGCACTCCCACCTCCAGGGAGTCTGCCGCTTGAGTAGCTCCAGACTATGGAAGATGGATTAGGCATTGCTGACAACCATGAAATTGATGTAGCTAGAGAATGATTCAAGCATAAGAGTTGCAGTCATAGTCACGGGATTTAGAGATGGAAGGAAATCCACTCATCAGGAACAGACGGTTGTTTGTCAAACAGTCATCCAATTTAAATAGCTCTTCCTGTATGATACCATAGGTCAGGATTAAAGCATTTGGAAACAAAATTGGCATGTCGACCCCCAAGTACAATGTGGACAAGAAGAGGCTACCCATTTGAGCTAACATGATTTTGGGGCTCCCAACCTTTTACATGCCCAGCATGTGCACTCACACACTCATATACACTCACTCATTCACATACACAGTCTTACTCTAAATCTCAAAATCACAGCCTGAAATCCCACACTGAAAGAATTATTGCGGGACACCTGGGTGGCTCAGTCGTTTAAGCGTCTGCCTTCGGCTCAGGTCGTGATCGTAGGGTCCTGGGATCTAGCCCCACATTGGCCTCCCTGCTCAGCGGCAAGTCTGCTTCTCCCTCGCCCTTTGTGATTTCTCTTGCCCACACTCTCTCTTTCAACTAAATAAAAATCTGTTTTCTTAAAGAATTATTACAATTTAAATGTGGAATTCATTCCTGAGCCCAATTAAAGTAAAAATTCCACTAGAAAATAAAAAGACCTATTTACTATATGATCCAGTAGTGCCATTCTAAGAGAAATGAAAATTTACATTCCCACAAAGACCTATATAGGAATGTTTATAGCAGGTCTACTCATAACTGCCAAGAGCTCAACCCAAATTTCCTCCAACAGGTGAATGGATAAACAGGTTGTAATTCATCTACCCCATGGAATACTACCCAGCAAGAAAAAGAAATGACTAACAATGTGAACAACAGCATGGCTGAATCTCAGGGTCGTTATCCTGAGTGAAAGTAGTCGCTCTCAAAGGTCACATCATGTATAATTCCATTTATGTGACCTTCTGGAAAAGGCAAAAGTATAGTGATGGATAACAGATCTGTGATTGCCAGGGTTCAGGAGTGAGGGCAGAGTTTTGCAAAGGAACAGTTCAGAGGTGGTTTTTGTTGTTGTGTTGGTGGGGGGGGTTGTTTTTTAAGTGATGGAACTGTTCTATATCCTGACTGAGGTGGTGGTTACACAAACCTATACCTGTGTTAAAACTCAGAACAGTGTATCAAATAAATTTATAGTCGATTTTAAAAAAAAAAGAAAAGAAAAGAAGACCATGCATGCCAGTCTCAAAATGAAAAACCGAGGTTATATTTAGCTAAAATTTGGAAGGTAATCCACTCCCCCACCCCAGATCTGATGTCTATAGAGGGGGAAGGAAGGAGATTAAGAAGGCATTTAGGGCACCCTGTGGTGAATTGGCACAGGATGTAATGAGTGCTGAAGGAAAGGAGCGGGTAAAGAAGAAAGAGTAAAGGACAAAGAACATGGAGTGTAGGAAACCACGGAACGTCCCTAGGACTCAGACCCCAACAGTACCAATTCCAAAAGTGGAGCAGGGAAGGTGAAACCTCTTAAATCTGATTGCACAGCCCCCAATATTTGTTCTTCGAGAGATAGAGGCTGAAAAGAAGACAGAATGACTGAAAAGGGGAGGTGGGGGAGATGAACAAATGGAAAAGAGACTTTATTCCCCTAAGTACTTCCCCCCTGATGAACTCAGCTTTCTGCCTGGAGCCTGGAGCAGAGGGGAGTTTGCACTCTCCTAAAGGGTTTGATCACCTGCGTAACCAAATGACGTCCAGCCCTTGCGAACCATACGGCATTTTGTCAATTCTCAGCCCTTGAAAGAAAATCGTCTATTTACTGATGCTTTGGCAAGAAGCTGGTTTTGGCAAAGACAAGTGATCATCGGTTAACAAGCCTTCTAAACTCCACGTCTATCAGCTGACTCATTGCCTTTGGGAGCACACATTTATTCCATATCAATTCTAAATCGGTAGTTCTCAACCAGGGACAGTTATACCCTCCATGGAACACTGGAGATAGTTTTGGTTGTCACAACTCAGGATTGTCACAACTGGGGCAGGGGAGCGTGTGTGGAGGCCCAGGTTGCTGCTAAACACCCTGCATCGCCCAGAACAGCCCCCCACAACAAAGAAGTACCCAGTCCCAAATGTCACAAGTGCCAGGATTGAAACACCCTGTTCCAAATGTTCTAATAATACTTGAAATTTTCCATTACTTAATTTACATACCACCTTTGCCTGAAATAACTTTTACTCATCCGAGGTTTTTTTTTTCGAACAAATGTGTGATGTGGCTGGGGTCTGGTTGGGCTTCTTGACTTCACAAATGAAGCTGCCGATCACCACAGGATACGATCACCAGATACGTTTGCTCTGACTGGAAAACCAAGGCCCTGCAAGGCAGGCATGCTTATCCGCATATGCTAAGTACATTCTCCACATTTGGTACTTTTTATGGGGCAAATAAAACCCACGCTGCTTTCTCAAGATCACACAAAGATCAATCAGTGTTCTCCATGGAAACATCACCCAGCTCGAGGCAAAGCAAAGCAAATGTGCCATCTCTGTGAAGGGACAGGACTTCTTGCTTCAAAGGCTAATGACAGGTTAAGATGAGGAGTATTTGCATGCCTCCTCAATGTTTAAAAAGCATGATTTTTTTTTTCCTTTTCAGTGTAATAGCCAGAAAAGTCTATTAATTTTCACTTTTTCTCTATAGAGCAGAATTTGAACAGATCCATCTAGATCATCAAGCCCCACCTGTACTCACCCCACCCCCAGCAAATTCCCTGCATACTCTATGACACAAGGAATAGAAAGCCAAGTAAGCCCAAGTCACATCTCTTTCAGTGAAGGTTTAATAGAAACGTTAAGTTGGCATTTGTGCTCAAATGAATTCTCCCTATACATGCAGAACCTTCTTTCTTACATCACAGACACTTGGGTTTTTCAGACATTCAACTCCTGTCTCTCATCTCCTGCCCCATCCAGGCTCAAAGCATCAGCACAAAGGTATATTATGGTGCTTTCTTGGTTCATTGTTCAGCTTCTTGTGAAGAAAGCAAGCAGTGAGCGGTGTCACACATAAAAGGAGGCAGGTGTACCACACCTTGCCTTCCAGCTCGTGTCTGACATTTTCAAACACCTAATAGAAAAACTGTGCACTAGCAAGACGCAATTTGTTGCCATTTCTAAAATGCCTAGAGCATTAAATGGATGACTAAGAGCATTCACCCATTTTTTCCATTTCCGCATTATTATGAAAGCAATACATTCACTGGGGATGACAAGGACATTTATTCAAAGACCACCTGCCCCAAAGGCCTAATTTTCTACACAGAGATTCTTTTCTGTAAAAGGAGTAACAATTCAGCCTGCACTTAATAGCCACCTTACTCTGATGAGCTCAGTGCGCTGCTTTCATATGTCCTAGCAAAGTTTCATCAGGAGGCAGTGACTGCCTAAAACACAGATCTGGCTGGAAATTTCACTCATTGAGGATTTGGGGATGGAGGGTAGGGCCTGAAAAATATACATATTCTATCAGTAAACAGTTAATCTACCATTCTAGATTTCATGGCAGGTCCAAAATGACCCGCCTTCAAGGAGTTTAAGATTTAACTGAAAATACAAGACAAATATATTTTAAAAAATAAAGAACCACCAAAACTAAATATGGACATTACTGATGTTCATATTCTACTTACAGCAAATTCTGTATGATGGTGGTTAACCCTCAAAACATAAAAATCCCAACTTCCTTTTGGATGATTCAAAGAATATGATATCATACGATATCCAGATGACATCAAACATAAATCAAGTGTGGATTTTTCTGAAGACATCAAGGTATGGCAGCCATATGTGGACAATTTCTAGAGTAGTCCCAATTTCATTTTTTTTTATCATCTTGCCAGATCCGGTGCTGATTTTTCATTGAGGAAATATGGTCACAATACGTAGCGAGGTGCTGGATGGAGTCTCAGCAGTAGGTCATGTCCAAATCTCACTGCATGATGGGTTTCCTGAAGAAATCGGGAATCCACCGTGGGTGGATCAGGAAATCAGGAATTCCACCTTGAGTGAACAATTGTCTCAAGGAAAGAAGGAAGTCAGGGTCGCACTCAGTCTTTTTCTACCCTTACATTTTGACAGATGCCTGTCACTTTTGAGCCTTTGGACCTGGGAAAGGGGACTACATCATCTGCCAGCAAACTATGGACTCAGAAAGCATGAGGACAGAGTTCATGCCTTTGACAAGTAATAAAGACATTGTTTAAAAAAAAAAAAGCAATGGGTATTTTTATCCTTGTCAGTCTCTGACATTTATGCCAGGATATGTAACATGAATTCTTCTTCTCCAATTAGCCACATGGCTCCTGACCCAAGGTTATGCTCATAAAGGAGGCGAAGAGAGTTGAACTTTGCAGAGCAATGGATGCTTCAAGCCCACAAATCCACAAAAAACATCCCAATGTGAAAGAGCCTCTGTATTGACTCCATGAACAATTTCTTTTTCGTGTCTCCCTATTTTCTCTTGCTGTGTGGAGGGTTTTCAAAAGAACCATCGGGTCAATAATAAATTGACAAAAAAATGCCTCAAGCCACTTGTCCTGTTAGCCTGTATAGACTCCTTTAATTCCCAAATGAGTGTCTTCGGTAACCTTCCTGTTGTTAGAAGTGAGGAGTACTGATGTGTGATGAATAAATTGCACCCATTGGTTATTGTGTCAGGAACAGAGTTAAATTACATGTTTCAATTGGCATTTCTTTCTCAAACTTCATCGCCAAATGAAGCATGTGTGATATGACTATGAAAGTCTTCCCTGACTCAGAACAGAGTAAAATAAAAAACAATTTCTAGGGGCACCTGAGTGGCTCAGTGGGTTAAGCCTCTGTTTTCAGCTCCGGTCATGATCTAAGGGTCCTGGGATCGAGCCCCGCATCGGGCTCTCTGCTCAGCCGGGAGCCTGGTTCCCTGCTCTCTCTCTCTCTGCCTGCCTCTCTGCCTACTCATGATCTCTGTCTGTCAAATAAATAAAATCTTAAAAAAAAAAATTTCTAGATTACTGACCCCTTCTAGGATAGGAAGAAAAATCCCTAACAGCCCAGCAATATCAGAAGAGCTCCTGGAGATTTTTTTTTTTTTCCTCATAAGGCCATTTCTCTCTGCTTCTCGTCTATCACATGCAAGCCAATATTTCAGTGTAAGGCTACTGATGAAATGCTTGAAATCCATTTGAGAGGAGGGTGAAGATGAGAATGAACTCATTTTTTTTAAAAGATTGCATTTATTTATTTGACAGAGACAGAGCGAGAGAGGGAACATAAGCAGGGGGTGTGGGAGAAGGAGAAGCAGGCTGTCTGCTGAGCAAGGAGCCAGATGCAGGGCTCCATCCCAGGATCCTGGGATCACGACCTGAGCTGAAGGCACACACTTAATGACTGAGCCACCCAGGCGCCCCAAGAATGAACTCATTTCTGAGGTCACAGAAGGATAACTGAAGCATATGCAGGCTGGGCATCATTCACAACATTAATACTTTGATGAGGTAAACCCCACCCTAGTCTTTCACAACCTCCCATGATTCCCTGCTCTTTTCCTCCTGACTTTTAATGGTAACAGAAAAGAGGAAGAAAAAAATCCTAATAATGAGGATTCGGCCCAAATTCAGGACTCTATATAAACCATCTTCTTAAATTCCATCCATGTATTTGAAATGGGAAATGCAAATTTTATGCAAACAGGATCATGGATTTCAAATAGTTACTGATTACTTACCAAATGAACTTGACTTTAAAAACTCTATTACAGGGGCACCTGCGTGGCTCAGTGGGTTAAGCCACTGCCTTCGGCTCAGGTCATGATCTCAGGGTCCTGGGATTGAGCCCCGCATTGGGCTCTCTGCTCAGCAGGGAGCCTGTTTTCCTCTCTCTCTCTGCCTGCCTCTCTGCTTACTTGTGATCTCTCTCTGTGTCAAATAAATAAGTAAAATCTTAAAGAAAAAAAAACCTCTATTACAAAGCCATAATCATCAAGACAGTATGATACTGGCACAAAAACAGACATATAGATCCATGGAACAGAATGGAGAGCCCAGAAAGGGACCCTCAACTCTACGGCCAACTAATCTTCAACAAAGCAGGAAAGAATGTCCAATGGAAAAATGACAGTCTCTTCAACAAGTGGTGTCGGAAAAATGGGACAGCCACATGCAGAAGAATGAAACTGGACCATTTCCTTACACCACACACAAAAATAGACTCAAAATGGATGGAAGACCTCAATGTGAGACAGGAATTCATCAGAATCCTTGAGGACTACACAGGCAGCAACCTCTTCTATCTCATCCACAGCAACTTCTTCCTAGAAACATTGCCAAAGGCAAGGGAAGCAAGGGCAAAAATGAACTATCAGGACTTCATCAAGATCAAAAGCTTTTGCACAGCAAAGGAAACAGCAAAACCAAAAGGCAACTGACAGAATGGGAGAAGATAATTGCAAATGACATATCAGATAAAGGGCTAGTATCCAAAATCTATAAAGAACCTCTCAAACTCAACACCCAAAGAACAAATAATCCAGTCAAGAAATGGGCAGAGAACATGAACAGGCATTTCAGCAAAGAAGACATCCAGATGGCCAACAGACACATGAAAAAGTGCTCCACATCACTCGGCATCAGGGAAATACAAATCAAATCCACAGTGAGATACCACCTCACACCAGTCAGAACCACTAAAATTAACAAGTCAGGAAATGACAGATGCTAGCGAGGATACAGAGAAAGGGGAGCCCTCCTAACACTGTTGGTGGGAATGCAAGGTGGTGCAGCCACTCTGGAAAACAGCATGGAGGTTCCTCAAAGAGTTGAAAATTACCCTACGATCCAGCCATCACACTACTGGGTATTTACCCTAAAGATACAAATGTAGGGATCCAAAGGGGCATGTGCACCTGAATGTTTATACTAGCAATGTCCACAACAGCCAAACTACGGAAAAGGCCAAAATGTCCATCAACAGATGAATGGATAAAGAAGATGTGTGTGTGTGTGTGTGTGTGTGTGTGTGTGTGTGTGTACACATACATACATATACCTAATGGAATACTATGCAGCTATCAAAAGAAATGAAATCTTGCCATTTGCAATAACGTGGATGGAACCAGAGTGTATTATGCTGAGCAAAATAAGTCAATCAGAGAAAGACAATTATCATATGATCTCTCTGATATGAGGAATTTGAGATGCTGGGCTGGGGGTCATGGTGGGTAGGGAAAGAAAAAATGAAAAAGATGAGATTGGGAGGGAGAAAAACCATAAAAGACTCTTAATCTCATGAAACAAACTGAGGATTGCTGGGGGCTTGGGGTAGGGATAGGGTGGCTGGGTTATGGGCATTGGGGAGGGAATGTGCTATGGTGAGTGCTGTGAAATGTGTAAGCCTGATGATTCACAGACACATACCCTTGGGGTAAATAATACATTATATGTTAGTTAAAAAAATAAAAAGTCCACTTAATAACTCACCTGTGTCCTCCCACATTTTGTTCTATTGTATGGAATATTACAAGAATTGAAACTTTTTTCTTTTACTCAATAAGATATTCTTTCAAGTAACATTTTCAGAGTTTATAATATCTAACCAAGATGTGGCTTTTAGTCTTGAACTCAGTTTAAAGCAGAAATTTTTATCTTAAGTGATAAAGAAATTTTAAATCCGTAATATTGTTATACAAAATAGAGGTATCCGTATTTAGAAACCATTTTTAAATATTGTAAGATAAAACAAGTAATGATATTAAGAATTAAGATTTTGAGAATAAAAGAGAATTATAAAATCAAAACAAATTAAGTAAAAATAGTGATGTTAAAATTAATTGACAATATCAATATGAAGTCATTTATTTGGAAAAGTATATATATATATTTATACAAATATATATATATATAAATTTTTTTCTAGCTCTGATTTAAAATGCCCTAGAAACAATGTCACCCCAATCATAATATATAACCTTGAATTTTTTTTTTCCTCTGATACTTTGCATTCCATGGAACCAAGGCTCCTTGGAAAATGGCAGATTCCAGGCCTGGGGCAGAGAAGGTACAATTACAGTCAGAGACACCTTGTGGGCTAGAAAATAAGGGAGCTTTTTAAGATTAATTGGGTCATGTCAAAAGGATACAGGAGCCAGATTAAAAGTGCCCCTCCTACTGGTCAAAATTGTGACAAACGAACATCAAAAAGAACAATGTAGGTTTTTGAACTGTATTACATCTCTGAAAATCCATAAATTTAAAAAAAAAGCCGGGGAAAACTCACTTGGCACTATTCAGGGCAGCTCTTAAAGTGACCCCTTCCTTTGCAAGTTGGTGATTAAAGGAAAAGAGTTAAATATTTATCCTGGAAAGGTAACCAAATAGCTCTTCATTCCAGAACAATGCCAGTTAGTAACTGTAAAAAGAATGGTAGAATTATACAGTCATCATTTTGCAACCCCCAGAGAAATTATTGATGCAGGCCAGGATTATCAGTCGGTGAAGAAAGAAAATAAAAGAAAGGGAAGGGAAGAAGGACGGGAAAAAAGAAGGATACAACTGCTAGGGGAATTGTAGGTGAAGAATGAGGCATTCACAGTGGGTCCAAAGAAAAACCAATCGGTCTTAGAACTGTGGTCTCAAAGACTCAAACTCAAGTGTATGGCAAAGAGGTCAAGCTGTTACCACCCTAATCCAGGGCTCAATCTTTGCATCACTAATGGTAGAACAAGCAGATATCGCATGTCACCCGTTGTAACGCATTATAATGTATCCAACATCTGTGACCAATTCTAGTGGCAAATATTTAATGAGTACCCATCAAGCTTTTAGAGCCAACTTCCAGTTTACAGGCAATCAAACTAAATATAGCAAAGGGACACCACAAGGAATCAACCACACAAATCTAGAAAGTGAAATAATTTTTTATGGATGATTTGCCTATCTGTAAGTCAGGGTCATGAAAAAGACACTCTTTTGGAAGAAAAGGGACTTGAGGGGAATAACCACCTGCAGTAGATGGTCCTAGAGCACCTTCTGGTTTATTAGGGGCATTTTGGAAACAATTGGGGAAATCTGAATACCAACTGGATATTAGATCTTATCTTAAATAAGCACAATTGTAACTTCAAGTGTGATAATGTTATTTTGCCAAAGGCCTTTTTTAAAGGTGCATAGTTGGTAGCTTCTTTTGAGTGGTGTGCAGCAGAAGCCAAGCTTAGAACTAAGTGTGCTCCATGGACCAGCAACTCTTGTCAGCATCATCTGGGAACGTGTTGGAAATACAGAATCTATCAACACCCCAGACCTACTGAATCGCAGTGTGCATGTCCACGAGATCCCCTTGGGATTCCTCTGTACGTGCGGTTTGAGAAGCATGGTTGTAGGGCTGGATCTTGCTACGTACGGAAACACTGAAGAATGTTGTAACGAAGTTGTCAATTGCTTCTGCCTCTAGCTCCCTGTGTGCCCTGGGATGTGCCTGATTGTGCCCCCAAATGGATTGAGACTTAACCCCTGAGCCCACAGGATGCAACCTCTATTTAGTCCATCTCCCATCATCACTCTCCTAACTGCTCCTGGCAGTTCCCAATTTTCAACTCCAGAGTTGAACAGCCCCCCCCACCAAAACATGCACAGTTCTCCTGGAGGGGAGAGAGATAGATAGTGCCCCCTGGGACCCATCCCAGCTGCATCCCTTCTTGACAAGATTCTGCTTTGTTCAGAGTGAGCTCTTAATTTTTTGCAGGACTTTGTACCTGCCCATACCAGGTATACTGGTGTAGATAGTGTCCCTCCAAAGTTCATGTCCACCCAGAACCTCAAAATCCAACCATATTTAGAAATAGGGTCTTTGCGGATGCCATCAGGTTAAAAATAGAAGTCATGCTGGAATAGGGCAAACCCCAAACCCATTAGGACTGGTGTCTCTGTAAGGCCAGAGAACTGTGGACGCAGACCTGGCCCAGGGAGAAGGCCTCGTGAAGACGAAGGCAGAGATGGGAGTGATGTGTCTACAAGCCAAAAGCTAGGAAGAGATAAGGAGGGATTCTCCTTTAGAGCCTTCAGAGCCTCACCAGTACCTTGATTTCAGAATTTTAATCTCCAGAAATATGCAAGAATAAATTTTTATTGTTTTAAAATACCAAGTCTGTGGAGCTTTGTTACAACAGTCCTGAGAAACTACTCTACTGGGCAGCCCTCCCATCCTAATTCAAAAGGAATAACATGATAATGATGATTAGTTCACATTTCTCGAGTATTACGTGTGAGTCGCTGGACCAAGGAATTTGCAAGCAATTGCTTAATCCAGTCCTAAAGCAATCCTCTAAATTAGATAACTTCATCCCCTCCCCCATTCTACAGATCAAAAACTGAAGCACAGGAACAACATGTACCTTGTATAAATTTATCAAGTTAGTAAGTAGCAGAGCGGGACAGATGCCTCTGTCTGATTCCATAGCCAGGCACTTAGTCTCCATGCTACAAAGTTCAGGATGAAAGTAGCATCATATTTTGACCAGGATTTTCACTGGTGCATGTCCCACTGTCACTGCTCACGTGGACTTCTATCATTCCAGCCAGAAGGCAGCAGAAGCCGGGACCACTTGGAAGTCCACAACTCACTCACTGGTTTCTTGTCATTGTCTCTGGACACAGCTCACATCCCAGGAGAACATAAAATAGCTTGGGGTCAGCTCTATCCCATTAGATATTCAAAATACTCAGTCTTTCATCCTTATGAGGACAGATAGAAGGCCAAAAAATATGATCCAAAACACACAGTACTGTTGCCCAGGTGAAGAATGGCTGAGGTAAATGGTCATTAGCCACCTGTACTAGCTGCAGGCCAGAAAGCTTGCTTGAAAGTATGTCAAGGAGTTTTACTCAATTGTCTCTTTGGATCTCCCGCAAAACTCAGAGCCAAAACCTTCATCGTACATCCCCTCACGGTCCATCAGGGGAAAGAGATGGCAAAGAAACAGG
Organism: Mustela erminea; assembly: GCF_009829155.1. Taxonomy (NCBI): domain Eukaryota; kingdom Metazoa; phylum Chordata; class Mammalia; order Carnivora; family Mustelidae; genus Mustela; species Mustela erminea. Next base: position 16,099,484 of record NC_045635.1, on the reverse strand, counting down.
TCGGGAGTTAACTCTGAGTGCTTAGCAACCTAAATGTGAATTGAGTATTTCAGGAGTCTCAGTCTCTTATGAGGTGTTTAGGCATTGGAATTGTTGCTATTTAAAATAACCAGTTGACTTATTCTCTGAAATCCTCAAATGATTCAAGTGGTTTCTTTGAGGGGCAGCCGTGCTAAAGCCCAGTGAGGGAGGTAGATTAGTCAGAACACGAAGGTGGAAGTACTTGGGTTTTCTTTTCTTTAATTCATTTCTTTTTAGCATTTTAACAACTATCTTATTAACCTCAAGTTCCTGCCACTTCTCTATTTTGTTTTCAATTCCTGCGTTGTATCTCAAGTAGCCCATGAAAGCAGTCGTGGTGAGGGCAGAAGCCTGTGGGATAAGAGAGTCCTGGCCTGCGTTGTTTTCTCTGATTTCTTTCCACTTACATAGAGCTGCCGAGTGTCAGGTCTATGACTGTATTTTATTTGTGAGGTGGGCAGAAAGGGCATTTATTTATTTATGTATTTATTTACAAGAGGTGGGCAGAAAGGGCATTCCTGTGGTGGTCCCTCGTGAAAGAGAGCTGGCTTGAGGTTCCAGCAAGCATGCGTCAGGACTCAGATACTCCTGACCAAAGAAAAGGAAGACGCCATTCCACCCACAGGCTTTGGGAGGGACTGACATAAGGAGGAAAGGGACTCCCACTTAGCCAGTCAGATCAGTGGAAACAATCCTGGCAACCAGTTCAGTAACAGATGCTCCGGCCAGATGGCCCTCTCATTCATTTTACACATGAGGAAACTGAGTCCCTTCACTCAAATATTTATTGAACACTGTGCTTGCAGTGCAGTATCGAGAGTTGCATTCTAATGAGGAATTAGACAATAACCATGTAACTGCTCTGAAGAAAAAACAGAGGAAGGGGATAGGGAGGGATGGGGCGCTGTTTTAGCAGTGAAGGAAGACATCTGTAGGATGCCTTCAGCTAGCCCAGGAGGTGGGGAGGGAGTTAGCTCATGGATACGCTGGGAAAATATAATCCAGTTAGAGGGAGCCGCAAGTGCAAAGGCTCTGAGGCAGGAACTCACTGGCACTAGCAGAGGTAGGCAGCAGGGAGGCTGGATGGCTGAGCAGAGAGAAGGGAAGAGTGGAAGGAGATGAGTCACATTAATGGGCAGGCTGGAGACCGGGCAAACAATGTAGGGCCTTGGAGGCCACGCTACGAATTCTCTCCATCTCATTCTGAATTCAGTGAGCAGCCATCTTAGGCTTTAGACAAGACAGTGACACAGTCTGGCATTTTTAAAGGTTCACTCTACCTGCTGTGGTGAGAACAGACTGGAAACAAGGCAAAACTAAAAGCTGACCTACTGATCCAGGCAAGGGATGAAGGTGAAAATGAGAGCTGATGGTGACTTGGACGAGTGGTGATGATGAGAAGACACCAGAATCTTTCCCTAGGAGAGAGCCGCGAGGATGGTGGGGTGTGTGTGTGTGTGTGTGTGTGTGTGTGTGTGTGTGTGAGAGAGTGTGAGAGAGAGAGAGAGAGAGAGAGAGGGAGAGAGGAGTCAGGGATGGCTCTGGTTTGGGGCCTGAATAATTGAGTGGACTGTCATCCCATTAACTGAGATCAGGGGCCAGTAAACTTTTTATGTAAAGGGCCAAATGATAAAATATCTTCAACTTCAACTCTTAAAACCACTCAGCTCTGCTGGTGGCATGCAAAAGCAGCTATCAATAATAAGTAAACGAATGGGGCATGCCTGTGTTCCTATAAAACTTTATTTAGAAAACCAGATTTGCTCATGTTCACATTGCTGATAGGGAGCCAGGATGAGAATTAGCCTCTCCTAATACAATTCCTCCTACTGTTGACAGTATGTGAGGCCACCATTAGCTTCAGTGCCACCAGGCACTCAGTGAGTGCCATCCCCAGGGCATCTGCCAAGGGCTGCGGAGAGGTTTGGCAATGCACATCCTGGGGAGGGGACAGAGGCTCACGTTACATCCCTGCTCTAAGTGGTATGTTTGCTTGTGGGCTTTTCTAAGGTGTTCCGTCTTGTCCTACTTACATCAACCTTCAGTAAGGTTACTGCGGTGAACTTGGGGCATGCTGTTCTTTGTCAGAGGAAATTTGCAAAATACTGCCAGTTATGTCTTCCAGAAGCAAGAAAGAAGAAAAATACCCTACTGCATCATTTCAATAGCTCTAACAAGACGAATCTAAAATCGGGTTTTGGTTTTCCTTTTTGTCTTGTGCCAAGAAATAAAAAAGGAAGAGAGGGATCCTGGCTGTAGTCCCTGTAATAACCTTTAATTACCGTTGTGATTAACAGCTGCCAATTTTTCAGTTACCTCAGGTCTTTCTGTTAGTTCTCGATTACGGGTCCTAGAGGTTAGCAGCCTTGTGGCGTTAAGAGGAGGTAAGTGATTGTCAACTGTTCCTGGCTTTTGTCTTTGTTGGCACCCTCTGCATTTGCTTCTGTAGCCCGTTTCTCTGTCCGCAACAACAATCAGTCATTCAAAGCTCTCCATGACTTTCTCATCCTAACCTCAAGGCCCCTTGAGCTCTTCCAGCCTATGTCCAGCCACTTCCATAAGACTCTCAGAGGTATAGGAAAGTCTGGTTCTCTCTTGCCACCAGGAGGTGACGGGAAACATGGGAGCTGGTCTTCTGTTCTTACTACCTAGACCCTCCTGGGTATGCTCCTGTTTTCTACTCTAGATGACATATTCTGGGGAAACCTTAGGCTCTTTCTCCTCATTTCTGGTTCGAGTCTAGAAATAAAGCACACGACTCTCTGCCCTCAGATCCCCAAACTTATGTGAAGGATTTCTCACACTCCTCGCCTCTTGGCTAACATGCTGAAGTCAGCTCACATACACTCGCTAGAGCCAGGAGTATATATCTCTTTCCAGCTCTACCAGCAGTGATGCTGTGTGTGTTGGTGACTTGAACTTGGCCATGTTTGGTGGGAGTATTGGTACCACAGAAAGTGGCAGACATTAAGAATCGGGGCTTCTTTTCTTGGAGAGCCATGTTCAACATTTAGCAGCACATCACTGGCCATTACACTTTGCACTTTGACGGGAAGGGGGGTGTAGGGCACACATGTCACAGAGCCCCTTGTTAAGGACACACCACCGGCTCAGCTCCTCTCTGTCTCCTCTTCACCTCCCTTCTCACTTGCCAGTCTGTGTAAACTTCCAGGTAAAATGCACTAGAACTCTCAACAGGAATTCTTCCCAAATCTGCTGTGGAAGGCACCAAATTCCCACCCCCACACATTGTAATTTCATTGGTATGAGTGCGCCCTTGGCATCGGGGATTTTAAAAGCTCCCTAGGTAATTTTCACAGGCAGAAAAGTTTGGGAACGACTATTTTAATGCTTTTGTTCTCCACCTGCTTACACGTTAGTGTTATTAGAAGTTTGTGTGTAGACATACGTGTGTGTGTATGTAAAATAAATGAATGCCACCAAAAATCAACTAAAACCGAGTCTTCGCAGGGAAAGTCCAGGCACTGGTAGGTTTTAAAACACCCCAAGGTGGTGGTCATACAAGGAGGAGTTTGAGAACTACTAGTTTACAGCCTAACTTTTGGCTCTACTACTGTTAAAAGCTATGCTGGTGAACCTCAAAGCCTTTTCTCGGAGTCTGTTTAGAAACTCAAAATCTGTGACATGCATGTCTTTCTCTCTCTTTTCCTGCTATACCCATCCTCCCTTGTGTCAATCTGTATAGGAAGGGTTCACTGCTGCCTGAATGGTGGGAGATACAGAGAGGGAAATGGGCGTTCCTGTGGAAGAATAGCACAGAGGTTCCTATGTAAATAATACTTCACTATAAGGATATAAAGCAGTCTTAAAAACCAGTCACTAGTTTTCTTCAAGAGAAAAGGGGAAATGGGGTAACACCTAGGTGTGTTAGTTCAGACTTCTAGAACGGAATACCATAGCTTGGGAGGCTTAAAAACAGCACACACTTATTTCTCACAGCTCTGGAAGCTGGGAAGTCTAAGGTCAAGGCACCAATAGACTCTGTGTCTGGTAAGGACCCGTTTCCTGGGTCATACAAGGGGATCCTCTTGCTGTATCATCACATGGATGAAAGGGTGAGGGAGCTGTCTGGGTCTCTGTCATAAGAGCATAAATCCCATTCGTAAGGATGCCACCGACATGACCCAAGGCCTTCCCAGAGGTCTCATCTCCTAATACCATGACATTAGGTGTTAGGATTCCAAGGTAGGAATGCCGGGGGCGGGACATAAACATCCAGCCCATAGCATTTGGCTTCTGTTGTTGTTAGTACTGGTGGCAGTAGTGGTGGCAGTTTGGTTTTTTTAGAGTTCGGGTTGTTTTTTATTCTTTTTTTTTCTCCCAGAAGCTCAGATCACCATAGCAGTGGTGTGGCAATGAGTCTCTCCGTGGAGGTTAGTACACTTACTCTGTAGGCACATTTTTGCACATTCTGGAAGCTCGGACCTCTAGGAATGCACAATTAAATCCTGTCCTATGTTTTTTTAATTAAAAATCCAGTTAGATACTTTATAGTTCTCATTATTTTTATAATCTCACGCCCATTGATTATCAAATGACTTGTCCCTGCAAGCCATCTGCCCCTTCCACTGAGGCTCGTTCAAGACTTCATCCCCCAGATCCGTACACCCAGTGATGACGCGGTGGTAACAATACTGAATTCGTTGCCAGCTCCACCGGTCAGTTTGATATTGAGATGAATCCCATAAATACATCAACATTCTCACCTCAGCGAAGTCATTTAGCAGGTATAACAAGCTAGAAGGCAACACAGAAAGAGGCACTTTCCACTCAGATGAATATGGATTTGGATCCCACCTCTGTCGTCAAAAAGACATACTGCTTTGGCAAGTTAGTCCTGCTCTCTGAGCAGGTTTCCTCAGCTGTTAACCAGTGATAATCATACTTTCTTCTTTTTTCTTTTCTTAATTAACATATAATGTATTATTTGTTTCAGGGGTACAGGTCTGTGAATCATCAGTCTTACACACTTCACAGCACTCACCATAGCACATCCTCTCCCCAGTGTCTATCCCCCAGCACCCCATCCCTCCTAACCCCCTCTCCCCTCCAGCAGCCCTCAGTTTGTTTCCTGAGGATAATCATACTTCCTTAGAGGGTGTTACAAGGATCACGGTTAATGTATTTAGAGGTAGAAACTGAATACATTAAGTGGTTCCTTTATATTGTTATTTTCAGGTAGGCTTAGCCACAAGACCACAACACATACTGTAATAAGGGGTTTGTTTTGTTTTGCTTCTCACAAGCAGAGAGAAACAACAAGCTTTCATTTTCCTTTTTTATTTTATTAAGTTAGCAACCGCTAACCTGTCTGTAGCATTCAGCATTCTCTGTATGTGTATAAAGAAAGGACAAGGAGGCCAGAAGGAGGAGTAGGGAGTGTACTGCACAAATGGTCAACTCTCATTTTCAAACCCCCAGAGTCAGATTAATCTGTAATCGAGATTAATCCAGATTAATCTGAAGAGGAGAATTTGTTCCATCAGAAAACATTTCAGAGGCCACCCTCATACTTTTTTTTCTTTTATTATGTTACGTTAGTCACCATACAGTACATGATTAGTTTTTGATGTAGTGTTCTATGATTCACTGTTTGCGTATAACACCCAATGCTCCATGCAACACGTGCCCTCCTTAATACCCATCGCCCTCATTCTTATCTCCAGAGTTCTCCATTTGTGTGTGCTCTTCTAGCTCTGACGACGTGAAGAGCAACTCTTGGGTGTGAGAAGTAGCTTCTTCTCCTCTGTGTTCTTCCAGCTGCACTCTGTTTGTATCTCTCCAGAACACCTGTCCTGTTTTCATCTAAAATTTTCTTTACAGATTAGCCTCTCTCCCCCTTCTCTAGTATTTCTTAGCTTTGGCTATACTTTGGGATCAACTTGGGAGTTTTTAAAGATCTGAAGTTTGAATTCTACCTCCCAGACATCCCGATTTTGCTGACCTTGGTGCAACGTGGGCATTTTTTAAAGCTCTTCTGGTGACTGTAATCTGAAACCAAGGTTCAGACCGTTGGGCAGACTCCTTCCCTAGACTGTGAACACTATGAAGGCAGTGACTGTGTCTTCCTCGCTCTCATGACCTGGGTGCATAGCACGGTGGCTGGCACGAGACTTGCTCAATACGTGTAGGTAGGGATTTAAGATCTTGTCATTTCTGATTCTCTCCTAACTCAGAAAGGAAATGATCAGGATATCCCTAACATTCTGATCCTAAAGTCTTGGTCTGGTGATCGCAGAGGCTCTTATAATTAGATTCCCATGATCAACAGTTGGGTCAGTCACTGGATAACAATGATGTTCATGGTGGTCCCCCAAACCCTTCCTTTAGAAATTGAAAAGCCATTGAATAATTACATGTCATTCGGTAGCCTGGAGGACAGTGCTCATCAATCCTGTTTACAAAGGAAAATAACTCCCGCTCAGGAAATGCTTAATGGAAACAAAAAGAATACTACAACAGGATTTCCTTCTCAGTCTGACTTGAAACACACCAGCCCATCAATACATATGGCAGCCTGAAATCTTATTCTATAATCCCCACTGCAATTCTCATGTCTAATCATTTGTTTCATTTGGGACATGTTTATTGAATGGATATTTTGTGTAAGGTTCTGAAATAAGTGCTATGAAAAGTACTAGGAAGTTTCGGTATAATAATAATACGTCAAAATTGCATAGAGCAAAATTGCATAGAGTGTTAAAGTTGACCACGTGCATGGTGCATTCTAAACTTGACACTTCAAGAGTCTTGTTCAGCCCAGTGATATGCCAGTGAACTCACAAAGGTATCCAGTCCCCCCTTCACTCTCTTTGCCATGGTTACAGCAAATTCTAACACTTCAGATTCCACATCTAAAGCCAGCCTCACAGGAAAATAAGTTATTACTTGCCCAGGAATAATTTAAGAAGTTCTAGAAATACCTCACAGCCAAAAACACCTACCTACCTCCCCCACATCTGAAATTCCAGCATTTGCGATTCTTCCCTTCCTGGTATCCTGCTAGGAGGAGCAAGAGAAAACTCTCACAACTTAATGAATTTATCAGCTGCTTCCCTTATCCCAAGAAGCATGGAAGAAGAAGGGCGGGATCAGTGAAAGTCTGGAGGAGAGTAAAGAAAAAATGTTGGGGAGACTGGAAAACCAATCTCTCCACCTCCATATCCCACTTCAGGTCATTGCTCACTACTGCTCCTCTTCTGCTTTGGATAAAGTGGTCATACAGTCAGAATGTCCAAAACCAGACAGTTCCAGTCCTTCTGTCTCCATAAGCTCCTTAAGTCTGCTAACTTTCACTTACTTGACATATTTTGTTTGTGTTGTTAAACCTTCTGAATATAAATTGCACATAAACGGCTCCAGATCGCCTGAGGGGGAAAAGAAAAAGTATTTCTCAGCAGGGGCCCTAGTGGCATGTTGGATGGGACAACTCTTCCTCGTGCTAGACATTTTCGTTCTCTCCCCCACTTCAGCAAATGGAAGTAGCACGCCCCCCAGTCATTGTGACAATCAAAAATGCTCCCACACACTTCCAAATGCTCGCTGGAAGCGTGGTACTGGCGTGGGTTCAGAATCGCTCATTTTACACCCTGAGCCAGCAAGACACAAAAGGCTCACAGCCATCTTGTAGAGGCATTTTGCCTACAGAATTTTGAAGATGAAGTTGTCATCTTACCTTACCACCTTCATTAACAAAGCAAAAATTAGAACTCATCCAATCACGTGGCGCCCTTCTACCAGAAACAAGAAAGAAAAACCAGAGAGGATTTGTTCTCACCTTCATGAGAGCTTAAACATTATATATGTTCCTCTTAAGCCTTCTCTGAATTGCATTGCTCCCAATAAATCCCCAATATACTTTACATTTATTTCAAAACCTACAAAGAGGATTACTGAGGTAGTGATGTCTGAGACGTTATTCAACACAACATGAACTTGACCTCAGCGGGGGAAGTTATGTCCTGTAAGGAGGAACATTTCAGTGTCCCTCAGGGGGGCGCCATAACCCCTTCACAGGCCTACCAGCCCTCTCCTGTGGTCAGGCTGGTCTACAACCCAGTTCCATTATCAGAGGATTGGTAGCAAAGAATAACTCTCAAATGTGATTCCATGGGGAGCAACCAGAACAATTCTGGTAGCCCCATAGCCCTTTGTCTCTACTGAGGTCTCATAATCCAACCTGCTTGGATTCCTTCCCCCAACATAGTTTGATTATCTACAGCCATGGATGATTCCAAGGTGAAGGAAACTATCTTGTTTCCAGGCAGTGAGTCCCAACTTAACCCAATTTCCAAGGTGCTAAGCAATCCTTTGCAATTCAATCTATTCAGACACACAGGACCTGTATTCATCTCACCAAGAAAGAATCTGAGTTCTTTTTCTCCAATTCCCTATAGCTAAGCAATCACTTGAAGTGTTCTAAGCCTAATTGCTGAAATAATGCCATCAGACAGTACAAGGTTGTGACCTCACTGTGCTGAGAACAGATATTAGGCAAATAGTCACTTTCTCTGCACTCTTCTGATTGGGGTGTGTGTGTGATTTTTTTGGTAAATTCTGAAGACAGACCCAGCAGTGCTACCCTTAGGTATATATTCAAAAGGTATATATTCAAAAAGTGCCCAAAATAGCTCCTTTGTTGTACGTTGTCCTCAAAAATACCTATATAAGAATGTTTATATCAGCTTTTCTCATAGTAGGCAAAAAGTGTTTGGGTAAACAAACTGTGCCCATGCGATCAGGTATCCCTAGCAATACAACAGAATGAAGGGTTGATGTGTTCTACAGCCTTCTCAGATGTATTATGCGTAGCAAAAGAAGCCAGACCAGAAAAAAAGAATCCGTCTAATTGGATGGATTTCAGGAACAGGTGAAACTAATGTGTGGTGTAGGAAATCAGAATAGTGGTTACCTCTGGGAGAGGGTATCGCTTGTTTGGGAGCATGAAGGGATTTTCCAGGGTGATGGAATTATTCTGTATCTTTATTTGGGTGGTAGTTATACAAGTATATAGATAAAAATTCATGGGGCAGCCTGGGTTGAGCATCTGGGCTCAGGTCATGATCTCTAGGTCATGGGATGAGCCCTGTGTACAGCTCCGTGCTCAGTGGGGAGTCTGCTTGAGATTCTCTCTCCCTCTCTCTCTACCCCTCCCCCTGACTCATGCACATGTGCACATGTGCTCTCTCTCTTTCTCTCTCTGAAATAAATAAATAAATCTTTTAAAAAATTTATCAGATGGTGTAAAGACTTGTGTATTCTAGTGTAGGCAAATTATTCCTCAATAAAAAACTCCTAGGGCAAATGCAAAATGATGTATTTAGAAGTCCCAGTGAAGAATTTCTCTTGTATGCCATAATACGTGTGATGTCCAGTGTTTATACTAATATTTCCTTCACCTATGTCATACTTTGTGCTATCATATTATTATACTTTCCTCTAAAATTATGTAAGTGAGCACAAGTTGATGGGAACTCTCTCTTCTCTGGGGTTGTTTGAGCCAGAGCAGTGTCCAAGAGAGGAAGCAAAAGCCCTCCAGTCAGTGAGTGGTCTCAGTTTAAAAGCAGATTTGCTAGGAAGGCACTTCATGCTTATCCCCAAAACCTTGCCAGGAATCTTCGAGACAGGCTTCCTTTCATGCGGCCTACTGAACTCTCCAATGACTGTTGGAACAATAAGAGCCCTATGCCCCAAGTTTCTTCCTTTTCAAATTCAGTCTTTGCCCGTGTGAATAATTTATGACAAGTCTGGTTTAGAAGACAAACACACAGGCTCTACCTGATTGAATGGCCCTTTCAGCTTTTCAGAATGCAGTAAAGCAATTCAGTGATCTAAAATTGTTTTCCCAAGCAAGCATTTAATTACTGCACAATTACTAGACCATGCATCTGAACTGGCACTTGCTAACTCCAGAGCAAGAATAATTCGAAAATAAAGAAACTATTTAGAAAATCATATTCCAGTTGTAGACAACAGCACAGTGGACTTCTTGACTACTTATCACATTTTTTTTATCATGGTAAAACGAATTAGAATTTCAAAGGAAGTTGTTGCAGCATTGCTTATAGGGTGTTTGTTTCCCAACAGGCTAAGAAGAACTTGATGAAAGCTTGATTTATTATTGCATGTCAGAGTTCAGGACCACAAGCCGAGCGCAGCAGAGGCAAACCCACCAACCAGCTAGGCTGAGTAAAGGACATTCCAGTAATCCTGTCGGTTTTATCAGAATGTGAATGCGTTAAGCACCTAAGTTGCAACTGTAAAACCCAGAGAACTTTTCATTCACACCTGTTTACAGGTTCTGAGAACATAAAAATGGAAGGATAAAACTAGAAATCATTGCCTTCTTAAGGAGGAGTTAGAACCAGAAAATCAAGACCTACTAATAGCTCTTGAGGACCAGTCTGAGATACCCACACACTCATCTCTGACCCCATGACTTTCTTCTCAGGTTTTCTGGAGCACTGTCTTTGACAGTGCTTTAAAAGCAGGCCCTGAGACTCGGGTGTATGTACACGGGATGTATCAAGGAAGAGCTCCCTGGAGAAACCAGTAAGGGCAAGATGAAAGCACAACAGGGAAGGGGAGGAAGCCTAACAAGGGTATGACTGCAGGGATCTGGAGATCTCACTTCTGTGGACCCTCCCCCCTCCGGGGAGCTCTGAAATATAAATGTCACTTCAAGCCATAAGAGCACCAGTCAGTCATTGGCTAGGCTAAGGGCCCTGGGGTGGAGGTAGGAGAACAAAATTCCTAACAACTAGCTTCCCTCCTAGTACCTGAGAGTTGGCTCCAGCAACACAAAGATCGGTTCCTACAGAAAGTTGAAGGCAGTTGTGTTCTGGTGAATGTTTAACAACTGGTTAGGGGCTGAGGTGGGGGAGCCTTGATTTGTAGCATTTGCTGATCTCTGTCGTGTAAATACTCCCACCGTGGTCAATGTCCAACTACCAGCTTGTCATCACTGACTATGGACTCTCCACTGTATCGTATTTCTACTCTACAATTATAATACACATAAATAATCTCAAGAACATAGGTGGTAGTAATATGTAGCAAAATAATTAGAAAGTAAGGAGTTTTGAGTTTTTAATGACTTTTGTGTAATGGAACTCATTTTTATTATAAGTGTATATAGTCAATTCTCATTATTCACAATAGTAATGTTCTGTAAAGTTGTTGCAAACACTCAGTTAGCAAATATTGAATTGTTGCTTCTAGAGGAAGTATAGGGTTAGTTACCTGCAAGCCTTTGGTCAAAATATTTTGCCAACTAATCAGTGCATGACCTTGTTTTATGTATGTTTCTGTTTAAAGACAACTTATTTATTATATGCCACTGATTCATTAGTGTTGAACTCATGACCAAACGGCACTACAAATCATGCCTGGACAAAGCTTATTTAACACATGTATTTTCTCCATAAAGCACATCATAACCTTTTTGTGCAAGGAACAGGAGTCAGCATTTGAATCTACACTTAGGAGTCATTTTCAACAGTGAAATCACCCACAAAAAGCACAAAAATGTGAAAAACCTGGCACTAAATATACCATGAAAAAGAAACTCATTTACAGTATGAGAGCTGGAACAAGAAGGTCTTGTTTGACCTCAGTTGGGAACGTGTACATTGGGCAACTTGAATTTTTCCAACTCTGCACGTGCACATGTTTGCAAATGACCACAAAACTGTCCTTGCTATTGATTTGGGGCTTACAGATAAATTTTAGTGAGAAACCGAATTCACAAATATGGAATCCATGGATAATGGGAGTCAATTATATATGTAATTTTAAGCAATGACTGTGTTTAACAGCCCACTCACAGAATTCCTGAGAATTTATCAATCTGAATGAGCTAGCTTCAACACAACCATGACTGGACTGGACTGGACTGGACTGGACGTTATCTTGACCATCATCTCCACTGATCCGTAAACCACAACCCAGGAACCAAGTCCTGTTTATTTCATTATTCTGGCACTTAGCTTAATGCCTGTGTCATGGAAGGTAATCAGAAACTGCTGATGGTTGGAAGGATGGATGCAGTTCCCTTCTTTATGTTCCTGTGGCAAAATAAAAAAAAAAAATTCACATTAGAAGAGCATTTTTATGTTTAGAAATTACCTTCCCATCCAAAGGATTTTTGGTGTTCACAAAATTCAGTGGCCAGCATTAATAATTTTATAAGTAAAAAAATGAAGCTCTAAGATTTAGGTGACTTCCCCAAAGTGACAATCCATTAGGAAGAAAGGACACAAATCAATTCTTCCTGCTTCAAATCGCATGTTCCTGCTTCATATGTGTCCCTCTGATTAATGAGTAGCAACAGCAAGTTCACCTATGCTACCTATGGGCAGGATACCCACATTTGTTTCAAAGGTTTCACCTCAACAAGTCACCAGTCTACCCAACAAACCAACAACAACAGAAATGACCTGCAGTAATAACGACTGAGTCACTCATGATACAAAATTTAGTGTCCTCGATTTTGAAAGGCTTCAAATAACTGACACGCAAATCATCTAAGCACAACTGTTCCTGTAGGAATGGCTTTTAATAAAATGTGTCAAACTCGTATGCTAAGGCAATTTCTAAATTCTCAAATGACAGGAGGGTACAAGCTCCTGGATATCTCGTAAATCATATTTCCTTTAAGAGTAGTGTATTTCCTGTGCATGTTCACACACAAATTATCTGCTTTTTCAACTTTTGCTAATGTTTTTCTCTTTCAGTTACAGCTATGTCTAACAAAGCAACATTTCTAACTGCCTGTGTACCTGCTTTAAGTGGAGAGCATAAGAACCACACTGGGGTTCAGAGACCAGTCAGCTAAACTTAGCAGTTCAGGAAGTTCTATAACCCAGCCCTCATGACGCTCACAGTTCAAGTCACACACACACACACACACACACACACACAAATCTGGAACTGTACATGCCCTCCTCGACTATACTGCCATATTCAGAAATTTAACTCATCTTTAGAGATTCCAGATTATAATACTAGGCAGTAGTGCCAAAAACAAGAGCCTTTTTCATAGGAGGTACTCAGCAAATGGCTCAGTGATGAGCCGGAGTCTGTTTTCCACCTAAATCTTCAGGGAAAAGAGAAAATGTAAAGTCATTGAATGAAAGATCTTAGCTCTTGTCCTGGCCAGTGAGCCACCTATCAGCTCAGTTACATTAAGGAAGAAGTTTGCTAATTAGGAGCGCTTAGGTGGCTCAGTCAGTTAAGCATCTGCCTTTGGCTCAGGTCATGATCCCAGGGCCCCGGAATCAAGCCCCACATCGGGCTCCCTGCTCAGTGGGGAGCCTGCTTCTCCACCTTCCCCACCTCATTCTCTCCCTCTCTCTCTCAAATAACATCTTTTTTAAAAAGTATGCTAATTCTACGTAAAGTACTTTGTCACAGCTGGACACCAGTAGCTGTAGAACGTATTAGTGTGCAGTTCTCCTTTTTATTTCCTCTATACAGGGAACTTGTGTAGTGAGGAAGAACGATACTCAACTTATGGATGTGGCAGGATGAGTCCCTTCCAAGAGTACAATCTGTAGGAAGACTGGAGAAATCCTTTGACCTAGCAATTCCACATCTGGGAATTTAGCTTTAGGAAACAGCAAAAGATTGATATGTGAGGAGCTCCCCCAATATTTACCAAAAACATAAAGAGCATACTTTTTTACTTGGCAAATGACTTTAACAGAAGATGTTTCAGAGGGAGAAATAAAAGGAATAAGTAGGTATAGGAATGAAGGAAATGTTATCTTCATTTCATTTTCATCCTTCCGTCTGAAAACCAGTAACAGGCTGCGTCATCAAGGTTAAAGGAAAATATTGGAGGAGTGCGCTCTACATGTTGAGGGTCGGCTCTCTACATCTGTTGAAATTATAAGCACCCGTACTCCGACCCAGCTCTTCCACTTCGAAGTGTTTTTGTGTTTTACTGTGTGTGCTATAGTATTGTCGTAATTTTGCAGGTGAAATGTAATTATGTACCGCTTCAGTGATGTTTATAAAATGAAAAATACACCAGAAAATATGTTTTTTTATTTCTTTTCAGCGTAACAGTATTCATTGTTTTTGCACCACATCCAGTGCTCCATGCAATCCGTGCCCTCTCCAATACCCACCACCTGGTTCCCCCAACCTCCCACCCCCCGCCCCTTAAAGATTTTTTAAAACACTTCATCTAGAAAGAACTAGGTGTTGGAAGGCAGAAAAGCAAAATGGAAGTTCTGAGAAATGAAAAGACTGAGCAGTTGTGTGTGACTGAAGGTTCAAAGACCACTCGTGGACTCTCTACCCTAAAGTTAAAAATTGGCCAGTGGGAGGAGGAGGCCAGGAATCACAGGGACTTCTGTTAGCTGCTTGGGCTTGACTTAATCTGATCAGAACCTGGATAGAACATTAATAAAAAAAAAATGTTCTTTCCACTTGTCTCTCTGTGGTAGACTAAAGATAGCCACAAATTATTTGCTGTTGCTCCTATCCAAGAAATAGAGTCTCTGTCCCATCTTGAATCTAGGCATGTCCTATGACTTGCTTAGATGAGTACAACATGGCAGAAACGACAGAGGGCCAAGACTTCGAGAAGGCTGGCACCTCCCACCATGTAAGGGGAAGGCAGCTAGCAGTGAAGAAGTCTCACTATTCTGAGACTCCCATGTGAGAAACCCAGCTAGCCATGTGGACAAGCCACCTGTCAAAGAACTGAGGGCCCAGACATATGAGCCCAACTGATGGTCCCCACCAATATTCCCAGTCATTTCAAGCCACCCAGCTAAGCACCCAGACACTGTGGAGCAGACAAGCCTGCCCCACTGTGCCTCTCCAAATTCCTGTATCACAAAATCGTAAGCAAGTAAAATAGTCATTGCTTCAAACCACTAAGTTCTGCGGTAGTTTCTTTCTCAGCACTAGGTAACCAAAACTCTCTACGCTGTACTTTTTCTCCCATTCTCTCAACTGTAAGAAGATGTAAAAGAGATTGTAGTCTGACAGAGCTGGTTTTTATTACAAATCCTGTAGCCACAGTGCTGACCATGCAAACTAACATTCTGACCCAAAAGACACACTGTGCCAAACACTCAGAAAGCTATCTTCCTAGAAACTTCCAACTAAGTATTGTCAGAGAGCCAGTAGTGCATGGGTGTTTTTGAGCTGGAAATAATCAGGTCACTCTTGAATTTGGAAAACCAAATTGCCAGCCCCTGACATCACAAAAGAATTGCTCTTCTCTGGAACTTGCTCTGCATGAGTTCATCCAGAGGCTTGACCCTCCGAGGGGTACATCCTGGGTCATCCACCTGGTCCTTCTGGTCCATCTCAGCCCTGACTACCATGAATAGGGAGTGGAGTGTCTAGGAGTCACTGAAGGTCTGAGGGAGCTGGCAAGTGAGAGGGGTCACAGGTGTGAGTGGGAGAAAAGCCACAGATGTGACCTTTAGAGATCATCTGGGTGGGCCCTGGGACTGAGTGTGCAGCAGGATTGAGACCCAAGGAAATCTGGCTACTTGACTTCTCCCAGCAGGAAATGGGCAGTCCCTGTCAAACCTGGCCCACAGCTTCTCCAAATGCAGCCTTTCTGGCACACTGAGACAGGAAGTTTCTTGGTTTCCCTAAACCTTACAGTTAGTGTCCCTACGAATCATGGCTTCTGACCTGCTCATCTCCACTGGTCACCACAGCCCAGCAATTAGAAAACACTGTATTCATCCAAATGAATGTGTACAGATGTTTCTGACTTCACTGTCACGTGAAAAACGTCACTGAATTGCTCTTTCTCATCTTGGGATGCTCTGACTTAGTTTACTGGGACTTTTTTTCAGCTAATATGCAGTCAAAGTTTTGAAACATTCCAAGAATGACCATTTTTAGTTGTTTTGGGTAAACAAACCTAGAACTTCGCTTCTACGCAGTCCAGCAGCACTAGCAGCACCTGGGACTTTGCTAGAAATGCAGACTGTCAGGCTCCACCCCGGATCTACTGCACCAGCACCTGGTGTGTAATGAGATCCTCAAGGGATATGTATGCACCGTAACACTTGAGAAGTGCTGGGCTGGGGGACCGCATCCTTTGTCGGCTGCTCCAGAAACATCTAGTTCTTCCCCCTCCTCCTCCTCCTCCTCCAGATTCCTTGCAAGCAGAATCATTTTTCAAGAAACAGGAAAGTGGCTTTGAAGAAGAAAAGCAGGCCCAAATAGACCAACACACCACTTTGTATAGCAAGAACTCAATTAAATAACTGTAAGCCTTGCCTAGTTAGGGATTCTTGAGGCTTGAATTGTGTCCCTCAAATAGATATGTTGAAGTCCTAACCCCCCCACCGGTACCTCAGAACATGATCGTAGGTGGAAATAGGGTCCTTGCAGTTGTAATTTGCTAAGATGAGGGCCTAGTGGAGTGGAGTAGGCCCTTAGTCCAATATGACTGGTGCCCTTATAGGAAGAGAAGACACATTGAGGGAAAAGATGGCCACGTGATTATGGCGGAAGAGATTGAAGTGAGGCTTCTACAAGCCAAGGAATGCTAAGGATTGCTGACAACCACCAGAAACTGGAAGAGGCAAGGGAGGATTCTCCCCCACAGGTTGCAGGGGGAGCATGGCCCTGCCAACACCTCGGCTTTGAGCTCATAGCCTCCACAACTGTGAGACAATAAGGCTTCTGTCGTTTCAGCAGCACCCCCACCCCCGTTTGTGGCACTTGTTTATGGCAGCCCTAGGAAACTACTAAGATGGGGAAGGGGGTGGATGGGGCTTGCCAACTGTCTGTCAGAGTCATCCTTAGCCTCCTTTCTTAGCCCAGGCCAGGGCCTGCCAGCGTCTCCTGCAAGGGATTCCCTCCCTGCTGATTTGTAACTGAAGATTATCTGAGCGCAATGGCTGTCTTGGGTGATACCATCACGGAAGCAACTTTCTAGCAATAAGAAGGGGACAGAAGTAAAGTATTTTAAAGTGCCTGGCACACCATGTCCTGTTCTGTTTTAAGCACCTTAAGAATTCAAAAGAAGTGAAAGCACAAATGCCCTTCAGAACCTAACTCTTCGTCAGAAACTCAGTGATCCAGCTGGCTGGATTGTTGAGGAGGACACTACAGAAAATATCCCTCCTCTGGCCTCTTCTTAGCTCTGTTCCTTTCACCATAGTGAGAACTCTTATCTGGCTTTGACTTATTCTGCTCAGTGCCACATGGAACCTTCTGTTGTTCTTCAGCAACTTCACTGATGCTTTGTAACCCTGAACCTCAGGGTGAGAGGGGAAATCCTGCCCAGCGCCCTTTCTCAAGATACCGAATGTATGTTATTTATTTTCTCTTATCCCTCCCTGTGGTTTACCAAGCATTTCGAAAGATCTTAGAACCAAAAAGAACCTCAGTAAACATCTGGTCCGACTGTCTTACACATGATGAAATGGAGGTTCAGAAAGGTCAAATGTTGGGCAGCAAAGCCAACATAAAAAAAAAAACAACAAACAAAACAAAAAACTCAGGCTGTCCAACTCCCAGGCTCTGCGAGTCTCATGGCCACAATGGAAACACTGCCTTTTGACCGTTTCTTAATCTGAGGCGAGGTTGAAGAGACCAAGCAACAACTGGAGCACAGCCTTTGAAGTCAAACAGAGCTCAGTCTGAGCTCTGAATCCTCCATCTACATGGTGGGTGACCCTAAGCAATTACACCTATTGGTTTCCTCATCCCATGTAACGGGGTCACAACCACTACCTCAAAGACAGCTGTGATGATTTCTGTGATAACATATGGGAAGTTCTGTGTCAGTGGGGGTGGTTTCAGCTCACAAAGTCTTCAACTCCACTCCCCAGCTTCCCACCCACGTCCACCCCTTAGCATCTCTGTTCCTCACTGTTGGCCCCAGCGTCAGGCAAGCAGCAAGATGGTGGCAGCTGTTCCAGGTATCTCCTCTGGGCACAGCAACTCCAAGGAAGAAAAGAGACTGTCTCTTTTTGTGGCTCTCTCTTGGGAATGAGGAAACATCTTCCAGAAGCCTCCCAGGAGATTGTCCTAGTCTCACCGGCCAGATTAGGTCACATGGCCATTTAAGAGGAATGGGAATAATCTTAAACCAACCAGGCTATCCCTGAAGATGGGATCAGCTTCCTCTGGGATGCATGGCTGAAAAAATAGAGGGTTCTCTTAGAAAAGAAAGTAGACTAGATGCTAGGGTAGCTGAGAAGCAGTGGCAATTAAAGTGGATGTTTCCCATTAGCTTATTTTATTGTGAGTGAAGAAGACACTTCTGAAATATTCTAGATAACCCTTCTGACAAGATTTGAATGGTAAATTATGTCCCCTTCCCCCCCCATGCCATTTCGCCCAAAGGGAGTTTCCTGACGTTCCTGCTACAGCATCCCCCACCCCCACCCCTCTGGGAAGTATGTCAACTCTTAGCTGTTCCTCTCCAGTGACTCACCAAATATGTGGGCTGCCCCTCACAGTTGTACTGGAATTGAGTATCTAAGGATAAAACCATCCATATGAGTAGTGCTCTCAAGTTTACAAAGCTTTTTGATACATATTATCTCATGTGAGCCTCTACATCGGAGAAAAATGAGCAACAGGGAGAGGTGGAACAACTTGCCCACAGTCCTTAACTAGTAAGTAACAGCACTATCTAGAAAGAGACCACAAATGCAATGGGCTTTCTGCTGTTGTGCTTTGCCACTAGCATTTCCCAGTAGAAATTTGGCCTACATGGCAGTGGTGAGAGGTTATTGGAGCCAACTGAATGGTGGGGTTCTGCATTCTACATCCCGTATACCCTTTCTTTCAAGATCCACCCATTTTCATTTTTCTTTTTTTTTTTTTTATAAATGTGATTTGCTTCTGTTCCATTATTTTTTTTAAGATTTTATTTATTTATTTGACAGAGAGAGATCACAAGTAGGCAGAGAGTCAGGCAGAGAGAGAGGGGGAAGCAGGCTCCCTGCTGAGCAGAGAGCCCGATGCGGGGCTGGATCCCAGGACACTGAGATCATGACCTGAGCCGAAGGCAATGGCTTAATCCACTGAGCCACCCAAGCGCCCCAAGATCCACCCATTTTCTAACCCCAAATCTTCCTAGAAGCACAAATGAAACCTTCCTTAGTTCAAAGTAGAGCTTCTCATTTATTTATCAAACACCGATACAGCACGTGCTGTGTGCCAGGCCTTATGCAACATGCTTTACAGATATTAATTCATTTAATCCCACTTAGTTCTGTCTGCTTAGTGAAGTCCAAAGTCCTTAGGTCATACCTGTTTCACAAAAGCCCTGTACAATTTATTCTGTTGGAAATCCACTAAAGGATGAGACCCCAAAATGGCCCAGATTTCAGGAACAGATCAAACTTTTGGACAAAGATCTTTCCAAAACTAGCCATCTTTCCTCTTACTCTTGTGTTAGAAGTGACCTATGCCCAAATTACCCAGTCAGATCTGGATATGTAAACAAATCATGCTACAGTCCGTAATTGCTTGAGGAAAAATCTGGATTGTCCTAAACTTATTATAGAACATAATCCTTTCATAACCTCCTTTTCTATCTTGGCAGATTATAATCTTCCTTAAAAGGCAAGGGAACTTTCTGGTTCAAGTTTGAAAGGGCCAAAGGGCATTCGTTGGTGCTGCTTTTGTGTCGACACATTCTTAATCTTTCTGTTGGCGTTTTTTAAAATAACAGCTCACCCATGGAAATTATAAACTGTACCTTATAAAAGTCCCTGTGAAGTGCTGCCATTTGCAAGAAGGGCTTTCTGACAGCCCAAGAAGTCGCAATATGTCTCCTGCTTTTCATGTGACAGTAATTACTATCTCAGCTCTGAAGTGTTTACTCCCGCCACCCAGAAGACAACATTTATAAGAGGTTCCAGCCGTGAACCATTACTGTTTGCAATATGGGAGGATAAAGCCTTCAAAGTATAAAAGGAGAAAACCCAAGATATTTTGTCTCCTTTAAAGGTTTGGGATAAGCGTTTTAAGGAGGAAATGGTCAATAGCCTCACATGTACAACTGTGACTTGTGTTTGCAGGCACACACACACACAAAAAAAACAAAAAACAAACAAAAAAAAACTTTGCACACAAAGTACCAGCAGCTGTCAGGTTGGTTTTTTCCTCTTACACTATTTTTCTTATTTAAATTAAAGTTTGCTACAGAAAAAAATAAACCAATAAAAATTACTGCTTCTCACACCTTGGGGAACTAGAGAAAACACTTTCAGATTCTAAGAAATTTGCTTATTTGAAAACATGGTTCACTTTGCTAGAAATAAATTGCCTTTGATTGAACAGGCTGGATAGGTATTCCTCTTGTAAAATGTCAAATGAACAAAATGAAGATTTCCTCCTTCAAATATCTACACCAGGGCTTCCTAGACCTTAGCATGTGTAAGACTTCAGCAGCTTGTCGAAGTGCAGATTCCTACCCACCCACCCAACACCAGCGAATCTGATTCAGTAGATCCGGGGTAGAGACCAAGATGCTTGAACCTCAACAAGTGACCAGTGTGTACGGATGCTGCTCGTCTGGAAACCAACCAACCAACCACTCTTTGACCAGCACTGGTCTCCACCAGTAGCCTCTTCAGTGAAGGCTGGCATTTCACCTTTGGAGATTTCTTTCCTCGGGTAAAGAAATGTACAAATTAAATATACCAGCCCATGGGACCAACTAAAGAAAGCTGTGTTATTATTTTGGGTTTCATTTCATTTCGGCCAACTTACTTGCACTCAGCCTGCTGAAGACATCAGTTTTAAGAAGATTCCTATCTCTACATGTACATAAATGCCAAGGTAAATTATAATGAGACTGTGATATGACAAATACCAAAAAGGAAGCCCACACTCCTGTTAGATGCTAGCATTCAGGGAATGTCAAAGGAAAGAGGATTAGGTAGGCAGTGGTCAAAGAGAGCTTACAGAGAAGGTTTGCAAGATGCTTTGTACTTTGCCATAGAGCTTTCATATAATCTCACGTATCCTGTAGAACTGGAACAATCCTGGTGAAGCACATATGACTTTCTCCAATTTGTAATTGAAGAAATGAAGGCCAAGAGATCTAACATAATTTGCCAAAGTTATATTAAAAACAAATGAGTAACATTTTAAATGGTAGAACGAAGATGAAGCACATCCCCAGATGGAGAAGCAGCGAGAAAAGAGCAAGAAAATTAGAAGATTCTAATTGTCACAAAAATATTAGTAGTAAATAGCAGACATTTCTTGACCACTTAATAGTGCCAGACACAATCCTTAGAGCTCAGTATACATTATCTCCCATAATCCTAAAGAGCAATCCCATAAAATAAGTATTATTATTTTCCCCTTTAACAAAGGGGAAGAACTGAGGCACAGAGAGGTTAAGTAACATGTCGAAGGTCGCATAACTAAAAAGTGGTTCTGTCAGAATTTGAGCCTAGGTTTCTTAGAGTTTTAGTAGAGAGCAAGGGGTGGGCTGTATGAGTAGAACTTTGGTGCTGGAGGTGAAAGGCAGAGGAGGTCGGGAAAAACTCCTGAATGTCCACCTAAGAACAGTTGGACTTGACGTAGTAAGAAAAAGGGAATTAATGCAAGTTTTATTTTAAATATGGGAGTGAAAAAAATCAAAGATCTATTTTAGAATGGTATCTGTAGCAGCGGTGTCTAGGATGGTCTGGAGGGGGACAGAGAAGGGAGGCAGGTAAATCAGTTATGGCTGTCAGGATTCATCTGAGAGCCAGACCAAACGAGTGTGGTAAGCCCAGGTGAGTGCTGAGTCACAGAAAGGTGAAGAAATGGCTTCCTGACTAGAACTCTGCCCAAGAGGGTCTGCTGCAGAGAAGCATCCAGACCCTTCAGAGCATCCTAACCCTTCAGAGTTAGGGACCTCAAACAGACCTTTGAGAAGCCTGGGTTCTTTATGTTTATAGGGTATTTTACTCTTTGCCACAGAGTTTTCATGCAATCTCATTTAGTCTTTAGAATAAGTCTGTGAAGTAGATATGACTTGTCCCACTTTGTAGATGAAGAAATAAAGTCTCAGAGGGTGAAAAAGAATTTGCCAAAGTTAGAAAGCAAGGAAAGCTGGAGCCAAAGAACCAAATTCAGAGCCAACATTATGCCTCTGTGAAAGAACATTTGGAAAATGTGGCTGGGATGGCTCTCACAGTGACTTCCCATGGCAGCATAGGGCCCCTAGCTATCAGTGAAAAGAGGCTTCCGGGGTGAAAAAAGATGAGGTGAACCTGGGCTGCCTCCTGCAGAACTTTTCAAAAACTCTAATGTATGTGTGCCCTGCAGAGCTATCAAAGAGAGGCCGGCTAGCATGATGGCTACGGGGAATGAGACTCCGTTGTATACTTGCAAGTTGCTAAGACCGGAGATCTTAAAATTTCTCACCGCAGAAACAGATGATAACTATGTGAGGATGGATGTGTTGACTAACTTTTTTGTGGTCATCAGTTTGCAATATGCATGTGTACCACATCATTGCGCTGCATATGTATCTTACACAATGTTGTGTATCAGTTATATCTCAGTAAACTGGAGACAGCAGAATCAGTACAAACACCAAGAACAAGTAGGCTGTGATCTATGCCATTTACCAAAAAGGAAGTATTGACCCATGGAAAGTTTGTTTTTCTGTAGAATACATATTAACCGTAGGGTACAGTATGTAAAACCCTTCTCTAAGGAAATTCTTCTCAAGAAGGTTATCACGGGATTGCTTGCTGGACCTAGAAGGGGATCCAGTCAGTGTCTTTGGTACTTCCATGCTTCTGTGTGTGATGCTTGATACTTAGCATTTAATAAAGACTGGTCACTAAAAAAAAAAGTTATCCCCCTCACTATCTAGACTTGTTATCCAAACTCTCACTATCTGAACTCAATACCCAAATAGATTTGGGAAAGCAAGAAATACTTGTATTTACTTCTCTGAAATGAGACATACGCCCTGACTTCCATGGGGAAGAAATACAAGGTAAACCTTCATGGAAATACTTTATGTTCATAATAACATAACAGGCTGTGGCCCCTCGGTTCCCTGATTGCACCATTCCCACCCTTCTGGCTACCTGCTAACCACCTTTCCCAGACTCCCTTGCATGTTGGCTTCTAGTTGGGTTCTGCCGATAGGAGACAATGACAGGAGACTAGAAGGGGGAAGAAAGGGAGAAGACATTTTTCCCCAGCTTCTGTTGGTGTCTGTGGCACAGAGCTGGCCTTCTATCTTTCCAGCACTTGTAGTGATGGGCAGTGGGTGGTAGCTGCCAGCAAGTGAGGGCGACCGTGATGGTAGCAGCTCTGGCATCACGTGCAGCTGCAGTCTCCGGTGGCCTTTGGTGTTTTGGGGAGTGACAGGATTCTCGAAGCACCAGCAGCGTGGGGACAATTTCTGTGAAGAGCACGCTCCTTGGCTTTGAGAACAGCACCTCTTCCCTCTGGCTCCTCCAGTCCTAGCAGTGGTTTCTCCAGTCTCTGGGGTAGCTTCCAGCCATTACTACGCTCGGAGTCTCCTCCCTGCCCCTTTGCTCCCTGGGTGTGGCCAACACTCTTATAAACCAGTTCCTGGTTTCAATTCCCTCTGAAAGACTTACAGTGCCTCTGCCCTCCTGACTGATACCTCCGCCACTGAGTTTTCCCACCCTCCTGCAGTATTTCTGAAGCTTTCCTACAGAAGCCCTTCTAAAGGTAGAGAAGGATGGATGTGATTGCTTTTTTCTGTGTACCTGGCATCTGACGGTTCAGCCCCAAGCAGTTTCCCAAAGCAGGAGATATATTTTCAGTATCTTGTTTCAAGTTAACATTTTTATTTTTATAAAAATATGCATCATGAATGACTTGACATTAAAGACTCATCTAGTTTATCACGTGGGGCGGCTTACCCTGGAATGTCACCACGTATGCCTTTGTGGTGCGAATAACTCAGTTTGAAAAGCAAGAAACCCAGGTGCTATCTGAAACTATCTTAGCAGTAGGTCACCAAAGCACCAGCACCTGTCCTTAGAGAGCAAATCTTGGGAGGTCGCTCGGCAAACTGGAGAACATGACCTTGGAGGTAAGGCAGGCTGGATTCCAATCCTACGAGTCATCTGCTAGCTGTGTGACTTAGAGTCAATTTCTTAACTTCTCTGAGCCTTTCCCTGTTTATGAATTAAACTTAGGAATCTCTAACATACCAGGTTGTTATGAGGATGTGCTATACTATAGTTAAAGTGCTTGGGACCACCTAGATGCTTAATAAATGCTAAGTTGTTGGTGTCATTATCGGCTAATGGGCATGCAGCCTTTCCTGGTTGGTTTCCAAGTGCATCCTCTTTGTAGCTCTTGGGAATGAAGAGAAGTTAATAGCCCACTCCCATATGTGTCAGTCGAAAGAGAACTTGATAGAAATCCATTGTTGCTTCTCATCAGGAAGAGGATAGGACTCCTTGATCCAGTGACTGACTTGTAGTCAGCCTTCATCTCACCCCCAGGGACCTGCTTCACAGAACGGGGCCACTAACAACACCTCTACTATGTGTGCCGCCTCTCTCCTTCTCTCCTATCCCACAGCGCCAAGTAACGTCTGGAAATCTAGGCACAGCTTCTGCCCAGTCACTTATAGTATAAATACATTTTTCTATAATTGTAGGTTGTATAAATCCAATGCTGAAATCACCCTGGCTGTGCCACATTTAACTCAAGACAAAAAATTTCATAAGATGGGTGGCCTGAGCTTTAAATTTTGGGGAGGGAGGTGTCCTTTGGGACGAATGATGTTTATTTCTATCCCTAAGTGAAAGCTCCATATATTATTAGAAGCTCTAATAGTCATAAGAAGCTGTGTCACTATCAAGAAATGGATAAGTCTAAGATACTGTATTTAAAGGACATTTTCTGTAAGGTGTTTGCATTTGTGAGACAGTGTGGTTCCTAGCTGCTAGCATCGCCTCCTGTCAGTCGTTTTCTCTTCTTGCTGTCCCCAAGCTTCTCTCTTCAACATGAATGCTAACTGGGCTGGTGTAAACAGACCCTGTTTTAAATTTTAAATGAATGATACTAAACCAGAAGAAATTTGATCTTAGATCTTGAAGCTTTATTTTAAAGAATTATGGGGGCATTTGGCTGGCTCATTCGGAAGAGCACATGACTCTTGATCTCAGGGTGGTGAGTTTGAGCCCCACACTGGGTGTAGAGATTACCTAAATATTTTAAAAAAGAATTATGAAGTAGGCAACCAACTGATCTGAAAGAGGACTTGGGGGTACCTAGGTGGCTCAGTCGGTTGAGTGGCTGCCTTCAGCTCATGATCCCAGAGTCCTGGGATCAAACCCCTCATCTCGGGCTCCTTACTCAATGGGGAGCCTGCCTCTCCCTCTCCCTCTGCCTGCCTCTCTGCCTGCTTGTGTGCTAATCTTATATTCTCTCTCTCTCTCTCCCCCTCTCCCCTTCTCTCTGCCAAATAAATAAACCTTTAAAAAAAAAAAAAGAGGGTTTGGTACATTTACAAAATAGCAGGTACTTACTTTGCAGAGCAATAGAATTTTTTATATAGATGAATGAATTCTGTTTACTTAAAATGTGATCAGCTTATCTACATCAGCCTGTCAGTAATCCAACACTACCATTAGAGACTACACAGATAAGACTCCACTTATCCTTTCAAAGCATAAATATTTGTTGAGGACCCATTGTAAGTGCAGAATTGCAATAGACAAAGACTGATACAATTTCTGCCATTGTGAAACTTAGAGTCTAGTGTGGCAAGTAGATCCACGGGGTCGAATAGCAGTCCCCAAAGTCTATGTCCCCCTGACACTTGTGAATATGTCCTAAATCCAGTAAGTGTCCTTCTGAGAGACCAGAGGGAGACTCTGAAACACAGCGAACAAGGTCATGTGAAGTCAGAGGCAGAGACTGGAACAATGCAGCCATAGCCCAATGAAGGCCAGGAGCCACCAGAAGCTGGAAGCAGCAAGGAAGGGCTCTTTCTTAGAACCTTCAGAGGGAGCGTGGTCCTGCCAACACCTTGCTTGGAGACTTCTGGCCTCCAGAGCTATGAGAGAATATAATTCCATACAATTCCACTGTTTTAAGCACCCAGAATTGTGGTAATTTGTTCAGCAGTCCTAGGAAACTAATACAGCAGACTCTGGTCAAGTAACCATAAAATAAATATAAAATTGCAACTGTGATAAAAGCTATGATGAAAAATGAAGTGATGTAGCCAAAGCACTCACCTCGGGGATTTGATCTTGTCGGGGAGGGAATGATCTGAGGCATGAAGAGTGGAGGGAAGGGCACATGGGAAGTCCCTGCAAGAAAAGGCAGCACCAGCTAGTACCAGGTGCAGGGACTGAGAGGGGACTTCCAAGATGACCTTCAGGTTTTAAGATGAGGTCAGCCCAGTTCGCCCCAGTCAGACCTCACCGGCCATTTTAAGGACCTCGGTGTATAATGTAAGATCAACAGAGAAGAATCCGCATATATAAAGTTCAAAGCATGATATGTAATCCAACAGAAAAGTGGGCAGTTGGTTGAAAAAGCTCCAAAAAATGAAAATCATTAAAAATGGCACATAGATACCTTTAACATTCTAAATTGAAATGTGCCTTCATGCGCCAGTCCCTTCATGTAGATTTAAGATGTCGTCTTCAAGTATGGGTTAGATGAGTGTCTTTCTTTGGCCTCTTTCTTGTATGTAAGACGTTGTCTATGGCTTTCCATTTCAGTTTCTTCTATGAAAGAACTAGAAGACACTGGCAAAGCGTTTGGAGCACAGGTTCCTTCTAGAGTTTTATTTTATGAGATATTTTGCAGATTTCTCATTCATACTTAATTAAACAACATTCTTTATAACCATCTGCCTTTAGTGAGTCTTCCCAAAGCGTTCAACCTGGTTTTCAGAGGAAAACATTCTCTGGAATATAAATGTGTTCATGTTTCATCAACTTACATAATACTTCATTAAATTGGGTCATTATTTTACAAACTGACAAAAACAGGTTAGAGACTCTTAGTAAACACACAGCTCAACTGGTAGGAGCAGAAATATGTGAGCATCCTGGAGAATAGTCTACTAGCGATGAGTAATCAGTACGCGTGGGCATGGCTTGTGTATTTTTACAGAGGGCATAAATGGGGCGCACTGGTCACTCCAGCTGATTGATTAAGTGGATTTCAGTTAGAGGAATAAACTGAATCTGGATTTTATGAAGAATGGATTTAATGGAGCAAAGAATAGGTGGTTGCAGGCCAATTAGGGGGTTAACAACAGTCTATGTGAGGTATTTGTAACTTGGTTCTCTAGAATGGTAATGGAAAGATATGCCCACGTTTGGGAGAGATTTGAATAAAATTGGCAAGATGGTGGGTTAGATATGTGAGAGAGAGGGAAGGGTCAAGGATGATCCAAGTTCCTAGTTTGCAAAACTGGACAGGTAATGATGCTTCCACTGAGTTGGGTTGTGCTGGAATTGGACCAAGGTTGAGACGAGTTTGGGATACTTTGAGTTTGAGGTACCTTTAATGTTCAAAAGGGGTCTAGAGCTGGGAGGAGATATCTGGGCAAAAGTTCAACATTTAAATACAATCATTTTAACCAGTATGTTAATGTCATGGCAACTTTCATTCAGTGGTAATTGTGTTTTGATTAAAATCTCATTAGAGGTAATATTGCCTCTGCACAAAAATTGTCAGGGCTATTTTGCATTACATTTGTACATTATAAAGCCACATATTGCCAATATTAAACAGCCTGCTTGGAAAAAAGAAAAGGCAACCACACATACCGTTCCATAGGAATGAACTTTCAAAAGAAAATCCGATCCATTACAGTTTTTCTCTGTCCCTCATCAGTAGTAACATATATTGTCTGCTTTCTGTAAGCGTCTTCCTAAGTGTTCACATATCATTTTAATTCTTTCAGTCTTTGAAGAGATTCTTTAAAGTGGATACTGGTACTTGTTTAAGGTAGATATTTCTTTAAGGTAGATACTGATACTGTCCAAGCCATTGGCAGAGCTGTGAATCAAGCCACGGTGGTCTGTCTCCAAAGCCAGTGTCCATAACCCCTGGGCCTCGCTGCCCCTGGTGAAAGGAGGCATCAACAGCCATAGGACCTCCAGGCACATGGCATGTTCCAGAATTCTAACACCAAATGGGGAGAATAGCCTGAGCATCATCAAGTCCTTTTTGGTTCACCTCACTGTCCATAGTCATGCAGCTTTCCAGCCCCCAGCTACCTGTGTTTTTAGAAAAACACATTCTCTAAGGTAACAACACGAATTGCTTCTTCAAGTGTTTTTCGAGTCTTTGTGCTCCTGGCTCAGATAGCTTTCTTATTGGCACAGGAAAACAATAAAGCCAATAAGGAAACTGTGAAGAAGAAAGCTCCTTTTAAAGAGATCTGAAATCAGCTTTCAAAGTATGTACAAGGAGGATATATTTGCAAAACAATAAGAACTGTCTCCAAGACTTTCTGATAGCTTTAGCAATAATGGGCACTTGACATCTGCAAAAAAGAAAAAAGATAAAAAAAACCCTTTTTATCTCTGAAATAGTAAAGATATCATAAAATCAGATCAGTGTATTAGTAACAAAGGAGTTGTTTTGCTATCGGCCAGCTAAAACATATGTCTTTGCTAGGAAATATTTTCTAGATTTCATCATGCCTGGTCATAAATTATGTATTCCTAAATTGTTGTTAGCCAGCTAATAGTCAGTTGGACAATCCTTTTTATACAGACGTAAGTTGACAGTGATTTAATATTGCAAGCTTCATTGTGCCTGCTTTGCTTAAGTTTGTCGATTGAAAATAAAATGGTTTGGGACGCCT
The DNA here is from genome assembly GCF_009829155.1 of Mustela erminea. NCBI lineage: Eukaryota > Metazoa > Chordata > Mammalia > Carnivora > Mustelidae > Mustela > Mustela erminea. The sequence continues at coordinate 16,070,647 of NC_045635.1, read as the reverse complement.
GGGTGGCTCAGTGGGTTAAGCCGCTGCCTTCGGCTCAGATCATGATCCTGGGGTCATGGGATCGAGTCCCGCATCAGGCTCCTTACTCGGCAGGGAACCGGCTTCTCTCGCTGCCTCTACCTGCCTCTCTGCCTGCTTGTGTGTACTCGCTTGCTCTCTCTCTCTCTCTCTCTCTCTCTCTGGCAAATAAATAAAATCTTTTTTTTTAAGATTTTATTTATTTATTTGACAGAGAGAGAGATCATAAGTAGGCAGAGAGTCAGGCAGAGAGAGAGAGAAGCAGGCTCCCCGCTGAGCAAAGAGCCCGATGCGGGGCTCGATCCCAGGACCCTGAGATCATGACCTGAGCCGAAGGCAGCGGCTTAATCCACTGAACCACCCAGGCGCCCCATAAATAAAATATTTTTTAAAAAAATAAAATAAAATGGTTTGAGGGAAATAAATTCATCTTACACAGAACAACTATGATAAAATTTCATTGGCTTTCCCACAGCTCTGGGTGAGGCTCAAAATGCACTTTTATTTTATCATATTGGTCTCCAAAAATCGAAGTTGTTTTAATAGCTATCCCTTCTTTTTGTCCTTCTTTTCAGTGGTTGTGTCCTTCCATCGACTTGATCTCTCTGTCTCCCATTCCTTCTTCTCACCTGGCTCTCCTTCCCCCACTTGCCTGTGTCTCTCCAGCACCTCCCCCTTCCTTTCTGTTGTATAATCTTAACCCTTCTCTATTCCTATGAGTTAAATGTTTTCTACTTTTGCCATTGGCCCAAAACAGGAGTCGAAAACATACAGCTTTCTGACCCAATCTAACCCTCTCTGCCTGTTTTCATAAATAAAGTTTGATGGAACACGCCCAAATATATGTGCTTGCACACTGTCTATGGCTGTCCTCCTGCCACGGTGGTAGAGTTGAGTGATTGCAACTGAAACCATGTGGCCCACAAAGGCAAAAATACTTACACTCTTTGACCCTTTACAGAACAAGTTTGCTAAGCCCGGGTTTAAAGAATAGACCCCAGCATTGAGCAGCCTTATCTCCAGGATCTTCAGAGTTGAGCACTTCAGAGTTGATTTATGTCTCCAGGCCTGGAGACTATATCACAATTTTTTGCCACCTTGGGACCCTGGAAAGTCATTGACATCTCGGCCAGTTCTCTCATTTGCAAAATCAGCCCCACAAAAAATCCCTGTGCTCCTATTGCACAAGTCTATGCGGATCATCCGTAAAATATATTGCTGATATAGGAATGGGGAAAGGTGCTGATACCCAGGAACTTCAGATGCCGGGATGAAGGCTTTTCTGGGGACACCATCATAAAGAGCATAAATGACCTCCATGAAAAATGGCTTCTCTTTTGCAGCTTGAGTTACATGAATCTCAGTATTTATCTTCAACTGCCTGCTCACCTTTGTATCCACTCTCCTGTGGAAGCTCATTTGCAATAAGGAAGCCAAAGGCCAGCTCCAGATACCCGCCACAGAGGGAACTGGGGAGCCAGGTGCTCCCGTAGTGCCTGCCGCTAACTTGCCGCCAACCCGAGCTCCCTTAGCAGGCTGCCAGGAACCCATGCTGGCCCGGCTGCTCTGAGTTCATCCTTTGGCTCCCGTTTGCGCAGGATGTTCCCAGATTCCCATTTGTTTTGCCTGAGGCCACCACCCTGTTTGTCATACCTTCAATTTATGAAGCATGGCCTTGTAATGCAAGCTGTTCGAGGACAATCTGCTTTCTCCTCAAACTAATTTGGCAACATGATCTCCTTAGAAAAACACAGATATGGAACTGAGAGGCTGTATAGAGACCGTGTGTGTGTGTGTGTGTGTTGGGGCTTCTTCCTTACCTCCTCAACAGATAAGAGAGCTCCAGAGCAAGCAAGGCGAGAAAGGAGGGCCTGCCGCAGGCCACCCCACAGGGGCCCACTAGTTTTCACTGTTGAGCTTCCTCCTCAGCATCTCTGTGCCTCCATCGAGTCGCTCTCTGAGAGAAGAGTCCCCGCTTTCAGCAAAAAAAACTCCATTCTTGGGAGTTGAGGGGCCTCCCCCAACAATGGCAGACATTTCAAACAAGGAACTGAAGGGGGAGGCTGTGCATTATGCCAGAGCAGAGGTGGGCAAGGCGGAGAGCGCACCCCCCCAACACACACATACTCGCACGCACGCACACACACACACACACACAAAGCTAGGAAGGCACGGGGTTGTTTCTGGCAGTGTGTCACCTCAGCATGAGGTCATGGTTCCTTCCTATGGTAGAGGCACACCTGAAATGATGGACTTGACTCGCTCCCCTCAGCTCTTCAAAAGCAAGACACTGTCAGCAATATTTCATTAAAAGGAGAGCCAAAAAACCAAACCAAAACAAAACAAAGAAGAACCAGAGTGTTTAAATGGCAAAAGCCATTTGCAAAAACAGAGTGTAACAACAATACAGAAAAAATAACAATCGACAATAAACACCAAATGGAGCAAGAATCCTGCAACGTGCCGTAAACCGGCATAATGAGGAGCAATGGAATAAAACACAAGAAAATACGGACTTATAAGGAAATCAGAACCAAAGTTTAGAATACTTTATTTCCTCGTAAGTTCCAAAACTACTTTAAAGTATTCTGACTATAAGTCATCTCGCTACACGTTATTTAGATAAAGAGAAAGAAGAGACCACATCGTACTGTCTAACCCCTACGACATGCCTGGAACTGTAGTGTTTGTATGGAGCACTTTCGAGAATTTTCTCCCCACTGTCAAATAAACCTGTAGCTATGACTATCCCCATTTTAGGAGGAAAATGGAGCCCAGCGGTCCCGAATCGTACTGAAATCTGGGTATGTGGACAAATGGAATTGGGCTGCAGGCTTGATGTTCTGTCTTCCCTACCATGAGAGTCCCTCTCAACAATCCACTTGTGGATTGTTGAAGTCTCTCCTTGTCTTAGTATGTTTGGGCCACTATAACAAAACACCAGAGACCTGGCGGCTTATAAATGACACAGATTTATTTTTTACAATTCCTCTGGGAAATCCAAGATCAAGGCACCAAGAGATTTGGTGTCTGGTGAGAACCAGCTTCCGGGTTCGTATGTGGCACCTTGAAGCTGTAACCTCACTCGGGCTTTTTCTAGAAGGGCATTAATCCCTTTGGTGGGATTAAGCTCTGCCTTCATGACCTCATCACCTCCCAAAGGCCCCACCGCCCTTGGGGGTTAGGTTTCAATTTATGAATTTGGTGGAGGGGACACAAACATTCCAATCCTAGCACCCATTTTTGGTTGCCTGCCCTCATTGTTTCTTGAGCTTTGATGAAAATATTCAACTTTGCTGGAGTCAGTTATTTAAGTGGTCCTTTACATATCACTGCTATGTTTCTAGCATTTAGATATGGCACTTCTAGCCACCAAGAATCTATAGTTCTTTTCTCATCATAAAGGAAACTTCATTCATGATCTGCTTTGCTTTATTTGTACAACGGAGCTTATTACTTGATAAAATTCATGCAGTCTCAAGATGAACACAACAAAATGAATTGTACTTAGAGAGTGCCCACCTTGTTTTTAAAAGCCTCCTATTTCATGATTGATACTAAAGACAACAAGTTGTTCTTGTAAACAAATTAGGTTTTATTAACACATCCGTATGAATGTCAGGTAAACTGTCTTCTGAAGCACTGTTTCTCACACTTGAACCTGCATTAGAATCCCCGGAGAGTTTGCTCACACATCACCAAGCTCCACCCCGAGTTTCTGAGCCAGCGGGTCTGGAGGGGGGACCTGAGCATTTGCCTTTGTAACCAGTTCCCAGGTGATGCTGATGCTGATGGTCAGGAGACCAGACTTTGAGAAAAGTCTGTAGAAAGGCTATGGAAAATGATCTAGTCATCCCCCCCTTTCTTCTTTAGTTTTGAAACTCTGATTTTAATTCAGGGTAGAAATGCATCTAGCTGAAGGATCGTATTTCTTAGTCTCTCCTGCACCTCGATGTGGCGCCATGACCAAATCTCAGCTTTATGAGCTGTAAGAAAAAGTGGTGTGTGGGAGCTCCAGGAAGGTGGCTTGATGGAAGCTGGATCCCTAGGAAGGGCCTGGAGTAGGCAGCCTCTCAGATGGCCCAGCAATGACCTACTTCCTGGTATGCAGGCCCTCGTGCAGATCCCCCTGCTTGAGTGTGAGCTGGACTTCTAAGGGGAGAAGCCAGCTTCAGAACATGAGGCATCCCTGTGGAGAAGTCCACACAAGCGAGCTTGGAAGGGGACCTTCTCAACCCCTCCCACAGCCCGGCTCGGAAAGAAGTTCTCCTGAGCGGAGCCTAGAGATGACTGCCACCCCAGCTGATGCCTTAGTTACAGCCTGAGAGCCCCTGAGCCACAACCACACAGCTAAGCCTCTCCCTAGTATGGCCCACAGAGATTCTGAGATAATAAATGTTGGTTGTCTCCAGCTCCCAAGTTTTGGGACAACTTGTTATAAAGTGATGCAGAATGAATACAGAGCCTCTTTTTCATTCTCTTGCCCTGGTGCAGGGGGATGTGAGCTACAGCCACAGGAGTCATCCCCACCCCCTTCCCCCACTGCCCCCTACCCCTACCCCGGTGAGGGCAGAATCTACACGATGACGATGGCAAAGCAAAACGATAGCTGTCTGGGTCCTGACAGTACCAGAAAACCAACACGGGGCTGCGTACTTCCCAATTTCCCTTATGTGAAAAAGAAATGGACTTCTCTCTTGTTGATGTTTAAAAATGCCATGTGTGCCTGGGTTTCCTCCTTTCACCAAGTCTATAAAATAACATTATAACTTCTTAACAGACACTTAGCTGTTACTGTATGCCAGCCACTGTCTAAATGCTTGACAAATAGGAACCCGTGAAATCGCCATCATATCCCTCTTGCTATTCCCACTTGGTGGATGAGGAATCTGGCAGTGAGGTTAAGTGACTTGTGAAAGGTCACACAGCTGGGAGGAGTTATAAACCCAGGCAGTCTGGACGCAGAATCTGCGCTTTTAATCCCTAAACTCTGCTATGCTAACATTTATGGAGCACTTCCTGCATGCTGGACCGCCTGCTGGATGCTTTACACGTTTTACAGAAGAGGAAGCTGAAGCTCAGAGAGGCTTAAGTGACTTCCTGAAAGCCACAAGGTTGGGAGCGGCATGTTGATACGCAAATCCCCGTTTTCTTCGCTTCTGGGGCCAGCACTCTTACTGCTTGTGAAATGACCCTTCTGTTCTGGGCCTCATTCGTCTTCAAGTATTCCCGGTGGCGGTGGCCGTGAGCCCAGCGCTCCCAAACTTGTCTGTGCATACAGATCACCTGGGGGGTGGGGGGGGTTGGTAAATGCAGATTGTGTTTCAAAAGTTCTGGACGGGAGCCCAGGAATCTGCATTTCTCGCGCATGCGCAGATGACATTGAGGCTGCGGGTCCAGCGACCACACTTGATGCAGGAAGGGTCCAGACGGCAGATGGACATTCTCCTTAGCAAGGCTTGACCTTCAGTGGCTGGGCAACCTGTTTCCTTTTCTGTAAAACAAGAGGGAGCTGGAGGAGATGTTTGATCAAGTTCCTTCTAGCTCTAAAAGTTTTTAATTTCTGAGCAGAGTGTAATTTTCCGTCACTCTTCACACCTCTGTACTTATCTGACAGAGAAACAAAGCAACCTGAGTTACTGCAAGCATAATGAAATGCATCTGATGGAACATCAGAGAGACCGGTTTGTCCAGTGCCCCCGCTTTACAGATGAGAAAGCAAAGAAGTGAAGTGACCCGCCCCAGCCACAGAGCTGGGGGCTAGGGGACTGTGACCAGATGCTGCCTCCGCTCCAACTGGCTTCTCAGCCTTGGCTGGTCCTCCAGGGGTCTGGGTAAAATGCAGAGTGTGCTTCAGGAGAATCTGCATTGTTAACCACCGCTTAGGAAACCCGGTCCCCACGTCTCCCGCAGCTGCAGGTCCAGTGTCAGTTTGAGGTGCACGGATCCAGGGTACTTTGCTCACACCACGACTCGCCTGTCCAGCCGTGCAACTGCGGGGTCAGAAATGCAGCGTGCTTGGGAGGGAAGCAGACTCCAGGCTCTCGGGCCCACACAGTCAGAAGAGACAGGAAGCCCACAGTGAGACAGGAAGGAATGAGCTGAGTGGCCCGAATTTAGGAAGATCACTACCACAAGACAGGCAAGGTTCACGTATGGCCCGAAGTTCAAGGGAAGTGGTTAGAGTCCTCACAGGGGTTGAGAACACAACAAGAGCACAGAAGTGTGCACACTAGAGCTTTTCTGGCATTCCTCTGACGCAAGAGCCAACCCTCCTGGAGCTGATCTGGGCCCCATAGCTGGGCACACACTGAGGTGGTAACACCTGGCTGGCCCCCTGGGGATAGTCTGACCTGGGGTCCTGGTTCCCATGTTTCTAATGAGACTTCTGACTTCAATTAATTAGTCTTTAGTAAATTCCCCTGTGTGCCTAGCACTATGCTAGGTGGTCTGGGAGATATAAACAAAGTCTAAAATATGGCATTTGATTGGGGGAGCCAGGATGAAGCTAGCTGAGAATTCATGAGAGTTCCAGAGAACACTCAGCTCTGAGTAGAAACTGGAATGGGTCTGAGGAAGTCAGGAAAGGATTCATGGAATTGCTGATACCCAACCTGAGACCTGAAGGTATGGTCTCTTATTCAAGTGATCCCAATTCTTTCCCCTCCTTGTAGCCTCACCCTTGGGTGTGTGACTTTGTAGCGGGCCCCCTGCCCCGCAAAATGGCCACGGGCCATTTTGATTCTGACCTCAGCTGTGAGGCTGGTTTTGGACACTGGAGTGTCAGAAGATTTGACAAAGCAGGGGTCTGAAAATGTGCCCACATAGTTCCACTTGCCTTTTCCTCCTCGGTCACCCCCAGGGGCGTCTGCCCAGGCTAGCCTGCTGGAGATGGAGAAATGAACAGGGCAAAGCCGATTTTCCCCAGGCATCCCAATCAAGAGCCAGGCAGACCCCAGACAACTGAGCCAGGTCAGCCAAGATCACCAGGGCCTGGATACGCCAGCATGAAGCACATTTATTGTGTGCCTCTGGTTTGGGGACTGTCTTTATACAGCATTATTATGAAAATAAGTAACTGATACAATAGGTAAAGAGGTTGGAAGAATGTAACACTTGAGCATTTCCTGCAGAGACTCCTTTAGAAAACTAGCTTTGCATGATATTAATAACTCCTACTTAAAACAAGCCTCCCTTGGTTAAACACATTTGGGAAATGCTAAGTAAATGAGAACAGGTTTCTTGATGTCGGGCTTCCCAGGGCCTTGACTGTGAAATTGTACATTGTGAATCTCCAGCAGGAGAGAGCATTCAAGGCGTAACATCTCCCGAACATTGCCTGAGGTGTCTCATGGGACAAGGGTGCCCTTGGACACATCTGCGACATGCTGGTCTCCGCACATCTCAGGCCATCCCTCACTAGCAGATCAGTTGCCCTAGGGTGGGGAGATTCTCTCTCTTGTTCACAGCAGTGTCTAGAGCCTAGAGCAGGGCGTACCCCGTCCTGGGCACTTGGTAAATATATGTGGAAGGAGGGAGGGAGGGAGAGGAAATGTTTCTTACCCTTGGTCTTCCATTTGTGCGCTTGCCTCTGCCAACAATAACTGTTTTGGCTTTGTCTGCCTGGTGAGCCCTTCACACTCAGGGTACAAGTCACCATATCCCTCAGTATTTCATTGATGCCCTCAAGCGAAGTTGGGTGATTCATCCACCAGTGTAAATACTCTGAGTACTGCTGTTTCTGTCCATCTGTCCCACAGTGCTAGGAGCTGCACTGATGATCACATCTTTCCTACCATGCCGAGCCCAGAGTCCATTGCCATTTTGATTCTGACCTCAGCTGTGAGGCTGGTTTTGGACTCTCACAAAAGTGCCCTATGAGTATGCTCTAGAAAGACACAAGGGGGAGAAGGAGGGAGGATGAGAAAAAGGGAAAGGAAAGAGGAAAGAAGGATTGAAGGAGAGGAAGCAGGGAGGTAAAAATTAGTGTTCAGGGATCATTTCATAATGATAATGATTAGTGATGAGATGGGAGAGGTTTCCTGGGGCAGGGGAGAGAGAAACAGTAATCTGTGAAAATTAGTTCACTCTCTATTCTGTAAGCCACAAGGCATCACAGATGAATATTTTAAGCAAGAAGCTACCATCAGCTAAGCTTTCTCTGGAAATTGTTTTTTGTCAACAGGCAAAACACTATTATGCTACATTATTACAAGGTGACCTAAATGATGCAAGTCATCTACTTAATAGAGAAAATAGGATGCAGCAAAAGAGAGGGGGAAATTTGCACAAGTCCCTCAACCTTTGTAAACCAAAACAACAACCTCTGTTGAATGGACATGCTGCATTCAAGTGGGGCCTGGTGACCAGAAGTGGTCACCCATGAGACTGAGCCATGTGTTTGCACTTTAAACATTGAATCAAATCTACCATGTTGATAGAGAGATGCATGAATCCCAAGAAGCGTAGTCTACAATCAGAATGGAACTAAATATTTTCTTCTTCTGAAAGCCAATGATAGTACATACAAGCATTTAATCAAGATTTGTTTATCATCAACCTTTATCCGTGGAGCAAAAAGAGGTTGTCAAATTTATGGGTTCCATTTTCTACCCTTTAAATTTTCAAGCAGATGCTGACAGTTTACTCATGGCTATCATGCCTGCCACAGTTGAAGGAATAGTTTATATTTTTCTGAAAGCTGCCCAGCATCATAGGTGTTTTAAATGTTCTCTGCTAAGTAAGAAAAAGTCAGAACATAATAAGTGTGCCTGTTGTATATACTTGTAGTCCTACCTAATTCAAAGCTGGCTGGGAGTGTAAAGGAAGCTAAATCTTATTTGTACTGGCATTTGATAAAAGGCAAAAGTCATTTCTGCCCAGATCTAAACAAGCCAAAAGAGTTACAGAAGTAAGAGAAGTATCCAGAAGGTTCCAGAAATGTAAGAAACTACGGACGTGCGCGCACATGTGCGTATGCGAGAGAGTGTGTGTGCCTATCTATGAAGGGATGACACTTAGGTACATCCAGAAAGGGATGAGGCTAAGTAACAGATATGAGTAGCATTCAACAAAATAATTTCTATGTGCCCTGTAAACTTGTGACTGAAAATATCTGCGGACATTCAAATCCTATCAAAAAGATTTTGAGAATGAGCTCAAGGAATATGACTGGAATATGACAGGAATTTTAAAAAGTTGATTGGATTAGGTTTTAAAAAAAAAGATTTTAATGGCAGAAGAGGGACGCTCATACTGGGGCTAGAAAAAGAAAGACCAGAAAGAATCAGTTGGGGTCTCTTTCACCAACCAGGCACAGGTAAACGGGCCTGAATCGCCAAAATGGGCTTTCCATCTTACTCAAGAGATGTACCCCTGTGTTAGCCTAGAAAATACCCCCCCAAAATAGCCAAGTCGTAACCCCTGGAGCCTGAATGTTACCTTATATGACAAAATTGACTTTGTAGATGTGATTAAGTTATGGATCTTAAAATGGGGAGATTATCTTGGGTTATTGAGATGGGCCTAAACACCACCACATGTATCTTTATAAGAAGGAAGCAGAGGGAGATTTGACACAGAGGAGAAAGTGGTGTGAAGGTGGAAACAGAGAGTAGAGTGATGTGACCGCCAGCGGGGGAACATGGGAGCCACTAGAGGCTGGGAAAGGCAAGGAATAGATTCTCCCCTACAGCCTCTGGAGGGAGCGTGGCCCTGCCAACATCTTGATTTTGGCCCAGTGAAACTGACTGTGGACTTCTGGCTTCCATAACTGTGAGAGAGTTTCTCTTGTTTGAAGTCACCCAGTTTGTGGTGATTTGTTACAGCAGCCACAGGGAGCTAATACAACCCCCACTTCAGATGAGTGCCTCTGGCAAGTGCATCTTCGAGACACTATTACACTCACGTAAAGGACCCTCTCTAACTGACCCCCAGGCCTGCGTCATCTGCTGTCTGGCTTTAATCCCTTGCCCTCCAGTTAGGCTTCTGGATAATAATTTGGCGTTTTTTTAAATAGATTTGCCAGAACAGAGAGACCACACCAACCAGAGACAAACTTTTTGGTCTGCTCAGCAGTGAGATTTTCTATTGTGAATTTACTTTAGACTTTTGCCTCAGTCTCTGTGAGACTGGCTAGTGGAAGCCAACTGCCCCGAACTTGGTTAGCTTCTATCCTACTAACAGAATCAGTTTTCTAGACCTGCAGTGTTAAAGCCCCAGTGTGCAAATTTATGATGATGTCACCAGCCTACTGACCTGGGCAGTAGGCTGATGGCCTGGGCAGCCAGCCATCTTTCCTTGGTAACATCTTCATCTCCTCTGTCAAAATAGAACAGTTGTCTGTATCGGTTGAACTCATTTCAAGTTACCAGTATAGGTGCAATCTTTTCTTCCAAAGATAGAAGAACATCATGAAAATAGGCCCCTGATATATTTGTCAAGACTTACTCAGTTGCAAGCGAAATAAACTCCAACTCAAATTAGTTTAGATACACAAACCAAAAAGAAATTTATTTCCTCTCATGAATGGGATGTTCCAAGAGAAGGCTTCAGATTCAGGCATAGCTGGATCCAGGAGCACTATGCTATAACCAGAAATTTGTTCCTTTCTATTCATCTCCCAGTTCTGTCTTCTTCTTGTTGACTTTTGGTGTCTGGTAAGCTTTCTTCTCTGGATGGAAGATACAGCCATTAGAAGTTCAAGACTTACTTACCCTTATATCTAGCAATCACAGCAACAAGAACAACAAAAAAGTTGTCTCTTTGCTATTTGTCCTAGCAAAAACTCCTGGGAAAGTTCCGTTGGGTCTAAGGTTTTAGATCCATTTTCAATTAGTCACTGTTGCCAAAAGTTTTGTGTTAAATTGTCTGTGTGACCATTTTTTTTCAAATGTACCAGTATGAACAATATGAAATATGTGTATAAATCAAGTCTGATCTCTACCCTGAGAGTAGTTAGCATTTAAAATCCTCTTATCAGAATCAACACTCCAGGAGAGACTAACTAGCGTAGGAGTACTCTAATCACAAATCAGTACCTTCCCAAGTTCCCAGCAGGAAAAAGCTCACTCAAATTAGGATAAATCAGAGAGGGTTTAATAAACCTATGATTTATGAAGGTCTGGAAAGGATGTAGTATAGTGTTGAGGAGCTAGTCACAACAGGGCTATTCCATCCCTGAACACAAAGGGATGCAAGAATCAGTTATAAGAACCTAGAAGGAGAAGGTCATATAGACTGCTGCATATAGACCTTCGAGATGGGTTACAGCCAGCTTGGAGCAGCCCTGCAAGGATGAATTGGGGAAATAAATATCCTAACCTCATCCTCCTCCCTCTTCCCAGTCACCTGCTGGGCTGGCTCATCATTAGTCAAAACCAACTGGAAGCCAGAGGGAAAGGAAGCCCATTGATCAAGTCCATACAGGTCAGTTTCCCAGGCCAGAAAGCAGGGACAGAAAGCACAGAGAGAGCAATCTGGACAGGTAAACAGAATCTTTAGCACAAGGTGAGGTGATAGAGCACTTAGCATATATTATCAAAACCTACACATAAAATATTTCCTAATTAACATAAAGAAGGTTGGAAAAATGATATAGGTAAGACAAATAATGTTCCAATTAGTAAATGGCTAGGAAGACTGTAGAAGCCCCACCACCCTTGCCTGAGAATCTGGAAAGACCAGCATTCTAATGTCACAGGTAGCATTGGAAGGGTGAAACTCCATACCCCGCATTGCTCCATTTCAAGGAGAACTCTGTCTCCAGGCACACTTACAGGGCTGACCTGTCCTTGTTGGCATATTGAGGCATCCACAAAAGACTGTCATGCTAGGTGCTATTTTAAGTGTCCCTGTCAGAACAGAACTTCCCCGAACTACACAACAGACTAAATAGCGTGTTTGGAGCTGCTTGCTAATATATACTTGCAGTTTTTGTAAGGTTTAGTCTAAGACTTGCTTTCACTGTAGGGTACTATCTGGGAGCTGGGTTATAAGGGAGAAGATACAGGACTTCCACAAACAGCTAGCCACCAGGGACTCCCAACATTTTCCAAGGGACCCCAACATTTGCTGAATGGCCAGCTTGGACCACATGCCCAGCCCTGTGGCAAGGGGGAAGTATCATCTCAACCCAATCCATCCAGAATGGATTTTCCATAAGCAAAAACAAACTGCTACAAGAAGAAAGTTGGGGGAGGAAAGGACAGAATATTGGTAGATAATAACTTCACCTACCCTGGTTTATTACAGTTTCCATTTGTGGATTTATCACTCATGATTTCAGCTATTCCTGAATCACCCTGAATATCCATGAAATTCATAATTTATACTTTCACTAAGGGACAAAATTGCCTCGCCCGTGCTACAAGTCAGAGAGCAGTGGAAGGGTATTCAGCTAGTGAGTAAGCCTGGCTGGCCACCTGTCAACCACATCTCCAAGTGGCTCTGTTCTTCTCTCCCGCATCTGCACAAGAAGCTTTAATAAGAGAGAAACTTTGTGCTTAGTCAAGGCTTCCCTCAGGTGATGGCAACTGTGGATATTGGTGCTGAAGTGAAGAAGTGATGAGATCTTTCATAAACAGATTACAAACACCCTGTGTTCAAAAATCATCTCAAGTCTGAAAGAGCTACTCAAATATTGTCTTACCTGACTGCATGTTATGAGCTTAAATGCCATAATGTATTCAAGAGGAGCCTAGGGCACACACCTTAGGAATGACATAGGTTAAACTGTATTTTAAAAATCTGTATAACATTCATGATCCCTGTTGCAGTTACCTATTCTTATATAACAAACTACCCCAAGCTTAGTGTCTGAAAGCAACAAATATTTTCATGGCTCACAATTCTGCAATCCAAGCTGGGCTCCTCTAGGCAATTCTCCTGCTGGTCTTCCCAGCCATCACTCATGTATCTGCATTCAGCTGGCAGGTTGGTTAAGGACTGGGCTCAGCTAGGACACTACGATGCTTGGATCTCCCTGTCTCTCCCTCCACATAGCCTCTGCACATGCTCTCTCCATTTCAGATAGCCAGATTCTTATATAATGGCTCAGAACTTCCAAGAGCACAAATGCAGGAACTACCAGGTCTTCCTATGGCAGAGGCACTGGACACACTCCATTAATTAAAGTGATTCGCAAAGCCAGCCCAGCTAAGGGCAGGAATATGGGAAGACATGGGGGCTATGGTTGTAATGGACAACCATGGCTCCCCTATACTATAGTCCTAGGTACTTTTTAGTACTTTTGTACTTTAGTACTTTTGCTTAAAAAAAAATCCAGATACATCCTCACTTTGTAGATTATGAAGCTGAGGCTTATAGAGATTAAGAAGCTATTCCAAAGTTACCCAGATAGATTTGAATCCAAAGGCCATACTCAATCTACTAACCATAGGGTATCATACTACGTTTGGAATATATAGTTAAGTTACATTCCTGCAAACATATTCATTGGATGGTCCTTGGTAGAGTTGCAAAACAACACATGCTTTCATCTCCCCTTCTCTCCTCTTTAGCCTCTACCCCAATATTATCATCATCTACTCTAGGACTTCCAACAACTCAGATTCCAGAGGTAATTCCCATATGGTTTTCTCCAGGCACAAAATTAATGGCACTCACTACTACACCCACAAGAGCACTCATTTGACAGCTCAGGCTGGGCTCAAACGCATCCATACTTAGGATTACCATGTCCCTGATTCCCCAACCCTCCCTAGCCCAAGGTGAATGCTGTCCATACGTCTCAAAGGTAATACTGTACTGCCATTCCCCATCTTGAGGTACTTGTATCAGCTTTCAGACAAAGCAGTAGAATCAAGGAGTTCTTGAGGCTGTGGATTCTGGGCCACTGAGCTACAGATGATAAGACTAAACAGGTAGTCCCAGAAAGAGAGGGAGGGCATGTCAGGGTGCCGTGAGTAGACGCTTTGGGTTTGTTTTGTTTTGTTTTGTTTTTAACTATTATTAATTGACATCCCCAAAAACTTAATCAGAGACTTAAGGTGCCCACAAATAACTGTTAAAGCATACTGACATAAATATTTGACTTTGAGGGCACCTGGGTGGCTCCATCGTTAAGTGTCTGCCTGTGGCTCAGGTCATTATCCCGGGGTCCTGGGATTGAGACCCATATCGGGCTCCCTACTCCGTGGGAAGCCTGCTTCTCCCTCTCCCACTCCCCCTGCTTGTGTTCCTTCTCTCACTATGTCTCTCTCTGTTAAGTAGATAAATAAAATCTTTTAAAAAATATTTGACAGATTTTCAGAGCAGTCTGTTGCCAAACAAGTGCACTGAAGGTTCAATTTTATTTTGCGTTTTCCCCACACTGGGCCCCAAGATGGTTTGGGGAGAGACTGAACAAAGAAGGAGCAGGAGAAGCGAGGGCCTACTTGCGCCACTCTTGGGCCCACTGTTCCTTGCATTTCAGGTTCTCCTTTCTCTTAGGAATCTGACCCACACCCCAGGGGTACACCCTCCTCACCACACCATCACACTCACTGGATTGATGCTACAAGTCAGGCTGACAGCTGATACAAGGACCCCGAGGTGGAGAGTGGCATCATAGGACCCTCTACCTTGGGGCCCAGAGGGTTGATGAATGAACGACAGTAGAACCCTACGTGTTAATACATTTCAGCCCAGCCTCAGCTTTAAGTGGGTGCCATTTTCTCTGTGTGTATGAGACAATTTAAAGATGAGAGCAAACTGTCAGCCTTAATTCTCCAAGATCTATAATCTGCATCAGAGCAAGAAGAGAAAAGCACAAAAATTAATTCAACTCTGTAAATATAATACTAATTATATCCTTTAAGTGATCTATTTACCATTTAGGCTATATCACTACTCAGCACACTAGCAATTATGTGCATATCATTAAAATGTGTCCTGTTGATATGGTTTCAAGTTATATTTGATTATGACACTAATCCATGAGACTCACTGTAAGCAATATATGAAAATCAGTCTTCACACTTTATAATTATATCATGAATTTTCAGTCTTTGTAATTTGCTGCTCATAAAACACGGTCACAGCTTAAACAATTAAAGAAAATGTTAACTATTACTCATCATATATTGCTTTTTCTCCATTTAATTGTTTGTGAAAATTCTTTGATTTCACATTTAAATAATTCAATGATCCTTGACTGTGGCACCATGAAACGTTTGTTTACTTCTCTCAGACACACTTTTAATATGCAGTGTTTCTCTTCGTTTGTGCTTAGTACATCTAGCGTGTTGTATTTCCTGGGGCCAGAGCCATAAAAGGAAAATGTAGTAGAACATTCTACCTGTAGCTTTCATCTACATGTAATTTTTTAATTTATATGTGCTTTACTGCTGAATGTTGGGGAGACAATATATGGGAACAACTTATCAAAGTGTTGGAATACCTAGTCCATGAAGACAATTTCTTCCCAGTTCTTTGAGGCAAGGGCTATATTTACAGGATGCTAAAGGCCAAAGGATGATAGAATTACTGGGTGAGATCTCCTTGACAAGCAGGCAAGTGTATCCAAATTGGGACGAAGATTACATAGGCAGGTTTACTCTCCCGTTTGTTTCCAGTAAATCACCTACCACAAACTGACCTGAGCAGACTGGTGAGTCACAGACTTTAGGATGTTTTTTGGATGGATAGGAGTAGTCTTCAATAGTTACAAGTAAGTGAGGGCAATAGGTCTCCTTTCCAACAACCTCGCTGTCAGGTAGTATGTTATGATAAAAGCAAATGTCAGATCAAATTCTGACCCTCATACGAACATTCATAGCAAAGAGAGCCCCAGATGGCCGTATAATCTGTCCTGGAAGTTGAATGAAGTCCCAGTTTGGTGACCCTCCAGCTGCTCTTCCTGCCTCTTGCATGAAAGGTTTACATGACACCCACGTGCAGAACTGGAACTATTGAATTTAGTAAAATGTCTAGTCAGATTCAGACAACTAAGTCCCCCCTGAAGTGGCCAGACAAGCGACCAGTCTGTAATCCTAATCCTAGAGTGCCATTCTGAAGGGCTCTGGGCTATTGGCTTCACCAGATTCTTAGACCCCTATCATGCAAGGGGCAGGACTTCCTCAGCAGCATTTCTAACCAATGCACACTGTTTGAATACCGTACATTTCACCATTGAGAAATGATTTCTAACATCCATTAGGCTAATTAACAGATCCTATGATATTGATCTGAGATAGATATTTGCAGGCTTATAGTAGTTGCTTTGGGAATATTGGGGTCTGATGAGAGTCTTTCAAGGGAGAATAATCCCTAGAATGAGTATCCTCAATTAGAAAACTTTGAATGTTAACCACTGCCCTAGGGTATAGATTAAAAGTAATGTGCACAAATATAGATCATACTATCTTTGCTGAAGTATTTTAAAGTAAATTACACTGCAGTGACCATATGCAATGAGATACGATGTTGTTAGGGCAATGACTGTAATAAAAGCTGGATTTCAATATTTTGTTTGTTTTACATGTAAAAGCTTTTGAGAAAATGAATGCCTTTGAGCTAGGCTTAAAACATAATTGCTAGAATTGCCATATGATCCAGCAGTTCTCCTTCAGGGTAGATACTCAAAGGAATTGAAAGAAAGGTCTTAAAGAGATATTTGTTCATAGCGGTATTATTTACAGTGTTAAAACCCAAGTGTCCATAGACAGATGAATGGATTTAAAGATGTGATATATACATATAATGGAATATTATTCAGCCTTAACAAAAGAAGGAAATTCTAATATCTAATATGGTTGAATCTTGAGGACATTATGTTAAGTTTAATAAGTCAGCCACAAAGAGACAAATATTTTATGACTCTACTTATATGAGGTACCTAAAGTAGTCAAAATCATAAAGACAGAAAGTAGAATGGTGGTTGCCCGCAGCTAGGGGATGGGTAAATATGAGGTATTATTGTTTAATAGGTATTGAGTCTTAGTTTTGCAAGATGAAAAGAGTTCTGGAACTGGATGGTGGTGATGATTATACAACAATATGAATGTATTCAAGAGTACACTTTATGGGGCACCTGGGTGGCTCAGTGTGTTAAAGCCTCTGCCTTTGGCTCAGGTCATGATCTCAGGGTCTTGGGATTGAGCCCTGCATCTGGGCTGTCTGCTCAGCGGGGAACCTGCTTCCTCCTCTCTCTCTCTGCCTGCCTCTCTGCCTACTTGTGATCTCTGTGTCGAATAAAGAAATTTTTAAAATCTTTAAAAAAAAAAGAGTACACTTTATCGTAAGTTCTATCTCATGTGTATTTTATCACAGTAAAATACTGAAAAAGAGTCACATTTGCTGCAATTTTACTGTTTGAAATTCATCATGATACCAATATTTTCTGAGTTTCTGTCACTCTATCATTACCTGAAGCCTCAGGAAGAATCCACTGGTAAGAATAAGGTGAGTTCAGGGGACCGCAAGCAGCCCACCCAACTGGAAATGAGGACTTGAGTGGCATGGGATGAGACAAGAGACCAGAGAGTACCAGGTCCAGTGCAAAGGAACAGCAAAGAGGCCTGGGCAAGGGAACCTCCAAGGGAGTAAAAATTAAGGTGGTATTCATTGTCAAGTGCCAACTGTGCATTTGCCTGATCATTGAGAAGAAGTGTCTCCTTAAATTTTGCTCCCAAGGTATCTTGCTTGCCTCCCCCTACTTCCAGCCCCACACAAGGGGCCTTGTTTTCAAAGTGGGGAGCTTAGATTGCATCCTAATGGCTATGGGGAAGCTTCCAAGGAACCTATTCCAGTTTTTCTGAAAGACAATCCTTACCATTGTGTAGAGAACTGGTTGGAAGGAAGGAAGACTGGAGTCAGGGAGAGGAATCCAGACAAAAGATGGTGAGGGATTTATCTAAGGCAGTGAGTGGTCTCAGGGCTGGAGAACAGAGGATGCTGGGATGGAGTGGAGTGTTTAGAAGGTCCAGGAGACAAGTGAGGTTGAAAGAGTCTGAAGAGAAGTTGAGTCTGAGGCAGAAGGAGCTTCTATAGCCCATTGAATAAAACCCAGAGTGGGGGTGGGAATTACATTTCCATCCTTAAAACATTAGTATTTCTGCTATGATTTCTTAGAAAACTCCTGCTGGAAGCTATTGCTGGAAATAAAACATCTGGAGCAGACACTACTAGTTGCCTACCCTAAATTCCTTCCGCTAACGACTGGTTTATATAAAAAGGGCACAAGCCTCCTTACCTCCTGTCGTCCAACCTCCACCTCAGAATGGCCAGTCCACAGTTGTTTCAGTGATGGCTTTAGGCTACAGCTGGAGAGACTCAGCAAATCCTTGCTCTTCAGCAGAAACAGGAAGACAGGAAGAGAGGGGAGTACTCCAGAAACTTCCATGGAGAAGTATGTAAAAAGTCTTGCCAGAACAATGCAGCTGGGCAACATCTTGCCTTTCTTTTTCCTTTGAAACTCTGTTCAGAGTGGGTGGGTGCATGCAGACAGACACACACACACACACACACACACACACACAAACACATACACATACACACAAATCACAAACATAAATACAACAAAAATGCACACACACACACTAAATGGAATTTGCCAGTTTTGCTAACCAGGGTTAGCTTTGCAATCAGCTCTAAACTCCAGCAGGACAAGCTTCTTTTGTGCCATATTGGGGGAACTCAGGCATCTGAACCAATTGGCCAAAATACTACTCAGTTGGCAAACAACTTTGTGTTGCCAAACCAAGAGTGAGGTTTGAGAATGGGCTGCAACCCCCAGGAGTGAGGTTCAAGAGAGGGAAATTTTGGAGTTTCTTCAAGAGGGAAAATGCAACAGCTTCTCTTACTGTTCAGCTGTAAATATTTCTTGAGACCCTTCTTTGTTCATAGTTCTGTGTTCGGTGCTAGAAGAGGAATGCTGTGAAGTATAGAAACCCAGTCCTCACTTTCTGTGAGAGAAAAAGCTCTTCTCTCCTTTCCTGCTTGGCCCTTAAATAGAAAGTTCTCCTAACACTTCTATGTCCTTACAGATGTGGTGGACGGAAGCTTTCACCCTTTGCTCCTCTCTTCGTGAGACACAAAAATAGACAAAAATCTGACATACATTAATCTTGCATCACGTGGTATAAATGTCACTGGCACAAATGGTCCCTCCTCTTGCATTTGACTTTCTGGAGACATCCTGCCTGTGGGAGGAATCCCTAGGGCTTACTGTCTACTCCCCATTATAAGTGCACCATGGTGGGGCTTCCTCGCCCTGCAGGAGAGACTTGCAGCTGTCCACTTGCTCTCCCTTTGCTTAGGCAACTCAAAGGTAGAAACAGTAGGAGAGAAGAGTGAGCTGGGCCTTGGTTCTAACGGGAGGCCCTCTTTCTTGCTTTCTGTTATTGCTGTGTGAAGAACAGGGCCATGACTAAGCCAATAATTCAGGAAGGATGAGGAACCTGGGGAGCAGACCTGACCCCTGCCTATAGTTAGAGCTGTCCATCTGAGCCCAGCCAAAATCAGCAAAGCCATGCCAGCCAACCTGCAGACATGTGGAAACGAAATGCTTATTGTTATTTGCCGCGGAGATTTTGTGGTTGTTTGTAGCAATTGCTAATTGGTACAGAAACTGGTGATTCCAAGTAATTAAACAGCCAGACTCTGGATTCCAGTCGCCTGGATTCAATGGCAAACTCTCCAACCCAAAAGCTGATAAAGCCAGACAAGTTATTTGCCTGCTGTGTCTGTGTATGCATAAAATGAGGATAATGCTCTTCTACCTCCCTTAGAGAGTTTTGGTGACAATTTGATTTCTTAATACACTCAAAGTATGTGATACCTGGAATATTGTAAACATTCGATCTATCAATGTTTTCCAGCATTTTATCTAGCAATAAAAAGCTGCTATAGTCTTTTGCACATAAATACGTGTGTTGGAATCAACTTGCAAACTTATATCAGAAATCCTTCGGGGCAGTGTTGGGGGGCGCCCGGGTGGCTCACTCATTAGGCGTCTGCCTTCAGTTCAGGTCATGATCCCAGGGTCCTGGGATCGAGCCCCCCATCCAGCTCCCTGCTCAGTGGGAAGTCTGCTTCTCCCTCTCCCACTCCCCCTGCTTATGTTCCCTCTCTTGCTGTGTCTGTCAAATAAATAAGTAAAAGCTTTAAAAAAAAAATCCTTCAGGGATTTTGGTTGGGATTGCATTGAATCTATAGATCAAGTCAGAGAGAATTGGCATTTTAATATTGAGTTCCAATCCACAAATATGATACATCTCTCCATTTAGTAGGTCTTATTTAATTTTTCCTAGCAATGTTTTATGATTTTCAGTGTTAAAATTTTGCACATATTTTGTTAAATTTATGCCTAAGTATTTCATGTTTTGTGATAGTGTAAATAATATCATTTACTTCAGTTTCCAGGTCTGCATTGCTAGTGTATTGCATTTTTCAAGCATGCAACCTTGCTAAACTCAGTTTTAGTAGCTTTTTGGTAGATTCTTTGGATTTTCTACGTAGAGGAACATTCCAGCTCCTCATAAAGACAGTTTTGTTTCTTCCTATCCAATCAATATGCCTTTTTTAAATTTTTTTTTTTTTGGCCTTCCTGCTATAAGCTGGGACCTCCAGTACAATGTTGAATAGAAATAATCAGAGAAAGTATACTTGTGTTGTTCTTGGTGTGAGGGAGAAAGCACTCAGTCTTTCATCATTAAGTTTAGCTGTAAAGGTATTCCCTTCTATTCCTAGTTTTCTGATAGATTTTATTAAAAATTGGTGTTGAATTTTGTCAAAAATTGTTTGTAACTATTGAAATGATCATTTTTTTCCTTTTTAAATTGGTTAATAAGGTAAATTACATTGATTGATTGCTAAATATTAAAACAGCATTACATTCCTGGGATAAACCCCACTTCTTCTTTATGTAATATTGTTTTCATGTTACTGGATTTGATGTGCTACTTTTTGTTGAAGATTTTTGCATCTATGGGGCGCCTGGGTGGCTCAGTGGGTTAAAGCCTCTGCCTTCGGCTCAGGTCATGATCCCAGGGTCCTGGGATGGAGCCCCACATCGGGCTCCCTGCTCAGCGGGGAGCCTGCTTCTTCCTCTCTCTCTCTGCCTGCCTCTCTGCCTACTTGTGATCTCTGCCTGTCAAATAAAGAAATAAAATCTTTTAAAAAAAGATTTTTGCATCTAGGTTTTTGAGAAATATGAGTCTATAGTTTTCTTGTTATATCTTTGTGTGGTTTTAGTGTCAGGATAATGTTGGCTTCATCAAATGTGCTGAGAAAATTTTGCTCCTCTTTTATTTGAGGAGTCTGTATAGTATTGGTATTATTGCTTCCTTGAATGCTTAGTAGAATTCATCTGTAGTTTTTTGGGAGAAAGAGTGTGCACTATAAAAGCAGTGTACTTCATAGCTATAAAGTTATCTTGATTATCTGTACCTTCTTCAGTGAACTCTTGGTAATTTGTGTCTTCCAAAATTTTCCCTCTAATTTATCAAACTTATTGGCATAAAACTATCCACAATATTCCCCTTCTCTTCTTCATGTCTGTGTGATCTTTAGTGATGTCTCCTCTTGCATTCCTGGTAGTGATAACTTGCCTTTTATCTCTCTTTCCTGATCAGTCTGACTGAAGGTTTATGAATTTTATTGATGGTTTCAAAAAACCAACTTCTAGCTGACTTTCTTTATTTTTTCCATTTTCTATTTCATTGATTTCAACTCTGTTATTAGGTCCTCCTTTCCCCTTGCTGTGGGTTTCATTTACTCTTCTTTTACTAGTTTCATAAGGTAGAAACATGGCCCATTGATTTGTGAATCTATTTCAAATATAAGTGTTTAATGCCATACATTTTCGTCTAGGCACTATGTTATAAGCATCCTACAGTTTTTGATACAGTCAACACTAAGTTGCGTCTGATTTGCTTTGTGGTTTCTTCTTTGACCAGTGATGCTATTCTTTAATGGGCACATGGATCCTGCCTCTATTTCTCAGTTGATTCAGAATGGGTATGACAAAGACGCGTGTTTAATTAAGATCCTCCACCCAGTTACCTACCAGGATCAAACTGTGAGGTCAGGCGTAAAGAAAAGCATCTAAGCGCTTATGGCCAGTGGATCCTATAGACCTTGTGCATCCGACTCACCTAACTACTTTTTAAAAATACAGGTCCCTGAAAAAAAATAAAGTATAGGTCCCTGAATTCTATCCTCAGAGATTCTAATTCAGTATATTTGAAGTGGCAGTAAAGGAGTCTGCATTTTATAATCTACATTTAAAAATTACTCAAGAATAACTCCCTAGGGGGACACCTGGGTGACACAACAAGCTAAGCATGGGACTTTTGGTTTTGGCTCAGGGGGTACCTCAGGGTGGTAAGACTGAGCTCTGCGTCCGGCTCCAGGCTCAGTGCATGCCTGCTTAAGATTCTCTCTCCCTGCCCCTCCTATGCCACCATGCCCTTTCTCTATCAAATAAATACCTAAATCTTTTTCAAAAAAGAAGAAGAAGAGGAAGAAGAAGAAGAATTTCCTAGGGCACTATGATATTGAGTTAGATTTCAAAGCCCATGTTAGGGTGTAGAGAGAAAGTATTTTCTGCAGGGCCTGGACTAGAGTGAGGAGAAAAAGCACCTAAAGTGTAACATTTACGGAGACTCTCACTCCTGGGGTCTCGGGTAGACTTGCACACAGCTGAGAGTGAATGTGGCCTGAAATTTTGTTTCCTTCACAGCCCTCTTGCCTGACCACAGCCCAGGTTTTCAGCATTCAGAAGAAGTGCAGGTGTAGACAGGAGCATCTGTTCTGCCTGATGCCCCCTATCCCACCTCACTCCCAGGGTGGCCCTCCAAACCATCTTAATAGAACACTAGGTCACTTGCAGGCTGACCTTGAATGAACTTTTGCTGCCGGCCCTACATTCCTAGCCAATCCCAGCACCCACATCCCTAGCTTATGCCTCCTTGGTGACCACATCTCAGCCTTACATCAACATCTCCTAAAAAGTAAATACCCAACTCTTTGCCCTAACTTGAGAATGGGTTTCTTCCAACTCTGTTTGTAAGTCACTTATTTGGGATTTGAAGGATTTCAATCTTAATTCGAAGGATAACGGTAAGCCTATTGGGAAATCATGAAAAGAGTTGTAAGCAGGCATCTTAAATTCCACACGTTTGTTTAGTTCCTCTTTTGTTTTGAATAGCTTAATCTCACTGTTTTTCTCTTTGCAAGCTTTGTTTGCATTGACTTTATTTTTCTAAAATCTTCAAATGTGAACATTCTTTGAATGCTTTGATTAAAGATTTCCAAGTGATCTTGAGAAAACAATGAAATAAAATTTAGAGGACTCACTCACAAAAGTGTACAATGACAATGTAGGACATTTAGGCTGATTTACAAAGTAGTTCTTTTGACAACTGCATCTTCTATTTTCATTGGTAAAATATTGCAGTTTGTTTATACACGATTATAACTTATGCACGAGCCCTGCTAGTGCCAAGTATATTTCAGTTCCATGAATTTCTTAATTTTAGCAAGAACATTGTTTTCACCGTGATGTCATGCTGGCCCCAAATTTGTATTTTATCCATCACCCTGAAAACAAGTAATTTTATCTGCAAATGCTGAACTTTTAAAATTAATTTACTATGACTTTACTAATAATAATGGCAGACCTTCAAAAGCTTTATTTGATTCCAGGGATTGAACGCAAATATCAAACTATAATTGGAACGAACTCGGTTTTTTACTTGAGGCAGCTGATGACACCAATATAAAATGTATTCTTTAACTCTCTGTGAACTTCTGTGTCTGCTGGAGCAACACATTGACAGGAACGGCTTCACTTTTTGTATGTGTACAAGAAAACTTGGAACTGAGTTCAGCCAAATTAAGATCAGCACAAAGTGAGATAGAAATGTATCTTAGATGTGGACAGGGAGGATCCCTGCCCTGGGCCCTGAATTTTAGGAGCCCTGGACATCACAAACACAAAAAAGTAAGTACATTTAAAAGCTCATGGATAGCTCCCTCACTCAAGATCCAAGACCCAGTGCTGGTAGACTGGGGAGCCCAACTCTGCCCATCCACAGAAGACTAACACCTTTCACAGCTCAGGAATCTCTTCTCCACAACTCTTTCCCAGTCTTCCGGGAACAGAAAGCAACTAATGCTGTTGCTGAAATGCTGTTGCTGAAATCAGAGACAGAAGCAGTTATAAAAAGCAAAGAATGGAATGGTAGAGAGACTTACATAAGAGAAAAGGCAAATCAATTGACTTGTCAACTATTTCCCTGCAGATAACAAGAATACAATAGACTGATCATAACCAAGTATTATTTCCAATTAGTGTTGAGTATCCATTGCCTTGCTTTTCTCCTTGTTTCACTTCTTGGTTTCAAAAGTACTAGTGATTTAGTATATATCTGTAATGTTTTCTAATATTAAACAATTCATACTATTCTTAAATTGATGCGTGTGTGTACATATATCCATACATATACATATATCTATTTCAGTGTTCTCTATGTGTAAGTAAATATAAGTCTAGCTATAACATGAGTGAAGCGTGCTGCAGAGTCTTTAAATTACAGCTAGATGGACAATGAACCCTAGAATTGTGAACAGTTCTGTTTTTATAAAATTCTTTAATACGCTTGGATTTCACTTTCCATTTCAGACTTAAATTGAAATGTTCACCGTCATTTAATTTTCATGGTAAAAATTGATGATATTCGTTAATTATAACGTATATTTCCTTTAATTGATAATTTTGAATATTTCAGGAGATACCATTTTTGAAAACATGAAAAGTAACTTGATTTTTCTTTTTTTTCTTTACTTCTAAATTATGTATTTTTTTACAGAGAGCGCATTCATGTGCATGCGTAGGGGGAGGGGGAGGGGCAAAGGACAGATAGAGAGAGACAATCTTAAGCAGGCTCCACAGAGCCTGCCGCAAATCCTGGCACAGGACGTGATCACACGACCCATTTTTTTTTAATTTTTTTTAAATTTATTTGACAGACAGAGATCACAAGTAGGCAGAGAGGCAGGCAGAGAGAGAGGAGGAAGCAGGCGCCCTGCTGAGCAGAGAGCCCGATGTGGGGCTCGATCCCAGGACCCTGGGATCATGACCTGAGCCAAAAGCAGAGGCTTTAACCCACTGAGCCACCCAGGCACCCCTCACACGACCCATTTTGAGTTTATCTTTGTGTATGGTGTAAGAGAATGGTCAAGTTTCATTCTTCTATATATAGCTGTCCAATTTTCCCAGCACCATTTATTGAAGAGACTCTTCTTTCCACTGGATATTTTTTCCTGCTTTGTCAAAGATTATTTGACCATAGAGCTGAGGGTCCGCTTCTGGGCTCTCTACTCTGTTCCACTGGTCTATGTGTCTGTTTTTGTGCCAGTACCATGCTGTCTTGGTGATCACAGCTTTGTAGTAAAGCTTGAAATCAGGCAACATGATGCCCCCAGTTTTGTTTTTCTTTCTCAACATTTCCTTAGCAATTCAGGGTCTCTTCTGGTTCCACACAAATTTTAGGATTGTTTGTTCCAGCTCTTTGAAAAATACCAGTGGAATTTTGATCGGGATGGCGTTGAAAGTATAGATTGCTCTGGGCAGCATAAACATTTTAACAATGTTTATTCTTCTGATCCATGAGCATGGAATGCTTTTCCATCTTTTTGTGTCTTCTTCAGTTTCTTTCATGAGTGTTCTGTAGTTCCCTGAATACAGATCCTTTACCTGTTTGGTTAGGTTTATTCCCAGATATCTTATGGTTCTTGGTGCTAGAGTAAATGGAATTGATTCCCTAATTTCCCTTTCTGTATTTTTATTGTTAGTGTATAAGAAAACCACTGATTTCTGTACATTGATTTTGTATCCTGCCACATTACTGAATTGCTGAATGAGTTCTAGTAGTTTGGGGGTGGAGTCTTTTGGGTTTTCCATATAAAGTATCATGTCATCTGTGAAGAGAGAAAGTTTGACTTCCTCTTTGCCAATTTGAACACATTTTATTTATTTTTGTTGCCTGATTGCTGTAGCTAGGAGTTCTAGCACTATGTTGAACAGCAGTGGTGAAAGTGCACATCCTTGTTGTGTTCCTGATCTCAAAGGGAAGGCTGTCAGCTTTTCCCTGTTAAGGGTGATATTTGCTGTAGGTTTTTCAAAGATAGATTTTATGAAGTTGAGGAATATTCCCTCTATGCTTATACTTTGAAGCGTTTTAATCAGGAACGGGTGCTGTATCTTGTCAAATACTTTTTCTGCATCAATTGAGAGGACCATGTGGTTCTTCTCTCTTCTCTTATTGATTTGTTCTTTCATGCTGATTTGCAAATGTTGAGCCACCCTTGCATCCCATGCATAAATCCACCTGGTCATGGTGGATAATCTTTTTAATGTATTGTTGGATCCTATTAGCTAGGATCTCATTGAGAATCTTGGCATCCGTATTCATCATCAGGGATATTGATCTGAAATTCTCCTTTTTGGTGGGGTCTTTGCCTCGTTTGGGGATCAGGGTAGTGCTGGCTTCATAAAATGAATCTGGAAGTTTTCCTTCTGTTTTTATTTTTTGGAATATCTTCAGGAGAATAGGTATTATTTCTTCTTTGAATGATTGGTAGAATTCTCCAGGGAATGCATCAGGTCCTGGGCTCTTGTTTTTTGGGAGGTTTTTGATCACTGCTTCAATCTTGTTGCCAGATATCAAGATGCATTTTAACCATCCTTTATTTTGGTAAGATTCTCTGACCTCTTCTGGTCAGGTCACCCTTCCCCTACTCCCCCATAATGCACTTTGTACATGAGATCTGCATCACCATTTGCAGTCTTTCTGTTTATTTGTCCTTTTCACCTCATCTGTGAGCACCCTGAAGAT
Source organism: Mustela erminea (assembly GCF_009829155.1). Taxonomy (NCBI): domain Eukaryota; kingdom Metazoa; phylum Chordata; class Mammalia; order Carnivora; family Mustelidae; genus Mustela; species Mustela erminea. The sequence continues at coordinate 16,043,786 of NC_045635.1, read as the reverse complement.
AGACACCTTATCATCTCTGTATCTCCAGCACTTACACATTGCACTAGTCTAGATCAAGTTGGGCTGGGTTGGACACAATTTGAGAATAAATATTTAGAGCCAAAATATGGAGAAATGTTAATGGCTGGCTGATGAGATTATGTTTTGCTAAAGGGCTGATGCAGATAACTGGGGAGATTTTGAGCTAAAAAAGGCATGTTGACAGTATTATTCTAGGAGAATCAATCTGGAGCCATATAGAGGATGAACTGCATTTCTGCTCATGCTTACATGCTCCCCATCAACAATATGCTCTGTAAACACCCTCACATCCCCTCCCCATCTACTCCATCTGATCCTATCAAAGTAACAAACACATGAGAATATGGAAGGCATTCCTAAGTCAAAATTTTTCATTTTCAACAAATTAATGTTAGTATCCTTACTATATAAACAGGGAATTCTTATAAATAAACATGAGAAATACATCAATTGAAAAAAAGGGAAAAGACGTAAATTAAAAATGTCACAAAACAAGAAACTGGACCAGGCAACCAAAGAGATGGTAAACTAAATTAACAATAGGATGCCAATTTTCCCTATCACATTGTCAAAAATTATAAAACAAGTAATAGGCAGCATTGGCAAGGCTGTAGGAAAATGGCACTCTTATACATCAGGTGTAGGAGTGGAAGTTAGCACAGAATTTCTCAGAAAAAAAATTTGGAGATGAAGTTAAAGATAATATTATGCCAGACATTGAGAACATTTTTAATCACTCATTAATTTGGAAAAACTGAATGGCCAACAAAAGGGAATAATTAGATTCTGATATTGTCAAATAATGTCATTTTATAGTTATTTTAAGTCATCTTATAAAAGAATATTGAAAATGCAGAGTCTTTCATATTCCTATTATAATGTTTGGTTTAAAAAACAGGATATGGACACATACACATGGAAGGGTCACACAAAATGCATGTTTTGGCTGAATATCAAATGGCCTACTATTAAAACTGATAAATCTCACTATCACAGAATGAACTTCTGAGATACAAGAAATCAAGCCTTTAATGCCAAATTTAATTGTAATTACAATTTTATTATAAAAATTTTAGCAGTCAAAAATTTTAAGTTGTTGTTAGGGCATGGCGTGGTAATTTGGGGTAACCAATAAATGCTATCTTTTGACTGAGGCTGGTGGAAAAGTGAGATATTTTCAGGTAACTCATTTTTTTCTAATGCAATTTCCTCTTCATACTGTTATATTCTTCATTATGTAGGGATTAGGATGATATCTAGTCTAATGATATCTAAGGAATACTGTTGTGTGTGACTTGGGAGTCTCTCCTTATATTATTATTTATTTTTTCATAAACATTTGTTCACTCCCAAAGGATATGATGAAGTTCAGCTAAGACACTCTTCTAATATTCCTATTATCTGTACGTTTATTTCTTTTTTTTTTTAGCTATCCTAGAGTTCTTAAGTATTTACTTAAAACTAACAAATCTTACAGTCTTATAATAAGAAATAGATTTCTAAACATCACTGATGAATAAAATTTCAATACAAAACACACATAAGATGTTGATTTCAGGTTATATCTAGTATGCTTGACCATATTTGAATGAAAATAACCAAATAAATAATCAAATCAAATAAATATAACAGGCCTTCTTCATATTTCTGATATGGTTGGGTCTTGCTTTGTTTTTTATCTAATCTGATCATTTCTGCCTTTCAGTGGGGTATTTAGACTATTTGCATTCAATCTTGTTATTGATACAGTTGTTTTTAAAGCTACCATCTTGCTCTTTGTTTTCTACTTGTCCCATCTGTTCTTTGTTCCTTTCTTACTCTTTTCTCTCTTCTTCTGGGTTGAGTTTTCTTATGACTCCCTTCTATCTCTTTTGCTTGCTCATTAACTAAAACTCTTCACTCTATTATTTCAGTATTTGTTTTAGGGTTTATATACTTACCTTTAACTTAGCACAGTCTGCCTTCAAGTAATATGTCACTTCACATATAGTATAAGAACCTCACAAGAGCATACTTCCCTTTCCCCCCACGTGGCCTCTGGGACTCCGAATCTATAAGACTCTGCGTCTGCTGCCCGTTACTCCCTCCTCCGTTCTTGACTCAGCTTCACACACTCCATTCTTCGCTCAGTAATACACACTTCCTCCTGATATACTCTGACCTTGTGAGACTAAAAAAATCGTCACTGTGGTAGGCTGAATAATGGTCCCCACATATATCTACATCCTAATCCCTGGGACCTATGAATATTATCTTCCATGATGAGGAACTTTGCAGATGTGATTAAATTAAGGATTTGGAGATGAGGAGATTATCCTGGTTTTTCTGAGTGGACCCTAAATATAATTACAGGGTTCCTTATAAGAGGCCAGCAAGACTGTTAAAGGAGATGGAAGTAGATACCATGACAGAGCAAGACATTAGAGCGATGTAAGGAAGGAGTCCACAGCCAAGAGATGCAGGTGACCTCCAGAATGCGAAAAAGGCAAGGACAAAGATTCTCTTCTGAAATCTCCAGAAGGAATGCAACCCTACCAACTTTAGCCCCGTGAAACTGATTACAGATTTCTGACCTCCAGAGTTATAAGAAAATTAATTTATATTGTCAAGACCCAAAACCAGATCTTCACTGCAAAGCAATTGTTCAAACAGACATTGTTTGGTTGTTGGAAACTGGAAGCCACATTCGCAGGATTAAGAGAAGTATCGACTGTTAGGGTACAACAGGCAAGCAGACATTCAAGGAGGAAGTATATACAAGATCATTAATATTGTTTTGAACCCACGCAACTCAACAATTCTGGTTTAGATATAGTACACCAGTGTCCTCAGGAAAATAAATTCAACATTTTACAGATTTTTTTATTTAATATTTCTGTTTTTATGATAAAGGTTCTAGTGGCCTTATTAATTTATCTGCCTTGATTGCCTAAAATAACCAAATTTTTCCCATCTATAGAACTAGGAATAATACCAACATTACTTTTTCATTTTCAATATAGGAAAGAGACAAAGAATGGCAGACGCCTACATAATTGATCAGGTACTACATACTGTAATCCTTGGATTTTCCAAATTTCACTGTGGATTTTAAGCCTATACTGTTATCTGCTTAATTACCATCTCATGATTTTGATAACTTCATTGTTCATTTTCAGCCACCTTCATAAGTGAACTCTAAAGCCCATATTTGGCATTTGTACTTATCAAGTTTTGCCTTTTTGTCAGCTTTCATAAAGTTAGCTCTTACATGAGGTAAAGTGAAATGTTCTAAACATGCAATTATTTGCATATATTATTCCCTTCATCAAACATTTTATCCAAAATTAATATATCCCTAGGCATGAGAAGTGTTTCAAACTAAAAAGTATTCCATATTCAAGAATGTAATTTTGTTTACCATCTTATTTAGTTTTTTTCAGAATATATCACCCATTTGGATAATAAGCATATTTAAATGTCATGTGTTCCTGGACCAATAAATGCCCACACATTTTAATCATGAATATCTCTAAACTGTCATATTCTTCCTCTTTCTTCTTTAAATAAACAATTCTGAAAATCCACATACATTTAGTGTTCATCTATAAACAAAGTATACATTTTTTTCCAATCAGTTGTGAGGCTTTCCTGGAAAAGCATGGAGAAGGCAGTGTTCACTTAGTAAGCATTTTACCTAATGGAGCTTCATGAATATAAATGCTTACTAAATGATTTGCAGCCCTATTGTTTAAATTGATCTCTAAGTTTATATTATTCCATGTTTTATTCAGCCATATGTAAATAGACACACAAAAAAGGATTTTTTTAAAAGGAAGAAAGAAGAAGTATAATTTTTTCAGGCCACGAGGAGGCAACAACTGGCAGGTCAGTGACAGAGACTAATTCTGGGGCCTCTCACGGGCCCCTAAGTTCCCTCAGCATGTCTGCAGTTTCTCTCAGCTACCACGTTTGAGAGCCGGCTCTGCATAACTTTTCAATTCAAGAGGCCACCACAGAGTCTCCCTCTAGATTTTTCTGTTTCAGTTCTCAAGAGAGATGGTCTGATGAAGCCAGCCCTTCTTATGATTCGCTCTCCGGGATCAGTTGTCTGCGCCCAGCCTAGTCAGCTGAGGCCAAAGATTACACAGTACTAACACGGCCGTGTGGGCCCTCCCCTTCCAAAAGGGCGATTTCAAAGAAGGGTGAGTTCAGTTAGCATCCTAAAATGGGCCTGACACATATGCATAAATAAATACAGAATGAAAGGCCAAAACTGTAAGCCCTATTTTCTTTGGATGACTTCTGAACAGGTGACTACATCCCAGAGACTTGGAAAAAAGACTAATTTGTACAGCCCCTCTTCGGAGTCAAGGAAATTGGGGCAATAAGGAGCAACTCCTAATATAATTACTCACCTTGGTTGACGTGTAAAGCAGCTTGATGCGCGAGTATTGATGGGTGTGGAGGGGAAAAAGAGAAAGTGGGATACAAACAGAGAATAGAAATGGCGAGGGGAAGGAGATGACTAATTGTTGAATAGCTGTTCTGTGCCAGGCGATATGCCGGGCGCTCACCACAGGTTTTCTGGGGTGTGGGTTTGACAAGAAGAAGAGAGAAGGAAACACTTAAGAAAGAATAAGAAAGTTTGTATGGAATTACTCTCCCCACCAACAGTGAATGCGGCTGCTTGTTTTCCCACAGCTTGGATTTTCTTTGAGAACCCCTACTTTTATATTATCTGCAGAGCAAATCTCAGTTACCAGAAAACCTTAGGTGATGAGCAAGTTTTTCCAGTTTTAAGCACAAAGCATTTTTAAAATTTTAATCAGTTCACACAGATGCATCTCAAGCATTCTGACAAGCAGAAGGAGCCAAACTCGAAGGGCTACGTACTGCAGTGACACAGCTGTGTACGCTCTTCCAAAGTCACAGAACTGCGCTCCTAAAAAAGATAAGTTTCACCGTATGGAAATTATGCCTACACTTTTTTCATCAATTCAGGTTAAAATGCTTTGAAATCGTACTATCTACTGTCTTACATTTTCTACCTCTAAATGTAATAAGCTGACCTTTCTTTATTGATTTGGGATTTGAAAAGAACTTACAATTGTTCTCTTTTTTTTTTTTTTTTTAGATTTTATTTATTTATTTATTTATTTGTCAGAGAGAGAGAGAAGGAGAGAGAGAACACACAAGTAGGCAGAAGCAGAGAGAGAAGCAGGTTTCCTGCTGAGCAAGGACCCCCCCGCAAAGTGCCAGGACCCTGGGATCATGACCTGAGCCAAAGGCAGGGGCTTAACCACTGAGCCACTCAGGTGTCCCAACCGTTCTCTTTTGTATAAAATTGATGCCTTTGGAGTCTATTAGCCTGACACTAAACAGTCCCAGATTGCTGGCTCTTTTTAATCCTGTGGCTGCTTCATAGTTTTTTTTTGTCCTCCCCTTCCTCTGAGTTCTCAGCAGTGACACACCTTGTTCCCCCACTCCTGTCCTATCCCCCTGCCCCGTGAATGTGCTCCCCCAAAACAACACTTCTTATTCGCTGCCTCTCATCTGTCATAAACTATGGGGAGTAGGAGTAAGGGCAGATAGCCATGTGGATAAGAATTGTGTGTTAGGTACAAATTAAAAAGCGCTGAATAGGGGTGCTTGGGTGGCTCAGTGGGTTAAGCCACTGCCTTTGGCTCCGGTCATGATCTCAGGGTCCTGGGATCGAGTCCCGCATCGGGCTCTCTGCTCAGCAGGGAAGCCTGCTTCCCTCTCGCTCTCTCTGCCTGCCTCTCCGTCTACTTGTGATTTCTGTCCAATAAATAAATAAAATCTTTTAAAAAATAATAATAAAAAAAATAAAAAATAAAAAATAAAAAAGCGCTGAATAAAGAACTGGGAAGGTTCCTATACTAAAATGCATGAGCTTTTGTGCACGGACTGAGTGATACACCGAGTTGAGCCACTCAGACTCCTGTTTTACTTATTTATTCATTCTCGACCAAGTTCCTGAAAGGTTGGGTTGCTACAGTACTGCATTCATTTGAGGTGAAGTGTTATCATAGTATTTTGTTCATACACATACTCATACATACATATTTATACACAACAAACTACTTAAGCAACAAGGAGAAAAGAAGGAGCCAAAAGAAACATTCCATTCTGGATAATTCAGAACAGGTACAACATAGACTACTACAAAGTTAACTAGCCAAAATGTCCCTAGGGGGAAAATTATGTATATTATATATATATATATGCATATGCATTTTTAATATGTGTAATTTATATATATCTACACATATAGCTAGCTCTCAAGTTAGCTAGAAAGGAATTGGTTCATTGCCCACAGCATAAGGTCACATTTTGAGGCAACCAACCGATAATGCCAGGAAAGCATGTTGAAGAAGCACAAGCCGGCTGTTTTCTATCTCTTTCTCAAACAGAGCATTGGATTAACCTTTTTTCTAAGAGAGGAGAATCAATTACACGAATTTCCTGCTGCATGTGTACCTACTCACAATGCAACCATTTAAAATCTTTATAAAAAATAAGATGATTTCTACACTCATGAGTCTAGACGTAATTTTGTTAATTCATTCTCAGAGGACATAGTAATTAGTGCAATATTTAAAGCGACAGGAAATAGTAATGAAGCCTTGGAGTTCTGGCATAAAAACAGCAGAATGACTAGAATATAAAATTTCAAGTCTTGGCTTCCCTTCCCTGTGCTAAAATCTCCACGATTGCGTTTATAGATGACTTTAGTTACATTAGGCAGACGTCCTCAGTTTACATCTCTATCCGTTCGTAATTGGTGTTATTTTCAGAAGAGCCTTTGTAAAAATGAAGACGTTCATTTCAGATTTATACTCCTCTAATATTTTTGAGCTTCGATTTTGTGTCATGTACTGTACAGGTACTTTAGTCCGCAGCGACTATAGGCACGAATACCATCTCCATTTTACAGCTGAACAGACTAAGGCTCAAAGATGTTTCAGTTGTTTTCCCAAAGACACGAAGCCAATAAATTGGGAACTGGAACCTGAAGCAAGGGTGTCCTTGAGCTCCGTGACATTCCTCTTACTAAAGAAAAACTAGAAAGAAGCCTGTATTTCCTTTATGTTGTTATGGCAGGGTCTCTACTAAGGCTTTATCTCTATATACTTTTAAAATCAGTGCCACCTCTTGTGCATTTGTGCATCTGAATTATTTTTCTCTCATCATTTTTATTTGGGCCAACAAAGTATTTTTAGTAAACATGAGCCACGATCCGCTAGATCCAAGAATTTATACTTTTCTCTGCGATGTGCCAAGTTCTTCAGAATCTTCCTCTCATTGTAAAAGCGTCGGTTTTACCCTTTCCAAGTCTAAGGATGGTCATCCCAAGACTGAACTTTGTAACTCACAAAAAGAAAATTGACTGAGTCTTCATTTTTTGAAGTACTGAGAAACCCTGCCTCCCCTCATCAGTTCACGTGATCTTCAAATCTTACTGTGAAAGAAGTTGACTGTTATAACAATTTCATCTGATTAAAACAATCAGATGATAGGAACATCTAATACAATCCCTGCGCTTCATCTCTTCTGCTTTTATACAATTTTAAATTTTTTAAGAAAATTTCTTTGAGTATGGTGATACACAATGGGACGTTAGTTTCAGGCATATGACAGTGTTGTGACAAGTTTTTATGTTCTGTTGTGCTCACCTCCAAGGTAGCTACCACCTATCACCACACTGTGCTGTTGTCACTGACTGTATTCCTGATGCCGGTCCCTTTATTCCCAGGACAGTGTTTAAAATTTCATGTCTTGATCATTACCATGCCTCCCTTTCCAAGTGACACTCTCTAGAAACAAAGAGCTTTGAGGAACCTTGACAGAAAAAGCAGCCAAAGCCCTAACAGCTGTCTTTGGTCTCACAAGTCAAATGTGAAAGCCAGTCCTGAAGTCCACACCAGTCCTCTCCCCTGCTCCGTCCCCACTGGTTTTCTCCTGGTATCTGGCTTTCTTCCCTCTCCCTGTCAACATGCTCACACAGAAAGTTGTGTTCACAATTTTCCATGCAGAAATGCTTTCCAGAGTTCTCCTAGGTACGATTTGCTTCTCTTAATGATACTGAAGCACCGCCCTGCTGGTGTTAACTTTCCAGATCATCAGATAACAAATTGAGTCACCTCTGTGTTCCATGTGGCTGGGACAGCCAGTTGCTGACTAATGAGAAATTCAATGAAGGGCAGGGAAGCAATTCGGGGCAACAAGTCAGAGGAGCAGACGTCGAGCCCTTGGTACAATCATGCTTGTACCAAATAGTCAGGTCAACGCAACGTACCCAGCTGCAAACATCTTAACAGGAAGAGAAATGAGAATTGCTTCTAGCTCCCACCAGTCTTGTTTCAACTTACACATCTTTACAAAATTATAAACGAGAATGAAAGAGGGAATGAGAGCAAGGAGAGAAGAGTGATTACCTGAGAGTATAAAAGGAAGTTAAGACCAGAATGTCAAGCCCAAACTTTGGACACTCCCTGGTAAAGAGTTGGCTTACTTTCTCTCCCTAAGCAGGCAGGCTGCTCTCCGAGTGGTTGGCCACCTGTAAAATGTTGCCCCATGCTGGGTTTTCATCAGGAAAAACAAACACAGGCCGAGTTTCCTCATGTGTAAAATGTAAAACACAACCTGTACTTCAGAGTGCTGTAAGAATTGTGTGATACAACAAACGCCAACACGCCCTAGCCCAGGCCTGACGCCTTGAAGGTGCTTCTCGAATGTCAGCCCTGTGGTGGACACGGAGCCGCACTACCCAGAGCTGCCTTCAGTGAGGGGCTGTTTGCCCCCACTTCAGGGAGTGCTGTTGCCCCCCCCAGGGACCACCTCAGCTACAGAGGCCCACACCTTGGAAAGCCTTTGAGCCTAACACAGGACAATTTGATGGGCCATTTTAGTCACACAGCAATCTGAGGGGTTGCCCTAAGCCGTCACTGGGCCTGCTTCACAGGTCAGCTTCTCCCTCTGCCCACTCCTGCTTCCTCCCCTTTCCTTCCACAGGTGTTCACTCCAAGGACACATTTAATAAACATCCTGCCCACTAACCTCTGTCTCAGAGCCTACTTCCCGGACGACCCAAGCTACAAAGGAAAGTTTGGGGGGAAAAATGAACAGTTGGAATTCAGAGTTTAAAAAGGTGATTAGCTCTGGCTGGTACTAATACAGCTTGTCCAAATTTATTACTAAAAGATTTCTGGAACACCAGAAAAATACCCCTAAAAAGTATTCACATTTTAAAAAACTAACTCAAGTTAGTATTACTTGGCAAATGGGCCTAGGAAAGTAGGAACTAGGAAAATTGACAATTTGGAAAAATCAATTTCCTGATATAAGCTTCACTTCCTGTATCTACCAGTTAATTTTCAGATATATTTGAGAGTTAAATGCATCTTTTTAAAATATAGGAAAGTATATCTGTGACTAGCCAGTTTCTGCCTTTTATGAATTTTCAATTTTCACATGATTTTTAAATTTTAAATGTTTCTCTTTTTCAGAAACTTAGAAGTCACAAAAATACAAATAAAACTATAACAAACTCCTGTAGTCCCCATCTTGCAGGAGTAATGACTCTTGATAGTTTATGTTTGCTTCTAGTCGTTTGTTAAAAATTCATGTGCATGATGTTTTTATCAGTTTGAGTACTTGAATGCAAGTAAGCAGAAAAAGGATATCTTGGTCATTGGGTCATTAAAGTATAAAAGGAACGTCTGGAGACAGTTTCATACAATAGGCAAGAACAAGGGCACCAGACAGTAGGGAACACCGCCAAGTTATGGCACAAGAACAGTGTTACTCAGTGCCTCTGCTGGTCCTACCACTTCGGCACATCAGGCACCCCCAGCTCTGGACTCCCCCTGTGGCAGTTTCAACCATGAGTAATTATTCAACTCTTCCTCAGTTTTGATGTCACTTTCTCAAGATTCATAGTCCATTCACATGGCCTGGGTCACACTCCAGCTGCCAGGTCGAGGAGGAGATATATCTGACCCCCTTGCAGATGCAAGATGCCGTCTTCCAAAAAGACTCACGAAGCTGGGGAGTGTCAGTTATTGAGCTATTTTGTTCTCGGCTTCAAGCCCTGTCTCCCGTGAACCACTTTATTAAATGGAGGTTGAGACTGTAAACCAAGTTTCTCCTTGGTCAACTGCTCCTATATTGGCCCTGCCAGTAGACCACTCTAGAAGAAAACTACAAGTCTGGGGAAGAAGGAAAAGTCAGTGCTTCTTCCTATTTACATCCTGTGCCTGTCAGCATTAATCTAGTCATGCTTCTTCACCCCAGCAGCGGTGATTCATGCCAGTAGTCGACTCCAGCTTGCAGTTTTTCTAGCACTCCCAGAACAAGCTTATCAGACTCTCTTTGAGATCAAAAACACCAGTATCAGCCTATAATAAGCTCCCACCTCCTCAGAAGTGTTAAGTCCAAGCCCCATGGGGTTTCTTCTCCTAAACATTCAGTTTTTAAACCTCCAAACTCTTCCTTTTGTTCTTTCATCCCTGGGGGGGGCGGGGGGAGGTAGTCCTCAGTTTTCCTCCTCTGTAAATTGCCTAGCCATATTGGTTATTCATTACTGTTGCATTATTTGTCCTTTATTGACTTATAAGAGCTCTTTGTACATTATGGGTACTAATCTTTATCAGTTTTGTTTTGTTTTGTTTTCATTGTAATTCCAGTGTAGTAAACATACAGTGTTCTATTAATTTCAGGTGATTCCGTGATTCCATGTATTACTCAGTGCTCACCAAGATGAGTGCGCTCTAATCTCCGTCACCTGTTTCACCCATTTCCCCACCCACCTTCCTTCTGGTAAACATCTGTTTGTTCCCTATAGTTAAGAGTCTTTTTTTGGCTTATCTCCTTTTTTTTTCCCTTTGTTCATCTGCTTTGTTTCTTAAATTCCACATATGAGTGAAATCATATGGTATCTGTCTTTCTCGGACTGGCTTACTCCACTTAGCATTATCCTCTCTAGATCTATCCATGTTGTTGCAAATGGCAACATTTCATTCTTTTTTATGACTGAGTAATACTCCATGAAATAGTAATACTCCATGATATATATACATTATATATATATATATATATATGTGTGTATATATATATATGATATATGTCGACAGATGAATGGGTAAAGAAGTGATATATATGGGGCGCCTGGGTGGCTCAGTAGATTAAGCCTCTGCCTTCAGCTCAGGTCATGATCTCAGGGTCTTGGATCGAGCCCCGCATTGGACTCTCTGCTCGGCAGGGAGCCTGCTTCTCCCTCTCCCTCTGCCTGCCTCTCTGCCTACTTGTGATCTCTCTTTCTATCAAATAAATAAAATCTTTAAAAAAAGAATTTATATATATCATATATAGATATAGATATAGATATAGATATCTATATATATATTCCTCAGTCTTGATGTCACTCTCTCAAGTTTCATAGTCCATTCACCTGCCCTGGGTCATACTCCAGCTTCCAGGGTTGAGGGTTGATAGATATATATATATTCAAATTAGTGTTTTCATATTCTTTGGGTAAATACCCAGTAGTATAATTACTAGATTATATGGTAGTTCTTTTTTAAACTTTTTGTGGAACCTCCATACTGTTTTCCATAGTGGCTGCACCGGTTTGCAGTCCCACCAACAGGGCACAAGAGTTCTTTTTCCTCCACATCCTCCCCAACACTTGTCGTTTCTTGTGTATTTGATTTTAGCCGTCCTGACGGGTGTGAGGTGATACCTCATTGCAGTGTTGATTTGCATTTCCCTGATGATGAGTGATGTTGAGCATCTTTTCATATGTCTGTTGGCCATCTGGGTGTCTTCTTTGCAGAAATGTCTGTTTATGTCTTCTGCCCATTTTTAATTGGATTATTTGGGGGTTTGGTGTTGAGCTGTAGAAGTTCTTTATATATTTTGGATACTAACCCTTTATCAAATATGTCATTCGCAAAGATCTCCCATTCATTAGTTTGTCTTTTCATTTTGTGGACTGTTCCTTTTGCTGTGCAGAAGCCTTTTATTTTGATGTGGTCCCAATAGTTTATTTTTGCTTTTGTTTCCTTTACTTCAGGAGACATATCTAGAAAGATGTTGCTACAGCCCATGTCAGAAAAATTACTGCCTGTGCTCTCCTCTAGGATTTTTATGGTTTCAGGTCTCCCATTTAGCTCCTTAATCCGTTTTGAATTTATTTTTGTGTGTGGTGTAAGAAAATGGTCCAGTTGCATTCTTTTGCCTGTAGCTGTCCAGTTTTCCCAGCACCATTTGTTGAAGAGGCTATCTTTTCCCCATTGAATATTCTTTTCTGCTCTGTGGAAGATTAATTGACCATATAATCATGGGTTTATTTCTGGGCTTTCTATTCTGTTTTGAATGCCTACTATTGTTCATCATATGGCTTTTAACATTTCTGTGATATCATGTGCCAGATACTTTACATTTTGGAGATTTTATTTACTTACTTATTTTGAAGGGTAGGAGGGGCAAGGTGAAAGAATTCATCTCAGGGAGACTCCTTGCTGAGCTTGGAGCCCAACGGGGGCTCAATCCCACGACCCTGAGATCACGACCTGAGCCAAAATCAAGAGTTGGATGCTTAACCAATTGAGCAACCTAGGCACCCCCAGATGCCGTACACTTTGTTACACCAATTTATTAATCTCTTCTTTTATGATTTGTGCATTTTATGTCTTGTTGAAAGAGAGAAGGGAGGAAAGGAGGGAAAGTGGAGGGTGGAAGAGAGAAGGAAGGAAGGAAGGAAGAAAGGAATCTAACCTAAGATTGTTTGTTCATTCATTCATTGAACAAATGTTTATTAAACATCTGCTTTGTTCTTTGTTCTATTATTACTTAAAATAATAAATCAGACAAGACCCCTGCCCCTGTGGAGCTTACATAATAACTGTGGAAGTTACTGTCAGGGAATGAAGGGGACATGAAGAAAAGTAAACAAGTTTGAGTAGATAGAGAAGGACAAGGGAGCTACGCTACCAAGGGGATGCTACTCTAAGCCAAGACCCAGGAGGAGTGAGGGAATAAGCTATGCACGTAGCAGGGGCAAAAGCCTTCCAGACCAAGGGAAAAGCCAGAGAAGAGGCTCTGGGGTATAAGGATTTTGAATTGTTCGTGGGACAATCAGCAGATCAATGGGGCTAGAATTCAGTGAACAGGGGCAAGAGGTGGGAAATGAAGCGAGAGAGGTAGGCAGGGGAGGGGCCACCCCTGGGCCACTGCAGAGAGGCAGGAGAGACCTGATCTTAGCTACAATTTAGAAGGGGTCACTGTGTTCTCCAGTGCAGAGAACAGGTGGAAAGAGGCCTAGAGGAAACCAGGGAGAGAAGTTGGAAAGGACGGCATCGTCCTGGCAAGAGCTAGTGACTGCACGCACAGAGGTCATCAGGACACTCTTCTTACATTTTCTTCTCTTTTAGAGCACGTTTGTGTTTGTTTCGTTGTTGTTGCTGTTGTTTTAACTTTTAGGACTTCAATGTAGCAAAATTTATTTCGGGATATGATGTAGGGATCTACTTTTAACATTTTTCCGTATGAAGAGCCAATTGTCCCAACTCTGTTTATTGAATATAGTCAGTCTTTTCCCAGTTGATTTGTGAAGCAGGCCATTTCATACATCACTGACTCTTTTGGTGGTGGGGGGGTGGAGTCTCTCCTCTGTTTCTTATATTAGTTTGTCCCTTCCTGTGTCAGAATACCATTTGTTTCAGATTGTTGGAAAATTTGAAATACGTCTTGATATCTGGTAGAATGTTTCTCCATCCCCCCAAAAATCCTTTGTTCTCTTCAAAATTACTTAAGACTTACATGCGCTGTCATTGTTTCCTATTAATTTCAGAACCAGTTGTTGAATTCCCATAATAATCCTGTGGAGATTTTTGTTGTTAATTATACTGAATTTATAACTTACTGTGGGGAGAATTTGCATCTATAGACTACTGAGGCCTCCTAAGTGTAAATGTTAGCAAGCTTTCCATGTATTCAAATCCTTCAATAAAGTTTAAAACTTTTCTTTATAAAATCCTCCCAGGAGTTTTCTCATTTGTACTGCTAGTATGAATATCCCTCTTTTTACGGAGTTCTCTGTTGGTTCTACTGGTGACAAAGGACGTATTTTTAGCATCAAAAAAAAACCCCTCTTATCAAGCATAAATAAGGCAAACAAACAAATGGGAAATAAAGTGGTTAAAGAATGGGAAGACAATTTTCAGGAGGACCACAGATAACCAATCACCATATTGAAGTGTTTCAGGCTAACTAGCTATCAAAGAAATGCAAATTCAAACAACCCTAAGATAATCATTTTACACCTGCCCAAGTGGAAAAATTTGTTTTTGCATTCTTGTGCTTACTCTGTGTTAAAGACAAAACAGCCACTCTCCTGCTTTGCTGGCTAGAGCATAACTGAGGGGAGGGAACTAGTACAATGTTTTAAGAAGCTTAAAAAGTATTCATTCCCTGTCCTTGGGATTCTGACCTGAGAAGGGCAAAGATCAGTGCAAAACAAAAGCCCATCAAAGAGCCCTTTCTGATAACAAAAGCTTGAAAGAACCTAAATGTCTAACACCAGGGAAGAGTATGGCCACAGGCCGAAATGATGCAGCCATTATCATAACCACATTTGAAAAATCTTTAATGACTGAGAAAAATGCTTGGGATTAAATGTTAAATGAAAAAGGAAGATGAAAAACTGCCCACCTCCATTTTTTACATAGATAGCAAACTGGACTAGAGCAAATACATCAGAATAGAACAATATTCTAACTCTGAATAGGGGATTACCAGTCATGTTCATTTTTTTTTTGTTGTTATACCTATGATTTCTACAAGACTTGTGTGTTATTTTTTAGAATCAAGACATGAAAATGTTAAATAAATACTAAAATGATCAAAATGACCCACCTTGAGTTTTCAGTTCACTTTTAAAAGTTGGTTTATTATATGGAATAGCAGATAGACACTGCCCGTGGGCAGACTGTTCTCTGCTCGAGAGCGCAAAACATTTCTTGCAACAATTTAGCTCCTAACAAGGGGTCCATGCCCTAAGCCCCTAATTAAAGCCAATGCAGTGGTGAGGGCTGAGAGCAAAACCGTGGGGCCAGGGGATTTGGGGCTGCATCTTAAAACGCATAGGGTGTCTTTAAACTGGGACCTCTTTATAGTTCCTGAGTATCTATATTGTTCACTCATCCACTCCATAAATATTTACATGCATATTTGGATCTAGATTTTCACATAATGTTGGCATTTTAAGAGAGATGAGTTTGTCGTGGTTTTTGCAAAAAACAAAGGCGTTATTTCTAATGTTTATGTTGTGATTCGGTCTGGTGTCCAAGCCCAGTGTATCCCTGAATATAATCACACCCACAACCTTTCTGGGTAATGTAATCCACTGCTGCTTGCCCTTGCAGCCAGGAAAGATTTCAGAGTATCCTTTTACACTTACGTGGAATTGCCTACCAAGATATTTTTATCGTATCCTCAAAACCACTCATCTCCTTTTCATTTGCCTTTCATACTTATAATAACTTCAACTCTTTCCTCTTTCTGAAAACAAGGAAGTTCCCTTGATATTTGTGTATTTATTTTGCTAGGAAACAAATTGGAATTAAGCCCACGTTTCTATTCAGTGTCAACAGAGCTCAGAAAGAGACCAGTCTCCCCCTCGGTTTAGGCCTCTTGGTCAAATTTACTCAGCTTCCCACTTGCCAATCCATTCCACTCACAAGCTCTGGGCTTCTCCAGAGAATAAATAACCTAGGCCCGGAGCTCTGTGACTAATCATGTTTGCCCAGCCCTCACCATTCCCTCATTAAACAGCTTTTAAAATTCAACTTCCTCTGTCTACCAGTGAGTAACTGAAATACAGAGACTCTCCTCCCAAAGTCCAATCTAAAATGGCAGCTTCCTCCTTCCCCCGCAACACCCCCTCGCCTGTCCCCTTGGGCACGTGTGCCTGTTGTCCTTGGGCTATGAGTCCTCACTGAGCATTTGCCTGACTGGACAGACACCCTCACGTCTGTCCCCATCAGTAGAGGCAGACAGCAGTGTCTACATTCAAATGAAAGACCCCCAGCCAGCAAATACACAGCAAATAGGGCCATGAAGGACTTTGATGCTCTCCAAAAATGACTGCTTACATGAAGCACCCAGAAACAGAAAGGACACGGTGGCTGGCAGGGGTTGGAGGCATGGAGAGCTAGTGTTTCGTGCGGACAGAGTTGCCGTTTAGGAAGATGAAGAATTTCTGGAAATGCATGATGGTGATGGTTCCACAGCAAAGCAAATGTTCTTAAAACCACAGAACTATATACTTTTAAATGGTTAAAATGGTAGACTTACATTCTGTGTATTTTACAATTTCTTTTTAAAAACCAAGTTGATCGAAGGTTAAAAAAAAAAAAAAAAAGGCAGCTCTGTTTCTCTCATGTAATCCAAACCCTCTTATCTAGATGCTGCCTCTTAACATTCCAGATGGGTGAGCTCTTAGATTTTCAGAGTTCCACACCAGGTCAACTGGTGAAAGGGGCCCGTGAAGAAAGGGAGAGAACCTGCAGGAAACTGCATAAAAAGTACACTCGGGATCCCAGATTCCTGTAGGATGACTTTCCCCGCCACTGGCTCCCTAAGTCCTTATTAGGCAGATGGCCTTGTTTCTGTACTTCGTCTTGTTTGGGGGCGAGTGCCTCCCTCCCCAACTCCCACAGAGTTGATTCTGTTTGTGCGTTGGCCTCACACACTGTAACCTCGGGTGAAACAGTAATCCCCATCCCCCCCAACCCCCCCACACCCCTGTCCAGCCCCTAGCGCTGCCCTCCCAGCTCTGCCCTTCCTTAGCCCAGATTTGGGGGTGGGGAACGGATGGGACAAGTACGTAGCAGCGAACATTCCACTCTGCATTCTTCTGAGCCTTCTCCCCAATTCCTTAGTAAAATTCCTAAAGTAAAAATGGAATTTTTGCTGGAAGATTTTTTAAGTCAAGCAAATCTGCCACATTCCTTAAACGACAGCTGCGGTAAGCACAGCTACTGTGTTGTTATGCAACATTCAGCCAATATTGGCACAACCGAGCACATGGATAAAACATGAAATGCTTTCCCTGTTTTCCATGTTTTGCCACAGAATCCTGCTCAGAAATGTCTTTGACTCTTCACTGTCTGTCATTTCCGTGGGCTCATCCGGAAATTTAGAAAGTGCCCTTTCAGTTCAAATTTCTTCCCAGTGTAATGAGAGCCCTCTCTCTCTCTCTCTCTCTCTCTCTCTCTGTCCCCGCTCTCTCTTCTCCTCGCCCTGCTTACCTGTATATACCCAAAGCGGTAACAACTACTATTTTTATTTCGCTTTCTCAGGGCATAATCATCCATTCTCAGGGCCGAGGATTTTTAAATCCCAGTTTTCAAGATAACCGAGATAAGACCCGTTAATGTATAAAGACCAAATTCTTCCATTCAATTAACATTTTGCAACTTTCCTGCTCTGTGGAAACAGTATTGGTAACACTTCTCTGTATTTGCAATCTGTTTAGGTGTAACATTGGTGGAAATTAACAGTAAAGTGTTACTTTAAGTGAACGAAAACAACAAATTTTGAACATAAAATGGTAATTTATGCCATATAGGTCTGATATATCAAAACAGAGAGAAAATGTGTAGAAAACTACTTGTCACAAGAGGAGCTCTAATTTAATTAGGCTTTCCTCAACCATTGGAAATCAATTTTTTAAATATTCAGAATGCCTCCTTTCTTTCTTGGAGACAATGTTAATTATTGTCTTAACTATAGGATTCTAATAAATGAAGGAGAAAACTGGTAAAGAGAGTTTACAAATCTTTCAGATTAAAGATAAAATATCTACAATGTTAAGCCAAAATGTTTTCCAAAGCAGGGTTCTAAGAAGTGAGCTACTTTTTCAAGATCCCCAACTATCATCTCAGATTGAATTTCATAAAAATAAATATCATTTTGACAAAAATGTTTATTCAACAGTAGAATTGCCAAACCCTAACCAATATCCATTCACTGTAACAAAATTTCAGCACAGGAATACTAATGCTGAGATGGTCTTTGCGAATTCCATGTACAGTATGTGATAAATATAAAACAATACAGGAGCAGCTTGCTTTATTTAATACAGCAGGTATTTTCCTGCAAAGATGAAGGTAATTTAAATTTTGTAGGATTAAATCGTATTTTTAAGATTTAGCAACTCTCCATCTAAAGGAACACTTGAGTAAACTTCCTATTGAAAGAAGGATTTCTAAAAGAAAATCATCACCTCTTAAGTTATGTGCTTTTTTCCCCATATCATTTCATACATTGAGTTTTTGGAAAGGGGAAATTCCTCCATAATACACCCCTCATACCTTAAACATGGCCCCCTAAGAATGGGGTGTTATCCCTCCTGAACCTAGGACACCCACATTGTGGAGAATCACACTTACACAGTCAACTTCATATGGCTCAATAGTTTTCAAAAGTCAGATTGAGGCCAAAGATTAAAAATAACTTAGGTGGCTATGAACAGGAATGCTGATTACAAAAACCATGGTATGCCCCCACAATGGAATCCTGTGAAAACTGAATGAGGATACTCTCTATGTACATATAGGGGAAGTCCTTCAAAATATAGTGTAAATGGGACAGAGGCAAGATGCAGAGCACCATTTATAGAAATGTATCCTTTGTGGCAAAGGGACAAGGAAAGAATATATATCTGTATTTGCCAGGGTATACATTTTTAAGTCCCTGGAATAATATGGAAGTGATTAACCACTGTGGTGACCTGTGAATGGGCAGACAGGGCATGGGTTAGGAGAGAGACTTTTTACTGTATGTCATTTTATACCTTTTGATTTGTGAAACGTGTAAATGTATTCCTGTTTGAAAAAAACGATGTTTTTCAACTCCACATCGGACTGGTTGATTGTAAGTCATGTATTCTCTACATATTCATTGCCATCATGGAAGCCTTTTCTCAGCTTCCCAACATTAGAGCCATCTGCTTTGCCTAGAAGCAGAGCCTGAGACAGGGATTCAGATGCTTGTGGTTGAGTGAAAAGGGGCTCAAACCAAAAGCCTGTTGGGGAATGAGGGGGCAGAAGAGGGCAGGGAAAGAGACAAGCAAAGATGGGGCCTCACGTTAAGTTCAGAGCATAAATCACACCCCAAATTGCCCCTCCTCAAGATTAAAGGGACAGCTTTTTGTACCCCAATATCAGGCTCTGGGCCCTGGGGTCAGGGGCAGAGTGTTGTAACCTCTCAGGCCATGTGGCTCCATGTGTCCCAGCCCTAGAGTTTCTGACTGAGTAAGTAGAGAAGGGCTCAGTGACTTCTCACACGTTCCCAGGTGATGCTATGCTGCTTTAAGAGCCAGGGCCCTACCTCATTTTTGCCTCTTGCCTCTCCTTTTCCTCTATAGCTGCTCTCAGTACCCTCTTACTTCCCTTGAATCCTCTCTTAACGCCCTTCCTCTTCATTCCCGTTGCTGACATTCCAGTGCAGGTCCTTATTCCATCAAGACCTAGATTAAGGGTAATTATTACCTAGACAAAAAAATGGCAGGTCATTTTGTGAATTACCTTCATTGGCTGTGTCTTCACTGATTAAAACCACAGGGTAATTATCCAGCTCACTTTAATCGTCCACAAGTAGAACAGAGAAGTCTGGCCATGTGTTCAGACAGTGACAGAACTGCTGCAGTTCTTTGCCAACGATCCCCATGCGAACTCTGTTCTTTTCTAGAAGGACTTACAGAGATCATCTAGTTCAACGGTTTTCATGGGTGGTGGCACGGTGGTGGGGAGGAACAGCTTTCACACCTGGATGAGGGTGGGTCGCTGGTCTCCAGGCTTTTCGTTTTGTAGATGAGCAAACAGAGGCCCCTCTCCCAGGCATATACCTTAGCATGCTGCAGATCGCCTTGTCCTAGGAACATCCTGTTCTGGGATCCAGAGTGAGGCCTGCAGCTGAGGGTGTTTCACAGCCTAAGACCTTCAGCAGCAGCCGGTGTGCCAGCTCCAGCTCCACCTCCTGCTCGCCAGGCTCCCCATCCCCAAGAAACAATTTGAGCCCCTAGTGTGTTCAAGACAACGCACCGGGCTTAGTCTATGTTCTACCTCTTGATCATCTCACCAAGGCCAATGTCAGGACTAGGACGAAGCAAAAAGAGTGCCAAATCCACCACCTTCAGGGCAGGAACAACAACCCTCTGGAGATGCCCCAATCCCAGTGTCCCTGAGAGTCACATCATCTCAAGTGACATTGTGCATGCGACTGTGACTGAAGAGTGCACCCTGGTAAGTGACAGTGTTGTGCCATAACAGTTACAGTGTTCTAACAAACACAAACTCCCTTGCAGAAAGCAGAGTGGTTACCACCACCCGGAAGAGCCATCTGTAGCCTCATTTTCATCTACCAGACCCTTTCCTTAAGGTCACTTGGGAGTGGAGTCTTTTTTCTTCCCAAAGGAAATGGTGTCTCTTTCCAACAGGAAGATTTCTTGCTCCTTTGATGAAGTGGCTTCCTTCAGGCAGTTCCTTTGTCTAGAACTGCGCCGTCCAGTATGGTCACCACTAGTCGTGTGTGCTAGTGCTATTTCAGATTAAATTTAAATCAAACAATAACATTTACAACTCCATTACTCCATCTCACTGACCTCATTCCAAGTGCTCACTAGCCATTCGTGGCTGTGGCTACAGTATTGGACAGCACAGATATGAACATGCCCATCACTGCAGAAACTTGTATCAAACAGTGCTGGTCTAGCTTTCCCTATATTTGACTTACCCAAAATCTTATTTCTCAAGGTCACTTCCTCGATAATCACCTCCTTGATTATACAAAATCTGGTTTTGCCTTTAGTACCATCTCTTTGTTCCTTTATGATTTTTAACTGCCTGAGTTTACTTTAAAAATAAGTTCGTCTATGTCAGTCATTCTCAGAGTGCAGCCCAGAGATCCCTGAGGGTCCCCAAGACCCTTTCAGGGGGTCTGTGAGGTCAAAACTATTTTCATAATAATACTAAGACATTATCTTTCCTACTTTGATTCCTTCCAAGTGTGCATTAGAGTTTTCCAGAAGCTACATCATGATGATATCACAGAAGCAGATATGATAATCCATGCATCTTCTCTTAAACCAGACCCGAAAGAGATTTTGCAAAATTGTGAAAACAGTGCTACTTTCTCATGAAGTGGTTTTTTTTTTTTGGAAAATAGTTATTTTTATTTTGAAAAATATTATTTATAACATACAATGGTTTATTTATATTATCTTTGAATGAATTAATTTTAAATATCTGTCTTAATATTTTATATGGTAAATATTGATAGTTATAACCCACAAAAACAATAGCGCTTTGGGGTCCTCAGTTATTTTTAAGTGTGAAGGGGTCCTGAGATGAAAAAGTTGGAAAACTGCCAAGCTCTGTTATTAAGTGTTAATGACAGCATTGCTCACCTTTGTTTTCATTCTTTTTTCTGACATATACCCATCACTAGATAAGAAAGACTGGTTCCAGCCCAGGTTCTCTCATTGTTCCCAGCTTGTCTGTGGCAGCATTAAGGAGACAATAATCTCAAATCCCTCATAGAATGAAACTGGCGTGAACAGGAGAACAAGGGCTCTGTTGTCTTCCTGGTAGATTAGCAAAATGAACATCTTTCCAGGAAGTGGAGCAGCAAGCAATGAGAATGAGCCACAGGAATGCCCATCCCGTCCTCATCCCAGCCCTTTTCTCTGTCAGCCTGCCCCTACCCTCCTGGAAAAGAATCCAAAGCTGAGACAGGAAAAAAAAAAAAAAAAGCCAAACCCAAAGGGTCTGATGCCAAGGGAACACTGACTTGAGCAAGATTTGCATTCAAATCAGTGGCTGCTACTAGGATTGGTATTAAACTACTAAGAAATAAATTAAAGAGTGGCAAAATATGCACTTTCATATTTTAGGGTCAATTTAAGAAAAAAAGTCAAAAAAAGTATCTGTGTCATGTTGTTTAAGCTTTGTATGTTTTTTTTCTTTTTCTTTTTTTTTGTTTGTATTTTACTAAAGGGTCAGAATTATACTGTAGGAAGCCATGTGTAAATACATTTTAAACTGTCCTGTTCTTGTGAGTCTTGTAAGTCAGGAATGGAGGAGAGGTAATGCCTCCTTAAAAAAAAAAAAAAAAAAAAAAAAAAGTTGGTATCTGAACAGATACTAAAACTGAAAAGCATAACAAAATTGTAACTACTAATGACATAGAAAAGAGAAACCTAGAGCCGGGACCCAGCATGGTGATCTGAGGGAAATTATCAAAAGGATGGATAAAGTTATTTTCTGCTTGTTTTTCTCTGTTGAGTGGGAGTAAGAAAAAAGAACAAAGGAAGCTGGGAGGTGGGAGGGATATTCTCCCAGTGAGCAAGGTTCTCTGAAATCCTAAGTTCTGCCCCTTCTTCCTCCTCCTTCCTCCCTTTACCCCTTCCCACGCCCTAAACCTCACTGCGTCGGTCAGGCAGCTAAAGCCCACAATGGTAAATCGGTTGCCCAGGGTCTTTGTACTTCCAAGCCTGAGAGTTCTAAGGTGAGGGGAAGGCACAGGTTTTAGTGGAGCAGATCATGGTTGTAGTTTGCTATTAGAAAAATGTGCCATTTGAACCTAAGATTTGTCCTTCTGTGAAAATTACTCTTTGGTACATATAAAAAATAATTACAGTAAAATCATTTAATGTTTACACTATTTAATGTTTTTATGAAAAAGGCTTAAACAAAAAGGAAAGAGAATAGTATTTGTATTTCTCTTTTCTGCCCACATTGAAGAGTAGCCTGACTGCCAGTACTCAGTTTCCTATTCTGTAAAGTGGGGATAAAAAACCAACCTCTTAAGGTTGCTAGGAAGATTTTGACAAAAGTAAAAACAGTGCCTAACACCACTGTATTGTACTCCTGAAACTAATACTACAGTATATGTTAACTTACTGAAATTTAAATAAAAACTTTAAAAAAAAAACTTGAAAAGATAGGCATAAAGGGCACTCAGTGCCTCCCTTGCAAGATGTGCAGAAAAGTGAAAGACCTATGGAGACTTGTCTCCCAACACGGAATTCCAGAATCGAGTTTCATTGATTTGCCTTGAGTCACATGCTCGCTGCTGAATCAACCACGGTGTTAAGAGGGAAGGATTTTGTTGACGGGCCAGGCCTGAGTCACTTCCCAGAACTGGGTAGAGGGTTGGCGGCAACGCAAAAATCATACAGTAGCACCACACCTTCCATTTCCAAATGTGACAGATGATGGCAGCCATCACTCGGTGGCTACAAATCTGTGAAAAGGCCTCTTGACTGATATTGAAATGTTCTATTTTGACACTAGAACCACAGTTTTGTAACACATAACTGATGTGCATCAACCCTAATAGCAGTGCGGTCATAATTCCAGAAGAATGGAAGGTTCAAACTAACTAATATGAGATGACAGCTTGAGGGCAGTAATGTTTGACTGTAAGACAGTCTGATGAAAATTATATGGATACAGTGCCAGGTGGCTTAGTCGGTTGAACATCTGCCTTCGGCTCAGGTCATGATCCCAGGGTCTTGGGATCAAGTCCAACATCGAGCTCTCTGCTCAGCAGGGAGTCTTCTTCTCCCTCTCTCTCTCGCTCTCTTCTCTCTCCCTCTCTCAAATAAATAAATAAATAAAATCTTTTTAAAAATAGAAAAAAGTTACATGGATAAACTGCTAACATCGTGTTTTAGCTCATCAAATTATTCCTTTGTGACCTAACAGTTCAGGTGAGTTTTCTCTTTGAAGGTTCCAATGTAATAAGGAGTCACTGTGTTCACCTCAGCACCAGGGTCTATTTATTTAGTGCTTTCTTTGAATTTGCCAAAGTAACCATCAGACAAAACCTGGATGACCATATGTCTGGCAAGAATGTTACAAATGGGGTAGGAGGCTATGATAGATGCGTTTCCCAAACTTTTTGGAACTATTTTAAAAATAGAGATAGAGAGAACAGGAGCCAAGGGTGGGGAGGGGCAGAGGGAGAGAGAGAAACCCAAGCAGACTCCATGCTAGGCATGGAGACTGACTAGGGACTCCATCTCAAAACCCTGAGACCATGACATGAGTTGAAATCAAGAGTCGGACGCTTAACCGACTGAGTCACCTGGGCACCTCAAACTATATGGAACCTTTGATTATCTCATTATGTCAACATGTTCTTATAAAAAAACAAACAAAAATAAATTTCATGATCAAATTTAAGAAGCACACTCCAAAGTTAAACTTCTTGGTGCTTTTAAGGTATTAACACACTCTTTGAATCCCCCCAAGAGAGACACAAATTGTAGAATTTCTCAGACTTCTTTGACCTCAGAACCACCTTTTTTCTCACGGAAAATCTAATAATAATTCAATGCAACACTGCAAAAGATGAACATGAACAATCCTTACCAAACCAGAGATTTTATAATTCTGTTACTTCATCCTCCACTGAAGGCCTACTAGGAATGTGACAGTGATTTTTACATTTTGATATAATGAAGTGACAGGGTGCATAGGACTGAATTTTCCCCCATCGATTACACAATTCTTCAACAAATTACTGAAATTTCAGTTTAGCTCCAAGTTCTTTTACTGTAACAGAGCATTTAGGGTTTCAGGATGTCTAACTCAACGTGTCAAAATTAAACATGATTATTACAGACCAAGAGAGACAAAGTAAAGTCAAAACTATCTGAACACTGGCATTTTCTTCTGGCAAAAATACACTTTTTACAGCATATGCAGCCATAAAACTAGCATTTATGTCAAGCTAGGATTAGTATTATCATATTCCAGATACACTGAGGTGTTTTTAGCAATTTTGAAAGGCAGTCTCGTATTCCCAGCTGTAATAGAGTGCCTGAGAAGTCACACCCATCTTGCTAAAACCAGTGTAATTATGAGAGTAAAAACAACTAAATATCTTTGACACAGCCCTTTGGCTGTCTCGTAATACTGAGACATTAAGTTAATACAGTCTGCTGCTCTGAAGAAATGTGGATTCTGCCCTTCCATTCTAGTTTGAAACAAAAATTGGTAGCATAAAATTGAGAAGTAAATGAACCAAGAAAGATGTCCATATTTTTTGTAATAGCCTTGCCCTGGAGACTAAATCCCCCACTGAAAATGTAGTTAGCTATAGAACATGAGCAAATCATAGCCTCTTCCAGGCAAAAAGGACCTTAGAGATCATGTGACATTATGTAGACCAAGCTGTGTAATTTATTTTTTGAAAGAAATGTTTGGCAATGGGGAAAAGACGCCTCAAGGTGGATAATGTCTTTTTACACTTATTATTTCACATTACCTGCCAGTCTGAGAGTACTTTAACAATTGCTCATGCTCTTCCCAGACTTGCAGTTGAGAGATAGCAAAAGAAAGAAGCAGGGACAATGGAGAATCCATCTTGGTGGTGGTGGCCGCAACAGCAGCGATAACAGTGGCCTGAGCCGTGGCGTCCAGGGTTCACTGAACTTGAGTCCAGCTGTCCTGGAGAGGTGTCATGAACAACCCCAAATCTTTTTATTCAACCTTCTCCCACTTCAGTCATCCAGAGTTTTTGGTTTATTCGTCCAGAGAGAGGAAGTCTGGAAGATGATCTGAGAGGTGGTCCCATCAAGGTACACTAGCCTGATGTACCCATGGCCAGTGCCCCTCCTGGACACCAGGCTTCTGATCAGATTTCTGCAACACTGCTGCCCTTCTTGTTTGCTTTATAATTACCACCAATTCTATGAAGGCCATGCTGTCCCTTCATATACTGCTCACAAGAAGGAAGGCTAGAAAGGTCTGTGACACCAGGCCTGAGAGCACTGTGAATGTCAGGAATCGATTTCGGAATTTTCCCGACAGAGGCGTAGTAGGACTATAGCTGTGCTTTTATCAGCTAATGGAGTGTAGAATGAATTAAGAAGAAAAAAATCCAAGAAGACCAGTTGGGAGGGCATTACAGCAATACACATAAACATGCGACATCTGGAACCTCCTTCCCACACTCAGCTGAACAGCTAGAATTCATCCTCCAAGTCTCAGCTCAGATGCCAGATCTCCCAGGAAGCCATCTCTGACCACTGCCTGGATCAGGTGCCTGTTCTCTCTGCCATCAGACATACCTGTGCACTCCCTACTAGCTTGTAACACTTAGCTTGAAAGTATTGATTTATCTGATACTCTCTCCCATAAACCTTAGTTTCTCTTCCCCCTCTAAGTGCCTGGAAGTTCATGGCATAGCCAAAAAGGACACTTGAATCTGCCCTCCCAAATCTAGTGTAATTCCAAACTTTCCCAAACTTTGCTCTTTTAGCAAAAAGTTCTGGCTCAAACTGAAAACCTGAAAGTCATTTTTAAATTTTTTTTTAAGATATTTATTTATTTATTTATTTATTTATTTATTTATTTATTTGACAGAGATCACAAGTAGGCAGAGAGGCAGGCAGAGAGGTGGGGGGCAGAGCAGGCTCCCTGCCAAACAGAGAGCCTGATGAGGGGCTCGATCCCACGACCCTGGGATCATGACCGGAGCCAACAGCAGAGGCTCTAACCCGCTGAGCCACCCAGGCGCCCCCCTGGAAGTCATTGTTCACTAACACATGTCTCTCCTTACCACCGCCCACTTCCTGTCCACTTCTCTATCCAGTCCATCACCAAGTCATACCTCATCTACCTTCAAGATGGACTTAGGGACCTAGAAAGAATTCACTCTTCTCCATCTCCCCTGCCACTATTTTGACTCACATAACCATCATCTTTCACCTGGATGATTGCAGTGAACTTACAACTTATCTCTACTTTTACACTCTTGCGTGTTTCCCATCTGTTCTCCACAGAGCAACCAGAGGAAACTCCTTTAAAGCATATCCAGTTACAGTGGATTGTTGTTCTTCACAGCTGTTATGTCCTTTTTTGGGGGGCGGGGGGGAAAGCAGAGAGGGAGAGAGATAAATCCTTTTTAAGAGGGGGGGGGTGGGGAAGAGGGACAGAGGGAAAGGGAGAGAGAATCTTAAGCAGGCTCCACACCCAGTGCAGATTCCACAATCCTGGGATCATGACCTGAGTCAAAATCAAGAGTCAGGTGCTTAACTGACTGTGCCACCTTGGTGCCCCACACAGTAGTTATGTTTTAAAAGTTGCTTGAACCCTGGGTTGGCAAATACAGAAGCATTGCTCCTAGGAGAAATATAGACTTAGGTTCCCGTGAGCCTCTGGTGCCATTTCCATTAACCAAGCAATACATAATCTTGTTTTGTGTTTGTTTATGTTGAAAGACATCTTGTTTAATATATATTGCTCATCCGTTAACATTAATCTCACAGCCAACAGCACTATAACTCATGCCTGAATGAAGCTTATCTGACACACATATTTTCATCATAAAACATATCACAGCCTTTTTGCACTTACGGACAATGGACAACACCTCAGGACCAGCTTGGGAGCTATTTTAAACAAAAAAAATCATCAACCAAAACACAAAATCACAAAAATGTGGAAAAACACGGCACTAAATACACCGCAAAAAGTCACTTGTTTGCAGTATGAGAGCTGGAACAAGAAGGAACAAATAAGTTGCCTTATTTAACCTTAGCTGAGAACACAACGGGCAACTCACTCTTTTTGCCACTCTGCACAGACGCACGAAGGAGCTGTTAGTGCTGAGAGTACTGATCTGGGGATTACAAATACATTTTGGACCCTATTGGAATTAGGAAACATGGAACCTATGAATAATGAGGACTGCGTGTTGTTCCCCTGATTAAAACTCTTTCAGCGGATGCCAATATGCTTAGGGGAAAAAAGCAAAAATTTTAATGCTCTCTGCAAAGCCCTGCATGATTGGCCTTTATCATCTTGCCCTCACTCCCCATCACATCAGTCGCTTTCCTTATGGCAATACCATAATTTGTAATTCAGTGTGCTCAGTATTTGTTTAACATTTCCCTCCTTCAGCGGCTCTAAGTTTCATGAGAGGTAGGACTACAGAATTTTGTTCTTTATTGTATATCCAGAGCCTGTCACAGAGTCTGGTACATAGCAGGCAACAACAATCAAAAACCAAGGGGCTAAGAAGAGGTGGCTGTGGCAGACCCTTTTTGTGCTCTGTACCACGTCTCCTCGGACCACCTCTGATTTCCACTTCAGCTGTGTGCACATTTACCATGCATGCTACAAGCATACCGCCTCATGACCTTCCGTGTCCATCTGCCTCTCTTTTTTAAAGATTTATTTTATTTTATTTTATTTTATTTTATTTCATTTCATTTTATTTCATTTCATTTCATTTCATTTCATTTCATTTCATTTCATTTTATTTTTGAGAGAGAGAGCGCATGTCCGAGTTGCGGGGAGGGGCAGAGGGAGAAGCAGGCTTCCCGCTGAGCAGGGAGCCCAATGTAGGGATCAATCCCAGGACTCCGAGATCATGATCTAAGCCGAAGGCAGAAGCTTAACTGACTAAGCCACCCAGGTGCCTCGTCCTTCTGCTCTTTTGTCTCAGGACTTTTTCCAAAGTTTTTCCAAAACTTTTTCCAGGGCTCCAAGGGCACAACTAGGGTGGGGCAGATGGAGTCACTGTCCTCAAGAAAACACTCAACCAATGGGGAATGAGAGTAGATAAACGTTCCGGCATCCCCCGACACTGGGAAGACATTTCTGAATACGTTCTGTATCATTCTTCAAAGGGTCCTCAGAGGCATTGGGCCTCTGCTCACAGGGATAACCGTATAACTGGTTCTTCCTTCTTCCTAGGACCATCTTCTAAATAAGCTGCTTGAATCCAAGTCCGTTTTTCAGGGTCTGCCTTTAAGGGAACCCAAACTAAGAGAGTGGTGGACATATGTTCTTCCTGGCATCTTTTGAACAACTTCCTTATATTTGGGGAATTCTTGTGTTAGGTTCCCTTACCCCACCTTGCTTTCCGAGCCTTCCTTGGGTTTCTCTTATGTTAATCCGCCGAGATGTTGGAGTGTATCTGTTACAGCAGCCAGTATTTCCCTAATGATACAGTTGGGTTCTCTTGTTTGCAGCAGAGCTGAAACAGGTTGTGGCAAATTCAGGACACTGAAGATGGTTCATTAAGCTGAAGAGCAGAGAGCAAAGGGAACTGGAGCAACAGAAGAGACTGGGGACAGAGGCAGAGGTCAGAGGAAGGGATGAAGTCTGGTAGGTTTTGCTTTAGTAACTGCAAACTCCAACACCACCAGCCTCCAGAGAGTGCAGTGAGAAAGGCACCGAATACGCTTGTCGTATCCATGGTGATTATTCCTCCTCAACTACTGATTATGCTTTTTGGCCAAATAAATTGATAAGAGAGTCTTGGAGAAGTTGATGTAACTTCAGAGAGAAGTTCCAGAAACAGATAATGAGTACGTGACCAAGATAAGCGAAGTAAGGATATATTATTTAATGTAAAGAGGAAGAAACCTCCAGGGAAACTTCCATGACTTTGTGAGGGAATGCCTAAGCTAAAGACATAAAAGAATGCCATGAGGACCCTTCCATGCATTTAGGGAATGATGGGGAGGAGAAGTTCCAAGCAGGTTTGCTAAACCCAGGCATTCCTATAGGTACCCAACCGGGAAATTAGAGGAGGAAAGTGCTTAAAATAAGCTAGAATTGCTTGACAGGAAGTTAGGAAATTTGTGTAAATCAACACAGACTTGCTTCCCTACACTCCCAGAGATGTATAGGCAGTGCTAAATAATAGAAAAGGTAGTTTTCACCAAGTAAAATCTTGTTGTTGGGAAGCTCTTACTTATAAGCCCAGGACAGGTACCTAGAGTTCCAACTTTTTTTTTTTTTTAAGATTTTATTTATTTCAGAGAGAGAGGGAGAGATAGTAGGCAGGCAGAGAGAGAGGGGGAAGCAGGCTCCCTGCTGAGCAGAGAGCCCATGCGGGGCTCGATCCCAGGACCCTGAGATCATGACCTGAGCCGAAGGCAGAGGCTTAACCCCCTGAGCCACCCAGGCGCCCCGAGTTCCAACTTTTGATTACATGAGTTACTGCATCCTCATTTGGCAAACTCCAATACCTTCTCCTCATCTCTGAGAATAATCCAAATGGCAATGGTAATTTACCAGTCAGGAATGGAGTGGGGGAAACTAGTAAATGATGGAAAAATAACCAGCAAATAGAAAGTGAGGTGTAACAGAATTTTGCATAAGGCAAGAAATCTGCTGAAGTCAGGGTAATTCTACTTAAAGAGACTATTTGTAAAATATTAGATATGTCCTTCCTGTTCCCAGAATTTGGGGCTTCCCAGATAGACCCACTATGATATTTTTATCTTACTTGACTCCAATAAAATGGTGTTATTACATTCTATGTTATCACAAGCAACATCCTCCATCATTAGTTCATTCACTGTTTTTTTTTTTTTTAACAACACTATTGCCCCACATTTGGAAAATTCCAGTGTATGGGCTGAACCATGAAGTCAAGCCTTTATATTTTGCAAGACTCTCACAAAATGCCTTCCATTAAACAGTGTTCACCAAAAAGCACACCATTATCAAGATCCCTTGAGGAAAATGATATTAGACATCCTGGTGAAAACGGCAGCCGTCTTCCAGATGCTGAGACAACCCTCTTACTACCCCTTTGTGACAAGTCACGTTGATACCAGGAGCATTTCCACTCAGCAAGAGCCACTGTGAGGATTATCTCAGTTTGTGTACAAGGGTGACTGATTAGTTCTACCCTCATATCTCCTCTGGCAACAAAAAATCAGACCTCTACTTTTGGGAAAACTTCATATCCAGTTGATACCAGGTTAAAGAACTGTATTGGGATGACTGATTTGTGGAATGTAAATGAAAACAGTGCTTGGATTGTATTCACTCCTTTTACTATGCAAGTCCCCATTTAAAAAAAAAAAATCTGAAATCGTCGTCTCCCACCTCAGACCAGCACCCTCTCTCCAGGTGACCGGTGTCACCTGTCCAACAGTGTTGCTCAGGATGGCCTTTGTTGGTCCCAGTGGGAGTACTAACCATCTGTTCCTTGCTGCCAGAAACAACTGCTGTTTGTCCTTTCTACACACCTTCTACAACAGTCAGATGTTTATAACCCAGTGTTCAAACTTGGTTGGTTACCTGACATTGGCTTTTGCCTTCATGGAAGTCATGCGAAGCCCCTTTGCTAGAGACAGAAAAATTGTTTTAGAATTAAACTTCTTCCCAATTTGTTCCTCACCATCTTGTTCCCTTTGACGATTCTATGATGTTGCACAGGTTTCTAAGAGCTTCTTATAAATTATTTCACTGGTTCCTCTCTACAATCACATAAATCACAAATAAGCACATAAGGTAGATTTCACTTGTGAGGAAACCGAAGTACAGAGAGGTCCAAAAATGTGGCCAGGGACTCAGAGAAAGAACGCAATAGAGAAGGGAGTCAGACCCAGAACTCCCATTACCGACCTGACTCAGTGGCTCCTTGTTGTTTGTCTGAACTTTCTTGGGCCTGCTGTCTTTGAGGTTGGTGTCCCCTTCGTTCTACCTGTCTTATCTCCTACCACCATGTACAAGCGTGTAGTGCATGTGATCGGAGGCTTGCCTATATCTCCTTGGAATTTACCATTCCTCTATGCGCTGATCCAGCAATTCCCAGCTACAAGAACCGCTGGAGTTCTCTCAGCCTCTATGTACGGAGTTGATGCTTCCCTCCCCCAGCACACTCAGAAACAACCCTCAAACAGTGCCAGATGGGAATTGGTGGATAAACTCCCCAACTCCCTTACCTCTTTGGTAGACTATGAAGCGTGTTCTGCATTATCTCCCATTGTCTCCCAGGTGGATTGAGCCCCAGTTGCCCACAGCAGTATGCTGTTCAGTAACATCTCCTGTATAGGCTTCTTTTCCTTTGCTGCCTTTCTTAGTACTTCCCTACCAGTGCTTCCTAGGATCGCCTCCCACGCAAACTGCTTGCACTCCAATTCTTGATTCAAAGTATGCTTTTGAGGGACCCCAAACTAAGACAACATGTGTGTGTCATCCCCTCATTCCAACTAGACTTCCGTGTTGGGACTGTCAGCCTTGGGTATGAAGAAGAAGTTCTATTAAAAAAACATTCTCTTGGGGGCACCTGGGTGGCACAGTCAGTTAAGTGTCTGTCTCTTGGTTTCGGCTCAGGTCGTGATCTCAGGGTTGTGAGATAGAGCCCCGTGTTAGGCTCCATGCTCAGTGGAGTCTGCTTGAGTCTCTCTATGCCGCTCCCCTGCTACTCACTCACGTGTGTGCACTCTCTCTCAAATAAATAGATCTTTTTTAAAAAAGGAAAAATAAAATTCCCCAGGCCTCAAACAAACTGCTTCCACCTTGACTACCAAGTTCCTAGTTGACCCTAAGTCCAGCTATTTCCATGGCTTCCCCATATTCTGGATATAGATGCTCTAAACACATCTCTTATCCCTATAACCTCGGCCAGTTGGGCCTCACCACTCCATTACCAATATCATAGCCCCATAAATTATTCTGAGTTTGACTGATAGATGGATGTTGTGGTCTAGGTAGATGGGAGAGGAACAGGCGGAGGGGGTCTATATGTCTAGAAAGTTCCCTATGTCTAAAGAGAAGAGAGGGCAGGGGATCACCAAAGGAGGAGCAGAAATTATGTGTAGAAGGACTGAGCCAGTGGGCTCTGCACTAGTTGGAGAGTCTGCTTGAGGATTCTCTCACTCTGCCCCCTCATCAAATAAATAAACAAATCTTTAAAAAGCCTGCCCTGTGAAGAAGTTGAAATTCTTTCTGTAGTCAGCCAGTCAGCCCTGAAAGATTTCAAGCAGGAAACTGCCAAGTTTAGTTTCATCTTAAGAAAAATTACTCTGAAGGCTCTGTGGAGAATAGATTGGAGTAAAATCTTATCTTAAATCAAGTAACAAATGTGAAAGTACAGTGTAAATTGTGGAGATGATTAGCTAGTGAAATATTTTCAGTCCTGAGGTAAATTATCCTAGAAATCCTCATTTGCACAATGGAATGCACGCCTCTATTCCCTCCTCCAGCCCGGTCTGGAACCCCTGATGGCAGGAGGCAGCGGTGGATTTATTCCATCAACATTCATTCAGCACCTGCTTGCTATAGCCAGGCACAGGGATTGTGCTGGGGATGAAGAATACACAGCGCCTTCTCTGGTAGAACTCACTGTGAAGCTTCCAGAACTTGCAACCCCTTGAACCACCCACATGTCCCATCACAGGCC
Organism: Mustela erminea; assembly: GCF_009829155.1. NCBI lineage: Eukaryota > Metazoa > Chordata > Mammalia > Carnivora > Mustelidae > Mustela > Mustela erminea. The sequence goes on along the minus strand of NC_045635.1, from coordinate 16,010,528 downwards.
TAATTGCAGGATTCTGTAGAGGCCGTGTTAAGGCCATTTCCAGGCTCTGATTACACTGCACCCACTGATGGAAACTGCTGTGAAACCAAGAGGGGGCAGAAGATGGGGCCAGTACCAGATGCGGAGAATATACGTGACTAGGGCAAGTGAGAAGAAATGAGAAATGAGAAGAGTGACAGGAAGTGGCATTAAGGAGTGGCCCACTGCACACCCACAAGCATTCTCCATACCTTATCTCCTTTGATGCGCACAACCACCCTGACAGTGAGGTACCGTTAGCCCCAGTATAGAGAACACATCTGGAAAGTGACAGCTGGGATTTGAACCCAGAGCGTCCACCATCAAAGCAAATGCCGGTAACCACTAAGGCTAATGGGAGATTCAAGTGGGCTTCTGTTCCTGGATGGGGAAGGCCCAGAGGGGCATGTACAAAGAAAAAGGGCTGATTGGAAAAGCTGAGGAAGGAGGTTTCTTGGGGCAGCTAACTGCAGGGAGGAAACGTGGGGTGGGGAAAGGGATGGACCTCTGTAGACTCCCTGGCACATGACAACAACATACTCAAGTGCGAATTACCCAACTGGCATCCTGCAACATATCAAAATTCCCAAGACAACACACAACACTGGTGCCTACTAGTTCAGACTAAAATCATTCTTTTTTTTTTTTTTTAAAGATTTTATTTATTTATTTGACAGAGAGAGATCACAAGCAGGCAGAGAGAGAGGAGGAAGCAGGCTCCTTGCTGAGCAGAGAGCCCGATGCGGGCCTCGATCTCAGGACCCTGAGATCATGACCTGAGCCGAAGGCAGCGGCTTAACCCACTGAGCCACCCAGGCGCCCCAAGACTAAAATCATTCTTATTCCTTGAATTTTGCTGTACATTCTAGATTATTAATTCCATAATCCTAGTAAGTTGTTGAAAAGCAGACATATACAACTAATTTTTGCATGGTTTTGTATTAACAATACTTGAGGATTTTATCATTTGAAACAAAATGTTTACTGTACTTGTGTTTCTTTTTTTTCTTCTAAGATAAAAGCATAATGCAGCCGAACCTAAATGAGATATATTTAAAAATTCAGTGACAGTTTTACCAACAGTATGAATAATAACTAAATGATGCATTGCCTTGAATGAAACAAGAACATCTGCTAACTTTAATAATATAAAAAGTTATTTTTTCCATGGATTATACTAATTCTATAAATATAACATAATGGTTTTGCATTGTAATATTCTGTGTAAGAGCTACTTTATAGCTGATATTAATTCTCTAAATATGACTCAACACACAGCAGCTTTGAGCCTCAATATTCTTGGTAATGGTTGGTTTATGTCTGGGAGAATAAAGGTTATTATTTGATATAATCTCTGCATTATCTTTCTACATACTATTTTTGATTAAATGTTCCCTTCCAATATCAGAACTGACCTTTTACAGAAATCTCTACACCAGAGCAGAAATTTGATCTCATAAAGCAAAGGGATATTAAATAACAGAGCTTGTTGGGGATGGACTATTGCATCCAGGTCTAGCATTTTGCTGCTTGTGGATGTTCCTGCTTTCCAAAAATCATAATTAACATTCAAATGTGAACTCATTAGAACCACTGTAGGAAACACGAGTCAGTGAGGTCAATGAAAACCTAGATATTTATCAATAATCCTCTTGGCACACTACACAGAGTGTACAAACATAAAAATCAAAAATCATACCCAAAAAATCAGCAAGAGAGAGCTTCAAACATAATCTTTGGTTATACGTTTTTAACTCCCCCTCCTACCTTCTCCCTAAAATGGGTTTGCTTTTTTAAAAATACAGAAATGGAGAATGGACTTGCACTGGGTGTTGTTTCTGTGCATTTTTTTCTTCCATCAGTCTCTGCAGACCTTCATTTCTGGCATGCTTCCCCAGGCTTTAGAATGTTGACATGGCTCTTTTCATTTTTCTTACTCTAAGGGGGGGTTGAGAGGTAGACTCACTAATTTTAGAAGGGATAAGAATGTTGTAAAAAATGTAGAAAATGAGTATATTTATAACTTTTCTAAAGAAAAAAATCTGAAAAACCAAATTTAGATCTCATATTGTAAAGAGGTTTAGCTAAAAAGCAAGAATATTTTTCATAACCTCCAGAGTGACAAAGAGGAAAGGAAAGTCTTGATGAAAGGTTTATTTTTTAAAAAGATAGAAGATAGTATTGGGAAGGGGAAAACCTATAGACTCTATAGTAAATATAAATTGAGAGCGTTGATGACATCATCCCTGTGGGTTTCCCTCACCACTGACTCATCATGGGAGTAGTAAATTTCCACCATGCTTGCTTGTCTTCCCATCTTTGTCATGAGAACTAAGCCCTGTATTGGCCATCTATACAATAGTAATGTTTTGATTCTTCAAGTGAGCCCAGTCATCTTTGAACCCTCAAATGACTAAAGTCAGAAGGTCAGTTAAATCTTGCTCTGAACTGCAAATAAAGTATTCTTTTCCCCCGACCCCTCCCCCCCCCCCAAAAATCCATCTTCTATTTTATAGTGCTTTCCATAACCTGGTAACCGATGACTAATGTTCTTAAATTAGAGACATGTCCAGATCAGTTTACAAATTACTAAGCATTCTCAAGCTGCTAATAGGCTCAGAGCCCTGAATAGTAAGGTGGAATCTTATTACTTGAAGTCGGTCCACTGACCAGGGGTGGATGCTGATACCAGAGGTGGCGCTCGTTAGAAATGCAGAGTCAGGCCCCTCCCCGACCTACTGAATCAGAATCCAAATTTTTAAAAGATCCCCAGGAGATTCCCATGCACATTAAAGTCTGAGAAGCACTGGGGCTCCTGGGGCACTCAGTCCTTTAAGCACCTGACTCTTGATCATGAGGTCATAGGTTGTAGGATCAAGCCCCATATCAGGCTGCTCACTCAGCAGGGAACCTGCTTGAAAGATTCTCTTCCTCTCTACCTCCCCTTCCTCTTCCCCCTCTTCCTGCTGATGCATGTTCTCTCTCTCTCTCCTCTTTCTCAAAATAAATAAATAAATCTTTAAAAGAAAACAAAGTCTGAGTAGCACTGATACAAAAGGCTGAAGAAAAATAGTTCCCACCTGGGCATCAGTGATGGGGTCTTTCTGGAAGGAATTCAGTGGGCTCAGAGAAAGACCCCCCCCCCAAAATACAGCCATTTGCATATAGATATCTTAAATATGGGTCATACCATTTCATTCCACAATCAGAGGTAACTTTTAAGAAAAGACAGCTCAAAACCTGCTTGTTCTGGCTTCATATGTCAGGTTTGTCCCCATCCCCTGGGCTTATCTTTCCAGGGGGAAGAAGTGCTCATACTGGGCAAATAAGGATGAATGAAGGGCCTGAGCATTAGGTACCAGGGGTTGGGCCTGAGGTGGCTACGTCACGTACCTGCCAACTCACACTCTAGTCCCTTTTGAATCACATACCCCAAAACAGCAACCTAGTATGGAAAAAATAAAAACACTACTTCCTGGAGCCAGGATTTCTATAGCAGAATCCTGAATCTATCTTCTAACACCTATCTATCTTCTGACTCATCCTCAGCAGGACTGAGCATGCTTGCTGAGAGGACGGGCTCTGGGTTCAAGTGCTAGCTCCATCACTTACTGTGTGGCCTTAGACAAATAATTGAACTGCTCAAGCCCTCACTTTCCACATCTGTAAACCCAGCCCTAGTAACAGCTCCTATCTCATGGAGTGACTATGAAGTTAATCGGCAAATATGAGGAAAGCATTGCTAACAATGCTTGGCATGTACTAAGAACTCAGGAAGTAACAGCTACTGTTCCCTTCTTCATTGTTAGAATTGCTAGTGTTATTACCAGCGATCTGCTTTTGATTTAACATTCATTAGCACTCTCTTGAGGAGAGCCGGTCAACCAGTTCCATATGGACACCATCCCCAACTGGTTTTCATCCTGTCCATGATTCCCCATCTTATCAGGAAATGGGAGTTTTATGACAAAGAGGATGAAAACCCAGTTGTAAAGCCTCCAGGCCGTCACAGCCTGAAGCTGCCAGGGCACTCACCCGGTGGGACTCTGTGGCTCCACGCTGCTTGCTGGCCAACTCTTCTTTCCTAAGTACCCAGAAACCACTCAGTTTAATAATTCATTCTAGAATGTTTGAGTGAATTCAATTTCAAGTTTGAGGTTAGAGTTTTTGGGAAATTCGGACATTTTCCCTTTTCCAGTCTTTGAGCTCTCCTCTTCCCATAATTCTTCAGAATTACCAGCGGTTGCTCAGCAATTTCATCTGCATTTGTCTAAATCCTCTCGGATCGTCATTTTTCTATGTCAGAAGACATAAATCCATTTATAGCAGCTTGTGGCTCTCTGACGATCTCCTCACTTATCTTTGCTTTCAATTCCTCTTAACCAAATGTGTTCCGACCTTTCTGTGTTCTCTCTATCGCCCACCAACATGACCCTGTCAGACCCAGGCAGCCAGACTAATTCCATTTGCATTCTTGGTGAGTCAGGGATAAATTGAAAGACCGATCCCCAAAAGAGTTAGCTTTTCTTGACCAAACCTGGATTCATCTGGGGTTGAAATAGTTCTGATAATCATTTTACAGGTTTGTATTTGTTCTTTTATAAACTAGAGAATGTTGGGTAGAGCCTTGGGCCTAAAGCTGAGGACAGAGAAATAGGAAGTAGCTCCACATTCTGAAGAAAGTTGTGAACTCCTGAGACCAGTCAGCCCATCAAATGGGCCCCACTCCCATGGCACAAGTCCCTCCAGCCTCCAAGTTGGGTTGTTGAGTACTGGGAATGAGCCACACAAGTTACAGGGCAATCAGCCTGTGAGGGATCACGGAGTGATAAGTGCATTCTCTTTCACTTCCGCCGGGCAAAGCAAAGATTAAACACAGAATTACCCCATGACTCAGCAGTTCCAATCCTGGGTGTATACCCAAGAGAAATGAAAACACGTGCTCACACCAAACTTATAAGTGAACGCTCATGGCGGCATTATTCACAGCAGCCAGAAAGTAGAAAGAAACTGAATGTCCATCAGCAGATGAGATAAATACAATGTGGTACGCCCATGCAAGGGAATATTGTTTGGCCATGAGAAGGAAGGAAGTGCTGACACCTGCTACAACATGGATAAACTTGAAAACGTCATGCTAAACGAAAGAAGCCAGGCACAAAGGATCACATATTGTGTGATTACATTTCTATGAAATGGCCAGAAAAGGCAACTGCATAAAGACAGAAAACAGATTCGTGCCTGCCAGAGGCTGGGGGGGCGGGGAGGGAATGGTGGGAGGACTGGAGAGATGATGGCTAAACAGTATAGGGTTTCTTTTTAGGGTGATGAAAACGTTCTAAAATTGAGTGTGGCGATGGTTGCCCAAGTCTGTGAACATATTAAAAGCCACTAAATTGTACACGTTAAATGAGAGAACTGTATGGTATCTCAGTAAAGCTGTTACCAAAAAAGAAGACGAAAAGGAGGAGGAGGCATGGATCGCCCCCCCTTCTCCAGCTGGATACTCGCTAAAGGGCAGAAACTGCAGACCCATCCTAGTGCGCACAGCAGAGCGTGGTGAGGAATGGGTGGGACTTCGGGGGCTTCTGCGAACAGGGAAGCTGGTGCCTGCTTCTAGGCTGGCAGTATAGAAAGGGGTAAGGCAGGGAACACGCTGAACAGCACACCTAGAATGACAGCAAAGGGGGCTATGGCAGACGTGCCTGCACGCCACAATCTGGCAAAGCAAGAATGTGTGTATTTCCTACAGGCCGAGGAGACACTGAGGAAGAAGGTATCTGGGCTTAAGCAACCGTGCCAGCATCCCACTCAAGAGGGCTGCCCGCTAGACATAGGCACCCCCAGCAGCAGGAGGTGTGGGGCATGCACCTAAGTAGCAGCCAAGAGAGAGGGAGGGAAAAGAAGCTGAGCCAGCGCTCCCCCACTGGGGACCGATATAGTGGGGAGGCCTGTGGGGCTCTCTACTGCAGTACTTCTCAGCCTCACTGTGCCCTTGTGGGTCATCTGAGCATTAGTACGAAAAGTTCTGATTCAGAGAGTCTGGGATAGGGCTCTGCCTTTCTTTTTCTTTTTTTTTTCTTTTTTTTTTTTAAGATTTATTTATTTGTCAGACAGAGAGAGAGAGCACAAGGCAGGTGGCAAGCAGAGGGAAATGCAGGCTCCCTGCTGAGCAAGGAGCCTGATGTGGGACTTGATCCCAGGACCTTGGGATCCTGACCTGAGCCCAAGGCAGGTGCTTAATCCACTGAACCACCCAGGCATCCCAAGGGGGCTTTGCATTTCTAACAGGATCCCTGGTGGTTGTGGACCAACCTGGAGTGACAAAGCTCTTAATCTCTAGTTCTCAGATTCTTGGGTCTCAGGATCCTTTCACACTCTTAAAATTTTTTGAGATCCCAGAGAGCTTTTGTTCATATGAGTTATAGTTGTTGAGAATTACTGTACTCCAATTTGAAACTGAGAATTTTTTATATTTATTTACAGATTCACTTAAAAGTAACATTAAAGCCCATTACATGCTTGCATAAATAACACATTTTTTAATAAAAATTAGCTCTACCTTCCAAAAAAAAAAAAGTGACTGGCATTGTTTTTAATTTTTGCAAATCTCTGACTTGACAGAAGACAACTGGGTCCTCATATCAGCCTTTGCATTCACTTTGTTGTCTCATGCAGATATGTAGTTAGAAAAGGGGGGAGTTTTTATATCCTGTGGATAAATACCTAGTAGTGCAATTGCTGCTGTAGGAAACAAACTGAGGGTTGCTGGAGGAGAGGTCAGTGGGGGGATGGGGTAACTGGGGGATGGGCATTAAGGAGGGCACGTGATGTAGTGAGCACTGGGTGTTACATGCAACTGATGAATCACTAAATTCTATCTCTGAAACCAATAATACACTATATGTTAACTAAATTGAATTTAAGTTCAAAATTTTTTAAATTAGGGGCGCCTGGCTGGCTCAGTGGGTTAAGCCGCTGCCTTCGGCTCAGGTTGTGATCTCAGGGTCCTGGGATTGAATCCTGCATCGGGCTCTGCTCAATGGGGAGCCTGCTTCCCCCTCTCTCTGCCTGCCTCTCTACCTACTTGTGATCTCTCTCTGCGTCAAATAAATAAATAAAATCTTTAAAAAATTTTTTTTAAATTATAAACTAAATTTTTTTTAAAAAAAAAGGGATGAGCTTTTAATGACCTTCTCAGGTTATTATAAATGCTTTTCTTTGATACTACACTAAACTTGATAGATATTTTCTTAAAGGTTTGTCACAATGTGAAATTCCAAGTCATAACAACTAAATTTTTATATTCTGTCACATTAAAACCCATTGGTCCACCTTGTACTTTTCATAGATCTTTTCCCCATACACAATGTTACAAAATCACGTATTGACAATTCCAAAATATTGGTTCATTGAATTATACAGATGTTCCAAATGTTCACACATTTTGTTGTATAATTTCAAAAAGTGGGGTGTTAATATCACCACTGATCTCACCAATCAGCACACCAGAAGAGTTTTCAAAAACTCAGAAGCTTTCATGCTCACAATGGTGAATACAAGTTTTACAGAATTTTCATTTTTTGCTTGTAACGTCAAGTTTTATCATTGACAATAGTTTGTTGTTTTGTTCTGTTTTGTTTTTGTAACAGTTGTAATGGCAGGCTTCCTTCAATCATTCACAAGAAAATGGTGCTAAATAATCCTAGTGTGTCTGTCAGGAACTATTCTAAGTGAAAATGATTTTCCATGAAAATTTTCCACAGCTAGTTGAGCTCGCAACTCAGACACATAATTTTTCTCAAAACAATCATCATATTTCAGTGTGCAGCAGAAGTGCTTTATGCATACTTACCATTTTATCACACAGAATATTAAAAAGGCATATACTCAAAGGCCAAGACCTAACATAATTAGTAATTTTTACTGTCCCATCAAGGCCAATCTTAGACTGGATTCCATTTTGTTTTGTTACCAAAAGTGACAGCAATGAAGAATACTGTGGCTGGGGTGCCTGGGTGGCTCAGTAAGTTAAGTGTCTATCTTTGGCTTAGGTCACGAGCCCAGGGTTCTGGGATCAAGTCCTGCGTCAGACTCCCTGCTCAGTGGGGAGACCACTTCCCCCTCTGCCCTTTCCCCCACTCATGCTCACACTCTCTTGCTCTCTCCCTCTGTCTCTCATGCACGTGTGAGCAAAAATAAATAAAATCTTTTTAAAACAATAGCACAGCTGTTAGTACAGTTTGGTGCTACTGTTTTGGTCCATGCTAAGGCTCAGGAAGTTTTACCAAACATTGCTTGTGAACTATCATTATAAATACCAACACAGTGAAAAAGACAAATTAGATCTCAGTATTAGTATTAAAACAGTTTTGATCTTGCAGGCCAAAGAAAGGGTCTCTGAGAACCACTACCCTAAAAGGAATTCACTATGTGTCCCATAAAATGTCAACATTTGGAAGGCTGCCGCCAGAGGTTACAGAAACCCAGCAGTGGGTACCAAAGAAGCCACAGCAACCAAGAGAAAGAGCAACAATCATAGCCCATTTAGTAAAGAGACCCTTGTTTCCTTTTCTTCCACCACCCCTTAGCCAACATATTCGGTGAGCTAGGCCTTGAAGAGAGGGGAGGATAGATTTTACAGCTAGACCAGACCACTCCAACACAGCTCAACCATAGGTCTGGACGCGGAGAGGAAACGAGATTGATCAAAGTTGAGATTGAAATTTTAAAATGGACTGGACTTCTAAAAATCAGAAGTGACCAGAAAGTTATGGAATTTGCCCAAGATGTTATTAAGAAAACAGGAAGGGCAATAAGACAGAGCACAGTTGGAAGCAGAGATTAAAGCTAAATAAAACACTTTCATGTTTCTATCCCCACTGAGTTGAAACTCTTCATTAAACAGTTATGTCTAGTCCCCCTTCCACTTATAATACATACATATTTGAGCTAATTGAAAAGCTCTCTATGTGACATGCCATATTCCTTTTCTTCCTTGTCAACATCATATCATTCATCTATTCACCAATTTGATTGAATGCCTACTGCGCCAGGCACTGTTCAAAGGGCTTGGAAAACACAGATGGATATTGTTGGTGGAGCTTACATTTGTAATTGTTACTTTTTAAAGCTTCTTTTCAATTAACCATGCAGGTTCAGCTGCAAAGAATGCTGGGATCTAGGAGAAAATAACAGGGTTCAGTAGAGCTTGGCTAAATATTCTAAGTGGTCCAGTAAGGCTGGTCCCAAGGAGCATGACCAGTAATCTATATTACCGTGTTCCAGGACCTGCACAGCTGGCTCCAAGAGTCAGTTACCTGATAATCTAGTGGGCAGGAACCCAAGAGCAGAAATCTCTGGGCAAGATAACTAAGAGTGGCAATGTCTTGATTTCAGTGGGATCTAGGAGGAATCCAATCTCAGCTGGGAGCTGGAAGCACAAGGGACAAAGTCCCACTCCTTCACAAAAGGGGACCTGATGAGGGCTTCCCAGGAGTAGGGTCTTTCTTGGTCAGATGGGCTGCTGTTCACCTGGGAACTTCTGTAGTAGGAACAACAACTAGCTAGAATGGACACTCTGGATTGGATTCGGAACAAAGAGCATAGTTCAATGGGTATGTGGCTGCTATCTGCTGAGCTCTTTGAAGGGTGTGTTCCAAGTCAAATTTAAAACCATTAAAGGCTCTATACTCTGAAAAGACATGTAATGTAGAGTAAAAAGTACACTAAAGTGAAAAATAATGATAACAGAAAAATAAGTATAAAGAACAAAGTTCTGCTCTACCCATTATTTCTTCTTCAAAGTTGTCTCAATATCCAAGTCCTTCCCAAAATGAGTGTGTGTGTATGTGTGTGTGTGTGTACGGGTATGTGTGTGTGTGCACACACCATAATTTCATGTTTCATCTGCCTCAGGGGTCATGCATACTGGCCTGTCCCCAGCTCTACAGAGAATGTCAAGGGCATGAGATTAAAAAATCTGGCACGAACCACTGGCAATCATGCGATTAACCCTGAACGGGCATTCAGTCTCATTACCCCCTCTCATCATGCCCTCAGCCTGTTCCTTCACCTCTCTGACTTTACTTTGGTTCCACACTTCTAGTTTGTGACCCAGCAACTGTGGCTCAACACTCACTGGTCCAATTTCATTCCTTGACTTTTATTTCTCCACTCATGGTACTCTCTTGAGGCAGCTTTTTCAGGAATGGGCCCCTTCAATGCCTCCAAATCCCCTTCATACCCACCCTGACTTCCAAGGGAGACCTAGCTGGGCACCACCTGGCTTCCCACCCCCTACCCCTGCTGGACCCTGGAGGAAAGGTCTCATTCTCCATCTCTCTCCCCACGCAATAGTCATAAGACGAGGGCAATGAGAAGTCTCCAGAAAATGGTAGAAAAATTTAAAAAAGAATGGTATAAACTTTCATTTAATTATCATTAGATTCTCAGAACAGAACTTCTCAAAACTTTGGATGTTATGCTGTGTGCACCAAGTCATCTTAGGGTGCTTGTTAAAAATGCAGATTGCTGGGGCGCCTGGGTGGCTCAGTGGGTTAAAGCCTCTGCCTTCAGCTTGGGTCGTGATCCCAGGGTCCTGGGATGGAGCCCCGCATGGGGCTCTCTGCTCGGCGGGGAGCCTGCTTCCCCTCCTCTCTTTCTGTCTGCCTCTCTGCCTACTTGTAATCTCTGTCTGTCAAATAAATAAATAAGATCTTAAAAAAAAAAAAATGCCGATTGCTGGGCTCAACTCCAGACCAACTGTCTTAGCTTGAGTTCCCCCAGAGGCAGACCCTAGGACGAGGATTCAATTGCCGAAAGTTGATTTGGGAGGTGGTCCTAGGAAACACAAGTAGAGGAGAGTGGGGAAGTGAGACAGGGAAGGGAAGACAGCCAATAAAAGGTGTACTCTCATGCCACTTACCACTGTGAGCAACTCGAACTTGATCCCACGAGGGAACTTTGGGAACAGTATAGTACATGCATCTCAGAATTAGGCCACTGAGGAAGAGAGGGAGTTCTGTTAGGACATCACTTCTCCTCAGTCATCAACTGAAGCTACGCTTGGGTGGCCTTAATTCCCTGACACTTCCGATCTGCAAAAATCAGAGCCCTGTGGCAAAAAGATGAAGTTCCCAGGAGTTGATGGTCAGGTTGGGGTACACCATAATGATAAGGGTTGAAAAAAATGAACAGGGGCCCGACATCATCTGCTACACCAACTAAATCAACATGTCTGTGTGGGGTACTAGAATCTACATCTTGAATAAAATCCTCACACTACATTTGGAGAACACAGGATGTTAAGAAAATGTATAAGTGGAACTGGATTTCTAATTTCTTAATGGTTTCTGTGAATAAGAAGACACTTCTACCCCATCATCCCTCCTCCAGCAAAAAAAAAAAAAAAAAAAATCTAATTTTAGTAAGCCTTCTTTTTCTTATGATGAAAGCACAAAATTTGAGTCTACCACTCACCATTATAATCCCTGGGCTAAATTTCCATTTTGTACCAAGGGAGCTATTTTAGACAAACCCTGTGAACTTAAATAGAGAAAGTGATTCATTGGCATGTAAGGTCCATTTCATGTTGATGTCAGGATGGAGAAATCAGATGGTGCTAAATGTTCTCTCAGGTCAATACTTGATGACTTCATGGCTTTCACCAGAGTTTTTAATGGTTCGACATTTAGCACTCAAGTCCAGGGGCTTTTTGCCAGCTCTTTGTGAAGGGGGAAGCAGGGGGAGATGCTATTGAAAGGTTTTTTTCTAAAGGTTAGTTAATGCACTAGGGCATGGATTTCATTACATGCTCACATAACACTGAGTGGCAGGACATATAGTAGGCAATCTAAAAATAATTACTGCTCAGATGTCGATTAACCAAGGGTTGGCCATTAGCCGGACTTTGGAAATGCGAAGCTAGAGATTGAGAGAGTAGGTTCTTGGGACACCAGTCTTCGATCTTCGACAAGACTGCAGGTTGGGAGGGAAGAAAATCAAATTCCTGCTCCTGAAGTTCTCACTCACTTTCCCTTTTATCCATAATCTCAAGCTATCCCACATCTACAGGAGTTGCAAAGCGCTAATAGAAGGCTGTCATAGTCCTTCTTCACTACGGTCAGGAGCCATGTTATGTACCATAAACATCAATGTAGATCACCATTATCACTTATCTGTGGGAGCCGCTCTGCTCTTGCTGTAATACTCCTCTGCCTGAAAAAGTGCAACAGTTGAGCAGAGACCAAGGGAAGAAAGAAAAACTAGCTCAGGGTGTGGAGCTGAAGAGAATCAACCAGAAATGCTCAGGAGAGGCAGAGAAGTGAGTCCATATATCTGGGCCGAGCATCCTGAGTTTCCACCCTCTGCCAAAGCACTCTCCGTACTCTCTTTTCTTACCTGTTTCTCCTTCCTTCTGCCCACTTCCCCACCCTACCCTTGAGAGTTCCTGGAGGGCAGATCTAAGATCTGCTCATTCTGGAATTCTCTCTGCCTGGTATACCGGAAGCTCAGACTGCATTTTGGTTGGATGAATATCTGAACAAGAATTCTTTTTCAAAAGAGACTAGTAATTTCAGAAAGTAAGGAAGTGCCAAGAGAAAAGAAGAAAAAAGAGAAGAGAGGGAAAGAGAGAGAGAAAGGGAAAAAGGAAGGAAGGAACTGAACGAGCTCCCAGTGCCCAAAGCTGGAACAATGTGAAAAACACAATGAATAGAATAGTACCGGATTATAAGTCAAAATACAAAATAAATATCTATGAGTCCATACTGACACAAATGAATGATTGAATGAATTAGTAAATGGGGAGAAGAAAGAAATCTTCCATGCAGAAGCATTGAAATTAAATTTTGTAAACACTCCACCCTCAAGGAAACGGACCATAGCTTCCCATGCTTTAAATGTGAGCTGCGTAGAGTGACTTGCATTCAAAGAGGGCAGTATGGGAAAAGGGACAGAGTAACCTTGCAGGGGAGAGACCTGACAGACACTATCTTGACCGAGATTAACATCAGAAGTCATCAGTCATGTTGATAGCATGTACCCTTGATATGTGATGAAAATGGCACTTCGCCTCTGTGGCCTTCCTCCCCAAACCCACAATCCCAGTTCGATTGTGAGAAAAAAACATCAGACAAACCCCAGTAGTGGGGCATCGTATAAAGTACCTGGCCAGTACCCCTCAAGCATGTCAAGGTGGTCAAGAAACAAGGATGATCTGAGAAACTGTCCCAGCCAAGAGGAGCCTAAGGAGGTGTAACAATGAAATGTCATGTAGTATCCTGGATGAGATCCTGGAAAAAGGGCCATTAGGGGTAAACTAAAGAAATCTGAAGAAAATATGGGCTTTAGTCAATAAAAATGTATCCATTTTGGTTCGCGAATCTTAACAAACGTATTGTGCAAGGTAGTGGGGCCAGGGAGGTATGTGGGAACTATCTGTGTATCTGTACTATCTGATCACTTTCTCTGCAATAAAAGGTGTTCAAAAACATACAATCTATTAAAAACAGAGAGCGAACAGGAAAGAAGGGAGGGAGAAAAGAAGGGAAGGAAAGAAGGAAGGAAAGGGAAGGGAAGAGAAGATACAGGGTTTAACTCTGTAATGTAAGCCACAGGCAGGCCTGCTACAGAAAACCTGCAAAGAACCATCAGTGAAGAACTCCTAGGCAAAGCTAAGAGGCAGTTGCTCCTGTGGTGCTCCAGCAAGAATTTGGGGGACCAAACCCAGACTTTAGGCTTGAGTGAAGGGGCTTGCTGAGTACCAGACTACTGCCTTATATGGTTGTACAAGTTTCTCCATGGTTCTATGGCTGGAGTTCAACAGCAATGGGCTTACAACTCTCGGCACCTCTGGCCTAGGGGACATCTCACTGTTTTCAGGCTTCCGGGATCACTAAAAAAAAAAAAAAGAAAGGAAGACAAGTGACAGGGAGTTGCATCTATGTCCCTGCCTTCTTATCTTGTATATATCATTTGCACAGCTTTTTAGCTGCTTTGGGGGAAAAAAAAAACAAGTTAAAGCAACTTTGATATGAGCTCAGGTCATCAATCTCACCCATCTCTGCCACCCAGAGCAGAATCTGGCCCAGGGCCTCTGTAATCATGGGCTAGTTTAGACCTGGGGTGGCCCTACCCAGTAAATACTTCTGTCTTCTTCTATGTCGAAAATCTGGCCTGCCCAGTTAGCTAATTTATCCAGAACCTTCTGGGTGCTGGCGTGCTCTACCTGTTATTGCGGTAATGCTTCTATTCTCTTTCCCACCTGGAGTTGAGAATGGAAAGTTCTAGGAGGTGTTGCGATCACACCATTAAGGGCAGAGTTGATCTTTACACTTCCTCCCTAGGGGCACAGCAGAGTGGACAAGTAGTGATGACAAGAGACCTCAAGCCCCTGGTAGTCTCACGACTTCTACTCACAGTTCTACTCCTTTCTGTTCCGCCACACCGGGGGAAAACCCAGGTCAGCAAAATAGCCTCACACAGTAGTTAGCCTATCTGTGATCAGGAGTTGGAGACTTTCAGTTTTATTCCAGTTCCGCCACTGACTGTTTAGAACATCCCTCTGTTGTTGATACTGACCGACACTCCACGGTGGTAACAGCACAGAAAACACTGACAAATTGGTCATGTCTCTTTGTTCCATTCATTTTCATCATAACTAACATTTATATGGCAGTGTTCACATAAAGCTTTATCTCACTGGATTTTTGAAAGAATTCTCTGAGATAACCAGAACAGTTTCACTGTCTCGGTGTCGCAGAGGGCAGAGCCAAGGCTCAGAGAAATTCAGCAGCTGGTTGCAACTACTGTGGCAAGCAAGGCAGTAAGGGTGAGGGGAGCTTTGTAAATGGCGCAGTAGTGTTTCCTGCGGCGTCCTTCTTGCTCCTCTTAAGAGTTTCATAGATTAGGGCGCCTGGGTGGCTCAGTGGGTTAAGCTGCTGCCTTCGGCTCAGGTCATGATCTCAGGGTCCTGGGATCGAGTCCCGCATCAGGCTCTCTGCTCTGCAGGGAGCCTGCTTCCTCCTCTCTCTCTCTGCCTGCCTCTCTGCCTACTTGTGATCTCTCTCTGTCAAATAAATAAATAAAATCTTTAAAAAAAAAAAAAAGAGTTTCATAGATTGGATTTCTTTAAATCTCAGATTCTCATAAGTCTACGAATCGGGGCCATTGTTAAAAATATAGAAACAGGTTCAAGTTACTTGCCCACTTGGCAAGTCTTGCCCACTTGGCAAGTCTCTTGTCTTCACATGGCTAAGAAGATCTCAGCAGATGAAGAATGAGACTTAACGAGACAATAGAACTCCCGTTCTTCACGGTCAATCATGGTCCTTTCCTAAAGTCACACTCTCCCTGGGCGATGGCCTTCACACCTCCAACACGTTAACCATCAAATCCGCCTCCAGCCCAGACTTCCCCTGAGCTTCAGATCTGTGTAGACAACCGCCTGCTGGAAACTTCCACTTGAGTGGCCCATACGCACCTTCAGACCAACATATCCTAACTTGGCCTTATTATACATCTCCAAACCTGCTCCTCCTTCTGGACTTCCAGCTGCATCTAGCACCACAGTCCAGTCCATTGCCCAAGTTAGAAACACGGGAGTCCCATTACAGCCCACCCTCTCCCTCAGCCCCACTCTCAGCTGGCAAACCTTCTCAGTCTTTCCCCTAAACATGCCTCCAACTGCTCTGCTGCTTTGTGTCCCTGCATCTCTCAATCCTTTATCTTCTCCAAGAGTCTCCAATTCTCCAGTTGCCCGGAGCCCCGCCCCACCCCTCGAAGTCCTCTCTGCCTGGCCAAGCGGTGCTCCAAGATTGGGCTCTGCCCTACCGCAGCTCCAGCTTCACTGCCCTCACTTCATTGATCCTAGCCAACGCCCGGCACACAGTAGGCGCACCATAGATGTGCGGTGAAGCACGCTGGAGTTCCTCATCACGGAATGGTAGACGCACGGATGGGAACTTAGAGCCAGTCGGGTCCACTCCAAACCCTCATTTCACAGATAATGATATCAGGACTCAGGGAGGATATAACTTGCTGAGCTACATAACTACTTGGCGGCCATGGTAATAAATAGATTCAAATTTCCTGAACAGATTCACTCCTTTATCAGCTCTTTCCATGATTCCTCGCTGCCTCTCAGACTCAAAGTAGAAAAGCCATCGTACCTGTCACTGTCTCTGTTTCCACTCATAGACAAACGGAAATTACTAAGGCCTTCCCTTTCTACAGCATAGGGATTTTATTGAACTATGGTTGAATGTTGTCTGTAAAAATGCTTTGAGTTCAGAAGAGAGATACACCACAGGCAAGACTCAACAGCCCACCACTTAGATTCAACTTCTCATTTTGCTCTCTCACTTCCTCTATTGACTTTTCCTCCCTGGCAGACTGCAGGCTGGCGGAAGCTGGAGGAGAAAGAGCTTTGCCATTTCCTCTTGCACTCCGACTCCACTTAAGGAGAAAGGTACTGTAAATAGAATAAGTCAAAGGTTCCTATATAGCAGAATGAAAAATATTGTCATTGATTATAAATTCAAAATGGGAAGATGAGGAGGCTCAAGTCTGCAGTCTTGCTTGCAGTGATTTCTGGCACTCAGGAAGCACACACCCATCTATAAAACCTAAATGTTTTCAAATTCTGACATTCTTTAAAAAGGGGGAAAAGGGTTAGCTTGAAAAATAGCAGTGCCTTAAAAGACAAAGAAAGGCTACAGAAATGTTCCCAGATTAAAGGAGTCTAAGGTGACATGACAACTAAATGCGGTATCTGACCCTATATTGGATCCTGTAGGTGAGAGGAAAATGCCATTAAGGACATTATTGGGTCAGTTGACAAAAGTGGGATGAGAACAAATTACTGATCCAAATATGTTGTATCAGTATTAAATTGGCTGAAGTTGATCACTTTTTTGTGGTTAGGTAACAGACTATCTCCATTCTTAGGAAACGCACACTGAAGTATTTGAGGGTAAAGGCTCAGGGCGTATGTAAGTTACCTTCCAGTGGCTCAGGAAATCATCGTGCGTGTATGTGTGTATGCATGTGCATGCATGCGCGTGTGTGTGTATGTGTGTGTGTGTACAAATAAAGAGAAAATCATGATAGATAGAGGAAATGAGGTAAAATATTTATAGTGAACAAGTGAATCTAGGCAAAGCATTTGCAGATATTATTTACACTATTTTTATTCCTGCCACTTTTCTGTAAGTTCAAAATTATTTCTGAATAAGATTTTTAGATTTTCTTTTAAAAAGATTTTATTTTTAAGTAATCTCTACACCCAGTGTGAGGCTGGAACTTACAACCCCAAGATCAAAAGTTGCATGCTGTACTGACTGAGCCAGCCAGGTGCCCCTGAATATGTTTTTTAAAATTACCTGTGAACAAGGGGCCCCTGTATGGCTCAGTTGGTTAAGCATCCGACTGTTGATTTTGGCTCAGGTCATGATCCCAGGGTGGTAGAGTCGAGCCCCATGCTGAATGTGGAGTCTGTTTGGGATTCTCTCTCTCCCTCTCCCACTGCCCCTCTCTCTGCTTGTGTACACACTCTCTCTCTCAAAAAAAAGTTATGTGTGAACAAGACTTTGCATCTGTGATATTTATGAAGTTCAGTTTGTTATCTGTCTGTCCTCAGTAATCATGTTCCTGGCACTATGTTAATAGCTATAGGGATTAAAAAGAGAAATAAGCATAATTTGTCCTTTAAATGGTTCATTTGTAGCTCACAAGAGAGGACATAAACACATGAAAAGAGAGAAATAATAGTAAGTAGCGAATGCTGAGGGCCAAATGAATAGCAGCGAGAGAAGGAAAAATGGGATTTCAGGGCTCTAAAGAGGAGGCAAAATTTGAGTCAGGCCTTTGCATGGGGGCTAGGACTGGAAAGAAACAGAGGAAAGGAAATGACACTCCAGGCGGAGGGTAGACTGGAACCAAGGTGTGCAGGTGGAAAAGCACACCCTGTCCCGAGTAGTAGGACTTGAGAGGTTTCATAGGAAGGAGGGCAAAGATCAGGGGAGGAATGTAGGTTAGGGTCACTTGGGACACCAGGAAATGCCAGATTAACGACTCTGGACTTTATCCCAGGGGTCAGAGGCCAGCAATTTCTTAGAAATGGTTGACCCCTCTTTCTTCTGAACAACACCAGTAGAGCCAACAATCACACAAAGACCTCAAGAGGGTCCCAATATTTAGGAAAATTGCCCTCGTAGACCCTACAAAACAGGAATCCATTTGAAAACAGAACTATCTTTCAGTAGCTAATTTGGTTCTTATTGTTCATAATTGAGTGTACTTTAATCAGATAATCGTATGCCTTGCCTTTAACACATGGCTCTTTTCCGCTATGTTGTCAGCCACACTGAGGGAATGGACATCTTTAAAGGAGGGTGGAAAGCAGTCATTTTGGAGAATTGAATAAAGCAAGTCTGAGAGAGCAGGTATGTGAGTCAGGGTAATTAGTGCTAGCTTTTGTAACAAACACATCTCAGCGATTTGGCATAGGGAAGTTCTATTTCTCATTCATTCATGTCACAGTTTGGTACAGGAGGGACAGCTCTCCTGAGTAGGTTCCCTCCAAACGATGACCCAGGAATCCAGGTCACTTCCACCTTGTGGTGCTGCCATCTTAAATGCATGGCCTCTGAAGTCACCATGGCAGGAAAGATTGAGAGGGACGACCAACCAGGAGTTTTGTGGCCAGACCTGGATGCGTGGCCGGAAGTGGATGCGTACCACTTCTGCCCATGGGTCAGAGCCTAGTCCCATGGGCTCAACCAGACTGCGAGGGCCACTGGAGTATGTAGTCTTTCTGTGTGCCTACGAAGATGAAAGGAGATGGTGAGCTTTGGATTCGCCCAGGAGCCACCTCTGAGACCAAGAAATGGGTACTAATAGTGTAGGTGAAAGGTGAGCTTGGAATACCAATGGAGAAGTAGGGAAGTGAGACACAGGGAAGGAAGCCAAACGCAGAGTATGTTAATGAAGTGCTCTGGGCACCTCAGACTCCATCCTACTGGGGACTACTGAGAGACTGGATAAAACTGCCCCTCCCACACTGTTCCCCCTGAGAGGCGAGGAAGCTGAAATATTTATCAACCAACTTCTGTCCTTCAAAGGTTGAGGGCTGCCCCCTGGGAAATGAATTTTTTGACATTTCTGGCAAGCAGGCAAGCATGCTCCAGTGGCCAGAGAAAGTCCTCAGGCAGAGAGTCCGATATACTGTGTATGACACCAACAGTGTGTACTGAGTGGCATGGGAAAGGGACATCAGTAGCGTCTGCCACACTGAGCACCTACCCGTAGCGTCCAGCCTCTCTCTGCTACACAGAGAATCCTGAGAGAAGTGCTCCGGGGAGGCCAGAGTATAGCCAGCGGCAATGGCTCTCGAGGGGTCTGAGGCAAGCCATTTACAGACCAGCATTTGGAAATACCTCCCATTCTGTACACAGACTTCCTTCATGTCACTTCTCTTGTGAACCACTAGTGAAAGCACTTCCCAGAGGGTCACCACGGGCCTCCCACTCATATCCCATTGTCCCCTCAAGTCCTCAACTTACTCAGGCACTTGACAAATGTTATTTAGTTCCTTCCTGAAACATTCTTCTTCCTTCTGGGACCCTACCGCCTGCACTCCCCTGCTACTCCTGCCTTCTTGGGGGTTCTCTCTGCACCTAAGCATCAGAGCAGCTCACTAGTCCTTCAAGACCCACAGCTGGTCCTGTTCACCATGCCCAGACTTTAAGAAGAAACCAGGAATGGTACGTACATTTGCTGGTAATGGCTGCCTGACGCCATGTGTTTAGAATTTTGAGGCCGTATGTTCAGTGAGCTATGTCTGCCATGGGTGTTGGCATAGGGAGTAGCAGACTAGGTTCAGAAATGAGTCAGCTCTGTGCAGCTCTTTCTCAAGTTCACATCTTACATGCTCTCCCTTGACAATCTCATCTACTCGAGAAGCATTAACTATCATTTCTATATAGACTCCACCCAAACAGAGGTGTCTATCCATGACCTCTCTCAGGAGTTCCAAATCCCTATCTCTAAGTCATTCAAGGATGTTCTACTTTCATTTCCATTCTGCGTGTCACGTGCATCTTTCAAGACACCTCGGCTTCAAGCCTTGGCAGCATCTTCCCTCCCATTATATTTCCACACCGCTTTTCCCTGCCACTTACCATGGTTTGCAACAAACTGTATTAGAATTTGTCACTTACTCTCTGTCTGACCCAAAACATGGTGGATTCACTGAACAAAAGCCCCAGATCTAATTCATCTTGCACCTTCTGTTTGCAGAACTGTTTCTGGTACAAAGTAGACACCGAGTCAGTGCCAGAGGCTGTCTTACATATTTACATATATAGAAACAACGTGTCTCAGTGTCTATATCAATTTAATGTATAAATTTTATATAGATAGGTAGATAAATGTTTGTTTCGCTCCTTCTCTTTAACTCTCCCACAATTCCCATGCCACATCTTGAAATGATCACCAAGTTCTGTCCACTCAATTGCTCCAGAAAGACATGGACGTATGCCAGCTCCGTTTCCATCCTCACTGTTTGCCACAGGCCAGGTCTCCTGGGAAACGGACTCTGAGACCGAGATAGGAGCACAGGACGTTTGTTAGGAACAGTACCTGTGGAGGAGTGAAGGGCGAGATGGGGCAGCGGGAAGAAATGGGTGGAAATACTGCATCACAATAAAAGCCTCGGCTTTTAGGGAGCTCTGGAGCTGGGACGGCCCAAACTGGGGAAGGTGTCTGACCCTTTATAACCACCCCAGCCCCCAGCATCGACCAATCTTTGCATGTAAGCTGCCAGAGAGAAAGAGTGTGATCTTGGGCTCTTTTCACATTCGAGAGTCAACACAGGTTACTGTGTGAATGGAGGGAGAAGCAAAAAAAAAAAAAAAAAAAAAAATATATATATATATATATATATATATATACACACACACACACACACATATATACATATATATGTATGTATATATTTGCACATACACACATAGAAAAATATCTCTGGGAATATCCACAGAGACAGAACGTAGAGTAAGTGTTGGCCAGGGGTTGGGAGGAAAGGAAAATAAGGAGGATGAGTACAGTGAGTTTGGGAGTTTCTTTTTGAGGTGATGAAAATGTTCTGGAATTAATGGTGATGGTGGCAAAACCTTATGAATATACTAAAAGCCACTGAACTGTACACTTCAAATGGTAAATCTTATGGTATGTATACCATGTCTCAGATTTCTCAAGTCTCTCAGAGTTGCCACGTGAAAGCCACAGGACTGATTCTATCAGATTTTTGTCCTTTGCGTCGAAATGGCTTTTCAGATTCTTCTGTAAGTGAACTTATTTTTTTTTTAACATTAATTTAGAGAGGATAACAATTCTCCCTTCAAAATCACTCTTTTGATTTAGAACCTTTGAAACTTTATCCCTATGAATGGAGTAAAAGCCAAGCTCCTTACAAAGTAGTGCAGGCCCTTTCTGAGCAGGGCCCCATGCAGCGTGGACAGACGTTCATCCTTCCCTCCCCCATGACTCCGCACCCCTGACTGCAGGTTTCACCATTTCCCTGGGCTTCCTGTCTCGGAGTCTTTGTTCCCTGCCACTCATACCCTCCCCCTTCCTTGTTTCCTCTCCCACTCAGCCCTACCTGCAGAAACATTTCCAGGGCCAGATCAAATCTCATTTCCCCAAAGCTACAACTGAAATACCTTTCTCTTTCTAGCCCCACTAACACTTTGTTTGGCGTCTATTTTTATAGTATTTATTATATGCTGCCCTTTTGTATAATCAATTGTGTATTTCGCATTTGGCCAACTCATTGCTGGTTCCTCTACTATCTACAGCATGTGGAATAGATACTCGCTAAGACCGGACTTGATGTTTAGTTTAAAGTTTTTTTTAAATAAGGCAACTCCACATTCTTTTTTTTTTTTAAAGATTTTATTTATTTATTTGACAGAGAGAGATCACAAATAGGCAGAGAGGCAGGCAGAGAGAGAGAGAAGGAAGCAGGCTTCCTGCTGAGCAGAGAGCCCGATGCGGGGCTCGATCCCAGGACCCCGGGATCATGACCCGGGGCAGCGGCCCAACCCACTGAGCCACCCAGGCGCCCCTGCAAATCCACATTCTTTCATTCACTTGCTCAGTCAAGAAGTACTTACTGCTGGCATACTGTGTCAGGCAGTAAGTGTGTAAGTAAAAAAAATGCTCTTGCTGTCATGGAAACTATTTTTTAATTTTTCATTTCATTCATGTGTAACGTACATAGAGCGTGTACAAATATTAAGTATGCACCTCACTGACCTTTTACATATGGACATACCCATGTAACTACCAGCCACATCACGAAAGGGAATATTTCCAGCACCTCACCCTCCCTCTCAGTCAATATCCTCCTGCCCAGAACACTAGTCTACCACCTACCCCCATATATTAGTTTTGCCCGTTCATGAATGTCATAGAAATGGAAATATGTTCCATTTCATCCCAGAACATAGAAATGGGTTCTCTTTTGTGCCTGGCTTCTCTTGTTCATTGTGATTTCTGTGAGATTCAACCATGTGGTATGTGAAGCAGCAGCTTGTTCTTTTTATTGCTGTATACTATGCCACTGTAGAACGTTCCATTTACTGTCCCACAATTTATTAATCCATTCTCCTATTGAGAGGCTTTTGGTTTGGTTTCAGTTTGGGGCTGTTACGAATAAAGCTGTGACGAATGTCCTGACATATGTACCTAGGGATGCAATTGCTGAGTCATAGGTGGCTTTAGTACACCCTGTCGAACGACCTTCCTTAAAGGGTTTTTACAGACTTAGGCTTTTACCAATAAACATATGAAAACAAACAAATAAGTGAGAAAAACATCTGATAGTAAAAGAAGTGACACTGAGAATTAACATCAGATGGGGAAGCTCCATTTGATCTGCTGGCCAGGCTCGGTTTCCTCAACAAGGTGAGATTTAACCTGAGACCTACAGGACCAGAAGCCAGCAGTCATGCACATGTCAGGGGAAGAGTAGTTCAGGCAGAGAGAACAGCAACCACACAGCAACCACAAGGGCTTTGGGACAGGAAGGGGAGCGGAAGGGAGGCCAGGGGCCTTGGAGTGAGTGGAGAAGTGAGACAGGGAAGGGACAGGAAAGCAGAGAATAAAGGGCATGTTGTTAAGCCAGCTGCCACAATAGGTGACTGGAGCTTAGTTCTGTGGGCAAATGATGGAGAAAGTATAAAATACCTGCTTCAAAACTCTCCCACCCATGAGCCGAGAGAGCCGGGGTATTTATATGCCAACTGCCATAGTCATTGGCTGAGGATTGCTGCTGATATGTTGTCAGGGGAGCATAGATGTCAGTTACCCAACATTTCTGGCCTGTAAAATGACCTTCCACAATTCTGGAAAAAGCCTTTGGATATAGGGAAGCAGGGAGATAGTGGCAGCTGAAAATAGTCCAGAACCCATTAGACTGGAGAGTGGTGGGGTGGGGGGATGTACTGATGACTTTGCTGTGCTTTCTTATGTTAATTTGACCTATTTTCTATTTAAATACTTAATCACACATAGACACCTCTAATATAGGTATTTCCTTCATAACTGACATTCAATACCTTCCTCTTTATCTCAGCTTTTAACTTCATCCCATTGTTATTGTTTTTCTCTTTGATCCTTGGCCCCACAGCCAGTTCCTTGAATTCACCCTTCTCTACCACCCTAAATATCATCTGCCATTTGACCAACTCCATTCCCATGGCCAGCATCTCTGGATCATGTTTATCATTTATTTATGCTTCTCTTAGGCTCCCAGTCACTGGGCATTCCATTTAGCATAGGGTCTTACCAATAATAGACTCACTCTGTGTGTGTGGAATAACTGTGTGGGGTGGGGCAGAGAATCCAAAACCATGCTGATTTGGAAAGACTTCAAATATACATTAAATCTCAGTTTGATTCTTGGTATTTCTTTTTTTTTAAGATTTTATTTATTTATTTGACAGAGAGAGAAATCACAAGTAGGCAGGGGGGGCGGGGAGCAGGCTCCCTGCTGATTAGAGAGCCCGATGTGGGGCTCGATCCCAGGACCCTGAGATCATGACCTGAGCCGAAGACAGAGGCTTAACCCACTGAGCCACCCAGGTGCCCTGATTCTTGGTACTTCTTGAATGTTTTTCTGACAACTAAAGTCTCATTTTCTGTATCAGCTACCATTGCCACGTACTACTGGGCAACAAAACACCCCAAGGCTCAATGTCTTTAAACAATAAGCGTTTATTTAGGTCATAAACCTGTGGGTCAGCAATTTAGACTGGATCGTGCTTCTGATCTCACTTGGACTCACTAAGGGGTCTTTCTGTCAGGTGCAGCTCAGCTCTGTTCTTCACGTCACATCTGCTGGCAGGATAACCAGGCTGTGTTCTCCTGGCAAACACAGGAAAAGACCAAGCAAATGAAAACACTCCAGGTTCCTTGAAGTCTAGACTTGGAACTGACCCACCATCACTTCCACCGCATTCTACTGGCCGAAAGTCACAAGGCCAACTCAGATTGAAAGGGAGGGAGAATAAATTCTGACCCTTTAGTGAAAGAAATCACAGGGTCACATGGGAAAGGTTGTGGCTATAGGAAGAGGTAAAGAATCAAGGTCATTAATGTAATCCACCATATTTTACTGTCTGCCTTTTGACCTAGCAGTCTGGGTATTTCCTTTCCCTTTCTTTCTTGTCTTTGTGTCATAAGACATCCAAATAAATATAAGCAGCAGTGGGTGTTTTTTTTTTTTTGGCTGGAATTATTAGATATTGCTTCAGTTCTCCATTTCTATATATGTAACCATCAGAGAAAGAACCACAGAAAGTGTGATCTCAGTCATAAATATCCCCATAGACTTTAAAAACAGGATTATCGGTCACTGACTAAAGATCAGTTTTGAGCAGAAGTTAGAGAAATCACCTGCAACCTCACAGCTTAGTTTATTTTGTGTTAGAGAGAGGAATGCTCCTCCTACATCTGATGTCTTCTCCAGAAAAGAAGCAGCACAAGAAGGTGCTTAAAGTGTGGGTAATTTATGAAGGCGAACAAAGGAGCCGCCACTATTACTGCCGTTGCCATGGCCATATCATATTAAATCAGGAGAGAGGAGGTTACCGAATTGGCTTTTCAAACAGGGTGTCTCCTCATGAGACATGTCTGCCGGTGACATCAGCGGGAACATGAAGTACAGAGTGTTCACCGGAGAGACACACAAAATATTCAAGACGCCAGTGATCCTGTGAATCAAATGGCCCTGCTGTGCCCTGCTGGACACTATTTCTGGCCTGTGTGCGGTGTGTGTCCTGAATTTGATTTACTATCTTTAATGCCATTCACCCACAGCGTAGTGTGTAGATGCGGTGAAGGGCTCCAGTTAGGGTCTAAAAATCCAGTACAGTGCAATGGAAGCGTAAGGGTTTGAAACAGATACATAGCTGTGGAGAGGGGGGAAGGATGTGATCCTTCCTGCTTAGGGAGGAGTGATAACATGGAGGGGTGGTTAAGAAGCCAGGTTTCTTGTTTTCTTTTTTTTCAAAGATTTTTTTTTTTTTTTTTTTGAGAGAGAGCGCAAGAGAGCGAGAGAGCACGAACGGGGTGAGGGGCAGAGGGAGAAGCAGGCTATCTGCTGAGCAAGGGGCCCGATGCAGAGTTGATCCAGGGACTCCAAGGTCATGACCTGAGCTGAAGGCAGATGCTTAACTGACTGAGCCAAGCAGGTGCCCAAAGTCACGTTTCTGAGACATCGTCTGATCTGAGTCCAGGCTCTACCTTCACTCGCTGTGTGACTTGAGGCAGGTCTCTTATGGTCTTTCAGCCTCAGTTTCTTAATCTGCAAAATGGGTCTACTGTTGAAACCACCTTGAAGATGGAAAAGAAGAGAACTATCCATGTGTCATGTGCTCCTCGAGTTGCCTGCCACGAGGTAGGCGCTCAATGAATGTGGACCCTACATTTTGAAACTGGAACGTGCTTAGGATATCATTCAATCCAAGCCCCCCTTTCGGAAGATGAAAAAAGAACCCCAGAGAAGCTGATGGAGGCCCTCTTGGTTACACTGCTAGTGGCACAATCAGGGCCAAAAACCTCAGATGCCTGTGCCTCTGTGTTATCCTTTCACTGGGTCACCCTGCTGCAGCTTGCGGCCCCGCCTACCCTCTTCCAAGAAGTAGAGCTGCAACAAATAGCTGGGGGGGGGGGTGCCCTTTCCCCTGGAGAGCCACACCTCAGGCACAGGGAACGCTGAACGGTATGCAGTTTTCTAATGTGGCACTCACCGCCTGCTCACTTTAATCTGCTGCAAGTGTCTCTGGGAAATAAAATATTGGCAGGTTTGTCCAACAGCTGCTCAGCCTAGAGACCACAGCTTATTTTGGTCCATTTATGTTAACTCATCTGTCTTAAGCTCTTTGTTACTGACTCACCGCATACTGCTACCAAAAATATACACCAAAATCCAAGAATCATTCATATGAAGGGCAAACCTCTTCCTTAAAATACCACATTTTTGTCTTGTTTTTATGAAGTTTTTCCTTCCTCCTGCCTGCACATCACATTTTTCTTGTTTCTTCCTTCATCTTTGATCTCCTTCAGGGGCATGGAAACTACGTGGTGTGGTCAAGAGAATTCTAGAATGGACATCAGAAAGCCTGGTTTGGGTACTCGTCTGGCATTCTTTAGCTGTGAAAACCTACCTACCACCTCACAACTGGTGTGTATCAGTTTCCTAATCTGTAAGGCGGCAGGGTCGTATTAGCTCTATGGTTCGTACCAGTGAAACTGCCAAGAACTTCATAATGCTTCCCTTCAAGGATTCCTTTTCTTCCTTCCTTTACTTTTTATAGACCATCTACAGAACAGAAATGTTCGATCTCCTCCCTCACTGCAGTTCAAACCCGAAGTCTATAGGGAATAGGCTCCTTGTTCTTCCATAAGCGCAACAAGTCAAGGTATGTACCACCCTTGAGTCCTGGCAAAACAGACCACTGCCCTCGGGCCCCCGATTTGCTCTGACCCTCCCCTAGCCTTACCTTCCCCACAGGGCAGATTCAGTGAGGTCAACACGCAGCACCCATCCAGAGCCTGTGCCCCATCTAGACCACATTCTGGACCCAGAACCCCAGAATACACTTCCCAAGGGGCCAAGAGCTGGTTTCCAGAGCCAGCATGGACCCCTTGCCTGGTCCATCTTCCCAAGAGCTGACTGGCCCACAAGTGTGCACATACATCATTCAAAGAGCCATCAGAGGGTAGCTTTCTGGGGCAGTGTGGACAGAACTTGGACATAGAGGCCGCGGTGGCCACCTGCACTGTGCAAGATCCTTCATGATGGGAGGATCATGGGGTGGACGAGAAAGGGGTCTTGTCCTCTGGCTGGGACCAGGCCCTTGCCGTAGCCACCAGGTTCTATTGCAAAACCCTGAGCAGTCCAAGAGTACTAAAACTAAACCTGACCTGCTGGGCCAATATCGAGGTATCTTATTCAAGTTTGGATGGCAGAATATGTTTTATAACTTTTACCATCTAAAATAAAGATCAAGGGCCCCATTTGTGCTTCTGCCCTGGGCTGTACAAATGTTAGGGACAGGCTTGCCTTCACACTTGCTGTTTTTATGCTTCGAACATCTTTCCCCAGCTATCTGCTTGTCTTCCTCCTCTGTTTCTTTCATGTTCCCCCTCCCATCTCCCCTCCTCACTTCTCTGACCGCCATGTTTGAAAGAGCCCCCCACCCCTTGTGCTTCTACGCCCTTGCTGTAATTTTTATCTTACCATCATTTGGTATTTTATTTAAGTGTCTGACTCCTCCATTAGAGTATAAACTCCAAACCATCAAAAAAAATTTCTGACTCACTCCCCCTGCTTTTCTGCGTGCTCTCTTTCTCTCTCTCTCTCTCCCTGACAATATCTTCTTTAAAAATTTCTGCCTCATTCACTGCTGTATTCCCAGCCCCTAAAATAGTGCCTAAATAGGAGGGGCTTAGCAAGGTATTTGTTGAATGCATTGTTCTCTGTTCTGGGCCTAATGTTTTACAATATAAAAACGAAACCAACACAAAGAAGAACTTTTTAAATAGGCCAACTCGCTTGCATTTCAGACTTTATTTCAGTTTTAATAAATCTGCTCAACACAACCCTCTATTCTTCCAGTTCTCTTGCTCTATTTTTACCATTATGTCTGTTCTTATTACAGAGATCTCCAGCCCCTCCATATCTCCTACTCTGTCTTCATCTGTCAGCTTTCCCCTGTCTCTGTCTCCTTGCCTCTTCTATCTAGAATTCATGGCACATAATTTCAACCATTCTTTTGCCAATACCCTCAAGTACCTTGCCCTTTAACCTGGCAAAACTGTAATTCTGGATCCAATGAAGGAACTTTTCCATTTCTACACTTCGGCTACATCAAAGGATAATAAATTTACAGAGGTAGCAAAATGATCTAAAAATATAGCCATTTCTTTCCTGGCCAAAACTCTTGCCTACCAACTATTGCACATTCTTTATATGACTAAAATTAAATACGCAAAGTCTTCCTTGGCATTTAATTAGCAATCTGGCAGAAAGCAAATGCTGCTCTACTTTCATTCACAAATTTGAGTTTGATTACATTCCATACCCTTTTCCAACCCAAGATGATTGGGTTCAAATCTCTGATGAAGAAAATCTAAGGTAAATGTTGCACCATTTTTTAAAAAGCTTGAAACCCATACAATCAACACGTTTCCTCCTTTTTTTTCTTTTTTTTTTTTTTCAGCTAGAGTGGCATAGCTTCCTTAGTTGTGTTTTGCGATCTCCTTCTAAAATTCCAGATCTCTCTTCAAAAGAGAGTTGACAATAAAAAAGCAGAATACAATATTTCGCACATATATGATTGCTACTGTGCTTAAAAATATAAATGCCTATGGGCAAAGAATAGAAGGCAACAAATAAAAACATACTGGTCCTACTAGAAATTTTGTTTCTTTCTCTTGATACTCTTAGATTTTACAATTCTGTTTTTACAATCAACATTGAGGACAGGGTAGGGAAGAAGGAGACAGCGCCAATTTAACTGCAGAGAGGATAGAATATCATTGCAACATTCAAATTTCTTTCAAATTTCAAGCCAACATTGGTTCTCTTGACACCTAGAAGTGACCATCTGTCTGACCTTTAATAAATACCCTAAATAAATTAAAGTGGCCATAGTAGGACAATTATAGTCCTGTGGTTTTAATGTCACATGCATCCTACTTATTACAAATGCCATATTTGTAATCCCAGAATACAGAGAATTTCTGCTATTTTGCATGATCGCAGAGCGTGGATCAAGTTGCAAGAGAAAATCACTATAAACCCTCATGAACAGATAACTATATTTTAAAGATTATAAATAATAAATGTATTACTAAAATTACCTCATAATATATACATATTGCTTTTCCAAGGGCAAGTAAAATGGAAGCACAGGGCCAAGAGACTCAATTATTTCAGGAAAATAAAATATCATTAAAACTAGGATAAGTCTCTAAACCTAGAGAAAAATGAGAAGAGGTCCTACCATTGCCTTCAGGTTCAGATCCACAAAAAAACTCAGTGTTTCAGTAAACAAAGTAAGGTGAATAATCCATTTATAATAGCATAAATTTCTTGAGGTTACTTTCTAATCAGGACAAAGTAAACGCTAGGCATAAATGCATCTTGCTAGTGGCTTCTCCATAAATAACATTGCGATTCAATAATTGTGCTCATTTCCTTAGAAATACCTTAATTATTATTCCACATTCTTGCGTAGAAATGTGAGCAAAAGCAAACAGAATTAAATAGAGAACATTCCAGCATCCCAGTAGATTCATTTTGGATCTATCTTTCTTAGCAATTCTGCTTCTTTTATTTAAAATCCTTTTCCAACATACCTGCTTGTTTATCTCAAGGGGTCCTGCAAGGAGGGGCTAGAAGACTAAATTGGTACAGTTTAATAACCCCTGTGCTTTTTAATAAAGAATGATGGTAAACTATAAACATTTTAGTTAAATTATCAATGATAACGTGCCTTCAGTAGCATTCAGTTTACCCCAAGAGCATGTTGCTTATTGGTTTATTTATTGATTGTATTCTTTTATTTGCTACCAAAATTTGTCTACAGAAATAATGGGAAAAGACTGAAATAAAAATTAAGTGCATAGATCACGGAGCAATATTTATAGGAACAACAACAACTGAATATTCAGAATCATGCATGCGAAAGAGGTACCACATTCGGTTGCTGTACTACCTCTTTAGGATGACACTGTAATCATTTCTCGGGCTCTCCGTGCAAAGCTGCGTTATTAAGTCATAGAGCATGAGCAGGGTGAAGGATGAGGGAATCATTTACACTTTCCACTTCGTGTTGGTGGACCTCAAGTCAAGGGGCATCACTGCCACTAAACGTGTTTTATTAAGCAACATTCTCATTTTTAAAGAAGAGGCAAGGAAAAAGAACCATTTCTGGGGCGCCTGGGTGGCTCAGTGGGTTAAAGCCTCTGCCTTCGGCTCAGGTCATGATCCCAGGGTCCTGGGATCGAGCCCCGCATCGGGCTCTCTGCTCCTCAGGGAGCCTGCTTCCTCCCCTCTCTCTCTCTCTGCCTGCCTCTCTGCCTACTTGTGATCGCAGTCAAAGTAAATAAATAAATAAATCGTAAAAAAAAAAAAAAAAGGAAAGAAAGAAAAGAAAACCATTTCTAAGAACTGAGAAATCCACTGGTACTTTTTAAATATATGCGTCTTTTAAAAAAAGGTAAATCACACTCCAGGGAAAGAAGCTCATTCTGGGGGAATCATGGCGATTCCTCCACAACCCACGGCGCTCGCCGAGGGCGCTGAGTTTCACTGTGAGCTGGCGTGTTGCTCTCGGGTCTCTGCTACTTTTTAGGTACCTGTATTTGGAGGGTAATAAAGAGTATAACCTAAAGTGCTTTTTGTCAAACTTCCCCTGAATCATTGAAGATAATATAGAGTACCTCACCGGTAAGTGAGGGGAAGAAAAAGGTGGAAGGCTACCAGTTAAAACAGTTCCAAGTGCAATATGATTCAGTCTCTTAAACCAGTGTTTCTTTCTTTTTTTCTTAAGATTTTATTTATTTATTTGACAGACAGAGACCACAAGTAGGCAGAGAGGCAGACAGAGAGAGAGAGGAAGAAGCAGGGTCCATGCTGAGCAGAGAGCTCTACTCAGGGCTCCATCCCTGCACCCCGGGATCACGACCGGAGCCAAAGGCAGAGGCTTCAACCCACTGAGCCACCCAGGTGCCCCTACACCAGTGTTTCTTAACTGACCAGCAACGTTACTTAAAAGGCAGAGGAAGGGCACCTGGGTGGTTCAGTGGGTTCAAGTCTCTGTCCTGGACTCAGACCATGACCCCAGGGTCCTGGAATCAAGTCCCACATCCAGCTCTCTGCTCAGCGGAGAACCTGTTTCCCTTCCTCTCTCTCTGCCTGCCTCTCTGCCTACTTCTGATCTCTGTCAAATAAATAAATAAAATCTTTAAAAATAATAAAGGCAGAGGATATATTCTCTGGGCTCAGACCTAGTCTGCAGCGGTGTGGGTAAATATGGGCCCTTTTATGGAGCCTCCCTCAGGAAAATGGTGAAGAAGGTTGAGATAAGCCAGCACGCCAAGGACACCTGCTCCTCCTGTGGCAAAACCAAGTGAAAAGACAAGCTGTGGGAATCTGGCATTGTGGCTCCAGCATGAAAACCACTGCTGGCGGTACCTGGACCTACAACACCATTTCTGCCATCAAAGTAAAGTTTGCCATCAGAAGACTAAAGGAGTTGAAAGACCAGTAGAAGCTCTTCCTCCTTGGCAAATCTTGGCATTTGAAACACTGCTAGCCTATAATAAATAGGGTTAACTATGTAAATAAATAAATAAATAAAAATAAAGGCGGAGGATATAAACCCCTAAAGTTCCACCATCATCCCACCAACCATAGAGTCTGGGGGCTTGGTTCAGACCAGACTCAGGGGTTTGGCCAAGTTGCCCCCCAAAAGCAGACCTAGAGACTAGAATTTGAGTGGCTTATTTGAGAGGTAATCCTAAGAAGCACCCATAGGAGAGTGGGGGAAGTGAGCCAAAAAGGTAAGGAAGTCAAGAGTGCCAGTGTGGCTCAGTCAAGTTACGCGTCTGCCTTTAGCTCAGGTCATGATCTCAGGATCGAGTCCTGCATCAGGCTCCATGCTCAGCAGAGAGGCCACTTGTCTCTCTCCGTCTCGCTCTACCTCTTCCCCCTACTCATGCTTGCTCGCTCTCTCTCTCTCTCTCTCATTCTAGATCTCAAATAAATAAATAAAATCTTCTTTTAAAAAAAGATAAGGAATGGGGCGCCTGGGTGGCTCAGTGGGTTAAGCCGCTGCCTTCGGCTCAGGTCATGATCTCAGGGTCCTGGGATCGAGTCCCACATCGGGCTCTCTGCTCAGTAGGGAGCCTGCTTCCTCCTCTCTCTCTGCCTGCCTCTCTGCCTACTTGTGATCTCTCTCTGTGTCAAATAAATAAATAAAATATTTAAAAAAAAAAAAAAAGATAAGGAAGCCAATCCAGGGTGCTTCAGTGAATAGGTTACCTCTGTGGCCATGGGGCTTAATCCCACTGGGGACTTTTGGGAGATACTATGGAACATAAATCAAAGTTTCCTTCCCCCCACACACACCCAATGTCAAGGAAGCTGGAGTATTTAAATTCCAGCTCTCATTCATTATTGACTGAGGACAAATCCCTGGGTTATTAGCTGTCTACTCCTCAAACCAATAGAAAGCCCTCAGGCAGAGAGTTGCAGGTGTTTGCACTACGACACCAGTTGGCTTATAAATGAATGATGAGTGTCAAAGGGACATGGGTGGGGCCCAAATAGCTGACTGAACTCTACAAGCATGAAATTTCTCTCAAGTCTTACAATTGATCATAAAAATTCACAAACTTTGCATCCAATTCCATTATAATCTCCACGTAAAAGTGTGCTCTAGGAATATGGACTATATTTATCTGGTGGCTACAAGCACCCATCCCTGATGTGCCTTTCAGAACTTATTTCATTAAACCACACCAGGTTTAAGGAAATAGGGAGCAAAGATAATTGGCTTCTGGCTATACCCATTTGGGCAGGGAACAGGAGCAGGCAATCTTGGCAAAACTTTCTATACAGGCTTCTCTAAGGAGCATACTGAGTCAATGCCTCCCACTTCGGTTTTCCATTTCATGTGCAATTTTCCGGTTCTTCATGGAGTCCCGTGGAGTCTCGGTCTTTGCTGGCCTCTCTCTCCCAGAAGTTGAGACCTCTTCTTGACTGTGCCCACAGGCTTAGAGAGCTGAATCTAGCCCAGCTTTCATCAGTTCTTGTACGTCAATTCAGGTACCTGAGCATCCATCAGCCTTGGCTCCAGACTCCAGTTCTGGTAATTATGTAATTTCCAAGGTTTGGCCCACCATCGGCCCCAGCTCAAATAATCCAAGTTCTGTCTTGGTTTCTGTGTCTCATTCCCGAGTCCCCTCACAGCACTAGGGTTTCATCTTGAGTTCCTCAATCCTTATGGGTTGAATTGTGCCCCACCCCAGCCACACACACACACCCAAAAATTCATGTTGAGGGGTGCCTGGGTGGCTCAATCAGTTGAGTCTGACTCTTGATTTTGGCTCAGGTCAAGATCTCAGTGGGGGAGGGGGAGGCGTGAGATGGAGCCTCTGCCCCCCCATGGCTTGGCGCTGAGCAGGAAGTCTGTTTCAGGATTCTGTCTCTCCCTCTGTCTCTCTTCCCCCAACTCAGGCTCTCGTCCTCTCTCTCCTTCTCTAAAACAAATAAATCTTTTTTTTTTTAATTTTTATGTTGAAGTCCTAACCCTCGGTACCTCAGAATGTGACATTATTTGGGATATTGGTCTTTACAGAGATAATCAAGGTAAATAAGATTAGAGCAGGCCCTATGCCCATCTGACTGGTGTCCTTATGAAAAGGGGAAATTGGGGCACAGAGACACCCATAGAGGGAAGATGATATGAAGGCACAGGAAGATGACAACCAGCTTCAAGCCTCAGAGATAAGCCTGGAATGAATTTTTCCCTCAGAGCCCTCAGGAAGAACCCTGCTGCCATCTTGATCTTGGACTTCTAGCCTCCAGAACTGTGAAACAATAAGTCTGTGTTGCTTAAGCCCCCCAGTCTGCGGTGCTTTGTTAGAGCGAACTCATACAGCTCTGCTCCTAAGCTCCAGCAGGCTGCCAGAGCACCTGTTTCCGCTGCCTGTCTACCGGCATTCACCCATCTCCCCTCCCCAGGTTCCTTCAAAATGCATTCAGCCTCTTTATTACAATTCCCAGAACCTCTAAACTTCCTGTGCGTGTTGTTTACCTGAAATTACAACAAGGTTTTACCACCCCCTGTGGATGCTGTATTCTACCCGCTAAATTCAACCCCTCTTTTCCCAACACCCACTGCCCTGACCCTAGCAGATGGGCCACATCCCAACTTGATCTTTCCCCATACAACACTGACTAACAGCCTACACCATATTCTATCATAGAACATCTTCCTCTAGGCAACATTGACTAATTAGCATAGAACAGTTGCTTTCTAGTCTTTCAGCTATTACTGCCTACTACCAGAGCCTTTTATCTCTAAAGTTATTCATACTTAGATACTGACAAATTACAAGTCACTTCCACCTTTGCCCTGTTCGAGGGACTCTCTCCTTTCTTTATTGTTAATATGAATTAATCAAGTAGACCTAAACCAATGTTGCTCTAAAATTAAGAGAGACTCTGTGGGTGCCTGGATGGCTCAGTTGGTTGGGCGGCTGCCTTTGGCCCAGGTCATGGTCCCAGAGTTCCGGGATCGAGCCCTACATTGGGCTCCCAGCTCCATGGGGAGTCTGCTTCTCCTTCTGACTTTCTCCCCTCTCATGCTCTCTCTCACTGCCTCTCTCTCAAATAAATAAATAGAATCTTTAAAAAATAATAATAATAAATAATAAAATTAAGAGAGTCTCTGGTAGCAAGTACCATCATCAAAATATCTTTATAGATATCACTGTTTTTGTCCTCCAGTCATGACAGAGAGAGAATCAATTTATAAAAATAATCCAAGAACATTTGATATATATGAAAATAGAGAGTAAAGAAAGAGTCAAACTGTAACTTCCATTGCTGCTTTCTTGGCATACCACAGCAATGTGACTATTTTCATACCCATTCATGTAATTCTGAGGTAGCCTTAACATAGGTACTCCCTTTGCTAAACAGAAAGGGATACAATATGCCATAGTATACATGATTCCATCTTTGCACTTTTCCCATTGCTTTTACATTCTTAACAGTATTGTTTTTCTGAGATTTCTGTATGATACTACAAGAAGTAAACTGTAGATGCTTCAGTGATTTTCATCTGTAATTCGATCTACTAAAACCAGATTATCTCTCTGGATGCCTGGGTGGCTCAATCAATTGTTAGGCGTCCGCCTTCGGAGGCTTGGGTTTGTGATCCCAGGGTCCTGGGATCGAGCCCCGCATTGGGCTCCCTGCTCAGCGCGAAGCCTGTTTCTCCCTCTCCCAGTCCACCTGCCTGTGTTCCCTCTCTTGCTGTCTCTCTCTGTCACATAAATAAGCAAAATATTTTTTAAAAAAACTAAAATTTAAAAAAAGATTATCTCCTGATTTTTACTATCTCTTCCTAAAATACTCTATTGTCATTACCCAATAATAGTGTTCCATATGAATATAATTCTTTGAACTTGGTGTTCATCGAACAGGGAGGTTTATTGTCTCTTTGTGGCCTGCTGAATTCTATAATGAGGAAAATTAGGGTAAAATTAGAAGTTGCTTGAAATCATAATTTTAATTAGACTCTTGTCCTAAAGACTCTGAACTATTTTTTTTACTCAACTTTAAGGTTTTAATCAAGTCATTCTTAAGATTTCTGTTTGAGGGGCATCTGGCTGGCTCAGTCAGTGGAGCCTGCGACTCTCGATCTTGGGGTTGTGAGTTTGAACCCCACATTGGTTGTGGAGATCGCATAAAAATAAAACCTTTAAGGTACACTTTGGTGGCTAAGCCGCTATCTTCGGCTCAGGTCATGATCCCAGGGTACTGGGATCGAGTCCCACATCAGGCTCCTTGCTCAGCTGTGAGCCTGCTTCTCTCTCTGCCTCTGCCTGCCACTCTGCCTGCTGGTGCACTCTTGCTCTCTCTCTCGCTCTCTCTCTCTCTCTGACAAATAAATAAATAAGTAAAATCTTTTTAAAAAAATAAAACCTTTAGAAAAATATCTGTTTGAGTGAAAAGCATCATAGAGCATAGAACTGGATGGAAGCTTAGATCTTTCGCCCTACCCTTTTATGTGGAGAAGGAAACAAGCTCAGAGAGGAGAAATGATTTACCCAAAATGACAGAAGCAAGTAGTAGCAGAGATCCAAACCCAGATATCCTAACACCTAGACAAATGATCTTTGATCTGCATGTAGAGTACATACGTCTGAACCTAACCAACTTTACTTATTTGACAGAGAGAGAAATCACAAGTAGGCAGAGAGGCAGGCAGAGAGAGAGAGGGGGGAGGAAGCAGGCTCCCTGAGGAGCAGAGAGCCCGCTGCGGGGCTCGATCCCAGGACCCTGGGATCATGACCTGAGCCGAAGGCAGAGGCTTTAACCCACTGAGCCACCCAGGCACCCCTGAACCTAACCAACTTTAGACAAAATGGTTACATTAGTGAAATTTATTTTCTGAACTTCATCCCTTATATCCTGAGATTTTCCTTCCTCCTTGAGAAAATCTAAATTTTTCATTCTCTCTTCTCCTTCCCAGCTCCCATCAGAGTTTACTTGTTCTGGGTCTTAAACTCAGGAGCTTCCCTTCTGTGTTTTGGGTGGCATCTAACTACTTTAACTATATCATATGATACCTAGTGTCATAAGGCTCCATGCTAAGATTTTCAAGTATGGCTTCCCATTAGTATAACACCAAGGTCATGAGAAAACTGAAGCCATGGATTAAATATCATGATTGATCTCTACCAACCATCAAGTTATCTAAAGAAACTGGTTGTAAAAAAGAGTGATGAAATCTTTGCCCCTTCAGATCCACTCTCCATCCCCCTCAACCCAGATCTGTGCTCCTGGAGGGTGAGTTGTTTGGATTTCATCAAGGCTCCCTTGTCTTCTGACCTCCAGTTGTGTACTAAGAATGGGGAGCATCAACGGGTCAGAGGGTGGGAAGAGCAGGAGGCTGGGATATTGAGTCCTTCAGTTCTGTTTCCACAGGATCCACAGCGACTCTCAGACAGTCCACTCCACACAGCTGGGTCCCAAGAGCCACCCCCTCCCCTTGCTCCAGCAGGCCCGGGCATGGCAACAGCTTCTCAATATTACTACTTCCAGAGTAATGCAGTCTCCCTTCCTGACCCCCTAACCCCTGCTGGTGCTTTTGTAAGTACTCCCTCTGTCAAATCCTCTTCTGGTACCCAGTTTGGGTGTGCCCTCTGTTTCCAGGAAGGACCCTACCTGCTAGTCAGACAGGATATTAAATACTTTGGCTAAAGTATTTAAATATTTTTATATTATCACAAGCATGGATGTATTAAAGAGAAAAACGCAAAATATAAATTTACTGTTTTCTGCTAAAACGCATCTCCACAGAAAATTTGGGGCCATGCTAGCAAATGTAATTCTCTTTCTTTAGGGAAAATTTATGATAACCAGAACTCAATTAGAACTTGTGCATTACCACTTCTTTTCTGGTCTTTGGCTCATAGTGAAAAAGGAAAAGGAAAGGAGAAAAATGAAAAGAATTTCGTGGCAAGAATTCACCTTGCAAAAATGTTTTCAAATTATGCCCTGGGTTCAGAGCACTTACTTTTCTTAAAAAAAAAAAAATCTGGTATTTGCGTTCAAAATTTTTTCCTTTTTACATTTCTACTCACAAATACAATTTTACAAAAATGCATACATGTGATCATATCATACACATTTGGAGTTTGGGTGCAGTCTTTTTTAATTCTCTTCCTGTTCAGCTTGGCTTCCCTCTCCTCTTCTTGCCTCCCTCTCTGGCATATATCCCCCTTCCAAATAATCCGTGACAGCAATTTCATCTCTATTCATAAATATTTTCTCCAAGCTCATATTTTGTACACACACACACACACCTCTGTACATATACAGTTAAGGGGTTATTTTGGTCTTATTTTAGAAAAATAAGATTATACTGTACATGCTTCTTTGCACCTTTTCTCCATAAGAAATACCATTTAGAGGAAAGCCTGGGTGGCTTAGTCGGTTAAGCATCTGCCTTCGGATCAGGTCATGATTCCAGGGTGCTGGGATCGAGCCCCACATCTGGCTCCCTGCTTGGTGGGGATACTGCTTCTCCCTCAGCCTCTGCCTGCCGCGATCAACCTGCTTGTGCGCACGCTCGCTCTCTCTCTCTCTCTCTCTCTCTCTGACAGATAACTAGATAAAAATCTTTAAAAAAAAAAAAAAAAAGAGAGAGAAATACCATTTGGAGGGGCGCCTGGGTGGCTCAGTGGGTTAAGCTGCTGCCTTCGGCTCAGGTCATGATCTCAGGGTCCTGGGATCGAGTCCCACATCGGGCTCTCTGCTCAGCAGGGAGCCTGCTTCCTCCTCTCTCTCTGCCTGCCTCTCTGCCTACTTGTGATCTCTCTCTGTCGAATAAATAAATAAAATCTTAAAAAAAAAAAAAAAAAGAAATACCATTTGGAAATTTCCAAGTAAACTTGTATACCCTAAATTGATTAACTATTCCCTATTGATAGTCATTTACTTTGATAACCATCTTCTGCCACTACAAGCAGTGTGTGTGTGTGTGTGTGTGTGCGTTCATTATTGTTTTTAATTTCTAAGACTCGGATACCCTGAAAAGGGATAAGTGGGTCAAGTGGCCTGGAGATTTTTAGTTTTAAAAGGTGCTGCCAAGTTGTCTTGCAAAAAGCTGTAGCAGGTCAGATATTATCCGGCAATGAATTAGAGTACATTTTGCCGTGCCTCCAACCAGGAAAAAGTTATAGATCCTTTTACATTTTATGCCTGTTTCTTGGGCAATGTCTTACCGTTACCTCAATGCAAATTGAGGTATGCATTTCCCTTTGCTAAGAGCATCTTTTCACATGTTGTTGACCATCTGGGTTTGCATTTTGGCCTGTTTTTTTTTCTATTGATAGAGAAATTATTTGTAGAAAATAGAAATGTAGGAAGCTTATTAAGACCTTGTATGTATGTATGTATATATGTATGTATGTGTTTTACAGAGAATGAGAGAGCGTGAGCATGGGGAGAAGCAGAGGGGAAGAGCAGAGGGGAAGGGTCTCTCAAGCAGACTCCGCACTAAGTGCAGAGCCTGACACAGGACTTGATCCCACACAGTGAGATCATGTCGGAACAGAAACCAAGAGTCTGATGCTTAACCACCTGAGCCACCCAGTAGCCCCTGATATAGATTTTTTAATGTTTTTCAGTTGTTCAATAAAAATGTGTTCTCTTTCAAGAACTTAGATTGAAAAAATATTTTCAACAGGGAGTTTTGAAATAATTGCCTCTTTAAATCTTTTGCCCATTTTTACCCTGAGTTAAAAAGTTCTTTTGGGGGGGGGATTTTTTAAAAAGATTTTATTTATTTATTTATTTATTTATTTATTTGAGAGCGAGAGCGAGAGAGAGAGAGAATGAGAGAAAGAGAGAGCATGAGAAGGGGGAGGGTCAGAGGGAGAAGCAGACTCCCTGCTAAGCAGGGAGCCCCGATGCAGGACTCGATCCTAGGACTCCAGGATTATGACCTGAGGTGAAGGCAGTCGCTTAACCAACTGAGCCACCCAGGCACCCTAAAATTTTTTTCTTATAAAATATGTAATGTCTACCTGCTGTTGTTTAAGTGCTTTTTTTGTTTTGTTTTTTGTTTTTTTTTAAAGATTTTATTTATTTATTTGACAGAGATCACAAGTAGGCAGAGAGGCAGGCAGGGAGAGAGGAGGGAGCAGGCTCCCCGTTGAGCAGAGAGCCCGATGTGAGGCGAGGCTCGATCTCAGGACCCTGAGATCATGACCTGAGCTGAAGGCAGAGGCTTTAACCCGCTGAGCCACCCAGACACCCCTGTTGCTTAAGTTTTTTCAAGAATATTGTTCATTGATTAATGTTATGGACATTTGGGACGCCTGGGTGGCTTAGTCGGTTAGGCCGCTGCCTTCGCCTCAGGTCATGATCCCGGGGTCCTGGGATCCAGTCCCACATCAGGCTCCTTGTCCAGTGGGGAGCCTGCTTCTCTCTCTGTCTCTGCCTGCCACTCTGCCGCTTGTGCTCTCTCTGTGACAAATAAATAAATAAAATCTTTAAAAAAAAGTTATGGACATTTTTGTAATTTTATAAAGGCATATATAGCGTGGCTCAGTTTTGGTTACAAAAGTCTAAGTTACTCCACCTGCTATGTGTAGTTTCCTAGATTTTCTAACAGGGTGCTTATTATTTCATTTTTAACATGTAAGTGTTTAATCCATCTAGATGTATTTGTATGTATAAGGTCCAATTTTGTTTTCCTTGTTAGTTATGTCTGCCCTATGCATTAAATAGTCCATCTTGGGGTGCCTGGGTAGCTGAGAGGTTAAGTGTGTGCCTTCAGCTTGGGTCATGATCCCGAGGTCCTGGGATTGAGCCTCACATCAAGCTCCCTGCTCAGTGGGGAGCCTGCTTCTCCCTCTCCCTCTTCTCCTCCTGCTTGTGCGCTCTCTCAAGTAAATAAATAAAATCTTTAAAAAATAAAAATAAATAAATAAATAAGTAGTCCATCTTTATCCCACACTGCTCCCTTCTCTTACAATTCTCCCTTATCTCCCACAATTCCCTGTCTCTCCCAAAATTCTCTAGTTGCTGTCACAATTCTCTGGTTTCTCCCACAATTTCTTATTTCTCCCCCACTTCTCTGATGTCTTCCGCAATTCCTTGCCTCTCCTACAATTTTCATTCTCACTCACAATTCCTTGTCTCTCACGCAATTCTGTCTCTCTCTCTTAGAACTTTCTGTCTTTGCTGTAATTCTCAATTGTCCCCCACACTTCCCTAGTTTCCTTATGGTTCCTTATGTCTCCTACAGTTCCTTCTGTCTATACCACAGTTACCTCTCTCCCACAATTCCTTATATTTCCCCCAAATCTCCATTCTCCCATAATTCTTCATTTTCTCCTCGAATTCCTTGTCTTTCCCACAATTTTCTGGTTTCTTCCATAATTCCTTAATTCTCCCCCAGTTCTCAGATTTCTTCCACAATTCTTTGTCTCTCTCAGAGTTCCTTATGTGGCCCACAGTTCTTTACCTCGCACAATTCTCACACAGTGCCTTATTTCTCCCACAATCTCCATTCTCTCCAATTCCCCCATTCTCTCGTACAGTTCCCTGTGGCTCCCACATTTCTCCATACGCTCCCATAATTCTCTAGGTTTTCCCACAATTTTTTGACTCTTCCAAATTCCTTATGCTTCCCACAGTTTTTATTGCTCTCACAATTTCGCCACAATTGTGTCTCTCCTTGCCTCTCCTCAATTCTATGTCCTTTCCCACAATTCCCTGTCTCTTCCGTAATTCTATGTTCTCAAAATTCTCACATAATTTTTGTTTCTCTTGCAGTTCTCAGTTCTCTCCCACAATTCTCTCTCTCCCAAAATTATTTGTCATTACTAAATTCTTATATATGTTGAAAATTTTCTGGACTCCATGTTTTCCCACTGAACTATTTGTTTATAATTATCTGTTACTATATTGATCAGGCCTTACAATGTGCTCTCTCATTTTGGAAAATATTGTTCTGCTATTCTAATACTTCAAGAGAAAAAATGCCTGACTCTTCTCAAACTTTATTTTCTTGTCTAATAAAAAAAGAATATTTTATTAAGTTTTTTTAAAGACACAAAAATTCAGGGTGCCTGGGTGGTTCAGTCGGTTAAACATCTGCCTTCGACTCAGGTCACGATCCCAGGATTCTGGGATCGAGCCCCACGTTAGTTTCTTCACTCAGTGGGGAAACCCGCCTCTCCCTCTTCCTCTGTCTGGTGGTCTCCCTGCCTGTGCATGCTCTCTCTCTTTCTAAAATGAACAAATAGGCTCTTTTAAAATAAATAAATAAATAAATAAATAAATAAATTCACCTATTGGCATTCTAACTAGACTTAATTGGACTAATATATTAATTTGGAGAGAATTGAGCTTGTTATGTTGTCTCTCCAAGATTCGAAATGTCTTTACATTTGGTAAGATTTTGTTTTATAACCTTCAGTTTGAGTTTATAAGCCTTTTCATGGCAGTTCTGAACCTTTCTTATTAGCTTTCTTTTATGAACCTCATGTGTTTTTTCCCCCAATATTATGAATGGAATAGATGTTTTCAATTTTCTTTTCTGGCATTTATTGCTAGAAAAGAGAAAAACTATTGATTTTTAAAATACATATCTTCTTGTTTCCACATGAGTTATTTGAAGGAGTGAATTATGTAGAGATATGTAGAAGGAGCCCTCCAAATAGGAGTAACAGTAAGAACACAAGCTCTGAGACCCGGACATGCTTAATGAGTCAATACCTAGTAAAACAGTCACTGTAGTTGGAGGGAGTGACAATAGGAACAGTGGTAGAAGATGGAATCAGAACAGTAGCCTTGGGCAAGATTACATAGTACCTTATAGGCTTTATCAATTATCATTGCTTTATAACAAATGACCTCAAAATTAAAACTTAAAGGAACAATAAACATGTATTACTTTATAATCTCTGTGAGTCAGGGATTTGTCAGTCATTAAGCCAGGAGGTCCTTGCTCCTGGCCTCTCTTGAGGTTGCAGTCAAGCTGTTCATCACAGTTACAGTCATCTGAAGGCTTGATTGGGGCTGGAAGATCCACTTTAAGATGGTTTACTCACAAGAACAGTGCTGCAGACATTTTTTTATTTCAATCAGTTCAATTCCTACTTAAGACCTGAAGTAAAACCCTGAAGGGGATACATAGTCACTTTTATCTGATTTTATTTCCCTGTTTTATATGCTACTTTTGAAGGATGTGTTTTGAATATGAACCCATCTAAATGTCAGAGCCTGGCTACAAATGTCATAACCCATGTACATTTCTAAAGCCTGTAAGTGTTCCCCTTTGGAAACACAATAGCATTTATGAGATCAAAAGGACATAAGAAAGGAATCATGAATATTTTAAAGCAGGAAATATGGAGAGCCTTTAGATTTTGACACTCTTTGATGAAATACTGTGTGTAGCTCTTACTCTATATAATAAAAGGCAATATCTCTCATCATGGAGGCCTCACGTAAATGAAATGGGAGCAGATTTAGCTGAAGAGAATTATTCCATCTTCCAAAAGCTTAGTCTCTCCTTTCAGAGAAAATTTATTCTCAGGCTGTGTGACCCTATAATTTGCATAAGTTGTTGTTCCATGTTTTTCTTTTAGTTTTATTAAGTTTATGATTAGAAGTGGAATTGCTCTCAGTACCCAACTTTCTATAGACCTTCTCCTGGTCATATCTGCTGGGCCTGTTAATAATAAAGAGCTCCTGGTCCAGGAAGTAGAGGCAAAAGCCAGGAGCTACATAAACAGTGAATCAATCAAAAGTCAGAGAGAAGGTAATGTCTCTGATGAAAATTTTAAAAATTCAAGACACCCAGGATCCATCCAGCAGAACAGATGCCAAAAAATAATTGTCAGTGCAATGAGAGAGATATCTATAACTTTCCAATTGACTACAATTCTGTTTTTCAGAAGAGTAGTTCATTAGGATTATGCAAAGCCTGGATACTATATCTCTTATCATCTGATTTCTTCTCTCTCCAATTCCATCTTCCTCAGCATGACCTTCCAATAAATAAAATGGTTTCTAGGTATATCATGAAGGGGGTACTTAGAGAAAAGACTCTGTGGTTCAAATCACTAGGAAAGTCTATACCCCTATATATAAATTAATAAAATTTTCATTCTGATTCACCAACTGAACTCCTATAAATTTTATTTTTATGGTTTATTGGGTCCTGATTGCTTCCTAGAACAGGATAAAATAAAGTGGCATGCTGTTGTTTTTCTTCTCTCGTTTTATATTCAAAAGGAAAATCAATACAATAATGTTAAAAGCACTTAAATTTTTTTTAAATCTTGAGAGTATGGATGGAGATGTCTGAAATAAGGGAAAGTACATATTGTAGGACACTGCTAATGAAACAAAATTTGTTTCATACATATGGACAATAAACTGCAAACAGACTTTTGTAAATATAAGACATGTTGAATTTATTTAATAGGTGATTCATGTCTAATTAGCAAAATCCATTTGATTGTGAGTAATCACACTAATACCATGGAGTTCTTAACCCCTCGCAAATCCCCTAATACTGAAGGGACAGTTTCATGTACATCTGTGTGCTATAGGTAGTACTCTCTCTTTTGCAAGTAAAAAATACTCAAACTAAACTTGTTTCAGGAGAAAGAGGAAGTTAGTATAAAGATTTCTCACAGAATACCAAGTCATAAGTATGATTGGCTGAGCCCTCAAAACCACTAGAATAAGAGACACAGTTGATGAACTCTATCATACTTCTCTCTGCACACTGGCTTTATTCTTCTTCCCTTGGTGAAAACTGACTTTTTCCAGGGGATGGAAAACATGACTAGCAAATAC
Source organism: Mustela erminea (assembly GCF_009829155.1). Classification (NCBI taxonomy): domain Eukaryota; kingdom Metazoa; phylum Chordata; class Mammalia; order Carnivora; family Mustelidae; genus Mustela; species Mustela erminea. Next base: position 15,965,806 of record NC_045635.1, on the reverse strand, counting down.
TTAAGAGCTTTAACTCTCACTTTTTAAAGTATCTGATGACAGATTGGCCATCTTTCTCCTCTTTTTGTTCTAAAGTCTTGGGCTCAGACTCTGATTGGCTTGACTTGAGTCAGGTGGTCATATACTGACCAATGAGATGTAGGCAGGGCTGAGCTCATCTTGTACCAGCATTGGGTCTCCTATGATAACTAAGTGGTTAGTTATCTAGCCATAACATAGTTATCTCCTATGATAACTAGGTGGCTAAGAAAATGTTCAAAATTTTCTAAAGGCAGTTCCTTGAGGAAAGGTGTTAGGGCGATAATCCCAATTAAGTCTGCTACCCTGAATATAGGTATTTTCTTGGGCTAGATCCATAAATTGCATCAAATTATTAAGGGATTATGACCTCAAAATATTTATGAACTACTGCCTTAGTGCAACTTATGCCCTTTAACATTCTCACACAGTTGGGCAGATATACTCCCTTCAGTGTTCCTGTATTACATTACTACTTAAAAATTTTTAAGGATTGTACAAAGTAAATGCAATAAAATTACCACAAATGCTAAATTATTGGAATCAAACTAACTTTATCATGACAGAAAGATTCTACAGTCAATCTCCTAGCAATGTTTGGTTGTTTTTCGAGTTATATGTTGTTCAGTTTACTGTAATGGAAAGCACCAGTCATGTCTTCGGTTAGAAAAAAAAATCACCATTAAATATGTGATCTTTGATTAATGTCTGACAATGATAGTTTCAAGATTTATACTAGAAAAAAATGGAAAATGAACTATTTAAGACTGAGAACCAGAGCTCAGCCAGAGAAGTCCCTGCCTCTGGCCTTGGTTACTCTTAATATATTTTATAGTTAAGGATTTCTCCCGACACCTAAGCTTCTTTGAAAGGTAATAACTTCTGGAAACTGCATTAACATTCATGATCTCTTTATTCAGCTTTTATTATATAGTCCACAAAAAAAGGATATCTTATTGATAAACATGGCATAAAGACTTGATAAAATAACTAGGCATTTTTTTGTATCAAGCTAAAATTTTGTCCAAAGAATATTCAAGTTAGGGTAGATCATGTTGTACATTGTTCACCAGTTGTGAAGCATTATCTTATAATCCAGCTACATTAGCCTAATTTAATATCCTCATAAATAGACAAAATTCTGAGAGTTTCAAGCAGATAGCTGAGGGATTAGTAGATATGAAAGAAACCCCATCTTTTCCACCAAAATATTCAAATCAATTCACTGAAAGATTATTTACTTGTGACTGGTTATACCATAATATTTTAACTAAAGTCAATGGAAAAATAAGAATGAAGTTACAGACTATTTTTTTAAACAGATATGTCTCATCAAATAGGCGACATGGAGTAGGAAAAAGTGATCTGAAGTGAACTGGATTTTAGATCTGGCTTTACCTCCATTCCACTTTTGTGACCTGAGTATATGATTTAACCTCTTTGGTCATCAACTGTCAAATGAGAGTGGTGAGCTCCAACCAAGTCATCTTCCAACAGTAGCATCCTGAAATCTTGTTTCCATCTATCACTTGGGTTAGATTTGGTAGCCGATAGCAAGACCCAAAACAACTGCCGCCTTAAAGAGATACAGATTTACTTTTTTCTCACATAAAACCTTGTGGTGGGTTAGGGGACACTAAAGAAGTAAGCAATCCGGGGCTGGTGTAGTAGCCCTTCTTCACAAAGTCCTCAAGAACCCAAGCTCCTTACAACCCTAGGGTGTGGCCCTTGTCCTTGTGGTCTAAAATAGTAGCTAGAGCTCTAGTCTTCATACCTGTGCCTTGGACAGCAAGATGAAAAAGGGGAAATAAGGTTAGAAACCAAAAGCACACATTGGCCATCTTTTAAGGAAGATTCTTGGAAACTGTCACACATCGTTTCTGTTAATATCCCATTAGCCACACTGAGTTGCAAGGGAAACTGGGAAACATAGTCTTCATTTTGGGTGGCCATGTTCCCAACGAAGGATGAAAAGAATGGTTACTGGGGAGCACCTTGCAGTGTCAGCCAAGGTGACAGTAAAATATCAATACTTCTAATAGGGTACCAGGGCATCTCATCCAGTGTTCAGCAGTAGAGTTATCCTTATCCGTAAGGCATTAAGCCCATTTCTATTTCAACTTACTTCAACAAATATTTCGTTGTTTCCCCTTTGCTAGTCACTGTGCCAAGCAAGCCCTAGGGACACAAAAATATATAAGACAGGCTTAATCCTTCTTCTCGTGGGGCTTATATTAGAATAGGGGTGATCAGAACTAAGAAATACTAAGTGTGATAATTGTTACATAAAAGAAAGAACGAGGTGTGCTTACATTTGTGACAATTTATCCACCAATTCCTCTAGACTACCTGGACAAGGGAAGAACATGGTATCTATTACCCATATTTTTCTCAAAAACCAAAAAAAAGTTTAAGATACCAGATCCTGTCTTCTTTCCTGCTCTTTCTAGCAGTGCTGCTAAGTGGTCTGAGTTCACTAATTTTCTATGGTACTCTGATAAATTCTGGCCAGTTTTTACCCTGAGGGCCCAGAATGTTAAAATCTATATTTACATTAACATCTAAGGGTACAGCAATAATAGTGCCAGAGATATTTAAGAATGAGTTTCTTTGGGGTGCCTGGGTGGCTCAGTGGGTTAAAGCCCCTGCCTTCGGCTTGGGTCATGATCCCAGGGTCCTGGGATCAAGCCCCACATTGGGCTCTCTGCTCAGTGGGGAGCCTGCTTCCTCCTCTTTCTCTCTCTGCCTGCCTCTCTGTCTACTTGTGATCTCTGTCTGTCAAATAAAAAAAATTAAATTAAATTAAAATAAAGAAAGAAAGAAAGAATGAGTTTCTTTGAATTTCTACTTATGAAAGGAAGAAGTCTTGGGAAAGATAACATCAAGAACTTTACAACTGATTGGACATACTTGGGGAAAGTATATTGAGAATCTTTCTTTGTTAAATACTATCCAATCAGCGTTTGTTGTTTCTGTTTTTGCTTTATTTTAATTCTCTTGAAACCTCATCAAACGTGTATTTACCATTAATCATTCACTACAAAGCAAGCTGTCTGCTACCTATAGTATTCACGTGGTCTTGTACATGTATACATATCTTTGCATGAATGTTATAGAAAGAGTTGCTTAATACCTATAATGTATTCAGAGAATAGAGAAGGAGCCCTTCAAAAATAAAATAGTAGTTTGTAGAGGTGTATGTATAGGAATGTGGTAAACACTTACACATGGGAGTATAATTGTTTAATAATGAGAGAAGTTCGTTACACAGCTCTTCATATCACTTTCCTTCACACAGGCTACTGACTTTTCCTTTGGAAAACCTCTTCTTTCTTTCCCATCAAGTTATCAAGGGTCACAAGGATCTAGAAAGCATTTCACTGCTGTCCTGGGTTGAATAGTATCCCCCCAAAATTCATGTCCACCTGGATCCTCAGAATGTGACTTTACTTGGAAATGGGGTCTTTACAGATGTAATTAGCTAAGATGAGATCATACTGGATTAAGTAGGCCCCTAAACCAGTACCTGGTGTCCTTATAAGAAAGCCAGGCAAGGACACAGAGACAAACAGAGGAGAGCTCCATGTTAAGACAGAGACATATAGTGGAGGAATCCATCTACAAGCCAAAGAATGCCAAGGATTGTTGGCAACTAGCAAAAACTAGGGGAGAAGCATGAAGCAGATTCTCCCTCAGAACCCCCAGAAGGAACAAACTCTGTTGACAACTGATTTTGAACTTAGAGCCAACAGAACTATAAGAGAATACATTTCTGTTGTCTGCACATGACAGCAGAAGCTGTTGTAAACATCTTGCAGCTGTGATGGGACAAGCCTGAGGACCAAACCAATTCTCTGAGAATGGCAGAGAAAAATAAGAAAAAAGCCCCAGCTTTTAATAACATTATCAAGCCTCTGAATTACATAACCTTGCAACCATTCTATCCTCAGTTTTCTTGTTAAATAAGATAACAATTTCTTTATTCCTTAAGCTTCTTTCAGTTGGGTCTTCAGCTCGTTGCAGTCCAAAACATCCTAACTGATAAGCCACTTCTGGTATAAATACAAAAGGCCAATACTTTAGCTTCATTACATGTTAACTAGACTTGTGTGCATTACTCTAAAAGCTTAGCCACTGGGATAAAAAGATGACTAGAATCAAAACCTTGTATATGAAGGGGAACTCTCTTATACAAGATAACCTAGAGACAGAAAAGACTGTCTTCAGTTAAATGTTTTTGTGCAGATAACAATGACATCAGTGGTCTTGAATTATTTAATACTTTGTTCCACAGTGTCATTTATGGGCAATATCTTTTGCAGTTCAAGATTAGAAGCCTCTTAACTTTGCATTTCATTTACCTTAGTCACATAGTCTTCAATCATCTGTTTTTTTCATGTTGGCTATGCTTCAATTTCTCTTTTCAACTTATTAAAACTCTTCTTTGTTGAACCTGAGCAAACTGCAGCAGAATCCATGTAAAATGCAAAAGCAGAGAATATTGAAAAGTAAACAATCACCCCCAAATAAATAGTCCACAATCTAAAGTATTGATTTTGCTATACAAAAAGTTAATAAAGCAAGTAAAAAAGAAAAAAAAAAGAGCTGAAGATGACCAGCAACCAATGACAATAAAACTTGCGAATAGTCCTATGAGATGGAAAAAAATATATTTAAAAGTATTTCTTTCTGAGGGGAAGGTGGCGTGACATTAATGGGCTTGGTGAATGAGTATAGATGCTGAGTAGGAGCTTGAAATAGTACCAGGGAAAACCATAGTTCAGTTGCAAAGGCTGGAAAACTAGAAAGAATAAGTAAAATGGAGCTAAGGAAGATGAGATCATAAAAAGCAGTCTATCTGAGGTTCAGCTCTAAGATTTGTATAATCAAAGTGAAAATTTTTCCATTTCAGGGACTGGAATTATGTTGAAATGGATTTTGATAAAACTCATCATTCAAACTTTATGAGTACGACCCCATAATTGCTACCTATCCATTATATAGAATGTACCCACAGAATTCTGTTGGCTGAATTAGTCGTGACTCATTGGAATGTTTTTAGAACATTTAGATATATTGGTTGCTTGAACATTTCAGGCAGCGTTGTCCAAATGTACCTCAATCAGAATACTTCAGTCTCTTCTGCCATTTCCAATCAGCACTAAAACATGACAAACCACTTAAAACACTTCACCAAAAAATGGGCTTTTAGTAAATTTTGTTTCATTAATTTCAAAGGAATTTAGCAATAGCCTAAGAATGTTGTTAGTGCTGTTTTTAATGTTAATGATACTCCCCTTCAAGAGAAATAAATAGTGATTTGGCTATTTATTCATTCAGTCAACATTTATCAGCATCGCTCCATGCAAAGCCCTGTAGTATGCCACATGGGGAATATTTAGATGAATCAGACAGGGATTCTGCTCATTCTGATATCAACAGTTAATTTGGCAACATAAAACACATACACAAACGGCTGTACTAAGAGGTAGGAAGTAGTAAATACTAAAGGAGATGTGGACATAAAATTCAAGGACAGTGAGAGAATATTGCCATAGGAGAAGTACAGGAAAGGCTTTGTGGAGAAATGCATCAATGCTGAATTCATTTCTTCTTTCAAGAAAAATCTACTGGAGGGGCGCCTGGGTGGCTCAGTGGGTTAAAGCACCTGCCTTCAGCTCAGGTCATGATCCCAGGGTCCTGAGATCGAGCCCCCGCATGGAGCTCTCTGCTTAGCAGGGAGCCTGCTTTCCCCTCATCTCTGCCTGCCTCTCTGCCTACTTGTGATCTCTGTCTGTCAAATGAATAAATTTAAAAAAAAAAAGAAAAATTTACTGGGAAGGTACTAGCCTTCACAGAAAGTACAATCCAATGGGGAAGACAGCTGACAAGAAGGTAGTGATTTGAGGGGTGTCCGGATGGCTCAGTGGGTTAAAGCCTCTGCCTTCAGCTCAGGTCATGATCCTGGGGTCCCGGGATCAAGCGCCTCGTCGAGCTCTCTGCTCAGCAGGGAGCCTGCTTCCCCCCACCTCTCTCTCTGCCTGCCTCTCTGCCTACTTGTGATCTCTGTCTGTCAAATAAATAAGTTAAAAAAAAGAAGTTAGTGATTTGAAAGTGGAGTGCTCCAGGGAAAGGGAGAGAGTTTAGAGAAATCAAGAAATACCAGTAAGGGGGCACCTCAGTTGGTTAAGCATCCAACTCTTGATTTCGGCTCAGGTTGTGATCTCGGTTGTTAGACAGAGACCCGTGCCAGGATTCTCTTAGGATTCTCACTCTCCCTCTGCCCCTCCCCCACCAGCTCATGCACACACTTCGGCTCTCGCTCTCTCTCAAAAAAAAGAAGAAAGAAAAGAAAATAGGGTCAGTGTGAGCAGAGTGTAATAAGGAAAGGGGAGAATGATAGGAGATCATGTCTTAGGGGTAGGTGGGGCTCACATCAGGTAAGACCATGTAGGCTATAGGAAGGAGTTTGGAGTTTATTCTAAGTGCTTTGGGAAACCCCTGAAGGGTTGAGCAGGAAGGTAGCATGATCTGGTTTGCGTTTTTAAAAGATCCCTGTGGTTGCAGGATGGAGGAGGGATTGTAGGGAAGTAAGATTAGGAGCAAGAACACCTCTGAGTAAGCAAATGAAAAAGTCCCGGTGAGAGTTCATGGTGACTTAAAGTCCGCTGGCAACCAGAGAGAGAAGAGGCTAGATGCAAGATCTGTTCGGAAGATAGAGCCCAAAGACTTCCTGCTGGAGCCTTGTGAAGTGTAAAGGAAGTAGAGGAATTAAAGATGACTGGTTTGGGACGCCTGGGTGGCTCAGTTGGTTGGGCAGCTGCCTTCAGCTCAGGTCATGATCCTAGGGTCGTGGGATCGAGTCCCACATTGGGCTCCTTGCTCAGTAGGGAGCCTGCTTCTCCCTCTGCCTCTGCCTGCCATTCTGTCTGCCTGTGCTCGCTCTCTCTCCCTCTCTCTCTCTCTGACAAATAAATAAAATCTTTAAAAAAAAAAAAAAAAAAAGGTGACTGGGGATACCTGGGTGGTTCAGTCACGATCCCAGGGTCCTGGGATTGCGTCCTGCATCAGCACCACAACTCCTTGCTCAGCGGGGAGCCTGCTTCTTTCTCTGCCTCTGCCTGCCACTCTGCCTGCTTGTGCTCTCTGTCTCTGTCTGTCTCTCTCTCTGACAAATAAATAAACAAATAAATAAAATCTTAAAAACAGAATTAAAGGTGACTCTTAGGATTTCTGCTCATAAACGGTGATGACATTTATGGAATTCGAGAAGGCCTGCAGTGGGAGTAAGGCGGAGAGAAGAGGTAAACGAAAATCCTAATTTCACCACGTTATTTTTGAGATAGCTTTTGGACCTCCACAGGGAGATAAGTAGACACATACACAAATCTGGAGATCTTTGGAGACAAAAAGGCTGAAGATACAGATTTGTGACTCATTAGCATATAGATGGTCTTTAAAGTAGTGGACCTGGATAAGATCAGCAGGGAGAAAGTGTTGATAAACTAGGACAGTGACCTCGGACCAAGCCCTGGGGCACTTGAGAGATGGATAACATTCTGATAGGCAGAGATCAGAGAGGTGTTTAATAGGAAGGAACAAAATGAACAAAATATCAGGGACAGCAAACTGCTGCGCAGAAGTAGGGGAACACGACTAATCCATGGGAGAGTCTATAATACATACCAAGTCCTAGATTTGGTCTAGACTTTAATGGAAATCGTGGAAGGTTTTCAAGTCAGTGGAGTGATTCTGCCCCTGATAAAGTCCGAGTAACTTCTTTCTGACCACCCTTCTTTAGATAAGAGCTAGAAACCCTTGACAAGATTGTTTTTTAAATCCCGCCCGAAGGCAATCGCAGAGCCAAACAAAAGCAGGCAGATAACGGAGGGGTCAGCACTTGAAGAACAGCAGCCGCTCTTTGTAAATTTCCCATATTTATTTTACAGCCTCTTGCCTCAAGGCAAGTCTCACTCTTCACCTGCCAGGGCAGCTAAACCCTGTTTCTTGGTTTGACAAACCCAAGGACAGAGTTGAGACTGAGGTGGGGGACGGGCTAGAAATCTGAACCGAGAGAGGCAGAAAGGGAGTACTTTTTTTTTTTTTAAAGTTTCATTTATTTAAGTAATCTCTACCCCAACCATGGGGCTCACCCTGAGATCAAAAGTCCCGCTCTTCTGACTAAGCCAGCTAGGCGTTCCCAGGAAGGGAGTACTTAAAGTCTGTGTTGAAACTTTGCCTAAATCTCTGGCTGATCCTGGAAGTACACAACTAGAGGGCAGAATCCAAGAAGTCCAGGTAAGGTTAAAAAAAACACTGATATTTTAGCTACTGCCCACCATGGGGGAGACAGTTTGGAATTTGAGCTCAGCCAAGTTAACCGCCTACAAAAACAAACAAAAAGTTCCTTTGGAGGAACAGAACAGAATCCAGAATCTCTAAAACATGTCATTTACAATATCCAGGATACAATTCAAAATTATTGGACATATGAAGAAATAGAAAAACATGACCTATACTCAAGAGAAAAAACAATCAATGGAGAAAATCAATGGAGATGACCCAGATGTTGAAATAAGCAGACATAAAGAAAATATGCTTGTAGTGGATAAAGCTGAGGAATGAACTCATTCCTCTGTATCTTAGAAAAGTAGAACTTAAATTGGTGTATGAGATTAATTTGAAGATGCAGGGGCCAGAGATAGGAGAACAGTAAGGAAGCTTTGATGAGTGAGCAGTTCTATGGATATAAAGATAGGAAAAATGGCAAAAAAATTACTTTGAACAATATCATCTGACTATGAGATGAAGTGAGGAATCAAAGACAACACGGAGGTTTCAAGTATGGCTGACGGAAAGAATGATAACACCACCGGCAGAAATAGAAACACCTATAGAGGATGTAAAGCTTAGATATTAGATGACAATTTCAGCTTTCAAAGCATTGAGCTTGAAGTGTTAACAAGATATCCAGTTGGAGTATGCAACATAGAGTTCCAAGTTCAGGTAAAGCTGTGCAAAAGGTCAGAATCAAGGCCACGGAGAGTGATTTAGCGTCATTTAAAAAAGAAGTGATCATTGAAGTCGCTAAAAAGTTGGATTAATTTTTCAAGGAAGAATGCATATAGTTAAAAGACAAGTAATATGTAGTATTTACTACAATTGCTGCATAGCAAATCAAAAATACTTAAAACAATGGCCATTTGTTTAGTCCATAATTCTGTGGGGTAGCAATTGGGTTGGGTTCAGCTGGATATTTATACTGGTCTCTTACAGGCTCACTTATGTATCCGCCAGGAGCTGCCAGGTCAGGTTTGCTGACAGCTGTTAGAATTAGGTTGAAATGGATATTGATAAAAACTCACCACTCAAACTTTATGAATATGACTCTGTAATTGCTACGTATCCATTATGTGGAAAGCACATCTTTCAGACCTCATCTGGGATGGTTCATCTCTGCTCCATATGCACTCTCATCCTCTTGTAATCTAACCTGGGCTTGTTCACATGAATTCCAAGAGAGCAAGCAGAAGTGTGCAAAACCTTTTAAGGTTCGGACTTGGAACCAGCAACACACTGCTTCCATCTCATTCTGCTGGCTAAAACTAGTCATCAGGCTGTCCCAGATTCAGGCACTAGGGAAGTAAACTCCACACTCTAATGGGAGAAATTGCAAAGTCACATCACAAAGGGGCATGGATACAGAAAGGGGAATAATTCCTGGCCCTTTTTCTATCTACCAACGTAGTCAAAGGACTTTGAATTTGCACACCCATGTTCATAAAAGCATTATTCCCAATAGCCAAGAGGTGGAAGCAACCCTAAGTGTCCATCAACAGAAGAACAGATCAATTGTGGTATATTTGTGCAATGGAATATTATTCAGCCTTAAAAAGGAAGGAAATGTGCACATGCTACACATGGATGGACCCTGCAGACATTATGCTGAGTGAAATAAGCCAGTCACCAAAAAGATAAAAACTGTATGATTCCACTTATATGAAGCATTTAAAATAGTGAAATTCATAGAAACAGAAAGTAGAATGGTGGTGGCCCGAGAGAGGAGGGGGAAATGGAAGTTGTTTAACTAGTACAGAGTTTCAGTTTTGCAAGACGAAAAAGTTCTGAAGATCCATTGCACAATAGTGTAAATATACTTAACGCTACTGACCTATACCCTTAAGTGGATAAGATGGTTAATTTTACATGATGTGTTTGTTACCACAGTTAAAAATAAAATACCTGTTAAAAGATAGAACTTTGGATATGACCCGTATCTGGGGGAGAGGAGGAAAAGAAGAACCAAAGGAAGCAAACTGTGCCCAGTCCGGAACTAGTGGAAACCAGTCTAGCAAGTGGAATTTGAAAATGGTTCTCTACCCTTCTGTCTTTAAAGGACCCCTGTAAAATAAAGGATTCTGGAATTGAGCCTTTCCTCAGTCAAGGAATATACAGTTGTGAGAGCAATCTGCTCATCGGGGCCTCTTGCCTCCAGGATTCTAGAATTCACATGATTTCTCCAATCATACAGGCTTATAATATCATGTTGGAAATTTCCTACCCCAGATCCACCTTCTTTTCTCATTCCTGCCAGCCCCATCTCCTAGTTCTGGACCTCAATTCTGTTCTCTTGGCTTCAAATTGACTATTCCCTATAAACGACATAGTCGGCCTCCACTGCCTCCCAGAACCACATCCCCATCTTGTTCCCAGAGAGCAGACATCTCTGGGACAGTGATACATACCTTAGAATGGTTCTAAAGTTCTGCTGCTCTCAGGGATTTGATTGTACTGGGCTATCCTTTCACTGACACAGAAGGGACAACTCTCCTGCTATCACAGATGGACATATTTGCTTGGTTCTGCCTTGTTCCCTGCTTGCTCACTCACTACAGTCAGGATGTCTTATGGCCAGACCTGGAGTCCTCCTTCTCACTTGAAGCTGCTGCAGATGGTAAAGTCATGGAGGTGAGGATCCATCCTAACAGTCAAATGGGATACCAAAGTTTAGTAAAAATGTTAAAACCACCAAAATTCTATTTATAATCAAAATGTCATGACTGTCTCAAAAAACACATTTACAGTTTGTGTGTTCAAATCAAGATCTGGACAAGGTCCATGCATTACATCTGGTTGTTCCTTTTAATATAAAGCATTACTCCCTACCCTCTTTTTATTCATTCCATTGACTTGTTACGGTACCCGACTAACTAAACCTAAAGACTATATCACATTCTTTGTATTAGCCTACTTTTTTTGTTTTGTTAAAGTTCATGATTTAATAGTGATACTTTACTTTTTAATTGAAGTGTAATTGACACACAACATTACGTTAGTTTCAGGTACACGATGTGGTGATTCGACAACTCTTTATTACTATGCTGTGATCGCCACAAGTGTAGATCCCATCTGTCACCATACAGTGCTGTTACAACACCATTGATTATATTCACTATGCTGTGCCTTTCATCCCTGTAACTTACTCATTCTGTAACTGAAAGCTCCACTCCCCTTCACCTATTTTGATCATCCCCCAGCCTCCCTCCCCTCTGGCAACCACCAGTCCTCCATATTTATGGGTCTGTTTCTGCTTTTCTGTTTGACTTTGTTTTTTAGATTCCACATATAAGTGAAATAATTTGGTATTTGTCTTTATCTGTCTGTCTTATTTCACTTAGCTTAATATCCTTTAGATTCATCCATGTTATCACCAATAGCAAGATTTCATTCTTTATCATCACTGAGTAATATTCCATTATACATATATCCCTCGTCTTCTTTGTCCATTCACCTATCGATGGACACTTAAGTTACTGCCGTCTTCGGATATTGTAAACAGTGCTGCAATAAAAATGGGGGTGTGTATATCTTTTTGAATCACCTTTTGTTTTCTTTGGGTAAATAATACAGTTGTGAAATTACTGGATCATATGGTATATCTATTTCTAATCTTTTGAGAAATCTCCATAACTGTTTTCCACAATCGTTGCACCAGTTTGCATTCCCACCAATGTGGGGAGTTCCCTTTTCCCCACTTCCTCATCAACACTTGTTGTTTCTGTGTTTTTGATGCTAGCCATTCTGACTGATGTGAGGCGATATCTCATTGTGGTTTTGATTTGCACTTCCCTGATCATGAGTGATGTTGAGCATCTTTTCATGTGTTTGTTGGCCATCTGTAGTCTTTGGAAAAGTGTCTATTCAGGTCCTCTGTCCACTTTTCAATCAAGTTATTTGTGGGGGTTTTGGTGTTGAGTTGTGAAAATTCTTTACATATTGTGAATATCAACCCCTTATTGGTTGTATCATTTATAATGATCCTCTCCCATTCAGTAACTTGCCTTTTCATTTGTTGATGCTTTCCTTCACTCTGCAAAAGCTTTTAAGTTTGGTATAGTCCCAATGCTTTTGTTTCCCTTGCCTTAGGGGACATGTCTAGGAAAGTGTTGAGAAGGCTCATGTCAGAGAAGTTACCACCTGTGTTTCCTTCTAGGAGTTTAATGGTCTCAAGTCTCACAATTAGTTGTTAATTCATTCTGAGTTAATTTTTCTGTATGGTGTAATAAAGTGGTCAGGTTTCAGTCTTTCACATATGGCTGTCCAGCATCTTTTAGGTAACTACCTCTTCCCCGTTGTATATTCCTGCCTCCTTTATCATAAATTAATTGATTATATAAGTATGGACTTATTTCTGGCCTCTCTATTCTGTTCTTTTGATCTATGTGTCTATTTTCTGTGCCAGCGGTGTACTGTTTTAACTACTACCGGTTTGTAGTATATCTTGAAATTTGGGATCGTGATACTTTCAGCTTTGCTCATCTTTCCCAATATTGCTTTGTGTATTTGTCTATTTTTTGCTTCTGGTATCGTTTAATTTCTTTCTTTAGTCCCCTTTTTCCTGAAAACAAAATTTAGCTCTAGAGCAGCACAGTTCACTGGAACTCTCTGCCAGAGTGGAACTGTCTCATGATGCGCACTGATATCATAGCCACTAGCCAGAGGTGAAGATTGACACTTGAAATGTGGTTAGTGGAATTGAGGAGATTAATTTTAAATTTTTATTTTATTTTACTTAAATTTAAATAGCCGTATGTGGCAAGTGGCTACCACAATGGACAGCACAGCTCTAGATGCTTAATTGAATTCCACTTCTAGTTCTTAGAAATAACACTTAATAGGTAGTACTATATGCTTCCCATTGCATAACACAAGAGGCTTAGAGGGTTTGGTTCTGCCTCCTTTTGTGTTGTTAAGACTGATCAGTGAGTTCAAGTGGTGATAGCCTGCTAGTTCAAGTTCCCCATCCAGTTTTTAACTAAGGGCTCCATTCACTTACAATTTTTGCCTAAATCAGTTATTTCATTATGGATTTCAAAATAGTGCTTTTCTAAATCTTTCGCCCTGTCTACATTTATTTACAAGCCAAATTTCTTCTATAAAGAACATTCATCGACTAATTTTTATGGTTGGTCTGAAATGCAGTTTATACAAGACAAGGCATGATAAATCCTTAATTACTTCTCTTAATTGCCATTAATGGCTGGAGAGAAATGCAGGTGTCTTTCATCTATGCAAAGCTTTGGGGATTTTATCCTGAGCTATGGAAAGCCATTGTGAGTTTTAAGCAAGGGATCAACAAAATGAGATTTTCGTTTCAGGAAGCACCCTTTAGTCATAGTGTGGAGAAAGGGTTAAAAGTCAGAAGATTCTAGAGGGAGCCTGTCATAATACAGGCCAGAGATGGTAAGGACCTGAACTCTAGTGGGGGTGGTAGAGTAGGAGAGTTTGACACATTCCAGATTAGAAAGCAAAATCAACAAAGTATAGCTGTCAAATAAGGTGGTGGGCAGGGCGAGAGACAGTATGGTAGGGTGACAGGATGAACTCTAGATTTATAATTTGGTGAACTAAGTAGCTGGTCGTGCCACAAACCACCTTGAGAAATGCAGGGAGAGAAGTAGAGAGAAGTTAGTTTCCAAATGAAAAATGAAATCAGCCCAAACACAGACCTCCTGGACAGAAGGGATGATTTATGAAGCTGCAGCATAATTCTTTTCACTTGAATCTAACAAATAATAGTGAGTGTATACTATACTATACTTGGGGGAAATTGCTGATATAGAATAATCTGAATTCCAGTGATCTATAAATAAAAATCAGGGGTTATTTGGTTAGCATTAAGAGTTGAACCCAAAGAAATTAAATTCCAGGCTCTATTCCTAATCCATTTTAAAACATGTTCCAAATTCCAATCTATCACTTTTTCCCTATTGCTTACAAAGATGTACCTATGATTTTAAGAAATCCTCAATAGTAGGTATAATGTTTTCAGAAGTGAAAAATACTATGCAAGTGTATAAGCAAAAATCCTCTCAGTGGTTGTCTTGGTTTGCTAGGGCTGCCATAATGAATACCACAAACTGGGGGGGGGGGGGGGGAGTGTGCTTAAAACAGTAAAACTTTATTGCCCAGAGTTCTAGGGGCTATAAGTCCAAAATCAAGGTGGCAGCAAGGTCATGCTCCCTCTGGAAGCTCTAGGGGAATCCTTCCTTGCCTCTTCCTAGCTTCCAGTGGTTTGCCAACAATCTTTGGTGTTTCTTGGCTTATAGATGTATCATTCCAATCCTCTGTCTTTACATGACATTCTCCCTGTGTCTCTGTCTTCACAGGGATATCTTCTTATAAAGTCACCACTCACATTGCTTAGGAGCCCACTGTACTCAAGTGACCTCATCTCAACTAATTATATCTACAACAATCCCATTTCCAAATAAGGTCACATTCTGAGGTATTGGGTGTTAGGACTTCAATATATCATTGTTGGGGGACACAATTCAAGCCAGTAGAGTGGTCTAAAGACCCATGCTGAATTATGAAAGAAAAGTTTTTATTTGAAAATTATCTCCTTTAGCATTATTTCAAAAGCATTTTACTGATTACTCTTTGGAAAAACTGAAACTTAGTTTCATTTTTTTCAAAATGACATTCACAGAACCTTGCTGTCTCTAGCAAGGTGAAAAAAAATAGAATAAGAAAGCGATATGACACGCAAATGTATTTAATAAAGATCCTTCTAAGTAGTTATATACTTGTATTTTATGGCACATTTTCCCCAAACATTTTCCTGAACATTTTCTGAAAAAAATTATAGTACAAAACATGCAGTCTTCATCAAATTGATACACTAATTTTTGCTAACAGTATCTATTGTTAGAACAAAACAAGATAATGTATGTAAACAATTTAACAGTTTGCAATAGCTGCTAGCTGCTATTAACATATATATTTAGTATTCTTAGAATTGCAATGAGTATTAAAGAAGTTAATACCTGTGAACCACTTATAATAGTGCCTGACACATAGTATGTATGCAATAAAAGTCTAGCTTTACTGTCAACATCACCATCATTATATAAGATGGCAAAGTATCCAGGCTTCTGGGTGGCTCAATCAGTTGAGCAACTGACTCTTGATTTTAGCTCAGGTCATGATCTCAGGGTCCTGGGGTTGAGCCCCCAGTCCTGAGTCCCTGAACTCTGCTCCAAACTCAGTGGGGGGTCTGCTGGAGCTTTTCTCTCCTCCCTCTCCCCTTCCTCCTGCTCACTGGCTCTCTCGCTCTCTCTCTCTTTAAAATAAATAAATCTTTAAAAAAATATATAAGAGAGTAGCGTGTCCAAAACTGTGAACACTACTTGAACTCAACATTTTCATATAGTTTCATTAGGTAGAGTTTCTTTAAACTTCATTTAATCTATAGAATTCATCCTTTATTTAGTAGACAAGTGTAAGTTACTTAAATTTAATTTTTTTGAAATTGTACCAATTTCTTTTTTAATAAAGGGATTCCTTAATATTTATATGCCCCCAAAGTATCTATTTTATTTACTAGTTAACAGGAACATCACTTAAAAATAAGCTACTGAAGTCATAATCAGTGTGTTGTTTGATAAAAATATACTTCATACAAGTATGGCATTATTAATCTACAGCCAGTTTTTCCTACAACAGACTCGATTTGACACTCCTTTATTCATTCAGGTTTTGTGATTAAAGCTGCATATTTCCAAAGAATATAGTTTGGAGCTCAGTTGGTGGTCGAAGAATAGAGTTCCATTTAATTCCATAGTTTTCCTCCAAGTCACTTCCCCAGCTGAGGTCCTGTTGTAGGGCTAGTCTGACATCCAAGTCACTAAAAAAGTCAGAATATTTTTTAAAGTATCTTTTCTAGTTGCAGACTCAAATATACATTCAAAAACACAAATATAAGCTTTTATTTTAAAAATATAGCCACAATAACAGCCATGATCTAAAATAACAGTTCCATAATGTTTGGGGGATTTTTTTCATAGTCATGAGTACAAACCGGTGGTCCTCGGGTTTTTGCTTTAAAATAGTTTGTGGACTGAAAAAATTTGAGAACCACTGCTCTGACCAACCAAACTAAATTGATAGTTATAAAACAGGAATGTTTATCCTCTGAAGGAATACTTCATGCAGCAATTTTTGGTTAATGTTAAAGCAGCCGTTTTTAATATCAGCTTGAAAATGAAATTTTAATGCATTATCTCCCTCTTATGAATTAGTGTTCATAAACAAGAACGTTTAGTGGGTTTTTTCTGTTCTAGTAAAATGTAAACTGAAGGAAAACAGTAGCTTATTAAAGCTCCAAGAATGGCTTCTCAGTTCCTTGTCAAGTCTCAAAGTCCCATAATTCTTTCCCTTCAAACAACTCTGAAGCAAAATGACACCTCTAAGGATTAAGCATTTTGGAAACCAATAAAAGAAAACATTAAAGCATGTCTGACACAGACCTCTTCTCCATACTTCCCTGTTCCTCCCATCCTCTCTACATGAGTCAGGTAATGTTAACTTTGAATCATACATTCGTTAGTTTCTTTTGAGCATTACATAAACAAAGTTTTGATCATAGTCTGTGAGGCAACTGACCTGTAATCATTTGCATTTCAACACATGTGGCTTGAAAAACAGAGCAGTAAGTTACCCTAAATGCTCTTTTATTTGAATTCTGCAGGAGGTCACTCACTGTATCATTTTTTGTGATCCGAGAGTACACTAAAGAAATAGATTATACCATAATAAAATGCTCACACAACAATAACTTTTGAGTGAAGTATTTGAATTACATTATGTATGCAGGAATACTCCCTTTCTGAAGCTGTTAACAATACCTCCACTTATTGAGTGGTTCCCTATGTGGCAGGCTCTGTGCTCAATGCATGACAGATATTGTTTCCACTCAATCTTCCCATCAATCCTACCAGGTATGCATTATTATCCTTATTTTCAAATGAGGAAAACAAAGGTTAGTCCACAAATGTTTATTGAGCAACTACTATGTGCCAGGCCCTGTTCTAGGCCATCAAGTTGAAGCTTAGAGACATAAAGCAACCTTCAGTTTGGGTACAGGCCTGTCTCAGCTCTTATCATGATCCCAAGTCGCCTTACTGGGAAGAATATTCAAGAAATATTTCAAGTATTTGTATCACAGAATGTCTTCCTCTTAGTTCTTTATAGATTTTATTACCATCTTTCATCATAGGAAACTCTCAAATCATTGAACTTTATATCTGGAGGGGAACCTAGAGAAGTTCCTTACATTTTCCAAAATTTGAATTCTCTCATTGAACTAATTTGAATTCTCTCATTGAACTAAAGTGTTCAAATAGATGTAGAAATTCCTGTTGTCTCTTAAGATGTGTGTCAGTCAGGGGCGCCTGGGTGGCTCAGTGGGTTAAGCCTCTGCCTTTGCCTCAGGTCGTGGTATTGGGGTCCTGGGATCGAGCCGGCATCGAGCCCTGCATCGGGCTCTGCATCGGGCTCTGGGGGAGCCTGCTTCTCCCTCTCTCTCTGTCTGCCTCTCTGTCTACTTGTGATCTCTCTCTCTCTCTGTCAAATAAATAAATAAAATCTTTTAAAAAAATGTGTGTCAATCAAGAAAATATTGTTAATTTTTATTTAGGAACATCAAAAATTCCCACAAAATTCATACACATGGAAGATATGTCACCCTGCATTTTGTTTGGTTATTATCTTACGCGAGATAAAATTTGAGCCTAAGTTTTATCTTTCTTTCTCTCTATAAAGAAGTAGTGTCTAGCAATTACTTTTTCTTTTTGTGAAAAATTTACTTTAGATAATGTAAAGGGAGAAGACTTTTCAGAGAGGTGATGATGATTACACTCCAAGGGCTTTTTTTTTTAAAGACTTTATTTATTTGATGGGGGGGTAGATAGAGAGAATGAGTGGGGGAGAAGCAGACTCCCTGCAGAGCAGGGAGCCCAACATGGGACTGGATCCCACAACCCTGGGATCATGACCTAAGCTTAAGGCAGACGCTCTGACTGAGCCACCCAGGCACCCTAAGAGCTTTCTATATCAATAACAAAGCTATATGTAATAGAGCTGTGAATTCAGGATGTGTGTAAGGTAGAGATTGTGCCATGAGCTGTCCTTAGTCATCTTTCCAGACTGATGGAACTCCATTTTTTGAGCAAATGTTATTTTGTTAAGTAAAATGCCCATTTTAACTCCTATACAAAGGTTATAATTATAGCAGGAAATTGTTGGGGATAGAGGAAGTTAAATTTGGTTGTCTTGTCATACATCAGGAATGATTTCTTGGAAATCTAGTCCAGATTTTTGACTGAGGTTTGCTGTTTCCTTTTGCTGTAGTTTCAAGTAATAACTTTCCAATATTTTGGTTCTGACTGGGAGATTTATGCAGGAGGTGGGGCATAGAATCAGCCCTTTGTGCTGGTTTTGCACCAAGGAACCCCAAAAGACAGTAGAATGTGAGGCTATCACATAACATTATATTAGGACATGAAAGGCTCAACGTGAACATTCTAAAGCAGTGCTGTCCTCTAGAACTATAATGCTAATCTTGACAAGTAAGCCCTGTATATAAGTATACATTTTGTAGTAGTCATATGAAGATGTAAAAAGAAACAGGTGAAATTAATTTTAATGAAATATTTTATTTAACTGAGTGTATTCAAAATATTATTTCAACATGTAGTCAATATAAAAATTATTACTGAGCTACTTTACATTTTTTTGTACTAAGTCTTTGAAATCTGGTGTGAACTTTACACTTACAGCCCATCTTATTTGAGATCAGCCAATCTTATTTTAAGTATTTCGAGAGCCATATGTGGCTAGTAGCTACCGTATTAGCCTGTGCAGGGTGATCTCAGGAGGCAGCTGTTCTCTGAATAACTACACTTAGAGTTTTCCTTTCTTAAGCAGGAAAGAAAAAAGTAATCCTGCTCAGGGTAATATCAGCTTCTATGTTCAAATAACTCTTTTTTTGCAGCCACCTACAAGAAACATCCCCCAGTCTCATTTGATTTTTTTTTTTTCAAATTCTCCCACCCAAAGAGAGTGATCGCACCACTTTTGGATTTATAAAAGAAATGAATGAAAGAAGTTTGTTAACTAAAAGAAAAAAATTCACTTTTCTCTTTGGACAAAAGGAAGGAGAATGCTGTTTTTCTAAATCAGTTCACAAATACTTAATCAAGCAGATCCTATGTGGAAGACAGCTGTGCTAGTGGTACCTAGCGCATTATTAACAGTTCATTTCATTCCTAATTCCTGCAGTGTGACCACTGTTCACAGTAACTTTGTTTTAGAAGTTATTCTTCTACTTCTTGAGGTAAAAAGAATAAAAGTTGAAATCAACTTTTCAGTATACAACTTGATTTATTACAGTGGAGTAATTCGCAGGGGGCAGTGTTAGACATATTAATAACTGTCTCCTTAAATATAAGGTATGTTTTTTCCTAAAGCAAGAATGTTAGTTGGAATAATTGATCACTGTTTGGTGTACTAATTTACCTTAAACTAACCAAATTGACCAACTTCTTTTCGCTGCAAGGAATGGTAATGTGGCTTTGCAATGTAAATGACAGATAAATTAGGTACTTCCTACCTAAATGCAAAACAATGCACAACTCCTTATCCTCAAACTGGTTTTACCGTCAGGAATTACGGAGATGGTGCTGCCAAATTAATTGAGTTTGGGTCCAGACTGGATTTGCAGCACTAGAGTCAAGCATGTAGGGAGAGGTGACAAAATCACGAACTAAGTCCCCCCCCCCCCACCGCACAGACCACGCTGAGCCTGCCCAGATGTTGTTCAACCCTGAGCTGTCCCCCTGAGTCCAAGGCTGCGAGAGAGGGCGCGCAGTGAGGACTTCCGGCCACCTCCTCGGGCTCCCTAAACAGATGGAGCCTCTTCTGGTGGCCACGAGGCTCCCGGGCCTCGAGCTCGTGCCAGAGAGCGCGCAGGCAAAGGCGGCGGAAAGATTTCAACACCTGCCTCTCTCGGGCCCAGCGAGAAACCTTGCACCGCCCGCGCAGACCTGGCTGGCCAGAACTGGGGCTCTAATCTCAACCTAACACCTGCGTTAGGGAGGAAGCCAAGGGCTCTCCAGGTGTCTGGGTCCCAGGATGATGAAAGCGAGCTGTTAAAAGGCGTGCACCGGAAACGCAGCGGGGGACGCGCTGTGGCCGCCTGGCGTGGGAGGACCGGGACGCCTTGGCCGAGGCCTGAAGGGATGAAGGCACTGGCTGTCCTGGAGACTTCTCTACTTTTTTCCCTTCTCCTTCTAGAGGGGGTTGGCCAGTGGCTGCAGTAGCTTTCCACTCAGCCCCGCGACCTTTACACAATTTTGCCCAGGCGCACTAAGCTCGCTACGCACCTGGCGTTGGGAACACGAGGTAGAACCCACACCCCCACCCCCGGCGGGACTCAGTCCAGACGCCCAGGCCTCTCCCCACAAACTCTTAGTCCTCTTGGATTCCGTTGCCGTCTGGGAA
The DNA here is from genome assembly GCF_009829155.1 of Mustela erminea. Lineage (NCBI taxonomy): Eukaryota > Metazoa > Chordata > Mammalia > Carnivora > Mustelidae > Mustela > Mustela erminea. The sequence continues at coordinate 15,944,944 of NC_045635.1, read as the reverse complement.
TTGGGTTTTCTTAACCCAGGGCTTCCCTGTCTTGGGCTGGAGGAGGAGTTAGAACCCCTCCCTCGCTTTCCCTCCTCCACCCTCCGCCAGCCTGATTTTTTAATCTAATCTTTTATTTAAAGTCAACAGAGGAGCAGGAACCCCAGGTTTCTGCCAACATGATATTTTAAAATAATTCCCCAACCTCTGCTGAGAGGGGCAGCCTCAAGGAACCTCCTCGTTTCCTTCTTCGTGCAGGGAGTGGGGGACTTCGAGAGTCAAAACTGAAGCCTGAGGGCTCTTCAGATTTTGGGTGGGGGGGCGACTCAAGCAGGACAAATGCAGTAAAAATATTAAAAAGATGACACCAGAGCTTCGATTTGGAGAGCCTTGAATCTTAACCGAGAGCCGAACCTCCAGGGGGCACCAGGGCACAAAGCCTTACGTGTCCCCGTCGTGGGGGACTTTAAGGGGTGGGGGGGAGGGCAGGTGAATGCCTACCATCTGAGCCTGGATAGGGCAGGTTTTGGTCCATTAAAGGATATGCCCATAGACACGACGCGCCCACAAACACCCGCGGAGGAGTGAGACCGAAAAGACACCCCACGCCCACTCCCCAGGTCTTTGGCACTGGACTGTGCCCACTGCGTCTCGCCCATCTCCGTCCCCAGCTAAGCGGGGACCACTGTTCTCTATCCTTAAGTAGCCTCCGACCTGCTCAGACCCTTAGCAGTTCAAGGCTCCCAGCCTTTCGCTCCTCTTGCCCTTCCCTTTCGCTCCTCTTGCCCTTCCCTTTTTCTTTCCCCCGCCGCCCGCCGACGCCCCCAGATCTCTTGGGCTCGCCCTTCCTGAAAGTAGGCGAGGCCCAGAAGCAGAGGCTGGGGCGAGGAAGGAGGGAGGAGCGAAGCGCGGTGGCCGGGGGCGTGTCTTCCCAAGCCCCGCCCCCGGGTGCGCGCGGCGGCAGCGGCGGCAGCCGAGCCTCGCTCTGAGAGACAGGTATCGCTTAGGCGCCATGTTGTGAGCGGAAGTCGGGGAGCGCGCGGCCGCCGCTGTTCTGCTGGGAGCGGGCGCGGGAACCGGCGGGGGGGGGGGGGGGGAGCTGTAGTCCCGGCGGCGGAAGGAGGAGAGGAAGAAAGGGGCGAGACCGGGTGCCGGGCAGCGGCGCGAGGCTCTCGCTCGGCGTGCGGACATCTCCAGCTAGGCGCGCGGCGTTCGAGGGTCGGTGTAGGCGCCGAGCCCTCTCCCGGGCAGCCGGCGCTGGTGCTGCTACTGCCGCCGCCGCTGCTGCTGTCGTGGGGCTCGGGTGGCGACAGAGCGGGGCCGGCCGTGGGGCGGGCGGGGAGGGAGGAGGCGGTGAAGGCGGCGGGCCGGGGGGGAAGATGCCGCTGGCGCAGCTGGCGGACCCGTGGCAGAAGATGGCTGTGGAGAGCCCGTCCGACAGCGCTGAGGTGAGTGCAGCCGGGCGGCCGGGGGCCGGCGCGCCCCTCCCCTCGCCCCCGCCGGCCAGCTCCCCTCCCTGGAGCTGGCCACTTGGCCCCTTCTTCTGCTCGCGTTTCCCCTCTGTCTGGGATTCCGGTTTGGGTAGTTGGGGTTGGTCTGTTTGCTCTTCTGTTCCACCCGCACCCTCACCTCCCCTCCCTCGCTCGGGGGGCTGTGGTGTGGTGGCGCGTGGGGTTTGGAGTGGGCGCTGGGGCTTTGCAAGAAACCGATTTTAATCAACTTTGCGTGGGGGTGGGGAGCGGGAAGTGGAGCGGGGGCCGGAGAGGAGTTGAGAAGTTTGCCCATGCCTGGTTGGGGGCTTCCCTGGACCCTGGCGACTTTAGGGTGTAAGGGAGGGATATGGATTGGGTTCACTGGGGAGTATAGGGACTCTCGAGTCCGGCCAGGGGGAGCGTTGGTGCTGTGAGTCGGGTGCGTGGGGGCTGGAACGGCCCAAGGCAGGACTGGCGACCTGCAGGGGTTTCGGGAAGGGGTGCAGGACAGCCAATGGTTTTTGCCTCCCCCCAGTTTGTCTGCCGCAGCGGTTTCTGGTGGTGCAAAGGAGAAAGTGGAAGCTTGAGGTCCTCCCCATCCCCCATTTCTTAGGTCGCTGAGCTCGAGGACCCAGTCCTTAGGAGCTTTAACTTGAGTTTCCTGTCCTTGGAGGTGAGAGGGTGATTTTCAAGGCCATCAGTAGCTGCCCTGGAAGGCTTTCAGGTTTTATTCCCCCAGGATCTATTCGGTGACCATCCCTGAGACACCTAATCGAGTGCCAGAAGCCCAAACAGTAACCCAAAGACGGCAAAACAATTTCCCCGGGCACGGCACAGCATCGAGCTTTCGCAGCCGCCCCTGTCCCAGCACCAACTCGGGGTCTGCGAAAATAATCCATGCAAGACCCATGCTAGGGCATCAGCGCTCCTCTCCGGAGTGGAAAATCAATTCCTGATGGTGGCATGTCCGTGATTCTCCCTTCTTGACTTTTTGCTGTCTTCTGTTCCCGCAGCGGACTTTGGGGGATTACAGGATGATAGGTTGCGTGTGTGTAATAGTGAGTGACCCCATTTCTGGAAAGCATGACTGAAACGCGGGGGTGGAATGGGGCAGGCTCTGATGAGTGGTGTACTTGGCGGCAGCCGCTGCCCTGCCGGCCTCCGCAGTGTGAGAGGTGGATAGGGTTACTGGTTACGTCAGTAAGACCGAGGCTCAGTTTGATCTGAGATGCGGGACACTTGCATTCCCGGGTATAATGGAGGGGGAGGGGGATCAGTTCAAATAGCTTTTCAATTTTTTTCCTAGTCACCTCTACTGCTGTATAAAATGTTTACTTGCTCTCCTTAACGTGAGCAGAGTTGTAATAGTGCTTACGGCTGGTACTTAGTATTTTGTGACTTGGATCATATTTTAAAAATCTAAACTAAATGGTACTGTATAATAGAAAAGATATTGATAGATTTTTTTCTAAATATTTTAAAAAGGAAATCACGGTTTTAAGACTGGCAGAATTACGTTTAAAAATGTGTTAGCCTGTTTAATAGTATAGATGTTTTATAAGAAAATTGAATTTAGAATGTTTAATCATGCTTTGAATGGATAGTGTGAAAATTAGTTTGCACAGGGGCTCTTTTCATTCATCTTTTTCTTCAGATTTTATTTGCATTAAATAACATAGCTAAAAGGTTTATAAAATGGGTTTTCAAATTGCTGACCTTGTGAAAAGAAATTGAATTTGCTTTGAGCCTGATCGTTACATGCAAACAGTAACATTTGCTACTCATAATCAGTCCACATTTCTGCTTGGCACGTAACAGTGTGTTAAAAAAATCATTTAAAATTCCACCTTATCCTTTTTCTACATAGCATACATTTGAATAGGGAAGGCACAAAACTGATATTTATTTAGCACTTACTATATGCCAGATACTGTGGTACATGCTATTTCATTTTATCCTTTCTATGACCCAACAGAGTAGGATTGTGATCCTCATTATTACAGATTAAGAAACTGAATCTCCGAAGTTAAGGGCACAAAGATTATAAATAGTAAATGGCAGAGGCACAATTCAAAGCCGGGTGGGTATAATTTTTGTGCTTTGCTTTATATTAGGGTAGCTGCTTCAAATCCTTTGTGGAAAAATTCACAATATAAATAAATAAGCCAGTAGTTAGAGGTCATGTATTTTTCAGAAACAGTTACGGTATTATAAGCAGTCTCACTTGTTAAAGCCTAGTTATTTCAGTTACTGTCATGGTTTCCAGAACCTGGCAGATAGGATTCCACAACTTGCCATTTTCAAAGAATTTTCTTGATATTTTGGTATAAGATATGTCACATGGAGCTGGTGTTTCCTGGATTAATTTTTAAAAGATCTTTTTAAATTGCTTTTAGATATTTTGTTGCCTTTGGTGGTTCATCTGTTTCAAGTAAATTACTTCTGATACAATTTTGGAAATTGAAGCTAGTAAGGAAAAGGTTGAGAATTTTCATTCAGAAGTCTAATATTGGACTTAGTATTATGCCTGCTATTATGCTATCTCCTCCCCAGTAAGGCCTTATCAGAAAGTAATTATATTTTACCAGAGTAAAATCATTTTTTTAAAAGATGTTTACGTGAGTAAATACATCAAATTTTTTTCTCCCCAGACTAAAAGGTTTCAGAAATGGTCTCGATAGGAATTTTCATTTGTGGTCTCGTTCCTAGTAGATTGTGAAATCTTGAAAGTAGAGTCCTTTTTTCTCTGTGTTCTCAGCACTTAACACCGTGCCTGGCACATATATATTTTGGACCCAGTAGATGTCCACTGAATGAATTATGGTCAGGAATAGGGTGATTATCAATGTTATTTCTGTTCTTATCATTTTAATCTTAGACTGAAATACGAGCAGTCTTAAAAGACCTGAGTACCTCCCCGAAAGTACAGGCAGTTTCTTCATTCCTTTACATAGCCTTCCTCCTTTAAGACCTCACATGGGTCTCATGGTGCTCAAAACAAAAAAACCCTTGTGGTTAACTCAAACATGGGTCAGAACATGATAGGCTAGAACTAGGCCAAATGTTTAAAGAAGCAAATTTAGGATAATAAAGGAAGTACTATGTAAGCAGTCAAGGTTAGTACAAGATTAAAAACAAAATAGCGTCCTAAATTGTCCAGGTGAATTCACAACTCTTTAAGGAGTTATTGAGTAACTGACTGTTTAGAAAACGGGTATCAAGGAATTGTGAATATTCTGTAAATTTCTTGCCACTACATTTACTGGATCATAAGCCTGACCTAAAATGACACTTTTTCTCAGTTTTCAATAAAGGATAAATGATGGTAAATGTAAATAAGAACAATATTAATTAATTTAACATTGATAAAATCGAGGTTATTTTTTGCTTTATAAAAATGTGCTGTATAAAAATAGCTACCTTGAATTCTTTTAAATAGCAAGTACCCATAATACATTAAAATATTAACTTTGTAAATTTTTTTATAAAAAATGAGACCCTTGTGTTGGAAACCATCTTTAGTGGATATGCATCCATTTTTATCAAAGATTATATTGGATTCTGTACTGTTTCTACAATATTGATATGAGGTTTCTTATTTTTATCTGCAGGGAAAAACATTCTGTTAAAGTATGATCATTGATTTTGAAAAAATGTTTTATTAAGTTTCTTCCTTTTCCTGTTTCATTTCTACCACCTTTCAGGTTTTTTTCTTTCCCCCAAGTGAAGATCTGAGGAGAGGACAGGTATTGTTACATGTCAACTGTCGATAGTAACTGTGACACATTACTGAACATTTCACTGTTTTCAGTGATTATGATATAAGATGTCAGTTTTTGTTAAACTAAAATTTAGGGAAGTTTGCTTTATTTTGGCAGCTCTTCCTGTACTTATTGGATTGATGCAAAACGTGAAACTTCTTTGGTACATTTAAATTAAGATAAAGGGATAAACTTAAAGAAACGAGTATAGGCAGACTCTGCCTTTTCTTTAGTATGTTTCTGGAAATCACAATGAGTATATTCTACTTTTATTTAAGGAGAGTGGCATAACTGGGATGTGCACTCTCAACCAAGGATGCGATAATCAGTAATTATAGAGCAAAAATATAGCAGATCATTTATCAGAAGTCTGAATTGCAGAATTGTTGTAAAGATTTTTTTTTAATGTATCACACATTGAAACATTCATACCATTGTGATCATTGACAAGATTTGCTCTAGAGTTCCATACTCAGGGACGTGTGATATAACAGGCTGTGAATGTTGGGTGATGTCAAGGGCACCAGTTTCCCAGTGCAGACTGGATGCTTTAGACCCAGTGATACAGATTACAGTGTACAACAGTGATATCTTGGTGGTCACTTGGTAATGCATGAGTGTGATAGGGCTCAGTTGTTTATGTGTTTTGGTGGATAACAAGTTTTAAAGCATTGGAATGCAATTGTGCAAATCTATATATATATACATGCAGTTTCCCAATTCACATAATAGAAAATAAAAACAACCAACTGCATTTTTATACTTGGCATTAAATGTCTCCCTCTACCCCACTTCAGATTTGATATAGTTTCCTATATCATTATCTGGAACAATTAGCTGATCTCATATATTCCAGTTTATCAATTTAATACCAAACAACATAAAACCAAAGTAAAACAGCTATAAATGTTAGTTGTTGTAAAATGTATAGAGTTAACAACAACAACAACAACAACAAATATATGCATTTTCTGAAGCAGATTCAGGATGAAATGTATCCATATAAGACGTAACTATTATTTTATACATTTGGCCTATTTTAAGCAAATACATTAGTTACTACCAATCAAATATTTCAGTTTTACTCATCTCCTTAAAATTTAGAAGGTACTTTTTAAGATAATTTTGATATATGGGGAAGTGTTAAAGAACATAAGCTTTGGAGCCATAAAGACCTGGGTTTGAGTCCTGGCTCTGCCACTTAATAACTTAGTAATCTTATACAAGTTATTTAATGTCTCTATGCTTCAACATTCTGATCTGTAAAATAGGGATGAAATAATATCTACCTCATAGGGTTGTGGTGAGAATTAAGTGAAATGATGATATATGTAAAGTATGTGGTTTGCTGCATGGTTTCAGTGTTTAATAAATAATATAGTGAATCATCTCTCTAATAGAATTGTCTGGGGGAAGCTCTGTGTTTTTCCTCTGGAGTAATTTTTTTCAGAATCAAGCAGAACAATTAAAAATTACTTGTTTGATCTGTTTAAACAGAGCCATTATTATATCTGAATATAATTGTAAGGGTAAGGTGAATGCAGATCTCTTGAATCTTGTCTCCCTTTTTGTATTGTTCCCCTCTTCAGTATCATCTGTAAAGGGGAAAACAGATAAAAAAACATTTGAAGAATACGTGTGGAAGAAGGAAGAAAGGAAACTTTGGTCAATTTGGGAGGCATCTCACAGTCTATAGCATGTGATTGTTTAGCAGTGTTTTTTTCCTCTTAGTGATATATAAGGTAGTATATTTCATACATGATAGCATCTTAAAATTGATGAAACCTGGTGTATCCTGGATGTCAACTTCTTGAAGGAAGTCTCCCCTTGAAGAAATGGATAAAATCAATATATAGTGTTAATAAGTAGAATTTTAATTTACTTTCTAAAGCATACCAAAACAAAATGTGCACACCTTTTTATATTTTAGGATCAGTTCTATTAATTTCACTTTTAGAGACAGAAATTAGTATGGCACACCCTCCCCATTACTCTAAACACATTTATTTTGCTTATTTGAATATGCCACGAGTAACTGGATTTTCCTGTCTAAAAATAGACTCCTTTGGATTTGATATTTTATTTGGTATTTGTACTTCAAGAATTTGAAACAGGATATACAGTATTTAACAGAGAAGTCTCTGGACATGTTAAAGGTGTATCTGTCTATGCCCCATGAACCATCTCCACCATGCAAAAAACAAAACAAAGGAGCATGACATAATCAAATAAATTTGGGAATTACAGAGTTAAACAGTATTTGACCAATGTCTTTACCTCATAAGTTCTTAGCACTTTTAAGGTGATATTATACATGATGAATCTGCAAAAAGGATATAGCCCACAGCATTTGAGACTTGATGTCAGAACCCTTTTTTCATGAACCATCTATTGAAGTCTCAAAGGACACAAGTGCTTTGCAAAACAGTTTGAGCAGTCTGATAACTATAGTAACATGATCCAGTATTGCCTGCAATTGAGCTGTTACGTTTAGTTGACTATATCAAAGCTTTTTTCTCTATCAAGAGTTTTTGTTTCATTTTTAATTGAAATCTTTTAAAATGTATGATTTTCCATCTTATAATAGACTAAACATTTAAATATAATAATTTAAATGAAAGTTTTAGATAACTTTTTTATCTATTTATTCTGAAAATAAATTGTTGTATTCTACCTTAATATCAAAATATTTGCCCCTATTAAATGGCCCCTGCATTGACTTGCTCTGTAACTTACATTTCAAATTCATAATTATTACAAACTCTCTTTTATCATTGGGCGACTTGATGCTGCCATCAGTCTGTCTCTCCCACTCTCCTTTTTAAACTAATTGCTTCTAACTTGCAGTTACTAGAAAACAACTAGGGTGAGTGATATATTGATGCAGTCTTTTTTAACTTGGGAACCTTGTTACTCCATCTTAAAAAACAGTTTACATTTGCAGCCTACCAAATAATGCAAAATAGCATCCTCACCCTTTTTGTGATCTCTGCCCATCGTATACACATACCTCTGGGGTCAGGGGTATTTGGACATATTACCTACTAATAAACAGTGTTTTATGCTTCAACATAACATTGACCAAATCGCTCAGTCACTGGCATTACCTACTGTACATATTTACCTTCCTTTCTGGAAGGTATCAACTAGAAAGGAATGTGAATAAGCTAAAGAACAGGGGGCTAGCCTACTGCCCCACCTGGAGTCAGGTCTCCACATTGTCTTTTGGAGTTTTTTGGTGGGATTTTTTTTCCCCATGAAATAGGTCTAGTTTCCTGACTGTTAGCTACCCTATATTTATATGTAAATCCAAAAGCTCTTTCATACCTCCTGTCATTCTTTTCCTCTATTAGTATAAATAGAATTACAGCGGTAGCATAACTTAAATCAGATTTCCCGACCTTAGCTAATATACCCATGGTATCTTACATACCTAGTTATGTTTAATCCACCATGTAAATTGATTTTTATAATCTTCTGTATAATAATGATCTTGTCTTCAAACTTGACCTGGTCATCTAGGTTTCTGTGAGCTTGCCTCTAATCCTGTGGTCCACAAAGCTTGTTTTAGGAAACTTGGTTCAGTTATTTGACATGTGTTAGAAGCAGACGTCAAATGATAGCCTGAAGCAAAAGCTGATTTTGATGTAATAGGTTGAAGTGCATCTCACATACAGTGTTGTGGGAGAAAACTTCTCTCCAGAAATCTTGTAGGACCTGTACTAAAAACCTCAGTTACTCAGAGTGTTATTTCAGTTTTTACATTTAGGAGCCTGAAAACAATATAAAATAATAGGAAAGATTGACTTAAAAAAAAAAAAAACCATAACTTCTAAGTTGGTATCATTCAGTAACCTCTAGCTACATGTGGCTATGAAGCACTTGAAATGTGATTAGTTTGAATGAGGAACTGAATTTTAAATTTAATTTTCATTATTTTAAATTTAAAAAGTCACCTGTGGCTATTGGCTACCACATTGAACAGCACAATTCTAAAAGTTATAGGATTATTACAATTTGGACTTTTTCTATACCAGTGTTTTTTTTCAGCTCTGCCTTCTATTATTTGTATTTTTAAATTAATAGGCAAAAGCTTTTTCTAAATGAAAAAATACTGTGTTCTTTCAAATTAAATGTAAATTAGCTTTGTCTTGTTCCTCACCTACCTTGAAGATTTTTTATAAGCCCTTCTACATGGTATGTGCCCTTCAAATCACCATTCTGCACTTTCTATAGTTTTGCTGGTTTTATAGTAACATTTCTCATTCAAGTGATAACACCAAGCACTGGGGAAATTTAGCTGTCAAAAAATGTTGTATTTTGTTAATTATAATGTGCTAATTAATACTAGAAAAATGGATTGATGCATCTTGTAGATAAATGTTTACTGAATGCCTTCTCTGACTAGATACTGTCTATATCAACTTGAGTGAGGTAGACATAATTCTTCTCAACCTACAGATGAGGAAACTGAAGCCTAGAAAGGTTAAAGAAGCTGTTCATGGTTGTACCACTAGTTATTAGGGGATGCAGGATTCAAACCCAAGTCTCAGATTGCAAATTCCATTGACTTTCTGCTAGACTGCCATACTTGAGTTGAGAACAGCGTGTGGGTGATTCATTCTAGATGAAATCTCCTACAGGGGAAAAGGTTCTCAGTGGTCTGCATGAGAATATATTTTTATGGGAATGTACAGGTAGAGTTAGAAAAGTGAAATTGATTCAACTCTCTCCAAATACAGTGTGAGTTAAATAGGCTTTTGTGAGCTAGCCTGAAAAACAGCATTTGTGACATTGTATGTGAAAATGTTTTGGGATTTCTAAACGGCTGTTATACAAATATTTGAAACAAAAACTATAGTATTTAGAAAAGGGATGGGGGTGCTGTCCATCTGGACATCTCTATGTTAACATTAGTTAACATCTCTATATGGAAGTCCCTAGGTATATGTTTGGGTAACTGCTCTGTTTTTGAATTGCTCCTCATTAAATCATTACCTCTTTATATTTGCATCTCTTCAGAAAACTCTATTTGATACTCCCTCAAAGTGTCAGAGAATAGGATCTTACTCAACCTGAAAAAGTTACCATTTATCTTGCTATAGTATAAGAAAAGGAAATTTTTTGAAAGTTTACATGATCCTTGGTGGGATTTTTCCCTCTTTTTTTTTTAACCTGTTAGGTTAAATAGCTCTAATCTTTTTTTAAAAATTGAGATATGATTTACATACCACAAAATTCCCTCTTATAAAGTATACAATTTAGTGGGCTTTATTTATTTATATTCACAAGGTTCTGTAACCATCACCACTATCTAATTCCAGAACATTTTCATCACCCCAAAAATAAATCCCATCCTCATTAGCAGTCAGTCCCTATTCCTTCTTTCCCCCAGCCCCTGGCAACCAATAATATACCTTCTCTATATATTTGCCTATTCTGGACATTTGATATTAATGGAATCATATAATATATGGCCTTTGTGTGTGACATCATTCATTTAACAATGTTTTCAAAGTTCATCCATGTTACAGCGTGTATCAGTGCTTCCTTTTTATGGCTGAGTAATAATCTGGTATATGGATGTACCACATTTAGTTTATACATTTGTCAGTTCGTGGACATTGGGGTTGTTTCTGCTTTTTTACTATGGTGAATAATGCTGCTATGAAAATTCTGTATCAAGTTTTTTTGAACATATGTTTTTGATTTTCTTGGGTATACACCTAGGTGTTGAATTGCTGTGTCATATGGTAAGTCTATGTTTAATATTTTGAATTACCGACAATTTGTCTTCCAACTTGCTTAAACCGTTTTATATTCCCACCAGCAATGTATGAGGGTTGCAGTTTCTCCATATTCTCATCAACACTTGTTCCTGTCTTTTTCATTATAGCCATTGTAGTGTGTAAGAAGTGGTATCTCATTGTTATTTTGATTTGCGTTTCCCTTATATCTAAGGATGTTAAGGAACTTTTCATGTTCTTATTGTCTATTTGTATACATAATTAATTCTTGTGCTTATTTTTTACTGATTTGGAGACTTAAGTGGAGTTTTTGCATTAATGCTTTTAAAAGAAGATCCTTATCTATGTTATATTGTGTACAAATCTTCCTTGACTTAAATAGGATTGTGTTCCATCATAAGTTGGAAATGCATTTATCACACCTAACATACCGAACATCATGGCTTAGCATAGCTTACCTTTAACATGCTCAGCACTTATGTTAGCCTAGAGTCAGGCACAATCATCTAATATGAAGTCTATTTTATAACAAAGTATTGGATATCACACGTAGTTTATTGAATACTATATTGAAAGTGAAAAACAGAATGGCTTTAAGTGTATTGGTTGTTTATACTCATGGTCACATGGCTGTCCGTGAGCTGCCATTCCTTGCCACTGCCCAGCATCATGACAGTGTATCATACCAACATATTGCTAGCCTGAGAAAAGATAAAAATTCAAAGTGTAGTTTTTACAGGATGAAATTAAATAATCACTTTTGCACCATTGTCAAGTCGAAAAATTATAAGTTAAACCGTCATAAGTCAGGGACTGTCTACATAGTTCTTCAGAAAACTTAGTTTTAATCTGTGCTTTCAAAAGATTTCTTTATTTTTATATGTGATAAATTTAAAGCTTTTCCTAGAACACTGATTTTCCAGCTGGGTCAGTAGAGCTCTGTGTTCTATGGAGATACCTTATGTTACCTCATCACCTGGACCACCTCTTTTACCAGCCAGAGCAGAGTTTCTAGAGGAACACAACAAAGAAGTAATGTTAATTATAGAAAATTATAGCAAGAAAGCAAAAATCAAAGCAATGATATTTTTCATTACAGTCTCCTCAGTGTTAGACTATTCTAGAGTTTCTTATTTAAAGCAACAATACAGGAAATAATTGAAAATCAACCACAGGTCTAGATTCTCAGAAATTAAATACTAGTCAATAGATAAATTAATTCTTTTCAAGAATCCATTTCTTAAGTGAGATATACAGGTGTTTCATTTAAAGAAGTAGGAAGATGCAAAACAAAGCATGTTTGCCTCCTTTCCTTCAAGTTCCTGCTGGCTATTGGTATAAGCAGTAAGGGGGGGATTACTTGAAGAGAGGAATGTCACAGACAAATTAAAAATAAGATTTCCTGGGGCACCTGGCTGGCTAAGTCAGTGGAACATGTGACTCTTGATTTCAAGGTCATGAGCTCAAGCCCCATGTTGGGTGTGGAGCCTACTTTAAAAAAAGAAAAAGGGATTTCCTTTGGATTATTAAAAAAAAAAGCTCATAAATGAGGGTTTTTTAAAAAAAAGATTTTATTTATTTATTATAGGGAGAGAGAATGTGAGAGAGTGTGAGAAGGAGCGCATTTTGAGGGGAGACGGAGATGGAAAGGGAGGAGCAGGCTGTCTTCTGGGCAGGGAGCCCAACATAGGGCTCCATCCCAAGACCCTGTTATCATGACCTGAGCTGAAGGCAAATGCTCAATTGACTGAGCCACCCAGGCACCCCTGTAAATGAGTTTTAAAGTAGACTTTTCCCCCTGGCTGTTCTGAGCATGTAAAGTATATTACTAGGTGATGATGAATGAAATAGGATTATTTCCTTTGGAATATTATAGTTTAAAAGTACTGAGGTAGACAGGCAGTTAAAATAACATGAAGCAAGCTAAATTAGCCAGGAATGTTACAAACAGATATAATTGGAACTTCAGAAGAAAATTATGATCTATAATGTTAGAGCATTTTCCATAGTGCATTTTTAAGCGTAGTGTGGAAGATTAGAAAGTAAATATTACTACCCCTGACACCCAGTAAAGTTCCTTTTAAAACACACATACACACACAAAGCAAATAAATGTTTTCTTCCTTTTTAAAAAATATTTTATTTATTTGACAGAGAGCAAGCACAAGTAGGGGGAACAGCAGGCAGAGGGAGAAGAAGTGGGCTCCACCCTGAATGGGCAGCCTGATGTGGGGCTTGATCCCAGGACCCCAGGAGCATGACCTAAGCCAAAGGCAGATGCTTAATGACTGAGCCACCAGGCACTCCTAAATGTTATTTTCTTTTTTTTTTAAGATTTTTATTTATTTAATTGAGAGAATGAGAGAGAGAGAGAGCATAAGAGGTAAGAGGGTCAGAGAAGCAGACTCCCCACCAAGCAGGGAGCCTGATGCAGGACTGAATCCCAGGACTCTAGGATCGTGACCTGAGACGAAGACAGTTGCTTACCCAACTGAGCCACCCAGGCTCCCCCTAAATGTTATTTTCAACATAAAAATTAATCACTTGGAGGAGACCTCTGGTTCTGTCAAGTTGGAGGAGCCCTATTCCTCCTAGGTCCTCTTTTACAACTAAAACTCCTTAGACAAAAACGCATCAGACAAGTACAGGAACATTGTGAAAGATGGAAAGAAGAAGGGAGACTCCCTACAGACTTTGGGACTCAAGGAATGACACAAATAGTGAGTTCCTTGGTGGGGTTTTTTTTTTTATTGCCTTCCATATATCTTTGACAGGTCCTGTAAAAGCCTCCAACCTGAACCACCAATAGACACAGTGAATGAGGAAAGGGTAGTCTAACAATAGTAAATTTTTTTGACGTACTCACCCTACTATAGCCAAACACCATAGAAAATCCCCACCCTACTCCAAAGAAGCAAGTGGCAGTGCTTGAATTCCTCTACTCACTGATGTTGACTGTGCAGATCAAGGCCCTAATCTCCCATTGCCTGCCTAGCAAAAGCAGAGAGCACTTTGATTTTCCCCTGCTGGGTGGTTTTGGCAGGTTGAGCAGGAATCTGATCTTCCCATTCCCCCTCCCCATGCCACCACCTGCAGAAGGAGGTGATGATCTCACTAAGGTAGTGTCACTGCAGTCCAGGAGCCAGTTGAGTCTCCATCCGAGTCTGGAAGCAGTGAAACTTACCAAGGTGCTGTGAGGCTGGGGTAGTCCCCACTAAACCTCCCCTTGCCCTCTGTCAGTTAGGAGCTGAGCTTACACCTTCACTTAAAATCAACAAGGCAGAGCAAGATGGTTGGAGGTGGGCTAGTCAACTCTGCTTCGCTTCTTTACTGATGTCATTGGGGCCCAGTGGGCAGCTGAGCTTCCCTGCCTCGCATCTGGCATCTACAAGGTAGAACCAAATGGTGGATGGCAGGGCTGGTTGGCACTCCACTTCCCCTTCTTCCCTTCCCTATTTGTTGGGCCCTTAAAGAAGCTGAGCTTTCCACTCTACCTTATAGCAGCAAAGCAGTACAAGTCAGCCCTCTGCTTTCTCTCTCCCTATTGGCAGTGTGATTGAGCAGGTAGATGAGCTTGTACCCCTACTCAGAGGCAGTGTGATGGTGCAGCTTGGTGTCCCACTTCCATTGATACCAAAAATGGAGCTGAACTTCCATCTCAGTGCTGTTCAAAAAAGCAGGAGTAATTGTTCCACTTTTGCCAGGGTGGTGTCAGTGGGCCCAGCAGGAAGCTGAACATACACATTCACCTTGCTCTTATACTACATTTCGCCGAGTAGACTGCCTGCTAAAAAATGATGGCACCTGGGTGGCTCAGTGGGTTAAAGCCTCTGCCTTCGGCTTGGGTCATGATCCCAGGGTCCTAGGATCGAGCCCCTCATTGGGCTCTCTGCTTGGCGGGGAGCCTGCCTCCTCCTCCTCTCTCTCTCTCTCTCTCTCTCTCTCTGCCTGCCTCTCTGCCTACTGGTGATCTCTGTCAAATAAATAAAATCTTAAAAAAATGATTAAACAGGATCCAGGTTTTCTCTCCAAAATTGTCCATTATACAGTTGAAGATCACTGTATTAGGAACCAGGAAAATGACAACATGAATCAGAAAAAAGTCAACCAACACAAAGATGCTTCAGATGTTGGAATTATCTGACAAGGATTTTAAAGCAGCCATCACAAAAATGCTTCCATGAGCAATCATAAACACATTTGAAACAAATTAAAAAATTATCTTAGAAAAGATATAAAACATAATATGGAAACTTTAGAACTGAAAGATACAGTAACTGAAATAAATTTACTTTATGGGCTTATTAGAAGAGTGGGGATAACAGGAAAGCGTAGTTTTGAAGATCGAGCAACAGAAATTACCTGATTTGAATGACAGAGGGGAAAAAATGAACTGATAAAAAAAAGAGCCCTAGGAGGCTGGGGAATTTTAACAAGAGATTTAACATCCATGTCACCATAGTCCAGAAAGTGGAGAAAAAGGGTGGGCCTGAAGAAATAATGGCCTAAACATGCCCCGTTTGACAAAAGACAAAATCTACAGATTCATGAAACTGAACCCCAAACAAGATAAACCCAAAATAATCCAGGCCGAGGCACCTCAGAATCAAACCTTTGGAAATGAGAACTTGTTTAATGGGTTTGGAGTTTCAATTTTGCAAGATGAAAATGTTTTGGAGATTGATTACTCAATAGTGTCAATATATTTAACACACTGAACTGTACACTAAAAAGTGTTTAAGATGGCAAGTTTTATGTTGTATTGTACCACAATTTTTTAAAAATTTGTAATTAAACTAAAAGCAAAGCAAAGAATCTTGAAAGCAGCTGAAGAGAAATGAACTATTATGTATAAGGGAACAATGATTCAAATGACAGCAGATACCATATTAGAAACTATGGAAGCCAGAAGCAAATGGCACCATTTTTCAAATGCTGAAAGAAAAGAACTGTCAACCCAGAATTCTGTACCCACCGAAAATACTCTTCAGGAACGAAGGTGCATTCAAAATAGTCTCAAATTTGTCTATATATTTGTCAGTCTTTTCAGAACCTCAAATAATTACTACAGATAGTTCTTCAAGGAAAAAAGTAATTTTAGAAGAAGGATCTGGAATATCAAGAATAAAGGAATAGTATTAATTATACAGTCTTTTCCAAAAAATAGAAGAGGAAACACTTCATAACTCACTTTATGAGGTCAGTATTACCCTGTAACAAAGACCTAAAGACTATAGAAAAGAAGGCTATAGACCAGTATCCCTCAAGAGCATAAACATAGAATCCTCAATAAAATATTAGCAAAAGAAATCAAGCAATATATGAAAAGAACTATACACTGTGACCAAATGGATTTTATTCCAAGGATGTAAGACTGGTTCAGTATTCAAAAATCATTCAATATACTCCACCATATTAAAAAGGAAGAAAAATCACATCATGTTAATAGTGCAGAAAATGTATTAAACTGAATTAAACATAATAAAAGCACATCAAACTGAAACACCTGGGTGGCTCAGTCATGAAGCATCTGCCTTCAGCTCAGGTCGTGATCCCAGGGTCCTGGGATCGAGCCCCACATTGGGCTCCCTACTCAGCAGGAAATCTGCTCCCCCTCCCCCCAGCTTGTGTTCCTCTCTTGCTGTCTCTCTCTCTCTCTCTCTGTCAAATAAATAAATAAGATTAAAAAAACTGATCAAACTTAGAATAAAAGGGAACTTCCTCAGTTTGATAAATAACATTTACACACACAAAAAACCCCCACAAATAACATCATACTTAATGGTGAAAGACTGAATGCTTTCCTCTTAAAATCAGGAATAAGTCAAGGATGTCCATTCTTACCACGGCTATTCAGCCTAGTCCTGGAAATTCAAAAGGTAAAGGAACTAAAATATCTAATATAAGATAAAAATAAAGTGGAAGGATCCACCCAATTGTAAGCTTCAGTAATCAAAATTAACACTTCAGTAATCAAAATTATGTGGTATTGGTAAAAGGATAAACACATAGGGGCTCCTGGGTGCCTCAGTCAGGTTGGGGTGTCCAAGTCTTGAACTCAGCTCAGGTCTTGATATCAGGGTCATGAGTTCAATATAGAATGTGTAATTAGGCCCATACAAGTACAGCCAGTTGATTTTTATCAAAGATGCAAAAGTAGTTCAATGGAAAAAGGATAGATGGCCTTTCCAACAGTGGTGCTTAGAGCAGTTACACATCCATGGGTAAAACAGTGCATCTCAACACACATTATACAGAAAATAATTCAAATGTGTCATGAGGGAATTAAGAGTATACTTACCTTTATGAGCAATGAGTAATGTATAGAATTGTTGAACCACAATATTGTACACCTGAAACAGATAGAACACTGTATATTAACTACACTGGATTTAACACATTTTTTTTTGTTTATTGAAAAACAGATCACAAGTAGGCAGATGGCGGGGGCGGGGGGGGGGGAGCAGGTTCCCTCCTGAGGAGAGAGCCCAATGTGGGACTTGATCCCAGGATCCTGAGACCATGACCTGAGCCGAAGGCAGAGGCTTAACCCACTGAGCCACCAGGTGCTCGATACTGGATTTAAAATTTAAAATGAAAAAAACCCCATCTGATAAAGACACACACCCAAAAACCCTGAAAAAGTATCATGGATTTAAATGTAAAATATAGAATTTTTAGAATTTAGACCTAGAAGAAACTTTCAGGACTTTGGGCTAAATGAAGAAGTGTCTTAGACCAGACACTAAAAACAAAATCCATAAAAGGGGGAAAATTAGACTTTTCAGAACATTTGCTTTATGAAAACAACCCTATTAGGTCAATGAAAAGACAAGTTACAGATTGGGTAAAAATATTTGCAGACTTGTATCTGAGATAGGGTTTGTATCTAAAATATGTAAAGAACTCTCTAAACTTAACAGTAACTTAGGCTGAACAATCCATTTAGAAATCTGACAAAAGAATGACATTTCAGTGAAGAGGATATATGGATTGCAAATAAGCATATGAAAAGATGTTAACATGGTTGGCTCTCAGGGAAATTAAAATCATGATGAAATATCAGTACACCCCTATTAGAACAGCCAAAATAAAGAATAGTGGCAATATCGAATGTTGATGAGGATCTGGACAGACCCGCTCTCTCATGCGTTGCTAGTGGAAGTATAAAATGATGCAGCTTTTCTGGAAAAGAAAGTTCAGCTGTTTCTTTAAAAACTAAACATAAACTTACTGTATGACCCAACAGCCATACTCCTGGGCATCAATCCCAGAGAAATGAAAACGAATGTCCGCACAGAAGTCTGTACACAAATTTTCATAGCTCTGTTTGTAATATCCAAAACTTAGAAACCAAGTGTCATTCAGTGGGTGAATGGTTAAACAAGCTGTGGTACATCCACACTGGGATGCTACTCAGCAACTGAAAGGGATGGATTATTGATACATGCAGCAATTTGGATGAATCTCAAGGGAATTCATATTCCATAAGTAATGTTAAATACCGTTTGATTCCATTAACATTCTTAAAATGACAAAATTGTAGAAATGGAAACAAGATCAGGCAACCACTGATCATGTTAGAAAGGGGCAGGGGACCTGTACCCCTGGGGCAAATAATACATTATATGTTAATAAAAAGAAAGGGGTTGGGGGGAGGTGGGTGTGATTATACAGGGGCAGCACACAAGATCCTGGTGGTGATGAACTGTTCAGTATCTTTATAGTGTTGGTAGCTATAGGAGCCTATAATGTGATATATTTCATAGAACACACACGAGAACCTGTAAAACTAGTGAAATCTGAATAAGGTCTGGGCTTTGTACTAGTAAAAATTTCCTGGTTTTGACAGGAAGTTATGTAAGATGTAATCAGTGGGTTAAAGTTATATGTGGCCTCTTATTTTTCCAACCTCCTATAAATCTGTAACCAATTGTAATCAATTTAAAAGATAAAAGAAGGAGTGCCTGGGTGGCTCAGTGGGTTAAGGCTCTGCCTTCAGCTCAGGTCATGATCTCGGAGTCCTGGGATATCGAGCCCCACATCAGGCTCTCTGCTCAGTGGGGAGCCTGCTTCCCCCTCTCTCTCTCTGCCTGCATCTCTGCCTACTTGTGATCTCTTTCTCTCTGTCAAATAAATAAATAAAATCTTTTAAAAAATTTTAAAATAAAAATAAAGATAAAAAAAGTCAGCACTAGATAAAATTCAATGTCTATTCTCAGTTAAAAACAGTAAAACGGGAATAAAAGGGCATGTCTTTAATGTTATTAAAAGCAGTCTCAGACCAAGAGCCAGCATCATGCTTGATGGGGACATATTTTTAAGTCAATCTCATTAAAACTTTGCCTGCTGTTTTCACCTCTCTTTTACACTCTAGAAAGAGTTTGCTAATATAATTAGACAAAATCAGAGTATTCAAGAGAATAGTAAAAGATTACTGTTCATAAATGATATAATCATCTGCTGAGGTAATCTAAGGATGCCACTAAAAAGATTCTTTAAAACTACTGATAGTCTCATAAGGTGGTATTATACAAAATATATTCAGAAATCAACCAGTTAGAAATGGTAGGGGTACCTGGATGGCTCATTTGGTTAAGTGTCTGCCTTTGGCTCAGGTCATGATCCCAGAGTTCCAGGATGAAGAATTGCATCAGGCTCCTTGCTCAGCGGGGAGTCTGCCTCTCCCTCTGCCCCTCCCACTGCTCATGTTTTCTCTCTCTCTCTCTCTCTCTCTCTTGCTCTCCTCTCTCTCTCTCTCAAGTAAATAAATAAAATCTTTAAAAAATGGTAATGGAAAAAAATCTTACTCAAAAGTTGTAAATTTTGGGATATTAACATAATCAAAGGGCAAGAAATAAATTTAAAAATTAGTTGCATTAGAAATTTGAACAAATTGAGAGAAAAGCTATGGTTCTTTAAATTACTTCAAATAATATTTAAGGTTTCTTTTTTTCTTGTTTATATTTAAGAATTGAAGGTAACCTGTCTTAAATGAACGTTCCCAGATTTTTAGTTTTTTAAAAATTTCTTAAGCTTCTTTTAGTTATTTTATAGTTTATCTGGACAATTAATACTACCAATTTTTAGTAAAATGCACTTATTAATAGTGTTTATGCTTAATACATGTGCAGCTAGGATTAATCATGGAGCTATAATTAGGAACTTTATCTTTGACTCTTTTTTCAGAAATAAATCTTGTTGCCAGGTTGTGTTTATACCTTTGGTAATTTTTAAATATGTATACACATGTATTTTTTTAATGAGTGAGTCATTTGGATTGTGCTTTTCTAAGTAAATTCAACTCCAAACTTGTCTAAAATGCTTTGTGTTAAGATCCAGTTGATACTGCACAAATAGGAATTTTGCTTGGATGTTAAGCTCTGATTTATTGCGTATTTGAGCAGATCCCATTCTGTCTCAGCTTACTACTTGTAGGCTTTTATTGCTGTCTTCTTTTTGTCCATAAGGGTCTTTATTTTTTTTTAAGATTTTATTTATTTATTTGACAGAGATCACAAGTAGGTGGGGGGGGGGGAAGCAGGCTCCTTGCAGAGCAGAGAGCCCAATGTGGGGCTCGATCCCAGGACCCTGGGGTCATGACCTGAGCTGAAGGCAGAGGCTTAACCCACTGAGCCATGCAGGTGCCCCCTAAGGGTCTTTAGAAGACTATATAACTTTAAGTAATTCAGTAACATGTTGGGTTCAGTTCAGCAGACATGCAAGCACCACTTGTTCTACCAATGAGGAAACGAGATTCAGGTCATTTTGCCACAGTCACAACAAAAGCTTTGGCTTTGAAGCCTATCATCATGGTATATATGTTTTAGGTAGGAGGGCTTTAGTAAGCCCCTGGAAACCAGAAGAAATCATTAGACTTGTTCTTTAGACTCTTAAATTAGCAAACCAATTAATGCATTAAAGAGTTATCTAGTACTCAGATTTTTTAGCTCTCAAAATGGAAGTGGACCCATTAGGATAAGAGACTCATCAGAATCCCCTCAAGTATTTGTATTCGTCATTTCCTCTGGCAAGGCGAGCAGGAGAAAAGAGAAACTAACACTGAACACCCAAGACAATGAACTTTACCACAACCTCCAACATAACTAGTATCCAAATCTTGTGGATTAGAAAACTGAGGCTCCTGTTAAGTAACTTGCCCAAAGTCACACCTATAATAAATGGCAAAGTCAGGTTTTGAAGCTTAATATGTCAGACTCCAAAGCCCATGATCTTTATACTGTGATTTTCCAGACTTGTCTAATCACAGGAATCATCTAAAGTACCTGTTTAAAAAATGAAATAGTACCATGGGGCTTCTGGGACTTCTGATTCAGTTTTGGATAAGGCCCCGTAATGTATCACTACCAGGAATCTTAGGTGATTCTGATAATCAGACAGGTTTGGAAAATACTACCAACTCCATTAGAGTACTAAGAGCTGGGACTTATTGGTATTAGGAAGGTAGGAATAGGTTTGGGAGTATATAGAGGAGCTTTAAAAAAAAAAAGTTGACAGTTTTCAAAACTGGTGGAATAGGAATAGTAAAGTTGGAGGCACCTTGCTGGCTCCGTCAGTGGAGCATGCAACCCTTGATCTTGTGGTTGTAAGTTTTGAGCCCCATGTTGGATATAGAAATTCCTTAAATCTTAAAAGAATAGTAAAATTGGGTTGGAAAATTATAAAATTGCTTTAGGTTCCTTACTCTTCACAGAAAAAACAATGTTTTATTCTCTTTATCTTCATTCTCTTTCAGGTAACAACATTTATATAATCATTCTTTGACATTAACCTTGTTTACACTTGGGTATGCAGGCACCACTGAAGGATATAGGTAAAACTGTATTTTGAATGCAGATAGGAAAGAAGAAATTAGAAATAACATAAAAGGGGCGCCTGATGGTTCAGTTAAGTGTCCAACTCTTGATTTCTGCTCAGGTCATGATCTCAGGGTTTTGAGATTGAGCCTGCATTCTTGAGCTCTGCCCTGGGGTGTGGACCCTGATTGAGATTCTTTTTTTTTTTTAATATTTACTTATTTGACAGACAGAGATCACAAGAAGACAGAGAGGCAGACAGAGAGAGAAGAGGAAGCAGGCTCCCTGCTGAGCAGAGAGCCCGATGCGGGGCTCGATCCCAGGACCCTGGGATCATGACCTGAGCCGAAGGCAGAGACTTTAACCCACTGAGCCACCCAGGCACCCCCCTGCTTGAGATTCTGTCCTTCCCTTTGTGTGTCGCCATGCATGTGTGTGCGTGCACCTACACAAACACACACACTCTCTCCTAAAAAAGAAAAAAGAAAAAACATAAAAACAGCTTGAAACACAGAATCATTAATTTCCTCAGGCGTGAAAACCCTAGAAAATCTTTAATAACTTTAATCCTTAAAGTTTAAGATTATAACATTCTCAAGCTGGAAGAGCTCTTAGATAACCACATATTTTATGCATGAAGAAACCACAACTCAAGAGAGGCTTAAGGACTTGCCCACAGTCCTGTGGCAAACTTGCAAATCCATGCTGCCCAAGGTTCCATCTAACTCTTATGGATTGCAGATAAGTATTAGAAAGTAGTGACTTTTCCACAGTCACACTGCTTTTTAGAAATAAATTTACTGGCAAATCATGTTTACCTTATATTCCCTACTTTGTTTATCTAATTTTACGGTTTCTTCCTTCTTTAAATGCCTGATTGAGAGTGTGAATATATTCAGAAGGATTGCTTTTAGGAAATTATGCAATTTGAAATACTATGTCTGAACAAGAATATGTTAGAAAAATGAACCATTACCCTCTTAGAGTAGTGTATTTAACAAATGGACATTTTCAGAACATGTTCTGTTATGGAGGACTCTAGCTTTCTCTACTTTTGATTACAAAATTTTAGAAAATGAACAAAGGTAGTTGTCTATACATGAATTCTAACAGCATTTCTGTGTAGGAGTATGAGCTTTGGATTCAGACATGGATTCGGTTATCTTATCTGCAAACCTAATAGCTCTGTGATCTTGGAAAAATTACTCAGTTTTTTCTTCCCTGCTATACATAATAACACACCTCATGGTTTATTAATGATTAATTGGGATTAAATTAAAGAATATATGTAACATGGCTAACCCTGTATTTTGAACAAAATAAGCATTGCATAAGTGATGGCTGTGGTTATTAGTTCCTTGAGCTAGTGGGGTTTTTATAAAAATACTAATTTCTGAATGAGTGCTTTATTTCTTTTTTCATGTTCTTTATCATGATCAGAAAATATGATCTGTACAGCTCCTGCTTTGAAGACTTGGATTTACTTTATGGTCTAGACATACTCTTTATAATTTTTCATAGATACATGGAAAGAACCCATATTCTTTTTACATTATAAATTCAATGTCTACCTGATCTAGTATAAATTACTTCACATGCTTTGTCCTTATTTCATTCATCGTGCTGATACTAGTGTACTTAAGTTTCCCTTTCTGTTTTGTGTTTGTTCATTTCATGTTATAGTCCCCAAAACATCTTTTGTGTTTTGTGGTTAGTCTATGATTAAATGTTTTTAATGACTTTTTGGAAAAATAACATGTTAATTGTAGAAGATCTGAAAAATAGTGAAACATAGAAGGAAAAAAATTTTTACTCTAAGAAATATCATTATTAAAAGATTTAAATGTGACCACGAGTGGGAGTTTTAGATTCAGACTTGGGTTTGAATTTAGGCCCTGTTTATTAGTCTTAAGCACAATATTAGACTCTTTTATTTACTTGACAAATATTTATTGAGCACCTACTTTGTGCCAGGCATTTTGCTAGGGCTGAGGATATAGTGCTTAAAAATATTGACATACCCATCTTGGCTTAATTTCCTCATTTGTAAATTAGTGATAAGGCCTCACAGAGTTGTTAGAGGCATCAAAGGTGATCTATAGTACTTAACACTTGCCTGGTATGTGGTAATTGCTTAGTAAGTGATAGCAATTATTGTCACTATATGTATTAAGTACTAATTACATTTTTAGTCCAAATCAGATGACCTTTTTAATTGGCTTTAGGTTTTTGCCTCTCATTTTATTTTTGGCCTTAATATTACAAACTCTTTCTTTTTCTTTATGCTTTTCTAGTCTTAACCTGTTTTGCATTTCTCTTCAAAGCAGTAAATAATTGTATGGGCTTTTTAACCTTTTAAAAAATATAACCTATGACTCTTGAAGTTTTTAATACCAAGTATTTCAAACACATAGTACAGAATAATATAGAGAGAATAGTATAATGAACTACCATATTCCCATTACCCAGCCTCAAAGATTGTCAACTCATGGTCAATCTTGTTTTATCTGTACTCTCCTCATTCCCATACATACATTCTTTCCCCCAACCCTCCAGTGGATTATTTTGAAGCTAATCCTAGATACATATATTCAGATGTAAATATTTCATTTATATTTCTTAAAGGATGAAGACTTAAAAACACATAACCACCATAACATCATCTCTCATAAAAATGTCAATAATTCTGTAATAGCATCAAATTCCAGTAAAACACTTTATTTATATTAGATACTTTAAACTTTACATTTCTTACATTATTTCTTTTGAAATGATTTCTATTATCTTAAGTTTTTAATTCTTTGTGGTTTGTTTTTTTCTTCTGACATATGGGTTTTTTTGTTTGAGGAGGTTATGAAATACTAAAGAAAGAATTACAGAGCTAGAAAGACCTGGGTTTGAGTTTCGCTCTTGCCATTCACTAACTTTGCTGAGCCTTGGTTTCCTCATCTGTAAAATAGGGGTGATTATACCTACCTCATGTTCTTAAGGTTGAGTGTGATGCTGTCAAAAAGTAGTTTTTATAGCCTTTGCAAGTTAATATCTTTTCTAGTGATTTGGACTGCAATAAATAAATACAAGTTTTGGTTATCATACGGTTTCTCAAAACGTTCCAAAATTTATATTTATTAGCTAACTACAAAAATAGTGGTTTTTAAATAATCCTTTTAGGAAAGAGAGAATTGAGAATCTTTTCTCCCTTCTTCCACTACCTCTTCTATTTGGGTCTACATTAATTTAGGCTGAGATTACAAATCTTACCTTTAACTTCCTAAGTTTTGTATTGTTTATATACTTACATCAACTATTTACTCTTCGTTATTGACCCTTTCTCCATTAATGGGGTTAATTATTTTATTCATTTGTTTGTAGATACTAGGTTGATTTCAGTATACGTCACCTGTTCTTCCCTACCTCAGTATTCTTAAGTTCTTATTTTGATTCTCTTTCAATGGTCTAGGACATACCTTTGAACAATTTATGAAAAAAAGATACTACCAGGATGGTGAACTTTTATAAGACTTTGCTGATCTAAGAATAATTTCCTGTGACCTTTGTACATGAAAAACTAGGACAAGGTATACATTTCTTAGATCATAACTTTTCCCTTTCAACTCTCTGTAAGTCATTACTTCATTGTCTTCTGGCATTTTATTGTTGCAGAGGAAAAATCTGAGGTCATTCTGATTTTAGTTCCTTTTGAAAATAACCTCTTTTTTTCTGCTTGTATGCTTATAGGATTATATCTTTATCCTTGAAATTTAAAAACATTTGCCAGGACATGTCTTGGTGTTGATGATCTCTGTTGAACCTTCTCAGTCTCCAGTCTCAGGTATTTTTTTTTCAGAACTGGAAAGTTTTCTTATACTTTTGATTGATTAAAATGCTCTGTTTTTTTTTTCTTTAGGAACATCTGTTATTCATAGATTATTTCTGTGTCTGTCCTCCATAGTTTTTTAATCTTTTCTTTCATTTTTTTTCATTTATTCAAGTTTGTCCTCTGTGGCATGATTCCGTTTTCTGCAGTGTCAATTCTAATATTTGCTATTCACAATGCAGATTTAATTTTGGCTACTGTGTTTTCATTTCTTTATTCTTACCTCAACATATTCCTGTTTCATAAGCAGAATTCCCCTTAGGGGTACACTCCAAAAAAACATAAGGTGGATTCAGGCCTAAAATTCTTAATCCTGTCTGTTTTCTGAGGCCACAATCATAGGACCATACAGGCAAAAAAAGCTTCTGAAAGGGTCCTCTAAAACTTAAAAACATAGATATAACCAGAGGTCATTTCTACACTAGTCTAGAAAATAGAACAGTCTTGAGTACTAGCAGGCCTTTAGTTGCTTGAGGAATAGCAAAGCAACCCATAAGGGCAACTTAACTAGAAGTAATGGATTTTTCCTATTATATCGATTATACTTTTTCCTCATTATAAAAATAAAAAATAATAAATGCATGTAATTTTGAAAATACAAGAAGAAAATCCTATGACCCAGGTAACTGCTGATAAGATTTGATATATGTTTTGCCAGTTACATGCACACATGTTGGGGGGGGCACAAAATTGGGTCATGCTATATAGTTCTGTATCCTTTTTAATTTAATATATTACAAGCATATTTTTGCATCATTAATTTTTTGAGGCCCTTATTTAACCATTGCATAGTATTCCTACATATGAATAGATGTGTTATGATTTATTTAACCAGTCCCCTGTTGGTCATTTAGATTGTTTTCTATTTTTCAGTATAATGAGTATGATGACTATCACTGTACATAAGTCTTTATGCACATCTCTGATATTTCCTTAGGATAAATGAGGAGCTGATTCTTAATCCTGTCATATTGGTAAGGATTATATACATTCCTTATTAAGAATATAAAATGCTTGTTTCTTATTGTTTCAATGTGATTGCATAGAAGATTCTTTGGATTCTGAACAATTTGATGGTATCTGAACTAAAATTCAAGAGAGGTTTCTCATGCCTCATCCTCAGCAGCTTCATGGGACTCCTATATACTTTGGGCAGGAGAACCACTGCTGATTTCAGGGAGTTTGGAAGGCAAATATACTTGTGGGAACTTGAGGGTGGTTGAAAAAAAAATACAGTCCTTGCTCATTCCTACAGCCTGGTCTCCAAATTAGTACACCAGGCCTCTGGACCCTTTCTTTTCCTCCTCCTTTCCTGT
Source organism: Mustela erminea (assembly GCF_009829155.1). Classification (NCBI taxonomy): domain Eukaryota; kingdom Metazoa; phylum Chordata; class Mammalia; order Carnivora; family Mustelidae; genus Mustela; species Mustela erminea. Next base: position 15,917,975 of record NC_045635.1, on the reverse strand, counting down.
TATTTCAGGCTCTTATTCTCTTTGAGGAATTCTTTTCTCCCAGTGTTCATATGTATATTTCATTTCTGCCTAGGAAGATGTCAGTAGATGTTATTTCCTAGTAATCTCAAGGTAGCATATCGTCAGTCACAGATAATTTTTTTAGTTCTAGTGTACTTGTACATGATGATCTCCTGCTGGACTCAAAGCATTTTTTTAACGTATTTTATATTTTCTTCAAAGGTATCAAACAGCAACCTGGAAATGTACATTGTTGTAACATACCATTCCAACAAAACAATCTGTTAAATAAAGTTGCTTAAAATGAAATTTTTATTTAGTAAAATAGTCTTATTTTTAACATTTGAGAATTTCCCTTAAAATACTTGCAAATACTCTAGAAATCATGAAATCTTGTTTCAGAATTACTGGTTTGAATTGTTCATCCTTTTTAAACCAGAAAGATGGTTTTAGTGATAATCTCATACCAGAACCTTAGAAGTTATTTTGAAAACAATTCCTGCTGAAATGCAAGCTAACAGTCTCCTTTGTCTGATTTGTTCTGATGAGATCCATATTGTACGTTATTCTTATTTTTGACTTTTACACATTTCAGACTAAGAGAGTAAAGCATGATTAGCATTTCCTAACCTTTTCCAGTATTTCACATAATATTTGCATATGTACAATCTGCCAAGCTCTGCAGTTTTTTGGCTGGAAGGCATAATGGTGGGATGAGAGAGGATAAATACATTTGCCTCACTTTTAAACTATTCTTTTTCGTCTGTACTCATTCTTTGGCCACATTGTATAAAAATATACTACACTTATGAATGATCTCTTTCACCCTGCGTGGTGGGCAATTGGCTGTATTAAGTAGCAGAACAAGTATCTCAGCACTCTCCTGTACTTCTTTATTGCATTATGTCTTTAGAAGTTAACTGTAGAAATGTATATATTACACAATTCAGGCAAAAGAGAGGGGACAGAAAGTAGTATTTACTGAGCATCTGGTGTCCCTTGGTAGGTCCATTTAAGTTCAACATCCCTGTGAAGTAGGTATTATATGCATCTTACAGATGAAGAGACTGAGGCTCAAAATGTTGAGTAACTTACCCAAGGTCAGGTAACTGTAGCAGTAAGTGACAGAGCTGGGGTTTAAACCTGATACTAGTGACATGCAGATCACATGTTTTTTTCTGTTTCTTTAAGTTAAAGAAGTAAGTTTTCTTATTTAATAGGTACTGTTCCTTGAACTTTAGAAACTATAGAAATTGCATATTGAGTCGGACTAATGGCCCATGTAACCTAATCTCTAGTGAAGCTCAGGGTCATTTTTCAAAAAGGAAACTTACTAGCTGCATGAGTAATTATGCTCATTTCTAACAGGTAATATTTGAATCATTGTTTTGATGAAACAATACAAAAGGTTTTTTGAAGTAAAAGTGCTTTTTAAAGTAGTTTTTTTAAAGCCTCACCAATATGTAGGATAATGTTGGCTTTTATAGTTTCCTTAAATTGTCCAAAATTTTCAATATTTCCTAAACTCAGAAAGGAAGTCGATATTTTTGCAAAAGATAAGAGCATAAACTACCTTTAGATCATGTTTCACTTCATTTTTTTTTCAGATGGCTTTGTTAGTATATTACTGTTAATTGGCTGGGTGAATTGTTTAAAAAAGAAATACAAGATTTGTGGATTACATGAAGATAGAAATAGCAAAGAGGCTGATTAGCAGATTCAGAATCCTTTTCATAGAGGCTGTAGCAATCCTATAGAGGATCAGAACTAGAAAGAGATGAGTCAGAAACTTAAAATTTAAGGCTTTATTCATGAGACTAAGTGTACCAACAAGTACACAGGGCTTAGTTGCAGTTATACTGCAGTATACAGTCTTGAATATGCTAGTGCCATTTTTAAAAAATTTTTTTAAAAATTTATAACCATCTTTAGAAGACTAGGATTTAACCAATAGAAAATTTCATATGCCTCAGCAATGTGTTTAGGGCATTTCAAAAACAATGCATATGTGAACTGCATTAATATAAGTTTATTATCTAGGACAAGGGAGGTGATATGCTCTTTACTCTGCATTGGTCATATCAAGGCTGGAATATTAATTGAATGTAGTTCTATATACGACCCTTTAAGATGGATTGGGTGCATGCTCAGAAAAGAAGGTGGTCTCATCTACCTGAAAGGAATGTTTGAAGGAACTTGAGTTGCCTAGTAAAAAACAGACTCAGGATGGTTTACAGTCACAGTTGTAGATTTACTTCCTGTTATTTTGCAGATATAATACAGGCAAGTTAGTCATGTATCAGTAATCCTATTAAAGGGAGTTTATAGCTGAGGAAAATTACTATATAATGAAGAATTTTATCTAGGCTTCCTGGTGAGGTAGTACATTCTTGTCCTGATAGTGTTTAAATCTAGGTGAGAATGGCAAAGAAAGAATTGAGGCATATGATGTTTATTTGGAACAAAAGACTTTCAAGATCCCTTACCAATCATAAATGTTTTGATTCTCAGATTAAAAAGACTTTATGGAGTATTTTATCCTCATAAAGCTACCCCACCTTAGTAATAATAATTTGCATTGGTATAGCACTTTATGGTTTATAAAGTACTTTCTTATAAGTTATCTCAGTTTTAAATCTAACATTAACCCTTTAGGTGAACAGGGCAATTATCCTCATTGTGAACAGATAAGATAATAGGCTAAGAGACAGTCTGAATTGCCCATAATAATAAAGCTTCTAAGTGGCAAACCTAGGACTCTATCCCTTGTCTACCATTCCAAGTTTAGTGTTGTTTCTACTATAACAGTTGGCCTTAAAAGTAAGTTATAGGTCGTAATTCTTGCTTTGTTGCATTGAAAATTGCAAGGAGCAGATGGTTTTCAAATTATACTCCCATGGAAAGTGTAATTGTAGCTCAGTTAGATGAAGGGTTCTAAAAGTTAAATAATTGGGAGCCATTTAGCAGATCTTTGTTATAGAAAGAGAACTCTGTGTACAATTAATGAGAAAATCAGTTTGTGCTGCTGGATGAATGATGGTACCATTCACTAAGATAGCAAGTATAGAAGTAGCAGATATGTGAGCCATAAATGGGGTGACTGAATTTTGTGCATAATTAAAATGGCTACCATTGGTTGTTCATATTAAGCATCAGGCACTGTGATTAGAGTTCTACATCACTTATCTCACTTAGTCTTTACCACAACTCTCTGAAGATGAGACTTTTTCATCTCTACTTCTCATGTGAAGAAACTACAGCTTAGTTTGAATAACTTGTCCAAGGCTTCATACTTAGTTTAAGAGTAGAAATTTCAGTCTAGGTGTCTGACTCCAAAGCTAGTGTTCTTAAGAGCTACTTTAAGGTTTGTCTGTGATGTTTGGAGAAAAATGATCAGTTCAATTGAATTAAATGGTGTGGCTTTTGGGAGAAAGATGTCTCCTGGAGTTATCTGAGTCCTTACCGTAGAGTGGGCAATACTATAGCCTCTGAAAGTGTCTTAGGATAATAAAGATTTTATACCTTCCTCCCCTTTACTGCATTTTAGCACCATTTTTGTGCTTTGTAATATTGTATAGGCATTCCCTAACCTAGAAACATACTCTTTGAGTGTTTGAAAATGAAAGGTACTCTTTTTATAAGTCAGTGGATCTGTAAGATCCTCTAGGATAGATTTCTAGGTTGGGGGCCATGTTTTATTAACCATTCATGTACACCTTGGTGCCTAGAACATAGCATGAATGAAAGAAATGGGTGGATGAATGGATGGATAAATAAGGATTTGGAGAGTAGAGAGAGTTCAAATTCAGAGCATCTGCCTCATGTGCAATGTAGGGTAATGGGTGGGCTGCCTTTTATTTCTCAATTGATAGTGCTCCAAAGATGGTTAGCTTAGATCCTTCTACATTTATTGAATTGACAAGTGATCAGGGGCATTTACACCTTTTTCCATTGAAGTAACTAGGGAAGACCCTATGTTCCTGACTTCTGGTTTTGTTTTGTTTTGTTATTAATTGCACAAATATCCATTGTAGACACATTAGAAAATTCAAATATGCAAAAAACAAACATATTTTAAATTGTCTAAAATTCTACCACTCAGAAATAGCCACTGTTAACATTTTGGTGTATATCCTTCCAGAGTTTTTCCCATGCAAATATATACATTGAAATATGTATATATTTATTTAAAATGGGATCATTACAATCCATATTTTTTGTAAACTGCTTTTTCACTTATTACATGTGACTGTCTTTCCATGTCAATAAATTTACATCTTTATTATCATTTTTAATGACTGTATAGTATTCCATTATATGGATGTACCATCATATATTTAACTAGTTCTCTATTGTTAAGAATTTAGGTTTCCAATTTGGAGTTCTTTTTGGAAAAAGTTATGGTGAGCATTCTTGTATGTACATCTTTGCACACTTGTTTTAATACAGACTTAGATTACCTTCCTGAAAGGTTGTGCTGATTTATACTTTCTCCAGCAGTATATCCTGAGTGCTCTTTTCCTCATACTCATATTAGTGCTGGGTATTATTTTTTCTGTTAATCATTACCAGTTTGAAAGGCAAAGTTATCTTTCGGTTAAATGCATTTATTTGATTAGTACTAAGGCTGAACTCTTTTTTTCCTTATTGCTCATTTCTGTTGAGGTTCATCATTTTTTCTTACAGGTTTGTAAAACAAAGTTCTTTATGTATTGAGAATACCAACCCTTTGTCATATGTTGCTTTTTTTGTAATCAATTTGTCTTATCTTTTTCGTGTCTGACAGATGACATTTTAAACTTCTATCAATTCAAATGTCATTTTTTTCCTTTATGATTTCCACCCTCCTTACCCCATAAGTATTATTTACCTATATTTTCTTCTAATATTTGTATAATTTTGTTTTTGACATTTAAATGTTTTATGCACCTGGAATCGATTTTGATATAGAAATCTAGCTTACTTTCCCCCCAAAATAATCAGTTGCCTTGATTAATCAATGGAGTTGGAATTTAGAGTATCTTCTGCCAAAGAAAGTATTGTAAATGATGTTCAGTGAGGTTTGAATGACACCATTTGTAATGCATTTAACTATTAAAATAACCTCAAGGGCTCACCTGGAAAGGTAATCATCATTTATTATATCATTTTCATGGAAAAAGTTAACTTTTAAAGCACAACCTGTTGCATACTGGCAACTACATACTTATATGGTGGTTTGGTACTTCATTAGAACCCTGTAGGGGTAAAAATATTCCTATGTGATTTTGTTTTGTCTGCCTTCATTTAACTTTAACTGATCTGAGATCTGTGTTGGTAACTTTCTACTTGCTATGCTTTTCACAGAATGGACAGCAAATTATGGATGAACCTATGGGAGAGGAGGAGATTAATCCACAAACTGTAAGTAAAATACCGTATCATAAAGGATTATACATAAATCAGATACCATATAGTTTAAGGATTCTTATTTTTCAACCAAGCAAAGTAATGATCTTAAGGTATTAGCAACTTGTTGATGCTTTCACATTAATTTTACCAAAATACAGTCTTGAATATGCTAGTGCCATTTTTAAAAACTTATTAATAAGACTGATTTTAAAAGAATGACAAAACAAATTGCTTTATATTGTTGAAAATTTTTCATTGGTACCTTAAAGCTTATTTTTATTAGACTTCATTGACTTATTTGAGAGAGAACATGAGTGTGGGGTGGGGAAGGAGAGGGATAAGCAGACTCCCTACTGAGCAGGTAGCCCCATGAGGGGCTCAATCCCAGAACCCTGGGATCATGACCTGAGCCAAAGACATATCCTTAATGAACTGAGCCACCCAGGTGCCCCCTTAAATCTTTTTTTTTAATGAAACTAAACTTTGATTTCTTAGAGACAAAAATATAAAAATGTGATACTTATAGAACTATTTAACATAGAAGATGAATGGTCACCATTTCCTCATCTTGTTTTTTTATTCCCTTTTAAGTCCCTAGCACCTAGACCAGAGACTGGCACATAATAAGTACTCATTAAATATTACATAAATGAATTAATAAATGTTCCTACCTTTAAGATAACCATTGTTACCAGCGCAGTTAGTATCTTCATTTTTTTCTGCACATAAGATAGTTATTACTGATATTTATAAAATACATATATTCTCCAATTTGCTCTTTTCACTTACTAAGTCTGGAACTTTTTTTATCATAATACATATAGATCTTCTTTTTAAATTGTTGCATGATATTCTATTTTTTTTAAGGTTTTATTTATTTATTTGACAGAGAGAGATCACAAGCAGGCAGAGAGGCAGGCAGAGAGAGAGAGAGAGGGAAGCAGGCTCCCTGCTGAGCAGAGAGCCTGATGTGGGACTTGATCCCAGGACCCCGAGATCATGACCTGAGCCGAAGGCAGCGGCTTAACCCACTGAGCCACCCAGGCGCCCCTGATATTCTATTTTTTTGGATTTTATTTATTTGAGAGAGAGCAGGGGAAGGTAGTGGGGAGGAGCAGAGGGAGAGGGATCAGCAGACTCCATGCTGAGCATGGAGCCCCATGTGGGGCTTCATCTCAGGACCCTGAGGTCATGATCTGAGCCGAAAACCAAGAGTCGGACACTTAACCAGCTGAGCCATCCAGGCACCCCCATTGCATGATGCTCTGTGTTTTATGCATGTCCTGCACTTAATGGAATTTTCCTCCTATTTATTTTTGTGAACTTGGGTTTCAGTAGGATATAGTCTTAGAAAAGGATGTGCTAGAACAAAGGATATGAACATTTAAATCTCAATAGACATAGGAGCGCCTGCCTGGCTCAGTGGGAAGAGCATGCAACTCTTAATCTCGAGATCATGAGTTCAAGCCCCACATTCGGTATAGAGATTACTTAAGTAAATATTTTTTTAAAAAATAAATAAATCTCAGTAGACATTGCCAAATTGCTGTCTAAACCAAAAGGGTTGTAAAAATATTACTGTATGAGAGTACCTGTTCAACCACACCCTATTCAACACTGGGTATTATTAGAAATTATTTTTCATTTGAGCCACTCTAAATAAATAATACTTTCTCATTTCACTTTGCATCTCATTTGATTATTACTGAAGTTGCATATTCATGTATTATTGGCCTTTATGTTTTTGGTTGATTATCTCCTTATAGTCTACATGATCATATATATTCTGGATATTTACTCCACGTCTTTACTGTATCTTGCAAATATTTTCTCCCTGTTTTTTTTTTAACATTGATTATGTTGTCCTTCGTTGTATTTATACAGAAGTTTTCATTTTTAAATGATCATATCTGGCTTCTGGGTTTTGTGTTTTGGTTAGAAGATCTTTCCCTTTCACAGACCTGTACCCCTGGGGCTAATAATACATTATATTTTAATGAAAAATTAAAAAAAAATTTTAAAAAGAAGATCTTTCCCTGCACCAAGGTTATAAAAATAACCCTTTATCTTTTCATCTACCACCTCTCTGATTTTGTGTTTTACATTTAGATCTGTGGTCTACTTGAAATTGTAATACACATTATGACATAGAACTCTAACTTTTTCCAAATACCCTGTTGTCCTAATCCCTTACTCACTGAACAAATAAAACCTATTCAATTTACTTGAGATTTCTCTTTTACCATATATAAATTGCTATATTCTCCTTGTATTGGATTTCTAGGGCTTCCCTAATAAAATACCACAAACTGGGTGGCTTAAAATAATAAAAATTTATTCTCTCACAGTCGGGAGGACACTAGAATGAATCTATGTGTCAACAGAGCCATGCTCTTTGAAGGCTTGGAGAGGGGATCTTTCCTTGCTTTTTCCAGCTTCTGGTGACTGCCAGTAGTTCTTGGGATTCCTTAGCCCTATCACTCCATTCTTAACTTCCATTGTCACATAGCATTTTCCCTATGTGTATCCCATGTTTAAATTCCTTCTTCCCATAAGGATGCCAGTCATTGGATTAGGGCCCAACTTAGTCCAGTATGACTTTATCTTAATATTATTGAATCTACAAAGACCCTGTGTTCAAAAAAGATCACATTCACAGGTACTGGGATTAGAAATTGAACATATCTTTTTGGAAGACACAGTTCAACCCATAGCATCTCTGAATGTCCTGACTTCGCATACATTTTCAGTTACTTTATTTTTATCATATGTTTTGTGTATATGTCAAGGCAAGCCATCCCACCTTTTTTATTTCTTCCCAAAATTGTGGTCTTACGCATCTTCCAGATAAACTTTACGATCAATTTATCAAGCACTTCTGAAAAAATTACTGGAATTTTTATAACAATTCTGTTAAATTTGCTAATTAACATGAAGTAAATTATTTTAATAATGGTGAGTCTTCACATTCCCAAAACATTTATTCTGATGTTCTTTTATATTCTTTATCAAAATTTTAATGGTTTCTTACATATGATTTTATACATTAATTTATTAAGATAATTCATGGGTATTTTGAGTTTTTGTTACATCGCATTTCTTTTCTGCTGTCTTACATCTAATTATTGTTAATACATTAAAATGTTAAATGGTGGGGCACCTGGGTGGCTCACTTGGTTAAGCATCTGTCTTTGGCTCAGGTCATAACTCATATAGGTCTCCCTGCTCAGCGGGAAGTCTGCTGCTCCCTCTCTCTCTGCCCCTCTCCCTGCCCATGTGCGTGCTTTCTCTCTTTCTCTCAAGTAAATAAAGATCAAATAAATCATCTTTTAAAAAAAGTTAAATGTTGGGCGCCTGGGTGGCTCAGTGGGTTCAGCCTCTGCTTTTGGCTCAGATCATGATCTCAGGGTCCTGGGATCAAGCCCTGCATCGGGCTCTCTGCTCAGCGGGGAGCCTGCTTCCCCTTCTCTCTCTCTGCCTGCCTCTCTGCCTACTTGTCATCTCTGTCAAATAAATAAATAAAATCTTTTTAAAAAGAGTTAAATGTTAATTAAATGAATGCATAAAAGGGCCCAGACATGGGACCTGTGCCTGAGGTTACCTTCACGTTTAGTCTAGATTTCTGTACCTCCCAGGCCATTTGAGGCATTCTGTTTCATTCATCTGGAGTATATATTTATTAGCATTTAAGCAAACATAAAAACAAACAGTAAGCATTAATACTGATTTTTCTGCCACAAGTTACCTGTTTTTCTTAGGTAACTATTTCTTTAAAAGGAAAACCTTCAAATTTTTTATTCTTTCTATAGTCTAAAAACATTTTCCATTGTGATACTATGTGGTTCATACTTCCGCTGAGAGTACTCATGGCATTAGTAACATTACATCTGTAAGAAAATTGCATTTTATAGCCTGGTTTGTAAAGGTGCCTGACAGGGTTGTGATATCAAGCCCTACATCGCGTTCCACAGTAGGAGTTCCTCTCCTTCTTGCTCCTCCCCACCCCCACTCCTGCGCTCACACTGTCTCTCAAAAAAAAAAAAAAAAGAAAGAAAGAAAAGCTGCAGGACTGCGGTATTACTAACAATGTGGGTGAAGTTTTTGAGCAGATCATTCCAGATAATAGGAATTAGGATTGAGTATAAAAAGCCTAATATTTACTATTTCACTGATGGTATTAAATCCAAAAGATTGTCAATATATATATATGAGCCTTATACTTTTAAATTGTATATTTGCCTTTAATGTACAACTAAAAGATTTCATTTTGTCAAGTACTGATAATTTAAATAACAAAAGTTGAGATGTTGCATTAGTTATCTATTTGATGCATATCAAATTAGCTCAGACTTAGTAGCTTAAAACAACATACATTTCTTATCTCACAGTTTCTGTGGGTCATTAATCTGGGCACAGTTTAACGGGGTCCTTTGGTTCAGGGTCTCTCACTGCAGTGAAGGAGTTAACCAGGGCTAGTTTCTCATCTGAATCTTGATGGGAAAAGGTTCTTCTTCCAAGCTCACATGTTTGTTAGCCCAGATTCTTGTCCCATAGAAACTGTGAGAAGATAATTGTATGTATGGAGCTTGTCAACTGGTAGGCTTTCTTGTAGGTTAATTGGCCCACTTTTAATGGGCTGGAACACAGAGTATAATGAGTAGCCAGTTTTGAGCACAAGACTGTAGGATGGATGGAGAGTAACAAGAGAGATGGAACCTGGGTCCGTTTTTGACTTGATGATCTTGTGATTCCTCTTCACCCTAATTTATCCTCTTCCCTATGGACTGCTCCACGAGAGAAAAATAGGCACTTACCTTGTTGAGCCATTGCATTTTGGGGTCTTTTTGTTATAGCAGTGTAGTCTGACTACAGCTAATCATTCATTAACCAAGTTCTTAATGAATTTCTCTACCATGCCAAGAACTCTGCTAGGTTGTTAGAGACTCAAAAGCAAATGAGGGAAACTTGCAGTCTTCAGATGGCAAAATAAAGTTGTTCTTGTCTTCTTCTCTTCTTACCCAAGACATCAAGGAGAATAAGAAACAGAAATATGGTCTTTAAATTAGAATACTTGTATAATTTGAACCACAACATATGAATATGAAAAGTAGATAAAACCATCATAACAAGAGGAAGTTAAAGGACCTAAGTGCTTTTAGAGAGGTTTAGCAGCAGGAAACACGCCTTATTTATTGCCCTCACAGCACCAGAAGAGCTCAAGAATGAAGTCACCAGGTACCATGGAAAGTAGAGGAATGGGACGGGGCTGAAAACTGAGATTGGTTGAATATCAATATAACCAGCTTCCACTGTCTCCTCTCTCCTACCTCTGGAAGAGACAGAAGGTATTTTATAGAGAAAAATGAATCAGAATGGTTCCAGACTTGGGGAACCCCATGTATAGTAGGAAGTGGGGTGAGGCACTGGGCTAGAAACAAGGAGATCAAGTAAAAGCCTAGTAAATGGTGTTATGGTTCCCTTTCTTACCTGTTACACAAACCAGGACTGTATCTTCCTGACAGGAAAGTAAAGCCTTTCCTGAAGAAATTAAATGGTCCCTGATAAAAGACCTTCAGACACAGTTAGGAGATCTCAAATTTAAAGGCTGATTATTTGGCCAGTTAACGTAGCAAAAAAGCCTAACAGTTGACAAGCTCCAGAACATCTAGTCCACTTCTTAGTGTCTCACTCTGAAGTATGACTGAAAAGCCAAATATCGCTGTACATTTGAGAAAGGCTTCCAAATGAAAGAGTAAGCTCTTGAAGGAACAGACAATGCAGTAAAAAGGAAAAAGAGAAGTTAAATTAATACTTTCTGGGGCACCTGGGTGGCTCAGTGGGTTAAGCTGCTGCCTTCAGCTCAGGTCATGGTCTCAGGGTCCTGGGATCGAGTCCCGCATCGGGCTCTCTGCTCAGCAGGGAGCCTGCTTCCTCCTCTCTCTCTGCCTGCCTCTCCGTCTACTTGTGATCTCTGTCTGTCAAATAAATAAATAAAATCTTTAAAAAAAAATTAATACTTTCTGCATGTTAAAAGACAAAACTGATTTGCTAAAATAAGAGTAGGACGCTACTTTTTTATCAGAAGAAGAAATTCTTAGAATTAAAAATGGAATAGGAATGTTTTACATTTTAGTAGAATATTTAAAAGCTAATGTTAAGGAAATCTCCAAAAAAATAGAATAAGGGAAAGAGATAGAAAATAGGGGAGAAAAAGAAGGAAGCAATCTAACATCTACTTAATAGGAATTCCAGAGACAACAGGGAAATGGAAAGGAAGAAATTAGGAAAGAAATATCCTAAGAGATTTGTTTTTTCCCACATTTTAGTATCTCTGAAATCGAAATCCTTGTTAAAGTCAGTGGTGTGACACACTTTAATTGGCAGCACGTTCTTCTATAATGGTATAGTGATAATCATGCTCTTAGATTAAATGGAGTACTAAAATGCCAAAAGAAATTTTTTTCTTTAGTGTGAGGACTGTGAGTTACTGGATTAAAACAGCCTACTGAAAGCCTCTTAATAAAAACAAACAAAAACACCTACTCTCAAGAAGAATCATTATTGTGAATTATTAAACACCAGTGATAGAAAATCCTAGAAGTTTTATTGGACTGAAAATTTATATGTTGGAGCCTAATCCCTGATGTAATGGTGTTTGGAGGTGGGGCTTTCCGGAGGTAGTTAGGTAGTGAGGGCAGATGGCTCCTAAGTAGGATTAGTGCCCTTATAAAAGAGACCCCAGAGAGCTCCCTTGCCCCTTCTGCCGTGTGAAGACTCCGCAAGAAGGTGGCTGTCTGGAAACCAGGAAACAGATTCTCACCAGACACTGAATCTGCTGGTGATTTGAATTTAGACTTCCTAGCCTCCGAAACTCTGATGAATAAATTTCTGCTCTTTATCATAAGTGACTTAGTATATGGTCTTCTGTTATAGCAGCCCAAATGGGCTAAGATAAGCTTTTAGAGATTTTTCAAATATATAAAGGACGGGATATGAGAATAATATCAAATATTACAACATTGGAAGTTAGAAGACAAGGAACAATGCTTTTGAAGTGCTTAGCAAAAATGATTTTCAACCAAGATATTTTCAGACATATACCTATTTTTAGGAAGGTGCTGGAATGTAGGCTCCGCCAACACAAGATGGTTGTTAACAAGAAAAAGACAAGGGATTCAGGCAACAAAGGATCCAACATTTATAAGCACAATGAAAAAAGTTCCTTCACATTGTGATGAATAAGGGGTGCTTCAGAAGACTAGTTCATTCAGTAGGCTTAGAGAGTACTCAGTCCAGATTGAAGCAGACAGATGATTCCAGGAAAGCTGTCTCCAGGGGAAAAAATAGAAGTGATGAATTATCCAATAGGTTGGAGTACTGAAAATTCACTTAAGAGGCAGAGTGAGAAGAATTTGAGATAGGCAGAAAGAAAGCAAATTTTAAAACCAACTGCAGACTTAAGAAGAATACAGAAGTTATACACAAGAATTGTAACTAGAAGATATTCCTCACCTTGGCAGTGAACATTTGCATCGTCATAATAATGTAAAAACTAAATACTGATTTAACCAAAATTTGTGATATGAGTGTTACCTCTAATAGGATGTCTAAAGATAATATCTGAAATTGATGGGTCAAGAGGAAGTAGTATAAGGTTATTTTTTTCCTTTTTCAGGTTTTTATTTAAATTCCAATTAATTAACATATAGTCTAATATTAGTTTCAAATATACTGTAGTGATTCAGCACTTCCATACATCACCTGGTGCTCATCAGGACAAATGCTCTCCTTAATCCCCATCACCTGTTTCACCCATTCCCCCTCCCTCCACCTTCCCTCTTGTAACCATTAGTTTGTTCCCTATAATTAAGAACAGTGGTAGGCCCCTTTCTTTTTTTCTCCTTTGCTCATTTGTTTTGTTCCTTGAATTCCACATGAGTGAAATCATATGGATTTTGTCCTTTTTTTAAAAAAAAAGATTTTATTTATTTGACAGAGATCACAAGTAGGCAGAGAGGCAGGTGGGGGTGGGGTGGGGGGAAGCAGGCTCCCTGCTGAGCAGAGAGCCCGATGTGGGGCTCAATCCCAGGACCTGGGATCATGACTTGAGCCGAAGGCAGAGGCTTTAACCCGCTGAGCCACCCAGGTGCCCTGGATTTTGTCCTTTTCTAATGGACTTATTTCACTTAGCATAGTACCCTCTAGCTCTATCCATGTCGTTGTAAATGACAAGCGTTCATTCTTTTTGATGCCTGAGTAATATTCCATTGTATATATGTACCTCTCCTTTATCTCTTCATCAGTTGATGGACACTTGGGCTGTTCCCGTAATTTGGCTGTTGTAGATAATGCTGCTATAAACATTGGGGTGTGTGAATCCCTTTGAATTAGTGTTTTTGTATTCTTTGGGTAAATACCTAGTATTGCGATTGCTGGACCATAGGATAGTTCTATTTTTAACTTTCTGAGGAACCTCAATACTGTTTTTCAGAATAACTGAACCAGTTTGCATTGCCACCGGTAGTGCAAGAGGGTTCCTGGTTCTCTACATCCTCACCAACACCTCTTGTTTCTTGTGTTTTTGATTAGAGATAAATAACAAAGGGAACAATGAAAAGAGCTGAAAGGGTAACAGGAGCACTAGGTACTGTTCCTTTTTGGTTATATAAGCCTTACAGCACTATTTGATCATTTAAACCTTGATAAAAATTTAAGTTAACTAGAATATAAAATAAAACTATTTATAACTAGTATAATCAGGTAAAAATTCACAAAAGACAGAAAATTTTGGTAGAGGTTTTTAGAAGTAAATGCCAGTATTTGGGTGAAGGCATTCTCATAGGAAAGTGGTATAAACAAAACCAAAGGGGAAAAAATGTGAGAGGTTGCTAAGTCAGTTTGACTAAAATGATAATCATAAAGGAAAGACAAATTTCTACTAAACAAAACTAAAATAACATAAACATAACATAAAATACCTTCACTCAGATCTTCTTGACATCCAGAGCTGCCTCTGTGTTGTATCTTGAACCTGTCCCTTGGTTTCTGTTTGTAGCAGAGCCATTTCGTTCTGGCTGGATTGTTTCCTCCTTTACACCTCATCTCTTCTCTCTTTCCTTTGTTCTGTGCTGTGCATTCTGCCTTCTTCCCAGATCCTAGATCCATTTCTCTTCCATCTCCTGAAACTTTAATGCTTTTCCTTCATTCTGGCTTTTTTAAAAGTTCAATCCTTTCTTGTCTTAACTCTCCTGAAGTAAAAAGTTTTATATTTTCCATGTATCTCATAAAATATAAGAACATTTATTCAAATAAATTGATTCATACCAGAATATAACAGGCAGTTATCACCTTCCTCTATCTCCCTTCCCCAGGGATATTTGCATGTTAATCCATATTTATGCATAATTCATTGAATTTTTCACCAATTAACTTGTTCTAGCTGGTGTCATTTGTTCTCCCTCCCCTGCTGGAGAGACTTGATTATTTTTAGCCTTTATTCTGGTGGGACTGGGGAAAGACTACCTTCACAGCAAAAGATAAGAGTGCTATAAAGTACTTCAAGCCAAGATATCTTTCTGGACTCTAGAATTCCCATCTTTTCTCAGCTGGCTAGAAGACTCCATGTTCTGCATGATCCATGCTGAAGAAATAGGGAGTCTTGATCGTTTACATCTCTGTAGTCCTCCAAGAACCATCACTAAAGCAATTTCTTCCTTAGTTGGGAAATAATTCTCTTAGTGGTTCTTACAGTACCGGGCAAAGGTTCTTCTGAGGCTTCAGAATTAAAGGAGGTAAATAAGTACCTAGCACAAAGTAAGAACCCAATAAGTGTTCATTTGCCTGTCATCTTCCTTCCAGAGTCTGTTCTTTTCTTTGACTATTCACTTGGAATAAAGTGTGTCTCTTAGGAACTATGGTGGTATCCAGTAATTTTGTGGCTGACAGAAGGTCTGTGAGTGAAGTGAGTTGTGAAGTGAGTTAATTATCTCTTAACTTGGTCCTCTGGCCTTTCTATTTATCTTATTATTTATTTCTAGTGACCATGCACGCATCAATTATTTATGACATCAACTTTGTAAATATCATATGACTACAGTCTTAAACACTGTATTTATCAACTCGGTCTTTGTAGCTGTTGTATCATAGTCACATGCATAATTGTCAAGAATTAGAGAAAGCTTGTTAAAAGTAATGGTGATTAAAAATGGCTTAAAAAGGTATAGTGAAGATAGTTCATAGATGACCTTAAATGTCAGGTTAAGGAGCAGCACTCCTATGAAGGACACAGGTAGTACACTTACAATGCCTGCATTCTTTACAAATCCCCTAAAGTCATGATAAGCCTTTAGTAGTAATTTCTTCTGACTTACACACATGCTGTTACTCTAGCAGTTGTTCATATAGTAACCTTAAGGCTACAGTAATGTATATGATGGCCTCCACAGTATCCAGGGAACTTCACCCGTTCCAAGTTGTCTACCATTTTCTCCATTTCCTTGAAGGTTCCCTCAGGCTGCCTTAAACCGTGCTTTTGAGCATCCAAAGTGATACTCATAGCCATGAGTCCAGCACATACTTGCACACATCATGGGTTCAACACAAAATAAACTATAGAAGGAGAAGCCCTAGTGTAGTAGACAATAGACAGTGAAGAATCCACTCAACACAGGAGAGTACAATAGAGGGCTCAGTGGTAGGGAACATTTGTGGAGTGGTACATTGACAGCACTTACTGATTAATTGTGTATTGTCTGTTGTTCTAACTCTCATTGGCTGAGAGTATATTTTAGCACTTATAGCATGGGAAAAATACAGTCTAGTACATGTAAGTATATACCACTTGGGGAAATTTCTGAGATAAATAGCATTATAATTAGCAGTGCATGGTGGCATTAAATGAGTACGTGTGTAACTGGCAAATTTTACAAACATGCAAGGTTTCCCTTTGGTACATTTTTTGCTCTCTTTCAGGGCTATTTTTTCTACTTCCTAGTGTCCCTTCATCCACCCATAAGAGCTTGAAAAAAAATAAAATAAAATCTCCCCCATCTTTTTCATGGTTTGCCTACCTCATATGGTGCTTCTGACCCCAAATTGCTTCTCTTCTGCTGCACTCCACACACTTTTTCAGTTTGGTCTAATCCACAACTGGAAAGAGCAAATTGATTTAAATTCTGTTCAAGTATGACTAGTTTATAGAATCAGTCTGAAATAATGAGAGTTGTAACCTCTTTACTTACACAAAGTGGGGGGAAAGTGTGGATAGACTGATGAGCAATACCACCTAGGATGTATCACTGCTTACTGCAATAGGCCTACGTGGGGCATTGGTATAGCTGTCCCCTTGCCCTCTCTTCATGCCTATGGGAAATGTTGCAAATGATCATTGAGACGAGACCTTAGAAGGAACCCATCTCAGTGCTCTAGGAAGCCACTACCATTTGCTTAAGATTGGTGATATTTCCTATCTCTGATTTAAAACCATAGAACTTTAGCTCTTTGTAACATTACCTACTGATGGACGTGTACTAGAGAGTAATTCTTTTGTGCTTAAGTGGAAACCCCTAAATATTATCCCTTCAGTACTGAAAAACTGATCCATACAAAACATCATATACAAAGGAATCATTTCAGAAAACATTTTTGTTTTAAGTTTCTATCCTCAGGTTGATTTTTCTCCAACATGGTTCTACTTTCATGAGCTTATGCAAATGGATGATAATTGGGTTTGACCAGGGTTGGAGTTTTGCCAGACAAATATAGTGTATGGTGTAGAAAGGTGTTCAGGAACTCTGCCGTGGACCCTCTACTGAACTGTCTTTCTTCTGGGTCTTACCACAAGTTTTAGCACTTCCTGGTTTCTGACCTAAGTCAGCCACTGGCCATACGTAAATACACACTCTTTCCCCAGATAGAATTGCCTGGCTATGCTCCCACCAACATCACAGACATTCCGACTTTCTTCAAGAAAGTATGAACTTGAGCAACAGGTTCCTTAACTGCTCTCTCCCCCTCAGTTTCTGCATCTGTAGGATGAATAGTACTTATCTCAGTGTAGTGAGAATTAACTGAAATAATTTCATGTAAGCACACTGCTTAGAATGTACTATCTTAAATGATATTGTTAGAATTATACTTTAAAGAAAGAAAAATTTATTAATGAATGAGAATTCAAATAAAGGAACTGAGGACTTGGTTGAAAGAAGCTAGAAAAAGAACCATAAAGTAAACTTCTAGAGAGCCAGAAGAAGGAATTAAATACAAATTCCAAAATCAGTGAATGACTAAGTGGAGGCTGGGGAAGCAAATATACAACATTCAGAAAGCAAAACAAAATACAGCCACAGATAGGAAAGAGTTTAAAACATCTTAACAACGAAAATATTTATAGATGAAATGATATAATATCTGGGATTTGCTTCAGAATATTATGGGAATGAATTATGGGAATGATTAGTTATGGGGGAAGTGCGTGTATGAAGTAAGATTGTGTGTGAAGTAAGATTGGTCATGAGTTGGTAATCATTAAAGGTGAGTAATAGGTACATGAGGGTTTGTTACACTTGTCTGTCTACTTTAGATATGCTTGACATGTTCCTTAAGTTTAAGGTTAAAAACATAGAATACTAAGTGTAACTGTATACTAATATAAAAGTCTTGCTGAAACTTGGTTTTCTAGAAAAATCTAAATGATATCATTTAGAAAGGGATAGAAAAACTGAATATAGCAATAGCAAGGGAGAAATTTAAGGTGTTAAACTCTCTGCCTCCTAATTACAGGCAGGCCCCTATGATTTGTTGGAGAAATCTTTGAGACTTTCAAAAAACAGATCATTCCTGTAATCTTTAAAATGTCCCAAAGCATAGGGAAAAAATGTACATTGCCTTCTAGTTTGTTTTATAAAGTTAGCATAGCCCTGAAAATGAGAGTTAATACACAAAAGGAAACGCCAATTTAACTTATGAATATAGATGCAAAAATCCTCTTAAAAAATTACAAATCAGATACATATATAAAAGAATGGATTTGGGGGCGCCTGGGTGGCTCAGTGGGTTAAAGCCTCTGCCTTCAGCTCAGGTGATGATCCCAGGGTCTTGGGATCGAGCCCCGCGTCGGGCTCTCTGCTCAGCAGGGAGCCTGCTTCCTCCTCTCTCTCTCTCTCTGCCTACTTGCGATCTCTGTCTGTCAAATGAATAAATGAAATCTTAAAAAAAAATGGATTTTTCCCAGGAATGCAAACATATCAGGACACTGTTGATCTACATTATCAAATCATTAGGTCAAAGGAGATAGATGAGGTGACTGTATTAATAGATAATAAGACATTTTATAAAATTGCTATTCATTCCTCTTTTAGTAAAGAGTATTCTGACCTTAACATGATAAAATAATGTCTAAAACCAAATATCAGGGCACCTGGGTGGCTCAGTGGGTTAAAGCCTCTGTCTTCGGCTCAGGTCATGATCCCAGAGTTCTGGGATCAAGCCCCACATTAGGCTCTCTGCTCAGCAGGGAGCCTGCTTTTCCTTTTCTCTCTCTCTCTCTCTCTCTCTCTCTGCCTCTCTGCCTACTTGTGATCTCTGTCTGTCTAATAAATAAGTAAAATCTTAAAATAAAATAAAACCAAATATCAATATCGTGTCAGAAAGATTTGGTGAGTGTATTCCCAAGTCATGATCAAGTAGTGTTTATTAGTGCCTGCTTTATGGTCTATAGCCTGAGGAATTTGGGTTTTGTTCTGTGATGGGAAACCATTGAATAATTTGAGGTAGGGGCATGACCCAGTCTGATTTCTGTTTTAAGATTATTCTGGCTATATATTAAGCTTCACCCATTCCTTTTCCCACTGCAGTAGCAGAGTTGACAGAAACCATATGGCCTACAAAGCCAAAAACATTTACTGTCTGGCCCTTTACAGAAAAAAGTGATAAAATGTATAGTATGGTTCAAGTGTGTACATGTGTGTATCCAGAAAAAGACTATAAAGATAAGCACCAAAATAGTGATTTTTTCCCTTTGTTTTTCTCCTTATTATTCAAGTTTTCTGTAATGGACATGCATACTTTTTATAATAAAATTTACTTCTTAAATAATAAGGTAAACACGAAAACCAGTAAGGTACAAGAATAAAGGGAAATTAGCTGAAATTTTAATAAGATTAATTTAGAGAAAGTCAAAAGAAGCAAGAAGAATATAAACAATAATACCTAGTTTCATGCACAGCCACACAAGTAGTATCCGTTTCAGATTTCAGCATATGACACTTTTTACTCCAACAGCCATTATTTGAATTCCTATTGTGTGCTCTTTGCTATGGGAATACAAAGATAAGTATGGTGCCTGCTCTGAAGATTAATCTGGTAGAGGCAGTGGCATGAACTTAAACAGTAATCAGCGTCTTAAGCAATGTACCAAAGGGCTTTAAGCGCTTTCATTTTTGTTTAGGAGATAACTAACACCCAAAAAAAGCTGTTGCTTAGTGGTGAGTTGTAATATGATTATAAGGGATTCCAATCATGTGAACTAGTCTTTTTATTTTTTTTAATTTTTTTTTTTAAAGATTTTATTTGTTATTGGGCAGAGAGAGAGGAGGAAGCAGGCTCCCCACTGAGCAGAGAGCCCGATGCGGGGCTCGATCCCAGAACCTTGGGATCATGACCTGAGCCGAAGGCAGAGGCTCAACCCACTGAGCCACCCAGGCGCCCCTGAACTAGTCTTTTTAACTTTATTTATGATGCCTTTTGATACAGAGAAGTTTTTGAATTTTATAATCAAATCTATACCAATATTTTCCTTTGTGACTTCTGCCTTTCCCAGACGAGTACCCAAATGTCCTAACATCTCTGTCAGATGTAAAATGTCAACATTTATCCTTTTATTCTTTTCTGTCCCTCTGTTTATCTTTTACACAGTAGTACGACACTGTTTTAATTTAGGTATCATTTCATCTCAAGGAGACTTATTTTAGGTTTTGGTATCTGAAATATTGATTCATTTTCTTAGTGCTTTTATTAAAAAGCACAGCACACAACAAAATATAACTGTTAACCTGAGCATCAGTAGTCATTAAAGCCAATTTAAACTAATCTTCAAATTCAAAAAAGGTTATTTGGTTGCTTCTTAAATATTGAATAAAGTTGATGAGTGCTGTATACAGAGACATCCTATTTTGTTTTGTACATCTTCTGATCAGTTGCACAGTAACCATGCTATTTGCTGCCTCTTGACAGTCTTAAAAGGCATCTCATGTTCAGACTGCAGTTTTTATGTTAGGTGGTCGTCCTAACCATGCTGCATTATAAGGAGACTTAAATAATTCCTTCTGGGAGATGGGAAGGTTCATGTTCTGATGGAAATTTTCTTACGTGCTTTCCTTTCTGAAAAATTGAGGCATGCATTTTTAATCAAGAGGACTGCACAGTTCCCTAGCAGAATTCAAAATTTTATCTTGGACATTTATTTGGGTCCCGGGAGATTCTAATGTACCTGGTTAAGTAAGATAATTTTTTAAATTGAGCAATTTTGTTTTTATTCTTCAACTTTTGTTAGGTCACTTATAAAACTTTGCCATAAAAGGTAAATGCAGCAAGAACATATATAGAAGATTATAGAACATAGCTGCAAAAATTTGATAGGGCGAGAAGAGCCTTGGCATTTCCTATGGCATGTGTAACACCTAATGGATACTTCAATGTTTGCTCCATAAAGTAGTGCTGAACTGAGCTCTCATTATAGATAATTCCATTATCAAATATGTGCCTGCCATGACTCTGGTTCCTTCATCCAGAAAACTAGCTGACCATTTCTGGTGTTTTCACAAGACTTTTCAGGTTTTGTGTTTGTTTGTTTGTTTGTTTCATTAATTAACATGTAGTGTATTATTAGTTTCAGAGGTGGAGTTTAGTGATTCATCAGTTGCATATAACACGCAGGGCTCATTACATCTAATGCCCTCCTTAATGCCCATCACACATTTACCCCATTCCTCCACCCATCTCCCCTCCAGCAACCCTCAGTTTGTTTCCTCTAGTTAAGAGTCTCTTACGGTTTGTCTTCCTCTCTGATTTCATCTTATTTTATTTTTTCCTCCCTTCCCCTGTGTTCATCTGTTCTGTTTCTTAAATTCCACATATGAGTGAAATCATACGATAATTGTCTTCAGGTTTTGAAAATTCAGTTATTTTATTAAATTTGTATAGGTTATATATGTATTAATGATTGATGTTGGTTCCGCATAGGTTAATTAAATGCACATCAAGTAGAGCATTTTCCCACAGCTCTCGATGTTTCTGTCCTTGGGTTTTGTTTAAATGCCACTATCTCAGTGATCATATTCTGATTATTGGCATATTTTAAAAACTATTTTCCAAAATAAAAATACCTTAGAAGAACTTCTAGAGGCTGTTAGAGAATGAAATGGAGTAAGGGATTATCCAGTAACTTAACCTCTCCTTTTCCAGTTTGGCTTATATCAGTAAGTGTTCCGTTTGCTCACTAATAACCCAGGGGTTGGTCTTTCTTCTAATTTAGATTTTATCGACTAGGATTTTTAGCTCTGGACCTTGAAGTCTTTAACCTGGCCAATAATTGATGCCTATAAACAGTGTGATTTTAAATATAATTTACTTCCATTTAAGACAGGAAGAATTTGTCCTTCTATCACATGCAAAATGTTTCTTGCATATAGTCATTTTCTTCCCATAGTTACGAAACAATGCCTCATTGACAGGGAACACCCATGACTTGTCTATATATAACCTTAAAATAGTCTTGAGACTATCCGTTAGAGTGTATGTGTATAAACATTACAAAGGATAAAATTCCACATGTGCATCAATGACTTAATATTTTAATAGTGCTGACTAGTTTCATTTGCTTTTAAAGAGTCATATAGTTAAGAAATACTGGCATTCCTCAGGATTCTAAAATAAAATAATGTTCATTTCACTAGTTGTAAAAATTGTCTGGATTGCTAGGAACCAGGAGTTAAGAACATTTCAACAGGATTTTGCTATCAGCAAATCTGTTTTGGTTTCCTGTTCTGGCCTCCCTACCTATCAGCTAGCTACATAGTGCCCTCGCCATTACGTTTCTCCTTTCTTTTACCACAGGAAAATTGTCAGGCCTCTTTTTCTAGCATTTCAGGTCCCGCCTGACAGGAAATTTTCTAATTGCCGGAACAGCTGGTAGGAGAAAACTTTGCAGGGGCTTGGCCTTCCCTTTCCAACCTAAGTTTTACAGTCAGAAATTCTTTTATGACCATCATGGTTTCGTAGCCATGTTTAAATTTTTGTCTTTTCGTGTTCGCTCTATACAGGTAAGCTTTGTTCAACTTCTGTAAAAACTAAAATGTTTTAGTTGGAGCTCAGTATAATTATACTAATTAAACAATTATTTTGTTTTATATGTTCTTTTAAGAAGGTTTTCAAAATTCAAAACCAGTTTTTAAAGAGCTTTTAAAGGATAATATTTATGTTTGCTAAAAGTAAGCCACCTATGTGTATTATTCGTTTCAATTGTATATTTTGTAAACTTATTTTTACATTGGCTTTTTAGTGGTAGAATAGTTTTTTATTTTGCTCATGTTTATAATTTTTTATAATAAAACAGATGACAGTAACTTTCAGTATTAAACCAGGCATGAAGAAAATTGTGAACTCATTGATAGTTAGGAGATTACTATAATGTAAGCAATAGAGAATATATTATTTTTAAATAGTCAAGACCTTAAAGTTAGGCTTTTGTTGAAATTAGTTCCTTTCAAACTTTGAAGTTTTTAATCAACTGTATTTAAGTAACTTTAAGTAATTTCATCTAACTTAGAGTAGACACAGTTTTCAAAGTATTACTTTGTTAAAATGTGCTTAGCAAATGATAATTTGCATTTTGTTTCATTTAAGTTCTGCCAAATTAACTTGATATTTTGCCGTGAAAATTGTGCTATTCTGCTGTTCTCCAAAGAGAACTTAATTTTTTGATTGGGATTCCCGATTGGGAGAAAACTGCTCCTCTGCAGCAGTGATTAGGAATATTAGTCTGGAGAACAGCAATGCTGTTTTCTCAAACATAGAAGAAGCTGGTTTGGAATACTCTTAGAGATCTTTGTTTAATGAAAAATGCTGAACATATTTATCATCCATTAGCAAATAAGTAAATTGGATTTGGTCAAATTGTAATCTAGAATACCTTAAATTGGTTTTTTTTCAGCATGACTTGGATAAACAGCCTAATTATGTATCACAGTCAAATTTTTATGTTTATCAGTCATCTAAAAATTTAATGTATCTTTTTTTTTAATTTTATTTTTTCAGTGTTCCAGGATTCATTGTTTACGTACCACACCCAGTGCTCCATGCAATACGTGCCCTTCTTAATATCTTTTTAAAATTAAAAACTATATTATAGAACCTCAGGTTTCTGTATAGAGATTAATACTTGAATTTTGAATTACATTCAAGAGGCAAATGAAGTATACATTTTTTATTTGTAACATCTTCTTTATGTTAGGCCAAAAAACAGTTACATATCGACAGTAAAGATTTATTTATTAGTTTTTACCAAGGAGCATTTAAATAATTTACTTCAAGTTTCATCCATATTTTCTGACATTCAAAACAATTTAGAAAATACAAATGCCTTAAGAACACACTTCCTGACCCAAGGGAGGGCAGGAAAAAGGAAATTATGTATACAAGTCAGGGCATAATGCCAAAAGTTGAATCATTCTTTAAAATCAATTAATATCACACAGTTTGTTTACTTAATGGTAGTATGTTACAATATTGGGTTTTGTGTCTTAAATAGACAGCATCACTTTCTGTTCCTTCTCTTTAATACTTTTACATTTTAAGAACAAAATTATATCTTTTTCCTCTCAACTTAAAAAAGGAAACATTAATTTTTTTCCCATTAAAGGGCAAATCTTAAGGATCATTTTAGAAGGAACCTACAGATCTTTTGATGCTTCTGGAAAACAATTGAGGTGGCTTTCTGTGTGACTGGAGGAACACCAGAAGATCTACCTGTCCATGAATTTTTTTTTGCCATTTTTCTGTGATGTCTAAAATGACATCCTTTATAGAATTTCTAAAATTATGTGTTTGTTAACTGAATTGACCTTGTTTTTTCTATCATGGGCCACATATCAACAATATTTATCCAGTAATAAATCTTTGAAACCCTAAGTAAATTCCTAGAGGGCAGAGACTCTTCTTTATCTTAGTATCTCTAACATCTAGCCCATTACATGGCTCATAATCTGAATTGCCTTCTAACAAAAAGGAATGGGCCTAAGAGAATATGTTATAGATCAGAAACATTTCCATTAGGACCAGGCAATTCGGAAGAAGCAGAAGCACCATAGTCTCCCTGAAGTTAGCCCCACATGGACCTGTTCTTTTAGTCCTCTCTGATCCAAACACTGGTCTCCATGTGTGTTCCCACATTGGCCTTTGGACTGGCTTGTCTCTGCTTGAAACGCTCTTCCCCAGATGGTTGACTCCGTCTCATCTTTCTGGTCTTACTCAAATAGCACTTTTTCAGTAAAACCTGCAATGATGG
Source organism: Mustela erminea (assembly GCF_009829155.1). Classification (NCBI taxonomy): domain Eukaryota; kingdom Metazoa; phylum Chordata; class Mammalia; order Carnivora; family Mustelidae; genus Mustela; species Mustela erminea. The sequence goes on along the minus strand of NC_045635.1, from coordinate 15,893,023 downwards.
TTTTATTTAAAATTGCAAGCTCTCCTTTTCATCCATGCACTTCCCTGATCCCTCTTACCCAACTTAGTATCTTTTCCCCATGGTATTTATCTTGTTCTAACATGAATGTACCTATTATTGTTTGGTTTCTCCCCAAAACGCCAGAGATTTTCATCTGTTTCATTTATTGTATATCTCAGGCATCTAGAAGAATGCTTGGATATATGAGGTACTCAATAAATAAATGTTTAAATGGATGAATGGATGAATTCCCATACATAGCTTGAGGGTATTGAACATCTCTAGGCTGGGGGTGGCAAATATCTGAAAGTGATGGGGGTGTAGACAGATGATACAGGGTTATGATGGAGACCAGCTTTTAGAATACACAGTATACTTTTTTTATGATGATTAATGGACATATATCCATGTATAATTTAAAATATACTAGAGAATATAAAAATATGTGAACCTCACAAGGGGAAAATGGTATAAATTAAATCTGTGCTTGACTTCACTGACAAAATTCTTCTTCCATAAAATTATAGTTGCTTTACTGTGCACTTATAGGCAAAAACTCAATTTTACAAACTGTAATTCTGTGTTTTCATTATGTAAAATTTCATATAACAGTTTTATTTCAGTAACAGGTGATTTATTCACATGATATGTTTGTCACGTGCAAATCCCTGTACTTCGATTATCAGTGCCTTTGGAAATTTGATATTCCTCTCTTCATCCATCTCATTAGATTCTAGATATGAGCTAGAAGAGCACATTGTTGCTTTTCTACCTGTTGTCCAAGATTGCCCAAGAATTAGTATTATATCTTAGTTGAACCTCATTTTCATTTCTAAAATACCATGGTCCCATAACTTGGAGAAACTGGTGACATTAAGCACAATCTGAGCATTGAGAGACCAGCCAAGGGTGTTTTGCTTATGATACTGCTATGACCATATTATAACATAAACGTAGATAAAAGGTAGCTTGCTAATGTGACTAGTTAAAAATTTAAACTTGGAAGGAACAAAAAAAAAGTGTTGAGGATATAATAGTGACAAATCTTTAGAACTTGGGCCATAGGCCTTGATCTTTTCTCTCCGTCTTCATGCACACTTTTTTGCACTTTTTGGGCCCAATGTAGAAAAAGACTTTTGAAATTCTAGTTTATATCCTAAAGAGGTTTGGAATGATTGCATCCATTTTGGGGTAAGAGGGTAGGGAGTGGAGGAAGTTGCTATTTTTTTAAAAGAAACATTGACAAAAGGAGCACTTGCAAATTTATTTTAAAATAAGATTTGCCAGAATAAGAAATTCAGTATGAGGGTGGGAAAATAAAACTAAGGAAGTCTCTTGGAAAATAGGAGAAAAAAGATAAGTGACATACAGGATTCAATCCCAGACATACAATACCTAACTAGTAGCATTGCAGAAAGATAAACCCTGAAAAACTGATGGAAGGAAATTATTTTTTTTTTAAATGTTAGAGTTCCCTCAGAGGCAAAGAATTAGGTCTTTAAATTATAAAGGCTCACCAACCATCTAGCATTCTGAAGGAAAGAAGACCCATATTTATCTCACTAGTGTGGAATTTCAGAAGTACAAGGACAGAGAAAATTCTTACAGCTTCTGGAAAGCAAACAGTACATCTTCCCAAATATGTGTATCAGGCTAGCATCACCCATCTCAGTAGCAGTCCTGGCTGCTAGAGGGCAATGGGCCATTAATGTCGGTGTTCAAGGCCAGACTGTTTTTATTCTATAGAATTTGGTACCAAGCCAAACTATACAAATGTGAAGACAAAATAAAGACATCTTCGGATGTAAGGTTCAGAAAATTTTTTTTCCCATCACTTTTCTTAGGAAGTTAACAGGGTAGTAATCTAAGAAAGAGAAGGGTATGGGAAACTGAGAATAGTGGGTTTGACCAGGAAAGCCCAGAAGAGATACCTGGAGGTAATAGCTGTACAGCAAGACCTAGAAAACAATCGTTCCTGATTGGGGCAGGGTGGGGGGGTAGGGGTAGGAGAGGGCTCTCAGAAGAACAGGAAGTATGGTAAAGGGTTAAGGAAAAATTAAGACTAATGGTCAAATTAACCTTTCCCTCGCCCCAACAATGACGGGACTATTAGAAACAGGAAAAAAAGAAAAACATGTAAAAAATTCATGGTTCCCAGGGTGCCTGGGTGGCTCAGAGGGTTAAGCCTCTGCCTTCAGCTCAGGTCGTGATCTCAGGGTCCTGGGATCGAGCCCCACATTGGGCTCTCCACTCAGCAGGGAGCCTGCTTCCTCCTCTCTCTCTGCCTACTTCTCTGCCCTGTAGTGATCTCTCTTCCTGTGTGTCAAATAAATAAATAAATATAATCTTTTAAAAAAAATTAATGGTCCCAATAGAACTCCAAGTAAAATGTATCATGAATTTAAGCATTTGATGAAGTGTTGTTTTGTTTTGCTTTTTAAGTCCCCTCAGATTGTCTTGGAAGTCACTGTTATAGGCCTGTATAAAAGGAAATTTAATGTACTTTCTAGCCTGCATTTAAACAATGTATTGTCATAAAAATGTGAATGCTGGTGTATGGGACTTCTGCTTTTAAAATCAGGCGGTGGAGATAATATGAAGGCTTTGGTTGTGGTTACAGGAGAGAATTAATTTTCTCAATATTAATAAAAATGTAAAAATATAGCTAGCAGGTTAGGGAAATACAGGCACTATTTTTTGTTAAAGATTCTTTTTATTCATTGATTTGTCAGATAGCACAAGCAGGGGCAGCAGCAGGCAGGGGGAGAAGCAACCTCCCCACTGAGCAAGGAGCCTAATATGGGACTCAATTCCAAGACTCTAGGATCATGACCTGAACCAAAGGCAGAGACACTTAACTGACTGAGCCACCCAGGTGTGTCCGTACAGGCACTGTTAACCTCCTTTTATAAAGTGAGGAGTTAGGGGGTACCTAAGTGGCTCAATAGGTTAAGTGTCCAACTCTTGGTTTCAGCTCAGGTCATGATCTCAGAGTCATGAGACTGAGCCTCACATCAGACTTTTGTTCTCAGAGGGGAGTCTGCTTGAGATTCTCTCCTTCTGCCTGTGCCCCCTCCTCCTTTGCACACGTAGTTTCTCAAATAAATAATAAATCTTGAAAACAAAATGAGGTGAGGAGTTAGGATTCTATCCAAAACTAATAGAAAAGATGAGAAATTTATGTAAAAGCAATACAGTTATCAAATAGTGGATAGTGGGGAAGAAGATGATGAAAAGAGGTATGAGTGAATCCTTCATCTTATTTTTAAATCAGCAGGCATTGTCTTAAAGTTAATAAACCAAGAAATTATCAAAGTAAGTGCAGAAAGAACTTTTTTAAAAAGCCTAGGTATGGGGGTGAGAGGACACTTGCTTTTCATCATAGGGTATTTTGTCACTATTTGATTTGGTCATCCATGTGCACATATTTAATTTTAAAAACAAAATGTTTAAGGAACAGGAAATAACCCAGTGGACAAAAGATTATGTGTAAGGCAATGTTGGGAGATAATACCATAAAACTAAGTTGGCAGCCTTATTGTAGAGGGCTTTACATGCCAAGGGGAAGCAGTGCATTTAATTTAGGAAAACTTCAAAGGATTTTTTGGGCAGTCTGGTCGTATGACTGGAGCTCTCTCCTTTCAGAAAATGAATTTGTCAGGAGGCTGAAGTGGACTGGCAGTGGCACAAAGGGGCATTACAAGTAACCAAGCTAGTTTCAGTTTTCCACAGGAAACGTAATGAGGAATTTTACCTGGTGATGCTACTGGAAATGGTGGGGGGTGGGGTGGAGAAAGGACATTCCATTACTATGTTTGATACATAGTAGATGTTTTAGTATAGGTTTGTTGAATGAAGGGATCAAAGGCAGATTCTGTTTTTTGGTAACTTGTTTGACGTGAGAGGAAAGGAAGGTAGTCATCCAAGATGAAATCTTTTCTTGAATAGTTACTGCTGTTTATTTTGAGATCCGTGACCTGATTGTAGCTCTCCTTATGAGAGTAAGACTTGATCCTGTATGACTGCTGCAAAATGCGAAACATTTTATAATTCAGTGATCGTTCCCTGCCTGTGTTGCATCTTTGTGACAATTAATTATAGTATTCTTATGAAATAAAAGATGAAACAATATTGCAGCCTAAAATTACATCCCACTTACCCAAAAAAGAAAACTGATAAGACATATGGAATGTTATATAGAGTATAGTTCTTCACAGCCTCATGATTTAAAGGCATAAGTGGCTGTTAGATTCCAGTTAGGCTCTTGAACAGATAGTTTATTCCATAGTAGGCTGACTGGCACATGCTAGAATCCAACCCATGACCTTGGCCTTTTGAGTTTAAGTTTGTAATCCACTAGTCTTTTAAGTGAGATGTGACAGCACTTTGGGTTACAGAAAAGAAAGAGGAGAACTTCCTTTTAGTTTCATTTCCATGTATAATGTATATAATTCAGTAATACAAAAAGTATATATAATTTCAAACCCAATATTAGGTATATGCTAGTTTTTTTTTTTAACTGATGAAGATATGCTACCAAAAGTTCAAAAACATTTCTCTAATCACTGTAGCTAACTGACCCAAGAGAAACAGACCAGTTAAAAGGATCAAGGGAATAAGTTTGTATGTTCCTGTCATTGATCTTGGATGGGGAACCACAGAAGCCTCTGACAGTCTCAATATGGTGTAATGCTAAGACCCTTGTTTTAGAAGTCATTAGAAGTCAGAACCTGGAATTGATCCATAAGTCTTCCAGTTATTGGCTTGTGATCTGTACTTAATCTCTTTAAACTTCAAACTGTATTCAGACCATTTGGCCTTTAAAAGATCTGTCAAATTTCTAGTGATGAATGGGGGAGTCTGTAGAGAATTCTGAGATGTTTTTGCTTGCTCTGAGGTAGACCCCACCCTGTTGTTACCAGCCCTCTCTAACAAGGTTTGTTATGAAGCAGGAAATATAAAAGGTGAAAAAGCACCTAACCCAGGCTTGGTACATGGTAGGTGCTTAATAAATGTTTGCTGGGTTTACCATTTTCACACATACATTATTCTTTCAAAGTTTTCTTTAAAGAATTTGGTAATTTGCTTCCTGCCTTTCCTAATATAGGTACAAAAATAGCTGTCACTCTCAAGCCCTTGTACACCCACCAACCAGTCTCACTTGCAGAGAATGGGTGCACAGGAAGGGGGGTAGAGTCTCAGAGTCAGGTAATGCTTGATTCTACCCTAACACCTGCACAAGATGGCTGTGAAAAATAAAGGAGATAGTACACATGAAATTACAAAATAAAGGACTAAACCGTATTGAGGGGTTGTTTCATTGTTGCCACAGTTCTGAGAGCCTCCAAAATGTTGAAGCTGCTTGAGTATTAATTAGCACAGTCTACAAACATCTGTCTTATAGAGTAAAATAGTGGGCCTGGATTCCTTTTTTGTCCTACAAGAGCTTTTCTTTTACTGCTCATTTTCAGAACCTGCCATATTAGTAGACCAGTGTATCTTTTTGAGAAATCTTTGTAATTCCATATATAGCCAGCATTCTATCTCAGAAAATGTTAATTGAGCTCAAACATGCATGTGGAAAACAACAATAATAAAAACAATGAATTCTTTTTGTACAACATATTTTGATTCTACTATAATACTTAGACACTAGGAAAAAATAACATAGGCGAAAAAGAAAAATGGTCTTTGACAGGCATATATTTCTGGTTTTGTTGGGTTTTGTTTTATTGTAATTTTTGGCTATAACATAATATATAGGTCTTGATTAAATAAGGTGTACATTATCTACTAATCCCAGAGTGAATAAGTAATTGAAATTCTGTGTATGCATACATATATTTTCAACCTTTCTCCCTTTCTGATGCCTTCCCTCAGGTTTACTGACACATCCACTGTCTAAAAATCCTTACCTTAACCCTAAGACCTTCCGTTGTTCCATTATGCTGAGTAGTAACTTTTTTCTGTGTCTAATTCTCCATTCCAATGTTAAATCTTTTTTCATTTTGTGTCTTAGAGTTAACTCTTTCTCCCTGTTTAGTTCTCAAGTAGTTGTAGAAACAAAGTAACTTACATATTTCCAACAGAATAGCATACAGATCCAAATGGCCTTGCTGAGGGTAGAAATCTCCATGTTTGCCTTGGAATATTTTTCAACCCCACTCCCCAATAAACACAACTGTGTGTGTGTGTGTGTGTGTGTGTGTGTGTGTGTGAGATTGGTTTTACCTAATACAAGCACATGTCAGAACACAGCAGATTACTCTGTTGTGTTTTCAGACTTCTTTACATCCTCTGCCTTCACCCCATGAAACTATTTGAATTATCTCCAGTAGGAAGAATGAAGACTTGGAAATACTCCGTGCTAATGTTAAGAAGAGGTTAAAGTGGTCTATGCAGTGGGCTGGTATCATTCTCTTTGACATTAACTTGAAAGTATATTTGCAGGGTTGTGTGGCTGGCTAGGTTGGTAGAGCATGTAACCTTTGATCTTGGGGTCACAAGTTCAAGTCCCACGCTGGACATAGAGCTTACTTTGAAAAACCAAATAATAATTTGAGGATTTCTAATATGATAGTGCTAAATTTATGTTTCTTGGTTTATAGCTGGACAAAGTGTCTCTAACTCTTTTTTTCGTTTATATTTGCTTCAACAGGAAGAAGGCAGTATCAAAGAAATTGCAATCACACATCATGTAAAGGAAGGACATGAAAAGGCAGATCCTTCCCAATTTGAACTTTTAAAAGTATTAGGGCAGGGATCATTTGGAAAGGTAAGTCATGAGTGTTTGTTTTTTAAAAGTTGTTTCTTGGAATTTGTGTGTATTTCAGACAGACGGAGAATGGTACTATTTTATGAAATATTACCAATCTCCATACAAGCAGTGTTTCTGTTTGTTTGTTTGTTTGTTTGTTTTTTCAAAGATTTTATTTATTTATTTGACAGCGAGATTACAAGTAGGCAGAGAGGGAGGCAGAGGGAGAGGGGGAAGCAAGCTCCCTGCCGAGCAGAGAGCCTGATGCGGAACTTGATCCCAGGACCCTGAGACCATGACATGAGCCGAAGGTAGAGGCTTTAACCCACTGAGCCACCCAGGTGCCCCGGTTTCTGTTTTTACATTTCTCACTGTCAGTAAGTGTGAGAAAGTGAATAAAATCATTCAAAAGTACACTGGAAACTTTTGTAAATTGGCACTAATCACTTCATATTTGTCTTCTCTTCAAGAGCATGTGACTTACACACTTTGCAAATGATTAAAAATCAAAAATTATTCCCCTGGTACACTTTTTTTTAAAGATTTTTTTTTATTTATGACAGAGAGAGATCACAGTAGACAGAGAGGCAGGCAGAGAGAGAGAGAGGGACGCAGGATCCCTGCTGAGCAGAGAGCCCGATGTGGGACTCCATCCCAGGACCCTGAGATCATGACCTGAGCCAAAGGCAGCTTCTTAACCCACTGAGCCACCCAGGCGCCCCCTGGTACACTTTTTGATATTCTTTTTGAGTCTTCGTGTAGATATGGAAGGTGATCTTGCCAAGTACATTATAACAGTGTATCTCAATCTTTCCTCCAAAATATCCTTACTACCAGCAGAAAGTGAATGTCTACTCCCAAGGAATTAGGGGAGGAGGATTACCGCTATGAATATAAAATTTTGGAGATTTACAACTTGCCTTTAAACTGAATATAAAAGGGATGCCTGAGGGCGCCTGGGTGGCTCAGTGGATTAAGCCGCTGCCTTCGGCTCAGGTCATGATCTCAGGGTTCTGGGATCAAGTTCCGCATGGGGCTCTCTGCTCAGCAGGGAGCCTGTTTCCTCCTCTCTCTCTCTGCCTGCCTCTGTGCCTACTTGTGATCTCTCTCTGTCAAATAAATAAATGAAATCTTAAAAAAAAAAATAAAAGGGATGCCTGGGTGGCTCAGTCAGTCAAGCGTCTGCCTTCAGCTCAGGTCATGATCCCAGGGTCCTGGGATCAAGTCCCACGTTGGACTCCTTGCTTAGCAGAGACCCTGCTTTTCCCTCTGCCTGCCACTCCCCCTGCTTGTGCTCCGCATGCTCTCTTGCTGACTCTCTAACAAATAAATAAACTATTTTATTAATTAATTAAAGTGAATGCTGAGGTTACATTCTAATCAATGATACCCATGTTTGTCTTTAACATCAAAAATGTTTCACAAAGCCACCAATTAAACTTGCCCCTGAAGATGCAACATCTTCATCATTTTGCTTCAAATATTCCTTATCCCCCTGCTGCATACCTCAGGAGCATTTTCTGTCCTCCATTTAGAGAAGTACAATATTATGATTACTATTATTTGATCTAACTATTCTGTTTCTCAGTAAGAGGAAGATTCTGAGATTGCATTCAGCTTTCACATTGCAGTGCTTGTTTATCACCTCCCTGTGAGGAAATACCTGAAGATAATATGGTCTGTAAGCTCCAAAACAACACCACTTTAGCTTCCTAGTGTGTTTTAGGGGGACTATTTAGCAGTTCTTGGCTAATATAGGTAATGTATTATAGCTGTTAACCTCCTTTAAACCCAAAGTGATGCTTTTATTTCAAATATTGGTTAAGTAGACAGTAGAATGTGATGGTTGCAAGTTTGGGCTCTCGGTCAGCCAGATATGAATTTGATTTTTTTTCTTCTACTTGTTACATGTGCTTGAGCAGGTTGCTTAACCTCTCCAAGCCCCGTTTTCCTCTTCCAGCCAGTCATTAAGTATTGAAATCCCTCAAGGTTCCATTCTAGGTTGCCTTCTCACTCTGTACTCCCACTAATTATTTTCTCTATGCCCACTATCGTAATTATAACCCATATACAGCTGTCCTGACAGATTTCTCTCCAATCTAGATCATGCCTCTAAGCTCTGAACTCTATGTACAGCTGCATATTTTGTTCTCTTCACATGATTCAAAGGCAGTTTAAACTCAACATCTCTACAACCAAAGTCAGGATTTTCCCCTGCCCCCGCCAACCTGTCCTGTTTCATTTTTCTCTGCAACTAGGAATGGCATCCAGTTAAGCAAGCCAAGAACTTGGGAGACATTTTTAATGTCTGTCTTTCTCTTGCCTCTCCCCACCAAGTATGTACTATCCGCAAGTCCTATTGATTTAGTAAAGATTTCTCAAATCGTGCCTGTCCTCTCCTTCTCCACTGCTACTCCTGAAGTCTTTGCCACCCCCATTTCTCCTTGGGGTGTTGAAGGAGGCTCCTAACTAGAACTAAATTTGTTCTTTCCTCAAGCCACTATTTACGTGACAGCCAACAAGAGCTAATCTTATATTTCAGTAGGTTCCTTTAAGCCTTTAGGATAAAAGCATACTGTTACGATGAGGAACCCCTTGTTCTGGTGCCTAGTTACTTGAAAAGCAGCACTTTATGTATTTTTCACTATCCATGTTCTGGCTACCTTGGCCCCTTTTTTTCCAGTCCTTATGCACCTGGCTCCATCCCACTAGAAAGCCTTTGCACATGCAATTTCCACTTCGTGAAACACCCCACCCCACCCTTTCCTCATCTTAACTAGCGCCTCTCATGTTTATGATCTCAAAGAAGTCTTCTCTGCCATTCTAAGTCAAATTCTATTTTACCCTGTCAGAACATTATATACTTCATCTTCACAGCACTCACCACAATTTCAGTTTTTCATGTGTGTAACTGCTCAATGGCTATTTCCTCCGCTAGACTCTGTGTTCTTTCCATGAGTGCAGGAGACATGCTTTGTACCATGTCTTAGCATTGAGCTAGTAGCACAGTACCTAGCATATAATTCTGGAAAGAAGTAATGAGTAAATAATAGTCTTGACCTCATAGGTTAGTAGTGAGAATCAAATAATAAAAGACCAAGCAATAATATCTGCTATGAAATTGTATTATCGTGCAGTCATATTAAGGATAAACCCAAATAGACTGGTTTTTTTCTATACATTAGATTTTCAGGGAACACAGTATTTAAAGTTGCCAGGAGTTAGCATGCATCTCCCTTTATTTCTTTAAAAGTAACTTAAATACCTTACTATAAATAGCAAACATAATAAAAATAGGGCGTCTCCTTTCTTACTCATCCTAAAAAGCCCGTGTAAGCCAAGGAAACAGGGACGACCTGTCAGAGCTTAGAATAGCTTCATGGGGGGTTCGAAAGGTCATGAATGTTCTGGCTGGGGAAGATCCGATGTCATCTTGGACTACTGCTGCTCCTGCTTACCCTTAACTGGTGACCTGCCAGAGGGAACAGATGAAGAGTGCCTGAGCAAGGGCACAGAACTGGGTGGTGGCCCGATTCTTGTTCAGTACCTCCACTGTGACACTAGTCAAATTATTTAACCTCTCTAAGCCCTAGCTTGGGCAGCTATAAATAGGCATTCCTTAGTCCACCTGTCTCCCAAAATTATCATGATGATATATTACAAATGCTTGTGAAGGTCCTTTGCAAACCAAGAAGTGCTGAAAAGTGTTAAGGTACATTCAAAGAAGGGTGAAAAAGGTTTGAAATCCACAAGGAGAATTTTTCTTGTGGAATGGCACAAAGAAGCTTGATTAGGGAATCTTAAGAATAAATACCAAATAAATCCTAATTATCTCCACCTAATTAGAATTTATTTCTGTTAAAAAATATTAATAAGGGCGCCTGGGTAGCTCAGTGGGTTAAAAAGCCTCTGCCTTCAGCTCAGGTCATGATCCCAGGGTCCTGGGATCGAGCCCTGCATCGGGCTGTCTGCTCAGCGGGGAGCCTGCTTCTTCCTTTCTTCTCTGCCTGCCTCTCCGCCTACTTGTGATCTGTCAAATAAATAAATAAAATCTTTAAAAATATATTAATAATCTGATTACCTTTAACATGTGAACATCATTCCATCTTAGGAACCTGATTAAGAATGCTTTTTTTCTCGGACGCCTGGGTGGCTCAGTTGGTTAAGCAGCTGCCTTCGGCTCAGGTCATGATCCCAGCGTCCTGGGATCGAGTCCCACATCGGGCTCCTTGCTCAGCGGGGAGCCTGCTTCTCTGCCTCTGCCTGCCACTCTGTCTGCCTGTGCTCGCTCTCTCCCCCTCTCTCTCTCTCTGATAAATAAATTTTTAAAAATCTTTAAAAAAAAAAAAAGAATGCTTTTTTCTCTCTAGTTTAGCTCACTGCTAACTGGCTAAAAGGAACTAAAGGGTGGGGCATCATAGGAGGACAAGAGGGAGTGATTTGGGGAGAGGAACACACAGTGCATCCAGGTTCCTGTGCAGGTTGTGGTGCTCTTCACTAAACTTTGGAAGTCATTGCCAATCACCTTTGGCACAGTTTCTCAAAATGAGAATGCCTAGCCCTAGAATCTGTTGGATGTAGCATTTTTTGATTTTTGCTAATAGCCTGGCATGTTAGAGCAGATAATTGAGAGCTGACCTGAAAGTTAAATTCTTGATTATAATTGCTTCTCTTCCCATCTGTGGCAACTCAATAGCAACTGCTGGGAAAGAATAGTTAGAAGAAAAAAGTTGAAATTCAGATCCATTTAGTGAGAATGTTTAAGATTGAATGAAAAAGATCATGAGTCACTATACTGTATACCGGACACTAGTATTACACTGTATGTTAACTAACTGGAATTGAAATAAAAACTTTAAAAAAAGATCACAGACCTAATGGTCAAAATGAACAGGAAAGATGTATAGTTTTGTATTAGCCATGTTATAGCATGACTGTGAATTATGTAGAGCAGGCTTTATTCATTTTGCATGAATTTCACACTAGATTTTGAAAGCAGCTAAAAATAATTTGGAGAATCAAGAGGCTCAGTAACATACATAGGACCTGTGTTCTTCATATTTAGGTATATGTGATAATTTGATTTTTCAAAGGTCGAAATGTAGGGTTCTGTCTTAAGTCACATTAAATAGTTGTGAATAGGCTTCTTCAGTGTGTTTTAAATTGTTCTTCCCAGCAATGAGAAATTTATGTGCAATTTTCTTACATAGAAAAGACCAATTATCAGTGATTAATTGTATCAGTGGAAAATTGTGGTCCAGGGACACTCCTGTATGACAATTTTTATCAGATCAAAAAAATTTTATTTTGTTAAAAGCAGAGCAATGACCACTTATGTTATACTTTAAACATGTTGGACTTTTATCTGATTACACAATTTAAAGATTTTTGTCTTATATGTTACATGCTTTTTGGGAATTGGCAGACAACAAAAAGAAAGAAAACAGTATGTTCACTTATGTTGACACCCCAAGTTATTACAACTGTTTACGACTCATTGTATTTATAATTGATACATGAGAAAAAATAAGCATCTACGGCATAACGGAATCTCTTCAGTAATACACAGTATTACTGGAAGGGTTTTATTTTTAACAGTGGCATAGCTTGTACTTTGTAAAACGTATTTTCTCTCTCATTTAAATACAGGTTTTTTTAGTCAAAAAAATCTCAGGCTCTGATGCTAGACAGCTTTATGCCATGAAAGTATTGAAGAAGGCCACATTGAAAGGTAAGTGCTAGAACTGTTTATACTGTTTGCATAGTCTAAGCAAACTGGAAGGTCTCAACAGATCTCCAGTGACTCCTAGGCCAGTTACTTATATTCTGAATCTGTTCCTGTTACTGTCTTTAAGTTTAAACTTTATTTTAATGAATTTTTCCTACTGGGCTGGGAATCACATGACTAGTGAGAATGGGCATTGCCATGTTAAAGAAAAAGTTTTATAAATTCATCTTGGGCTCATGCAAATAAAGGTTTAGAAAATTCAGACTGGGTTTGATTCATCTTCAAATTAATGTGATTATTTTAATGTTTTGAAAACCTGATTTATCAAATGAAAAATAGGTTTTATTTTAAGGACTTTATCATCTTGACTTCTGGTCTCCAAGTTTTTTATTTTAAGCCTCTGATTTTGAACAATCTTATGTAGGATTTGACTCTTTTAGATAAATAGTCATTTAGAAGAAATTATACGTAATTTTTAAAATACTTAAATCTGTTTTTTTTTAAAGATTTCTTTATTTATTGACAGAGAGAGAGTACAAGTAGATAGAGTGGCAGGCAGAATAAGAGGGAGAAGCAGGTTCCCTCCAAGCAGGGAGCCTGATTCGGGGCTCAATTCTAGGACCCCGGGATCATGACCTGATCCAAAGGCAGCCGCTCAACCTACTGAGCTACCCAGGCACCCCTTAAATCTTCTATTTAGTAGTTTTATTTTACCCCATAACCTCTGGTTGTTAATGTTATTGATTCCCAGCATCATTTTTTTCCTCTTCAATTTACATGTAATTTTATTTATTTTATTTTATTTTTTTAGATTTTATTTATTTGACACAGAGAGACACAGTGAGAGAGGGAACACAAGCAGGGGGAGTGGGAGAGGGAGAAGTGGGCTTCCCGCAGAGCGAGGAACGTGACGTGGGGCTCTATCCCAGGACTCTGGGATCATGACCTGAGCCGAAGGCAGACGCTTAATGACTGAGCCACCTAGGCACCCTACATGTAATTTTAAAGCTTTTAAAATATTTAGGAAGGAATATTTGTGATGATCATTTATTATTTCTGATGTTATTCTTCCCAGTTAGTGACCTAACCTGGATATCATCATTCCAAGAAGTTCTACAATTCTTTATAAACACAATCCTTTGCTTTCTTTCTCTTGCTCCCTTCTTGAATGTATTTTCTTTCCTAGCTAGTCTCTCTACAACTGGCACACTATTACTTGATTCTTGCTAGGACCAGAGAATTAAATTGTGTCCTCAGTGCCCTACTTTATATCACTACTTGTGTAACTTTATGCTTACTCCCAAGTTAAAAAACGACATCAGTGGAACTTAAACAAAAGAGGTCATTCACAAAAACAACAAAAGTAGGTTTCATATATTTGATGAGCTCTGTGTTGTACATAATATACATAAACTCTAAAACTGAAAAATCTAAAAGAAATCAGGAAAGGAAATAAATGCCCAATTCCTTTTAGAGAAGGCTAACTGTTGTTAAGAATCTTAGTATTCATCCGGCCATCCACTTAGCTCCATATCCACAAGATTCCAATTGAATTTTCCTTTAAATATTTAAAATTTTATTTGAAAAGCGTACACCTCAAAGAGAATAGGTGCTATGCTGTATGGCAAACCAGGTGTACAGAACAGTGAGAAATATTGATTCCACAAATTTTGTTTGAAAGACTCCTTAGCAACCTGGAAAAATTAATCTTAAGTAAACCTCATGCCATAAAAAAATCGAACAGTCTAACTGAATTTTACAACTTAGCACATCTAGGAAACTTGTGAAGAGATATTGAGCAAATTACAAGTTATAAACAGATTGACACTGCAAAAATATTTAGGCTTTCACACAACGAAACATAGTATAAATAAGAAATCATGAAATTATTCACCTCAAATATTAGAAAATAATAATATAAGGAATGAGTACAGGGCTCCTAGGGGCCAAGCCTAGAACAATTTGAACATTACAATAATTATAGTGATGGATTACAAACCACTGAGTCAAACAAAAATCCATGGATTGATCCATAAATTAAGTAATATGGAGCAAGGGAGAGTTCTTCCTTACAGTAGAATTCCAAATAATATATATAAAAGGAATAATTGAATTAGGAGGTCCTGAAAAGTAGTATTACAACCTCTACCTAAAGGATTTCAGAATTTTATGAAGGGGGATAAAATAATGTTTGGAAAAATGTTCCATTTTGCTGACAAAGAAATACATGGAAAATAATGTTAACATTTCATACAATGGAAGCATAAACTGGAAAGTGGTTTTGCAATAAATACAGAGAAGCATTATTGCTGCTAAATTAACCTGAGGAAATAATCTCAGAGAAAGAATTCATGCACTTGAAAATTCTCATAGCAATATTAATTTATAATGTTGAGAATTTGGAAATCACACAAATATTGAAAAATAGAGGGATGTTTAAAAATTATACTATTTAATAGGATATTATTTAAAAGAAATATTTCAAATATAATCCCCAAAATGAACTTAATGAAAATATGTAAGTCAACAGTCATAACAAACTTGGCTACCACAAGTATGTAAAATTACATGGATATAAGCTATAGAAGAAACCCTAGAAAAATGAAAATATTTGACATATTGGAATTGTAAGGTGTCAGATAATTTTTAGTGCATTCTTAAGTTCAATTTTAATTTTTACCAAAGTAATATGTATATAGAATCTTACAAAATAATATTGCTTTGCCAACTCTCCTCCCTATCCCAGTTCTCGAACCTCAGAGACCATGACTTTTGTCTCCTTAACTGCTATTTCTGTCATTTATATCCACATTCAGTACTCTTAATTGCAATTCTTTGATTATTTTCATTTGGTGACAATTTACTGACTTCCTAACATAGCAGATTAGGATTTAGTTCTCTCATACTACCTCCCACACATAATTCTGCCTTTCATGTCTGTCCAGTAATGTTTTCATTATTACAGCTTGGTTGGTTGATTGGTTGGTTGATTTATTTATTTATCAGAGAGAGAGAGAGAGAGAGAGAGAAAGCACGCACAAGCAGGGAGAACAGCAGGTAGAGGGAGAAGCAGGTTCCCCACTGAGCAAGGAACCAGATGCTGGGTTCCATCCCAGTGCCCTATGATCATGACCAGAGCTGAAAGCAGACACTGACTGCGCCACCCATGTGTCCCACATTATTACAGCTTCGTAAGAACTGTTCTTAACTGAGCCAGATAGTATACTGGAGTCACATTACCTTCACATCTTTGCTGTATTAGATCTCATTTTCTGAATTCTGTGTCTACTCTTTCTCAGTTCACTTTCCAGTCTGTAGAACACATCTCCTAGTAGCTACCTCAGAAAGGGTGAATGGACGGTAAAATTTTTGTGACCTTGAATGTCTTAAAATGCCCTTATTCTACCTTGTCAGTTAATTTATAATTTGGCTGAGTATAAAATTCTAGGTGAGAAATAATTTTCCCTTAGATATTTGAAGGCATAGTTTCCATTGTCTTCCAGTTTCCTGTGTTGCGATTATGAGGTTTATCGCAGTACTGACTTCCATTCCTTTGTACGTAAGCTGCTTTTCCTCTTTGGAAGTTTTTAGAACCACTCAATTCTTTATCCCTGCTGTTCTGGAATTTGTACAATGGTATTTCTTTAGTGTGAACTTTTAAATTTACCATATCAGGTATGGGATGGTCTCTTTCAATCTAGAAATTCACTTCTTCAGTTTTGGCCAAGTATTTTGTTATTTCTTCCCCATTTTGTAACTCCTGCTCTTTGAATATGTTGGATTTTGTGGATCATTTAATTTTTTTCCTTGCTGTTTTCTAGTTTTGTCTTTTTCCCCCTATTTTCTAGGATATATACCAATTATCTTTCAAACTTCCTATAGACATTTTTGTTTCTACCATTATTTTTAATTTCCTAGATTTTCCTTGTTCTCTTCTATTTTTAAAAACTTTCTAGTATGGAAAGTGTCAGACATTTAGAGAAAAAAAACAAAAGAAATGGAGAACCCCCATATAACCTCCTTGCTGCCTCAGCATTTCTGAACTCATGGTCAATTTTTTGTGTGTTTGCGTCCTTTCTTTTCCCCTCTCTTGGTACTATGATGCAAATCCTAGACATTGTACAATTTCTTCCATAAATATTTTAGTATATATCTCTAAAGGATAAAGATTCTTGAATAATATAACTATATTACTATACCTAAAAAATTAATATGCAGATATCTAATCAATGTTTGAATTTCCACTTTTTCCTATTGTTATAATTCATCTTTCTTTTTGCAGTTTGTTTGAATCGAGATCTATATCTCTATTTTGTAGTTGGTTGATTCTCTTTAAGTCTTTTAATCTATGAACTCTGTCTCCATTTTTTTTTTTGGTAGTTTATCTGTTGAAGATACTGGTTCCTTGCACCCTGACCCTTTTTAAAGCTTCTTATTTCATGGGTGCCATATAGTCTTTGCTCTGTTGAGGTATATAAATTATTATGGGGTTGATTTTTAAGATTTTCCTCTTCTTTACATTGTCTCTGTTACCCTTTATTCCTTTTTTTCCTGTTTATTTTTATAACTGTTTTTCATCTTTAGAGCCTTTCCTCAAATGCTTGGGGATCCTTTGCTATCTTTTTCACATTTAAGAGTGAGATACCAGGGCACCTGGGTGGCTCAGTTGGTTGAGTGTCCAACTCTTGCTTTCAGCTCAGGTCATGATCTCAGGGTCGTGAGATCAAGCCCCACTTTGGGCTCCAAGCTCAGTTGGGAGTCCGCTTGAGATTCTCCCCTTCTCCCTCTGCACCTCTTATCCCTCTCTCTCTCTCTCTCTCTCTCTCTCTTTTTGTCTCTTTCTCAAATAAATAAATCTTTTAAAAAGAGTAAGTTACCAAATAGCCAACTGGAAAGAGTTCTCTGGCAAGAATTTCCTTATTTCTCATTGACTTCATTCCCTCAGGCTTAGCTTTTAGCTTTCTCTTATCTACTGTGTAAGTTACCACTTACTCATCTTAGGCTCTTGCTTTCTCACCCTGTTCTTTGTCCTTGTGAGCTTATGCATAATTTTTCCATTATCATAATTTCATTGGAGCTTTGGAAGAATGTAGAAAGTAAAACATTTATGTTTAACCAGAAGTCTCTTTCCATTTCAGGTTTCCTATTAATACAATAAATGGGGTCAAGTAGAAGTCATTAGTGTTAAGTTGAGTTTGTAGGGACTTTTGTCCTAATACAGTAGTCTGTGGGTCTCAAAGTTTCTTAATACATAATCCTAGAAACATAAACAGCATTTCTTCTTGTTCACTCTTACATTCAAGTCAAGGAGGATTTAAAATCTAATAGCTACTATATGAGAAAAATTATCTCAGAGGAATGTGGTTGCTTTGCCAGCATGAGTCATTATTAACAAATTCTATTTTAGGGTTTAAAGTTTAGCCAATATAAAACATGCCTTCTTCTAAACCAGTATATCCTAATCAAAATTCTTGATTTTAGGATTATTTATATTTGTCAGTGGGACTTTACATGATAAAAGAAACCAGATTAGAATTATTACACAGTCCTACCTCAGACAAAATGAAGGAATTCTTGAGTAAGTAAATCTCGCTGCTCATTTTCAACTAAACAAGTTCTCATCAGCGTTACATGTAAGGAAACCACTTCACAAGATAATCATAATCATAATGGGAAAAAATCATCTTTTCTAGCCTCTCATTTTATAGAGAAGGAAGCAGGAAGTCCCTGAGCAGTGTAAGAATTTGAGCAGGTAATTCATCTAGTTACTAGCAGGGCCACTGAAACCTGTAGTTCCTGACTCCCAAATAATTGGTCTTTTCATTGTGATAGAATAATAGATGAGGGATATGCAGTAAATATACTGATGGTTATTTTTGCTGCTCACTGAGCAGAGAGGTGTGTTTTAAGTGATAAACTTTGTAATCCTTGTATAATTATCGAAAGATAGAAATTTGGAATTCAGCTTTAAGGTAATAGAAACTGAATCCAAGATCATATGGGTAGCAGTATAAAAGCACAAATGTGGGCTAGACTGGAACAGAGTTATCAGCAGAGCTAGGTGATGAACCTCATTTTTATAAATAATAGAAACGGTCTGTTGGATAGAAGACACCAGTTGTTGTGATAGGATAAGATAATGAAATCAGAGAGTGATACTGAGTCATTTAAAAGAGCTTTGTAGATCTCAATAGCAAAATGATTTCTATATCTGGTTTGCCCATTTTCAGTCGCTGGCACTGAAATCTCCCAATTGAAAATGGAAAATTGGTAGAATCGGAAACATAGGATTTTGTTTTAGATTCTTTGTTTCTTTTTTTCCAGGGGTCTTATTTCTGTTTTTAAATATCTGGTCACTTTATATTGAAGAGAATACCAGTTCATCTTTTTCTCTGTCCCTACCCTCCTCCCCCTACTCTTTTCCTGGTTCTTTCTGCTTAATCTTTGACATAACCATTCAGTCCTTCTGGCCTGAAGAATGCAAGTCATTTATGATTTATCCTTATTATGCAACAGAAAAAAATAATAAAATTTTAATGAATAATCATGTTCACTTCTTAAATCTATTGAGCTACCAACACAGAATACTTACCAGAATGTATTCTATTTAGTTAGTTGTCTGTCATTCCCATCAGATTATGAACTTCCTGAAGAATATTTTGTTTGTATTTGTGTCTCACGGTACCGGTTACATAGAATTTGCTCAGGGAATCATTGATTGGTAAAAGAGAGCTTTACCTGTAAGATGAAACATAAATTTATCTGCCATTCCAGATTGTCAAGAATCTGGGTCTTTCCAGTTTAACCTCCCCAATTTCCATACAATTTGGTTCCTTTCTCTTCCTTATGCATGCCTCCATGTCCTTGCTTGCTCTGGCACTCCATACCTGGACTTCTCTTCTTTAGGTCTGACCTTCCCATCCATCTAAATTCCACTCCAAAAGTGCCTAACTCCACCTCTTCCTTCATGCTTTCCTACTCATCTTTTCCTTCCCTGAATTTCTTTCTGTACTACCTAATTGCTAGTAATAAGTCATTTTATCCCTTTATCATATTCATGGTGCTATAGCTACCATTTAATTGACTATCTCCTATATACCAGGCTCTGGGATGTACAGACCTTATCTCAAATGGTCACACAGCCTACACAGGTACAGTGGTGTTATCTCTACTTCATAGATGAGAGGCAATGGAGGCTCAAAGAGTTTGAGTAGGTAACTTGCTTAAGATTACACAGATCTGAATCTGATTTAACCCCAAAAAGCCTTTGCTCTTTCAGCTGCACCACATTATTTCTTCTCCCCTTTCTCTCCTCCTTCCCCAAAAATAGACCTTTTTGGGTATATCCATCATTCACCATGTCTGTCACATTTTATAGTTGCTTAATGAATGCTTGTTAAATTGAGTTGATAGGATTGGTAGGGGTTAGTAAAACCTATTCCATTTTCTTGTGTGTTTTAGTATTTCATTGGGATGCTTCATTTTTTAAAAAGTTACTCTTTTTTGGTCATTTTTTATAACTTTGATTAAAATACTTATAAATTTGATGTTAAAGCCAACATCTGATTAAAATTCTGATATGTTCTCTGTATGTATTTTTACATGTAAAGCACAGATTTTATTTATAAACATGAACAGTTTTGTCTAGCTATATAATTTAGCAAAAAATACATTAATTTAAAAAATTCGAGACTCATAGTTTTATTTGTACATATAAATGGTTTTATTGGTATGTATGAAAATATGAATTCACACTTTAGCATAATTTAATTTAAAATAGGCACCAAAGAGATTTTGTTTTAAAGATTGTCTCTGAAAGCTATTGTAATACAGCCATATGTACAATATTTTGTAGTTCGAGATCGTGTTCGGACAAAAATGGAGCGTGATATCTTGGTAGAAGTTAATCATCCTTTTATTGTCAAGTTACATTATGGTAAGTTCAAAACCACTTGGAACCTCCTCCCTCCACCTGATCCTCCACTCCCTAAGTGCATTCAGATATATTAATGTACATAAATATTTGCATAAATATTATGTACATAAATAATGTACATAAATATTAGTATATATTTATATGTGTTTAACAGATAAATAAAATCATGGAAATTAAACCATTACTTCTTAAACTTTAGAAGCCTTTATTGCATTTATACTTATGTTTCTGAGTAATAGCCATAGGAATAGGTAATAATAATCATTGTTCTTTATTATAATAAGGATTTATTATATATTTATATATTTGTATTATATTATATAATTAGTAACAGTGTACCAGCAGTTTATAGTCCATATGTGTTAGCCCAACTTTTCTTAAAAGTGAGAAAGATCCCTAATGTCAACATCCTGAAGCTTTTATCACCTTTCTTTTCCCCGAAGGTGTATGTGCTTTCTCTCACTGGGTAAAGTTGTGGTGGTTCTTCGTGTAATTAAAGCCTTGTGTACTTAAACCCACATTTTTCCTGCACTTAAGTGATACGGTTCTTGTATTTTGTTTCATCGTTAAGTAACCATGTTGGGAATTTTTCTTATTGATCACATTTTTAAGAAAGATTTTATTATTTGACAGAGAGAGATCATAAGTAGGCAGAAGCAGGCAGAAGGGAGGGGGAATCAGGCTTCCTGCTGAGCAGAGAGCCTGATGGGATCCCAGGACCCTGAGCCAAAGGTAGTGGCTTAACCCACTGAGCCACCTAGGCATCCTGATTGATCACATGTTTTAGAACTACTGTATTCCTGGGAGACTGTGGCCTGAAGAAAATGCAATAAATGTTCTAATGGTTCCATAATAAAAAACTCTGCCTTTAACATTTCCACATGGACACTAAGAGAAATCAGTGGTTATCTTCTCATAAAAAATAAATTTAGATCTATGATATAATCATTAATTTGCTTAAAATAATATAATATTCATTATTCAATAATAATAATTTGTGAATGAGTTGACCTAATGTAAGCCAAAAAAAATAAACTGGTGGATTAAACAGAAATTCTCATTTCTTCATTCAGCTTTTCAAACTGAAGGGAAGTTGTATCTTATTTTGGATTTTCTCAGGGGAGGAGATTTGTTTACACGCTTATCCAAAGAGGTATGTAATTAATCTCTATTTTTAATCTATCTATATGCATCCTGTTTTAACTAAAACTTTTTTATATTTCAATATTATGTTTATTGTGTTTTCTCTAGTGGCACAAGAGTCTTAATTAGAGCCAAAAAGAATTCTTTTCCTACCTTTTGAAATTATTCTGAAAGTGGGAGTTTAAATTGATAAAATGTCTTTGTCTTTTGTCCTGCATCTTTTAGTTCCAGTTTTCAGAAGCAATAAATATCAAGGTATCCTTAAACAATTAATACTGGAAATTCAGCATGCATTTAAAAGATCACTTTTCATTTCTAAGATGTTACTGTGGTAGGGCAACAATGGCACAATCTGAATATAGATGTTACTTGATAAAATGTAAAATTATTTCCCCCACAGTGCACATTTAGCATTTAGAAAGTGATTAGTTGACTGATTTGATCAGTCAGGGATTTTTGCAAATTTCCTTTCATTAGTAAAGTGGATAAAACTACATGTGATTAGTGTGTTTATAAATTTTTAAATATTTAAACTCTAGGATGGAATTTTAAATAAAAGCTACAGACACAGAAAATAAGACAAAAAAATATTATTTTATTTTAGGTGATGTTCACAGAAGAAGATGTCAAATTCTACTTGGCCGAACTTGCACTTGCTTTAGACCATCTACATAGCCTGGGAATAATCTATAGAGACTTAAAACCAGAAAAGTAAGGAGTTATGCTACTAAGTTGAATACAATGTAATAAAATTATCTAAGAGGTAATAAAAAATAAAATTACTTTGTAGAACTACCACAAGAATTATATTAGAGTACCTGTGCTTCACATTTCTGATAACACTATGTAATCTTATACTTCTAAAAATCTGCCAATCATAATATGTTATGTTTTCATTTGCATTTTTTTTAAGATTTTATTTATTCATTGGACAGAGAGATATACAACAAGAGAGGGAGCACAAGCACAAGGGAGAGGAAGCAGACTCCCTGTCCAGCAGGGAGCCAGATGTGGGGCTCGATCCCAGAACCCTGGGATTGTGACCTGAGCGGAAGGCAGACGCTTAACAACTGAGCCAGCCAGGCGCCCCTGCATTTTTTTATTTTTAATGAGGTTGAAATCCATGTGCATATGTTTATTGACAGTTTGTATTTTTGTGTGATTTTCTGTTTATGGCCTTCATTTATCTTGGAATATTTTTTTCCTGTTGTTTTATAAGATACCTTTAGAATTAAGAATTTAACCGTTTGACATATATTACAAATAGTCTTTTGTTTGTATTTTAATTTTAACTTATTCTATTTTTACCTACACAAGTATTTTTTTCTTAGATCTACCAGACTTTTGTTATCTCTTGCATGACTTTTAGTCTTAGGAAGCCTTTTCCAATCCCATAATCAGATACTTACATTCTCATTTTATGGTTTCTTTTTTTTTTTTTTTATGGTTTCTTTTTTAACTTTTAACTCCCTCTGGAAATTTTTTGGTATGAAGGATAGCATAGAGTTAATGCTTTCCTTCAAATACCGTTTATTGAATTTTTGCGGGGAGGTGGGGAGAGGGAGAGAGAGAATCTTAAACAGGCTCCACACCAGGTGTGGAGCCTGATGTGGGGCTCAGTCCCACAACCTCAAGATCATGACCTGAGCCCCTAAAAATTTTCTTCTCCTCATCATTTCAAATTCTTAGTGTGAGTTGAGCAAATTTCCCATTGTTTTTGTAGTAGCAAGTATCAAGAAGCTAGTATTTGGGGCGCCTGGGTGGCTCAGTCAGTTAAGTGTCCAACTCGATTTCAGCTCAGGTCATGATCTCAGGGTTGTGACATGGAGCCCTTTATCAGGCTCTGTGCTAGGCGTGGAGCCTGCTTAAGATTCTCTCCTTCTCCCTCTGCCCCCCATCCCCGACTCACACTCACATTCTCTCTGTCTCTCTCAAAAAATCTTTAAAAAAAAGAATTTGGATATTACTTACATTAAAATGTTACATGCAAAATTTAAATTATATATTATAATAGGAAATGATCCTTTGGGATCCTGTTTACATGATCATTTAGAAATTATTATACTTTCACATTTTACTTTCATTTTTCATACATTTTGGTTTTGGATAAGTTTTGTATGCATCCATTGTTATTCCCCAGACAATTACTAAGTTTTGTTTTTTCTCATCATTTTCCTGATTTCAAACTATAAAGACACAAAATATAATTCCTAGTGAGAATAAATATTCAAGCATATGGTCTTTAGAAGAAAAAAATTACTATAAACATATGATTAAACATAATAAAATATGTGTTAGTGTTTTATATCATTTAGTTGAATGTATTTATTGTAAACCATTGGATTAGCATTGGTCATAAAATTATGTATACAGCATGGGGCTTTCTTAAGAGTCAAATAAGATCAAATGTAAGTAAGAAGTGAGATCTTTCACAGAGATGCCTAGATGACACTATTAGTTTAAGTAACATTTAGTTGTTAAATAATCCAACTATATACCATCATATAGAACTTGGAAGAAATTTCAGTTTTTAGACCAGTTGTTTTATGCACTGTAAGGGGTTTGCCACATTCTTTTAAACCAGAACTGTGTTATAATAAATATGGTTGAAAATGATTATTAGTAGTTGAAAAGGAACTTTGCCTATTGAAAGTAATACAGTTGGCTTTTTCTTTCAAAGGTAAAGGGTGGACATGGTTATCTTAAAAAAATGCATTTGCTATAGAAGGCATAAGTAATGTTCTGTTAGCTTAGCTATGTTCTCTCTCTTTTTTTTTCCCCAAAATTACCAAGAGTGATTTGAAGCTTTGTTTTTAGAATTGTCTTTCATGTATTTATTAGACAGAGGGAGGATAATCTCTAGCATACCTAATAATTCGCTTTATATTCTGGAAATGGTTAGTCTGCTTTGTAATTGAGCATAATTAGGCTTGTATTTTTTTTATAAGTCCCTTATGAAGACATGAAAAATAAGTCCCTACTGAATTATCCTCAGTGGTAAACTTTATTGTACTCCTATTTGAATTGATGACATAGAAAGGTTGGTAGTATTTTTGACACAGTAAAATTTTATTATAGCAAAATTTGGCTTTCATGTTTTTTTTTAAGATTTTATTTATTTATTTGACAGAGAGAGATCACAAGTAGGCAGAGAGGCAGGCAGAGAGAGAGGAGGAAGAAGGCTCCCTGCTGAGCAGAGAGCCAGATGCAGGGCTCGATCCCAGGAACCCAGGATCATGACTCGAGCTGAAGGCAGAGGCCTTAAACCACTGAACCATCCAGGCACCCTGGCTTTCACATTTTTTAAGTTAGAATTAAAAGTAAAGAAATATCTGTGTTATAGAATGGCTTTGAATATAAGTGAAACAGTTTATTACTTGGCACTTCAAGTCAATATACTAAAATGCCTATCCGCCTATCCAGAAATAGAATTATTGGCCTGCAGCCTAGTACTTATCCCTTCCTATAGCTTGTTAATTAATAACATTATTCTCTACTCAAGTATCTCCTAAAGCCAGAAACCTAGTGTCTTCTCCATTTGTTCTTCATGATCCATATTTAAGAGCTCACTATATACCCTTTATTTTCCCCTCTGAACTGTTTTATGAAAATGCAGATCTGATTATCTCTACATTTCATGCATATAAACTTTATATGATCTTCAGTGCCCTTGGGAAGAAGCCCAAACTATTTGGAATGCCGTATTGGCCTTTTGTAGACTGGTCCCATGCATTCAACATATGTTTCTTATTTGTCTTTACTCTACCAGGTGCTGAGCAACAAGATGAATAAGGTCAAACCTAGAAGCTCAGAGTTTACTGAGAAAGAAAGAAAACACTGGAGAACTTACACAGATTGGATAAGGGGCGCCTGGCTGGCTCAGTTGGTTAAGTGTCCAACTCTTGATTTGGGCTCAGATCATGATCTCCGGATTCTGAGATCAAGCTCTGTGTCTAGCATCAAGCCTGCTTAAGATTCTCTCTCCTTCCGCTCCCCGACTCTAAAAAAAAAAAAAAAGACAGAAAAAAAAGGAAAGAAAAGAAAAAGAGGATTGGATAGAGAAACTAGGAAAGAATGATTGAGTCAAATACCTAAAAAATGACCAAGAAAATGACAACTTTAATGCAGTTGACCGAAATATGTGGACCCTCTGTCTGTTGTGCAAGCACTAAGGATTTTAGTTAGGCCACCTCTGCAGAAAAGCATTACAAAGAGCAACTAGAAATTAGAAAGAATATAAGTTTTAGTTCTTTTCGTTATTGTTTTCAAATGCCCTTAATACACGTTTATAAGGATTTGCCTTTGGGTTTTGTTATGTATGTGTGTCCAAAAAAATTTTTCTCCTTTTTTACCTTTCCCTTATCACAGTCTAAAACAATATTTTAGAAGAAATGTGATCTGGTGCTTAACACAGTAGTTTCAGTTCTAGGTTCTATAAGTATCTAGTGGTTTGAAAGATTTTCTGAATTTGTTTTCTTTCAGCATACTTCTTGATGAAGAAGGTCACATCAAGTTAACAGGTAAAAATCCTCATTTTATTAAAATATTCTCTTCTACTCTATATAATTTCTTTTAAAGTTGATTGTGGTTCAAATATTGAGTAACACATTGCCTTGAAAACTTGGATTAGAATTTTTAATAAATGTAAATATTGGAACTCAAAGCTTAAACTTGAAGTGTGGAAATTATTGTAGGATAGTTATGAATTATGTATTTATTTTGGCAGATTTTGGCCTAAGTAAAGAGTCTATTGACCATGAAAAGAAGGCCTATTCTTTCTGTGGAACTGTGGAATACATGGCTCCCGAAGTAGTTAATCGTCGAGGCCACACTCAAAGTGCAGACTGGTGGTCTTTTGGTGTGTTAATGGTAAGGATTGGGGTGTTTTTTGAGTTCAGTAATATGGTAGAAGTATAAATCACTTGTTTTATTATATAGCAATTTTACAAGATTTAGTTTGAAGTAAGATGATGCTTTTTTATTTTCTGGCCTTGAGATTTTATACTTCTTGACTAATATCCCTGATGATGTTGCCTTTTTGTAGTTTGAAATGCTCACTGGTACACTACCTTTCCAAGGAAAAGATCGAAAAGAAACAATGACTATGATTCTTAAGTAAGTACTCCTTAAGTACTCCCTAGTGAATATGTTTTGATGAGATTTAGAAATAAATGCTTCAAACTGAAATGTGAAATTTTATTCATTGATATTATGGCGTTAATGTTAATGTGTTTCAAATATGAACAAGCCCCGTAGATTTAGAGTACTCATGTTCCTTTTTTTCAATTCTGGGCACACAAATGTTGGAGCTTTTGGCCCTTATTCATGCCCTCCACCAAGTACAGCCAGAGACCAGGCCCCTGCCCCAAGCAGAAACACAGGGATCCAGGGCTCTGGGTTACATCTCCAAAGGAGTACTCATATAATCTTCATGTTAATGTTAACACAGTGAAAGCTTCACCTTTAAAATTTGGCATATGACAAGGACATCAATTATTCCACTTCTCTTCATGTTGTCCTAGAGATACTAGCAAGTATAATAAGGCCAGGAAAAGAAATAAGATTTAAGGTTCAAAAAGAAGAAATAAGATTGTTCTTATTTGTACAACATGACTGTGTCCGTAGAAAATCCAAATCTTCATATACATTCTTGGAATTAAGAGTTTAGCAAAGTTGTTGGATCAGAGGTGAATAAATAAAATCTATTTTTATATCTACATAGTAGCAACAGAAAATAAAATTTTTTAAAAAGATAATATTTGCAGTAGTATAAAAAACTCAAATAATTAGGGATAAATGTAGCAAAAGTTATGTAAAATCTCTATGCAGAAAACTAGGAAATTTTATTTAAAGAAAATTTAATGGGTGCCTGGGTGGCTCAAGTGGGTTAAAGCCTCTGCCTTCAGCTCAGTCATGATCCTAGGGTCCTGGGATTGAGCCCCGCATCAGGCTCTCTACTTTGCGGGGAGCCTGCTTCCTCCTTCTCTCTCTGCCTGCCTTTCTGCCTGCTTGTGATCTCTGTCTGTCAAATAAATAAATAAAGGAAAAAAATAAAAATTTAAAGGATTGTTCTGTAAGGTTGTGCCATATTCACATTATGACAGACACAGTATTGTAAAGATGTGGGTTTGTATAGATGAGCATTTTCCAATAGAAATGTAATGTAAAATTACTGTGTAATTTTAACTTTTTTAGTAGCAACATTTAAAAAGTCAAAAAATTTAGTATAGATTATAATATATTTTATTTAACCCAGTATAGCCAAGATGTCATTTCAACATGTAATCAACAATAGAAAATGATTCATGAGATATGATACATTTTTTTCATACTTATTTGTATGTGCATTTAAGAGGTTTTTTGTGTGAAACTTGATAAACTGATTCTAATATGTAAATCAGAAAATGCAAATTACAGGGCGCCTGGGTGGCTCAGTGGGTTAAAGCCTCTGCCTTCAGCTCAGGTCATGATCCCAGGGTCCTGGGATTGAGCCCCGCATCGGGCTCTCTGCTCGGTGGGGAGCCTGCTTCCTCCTCTCTCTCTGCCTGCCTCTCTGCCTACTTGTGATCTTTGTCTGTCAAATAAATAAATAAACAAAATCTTTTTAAAAAATACAAATTACAACCACAATGGGCTACAATTGCATACCCACCAGAATGGCTAAACAATATAAAGTGCTGACAGGATGTGGAGCAGTGGCAACTGTCATCCATAGCTGGAAAGTTCTTAAAACCTTTGGCAAACAGTTTTTGACATTATCTTCTAAAGCCAAACATATGTATACCCTCATCCAGTAATCCCACTCGTACGCATGCACCCAATTTACATGTATCAAGGTACTTGTACATCAAGAAACTAGAACAAAGATGTTCATAGCAGCATTATTTATAATGGTCAAAAAGTGGAAAATGGATCACTAGCAGTAGAGTAGATTAATAAATTATGATATATTCATAAATGAGATAGAGCAGGGGTTGACATATGATCTGTAAATATTTTAGACTTTGCAAGCCACATACACTGTTTGTCACATATTCTTATTCTTTACTGTTTATTTCCAACACTTTAAAAATGTTAAAACCTGGGTCTCTGGGCACCTGGATGGCCCAGTCAGTTAAGCCTCGGACTCTAGATTTCAGCTCAGGTCCTGGTCTCAGGGTCGTGGGATCAAACCCCATGTTGGACTCCACCCTCAGCGCGCAGTCTGCTTGTTCCTGCCCTTTGTTCTTCCCCGCCACTCATGCTTGCTTGCTCTCAAATAAAATCCTAAAAATAACGTAAAAACCATTCTTAGCTCGAAAGCCTTTCAAAAGCAGACTGAGGCCTTTGGCCCAGGGGTGCAGTATACTATACAGCAAAGAAAATGAACAAACCAGTTATATGCCGGTACTTGGATTAATTGTGTAAGGATGTTGAGCAAAAACAGTTCAGACACAAAAGAATAAATAAATATATGGTTCTATTTGTAAAGTTTTTTTGGTTTTTCTTTTCCCAAAGATTTTATTTATTTATTTGAGAGAGAGAGCATGAGCCAGGGGTGAGGAGAGGTAGTAGCAAGCTCTATGTGGGGCTTGATCCTAGGGTCCCAGGATCATGACGTGAGCCGAAGGCTGTCGCTTAACTGACTGAGCCACCCGGTTGCCCCTCTGTTCATAAAGTTTTAAAGCAGACAAACTAAAGCGTAGTTTTTAAGGCCCATATGTAGATGGCAACAGCTAAGGCAAAATAAGAAAAGTGGTTAACATTGAATGACGGGTTACAGTGTTACATTTCTTGGCCACATGACTGTTCACTTTTTGGTAAATCCGTGAACTGTGTAAGTTGGTGATGTTGGGGTTGTGTAGGGTTTGTTTGTTTGTTTTGCACTTTGTTATTCTCCTCAATAAAAAATAATTTGCTATATAAGTGACTGTTCCCTGAACCTTCATTACTCCATCAATCCTGGCCCCTTCTTTTCAGCTAACGAATATACTCTTAATTTCAAAACAAACAAACAAACAAAAAACAACCCTTTCTTTGACCTGGCTTCCTTTCAGCTTTCTGCACCATCTTTCTGCATCCTTTCAACAGAAAGCCTCTTTAAAGAATTGTATGTGCTTTCTGGCACCATTTCTTGGCTGCTTTTATTCAGCAGCCCATTGGTGGTTCATTCCCACCAATCTCCTGAAACTTCTCTTACTCTGGTCAGCAGTGATCTGGTTGCTTAACCCAGTGGCAGACTGTTAGAAAGGTGACTCTCTGCACCATTTGTTCACACAATTCATTCAACAGATGATTGAGGTCTTGCTACATCTATATAGGATGCAGTGTGAACAAGACTGACAGGATCTTCTGTCGTCTCACAGTGCTTGCATCCTAGGGGGAGACAAGGAATTAATATTTAAACAAATGAATGTAATAACTTCAGATAATAATAGGAGCAATAGACATAATGAACCAGATTATTCTTGAAGTGTGAGGGAAGGAGTAGGGGCAGGAGCCATTTTAGAGAAGACAGGTAAGAAAGTTGCCTCTGGAAGTATCTGACACTGTTGGCCACTTTCTCCCCATTTAGATCTTCCTACTCCCATCTGCTGCCTCTGCCTCCCTAACAGCTCCTCTTTTGGTCTCCTGCTTGACCATTCCTTCTTTGCTTGCTTTTCTCTGTTTAATTATGAAAAATTTCTAATGTAATTCATAAAAATAGTGTTAATAGAATGAACACATATATCAGTCATGCAGATTCAGCAGTCATGAAGATTTTGCCACATGTGCTTCATCTCTTAATTGAAATATTTTAAGCATTCCACGCATGCCATTTCTCGCCTACTGCAGGTTGCATCACTAGAAAGTATGGATGTTTTCTAATATGACCACACCTAACAAGACACTGCTAAGGTATCCACTAATACCAGTGATTGCATGGAGCACTGGGTGTGGTGCAAAAACAATGAATACTGTTACACTGAAAAGAAATAAGAAATTTTTTAAGAAAGTTAAAAAACAAACAAACAAACAAAAAAAAACAGATTTTTCAGGTTTTCTCCAAAACTGTGTCTCCGTAGTCCCAGATCACATCTGAACCTTTCATTTGGTTCTATTTCTCAAACTTCTGTTTTTCCAGAACACTCTACCCTGTTTTTTCCTACCATTTGCTTGTGGAAGAAACCAAGACAGTTTTATAGAATTCCACTTCAGAATTTATCTTGTCAAAAGACGACTCTAAGTACATGAAACAAAAAAGCATTGAAGCCAATCCTATTGCTTACTATAGTAAGGGAGAGTGATGCTAATCTTGATAGCATCTAAGAAGTGTAGACCACTGTTCTTACATAGAGTTTTGGGGGAAGGGTGGAGTTCAAAACTTGGCAGATTTTCAGGGCCATAAGTGGGTTGACATCATCTCTAAGAGTGGTTACTTGGGTGGGACTGGTGTTGATCACTTGGCACTCAGGTGTGGTTGTTGTAGTCAGTCCATTCTTGTTTGATTTTCACAGATGAAGGAAGAGTAGTTATTGATGGGTTGATTTAGAAAAAAACAGAAACAAACAAACAATGTTTACCTAGGCAAGTTGTTTTGATCAGTTAAATGACTTTAAAGCCAGTTCTTGTGGCTCTTGTTAACATGGTTACACAACAATTAGTCTTTTCCTAGGAGGGTTGAAATTGTTTTATTTTCCTTGTAATATTGTTTAACTTGTTCCTTTATTGCATTTCTCGTTCAGCTTTTTTTTGGCAAGATTATTTCATAGCTCATGCTGCACCCTATTGCATCACATCAGAAGGCTTAGAACACCTTGTTGGTCCACTTTAAGTGATGAGTTCCAATAGTTACAGCTGGTCGCTCTCTTGCGAATTTCCCTGGCAGGGTTTCATCTAGTGTTTTCAGCCATTGATAATCATTAGTTGAAACAGTTATTTTATTAGGGATTCAAAAACCATGATTTTTCTATTGCTTTTATTCCTTCTTCACTTATTAGTTGGTATTTCCCAAAATAGTGAACTTTCTCTAATCAATGAGGGCTCTTCAGTTACCTTGAAATAAGGGTCAAACAAGAAAGGCAGAATAAATGTTTGATTCTTTTTTTTTTTTTATTTGACAGAGATCACAAGTAGGCAAGAGAGGTAGGCAGAGAGAGAGGAAGGGAAGCAGGCTCCCCACTGAGCAGAGAGTTCAATGCAGGGCTGGATCCCAGGACCCTGGGATTATAACATGAGCCGAAGGCAGAGGCTTTAACCCACCAAGCCACCCAGGCACCCCTAAATGTTTGATTCTTAATTTCCAGTTGTCAGAGCCCTGATTATCTCCAGTGGTGATGGTGTCCAGTGAGTTGGGTTTTATGTTAGTTTTGACTTTTTCTTATTTTACTATAATGAATCTAAGGGATATAATAATCAGTGTGATTCAGCATTTACAAACAATTGCATTCATTATTTTTAATGCTCAAATTGTTCTTTTTCTGACTACTGTTTAAATGTTCTTGTTCCCCAGGGTTTCATTTCTGATATGCTTTTCTTCCCTTCTGTGCTCATTTTCCTGGCTGACTGCAGTCTTTCCTCTAACTACTCTCAGCATTTTAGTTACTCTCAAATTACTCTTTCTTACTTTAAGTTAACCAGGCATCAGACCTGTATTGGCATTTAATCACCAACATAGCTCTCCAAAAACATGATATGTATGACTTAACATTTTAAATTTAAATTTATCTGTTTGGTGTTCTTTTTTTCTTCTTGTATTTTCAATTACCCTCATTTTTTAAAAAGACTTATTTATTGGGGCGCCTGGGTGGCTCAGTAGGTTGAGGCCTCTGCCTTCAGCTCAGGTCATGATCCCAGGGTCCTGGGATCGAGCCCCGCATCGGGCTCTCTGCTCAGCAGGGAGTCTGCTTCCCTTCCTCTCTCTCTGCCTGCCTCTCTGCTGACTTGTGTTCTCTGTCTGTCAAATAAATAAATAAAATCTTAAAAAAAAAAGACTTATTATTTATTTATTTATTTGACAGAGAAACACAGCGAAAGAGGAAACACAAGCACCGGTGTGGGAGAGGGAGAAGCAGGCTACCCGCTAATCAGGGAGCCTGATGCAGGGCTCGATCCTAGGACCCTGGGATCATGACCTGAGCCAAAAGCAGATGCTTTACTGACTGAGCCACCCAGGCACCCCAGTTAGCCTCATTTCTAAGCACCCTTTTCCCTAGCCAGAAACCTGAAAATCATTCTTGATTTCTTCCCCTCTCTTGTACTTGCAGGTATTAACCAAATTTGCTCTTGAAAAGTTTTTCAGTGTCCCAGGCTTTCCTTTACACTGCATTGCTTATAGTTCTCAGACCGTGGTAGTCTCCTACCTACACTACTGAGTGAAGCTCCGAAGTAAAATGCCTACAACTACTACCACTTCCTACTCCAGATTAGTCTATACTAACCTCTGGAGTTACCTTGTTGAAAATAAATTTGGTCATGTTAGTCTACCATTGAAAGACCTCTGCTGGGGAGCCTGGGTGGTTCAGTGGGTTAAAGCCTCTGACTTTGGCTCAGGTCATGATCTCAGGGCCCTGGGATCAAGCCCCACATCGGGCTCTCTGCTCGGCAGAGAGCCTGCTTCCTCCTCTCTCTTTCTGCCTGCCTCTCTGCCTACTTGTGAACTCTGTCAGATAAATAAATAAAATCTTAAAAAAACAAAAAGATCTCTGCTATATCCTTGTTACCTAATATGGCAGTATTTTCCCAGACTTGTTCAGTAGAACCCTAATTCTACAAGATGTGAATAGGTATTCTCTGAAAAAGACGTACTAGCAGCAAATATTTAGAAAAATACTGATTCTTTACTTTAGATTTCTAAGCCTTTTGTATGCAGTGTATTTTATTCTGTGTCTCCAGGAGGGATATTATAGATAACATTCCACAAATTCATTAGATCATGAAGTATTTTTTGGTTGTTGCTGAGTAGAGAAATTAAAGTTCTTCAGTAAAATGTTGGGGGAATGCGGGCCAAGTGAATAAATTCTCAATCTTTAACTGCATTTAAGGCCTTTCATTCTCTCATGTTAAATTAGATATCCCCCTGGGCTGCCTGGATGGCTCAGTGGGTTAAGCCTCTGCCTTCAGCTCAGATCATGATCTCAGGGTCCTGGGATTGAGTCCCGCATCAGGCTCTCTGCTAGGCAGGGAGCCTGCTTCCCTCTCTCTCTCTCACTCTCTCTCTCTCTCTCTCTACTTGTGATCTCTCTCTGTCAAATAAATAAAATCTTTGAAAAAAATTAGATATCCCCTGCTATTGTCTTTTTTTTATTAAATTAATTTATTTATTTTCAGAAAAACAGTATTCATTATTTTTTCACCACACCCAGTGCTCCATGCAATCCGTGCCCTCCATAATACCCACCACCTGGTACCCCAACCTCCCACCCCCCGCCACTTCAAACCCCTCAGATTGTTTTTCAGAGTCCATAGTCTCTCATGATTCACCTCCCCTTCCAATTTACCCCCTGCTATTCTCTTAGCAGTCTTTCCATATGTCCTTCTGAACTTGCCTCTTCACATATCAGGATTATCCTCAGGTTGTCCATCTCTATCTTCTCCTATCTTTATCTCTGTACCCTCAGCACTAAGGAATAGCTGGCACATTGTAGCTCACTAACAACTCTTGAATAATAAATGGATCTGTTTCTGAAGTAGAAATTTCTCTGCTAGCCATTTCCCCAGCTGTTACTGTTTTCGTACTTAGAGATAGTTTCCTTAATGTATAAGTTAGAGGAAAAAAATAAAATTATATATTAAAGCTGAAACTGACCTTCAAGCTCATTCAAGCTAGTGGGTTTCAGACTGTGTGCTGTAGACTCTTAGAAGTTCCATAGACCCCTTTCCCACCAGCTCTTCTTCCCTGTAGGATTGTTAAAGGGAATGGGAGGAAAACATAGGTATATGAAGCACATGTTCTTTTAGCAGTTTTAAATCGTGGATTTCTTAAATTCCTTTTGAAAAAAAGTTTCCAAGATTATAGTTTGGGAGCCATTGATCTAACGGTCTATACTTGCTTATAAAGAAGTAGTAACAGACCCAAGGGGATTGTCTTTTCCCAAGGTCACAAAGTTCTTAGTAACAGTGCCAGAACTAAAACTCAGGTATCTGACTCTCACAGCAGTGTTTGTTGCAAAATTTATAAAAATGGAAAAGTTTGTTAGAAAATTATGGACTGGGGTGCCTGGGTCGCTCAGTCAGTTAAGCGTCTGCCTTCGGCTCAGGTCATGATCCCAGGGTCCTGGAATCAAGCCCCATGTCGGGCTCCCTGCTCATTGGGGAGCCTGCTTCTCCTCTCCCTCCGCCTCTTTCCCTGCTTGTAGTCTGTCTCTCTCTCTCAAATAAATAAAATCTTTTAAAAAAGATTATGGACTAAAATTTTATTAAGTGTCCACACAAAAAAACTATACACAAATGTTCATAGCATCTTTATTTGTAGTAACCCAAATGACACAATCCAGATACCCTTCAACAGGGAAATAGATAAACGAATTGTGGTACAACTATACCGTGGAATATTACCCAACAACTTGGATGAATCTCAGGGGAATTTATATTGAGTAAAAAAAAAAAAAAGATTACACACTTTATGATTACACTTACATAACATTCTTAAAATGACAAAGTTACAGAAATGTAGAATAGATTTGTGATTGCCAGAGGTTAGGAACTGTAAAGGGAAGGAGGCAAGTGTGGTTATAAAGGGACGTGAGGTATGCTGATGGTAATGAACTCTTCAGTATCTTTACTTTGGTGATGGGTGCAGCAACCTATACATACATATGGTAAAATGGCATAGGACTAAGCTTACACACACAGTGAGTGCAGTTAAAACTGGAGACGTCTGAAGGAGATCAGTGGATTGTACCAAAGTCAGGATTCTGGTTTTGATAGTATACTATGATTTTGTCAGATGTGACCATTAGAGAAAACTGGGTAAAGTGTACACAGGATCTATATTATTTCTTACAACTTAGTATAAATCCACAATTATCTCAAAATAGAAAGGATTAACAGTTTTAAAATAGAACACAGATACTTCCAGAAAATAAAATGTTATTATGTGGATTTATTATTTAGAGCCAAGCTTGGGATGCCACAGTTTTTGAGTCCTGAAGCCCAGAGTCTTTTACGAATGCTTTTCAAACGAAATCCTGCGAACAGATTGGGTAAAATTTGTAATAAATTTGTTTCTTTTGTGTGTTTGTTGGTCTTTGGGATTTTTTAGTTGGGGGAGGTGGGTATTTGTTTTTGTTGTGGAATTATGACATAGTAGTACATATATTAAAAACAAACACTAAATTACCTATTCCTCCTTGAAATAAAATTACCATTTAATCAAAAGTTTTAAACCATTTAATTTTTGATAGGTGCAGGACCAGATGGAGTTGAGGAAATTAAAAGACATTCATTTTTCTCAACAATAGACTGGAATGTGAGTATACAATGAAAATTTTCTTAAATTTTTTTGTATTTAATGCATATCTAAATCTCTCTTTTTTTTCCACCAGAAACTGTACAGAAGAGAAATTCATCCACCTTTTAAACCTGCAACTGGCAGGCCTGAAGATACGTTCTATTTTGATCCTGAGTTTACTGCAAAAACTCCCAAAGGTAAGGAGAAAATGTGAAAACCTAAATGTAACACATATATATGACTCCTAATGCTATCCTCATATCTGCCCTGTGTACCGTATCCCTGCTTCAATAACTAGAAAATTAGTAACTCCTTTACAACATTTTATAGCAGTTAAGATCCTTGTTAAATCTTTTAGCAAATTAGGTTGTACCTTAAACTTTTGATACTCTTTATGTGAAAAATTTCTTTGGTTGTGCGTTCATTTACCTGTAGCTATTTTTACATGAAAGACTCTTTGGTATAGGTAGTACTCTTTAAAACTCTGATATTAGGTAGAATTCTGAAAGTACTTGTGAAGTTCAAATCCAAAACATAAACTTTACATGAGGTGTGATCATTTCAAAATGACTCATATCCTGTATCATGCTTTATCCTAAAATTGCATAAACAATGACTCTTCTAGAGAAGTTATCTTTGAAATGATAATCTGTATTTTATTAAATTAGTATGTGTATGCATGTAATTTTGTGTTCTGCACTCTAGTACTCTCTCATTTAGGTGTACCAGACCCCAGGTTTATCATTGACAAGCAAATAAAAAGTGTATTTGCATATATTTTCTATAGAGTATGTCATTTAAACCTCACTATAAAGCTTTCCAGTCAATATCCTCATAATTTATGTTAAACATCGGTGGATTTTATTATTTTTTGGTAAGACAGTCTTAGAAATTTCGATTAATTTGTAAAATCTTATCAAATACATGAACAGTGATATGCATAGAATTGATGATATATGGTCATGTTTTACTTTGCTTTCTCATTACAATTTGGCCTCATAGAGGAAAAATGTCAAAAGAGAGCAGTTCTGTATTGTATTCTACCCAGATTGGTTCTCTTAGCATAGTTCTTCAGTATAATACTGTCACATTGATTTAAAATGCACTTATCAGTATTTGTTGCTGAGAATGTCAGGCTGATGTTAAAAAAGAACTTTATGTGGAGTTGATGTTTAAGTATATTGCCTGTTTGGTATTCTCTTGTGCCTAGACTTTATAGTGTAATTATAAATATTAGTATGCTTAGTTCTGTGTTTATATTTATGAATAGCATATTTGTTATGTCTTATTTGTTTTTGTAATTAAATTTTTAAGTATTTTTCTATTTTTGTTAATGCCAGTAGATTCCACACAAATAATTTGAGTAACCATACGTGTCAGTCATAAAATATATTCTAAGGACTGCATACCATGATTGTCTCAGAAATTACTTTTATTCCATATATATAGATAGATAGATAGATAGTAATTTTTAACTTATAGTTTAGATTTCTAGATTCTGATGTTTTATATATTGAGATCACTAGACTAAATTTCTTTCTCCTAAATTATCTGTAGGGGAATCTTGTATCTCCCCCTCACCAGGAGCCATAGCATTGTTAGGTTATCATGTAGGGTTGCACTGTTTAATATGGTAGCCACTAGCCATATATGGTTATTTCTATTTAAATTAATTAAAATATAAAATTTTGTTTCTCAGGGCACCTGGGTGGCTCAGAGGGTTAAGCTCTGCCTTCGGCTCAGGGTCCTGGGATGGAGCCCCACATCAGGCTCTCTGCTCAGCAGGGAGCCTCCTTCCCCGCCTCTCTCTGCCTGTCTCTCTGCCTACTTGTGATCTCTCTCTGTATGTCAAATAAATTAAAAGATCTTTTAAAAAAATAAATAAAAATAAAATTTTGTTTCTCAGTCACACTAAACCACATTGCAGATGCTTGAGAGCTGCATGTGGCTACTGGCTACCATATTGGACAGCACAGGTAAAGAAAATTTCCATCACTACAGGGAATTCTATGAGACAGTGCTAATTTAGAATAACATTAACCTAGTAATTTATTGATTTATTATATTCTTCAATGAATTAGCTATTTGGGGGGCTCAGAGGAGATAGGATGTTAGAGTTGTGATACCAATAAGCCATCAGGACAAAGCTGAGAGTTTTCACTGAGTTATCCTAGAAGCCCTGGATGCCTAAGAAGTGGAATTCCAGAATAAGTGAGAAAGGTCATACTCTCAACAATTCTTCCTTTAATTAGCTTCAGAGTATTACCTTCTTAGTAACATATTATTTTTTTCAGATTCACCTGGCATTCCACCTAGTGCTAATGCACATCAGCTTTTTCGGGGATTTAGTTTTGTTGCTATCACCTCAGATGATGAAAGCCAAGCTATGCAGACAGTTGGTGTGCATTCAATTGTGCAGGTGAGTGAATGTATAATTTAAAATTTGAATTGTTTTAAGAAATAGTTCACTGTGTGAATAATTAGATTTATCTGCTGATTTTAAGTGGGCGGCTTAAAATACATTTTATATCATTGATCTTGAAAATTCCTTTCATATGCCTCTAAAGAG
Organism: Mustela erminea; assembly: GCF_009829155.1. Taxonomy (NCBI): domain Eukaryota; kingdom Metazoa; phylum Chordata; class Mammalia; order Carnivora; family Mustelidae; genus Mustela; species Mustela erminea. Next base: position 15,854,480 of record NC_045635.1, on the reverse strand, counting down.
ATTTAAAAAAAAGAAAACCGTGCCTGGGTGACTTAGTTGGTTAAGCATCCAGCTCTTGCTTTCAGCTCAGGTCATGATCTCAAGGTCATGGGATTGGGCCATTGGCAGGCTGTGTGCCCAGTGCAGAGTCAGCTTGAGAGTCTCCCTCCACTCCTCACCTGCCCCGGCTTGCACACACCCATGCTTTCTCTCTCTTGCTCTTTCTCTTTCTCTCTCACTAAAATAAGTAAGTAATAAATCTTTGAGAAAAAAAAAAAAGATTGCCTGCTCCAGAGTCCTGGATATCTTTCTGACTTGAAGGGGGGAGGGGGGTGCCTGGGTGGCTCAGTTGGTTAAGCCTCTGCCTTTGGCTTAGGTCATGATCCTGGGTTCCTGGGATTGAGCACCACATTGGGCTCCCTGCTCGGTGGGGAATCTGCTTCTCCCTCTCCCTCTGCCCTTCCTCCTGCTCATGCTCTCCCTTACTCTATACTCTCTGTCTAATAAATAAATAAAATATTCAAAAGAATAAAAGAGAGTTGAGATACATATCACCATCTTGTCTCTACCCTCTCCTCCTATGCCTCATAATGTTTATCAGCCCTAACTTGTTTCATCTTCTGCCTCTGTCAGGTCAGCTGTGATGAACTGAGGTCTCCTGATTCCCTGATAGCTTGGAACAGGGCTCAGTAGACTTGTTCTGTAAAGGGCCAGTTAATAAATATTTGAGGCTTTGGAGGCTTTGTGATCTCTATTACAACTCAGCTCTGTCACTGTAGCACAAAAGCAGCCATGGACTATAGCTAAATAAATGAGCATGGCTGTGTGAGGATAAAACTTTATAAAAGAAAAGTGAATTTCAGTCTTATATTTTCCAAATTTTGTGCCCTTGTGCTTTTGGAGCCCCAATTACTATTTAAAAGAAGTGGTTATAGGTACTATCTTAGGGTGTCCCCCACCTCATTATCCCATGTGTTTATCAGAGTTGGAACACAGGGTAAAAACCACAGAAGCAGGATTCCAGATGTCTGTGTGTTTATATCAGGAGACTGGACTAATAAATGTTATTAGAGGAACACAAGTAGTACAAACCATTAGATTTATTTCTTCCCATCCTAGTATCATAGAAAGATAAATGTAATTCATCTTCCAAGTCATAGAGGGTACTAGATACATCTTTGAAGCACTGATTGTTTTTAGGGCAGTAATTAGTGCTTGAATTTGCTTGATGATGAAGTTGCTTTTGCTCTAAATTTTTTTTTCATGAGTTAGTCATCCTTCTTTCCTTTCTAGAAAACCAGTTTAAACACTGGTTTTTAGGTAAAGTTCATTGAAGCAGTTTGTTCAGTTTACTGTAGCAAGCATGTGATGTATATTAAGTTTTCAAGTTATAACTTCTGTACCTAACATAGAAATCACAAACATATTCTACAGATTTCAAATTTTAACCCAAACACAGTTCATAGGCATTGGTCAGGGGGGAGGTCTCCTTTCAATATAGCCAAGGACAGCACAACTTCCCCCAGCCTGCTTATGGAACTACTAATTTGTTAGCCATCATTCTACCACGTGTTATTCGTCTTTAACTCATTAACAGCTTCTCTAGCAGAAGTTGTATTGAAACTTTGACTCGAGGGTGGAAACAGAGGGCATGGCTACTGGTAGTCCACAATGATGATAGTAGGTATCACCTTCAAATACATTATTTTTATTTAGTATTCACCATTAACCTCTGAGAAAACACATGTTCAGGGTTGCACGGTCTGCCAGAGGGACCTCTGAGACAAGAATCCAGATGTTCTAATTCTAAATCCTCCTAAATATTTTTCTTCTGTACCAGAAGCTTCAAACTTCTCCTTATTTGCAAAAAGTACTTTAAAGACCTAGCACCATGTGGGGAATGGAACAGGGCTCAGGCACAGGCAAGACTTTCCGCCTTTTGTCAAGTAACTGCATTTTCTGTTGTACATATTCAATTTTTTCTTTTTAACATGAGCTTTTGAAAAAGCCTATTTCTTGCTATACATTTTATGGTAGGCACCTCTAAAATACACAGTTGTGGGGGTGCCTGGATGGCTCAGTCGGTTAAGTAGCTGCCTTCGGCTCAGCTCATGATCCCAGGGTTCTGGGATTGGGCCCCGAATTGGGCTCCCTGCTCAGTGGGAGGCCTGCTTCTCCCTCTTGTACTCCCCCTGCTTGTGTTCCCTCTCTTGCTATGTCTCTCTCTGTCAAATGAATAAATAAAATCTTTTAAAAAAAATACACAGTCGGGGCGCCTGATTGGCTCAGTGGGTTAAGCAGCTGCCTTCGGCTTAGGTCATGATCTCAGGGGCCTGCTTCCTTCCCTTCCCCTCTCTCTGCCTGCCTCTCTGCCTGCTGTGATCTCTCTCTGTCAAATAAATAAATAAAATCTTTAAAAAAAAAATACACAGTTGTGGAAGAATAAATGCTGTAAAGATTCATTTTTATTTTGTTTATATTCCTTTATATTTGTTGTTAACATCAACAATGTATAATGGGTAGCATATTCCCCTATAATGATTTATACCGTAGTCATTATAAAACGGTCAATTTGTAATTGTGTTTGTAGCAGTTGCACAGAAACAGTATTCAGTTTACTGATGGATATGAAGTAAAGGAAGATATTGGAGTTGGCTCCTACTCTGTTTGCAAGAGATGCATACATAAAGCTACAAACATGGAATTTGCAGTGAAGGTAAATCTTTTCAGATTTAAAATGCAACTCTGGGGTGCCTGGGTGGCTCAGTCAGTTGTGCATCTGACTCATGATTTCAGCTCTGGTCTTGAACTCAGGTTCATGAGTTCAAACCCCACATTGGGCTCCACGCCCAGCATGGAACCTACTTTAAAAAATTAAATCACAATATAAAATACAATTCTAATAGTTATTATTCACACATGGCAATACCAGTTAAAATTAAACACTTCTTCTTTGGTAAATGTGCCTTTTTGTTTTGTTGTGTTGTGTTTTTTGTTTTGCTTTAAAGGTAAGGTAAATTTAATTATCTGCCTAGCAACCCTCAGCGATCTTAATCTGGAACCACAGATTCACCTGTAAACAAAAGGCAAGGTAGCATACCTCCAGTTTGCTGAAGGCATTAGTACAGTTTACATCTGACCTGATTTTTAGTAACATCCCTTTACCCTAAAAAGTCCCCCATTTGTGGTCTGTCAGGGAATTCCTCAAGATTGTATGCCAAATTTTAAGTGTTTACATTTTTCTGGCAAAAATATTCATACTGTCCTTTACATATAAAGGGATCTGTGAACTAATAAAAGTAAACCACTACTGTTAAAAAATTTGTTATCATTAGCTGTTTTAATTTCATCAGGTGTCAAGACAGTAAGAATTTTCTAAGCCAAAAACCAAATCATATGGCTCTGTGATAAAGTTTGAGTTACAAACCTGTAGTTGTAAGTGAAAAAATACTATATTCAAGTCTCTGCCTTTTTATTTCTTGAGATGGTAGTCACCGCTCTCCCAATATAAGCAATTTAAGTAATATCTAAAGCTTTCAACCTATTTTGAACCTTAGAACTGGTCAATAAGCTCATTTTTAGTTAGTAGGAGAGTGGCATTAATTGTTATTATTTCCATACATCCATCTGTCTATCATCTGTTATGATTTCACTGTGTAAAAATAAATGTATTTTATATATATATAAAATATGTGGGAAGACACATACCTACATAAAAAATGATAATTACTATTCTAAACTTGGATGTAATTGTTTTAAAAACTATCAGTGTCCAGCTTTCTATCAGATGTAGGATGAACCATAGAAATGCATGTTAATTTGCTCTTCTCCTACTCATTGCTCATAGTGAAATCTGGGGTACATAGGAATTTTCACATTGCTTACATGAAAGGAGAGAAGGTGAGTAATGTACATGATGGGCAGTTTAAGGAGGTATCTTGCCTCCATAAACACATCAGAAGAAAAGCAGAAATGCCTTGAGGCCCCCTTTGAATTACAGAAACTAGAGGCAGTATACCAAAACCTTGAGAATATCTTCAAGCTATTTGTGGATTCTTGTGACTTAAATTTAATTCATAAAACCAATCCCAGCACAACTTTTTTCTACTGAAATTACTACAAATCTAAGATCTACAAACACAAGTCTGAATGTGACATAAGCTCTGCTCAGATTAGCAGATCAAAGAGAATGTTGCTGGGAGTAACACCTCCCAGTGTGTTCTAGTTTTCAAAAGACTAGTCCTGGATCATCTCCCCTGAATTAGGATGTCTGTTCCATAAACGTTTCCTCTTAATTATCCATTTGCTATGGTAGTCCACAACTTGCTATGGTAATTCCACACTGTCATTTGCATTTGATTACAGTGTACACCTAATGTTTGTATTCCCTCTTCTCATACAGAACTGTTTTTGCAACTAAATCTATTTCAGATAGCACATTTGGCTTGCACTGTGAGTTGCAAGCTCTTTCCTCAACTGCTGGAGCATTTGAGAATTTATTGCATACATTAATTACTAAGCTTTTTTAAAATTGAAAATATAAAGGTCACAAAATTTGTTTCAGACTACCCTTTGGACAAAATGAAAGCCAAACTTGTCCTTTTAAAAATAGATATAATATTACTTTAACAGATTAAAACATTAAGAGGTAAATTTTTAAGAAGCTGCTGACATAAAAGGGTTGGAAAGCTACATTAGTATTTTAAAGGGCTTTATTATAATAATTAAACTTAACTCTAGTCAAGTAAAATTCTAGGTGTGGTTTTCTGCTTAGCTTTCTGCATAGCTTCAAAAATAAGCTTGTTCTACTTAGCTGTTAATTAATTTTTTATAAGTAGCTTACAACTAATGGGTTATTCCGCTGAAGCATTTTCTTAAAGGAAATAAAGTTAATTCAATAAACAGACGCTAGTGGTAGTATTATAGATATACCTTGTTTTTAATTATCTGTATTGATTGGGCTTAGTAGTTGACTGATTTTCCAGGGTTTAAAGACATTCAAGGAGGGAATAAGGATATGTTCTTGGTACCTCTTCTTGAGGCTTTTGAGTGTTTAGAAAGTCCTAAACTTAGACTGGTTTTCAAACTTTGATAAGACAGTCTGGTCAAGTACTTGAATAAAACTGATTGATAAATGGCTTATATATATGTCCAGTATTTATATAAGATAATACCTAAAGTCTGTAGCTATTTGTGACCTTTATAGTTCATGAGATTTTATGATAAATATCTGCCTTTTAGATTATTGATAAAAGCAAGAGAGACCCAACAGAAGAAATTGAAATTCTTCTTCGTTATGGACAGCATCCAAACATCATTACTCTAAAGGATGTAAGTAGTAGATTCTTGAACTTCGATCATTGGAATCAGTTGTCCAGCTCACATTTGGAATGTTTTCAAATATAATATGTTAGACAAATAACTTAATAAGAGTAAGTTTTAAAAAAAATTGAAGGACAACACATACAGCATAATTTAAGTTAATAAAAAAACCTGTTTCTGTAGTTAATTCTTATACTTTCGCTTTAAGAAAAGTGTTACTGACATTATTGCTTTTAATATCTTTACTGGAACATTTGTGTATTAAATAGTATTAGGGATTGACTAGTCTCATGCTCCATGGACTCCCCAGACTCTTCCACAGTACTGCCAGAGAGAGCAAAACTTGTATGTAACCACGTTACTCCTCTGCGTACAGTTCATACCCCCTCACCTCCAGTCCTTGCCTTCCTCTGTCTGCAGGGGTTTTCACACTTCCTCTCCCACCCCATCCCCCAACCATGCTCTACTATGTGCGCATCTTTAAACTTTCCTCCATTTCTCATGCTGTTATGTCTTTGAATTTAGGGTTTCCTCATTTAATACTACCACTTCCCTTCTTTGCCTGGCTTACTACCATGCATCTAAAACTTTGCTAAAACATTACTTCCTCCAGGAAGCCTGTCCTGAGCGTCACCATACCCCATACAAGTAAGGTATCCCCTCCTTGCTACCTGTGGTTTTTATCATAACAGAGCTGTTGGCAAAAGGTGTGAACTCCCCAGACAGCATTAAATCTTCTCTTGCTGATAGTGTTCAAAGGCTGCATCTGTGTTGTAGACTTGACATGTCCTGTGGCCAGCTCAGCCAGAGGACTTTAAGGTACCTTTCGCCTTTCACCTCTTGAGATTTCGTATTCCAGAGTTTACTCTCCCTTCTTCATAACCAAAACTCCTAATTTCCTCAGTTTAATTTATTGCTGTTCACTGTTAGAAGGAGAATGTTAGGGGCGCCTGGGTGGCTCAGTGGGTTGGGCTTCTGCCTTCAGCTCAGGTCATGATTTCAGAGTCCTGGGATCGAGCCCCACATGCGGCTCTCTGCCCAGCAGGGAGCCTGCTCCCCCCTCGCTCTCTGCCTGCCTCTCTGCCTACTTGTGATCTCTCTTTCTGTCAAATAAATAAAATCTTTAAAAAAAAAAAAAAGGAGGAGAATGTTAGCTTAGTCCCATTAAATGTGAAGCTGTGTAACTTAAGTGACTCTTGGATATAACCTGCAAGAATCCAACTAAATCAAAAAGAAGGTATAGAAAATATTTTCATCTTTGCCTTACAAACTCCCTAAGCTGTCACTGTTTTTCACATCTTTCCTCTTTCCTTCATTTCAAATTCCAAAGTCTCTAAAAATTTCCCGACTTTTATTATAGCATCTTTGACTTTTTAACTCGTTTCTATCTTTCTCTCTACTAGAATAAAAACATTGAGGAGGGGTACCTTGTTTTCTCCATTTTGGGGGGCCCCAGCACATGGTACCTCTTATGGAACTAAATGAAAGTGTGCAGTAACCCTGTGGTGAAGGGGAATAAAAGGAACTGAAGTTTAATGAAGGGTCGTTTCAGTTTGGGATTGCCGGGAGTACAAATCAGAATTACAAGGAGCATTCTATTTCTACATGAGGAGTAAACGGCATGCTTCTGTGTGGTTAGATGGAATTTTTGCTACTTAATTCTTGCCACAACTTGTCTTTCAGTTTAATCAAAACCAGGATAATTCATTGTACTGCATATGTAAATACAGTTCTACAATTGTAGGAGTTCCAGGAAAGTTACAGGCATGTGTCTTTATACCAATCCCTGCTGTCATCAGTAGATAGAAAGATCAAGAGAAACAAACCCTCAGAGAAAAAATTCAGTGCTCTTTGATATACGTTGCCCATAGTTACTTTGATTGCCATGACTTATGTTTCATAGAAGGAAATTACAGCTTATTTTCCTGACATCCAGTCTAATCAATTTGTATTTTAATATTCTTATATGTATAAAATGGTTTGGCAGATTTTATACCATCTATTGGTTGTGATAAGTAAAATTTTCCTTGACTATAAAATGAGTTTTAATTTCTCTTGAATATGCTAAACTTTATTCTGAGCACATGTAAAGCTTCAAATAATTTTTTACATTTTGATGTTGAATTTTACAGGTATATGATGATGGAAAATATGTGTATGTAGTGACAGAACTTATGAAAGGGGGTGAATTGCTGGATAAAATTCTTAGACAGAAATTTTTCTCTGAAAGAGAGGCCAGCGCTGTCCTGTTTACTATAACCAAAACTGTTGAATATCTTCACGCACAAGGGGTAAGTCTTTTTAACATTTTATATACACACACACACACACACACACACACACACACACACACACACACACCCCTTTACCTTTTCCTTTTTTTAAAACCTTTTCTTAATGTTTGAACTAAAATTACAAAGGTTGATGTTACTTTATGCATTAATGGAGAATAACTATTACTAGCTTATTCTGCTGTTACTCCTCTACATAAATTTCTCCCACTGAGCTTGAAGTGATACTTTGAAAACCTGACTTGTTTATATTAAATTCTTATGCTTCCCAAGAAAAAGTAAGCAAGGTCCTCTGACCTAGAAGACCTATCACCGTTTTTGCTAGGCCACTCCGGACTCTTGAGAACTGGGTCCATTGCAAATTTAGACGCAGAACCAGAGAATCATGGGTTGTATTCAGTTATAAAAGGAAATTAAGAGCTTACTTCTTAAGGAATTTATTTTCAGTACATTATTCTTACTTTGTTTGTCCTTGCTCTCAGAAGCTAACAAGTGGAATGTAATCATTTCATCCTAGAGCTTCTTGACTTCTAGCTTTGACTGCTCAATTGGACAAAGAGGAGGGACGTACATACTGTTTTTTTTCTTCCTCCTGTCGTTGCCCCAGTTCTATGCTAGAGAGTTAAACTTACATTATCAGCATTTTAAAATGAGATAATTTAAAGGTCAGCACTCGTCTTAAGTACGTCACTTGACATTTTGCGAATAAAGAGTATTCTGTAATGGAAATGTATTGTTTATGTACCTCTTTAATTTGTATTTCAATTAGGTGGTTCACAGAGACTTGAAACCTAGCAACATTCTTTATGTGGATGAATCTGGCAATCCAGAATCTATTCGAATTTGTGATTTTGGCTTTGCCAAACAGCTAAGAGCAGAAAACGGTCTTCTCATGACTCCTTGTTATACTGCAAATTTTGTTGCACCAGAGGTAATCGTGAATTATTTGCTTCCAGTATTTCAGTATATTTAAAAACTCATTTGCTGTGTTTATTTAATTTTTTAAAGATTTTATTTATTTGACAGAAAGAGACACAGTGAGAGAGGTAACAGAAGCGGGGGAAGTGGGAGAGGGAGAAGCAGGCTTCCCACCAAGCAGGGAGCCTGATGCGGGGCTCAATCCCAGGGCTCTGAGGTCATGACCTGAGCCAAAGGCAGACGACTTGATGACTGAGCCACCCAGGCACCCCTGCTGTGTTTAATATAGAGTGGTTAATAGTTGTTTCATTGAAGACCTACTGAACAAATAATTAAAATGTCAGTTCTTTTTCTTCCAATGGTAATAAATCCTGTCTTCGGTCCCCTACTACTTAGTCCACTACAGTCCTTTTTTTGCTCTGCCTTCTGTCTTTCTGCATAATCACACATCTGTAGCGGTCTGCTATCATTGACACTTTGGGGCCTGTGAGCACATGGAATTAAATGGAAACTAGTTTATTCTCATCCTTTCCTAATATTCTTCTAATTTCCTGATTTTGTTACCATCTTCCTGTATTTCTGAGGCTAAAACATCATGGTCTCTTCTTGTCTTTAGCTACATAACTAGGTACCATCTCTGTTATCCCCTAAAACCAGTTTGAGGTTCTTCCTTTCACAGAACTGCCATCCTAGCCTCGCTTCTTTCACCACAGCCCAAGTGACTGCCACAGCCTAGCTGCACCCTGTTCCCTCTCTCCTTATGTGATCATTCTACGGAAGAGCTGTAGAGTTACTGAAGTCTTCAAGCACTGCTTTGATCAAGTTGCTTCTTTTACTAAGAAATTTTGGTTCCCCATTGTAGCAAATCTAAAGTCCACTGCTTTACCCTCAAGATTTCATGCATGTTTATTATCACTGTGTTAAAAAAAAGATGTAATTGTGGGGCCACCTGGGTGGCTCAGTCGTTAAGTGTCTGCCTTCTGCGTGGGTCGTGATCCCAGGGTCCTTGGATGAGTCCCGCATCAGGCTCCCTGCTCAGCGGGAAGCCTGCTTCTCCCTCTCCCACTTCCCCCTGCTTGTGTTCCCTCTTGCTCTCTCTCTCTCTCTCTGTCAAATAAATAAATAAAATCTTTTTTTTAAATGTGACTGAACTATGTAATAAAAAATAAGAGTTAACCCTAATATAGGGCTTATATGCCAGTCACTTGTATTAGCTGATTTCATCCTCACAAATAGCATTTACATATAATAATTTTTTCTCTTATGTGAAATGAGACCTTTTACTTGAATTTTGCAAGAAACCAGGTGCACAATGAGAGGTTATGTCATCTGAGGTCAGATTGAGATTTGAGCCCAGGCAACATGGCTACAAAGTCTATGCTTTTACCATTAGATACTTCACCAAACAATGGTAACAGTTGGTAGGGTTAGGATGTCATTGGATTGTAGAGCTCCATTTCCCCTCTATTTTCCAAACTTTTTGTAATCTTGTTACTTCTGAGATGTAAAGTAATACTTTTTTTTTTAATTTTTTTTTTATAAACATATGTTTTTATCCCCAGGGGTACAGGTCTGTGAATCACCAGGTTTACATACTTCACAGCACTCACCAAAGCACATACCCTCCCCAGTGTCCATAATCCCACCCCCTTCTCCCAAATCCCCTCCCCCCAGCAACCCTCAGTTTGTTTTGTGAGATTAAGAGTCACTTATGGTTTGTCTCCCTCCCAATCCCATCTTGTTTCATTTATTCTTCTCCTACCCACTTAAGCCCCCATGTTGCATCACCACTTCCTCATATCAGGGAGATCATATGATAGTTGTCTTTCTCTGCTTGACTTATTTCGCTAAGCATGATACGCTCTAGTTCCATCCATGTTGTCGCAAATGGCAAGATTTCATTTCTTTTGATGGCTGCATAGTATTCCATTGTGTATATATACCACATCTTCTTGATCCATTCATCTGTTGATGAACATCTAGGTTCTTTCCATAGTTTGGCTATTGTGGACAGCACCCGAATGTTTATAAAGTAATACTTTTTAAAAGACTACTTGCACCTGTTCTCCTGGTGGGACTAGAACTAATGAGGGAAGACTTTTTGCTTCTTTGTCCACATATCCACAGCTTCTGACACATATGGATGTCCAAGCATGGTCACTTCATCTAGCCATCTCATTATTCCTCAAGAGGGCTTCTTGCTTCAGACAAGCAATCTGCTTCTTGAAATCTCCATGTAGCTGTTTTGCCTTGGCATGTTGGAATGTTTTTTGCTTCAAAATCTAATGTTTTTTGTTTCAAATTTTTTTGCTTCAAGACCTTTTTTGCTTCAGAGCCTCTAAATTCATGTTCTTCAGGAAATCTTCTATGATTAAACTCTCCCTAGACTTGACCTTTTAATCACCACTTAGTCATTCAAATTAAAACTTGGAAGTCCTCCTGAAATGCTCCTTCTCCATCATTTCTCTACATCCTGTCAGTCACCAAACCCTTTCCATTCTGATTCCTGAATAGTTTAGACCCCTTTTCCCTTACCCATACATCGCATCTCTACTAAGTCCTTCCTGTTTTATCATGACGTCTTTTCCTTTCCATGTCCTGCCTTAGTGTGGTTCCTCATAGCCTTTCACTTAGTTTGCTACAAATTGCATCCTATCAGACGACCTTGTTTCCAGTCTGTCTGCTTGCCAGCATTTCCTCTATACCTGGAGTTACTCTTTTGGTGTACATGTCTACCTATTTCATTGCCCTGTTTAATGTATCAGTGACCACAGATTGCCTATGGGAAAAACCTTTTAAATCCTTAAGATATCTGTAAAAGCCCTTCTTCATTCTCTCTGGTATCCCCTACCTGGACATCTGGCCACACTGAATCCTTGCCTGTCTTTAAGCATGCTCTGCTCTCTTGCCTCTGCCCTTTGAGTGTCCCCTGCTCTCCCCCACCTCCTCCGTTTGCTTCCTGAATTCTTACTTATAGGCCCAGTACCAGCAGGCTGTCCCATAGTCTTCCTTCTCTCCCCATATCAAAAATGAATTGTTTGGGGGCACCTGGGCAGCTCAGTCGGTTAAGCGTCTGACTGTTGACTTCAGTTCAGGTCATTTTCTCAAGGTCATAGGATCAAGTCCCACGTCAGTCTCCATGTTCAGCGGGTAGTCTGCTTGAGATTCCTTCGCCCTCCTCCCGCCCTGTTCTTGCTCTCGCTCTCCCTCTCATTCTAAAATAAATAAATAAATCTTTAAAAACAAAATGAATGAATGGTTTCCTCATCTTTATGCCTATAACACTTTAGGCATAATTTTGTTATAATACTTACCATGTTGAATTATTAACTATATGTATGTTTATTTCCCCTGCCATATTCTAATTTTCTTGAGGAAACAAGAGTGTTTTATATTTATCACTCTTCATGCCGGATAATAATTGGTGATTACTAAATGCTCGAGTGAATCATATTTTTATATGTAAAAGTATAATTTTGCATTATATTATTTGTACTTTTATATATATTCCTAAAAGTAATGTTTTATGTAACCACTCCTGCAGCCTCATACAAAAATGAATATAAATTCATTTAAAGAAGAAACTTAGAGGGAAGCAGTGGGGAGAAAAAGAAACTTAATTTCATTTTCTTTTATAGTCTTCTATATGCCATAGCATCACTCAACAAATGCTAATTTAAATACCAAAATCAAATATATATGTATGTAAATATATATTCATATATATATGAATGAATTATTAGTTGTAGGATAGTATTAATATATTGCCTTGCTTGTTAATCATGTTCTGTTTAGGTTTTTCTTAAATACATTGATTTAGAAAATAGTACAGTTCATAGCCTATTCAGTTCTCTAAACAGTAATGTGTTAATACTACCTTTTGCTTTTTTTAGGTTTTAAAACGACAAGGCTATGATGCTGCTTGTGATATATGGAGTCTTGGTGTCCTCCTCTATACAATGCTTACTGGGTGAGTGGACCATATATTGTAATCAGCATTTATTCATCAATATTCTGTTCTATATTTTTAATCTCTCTGTTGTACTATCTTTCTTTTCATGTTTTCTCATATTATCTAATAATCCTGTGTGTGTATATATCTCTCTATGTATATGTACCACATTTATAACTGTATCATTACTGGCTTTCTTTAATGTACCATTTGTTAATGTCTTAAGGTCTTAACTTGATTTTTTCCATATCTCTTTTGTACTCTTATAGTGTATGTATAAACATACACTATTTTTAAACAGTCTGTTCTAATGTGTCATATCTTAAAATATTTATATTATCATACATTAAGTCTAATTAATATTTCATAGTTTATACCTTGACCTGGTGCTTTATGGTGCTTCATGATGTTGATATTTTTCACTTTAGGAAATTTTAATGAAATATTACATTAATTAAATTAACTGGAGTACTCTTGAACACTGCAAATAAATGTGAAGATTACCAACCAAAAAAGAAATTTTATTCATTAACATTTTAATTTCATTATAAACTAGTTACACTCCATTTGCAAATGGCCCTGATGATACACCAGAGGAAATATTAGCACGGATAGGCAGCGGAAAATTCTCACTCAGTGGTGGTTACTGGAATTCTGTTTCGGACACAGCAAAGGTAAGTGTGGCTTCCTATTATAAGCTTCTTAGAAAATAATTTCTTATAATCCCTGGTAAGAAAAAATAATAATCAGTTACATACTTTTGTTTATAAAGTATTATTTCAAAGTGATGTTACCAGATAACTTGAACTCAAAAATTGACCTATTGTTTTGTTTCCCAGAAGGTATTGGTTTGGTTTTATTATCTATACATCTAAAACTACTTACTGACAAGCATGATGAATAATAATGGTGGTATAAGAAACTCCTTTTTTTGTTGTTATGTTAGTTACCGTACAGTACATCATTAGTTGTTTTTTTTTTTTAAAGATTTTATTTATTTATTTGACAGACAGATCAGAAGTAGGCAGAGAGGCAGGCAGAGAGAGAAAGGAGGAAGCAGGCTCCCTGCTGAGCAGAGAGCCCAATGTGGGGCTCTATCCCAGGACCCTGGGATCATGACCTGAGCTGAAGGCAGAGGCTTTAACCCACTGAGCCACCCAGGCGCCCCAAGTACATCATTAGTTTTTGATGTAGTTTTCCATGATTCGTTGTTTGCATATAACATCCAGTCCTCCATTAATACATGCCCTCCTTAGTACCTGTCACCAGGCTGACCCACCCCCGATCTCCCTCCCCTCTGAAACCCTCAGTTTCTTTCCTGGAGTCCATAGTCTCTCATGCTTCATCTCCCCATCTGATTTCCCCCCTTCATTTTTCTCTTTCTTCTCCTAATGTCCTCCATGCTATTCCTTATGTTCCACAAATAAGTGAAACCATATGATGATTGACTTTCTCTGCCTGACTTATTTCTCTTAGATTAATCTCCACCAGTTCCATCCATGTTGATGGAAAAGTTAAGTATTCATCCTTTCTGATGGCTGAGTAATACTCCACTGTATATGTGGACCACATCTTCTTTATCCATTCATCTGTTGAAGGGCATCTCGGCTCTTTCCACAATATAAGAGACTCTTAATGATAGAGAACAAACTCAGGGTTGATGGAGGGATGGGTGGGGGATGGGCTCGATGGGAGGTGGGTATTAAGAAGTGCACTTGTTGTAGTGAGCACTGGGTATTATACGTAAGTGATGAATCGCTGAATTCTGTTCCTGAAACCAATATTACTCTGTATGTTATGAACTAGACTTTAAATAAAAATTTGGAATAAAAAAATATAAACCTTTTAACCAAAATAATATTAATAAGAAGAATGATGGGATGCCCAGGTGGATCAGTTGGTTGAGCAGCTGCCTTTGGCTCAGGTCATGATCCCAGTATCCTGGGATTGAGTCCTGCATCGGGCTTCTTGCTTCATGGGGAGCCTGCTTCTCCCTCTGCTTCTGCCTGCCACTCTGCCTGACTGTGCTCTCTCTCTCTCACTCTAACAAATAAATAAAATTTTAAAAAAGAAGAAGAAGAATGATGATAATGGTGGTAGTCTTCATGATTTTTGTGGCTTTTTTGTGCCTCACACTACACCTCACCTAAATCATCCCATTTAATCCTCTTCCAAACCCTGTAAAATAGGTGGTAGTATCCCCATTTCACAGAAGAAAAGCAAGGCTAGAATTTTTGTGCGAATTTGTCCATAGTTACATACCGGGAGCATGTGGATGCTTTGAACTAAGCAGTTGGTCCCAAAGCCCTTATTCCCTAGAATAACTGCACCATGTTCTATTTTTGGTTCATATTATATAGAAAAGGGTCTCATCTTTTTCACAATAAACAGTAGTATGGTTTTATAGTGTCTTCTTGAAATCCATTTGAAAAGCCTTTCTCACTGGAAGATCTGCCATACTCTGGCAGACTTACTTTCCAACTCTGCTCTAGTTTTACTTTATTCATAGAAAATGCTCTTTTAAAATGAAGAGGGAAAATTTTAAAAATTAGAAAGAAAAAGAAGAGCAGTTTTCCTCTCCCGAATAAGAAAAACATAGAGGAGATAAAGAAGATACATACTGGTAAACGTGCTTGCTGATTTCTCTTAGAGGCGGAAGCCTGAGTTGAGATGATCGCATAAGTAAATAGGGTACGTCAAAAACATAGGTTGATTCTTTTGGCATAGAGATGAAGCCTCAGTTAACTAATTTAATGTCTGCATAGATGATACTTGGCTTTATAACTGATTTTAAATGAAGTGTTAGCCTTTCTTTTTTTTTAACAATTATTTCTTAAACCAGATGATTCATTTTTTTTCTGGGATTTCTTTTTAATCCATGTGTTCAACATTTACAGCATGCTTAAAATGTGAAGGTCCAGGGATCAAAAGATGTGACTGAGATAGAATTCCTGATCTCAGGAAGCTCATGGTCTAGTTGGGAGATGGCCAGAAGTATACAGCACAGTGTCACGTGTGCTGTTACAGTGGTACATTTTTTTGTGTTAAAGAAGTTTACAGATGGTGCTCAGTCAGAAAGATTTCCAAGAAAGCTTTCCAGAAGCAGTGAGGGGATTTTCCTGGCAGCTTTAGGGAGCAGAAGGATGTATTCCATCCCAGGCTGCAGGAGCAGCACATGCTATTTGTGGTCAGGCCAGCCTGCAAATGGCAGAATGCTTCCAGGTTGCTGTGCACAGTTTGTTGTGCCTAGCACGGGGTACACGTGAGAAGGTAGCTGATGAACCCAGATTATAAAAGGCTTTGCAGATTATGCTCAGGATTTCAGGTTTATTCTAGGTATTGGAGAATTGCTGAAAAGTATTAAGCGTTGTAATGATCAGAGTTTCCTTTTTCAAGTTTGTTTTATAGAGCAGTAATTCTGATCTCTGGAGTCTGCCAGAAATTGTCATGATCAGTTGTGAGACATACTAAATAATGTCACTGTATAAAGTATCAAAGCTTACCCATTGCCTCCTTTTTAAAATAAATTATAGAGATAACCTTGACTTGCTTTAATTTCGATAATTTGGCTCTCATTGACTTGAGTCCAGTATGTTTTTTTTGAGTGAAAGAGAAAGGTGAGGATGAGATAAAAAATAGAGCACAAAAAATTGGATCTAACTCACAGCCTTTCTTATAAATATCACGTTATTACTGATAACTTCTGCAAATTTGTCCAGTTAAGACTTGAAATAAGCTTTATATGGTACAGTGAATATGCACAAAGTCAGAAGTGAGGGTTCTATCAGTCTGATGTGTTCCCTCAAGAGCAAGTTGCACATGTGAATGTCATTAGTCATATGGGCCGTATGTTTCATATGTGGCTTTGAGAAGAACAGGACCATCACTACAATTCACTGGGCACTTACGTGCCAAGGTCTATGCTAACACTTAATACCTATATTTTTTCATTCAGTCCTCACTGACCTAATATTAAGGGTTTTACTTATAAGGTTTTACTGTATTTCAGGTCACAAATGATGAAGACCTAGACTAGAGCAGTAGTAGCAAGATTTGAGCTAAATTAAAGAGAAATTTAGGGGGCAAAATAGACTCAGTAGTTAAATGGGGATAAGAAGCAGGGGAGGGGCACCTGAATGGCACAGTTGATTAAGCGTCTGACTCTTGGTTTTGGCTCGGGTTATGATCTCAGGGTTGTCAGATCAAGCCCCACACTGGGCTCCTTGCTGAGCATGGAGTCTGCTTGAGATTGTGTGTGTGTGTGTGTGTGTGTGTGTGTGTGTGTGTGTGTGTGTAAATAAATAAATAAATCTTTAAAGAAAAAAAGAAGCAAGGGGGAAGCAGATAGTAAGCATGTAGTCCACATATCCACCGTAGGCAAATGAGTTATAGTGGTGTTCTTTCACCAAGATGTGGGATACAAAAGAAGTAGTTTTGAGAGGCATGATAATTACAGATTTGGACATTACGAATTTGAAATGCGACTGTGGTGTATAAGTAAGAGATGTATGTCCATTAGGCAACTGGCTGTATTGATGCAGATCTTAGGAGAGAAGTTTTGGGTGGACAGTGGAGTTCGGAGTCACCATCTGTAGAAGCCAAAGACATGAATACGAATGAGTTTATCTGAACAGAGTGATGAGACTTACGGAAGGAAGAGAGTTTTGTTGTGCCCCTGGGCAGTTTTACAACTTTTTATGTACTTGAAGCATATTTTCTCACTTTAAGAATTTGGAAGGGGAGCTCCTAATTGTTTCACTTTTTATTTCTAATTCTGTTCAGTAGCTTATTCCTGTTCTTTGCTGTTAATGAAAACTAAAAATAAGAAATTAAATTGGGGCGCCTGGGTGGCTCAGTGGGTTAAGCCACTGCCTTCGGCTCAGGTCATGATCTCAGGGTCCTGGGATCGAGTCCCACATCAGGCTCTCTGCTCAGCGGGGGCCTGCTCCTCTCTCTCTCTGCCTGCCTTTCCGTCTACTTGTGGTTTCTCTCTGTCAAATAAATAAATAAAATCTTTAAAAAAAAAAAAGAAATTAAATAATAGCAAAGGAGTACTTGGAATAACATCTCTTCAGTTCCCAGTACCAGTCAGCCACCAGGTTCTGTTGTTTCTTTCTCTTAAGTAGCTCAGACCATCCATATTTCTCCGTCTCTTATACTAGCCTGAAGCCATCATCTCCTGCCAGTCTCAAATTGGAGTCTTCAGGTTTGCACCCTCCAATCCATTTTCCTCCACACTTAGTGAGGGTAAGCTCTCTAAAGTACAAACCTGACTGTGTCATTCCCTTGCTTTAAATAATTTCTTACCTCCATACAAAGACCAGATTTGCTAATGTAGTTTACAGGGGCCTTCATAGTCTAGTCCCTTCTCACCTTCCCATTTATCTGCTGCCATGTTCTACTTGTTTTTATTACAGCCTCACTGCACTCCTTTCCGTTCCTTAATTGTGACACGTTCTCATCCCTGACGGATTTCCTCTAATCACACTCCTCTCTAGCTCCCTGAATTGCTCTGTTTCCTTCCCCCTTCTCTATAATCTATCTACAATTCATCCTTCAGGTCTCACATTCCTCTAAAGAAGTCACTTCTAAGCCACCCCATCCTGTTCAGGTCAGGTGTCTCTTTGTGCTCCTCTAGCTATATGTCTTTATTCATCCCATCAAAGACTTTTAACTGTTTGCTTTGTAATTGATTCTTTGTTTCTCCCTCACTGGGCTGAAAGCTTCATGAGGTCAGAGTTCATTTCTATCTTGTTCACTGCTGAATACCCAATGTCTAGCAGAATACTTGGCCTTTAATAGATACTCAAATAGATATATTTTTAATGAAAAATTAAACACGTGGTAGATGGCTCTTTTAAGTCACAACTGTTCTTATTCTGGAGAGTATAAAACTATCTAGCAGTTATATGGATCTGTATTCCATGCATAGGAAAGCATTTGGATAGATAGAAGGCATTTTCTCTGGAAGAATGGTATTTTGGGAGTTCTTCTTGTTCTTTTGCTTCTCTGTATTTCTTTATTTTTTTAAGTAATGCCTGTGCAATGCCCATGAAGTGGGGAAAATAAAAATAACTCTAATCTGGGGCACCTGGCTGGCTCAGTTGGTGGAGCATGTGACTCTTGATCTTGGGGTTGTGAGTTCAAACCCCACGTTGGGTGTGGAGCCTACTTAAAAAAAAATAACTCTAATCTTTTGGAGGGGGCATTTGGAGCTCTCTAATTAAATTCCTGTTATTGGACAGTTATGTTCTGCTTTTCATTATTACCAGCAGCACAAAAAAGTCTTAAGCTGAAAATTATTTAGAAATAAAACTACAGGGGCACCTGGGGTAGCTCAGTGGTTAAGCCTCTGCCTTCAGTTCAGGTCATGATCTCAGGGTCCTGGGATCGAGCCCCGCATTGAGCTCTCTGCTCAGCGGGGAGCCTGCTTCCCCCTGCCCCCCACCTGCCTCTCTGACTACTTGTGATCTCTGTAAAATAAATAAATAAAATCTTTTAAAAAAAAAAGAAATAAAACTACAAAAGTATAGAAAAGTCAGAATATCTCAGTAAATAAAAGAGCCAAAGTACTTAAAGATACATAAATGTGGTAAATTTACTCTTTGGTAGTGTACCAAAGTTACTGTTACTCAGGGAAGAGAAAACAGAGACTTGGGTTTTTTGCCTTTTTTTTTTTTTTTAAGAAATTGCCATGTTGGGGGCACTGAGGTGGCTCAGGCAGTTAAGCATCCAATTCTTGATTTTGCCTCAGGTCATGATCTCAGAGTCATGGGATTGAGCCCCATGTTGGGGAGTCTGCTTCAGATTCTCTCCCTCTCCCACTGTCCCTTGCCCTGCTCATGCTCACTTCTGTTCTCTCTCTGTTGCTTTCTTTTTTTATAAAGATAGAGTTATTTATTTGTTTGTTTGTTTATTTATTCATCTGACAGAGAGAGAGATCACAAGTAGGCAGAGAGGCAGGCGCAGAGAGAGAGAGAGAGAGAGAGAGAGATGAAAGCAGGCCCCCTGCTGAGCAAAGAGCCTGATGTGGGACTCAATCCCAGGACCCCGAGCTGACTCTGACTCATGAGCTGAGTCGAAGGCAGAGGCTTAACCCACTGAGCCACCCAGGCACCCTCTCTATCACTTTCTTTAAAGTAAATCTTAAAAAAAAAAAAAGAAAAAGAAAAGAAAAAAGAAATGTTATATTGACCAAATTGCTTTGAACCCCAAGGTTTGATGCCAGGAAAAAAATAGTGTCATAGAAGCTAAAGAAGAATGCTGACCAGTATCAAGTGCTATAGAAAAACAAACAAAAGTTTAAATTTGTTGTATTACTCCTCTTCTTCCCATTACAGGACCTGGTGTCAAAGATGCTTCATGTGGATCCTCATCAGAGACTGACTGCTGCCCTTGTGCTCAGACATCCTTGGATTGTCCACTGGGACCAACTGCCACAGTACCAACTGAACAGACAGGATGCACCCCATCTAGTCAAGGTGAGCTGCCCCATTCAGGCACTGCTTTCTGCATGACTTCCAGGAAACTGTGAGCCCCCCTGTCCATGCCCACAGCACCTTTCCCTTTCGCTCAGCCTGCATCCATTTCTAAAGTGAGATTCTCTTAAAATGAGCGGTTTGGAAAAGAGAAAGTCAAAGCATGCCAAAATATAATAAAACCAGTTTAAGAATGACTTCTGAGTTTATCGGTCACATAGGCTTATCGATTTCCTAACTTTTGTTTATACATTTCTTTCTTAATGCAAAACCCAGAGCAAATTCTTTGAGGTTGTCAGCAGTGGCAAAACAAGTTCCAGAAGAGCATGTTTTGCTGCCCCTGGTATTAAAGAATTGCAAAGAAACAAGAAGTTGAATAGTCCTGAGTAAAGTGAGGGCTGCTTATTATAAGCCCATCCCTGTCCTTTCTCATCCATAAGTTCAGGCTCCCGTATTTGCCTCTTTTAGTTAAATCAGAGGGTTTGACCAGTATGATTATTTTCATTATAAGCCCAATTAAATCTATCTAAATTTTCATATGAAGAAATTATATAGGGGGGAATATCTGTATTTCGTATTCTATGTACTCGTATTCTACGTACTCTACCCATTGTCATTTGTGTTGTGACCTCTCTTTCCTATTTTCAGGGTGCTATGGCAGCTACATATTCTGCTTTAAACCGTAATCAGTCGCCAGTTTTGGAACCAGTAGGCCGCTCTACTCTTGCTCAGCGGAGAGGTATTAAAAAAATCACCTCCACAGCTCTGTGAAGTGACCTCAGTGAGATATTTGGTACCATGGTGTAAGCTGATAGCACAAGTTCTGGCGACAGGTAGCACATATCTGAGAGACACCTGCAAGCACACACTGTCCCAGCTGGTACCCATAATGCTGCTGCTCCTCCTGCTGCTCCTGCTTCCGTCTCTTCTCGCTTTAAATGATTGTTAGCAAGTTAGATTTTCCTGGAGCTTCGGATGAAATGAAAATGGAAACATGATGAAGACATATTCACTGAATCAACAAGAATAATGAACATACGAATACCACCTAAAAATACACTGAATAAAGTACTCTACACCATATAGCATTATTTTTATAGGAAATATTTCATGTCCCTGAAATATTCTTTGTTAGTTATAGGGATGGACAGTTTATGTTAAGCACTTAGCTTAAACAATCCGTTTCTATTAGCACTGTATCCCTTGTGCCATCCAACATTTTGTATGTTTTTGTAAACAGTTCATATACAGTACATTTCTGTACTGCTTTCTTTAATGTATACATGCTTTGTTTAACTTGGAATCTATTATTATTAATCAATTGACTATTAAATCTGGTTAAATAGTTCACCTGGATTAACAGTATTGTTGGACAGCCCTAAAAATGGCCAGATTGTGGAACAGCTGTTGAATGTAACACTTCCAAAATGTACATATATTTCCCCATGTCTGTTTCACTGGTTCGTTCATTTGTTTGTTTCTTAAAGTCAGGTGCTTTGTCAGACTAACCTAGAGAGCTGTTATGGTAGAGAAAGTTATCACGTGTGTGTGGCATGACATCAAGAGTACACCTATGAAGTTAGTCCATATACGTTGCAACTCCTTAGGGTCCTTTTTTCCTTAATCAAGGAGGTAGTTCTTGCACTTTTGATCTTGAATAGTATCCATATTTAGTATTTGGCATATAATTTGGGATTTTGCCAATATACATCAAAGGCCTTTAAGAGTTCTGATGAAGAGATTGGCGAAGGAAAATTTAACAACAGGTCATTCAAGTCCCATTAGATCTTTCACGTTTAAATAGATCAAATTGCAGAATTTAGCATATGAATAACAGGATACCTGTTCTTGTATACCTGCAAGAAAAGTATGCTTTTTGGGAAAAAGGTAAATCATAATGAGTTCTATCCCATTACGATGCTCTATATTAAACACTAATTTGAATGTAATAAAGGCCGCCAGCCTCTCTATGAAATTGGATTTAAACTTTCTTATTTGAGGGAATAAAACATTCTTGATCAAACAGTATTTGTTCTCACCTGAAATTATAGCTCTAGTAGGCTAAGTGAATGTTCATCATTGAGTGTTTTCTGAATTCCTTCTGATGACTTACAGCCATATAATGCTTCCTTTAATTTCAGAAATGATCAGCTTTCATAGTGGTTACTGAGTCTGCTTAGATTACAGTATTCGTTATCTACATCTAATTTGGGTAGTTTCCACAATTCTGTTTGATTAAAGAAACTTTTGTATCCATTATTTCCTGTATTTTGGTTAAGCTACCTAGCGTACATCAATATGTAATGTGAAAAACAAAAACTAGGAAAAGTGATTTAGCTTAACCTCATCAAGAATGTGCCCAGCCATGTACCGAGCCATTTACATCAGAAGTCTTTTTACCTGCTCAAAGCTTTAAATCTTTCTTTGAGAGTACAAAGCCAAGAAAGTGTAGTTTAGTTAAATGTCTTGGAAGCCACTTACTATTACTTTAAGTTCTCCTCTACACAGCTAAAGAGAAAGGGAAAATCTGTAACATTCATTTTGCTTAAGTGACACAAAATGATTATTGCATAGAAATCAAATGTAAGTTTATCTTCTAAATTTAAAAAATGTACAGTAAGAGGGATTCAGAAGATCTAGATGGAGAAAGTTTTTTAAAATTCCTGAGTATATAAATGCTATCAAAAACTGCTTCCCATTGCCCAGAAAGAAATTTTTTTTCTTTCTTTCTCTCTCTCTATTCAGTGTTTCAAACCAAACCCATCCCAAATTCTTGTCGCTTTTAAAATGTTAGTGTAACTCTAGGCAAAAAAAAAAAAAAAGACATTTTCAAATTTTGGACACCAATGCTATTCCATAAGTGCTTAGGTGTGTTGTCCATCGTAGTCTTAGAACCAGAAGTAAATGTGTAAGTCCTTATAAATTATCTAGTTTGACATTCTCATATTGCATGTAAAGTAACTAAGAACCAAAACAAAGACTAGAATCCTTAACTTCTTACTCAGTTTTTTTTCCCCTCATAACACCATGCTACCTTTCCTTCATATTATCACCCAACCAGGAGCAGAGTTGTTAAAAAAAAAAAAAAAAAAAAAGCATTTCTTGGAACATTACTCCACTGGTAGATGAATGGCAAGTTTATTGCTTTCAAAGATAATGCCTTTGCCTACTTCAACTGCCAGTTTTATTGGAGAAAAGCAAGTCATGTGTTCACAAAACTGAAGACTTTCGCCTAAAATGCAGTTCATGAGCTTGATTTATTTCATCTGTGATCCTGGTGTTCCTATTGCCTTTGATTTACAGCAGACAGCTCTAAATGTAATGCTTGCCCTGGGTTTACTTTTCCATTAATTACTGAGTCCAGTTCCTCTGGGCCCTTAACCAATTAGTTCTCCTAGTTACCAGGGCTTCTCCCAGAAGGTTTTGGTTTAGTCTTAAAGATTATTTCAGTGTGAAAGAAGGAACTAAACCATCAGGCCACTTTTACAAACTTCCTCTTAGCCTATAATCCAAAATAATATCTAGAATGGTAGAGTGCATTTAACTTTTCCAAGCATATGCTGAAAAATATGGATTACGCTACCACGTGTTTTGTATCTTCCCTTTCAAGTGATGATGTTAAGGTAAGTTTTTGTCCTTTTAATTTTTTATGTAAGTCATTTCAACTCCTTCTAATTTATAGAGATGTCTTTTTTCCTAAGTACAGTAGACCTTTAACTTCCATTTATTCACAAGCAACCCTAAAAATCCAAAAATGTAATATTTTGACAAGGCACAGAATCAAGATGCTGCAAGGCTGATGTGTGGGGAAAAGTCACTTAGGGTCTGGAGGGGGTGTGGTGTGTACACAGTAGAGATTCACATTTCACATGTGGTAGGCTGCAAAGTATGGGTTTGGATCAACCATTTCCCACCTAATTTTAAGAAGTGGGGACATTATGAGAGGTTAGGCTGGCCTGTTTGCTGTGCCCTGCACCCTCAGCCCAGGAAAGATTTGAAGAGGGAGAAGGGTGCAAAGGCTTCATGAGTAAGAGAATGGATTGGGTTGGAAAGGGACTGGGGTGGGTCCAGCCTGGGATGAGAGCAGAAAAACATCCAAGATTTGGGAGCCTTTGTACAGATGTACTTAATCACCATGGAAGTCAGCAATACATATCTCAACATGGCTTTGATAGTCTCTACTTCCTGGCCTTTATAAATGACTGAAAAATACTCAGCTTGCTTTACCATATTTTATAGATAAAATTCTCATGGTGGTATCGAGGATTTATGAGATTTGTGAAGGCATTAGGACAGGTATCTCAGGAATGTAAAGAGTTAGAAAAGGTCTGTTTTCTGTGCTTAAGAAATATATTGGGGTCCATGGTTGAACCTTGGTACTTAAACCAAGAGGTTCCAATCTAGTCAGAGTTCTGTCTCTCTGAAAGGTCCAGCTCCATGTGACTCACACTAGATGTATACACTGAGTTTTATTTAATTCACAGATAAGTTGACCTAACTCATTATTTATATTTCAATTAGTGAAAATAGTCCTCTTTTCGCCTCCAGATTGCTTACATTTTGCTGGTTTCCCCAAGTGACCATTGGTGGAGACCAATTAAAGAAGGAATGAAATTTGCTTTCTTGGGACTGTGGTATTCTACAGAGCCACGCTTAACCACTTTTTCTAGTGAAGAATCTACAGAAAGATAATACCTAAATATGGATGGCCAAGAAGAATTTGTATCTACAGTGTGCTTTATGTACTTCTGACACTGCTGTATTTTGTGTGGTCAAGTGACTTGTAACTGGTTCCAGTGTGACTGAGTGTTCTCAATTCTAGTAATGAAGTCAAGTTAATTTTCTTAAGCATTGTATTACTATCAGTCTCACATTTACCACTTTGATTCTAGTCTTTTAACTGTTCATACAGGGCATAGCAAGGGTTGGGATGAGAGTCTACTTCCTACCTCTTAAGGCACTTTCCTCATTATTTTGCCATATAACCTTGAAGTGCATGATAAGCTGTTTAAATGTCCATGACTTCTCCCAGATCAACTAGCAAAGTATATGACATTGAATAGAGATTAGTGAAAAGGAAAATTTAGAGACTTAAGTTCAGAGATGCAGACCTCAAGAAAACCTCTTCTAGAGCACATACCATTTGAGTACAATGTGTGTAAACACATGTGAGAGGAGAGTCTCCGTAATAGTCTAAGTAGATTAGTTCAATATCTAATGGAAGTGAAAATCTTTACTCCTAGTATCACTATAGTACTGAATGAGCTGTATACTGAGTTTTTCAAACAAGTATGTAAAGTAGAACTTTTAAATACAAAGCAAGGGCATAAGGATAAAGGTTTTGGTTTATGTATCTCTAGTTTATCATCTAAAGCTTTTTTTTTTAATTGCCATTCCTTAGCATCCTTAATAATTATGGGTGATGAGTTTTTAATTCTTAAAATTATGTACATGTATTAGGTTTATCTTAACTCTTACCCAAGCAAAAGGGAAGATATACACCTAAGGGATGTAATTATTTTGCATTTTTGGCCTTGGGTGGGAATGGGGTGGGCAACTACTTAAAACAGTTTTTAAAAAAGAAAAAAAATCACAAATATTTTTCTACTATTATACCTGATCTTACTTTATACTAGTTTCTCTCTAGTAAGGCATGCTGGAAGCCCAAGTTACCGTATCATGAGTTCCTATGTATTGTACCTTTTATTGGTGGTTAAATCACATCAGATACTTGGCACTGCTGCCATAATTATGAAATGCTTGTAAAGGATTAATTATCACTGAATACTTTAAATTGTTTTACTTAAGAGTTTAATCTGGGAAGTTTTCAAATCATACTGTTAATGCGTAATCTAAGCTCTTTCAGATGTATCCATGAATAATCCTGGAACAATATTGCTTGTATTCCTGTCACAGAACAGGTTTTGTAATCTTTAAAAGAAATGAAAATTTATATAATAAAGTTTCAAATAAATGCATGTATGTTATTTATCAGGTTATTTCAGTTATATGATAATCCTTCATAATGTCAAATTCTATCCAAAGTATAAATTTTTTTCCAAAGTATAAATTTATCAAACTGGATTGATAGAACTTAAAACAAGAACATTTCTGAGTTAATAAGAAGTGCAAGATAATTTTTGTATGCAAAGTCTTGGTTAACCCAAAGAGTCACATCAGGCACATGAATCATAGATCTTAACCCAATACCAAATGTGATTAATGATTCAAAGGATACAGAGCGATCACCAGGCACGGGTGAAATAATCTGTTCTTCAAGAAGTCCGAAATCATCAGACTTAGCTCCAAAATACCCTTTCTCTTCCTCATTACTGTACACTTTGGACTCAGAATTAAAGGACAATTTTCTTCTGAGCAATCTGGAAACATTGCTCAAACAAGGGGAGTTATTTGGTTTTGCAACCTCCCCTTTTTATACCTCATTGATTACACAAATGATGAACCCCCATTCTCCAGCCAACCATGCTTCATCAGTCCATAAATTCCATGTTTTACAATAAGCCATCTCTAGAGACAAAATGTATCTTGCTAAAAGCATTTTATTTTATTTTTTTTAAAGATGTTATTTATTTATTTGACAGACAGAGATCACAAGCAGGCAGAGAGGCAGGCAGAGAGAGAGGCAGGGAAGCAGGCTCCCCGCTGAGCAGAGAGCCTGGATTCCAGGACCCTGGGATCATGACCTGAGCTGAAGCAGAAGTTTCAACCCACTGAGCCACCCAGGTGCCCCTAAAAGCATTTTATTTTTTTTATTTTTTTTTAAGATTTTATGTATTTGACAGAGAGAAATCACAAGTAGATGGAGAGGCAGGCAGAGAGAGAGAGGGAAGCAGGCTCCCTGCTGAGCAGAGAGACTGATGCGGGACTCGATCCCAGGACCCTGAGATCATGACCTGAGCCGAAGGCAGCGGCTTAACCCACTGAGCCACCCAGGCGCCCCTAAAAGCATTTTAGACATAAGAACTTTTCGTTTTCTTTCTGCTAATATCATTGGCATATTTAAGGAAATTTGATTGAGGTCATTGATTTCTGGTAGGGAGGGAATGGGTTATAGTCCTACAGTTAGCCCTTACCTTCCCCATTGACATTCTTAATAATTTTATATTATGATGGTGTATTTATTCATCATTTCAGGCTGCCATAACAAAATACCACAGACTGGGTGGCTTCTGTTGAAGCCAACAGAAACTTATTTTCTCATACTTCTGGAGTCTGGAAGTCAATTAGGGTTGGGTTCTTCTGAGGCCTCTTCCCTTGACTTGCAGATGGCCACCCTCTTGCTGCCTCTTCAAGTAGTCACTCTGCCCCTTCTGTCTCTTCCTCTTACAGGGATACAAGTCATATTGCATTAGGGCCTCACCCTTAACAGCTTTGTCTTAACTACAATTCAGGCCAAAACAGTTTGGGGACTATCCACATGGATTAATTTGGCTGTTCAGGTTAAGATGGAGAGCTTCAAGGTCTACTTGGTATTATACAGAGGCAACGTAGGACTGTTACTGTGCTTGTTTTCTGCTGCTGTAACAAGTCACCACAAACTTGGCAATTCAGAACAACACATTTATTCTCACAGTTCTGTAGGTGAGAAGAAGAAGACCCAATATGGGTCTCACTGGACTAAGACCAAGGTGTTGGACAGGCTGAATTCCTTTCTGAAAGTTCTAGGAGAGAATTGTTTCCTTGCCTTTTCCAGTTTCTGAAGGCTAGCTGCATTCCTTGGGTCATGGCCACCCTGTTCCATCTTCAAAACTAGCAACGGTGGGTAGAGTCCTTGTCACACGAATCTGACTCCTCTCTTCGACCTTTTCTTCCACTCTTAAAGACTCTTGTGATCGGCCCACTCAGGTAATCCAGGAAACTCTCCACATCTCTAGGCTAACTAACTAGCAACATTAATTGCATCTGCAATCTTAATTCTTTCTGCCACATAGGATAATATATTCACAGGGTCCAGGGATTAGGACATGAACATTCTTGGGGTCCATTAGCCAGCCTACCATGGTTATCTAAAAAAACATCTGACTCCTCAGACAAGCCAACATGAAGGAGCAATTTTTGCCATGATCACTCTTCTGCAGCTTTGAAGATCCAGATACTGAATTTTGTTAATCCACCCTAAACTGATAGAATTGATTGACTTTAGAAAAATTAGGTAAAGGAAGTGCAGGATGCTATAGAAATATATAGCAGAGTTGCCTAAGGGTCCGGGCAGGGTAGGACTTCTAAGAAAACAATGATTATGCTGCAACCTAAAAGGGGAAGGAAGGGTAGAGAACAGAATGTACAGAGTTAGAGGCACTCAGGAAAATAAATCATGAAACTGTGGAAAGAGCCAAGATGCCCTTCAACAGATGAATGGGTAAAGAAGATGTGGTCCATATATACAATGGAATATTACTCAGCTGTCAGAAAGGAGGAATACCCAGCTTTTTTATCAACATGGACGAGACTGGAGGAGATTATGCTGAGTGAAATAAGTCAAGCAGAGAAAGTCAACTATCATGTGGTTTCACTTACTTGTGGTGTATAAGGAATAGCATGGAGGACATCAGGAGAAGGAAAGGAAAAGTGAATTGGGGGAAATTGGAGGGGGGGGGGACAAAGCATGAGAGACTGTGGACTCTGAGAAACAAACTGAAGGTTTTGGAAGGGAGGGGGTGGGGGGATGAGTGAGCCTGGTGGTGGGCATTAAGGAGGACACGGATTGCATGGAGCACTGGTGCATAAACAATGAATCTTGGAACTCTGAAAAAAGTAAAATTAAGATGTTAAAAAAAAGAGTAAATCCAATACTGCATAAGAAACTTGAGCACATGTTTAAAACCAGTAGAACCAAATATAAAATTGAAATATTAAAAAAATAATAAAAAAAATAACTTAACAGCCACCTGACACATACTTGAGACAGGTAGAGTCATCGTCCCTCGGGAACTTAACTGCCTCAATGTGAATGCTTTGCTAAAGGCAAAAGACAACCTTAGCTTGACATTAACCAGACCTCCAAGATCCTTCCAAAAATCCCTTTGGAAACTTCCTTTTCTCTACCCATCCCCATCAAGATATATGTTAGCAATCATCCTCCCAACATACGGCCCACTGATACACTTTTAAAGGGTCTCGTGACTAAGGTTTTACTAGATAGTGGTAAATGACCTTTTCCTAACAACAGCTACCCCATCAAGGTCCTGGAAACCTTGTTGACTTAACGCTATCTTTAACCCCCTCCCAACTTGAAATTATATATATAATTAGCCATTCCTCACAACCCCAGTGCAGCTCTTTCTGCCCACAGGTCCTGTTCCCATGCTTTAATAAAATCGCCCTTTTTGTCCTGAAGACATCTCAAGAATTTTTCCTTGACCACTCATTCCTGAACCCCAACATTTCACATCATGCTAAGCATGCTCCTGTTCCAGGCCTTTGTGCTCTGCCCGGTAGTCATTTCCCTCAGATGTCCCCATGACTCACCTCTTTCCAAATGATTCTGATGGTCAGTCAAATGTGAGAACCATCCTATGATAGACAAATGAAGCCTGATTTTTTTTTTCCTTTGGGGTTTTATACTGAGTAATTGGCAGAGACTTTTGGTTGTTGTTTTTTTTTTTAAAGATTTTATTTATTTATTTGACAGAGAACACAAGTAGGCAGAGAGAGAGAGAGAGAGAAGCAGGCTCTGCACTGAGCAGAGAGCCCGATGCAGGTCTCGATCCCAGGACCCTGGGATCATGACCTGGGCTGAAGGCAGAGGCTTTAACCCGCTGAGCCACCCAGGTGCCCTGAGACTTTTGGTTTTTAAATATTTGAACTTCAGACACTTGGAGTCTGACTTGCCAGGTGCTAGGCAAAACTGCTAAACAATGAATGTATTATATCGATTTAATTCCCACAATAACCCAATATGATATGTAATATTCCTATACCCAATTTATAGCTGAGGTAACTGAGACTTATAAATAGATTAAGTAACTTGTCCATAGTTATAGAGTAATAAGTTGCTGCAGAGCTGAATTTGAGCCCAGCTCTCTCTAACTTCAAAGTCCAAGGTCATAATCATTTGGCGTCAAAGCAAAATTCAAATAAATTTCATAGATGTCCTTCATCCTCAATTGTGAATATTACAAGTTACTGCAAATGGAAAAAGAAA
This sequence comes from Mustela erminea, assembly GCF_009829155.1. NCBI lineage: Eukaryota > Metazoa > Chordata > Mammalia > Carnivora > Mustelidae > Mustela > Mustela erminea. The sequence goes on along the minus strand of NC_045635.1, from coordinate 15,824,375 downwards.
CCCAGAACTTTAAGTCCCCATCATCTTTCAGTCTCTAAGAAATGCCTGTCATTGGTTTCTCATCCTCAGCTATTTTAGTGTTTTGGTCTGGATGATGCTTTGTTTGCAGGTGGGTGGGTTTGTACTGTGCACTGTATAATGTTTACCAGCATCCCTGGCCTCTGTCCACTAGGTGCCAGCAGCAGCATCCTTCTTTCCCAGATGTGACAACTAGAAATATCTCCAGAGACTGTCAGATATCTCTGGTATAAAACCACTATTTTCAACAATAGTACTTTATTTCTCTGCCACTTAGGTATGTCCATTTCCTTGGAAAGATAATGCTGACACCCTAATATTTTCAGAAAAGTGATTTATTTAAAATAAGTTTACTGGGGCACATGGGTAGCTCAGTGGGTTAAGCGTCTGTCTTCGCTCAGGTCATGATCTTGGGATCCTGGGATGGGCAATGGGCTCCCTGCTCAGTGGGAAGCCTGCTTGCTCTTCCTTTCCCTCTGCTTGCTGCTCCTCCTGTTTATGCTCTCTCTCAAATAAATAAATAAAATCTAAAAAAAAGACAAACCAAAAAATAAAGTTTACTTAAAAGTGAAGCTGTATGTCCTGTATAGTCAGCTGTATAAGTTGACTGGGATTGCTATAACAAAATACCAGAAACTGAGTGGCTTAAACAGTAAAAATTTATTTTCTCACAGTGTCAGAGGCCGTAAGTCTGAGATCAAGAGGTCTGCAGTGTTGGGTTCTTGTAAGGATTCTCTCTTTGGCTTGTAAACACGGTGTTCCCCTCTGTGCCTGCGTCTTCTCATAAAGACACCAGTCAATATTGCATTCCGGCCCACCGTAATGAACTCTTTTCGACTTAATTACTTCTAAAGGCCTTACTTTTTTTTTTTTTCATTCTTAAAGGACTTTTTTTATTTATTTGAGAGAGAGAGAGAATGAGCACATGAGAGGGGTCGGGGAGAGAGAGAAGCAGACTCCCAGCTGAGCAGGGAGCCCTAAGCAGGGCTCCATCCCAGACCGTGGGGTCAAGACCTGCGCCAAAGGTGCCCCTAAAGACTCTATTTCTAAATACAGTCACATTCTTAGATGTTAGGGGTCAAGAATTCAATGTATGAATTTTGGGAGGGCACAGTTCAGCCCATAACACCGAGTTTATGTCTTTTCCCCTCCTTCCCTCCTGGTGTATATACTGAGCATCTTCTATTTGTGAGACATTCTGCTAACTGATGGTAATAGCAAGCAGCAGACGTAGCCTTTATTATAAAGTAATAACAAATGTCATGCAAATATCATGCCTTGGTAATGGAGATCACCGGAGAGGCTTGTCCTTCTGCTCAGTCTCCCGACCACGTCTGGCGGGTGAAAGGGACTAGTTAAAACGAGCTGTGAGGGGCGCCTGGGTGGCTCAGTGGGTTAAAGCCTCTGCCTTCGGCTCAGGGCATGATCCCAGGGTCCTGGGATCAAGCCCCACGTTGGGCTCTCTGCTCCGCGGGGAACCTGCTTCCTCCTTTCTCTGCCTGCCTCTCTGCCTACTTGTGATTTCTCTGTCAAATAAATAAAATCTTAAAAAAAAAAAAAATGAGCTGTGAGATTAATGAGTCAGCAGCAGCGCTGTCAAAAAGCAGCAGAGAGGTCTGATGTCAGCCAGCAGCGGGCGCCACCTGAATCCGTCCCTTATTGTGACGCCTAGGCCCCGCCCACTCCCCTGACTCCTGCTCCTCCTAGCTCACGGTCCCGTGCCCCGCCCGTTCCAGCAAACTACTGTGAACGCTTCGAAAGCGCGTCACCACCTCTCTAACAATGGAGGGCGGGGGAGGGGGCGGGTGTCAGTTGCCCACGCCTGCGCCTTAGGGCCCGGGAGGGGTGGGCGGGCCAGCCGCCGTTCGGAGGCGGGGAAAAGAGACGCAAGCAGCGGCGACGCCATTTGCTGCGGCTGAACGTGAGCGCCGGCGGATCTCGGAAGAACTCGGTCGCGAGAGTCTCCCGCGCACGCGACCCGGCCTTTTTTGCCTGCTTGGTACCGCGCGTGCCACGCGTCGCCCCTGGGGCCCCTCGGAGAAGTCGCCGCTGCCGCCGCCGCCACCACCACCCCCAGGATAGGAGTCGGAAACGCCGGGAGGCTTCCGTCACCGCCATGCCCAAGAATAAAGGTAATGCTGCCGGAACTCCGGGACCACGACTCCGCTTGACCGGGTCTCTCCGGCCCTGCCCGCGGCCTCCGGGTTACCCAGGCCGCAGTGACCTTCCATTCCGCTGTGCCAGCACCCGGCTGCAGGATACACTCGCGGTTTGGGGCTTGGGAGAGGAGCTGGGAAGTTACTACTGTCTTCCAGTTTGGTCACATTGGGGTGGAGCCGACGCCATTTTTGTAGGGCCTCCTGCGGGAGAATGTGGGCTTTTGCTCCCGGTTCGCGCCAGACTGACCGCGGCGCGTTATGGTCCTGTGGGGGAGACCTCCCTGAGGCGGCCCGGGTTTCGCAAATGAGTGCCTTTGGCTTCCTGGGCAAAGAGTTAAGCCCTGAAAGCAGTTCTTAACTTTAAAAAGGTAATGCCTGCTTGAGTGACCAGGTACTCCTGTATGGGTTTCTTTATGGACAGTTGTTCAGTATTGTTGAGACTGCTCCGTCTCCCTTGTGAACAGTGGACGAAACCTTGATGTATATTTACTTATTTAAGGTTCATTTCTAGAGATTTACTCTTTCCCACCTTTACGGGTTTAACTTTTTTTTTTTTTTAATGGAACACTTGTTCCATATTTTCCCAAGTTTTCTACTTTTGCCTCATATCTTGTATTTAAATGGTGGGAATAAAGACCTTTTAGTTTTTTAAGTCCCCTCCATTTTGAGGCTCAAAGTCCACAAATTATTCGTCTCGGAGATAAATTTATTTGGAATTTCCAAAATGGAAGGTCTAATTTACCTGAAAGCAGAGGAGTTCTAAAGTTATTACCCTTTTTTAGACTTAAGAGGATTTCTGTCTTTTAAGTATTTTTATAATCTCTCAAGGAAATTGTATCTTATAAATATTTCTCAAGGTAATTGTGTCAGTAGAAACAGGGAAACATTGTATTTCCTTCAGGAGAGGAGCATATTACACAACCCACAGGAAGTTTCCTTTGGTTATTCATCCTTGAGACCCCTGCCCTAATCCAGGCTTACTTCTGTTCTCTTTGTAGCTGTCACTACTCATTTTATCCCGTGGGGTACTTGGTTGAGGTTCTTTGCAAGATTTGGTGCCGTTCCCTTAGGGCACTCCCCTGTCCTCAGAAATCTAACCTGCCGGTCCTTTTTGTAGCATTTTACTGCTAATTATTCTGGGTGAAACAGAGTTCTAAAAGTTTTCTTGTAACCTGTCCAATCCTTTATTCCTAAGTATCTTATTCTCATCTTTATTTCTAGTGATGAAATTTCCAATTCCCTCACTAAACTCTAAGCTCTAATGGACAATAATGCTGTCTTAATCACATTGAATTACTAGCATTTGACACTTAGTAGATGCTCAATAAATATTTGTTGGATTAAGTCATCTTCCTTTTGGTTGACTCCACTCTCAGATGAATAATAGGTACCCTTTGGTTTCCAGGAAACCGGACTTCTATGTTAAATCACATCTAGTTCACTAGCCTCTTTTAAGGTTCTATTCCCATGACATGGCAGTAAAACAGAGAGGGGAGTGATAAGGATATGGTTAATTCTGGTAAATTGGCAAGAAGTGAATCGTTCTTCTATAAGTAATATTTGAAGCATACAAAAAATATAGATAATACAATGAACGCCTGGGAGTTTATTACTCTGAACTTGACAATTAAAACACAGAATCATCTAAAGCCCTTTGTGTCCCCCTCTGCAATCCCCTTTCCCATGTCTTCCTCTGTTTTTGGAGGTAGCCCTCATTCTGAATTTGTCAGTTATCATTTCAGTACTTGTAAAATCAATCTGTTATGTTAGTGCTTTGCATGACCCCTGGGCTTTACGAGATGAGGTTTACTAATGTAGAATTAAATTCATGTTTGTTGTTTTTCTTCATTGGAAGAGCCAGAGGCCCTGTGAATATAATTTTAGTGATGGTATCACAAAGATATAAATTGCCACAAACTGTGTGTTGAATGACTTTTGCTTTGGACTCATTCTTACCAGCGTATGTCCTCTAGAATCCTCTTCATATTTTTAGCTTATTACCTCAGGAAAAAGAGTATCTTTTGGTCAACTCAAAAAGACTGGGGTAAGGAGCTCCCACACTTAAGAGGAAATTACTGCCTTCTAAAATTGCCACTCCTTTGGGAATGTCTGGACTACTCTTGATTGATTCAGAGATTACTCAAGTCAGGTATATAACTCAGTAAAGTTGGTAGGATCCTTGCCCTAATGGAACTTTCACTCTGGTTTGAAGATCTGGCATGAATGGCATGGAGCAGAACATACTTTCTCTGGGAAATTCGTTTTGGTGTCCCCTAGGAATGCCTCACTTACTGAACTCTAAGGACTTCTATGTGGGTCAGGAAATTACAGAGGCCCACCTGACAATAGTACAGAGCATTGTGAGACTGCCCCCAGGACAGATAAGATGTACTTGATTCTAGAAGTTATGGGTCTGACTTTGCAGTGGCCTAGTGCACACTCTTTATTCTGTTTGGGCTTTGAACCTTTTGCTGCTTCCAAGTTCTTCCATGAGTTCTTTAATATCACTACCATTTAACAGCCTTCCACGTTTTGAAAATGGGCACCAGTGTGGTTTTAGGTTCTGGAATGGGAACGAATGCTGTGGAGAGATACCCTAATGTGAGGGCCATGAACAACAACAACAAAGATTGGGTTTGAATCTGTTCACCCCTGCACACTGAAATATGTAAAGTGAGTTAGTTAATTCTCTGAGCTTCAGTGAACTCCCTGGTAACCTGGGGATAAATGACCTATTACTTCATAGGGTGATTGTGACAAGTAAATGGATGGCTTTATTGCATAGTGGCTAAGAGTATAGTGAACTGGGGTGGTGTCTTACTGCTCACTTCAAATCCCAGATCTCACGTTTTATGATATAGCCTTGCATAAGTCACTTAACCTTTCAAAGACTCTTGGGAAATGAAGACAAAATAGTACCTATCTTATAGGCATAGGCTTGTTAAGGGTGAGTTACTGGGACAATGAGAAATCTCCTTGGATTAAAGCATAAGATAGCGGAAGGTAGATTGTGTGTTCATAGGATGAGAGAGATATATTCTTTAAGGCGGTTATGTTGCCGCTAACAGAAACAAGGGTGTTGATTTAAGACCAACTTTGTAAAAAAAAAAAAAAGAAAAGAAAAGAAAAGAAAAAAATTTTGAGTAAATTTGAGCTTGAGAGGACAGAAGACAGTGTTTACTGGACCCATTCACTGGAGTCATTAGAAATAGGAGACCATTGTTTGGTTGAAATAGTGGGCTTAGATGTAAAACTATTAGCTTAGAAGGGATAGGTGAGAGAAAAATTAATTTCCTTAGAAAGTGGGTTAACAGAAGGTGGGAATTTGGAATTAATGAAGCTCCAGAGGAACAGGCATAATGGGGAGGGGGTTGGCTGGTAAAAGTCAAGAATAGTGCAAGTGGCCCTTTAAAAATCAGAAAAAAGGGGCGCCTGGGTGGCTCAGTTGGTTAAGTGTCTGCCTTCAACACAGGTCATGATTCCAGGGTCCTGGGATTAAGTCCCACATCAGTCTCCCTGCTCAGTGGGGATCCTGCTTCTCCCTCTCCCTCTGTCCCCACCCCTACTTGTGCTCATTCTCTCGCTCATGCTTTCTCTTCCAAATAAGTAATCTTAAAAAAAAAAAGAAAAGAAATCTGTAAGTTCCCCATCCATCTGGTCTTTTGCCCCCTCATAGTGTATCTATTGAAGAAAACAAATTGTCTTATTGAATCACCCCCACAGTCCGGATTTTGCTGATTGCATCTGGTTTGCACATTGCTTTTTATTGTTTTTTTTCCTGCATCCCACTATTTATTATTACTGTTAACATATAATGTATTGTTGCTTTTAGAGGTAGAGGTCAGTGATTGATCAGTCTTACACAACACCCAGCACTTGCCACAACACATACCCTCCCCAGTGTCCATTGCCCAGTCCCCCCATCCCCCTTTCCCCGCTCCTCTCCAGCAGCCCTTAGTTTGTTTACTGAGATTGAGAGCCTCTTATGATTTGTCTCCCTCTCTGGTTTTGTGTTGTTTCATTTTTTCCTCTCTTTCCCTATGCTCCTCTGCCTTGTTTTTCAAATTCCACATATCAGTGAGGTCATATGATAATTGTCTTTCTCTGATTGGCTTATTTCGTTTAGCATAATACCCTCTAGTTCCATCCACATTGTTACAAATGGCAAGATTTCCCTTTTTGATGGCTGCATAGTATTCCTGTGTGGGTGCGCGCGCTCGCACATACATATACACACATTTGTATCTTTGGGGTAGATACACAGTAGTGCGATTTGCTGGGTTGTAGGGTAGCTGCTTTTTATTGTTTGGTTTTTTTAATGGACTTTAGTCGTTTTTATTTTTTATTTTTTAAAATTGTATTATTTTATTCGTTTTTTAAAAAAGATTTTATTTATTTATTTGACAGACGGAGATCACAAGTAGGCAGAGAAGCAGGCAGAGGAGGGGGGAAGCAGGCTCCCGCTGAGCAGAGAGCCCAAATGTGGGGCTCAATCCCAGGACCCTGAGACGATGACCCGAGCCGAAGGCAGAGACTCAATCCACTGTGCCACCCAGGCACCCCTATTTTTTATTTTTTAAGATTTTATTAATTTGAAGAGAGTGTGCATGAGCTGGGGCAGGGTCCGGGTCAGGGGGCCCACTGTGGGGCTCTATCCCAGGACCTGGAGATCATGACAGCCCAAGGCATACTAACTCATTGAGCCACCCAGGCGCCCCTGGACTTTGTTTTTTAGATTAGTTACATTTGTAGGGAAATGAGTAGAAACTAGAATTCTCTTATTACCACAGCATGTTGTTAACATCTTACATGAGCCAGTATAAATACATTATTACTAACAAGTCCATAGGTTACTTAAGGTTCATTCTTCATGTTGTACATTGTGTGGGTTTTGACAAATGTATAATGACATGTATCTACCATTACAGTATCCTATAGAACAGTAATATAACTGCCCTGAAAATCCTCTGTGGTTCTACATATTCATTTGCCCTCCCCTCCCCATCTCATGGCAACTACTGATTTTTTTTAATACTATCTCTATAGTTTTGCCTTTTCCAAAATGTTGTATGGTTGGAATCATACTATTCGGCCTTTGTAGATTCCTTCTTTCCCTAAACAGTTTGCATTTAAGATTCTTTAGTGTTTTTTAGGAACTCAGGAGCTCATTTCTTTTTATTGCTGAATAATATACTCCCTTGTGTCAAACTGCAGTTTATTCATGCACCTACTGGAAGACATCTTGGTTGCTTCCAAGTTCAGGAATTAGTGCCTTGTGTTTTTAACTTCAAATACTTTGCTCAGTGAATCTTTCTTACAGGTATAAGATAAAACTCTCAAAGCAGCTGGAGTTGTTTTTCCCTCCACCGCAAAATCAGTGTATCCCATTCCAGGAGCTATAACTTTACCCCCACCCCCCACCCCAAGTCATCCTACTTGATTGAATTCAGACTTTTCATGGGGTGGTCCAATAAAAGAGGGAGCTTATTTATTTAGAGATTTATTGGTAACCCATATATCTCCCACCCTGGCCCTTGTGGGCTACTGTAGGACAGGTTCACTGAGAAATGTGCTCAACCAAGTGGTCATTATGGTCCAGAAACTTTGGCCGTTGAACACAGATATTCTCAGGGATCTGTATAATTCTATGTAATACTTTCTTTTAGTTTGTTGGTATTTTATGTGAGAAATAACCCAAAAGGAATTTCCCAAGAAGAGTAGGGAAGTGATGTGTTTGATATGACTGGAAATTGTGAACTTAATATGAGTGTGTGACCACATTAGGTGAATTTTTAAGTTTAAATGATTTTTTAAAGGCATGTTGTGAGTCATTTATTTCTTTAATACTGTTGTACAGATAATTAACATCTTTTTTTTTTTCTTTAAAACCATTAGGTAAAGGAGGTAAAAATAGACGTAGAGGTAAGAATGAGAATGAATCTGAAAAAAGAGAGTTGGTGTTCAAAGAAGATGGACAAGGTAAACGTTTCTGTGAATTTTTTTTAAGTAATAGTGTTTTTTAACATGGAATTTCAATGTCAAAACATGAAAGGTTAGAACTGTTCATAACCCTGAATGATTACATCCTGTGCCCCTCTTTGCCCTTCTCTGTTCCTCAGCCCTCCACACCTCTCTAGAGTGCCTCTAATCATTCCCTGGTGTCCTGTGTGCAGTGAGGATTGGAGGCGTTTCTGTAAATGTCTGGGTTTCATTGTTTTGCATGAACACTCATAATTAAGAATGAATTACACAGTTCAGAGAGAACTAAGCCTCAAAAGCTGAGGTTAACAGTTGGCATGATTTAGTAGACCTTTTTTGCTAGAAATGGTGCTACATAGTATTTTCATTAGACTGGATTTTTGAGGGATGAATTAGAGGCCTTCTCCACACTTCTCCAGTGCCATTAGCATATAATTTCAGGACATAGAATAGAGTGAAACTGAACAATTGACTTTTCTAAACGAAGATGCATAACACTAGTTTCCCATATTTTTGAGCAATTTCAAACCTTTGGAAAAGTTGCAGTGTTCATACAATGAATTCCCTTAAACCCTTCACACATTTGTGTGTGTGTGTGTGTGTGTGTTTCTTGAATGATTTTTTTTTTTTTTTTAAGATTTCATTTATTTGACAGAGAGAGATCACATAGGCAGAGAGGCAGGTAGAGAGGGAGGGGTAAGCAGGCTCCCTGCTGAGCAGAGAGCATGACGCGGGGCTCAATCCCAGGACCCTGAGATCATGACCTGAGCCCAAGGCAGAGGCTTAACCCACTGAGCCTCCCAGGGACCCCTCTTGAATGATTTTCAAGCTTGTTACAGACATGATACTTTTTTACTTTACCTGCTGTATTATGTTTCTTAAGAAGAATATTCTCTTACATAATCACAATAGAATTATCAGACTCAGATAATTTAACATGAATATATTATATATCTAGTATATAATCTATTTTTGAAATTTTCCAGTTATCCTCGTAGCTCCCAGCATATTTTAACAAAGAACCTTTTTTGATTATCTTTTTGTATAGAACTTAGGTGGATTTTGTTCATGGCTGTGTATATATAAGCCACTAAAAATGAGGCCTGTTTTGTGGCTAAAAGACCTTTTTGTTTCTTAGCTGTAGTTAGGCCTGCCTCCGTTAGCTGTTGACTTCATTATGACAACCACTACTTTTTTCATGTTTTTTTCCCCTCACTTTGAAAGAGAGGCTGCCTTTGAATTGACCCACAATATTGAGGCTCTAGGTGCGGTATAATCTGAGCAATCACTTCAGCATGTTAAACCCATGGTTGAGCCTTTCAGAGTTAGGTCTCAGTATACCTACAGACCGGTGGGTATTCTCTTAGTGGGTCAGTCTTATGTACAGCTTGAGTAAGCTAAAGGTTCTGAGGCAACATCCACCTCCAGTCTTCTGTCATTTAATGATAAGAGAAGAACAGACAGGCCCACGTGCAAGCTAATGCTCATCATCTTAGTTTTCCAAATGTCAGTAAAACCAGGGAGTTTCTTGGGTTTCCTTTTGGAAGGGTTTTGTTTAAAAGTTCGGCATTTTGCCTGAAAACATTTTTCTGGCTTTACAAAAACTTTGAATGATGACTTCTAATATAACAAAGACATTATTGGGGTACCAGGGTGGCTCAGTCAGTTAAGCATCTGCCTTCAGCTCAGGTCACAGTCCCAGGGTCCTGGGAACAAGACCCGCATCAGGCACCCTGCTCACCTGGGAGCCTGCTTCTCTCTGTCTTTCCCCACCCTCCCTCTCTCCCTCTCTCTTAAGTGAATAGGTAAATCTTAAAAAAAAATTTGACTAGAACAGGGGCACCTGGGTATTGCAGTCCAACTCTTGGTTTTGGTTCGGGTCATGATCTCAGGGTTCTGGGATCAAGCCCCGCCTCACAGTCCAATGTCAGCCCAGAGTCAGCTTTGGATTCTCTCTCCCTCTCCCCCTGCCCCTTTTCCTTCCTCTAAGATAAATAAATAAATCGAAAATGAAACAAAACAGACTAGAACACATAGGCATAATGGTTAGGAATAAATATGTGTAGTAAAATAAAGACTAGGGAGTAATAAACACTAAGCTAGTTATTGGTAGAACCAGAATCTAGACTCCATAATGTCCTTTCTATAACAAGCTATCTTATCAGAAATGCTTTAATTACATCTGTTCATTTTGAGTAAACAGAATGACTACTGTCTTCATAACTGTAGGCTTTACTTTTGGAGACCAAGGTGGCATGTCCCAAAATGCATATTACATCTCATCAATCTCTCTCATTTGGAATGTCTCCCAAATTTGGATCTCCTTTCCCTCAGATCTTATAAAGGCTAATTTCAACAATTTGGCAAATACAAGTAGCTTAATGTTAGGTTTTTTTTTTTTTTTCTTTAAGTTTTTTTTTTTTTTTTTGAGAGAGAGAGAGAACAAGCACAAGAGAGTGAGAGAGCGAGCGAGTGAGCATGATTGGGGGAGGGACAGAGAGAAGCAGGCTCCCAGGTGAGCAGGGTGCCTGACAGAAACTCCAGCAGACTCCTTGCTGAGCTCAGAGCCCGACACGGGGCTTGATCTCAAGACCCTGAGACCATAACCTGAGCTGAAACCGAGAGTCGGACGCTTAATGGACCGTGCCCCCATTCTAGTCAGTTTTGTGTGGCTTTTTAAGTTGCTGTTCTGAAAAGTTGAACAGTATCCTATACACTTTTGTTTTCCCTCCCCCAGAGTATGCTCAAGTAATCAAAATGTTGGGAAATGGACGATTAGAAGCAATGTGTTTTGATGGTGTAAAGAGGTTATGTCACATCAGAGGGAAATTGAGAAAAAAGGTAGGTGTGGAAATTTGTTTTACTTTAAAATTGTGATTAAGGTAGAAGATTGCTCCATAGTTTTTATGGGTCAGGGACCTCATTTTTGGAAGTTCCCCAAAGATTTCAGTAGAACAGTGATTTATTACCTATGATAAAACAGCCAACTCCTTGATGGTAATTTTTTATGGATTCCATTTAAAGACACATTGGCATCACCTATTTTTTTCTGCTCAAAATGTTTAACCTGAATCTAATCATGAATAAACAATCAACAAATCCATATTGAGAGAAACCCACAAAACATGGCCTGGCTCTTAATACAATGTTAATGACCTTAAAGGGGTGGGGAACTATTCCAGTTGAATGGAGATGAAAGAGACCTAATGGTTAAATGGGGTATGTGGCTCATGTTTGGATTCTGGTTTCAGGGTGGGGGAAATATTTGTAAAGAGTGTTAAGAAAATGTGAATAGGAATTACAGTTAGTGTTGTGGTGATACTAAATTTCTTCAATGGGCTGCCTTGGAAGGAATGATTAATCTCCCATCATAGTGGGTTTTGAGGCAGATATATTAATCAAGTTGGGTAAAAGTCCCTCAAACTCTGATTTTATATGGTTACCAAACTATAAAGGGGTTTTGCCAGCTTCTTCTTATGTGGGTTGGTGAAATGAAGAGAGGGAAGGCGATAAATGTACATTTCTAACTTTCTGTTCTCACATGTAATGGATGGATAACTAACCACTTGGAGTAATTCACTATTAAAAATTCCTTAATTTCTAATCTAGTCATTATTCTTTTGGAATTAATAAACAGTCAGGCTGTTAAATAAGATTTTAACACCCCAAATTATAGAAGATTTGAAACATCTCAGCTGCTTACTGTAGTATTTTTTTCCTATTCTAAATATAGGTAATTCACCCACAGTTGGGTGAATAGTGTTTTATGGAAAGACTGACTCAATGTTGCTTTGGTTCTTTATTTTTAAATATGACATGCAGTGACTTTTCTTTCATAGGTTTGGATAAATACTTCAGACATTATATTGGTTGGTCTCCGAGACTACCAGGTAAAAATATATATATGTATATATTTTTTTCTCATTTGTTCACTTGGTTGAATTTTGTGAGCCATTAGTGCTTAGAACTTCAGTCATGACTGTATTTGACCAGTTCCACCCCAGCATGCTGCTCACTATTGTGTCAACAAACATTTTATAAGGGCCAGTTAAGTTTTTTTAGGTATTATGCTAGATACCCTAGGCATCATGGTTCCCAAGTGGCCATTTTGTGGAGTCCGTGTTTTCACTATGGAAAAAATAACAGGCAGCGTGAATTTTTCATAAAGTTAAATGGCCTTTTTACCTTTTTTGATATTTAAAAAGTTCCCTTGTTTGGAATGAGTGATGTTAGTGGTGATTTTGTTTGTGTTCTTATTTGTTATAATAAAAATTTAATCTTATGGTAGACCTCCTGTGACCATTTTTCTTTTCTTTTTAATTCATACTTGTTGAAATAAAAATCTGGGAACTCTTACCGTAGTGGATACACCTGAATGAGCCAAGCTCCCATCCCAAAAATGCTTATGGCCTGGTAGTGAGAAGAGTGAGACAGGCACACAAGTAACTGCGGTAGAAACCATGATAGAAGTATGCGATCTAAATTTGAATGAGCACCAGGAAAAAATGGTAGTTGAATAATCTCAACTTGAAGACTACTCATTTTGGGTCTCTGTAGGCCATTTGGTTTCTCCCTGTTGGAACTCATCACCATATATTTAATCACATTGTGAGTGATGTTTCTGTTTTTATAGCCTTGATCCTACCTTGATTTTTTAAAATATATGTTCCAGAGTAAAGAATTAAAATCTTTACTTTAAATGATTGGTTCTCAACCATGAGTGAATTTTTTCCTCCAGGGGGCCATTTGGCAGTGTCTGGAGACATTTCTGGTTGTCACAACTGGGGGAGGCAGTGTCGCTGTCATGTAATGGATAGTCATGAGGGGTGGTGCCAAATATCCTACATTGCAAAGGACAGTCCCTACAACAAAGAATTGCCCAGCCCCAAATGTGAATAATGCTAAGGTACAAAAAAGCCTGCTTTAATTAATACCATTTTGGGATGCCTGCGTGGCTCAGTCGGTTAAGCGTCCAACTCTTGATTTCCTCTCAGGTCACAATCGCACCCTGCCTTGGGCTCCTTGCTGGGTGTGGAGCCAGCTTAAGATTCTCACTCTCCTTCCGTTGGCCCCCTCCCCCGCAAGTGTGCACTGTCTCTCTAACAAAACAAAATACCATTCTAATGTCCAGTTTCTTCTCTTAATCTTAAAAATAACCCCAGAAGTAGGAAGAATAGTTCTCTTTGATGGATAAGGAAACCCAAGATATGAAAGCATGTACAATTCTGACTATAAAATGACAGCCAAGACCAACTTTTTCTGATTCTTAGTCTTCCATAAACCACCTTCTCTACCCCTGCCACTTTAAGGGTGGTCCAGGGACCAGTGGCATCACTGGCTTTTAGGAACTTGTAAGAGATGTAGGTTTTTGGACCCCACTCCAGTCCTCCTGAATTGGAATATGCGTTTTAGCAATTTACCTCTGAACTTCTATAAACATCATAGTTCAAGAAGGACTGGTTTGAATCACACTGCCTTTGCATCACTGATCCTCTTTGAAGCCCTTTGGTCCTGCTTTTAGGTCCAAAGAACTTCTTGAAGTTGAAACAATCAGCTTCAACACTTTTTTTCCTCCTTAACTGAGTGGGATTCTTTTCAAATGGGAAAATGTGAACATTCTATGGCAGTAGTTTTCAGTGGGACATTTGCATCAGAAACACTTAAAAGGGCTTTTAAAAATACAAATTCATGAACTTCACTCCGCCTCTACTGATCTAGCTCCAGGAAATACAAAGGCTCCACTGGAGATTTCATTCGGTTCATATTCTAAGAACCTCTGATGCATGGAAAGGCATATTAATTTCCTTAGGTCATTACACATTACACATTTTTTTAGTTTGTTTAATCAACCCGTAAATTATGGTCCCAGGGAATTTTCGTATTTCAAAAGACTTCTAATCAAAGGATAATAGTAAACACTTAAAAGATTGGGTTTGCACAGTTCTGCCCTTTTTAAAGTGAGATCTGTAAATATCTTCCTTAAGCTTGTTGATCACTATTCATTTATGCATGTAGGCAGCTTTATACTATATAACCCTGAGGATGTTTTTTAGAAGGTAGGAGAAAACTTTATTTTTTAAAAGTTTTGTTTCTGGGGCGCTTGGGTGGCTCAGTGGGTTAAGCCTCTGCTTCCGCTCAGATCGTGATCTCAGTCGGTTCTGGGATCGAGCTCCACATCTGGCTCCCTGCTCAGCAGGAAGTCTGCTTCCCCCCTTTCCTTCTGCCTGCCTCTTTGCCTACTTGTGATCTCTTCCTCTCTGTCAAATAAGTAAATAGAATCTTTTTAAAAAGTTTTGTTTGTTTTGATACCTTTTTTTTAACATTTATTTGAGAGAGCGAGAGCACAGCAGGGTTAGAGGCAGAAGGGGAGGAAGAGGAACAGACTCCTTGCTGAGCAGGAAGCCAGATGCAGGGGCCCCATCCCAAGACCCTGAGATCATGACCTAAGCTGAAGTCAGGTGCTTAAAGGACTGAGCGACCCAGGTGCCTCTAATACTTTTTTTTTTTATTTTGATTCCAGTATAATTAACAATATAGTCATTCAGCATTTCCATATGTCATCTAGTGCTTATGACAACAAGTGCACTAGGTAGAGAAAACTTTAAAATGTGAAAAAAGGATTGTAACCACAGTGAGATTTAATTTTTTATCCACTTTGAAAATAATTTGGGAAAGACTATTTTGGCATAATTGGTTCTAAAAGTTACTTGTCTTTTTTAGGATAATAAAGCTGATGTAATTTTAAAATACAATGCAGATGAAGCTAGAAGTCTGAAGGCATATGGCGAGCTTCCAGAGCATGGTAATGTCTGAGTTACTTTACTAACCTGTCATATGGTGTTCGTACTTGGTGTTACTTAGGTGAAGGAATTTTGGTAGAATTTTGCATATTTACTTTTGTGCTTACATGGTTCGTTTTAAGTATGCCTGCTTCATAATAGTGGATACCTTAAGAAAAAAGTAACTGGGATTCTGTCCTTAATAAATACACTTTCTGGTATGGAGTTATGTTTTATACTCTGAACTTCTGCATAATACTAATAAGAGGATTACTTTTGTTTCAGTATTTATTTCA
Source organism: Mustela erminea (assembly GCF_009829155.1). Taxonomy (NCBI): domain Eukaryota; kingdom Metazoa; phylum Chordata; class Mammalia; order Carnivora; family Mustelidae; genus Mustela; species Mustela erminea. The sequence continues at coordinate 15,809,144 of NC_045635.1, read as the reverse complement.
CAATAACTTTCTCAAGAGATTGTCATTGTTCATCTACTTTAAATGTGAAGCAGGGATAGTACTTAGGTACTGTTGTCAATTTTTATAAAGTCAGTTTTCAGTTATTATCCTAGTATTAAAAGATCCTGTGGGATTTTTTAAAACCAATGTTGTCTCTCTGTTACCGATACAAAAGTTAGGTGTTTTTTTAAAGATTTTATTTATTTATTTCAGAGAGGGAGAGAGAGCAAGCATGAGTTGGGGGGGGAGGGAGAAGCAGGTTCCCTGCTGAGCAGAGAGCCCGATGTGGGGATCCATTCCAGGACACAGGGATCATGATCTGAGCCAAAGGCAGATGCTTAACTGACTGAGCCACCCAGGCACCTCAAAAGTTACGCATTCATAGGTGGTAAACTTAAATAAAACAAAAATAAGTCCTTCGTAACCTCACCAAAGGGGAAATGTACTTTACATACTATTTTGTAAGCCTAAGTGGCTATTTCATTTGGTGTTTTTCTTTCATTTTGTAGTGTTTTTTCTTCGTTTGGGCTTTCTTGCATATTATTATAAAAACAATATAATTTTACTTAAGCACGAAAATCCTCCAAAATTATTTACTTAACATTTTCAGTCTAGGAAATGCTAGTATATCGGGGAATGGAACCAGCACTTCCCAGTTCATTTTCATTGCTTAGGGATAAACATGATTTGACTCAAGTTTCTGATTGATGAGTCTGTCTGGTGATTGGGTGTTGTTAGCATGTGCTCTAACCAGTTTGAGGCGTAGTTAGAAGTTGTAAAGGTTTCAGAATTTGTGTAACTGGAGCCTGCTTTACTAAAAATATCTTTATGAAATAAATACTTGGGACTATGTCAACCCAAAAAGCTTTTGGACCATGAAGGAAACCAACAAAACAAAGTGGCAACCTATTGAATGGGAGAAGATATTTACAAATGATTTATCTAATAAATGGTTAATATCCAAGATATGTTTTTAAAGAAAAAAAAAAAAAACCACAAACCTCCTACAGCTTGGGGCATCTGGGTGATTAAGCATCTTCTTTCAGGTCCTGGGATCAAGCCCTGCATACGGCTCCCTGCCCAGCATGGGATTCTGCCTTTGCCCCTCCCCCTGCTCCTGCACATGTGCATGTTCTCTCTCTCAAAGAAATAAATTAAATCTTTTTTTTTTTACGGTTTTATTTATTTGAGAGCGAAAGAGAGATACTGACTAAGCCATGCAGGTGCCCCTAAATAAAATCTTAAAAACAAAAACAAGACAAAAAAAACTCCTACAACTGAATGCCTAAAAATCCTCCCAAATAATCCAATTAAAAATGGACAGAAGACCTGAATGGACACTTTACATAGAAGATGTAGAAATGGCCAATAGGCCTTGAAAAGATGCTTAGCATCACTAATCATCAGGGAAATGCAAATCACAACCACAGTGAGATACCCCTCATACCAGTCAGAATATCTTGTATCAAAAAGATAAGAAATAACAAGTGTTGGAGAAGATGGGGAGAAAAAGGAACCCTTGTGCACTGTTGGTAGGAATACAAACTGGTACAACCATTGTGGAAAACAGTATGGAGGTTCCTCAAAAAGTTTAAAAGTTCCTCAAAAAGTTAAACATAAGGGGGCACCTGGGTGGCTCAGTGGGTTAAGCCGCTGCCTTCGGCTCAGTCCCACATCGGGCTCTCTGCTCAGCAGGGAGCCTGCTTTCCTTCCTCTCTCTTTTCTGCTTGCCTCTCTGCTTACTTGTGATCTCTCTCTGTCAAATGAATAAATAAAATCTTTTAAAAAAAAAAAAAGTTAAACATAAAAATACCATTCAGTCCAGTAATTTCAGTACTGGATATATACACAAAGAAAATGAAAGCACTTATTTGAAAAAGTGTATGTACCCCTATGTTTATTGCAGCATTATTTACAATAGCCAAGATACAGAAGCAACTTGTGTCCACTGATAGATAAATGGATAAAGGATATGTGATTGATACACACATACAACTAGAGTATTACTCAGACATAAAAGCAAATGAAATCTTCCCATTTGTAGTAACATGAATAGACTTAGAGGGTATTATGCCAGGTGAAATAAATCAGAGACAAATACCATATGATATCACTTAGACTTGTGGAATCTTTAAAAAAAAAAAAAAAAACTACGAACAAACGAGAGAAAGACTCATAAATATAGAGAAGATATCCAATGGTTGTTGGGGGGCGGGGAGGTGGGCGAAGTAGGTGAAGGGGATTAAGAGGTACAAACTACCAGTTCTAACATAAATCATGGGGATGAAAAGTACAGTATGGGGAATGTAGTTAATAATATTGTAGTAACATTGGTGACTTGGTAACCATGCTTATTCTCGTGAACATGTTGTAGTGTATATAATTGTCAAAATCAACCATGTGCACTTGAAATTAATATATATGTCAACTATACTTGAATTGGTGTAACTTTGACTCAGCATTTGATAACAGACCATTTTAATATTATCTTGGTTATATGAGTGTATTTGTTATTGTTTCTTTAGCTAAAATCAATGAAACTGATACATTTGGTCCTGGAGATGATGATGAAATTCAGTTCGATGACATTGGAGATGATGATGAAGACATCGATGATGTGAGTAGATGGATCTTATATTTTCCAACTTTTGTTTCTGAATTATCCACAGAGAAACCAGCTTTTTCTCCTGTCTTCCTTTTTTTTATAGTTTTCTTTTCTTTTTTTTTTTTTTTTTTTTTTTTTAAGATTTTATTTACTTATTTGACAGACAGAGATCACAAGTAGGCAGAGAGGCAGGCAGAGAGAGAGAGAAAGAGGGAAGCAGGCTTCCTGCGGAGCAGAGAGCCCGATGCGGGGCTCGATCCCAGGACCCTGAGATCATGACCTGAGCTGAAGGCAGCAGCCCAAACCACTGAGCCACCCAGGCGCCCCTCTCCTGTCTTCCTTTAAACTAAAAATGTTGAATACTTGAATTAGGGTGTATTTCAAGACTTGTCCATGAATTAAAATACTCAGTATTATTTAGAAGACAGCTAGTCAAACTTATACTTTGAGAATTCTTACAGTCTTTTCAACATTTCTTCCAGAAAAGATCAGTATTTGCTTTGGCGATATGAATGCTAGGCATTGGAATCATAACTTGTTTAAAAGTATCTTAAGAGATAGCTGTTTCTGAATTTAGCAGACAGTTGTAAGAAATAGAAGATCTCAAAGAAACATGCCTTAATTGAAATACTGGTATATTAGAAGAATCTTTTTTAAGTAGCTTGATATGGAACATTGGAATTACAACATTTTTTTAAAAGATTTTGTTTAGTTTTTTGTGTTTTTTTTTTTTTTTTAAGAGAGAGCACATGCGAGGGGGACAGAGGGAGAGAGAGAATCTGAAGCAGACTCTGCCCTGAGCATGGAGCCCAGTGTGCGGGCCTCAATCCCACAACCCTGAGATCATGACCTGAGCTGAAACCCAAGAGTCAGATGCTTGACTCACATGCCCCAGAAGGTCTCAGTTTTAACAAGGCTTTTAACATATGTTGTCATTCCAGGGGTCCCTGGGTGGCTCAGTCAGTTGAGCATCCAACTCTTGATTTCAGCTCAGATCATGATCTCAGGGTTGTGGGATCGAGGCCCCAGTTGGCCTCCACGCTCAGTTCTGCTTAAGACTCTCTCCCTCTCGGGACGCCTGGGTGGCTCAGTTGGTTGAGCAGCTGCCTTCGGCTCAGGTCATGATCCCAGCGTCCTGGGATCGAGTCCCACATCGGGCTCCTTGCTCGGCAGGGAGCCTGCTTCTCCCTCTGCCTCTGCCTTCCACTCTGTCTGCCTGTGCTCGCTCTCGCTCGCTCTCTCTCTGACAAATAAATAAATAATCTTTAAAAAAAAAAAAAAAGACTCTCTCCCTCTCTCTCTGCCCCTCCTCTACATGTGTGACCTCTCTCTTTCTAAAATAAATCTTTAGAGACCTTTCGCCAATTATGTTACTTCATTTATTGGATATGCATTGTTGGCAAACTCTTGGTTTGGCGTTGGTGTGTTTTAGGAAAATGTATTTTTTTTCTGAACGGTAAAGCAGTGATGCTCACAAGAATAAATGCCTTTTTTTTTTTTTTAAAGATTATTTATTTGATAGAGCTCACAAGCAGGCAGAGAGGCAGGCAGAGAGAGAGGGGGTAGCAGGCTTCCTGCTGAGCAGAGAGCCCCATGCGGGGCTCAATCCCAGGACCCTGAGATCATGACCCGAGCCGAAGACAGGCTCAACCCACTGAGCCACCCAGGCGCCCCAGAATAAATGCCCTTTTGCTGTTACAGTATTTAAGTGAAATTCATACTTAGTTTCTGGCAATATAAATTTATTAAATAATTGGGGTAGTATTATAAGTTACTCTTAACTCCAGTTTGGGCTCTTTTTCAACTCCTTAAAATAAAAATGTAGTTGAGAGCCAACCTATGTATATAAATCTAAAAATAATTACTCTAATGTTTGGTTTGATTCAAAGATGAAATTTTATTATATCTGGGGCATTTATTCCTGACTTAGACTGTGTGACATGATTACCAGGGCCTTTCAAAAGTACAAAGGCTGATCTGCAGGGAGTCTGAATTAGGCATCACAAGTGATACCCACTACCCAGGTTCTATAATTAATATTTTTTTTACCTGATTTATCATATATCTAACTATATCTTTATTCATCCATCAATCCATCTTATATTTTGATGCATCTTCAGACCACTTAGAATACTCAGGGTGAATTAAGGATTTGAGTATATATCCTCCATGTGTATATGCATTTCTGAATTTTTACATAAATTTGTCTTTCTTTTTTTAATGTATGTCCCTTTAGAGACCCTGGGCCACAGAATTCTTGTGACTGACTTGTTAATGATACTTTGACAGTAGATTTATTGATTATATTCTGTGACCAGAACCTGACATGAAATTGTGTTGGAAATAAAGGGGCAATCCAAACATTTTTAGAGCTGGGGTAGGTCTCTTTCGGAAATTAAGAACCAAATCAGAGAACACTTTTGAGTATGAATTTGAATTTGAATACACAGAGGTGATAGGTTGAGGATCTAAACAAGGTTAAGATTTTCTAAGAAAAAAACTGAATCTGTGCCAGTGATTCATTAGGACTGGACCCAGTATGCTGGCATGGAAAGAGATGGTAAAAGATGGTGGATACCAAAGGAATTTGAGTTATCTTGAACATTTTGCAAGGGTTGCTTTATCACCAGAGAACCCTACGTTTCCAAGACATTTCTTCAGATTGCTTATAGGTAATGCTAGTTGTTTCTAAAACCGGGTTGAGAGGAGAATTTGGTTACTGCCAGACCCCTCTCTTTCTCAGATAATACTCCTGTGTGTCTGCTTCCACCCCAGAACAAAAAAATCTCTTATCACTAACAAAAAAGGGAGGAGGTACTAAACTTTATTAAGAATATTTTGAATGGGGGCGCCTGGGTGGCTCACTGGGTTAAAGGCTCTGCCTTTGGCTCAGGTCATGATCCCAGAGTCCTGGGATTGAGCCCAGCATCAGGCTCTCTGCTCAGCAGGGAGCCTGCTCCCCGCCCCCCTCTGCCTTCCTCTCTGCCTACTTGTGATCTCTGTCTGTCAAATAAATAAAATCTTCAAAAAGATATATATATATATATATTTTGCATGGCATGACATTCTGAAGGAGGTTGTTAAGATTTACTGGCAACAAACCAATGGAGAAAAACCCAGTGTATAGAATTTCCTCTTCAAAGGTAGCCTTAGGGTGTGCAAGGCTCCCCTATGTGGTAGACTGCTGGAAGATAAGAATTCTTTTGTTTGATCTGATGTTCTTTTCTCTTCCAGATCTAAATTGAATTCAACATTTTACATTCCAATTTCTCTGAGGATTGTTCCCACAATTTGGATTTTGGCTGTGACTTGTTAAAGAAGATTAAAATTTCATTAGCATGAATACAGTTTGTTAAAGCAGACTGATTTGTTTCTAAGGTATTTCTTTAAACACTGGTAATGCTGAATTCTCTTAAGTGAAAAGTTAAGCCGCCTTTGTTCTTTTGATGTTTTGGAGCTTATGGGTAAAAGACCACATCTACTATTTTTAAAAAGTGGGGGGAAATGCATTACTCCTTTTCCTACTTTGGCCGCTTCCCATAAGAAAATGAATCTTTTGAATAAACCGTTTGCCCTACACTCATGGATTATGATTAAGCCCTAACTTTGACTAGCCTGTCGACTGTACAGTGACTTTCTGTATATTCCAGTTACTTCCATGTTCCCTTGAGATTTTGATACAATTTAAAGGAAGCAGAACTCTGCATTTGGAGTAAAAAATGATTAGGTCAGTTTTTCATATTTAAGTAGCATGTGGCTATTTTTGTACTAATTTTGATATCATGTACATTGTTTTCATGATCTTATTTTGCCACTATAAATGTATCAACAAAAAAGCATTTCCAAAATGCAGGTTTTAGAACCTAGGTTTTAATAGCAATTTTTAATTTGTAAGGTTAGTAGTTATAGGAATTGAACAGTAGGTGGCACCCAGTTATCCTGACATTGAAACGTTGCTATAGTTGTCAGTTTTTTTTTCCTTACTGTGCATAGGAAATTTCCCAAACAAGAAGACTGTTTTGATCATATGCATGTATGTAGAATATTTTTAAAGAACAAAAATATTGTTAAAAGTGTCATTCTATTTCAGACGTCATATACATATAAGCTACAATTTTGAGTGGTTTATAAACTCTTGAATTATGTATAAATGAAAATTTAATTTCCTAACAGTTGTACAATTTAAGCCTTTTTCAAACTATCCCTAAGCTGTAAAAAGAGAAGGGAATAACAATTTACTGAAAAGATGGTTTCTCATTTCTAAATGGAAGAAGTACAGCTGAGAAATAAAGACAGTGTCATGCTGCAGAGTATATTATACCCTTACTTTGTGTTTAGGATATATTTTATTGTGTGTAAAGATTTGTTTTGCTTATATTTTATTGGGAATTTGGATTTTTCCCTTACTCAGTTTCTGTTCTCAACTCTACCAAGATGAAATTAAGGGCGGGGCTATTTAGACCTCACTAGCCACATTGAAATCTTAAGCAATGAAGAGTTCCATCATTAAGGTTGTGAAGCTTTTATTCTGCCGGTCTCCAGAGATGTTTTCAATGACGAAAAGTACTACAAAGGGAAATAAACCTTCATGTGGCTTCAAAAAATAAGCAAATCTTCTCTAATCTCATGTTTATTTGTAAGTGTGCAAACTCTGGAATCAGAACCTGAGGTACTATAAAACATTAAATCAGAGAATAGAAATGAGTAGACAGTTGGAATTCATGTTTCTTATTCTCTGGAGTTCTGAAGACTTACCTAGGTGGAATGCATCCGAGTCCATGGGCTGGTTTTTAAGACTTGTAAGAAACTAGCCTTGAAAAATCAACTTAGTGATTATCTTCATCAAAATCTAAACTTCCTAAGATATTTAGGCTTCTGTATAAAAAGTGTTTTACTAAATTTGTGGTGTATATGTAGATCCTTTTCCCCTGTTGTTTTACCAAGAATGTTGTAACTCTGTCTGTGGTACAGTTCTTGGTAGGGATGGTACAACTCACACATTACTTTGTCTACTTACCTCCTGTAACAAATATGGTTTGTCCAAAGAGTCTGAAAATTACAAGTATGGCCCCCATTCATGTGGGTGTTAGTGACAGTTTTTTTCCTTGCCTATGTAGTAAGAGCTTAATCTAGTGCCATTGCATCCTGGAAAATCTCAAATCATAATGATTATAAAATGGTAAAGTTATAGGTCATTTGCAACACTCCTTGGAGGGATTGTTTTACTAACTTTAATGTGAAATTTGTATAGTTTCATTGATTACATTTCAAATGAGAAATGGAAGTGGTCCTTAGTTGGTGTGTTTTGTTTTGTTTTGTTTTTTGGTGTGTGTATGTGTGTTTTTCTGTTGAGTTTTTGTTTAAGGTTTTTTTCCTGTGGTTTTTTTGTTTTGGGGGGGGGGTTTGGCTTTGGGTTTCTTTGGTTATATTCTTTGATTTCGATAACACAAGGCTATGAGGTATGCCCTGAAAGAAAATAAAATGTTTGAAATCCAAGAATAATTGTTCTTCCTGCTAAGCAGGTTTAGTAATTATTACTAATGAATTTGATGGGCTTGCATTTTTCATGCAGTGTTGATTCTACTTCCAGTTAGAGTATAAATAAATTGTATTACTAAGGTGGCTCAACAACCAAACCAAGCATTTGTGTGAAAAAATACTTGCCAAGATTTAATTGCTTGACTGTTGAATCTTTTCTGAACTTTCAGCCTCTTAAGAGACCACCTCTTAAGGATCCTGTAAACTATGCATGATGAAAATTCTTGTATTTTATTAAGGAATGGCCATTGGTTTAATCACCACAGTTACAGAACCATGGCTGTGAATATAGTTGGTTGCAAAACTCCTTGTGACTTGTAGTTTAACTTAATCTCATCTATCTTATGTAAATAACTAAATTATAGGATGGTGAATAACATCTTTAGTAGATATAAACTGTCAGTACTGACTTCAGAACAACAGAGTAATCAAGTTAGGTAAAAGCATGTTTGAAATAAAAATAGCTATCTGGATTTATACTTTATTTCCTACAGATTTTAAAGTAGCCAGTATTAACTGTAGCTTGACAGCATCAAAATGAAAGTGAGGTTCTTTATGTTACTTGTCCTAACAATTAAGACTCATATTGGTAGGAGATGTTTAGATCTTTATCCTGCTTCGCAAAAGGAGTTTCATTTATACTTTTGGACTCCCATGAACTTCTACACACCACTTTTGTGTTTTTGATTTACCATAAGCTGTCGTTCTTTTTATCCTTGCTTATTTCTTCCTACTCAGAAAAGAACAAAATATTCATACTACAGCTGCATTGAGATAACTCCTCAGGTACAGAGTGAACAACCAAGGAATTTGGAAAGTATTGGAGTGGGTCTTCTCTCCCACCACAGCTGCTGGGAACTTAGGAGGCAGTGTGATCGAGGGTGAAGAGAGCATGGGCCCTGTGGTCAGGAGGCCTGTGCCCCAACCCCCACTTTGCTCTTAACCTGCAGGTGACTATGGGCACCTTCTCTCACTTGTGTGAATTTCAGGCTCCTTACCGTAAGAATGGAGGTGATGAGAGTAGTACCTACAGAATTGGCGGGGGACTAATTACATCTCTGTGTGTGTATTGCACCTAGTGCAGTGTCTGCTGCTTTTCACTCAGTACCCAGGACTGTATAAGATCAAATATGCACATCTTTTATATTCTCTATTTACCATTTCACTTACAGTCTTTAGTTCCTATAATAAAAGAAACTTGTAGAATATATATATTCATACATTCATGTTGATACAGTATTTAATTGTTACCACCCTCATTTAATTCAGCATTAGACTTAACAAGTCTCTAAATTGCTTAAAGATGGATGTTTTGCAAAATACCAACTACTCTATATTTCTTAAGAGAAAGTTTGTAGTTATTAATATTGATAGCTCTGGTCATATTTCGTTTCTTAAGTCTAATGAGTCCTTTTACTATATAGATTCATGACAGCTAATTAGTATTGACTGGTTTGGAGGTTTGGACTTATGTAAAAAAGATGGATGCAAACTATTACAATTAGAAAATAAAATATGAAATAACTTTTAACCGTATGCAGTCGATTCTTTACAAACTGTTTGACCTTTTTTTTTTTAACTATTTAAACTTAAGTTCATGAAGATGCTCTTCTGAAAACCAGTCGTGATTGAGGGAAAATGTATACTCATGTTTTATTTTTCTGGTTTTGGTTGTTTGATTTGAATGAATACATTCAGATTTCAAATATGGGGTTGCATTTTGTGGGTGAGTGAATTTGTTACAAACCTATGCAGAAGATGTTTTCTAATGGTATATCACTTCTCCTTAATGACCTCAAATTGCCAAAATCACATTCAGCAGACTTTAATTTTTGTACTGCAGAGACCCATGGATGAAGCAGATACCCTCTGGTCAACTTGTTTACCCCCACCCCCACCAGCTTGCTCACTTTTTTAGAAATGTCTTTTCAGGGTGTCTGGGTGGCTCAGTCAGTTATGCATCTACCTTTAGCTCAGGTCATGATCCCGGGGTCCTGGGATCAAGTCCTCCATCTCCTGCATCATTCTCCCTGCTCAACAGGGAATCTGCTTCTCCCTCTCCCATTGCTGCTCCCCACTGCTCATGCTCTCTCTCTGTCAAAGAAAATATTTTTTAAATAAATTAATTAAAAATAAAAATGTCTTTTCTGTTTGAATCGAGGCTTTATTCAGTTCACAACTTGATAATGAACAGATCAAAAAGTAGAGACAAAATATGAGTTAAGTCCCTATACCTGATACTCCATTGCTCATTTGATCCACTGGAATATCAGGTATAGAATTAGTTGGATTTTTGCAAATTTAATAAAAATCAATGCATAGTTTTTATTTTAAATACCTTAGAAATGTAAGAATAACTTTTGTTAAGAAAGGTTATCAGAAGCAAATACAGAAACTCAGTCTTTAAAAAGCCAACTTTTTAAAAAAGATTTTTATTTGACAGAGATCACAAGTAGGTAGAGAGTGGGGGGGTGTGGAGCAGGCTCCCTGCTGAGCAGAGAGCCTGATGCAGGGCTTGATCCCAGGACCCTGAGACCATGACCTCAGCCAAAGGCGGAGGCTTAACCCTTTGAGTCACCCAGGCGCCCCTAAAAAGCTAATTTTATAGGGCACCTGGGTGGCACAGTTGATTAACCATCCGAATCTTGGTTTTGGCCCAGGTCATGATCTTAGGGTTGTTAGCTCAAGCCCTGCATTGGGCTCTGTAGTCAGTTAGGAGTCTCCTTCAGGTTCTCTATCCCTCTGCCCCCTTAAAAAGTACACACCTTTTTAATATTGCATGTGACAAAGTAGAAAGTGCTACATAAAGCACTTCTACATACCATGAACAGTGTAATAGTTGTCTTGAGGAAAGACCCTTGTGTGATTGAGTTGCAAGCTGTATTAGCCACTGTTTTTCATGGAACACTATTTTTACTTGACTGACAAACCTGGGTTTGTGGTTAACATTTTCTCCAAAATGAATGAGATGAGGCTGTTGCCCCCAAGGGGAACTGGTAGAATTTGTTGGTGTTAATAAGATTTAAGCTTTTTAAGCAAAAATTAGAAGTTTTGAAAAACTAGGATCGATAGCTTTACAACTTCACAGTAAAGATTTTAGAGATTAGTGATGGTATTAATGAATGACTTTTAAAAAAATATTTATTTATTTATTTGACAGAGAGAGATCATAAGTAGGCTGAGAGGCAGGCAGAGAGAGAGGAAGGGAAGCAGGCTCCTTGCCGAGCAGAGAGCCCAATGTGGGGCTCGATCCCAGGACCCCAGGATCATGACCTGAGCCGAAGGCAGTGGCTTAACCCACTGAGCCACCCAGGTGCCAATTAATGAATGACTTTTTAATATTAAAGGTGTTGACATTTGGAAGATCTTCATAGCTGAATCAACCAGTATTTTCTAAGTGATCAGTGGATTTTTAATAGAGTGGAAAGAATATTGATTCAGTTTTAGATTCCACATTGCTGCTAACCTTGAAGAAATTACCATAAGTCAAGATTGGGTGTAGTATCAAAAGAACATACAGTTACCTGAAGGGGCTATGAGAATGCTTCTCCCTTTTCCAACTGCATTCCTGTTGTTGTTGTTAAAGATTTTATTTATTTATTTGACAGAGAGAGATCACAAACAGGCAGAGAGGCAGGCAGAGAGAGGAGGAAGCAGGCTCCCTGCTGAACAGAGAGCCTGATGTGGGGCTTGATCCCAGGACCCTGAGATCATGACCTGAGCCGAAGGCAGTGGCTTAACCCACTGAGCCACCCAGGAGCCCTGCATTCCTGTTTTAACCAAAAGAACTACTACAACACATTAAGTAGAAAAGTAGATCTGAGACTCCACTATTAAGCCAAACTGTAAAGAGACTTGCAGAAAGGTGAAAATGCCACTGTTAATATTTTTGTTGTTACTTTTCTTTAGAAGTATATTATTACAGCATCAGGTTAGTGAATTAATACTAAATATTTCTTAAATTTCTAATACAGCAATATCCGTGGATATAACCCACAAGTGAACTTGTCCTTTCAAGGAATACTGTTGCCTATATTACATTTGCACTAGGAAGTAAAAATGTATTAAGTTGTGGAAAACTTGGGGGTGCCTGGCTGGTTCAGTTGGTAGAGCATGCCACATTTGATCTTGGGGTCATGAATTCAAGCCCCAGGTTGGGTGTAGAGGTTATTTTTAAAACAAGTTTTGGGGACGCCTAGGTGACTCGGTTGGTTAAGCGACTGCCTTCAGCTCAGGTCATGATCCTGGAGTCCCAGGATCGAGTCCCGTATCAGGCGGTGAGTCTGCTTCTCCCTCTGACCCTCCCATTTCTCATGCTCATTCTCTCTCACACACTCTCTCGAATAAATAAATAAATAAATCTTTAAAAAAAAAAAAACCCAAGTTTTAGAAGGGCACCTGGGTGGCTGTCGTTAAGCATCTGCCTTTGGCTCAAGTCATGATCCTGGGGTCCTGGGATCAAGTCCCACATCCCCACAGAGTACAGGGAGCCTGCTTCTCCCTCTACCTGCCACTCCCCCTGCTTGTGCACTCTCTCTCCCTCTGTAAAATAAAATCCTAAAAAAAAAAAAAATGGAAATCAACAGGAAAAAGATAAGTAGACCAATAAAAAGATGGACAAGGATTGAATGGGCAATCAGGGATCATGTGGGTGGCTCAGTCGGTTAAGCTGCCTGCTCTGGACTTCGGCTCTGTCCTCTGCCAGGAGTCTGCTGAAGGATTCTCCCTCCCCCTGCTTGTGGGCTCTCTTTCTCTATATATAATAAATAAATACGTTTTTAAAAAGTAAATCAGAATGAATGACTAATCTATATCTGATTTGTATACAGCTGCAATGAATAGATGTTGACGATTCCAAGCAAGGAAAAACAGTGATAGCTATTGTGCAATATCATTTATATAAATTAAAACCATGCATATCTTCACAACACTATATATTTAGAAAATAGAGCTACAAAAATAAAATAGTGAAGTGCCTATGACTGGAGGAATGGAAGTGGGAATAGAAAGGAAAAAATAGAATGAAACCAGGATGAAATGCTATTCTGGTATGTCAGCAAGACAAAAACTGAAGAGTTGGATTAATTATGAACTACTACTACCCCAAGGTCTCTAAGGGAAAAAGGGGGAGGGCAGTGAAGATGGCTCCCATGCCCTAATTAACTTGGCTCAATCTTAACTTGGGTTAGAAACTTTTTTTCTTTTTTTCTTTTTTCTTTTTTTAAAAAAGCCAAGGGACCAGCTTGCACTTGCCTGCTTTCCTGCTCATTTCTGTCTAAGTCCCCTTCTGGCTTTCTCACCACAGTCACACCCTATTCCCTGTGCACCTTTGGGAGTGCCACCAACAAGTTCATCTTGTTTTTCTGCCACAAAGGGACTCTCCAAGCTTTTCACTACTAATTCAGATGGAGGTTCCTGAGGGTTCCACTTTGGTGGGTTTTTAAAAATTCGTATAACTTACATATTGTGAAGTTCACCCATTTAAAATGTAAAATTTAGTGGTTTTTAGTATACTTATGGAGTCAACCATCACATAATCTAATGAATGTTTTTATCATCCCCAATAAAAATCTTGTACTCTTACTCAGCTTAATTCCGTGTTTTAATCAGGCATTTCTCCCTCCCCCAGGGGTGGGAGTTAAAACCTCAGAGGGCTGGTCACTGTCCAACAGAGAAATGTGCAGCCTGGGGCCCCACTGAGATCAGTTATCACTTGGCTGTACCTGAGTAAACACCTGGAAGCTTGGACTGGCGCGATGCAGACATCTTTTTCAGTATGTATGTCTTTGAGAAGGTGAGATGCTCATGACCTCCACTCCCGAGGCTACTACACGTTTAACAGTTTCTTCAAAGAGAGGTTGTCCTGGGGCGCCTGGGTGACTCAGTGGGTTAAGCCTCTGCCTTCAGCTCAGGTCATGATCCCAGGCGTCTGGGATCGATCTGGGATCGAGCCCGGCATCGGGCTCTCTGCTCGGCGGGGAGCCTGCTTCCTCCTCCCTCTCTGCTTGCCTCTCTGCCTTCTTGTGATCTCTGTCAAATAAATAAAATCTGAAAAAAGAGAGATCATCCTCGCAGAGATTTCTCAACTGCGCATTATTTTCCCCAGGGAAGAAAGGATCCATAGTTCCTACGACTACATGCCCCTGCCCCACCTAGGTTGACCAGTGAGCTTAGCGTAGTCCTGTCCGGGGTGGTGCGCGTCTTGGCTGGGTTGCCCATCTACCTTGAGAACCCGAACCTGAATGTGCTTGGTGGGAGGGTCCATCAGGCATCTACACCAGTGGCGCCTGCCTGAGGCCCTAGCTAGGAACTGTTACCAAAGCTGCAGTACTGAGCTTGAATGTGTGTGGAGGCCTCGTGTGTGTGAACGTACGCAGGCTGTGTGAGGATGTGTGCCCACGGTGTGTGAGAACACGTGCACGCTGGGTGAACATGTGTGTGCACGTGGTATATGTGCACTGTGTTCGCAGCTCTTTGAGGATGCGTGCACAATGTGAGAAACTGCATCCTATGTATACAGTGCTTTGAGGGTGCACACACTGTGGGGAGGTGCGTTTAACACTGGTGTGTACGCACTACGTGTAAGCAGTCTATGAGGAATTATGTACACGCAGTGTGTGCTTGGAGGACCGGTGTGCTCATCGAAAGTGCGCGCGGTTTGTGCGCGTGCTGTGAGAACTAGTGCGCATGCTGCAAGTACACGCCGCCTGCCTGTGCGCTGTGAGGGCCGGTGTGCCCCTCACAGGTGCGCGTGCGCGGCGTGAGAACCGGCGCTCACTTCGCACGTGTACGCCGTGTGCGCACGCTGTGTGAGGAGGACGCGTGCGCGTGCGGGTGCGCGCGGGTCCGGTGCGGCGCGGCGCGGCGGTTCCAGCAGTGCGCCTGTGCAGGCCGCGCGTCCGGATGGAGCGCGGTGGCGGCTGCGGGGCTGGAAGCGGGACTGAGGGGGCTACGCGGGGATCCCCACTTCCCGGGAAGATGGCCGAGTCAGGCGCCGTGCGGACATCCCCGCCCAACCACCGACCTTCAGGTAGGGCGCCCGGGGTGCGGCGGGCGCGTGGGGGCTTCAGGTACCCCCGGGGGGGCGGGGCGGACCCTCCGTGGGCCGCGCAGGGTAGCGGCTCTGGAGCGCGCGGGGCGGGGACGCAGCGCGGTGCTGGGCTAAACGCCCTTCTCCCGGCCCATGGTCAACTAGGCACGGTATCCAGAGCCGCGACGCTCGCGGTGTCGGTGGCAGGGGCCCCTCTCAGGTGGCCTGAGTGAGTGGGTGCAGTTGGGGGTCGCTCAGGGTGGGTGGCAAGTATGTTTGGTGTGGGGAGTTTGGGCCCACGCTGGATGCCCCAAGGGTTCCGGGGGGCCGGCCCCTTCTCAGGGAGCAGCCGGCGTTGGGGGGCACTGGGGAAGGCTGAGCAGGCTCCAGGGGGTCGCCAGGGCCTGCGCACTCGCCCACTCTGCGTCTAGGGAAATGCGCGCGAGCCGCAGCTGCAGCCGGCCCTGAAGGTGGCCCGGCTTCATGCTTCACGGCATCCCGGGGGCAGATCCTGCACTTCACCTACTGGCAGGGGCGGAAGGAGTGCCGGCGGGGAGCGAGCCCCGGGCCGGGTTCTCCCACCACCCGCGGGCGCTCCCGCGGGCCGCGGTTGCGCTGCCCAGGGCTCTGGAGGGGCCGCAGGCCCCCTCAAGTGGCAACGCGGCCCCTGCGTCTCCCAGCCCGCGAGGCTGCAACTGCTAGGAGCTATGGAGGACTGGTGCCCAGACGGGTGCCCCCAAATCTGCGAAGCAGGGAGAAATTTTGAGGACATTTGGCAGAATTTTCGATAAGCAGGTCTCGCGTCTTTGACGTTCTGTAAAGTGGTTGCAGGTAGTGCGGGGGTGCAGGCAGCTGGGAAACCGATTTCCTGCTGTTTTTCCTGGCAACACCTTTTTTTTTTTTAAGTTTATGTGACCTATTTTTAAAACATTTTTTACTGTAGTATAACATGCATGCCACAAAGGCGCAGATCTTAATTTAAGATTTAAATTTCTTTGAAGGAACTTAATAAATAAATCTTAATTTGAAGAATTATCGCATAGTGAAGATATGAATATTTTATATGAAGTGAACCAAGGAAGGGAAAGAAATCAAGAGAAATAGTCATTATTCACTGAAAACGAGCTTTTCGTGGTGGGTGCGAGGTATTTTCTGATTGGGCCTTCATTTACATCGTTCATAGGAGGAGGTGGCTTAAGTCTTTCCCAGTATGCGTTTTTCATCATGCATTTTTTTTAAAAGATTTTATTTATTTATTTGACAAAGAGATCACAAGTAGGCAGAGAGGCAGGCAGAGAGAGAGAGAGGAGGAAGCAGGCTCCCTGCTGAGCAGAGAGCCCGACGTGGGACCTTGAGATATGACCTGAGCCGAAGGCAGCGGCTTAACCCACTGAGCCACCCAGGCGCCCCTCATCATGCATTTTTTAAAGGCAGAATTTAACCAATATCACACGTTAGTGATATAAATAATATAAATATGTACACTTCTGTTTTCATTCTTTTTGCTTACTTTGAGAAACTCAGGCATGTCTGCTAGGGAAGAACCCAGAACCCACTAACCAACCCACCCATCAGAATCAGCCTTGAGGGAGGGAGACCTAGCAGAAGAAAATATCAAAAAGGTTGTTGAAGTTTCAGTTTTATTTGGGACTTTAAATAATAGGTTATTTCCACGTTTTAAGGGCAGGGAGGAGCTTTTTTGCCTGGGCTTGCTGTTTACCTGTGAGATTTAAATTTCTTTGAAGGAACTTTATAAAGGGGCATTCTACTAAGCTCTAGTGGGGAACTTTGTTGTAGAACCATTTAATGCATTCTCTACTGATTTTAAGATTAGCTTAAAGCTGTTTTCCTTGACTTGAAATTGGAACCATAGAAAGACATGTGAAGGTTTAAAATACCACACTTATGGGTCGCCTGGGTGGCTCAGTGGATTAAAGCCTCTGCCTTCTCAGGTCATGATCCCAGAACCCTAGGATTGAGCCCTGCATCAAGCTCTCTGCTCAGCACGGGGCCTGCTTCCTCCTCTCTCTGCCTTCTCGTGATCTCTGTCTGTCAAATAATTAAATAAAATCTTTAAAAATAAAATACTACACTTATATGCATTATGGTTGGTGTGGAAAAATTGGGAGTGTTCAATTTAGGGACCAGGTAGTACCATGGTTTGTTCTTTTGAGGGCTAGTGAGGCCAGATACTTGGAAAAATTATGTCATTCTCAGTAAAATCTGGATTATTGAGATTTTATTATAATCCATCTGGGATGCTGATCATTCTTGGTTACCCAAAGGCTTTATCATTTGGGATCCATTCTTAATGAGATTCAGCCCACACATCTAGGTGATACGAATTGATGAGTGCTTTTCAGAGCTGATGTAGAAGGTGACTAGGGAATACCTCTGGTGGTTTCCTTTAACACCAGTTTCTTCCAATATTGAAATCCTGTGCATTCCATTACCCGCCAGTGATGCCTTTTTTTTCTTTCCTTTTATTCACCCGCAGGATGGAAATTAGCAGATGTACTGTTTTTTTCTAGGGCTTTGCTGTAGGCACTGTTTAGTGACGAGCAAGCCCCTGTTGCTTGGATCTTTAGCCAATAGATAGAATCACTGGATCTCAGCTGTCAGACGGTCTCGATGTTACACAGATCCTGTGCTCCCCTCAGCCTGAAATGCCCCCTTCTTACCTTTTCCCATTCCAGGGTTCACTTCCTCTAGGTTCCTCTTAGTCAGAATTAAGGAACTTCCTCTTGTCTGTGCCTGTGGCACCTTCAGCAAAACACTCTCATTCTGCCTCTTACATTAACCAGCCAGCTCCTCTCAGCAGGCATCCCTGCGTGTCCCCTGTAAGCCATACCCAGTGCTGGTGGCTACTGCTGCTGCTGGAGCTGAGTAGATTAAGCCACAGAAGGCCTGGGGATGAATGCCACCTCGCCACTTTCCTCATTCTCACGTCAGGAAAATTATTTGACATCTTGAGCTTCAGTTTTCTTACCTTTAAAATGGGCTTAAGAACAACGTGGGAGACAGAAGCACTGCTTTGAGGAAGGAATTAGTATCTGTAAAGCAGTGGCTGACATACAGTAAGTACTCAAGCCGGTTAGCAGTTACTTCCTATTACATCATCGGCTTGAGAACAAGGTCTAGGTCTAGGTTAGAGGTGCCTCTCTCAGTGCCACCTGGTACAGGTACACAGTAAGTCTAAAACTGATGTTTAACAATTGCATTATGCTGGGAGCAGCTACACTGGGTCCAGCTTTCAGTAAATATTCATGAATTGGACTGAAGCGGTGTATTGGTGGAGTTTGTGGTAGTGGAATTACAAAAAATGTTTCCTAAGACCTGTTGAGTTTTCTGGTACATTTGATGGGTGAATGTTGTTTATTGAGTTCAACTCATTTCCCAGTTGTTCCCTGGTAAGAAGAGCATTGCTCTGACAAAGAATGAGGTTCCCTTTTGTCCTTCCACTTGGAAATTTTCCACCCCCTGCCCTAGATCGGGAGAAAGTAGGGGTGCACACTGTAAGGTCAGGAGACCCTCCTGCAGGGGCCAAAGTAGGGTGGGGCTGCTTAGGAAAGGCTGAGAGTAGGTCCCAAAGAAATCAGAATTCTTCATCTTTTTCCAAAATTGTATTTAAGACTATTCTTGAATGCTCAATTCTTTTTTTTATAAAAGACTTTTCTGTAATCTCTACACCCAGTATGGGACTTGAACTCACAACTCTGAGACCAAGAGTTACATGTTCCACCAACTGAGCCAGCCAGGCACCCTGAACACTTGGATTCTAAAACTGCTTGGACCTCATCTGCCTTTGGCACAGGTCATGATCTCAGGGTCCTGGGATTGAGTCCCACATCTGGCTCCCTGTTCAGCGGGAAGTCTCCTCCTTCTGTCTGCCATTCCCCCTGCTTGTGTGTGCTCACTCACTCCCTCTCTCTCTCTCTCTCTCTCTCTCTGTGTGTATGTGTCAAATAAATAAAATCTTAAAAAAAATAAAACTGCTTGGACCTAAGAAGAGCAAGTTGAGTTTGTGCATGCATATTAAACATCTCAGGTCCTCTCGGCATTAGGAAGGATCCACAGGTCATGAGGGAAAGACACAAAGTTGTGTTTGATCTGGGGCTTCTGGCCTTGTTTAGTGATGGCACTATGGGACTTGGACTTGGTAGGACCTTCAAGGCAAATCACTGAAAGTCTGCCTGACCATCAATGGTTTCTCTACTGATGTCCCAACACTGGTGACACAAGTAGTCAGTCTTTCATTTCTATTTCTAGCCCTTCTTCCTCTCCAGGATTAAAAGATGTTATCCTCTTATTCAGCTGCCCCATCTTCTGGAGTAGTTTTTTTGGTTTTTTGTTTTTGTTTTTTTAAAGAATATCTCATCTTTTGTAGGAATTATATGGATTGACTTATAAAACAAGGATATTCAGGGTTGATTTGAGCCAGAAGAGATGGGGACTTCTGGGAGATGTTGGTGCACAGTCTGGTGGGCCTTGTTGGGAGGATTTAACAGGATATAACTCAGAATGCACTCAGTTCCTAGGATAATGCTGATGATGATATTGCCTGGTTTGGGGGGACTACTGGTGTGCTGCATTAGCTCTGGCAGCAGTCCAAGGATTTGAAAACTTTCCCAGGAAGTGGCTGTGGTTGGGGCTAGCTGCTTTTGGGAGACTGTGGCCTGGAGGAGATTGCCCACTGCCCATCTCACATCTCAGGGGACCTCCTTCAAATGTGGAGTTGGCATCTGAGGCTCTGGGGTAGGCTAAGCTTTGGGATCCCCCTCATCCACCTCTGGGGTCTGTCCGAATGTAGGCCTTTATTTGTTTTTCTTTCAGCAAGCATTTTTGTTATCATTTTGCCTAGGAAGTTTTCCTCTTTTTAAAAGCCATGTGATTAGCAGAGTTCAGGACGTGGCTTAAGCAGAAGGAAGCCAGATATGACTGAGCTGCACAGCCGTGCCAAATTCCCATGATCCTTTGGAAGAGCAGGGTCTGTCTTCAGGGTCCACAGCTCCTGGCCGGAGCTGAGTTCATTCACTGTCTGCAAATACCTGCTTTTCCTCTGGATGCCGAATAGGCTGGCATCTTTTAGCGCCAAACAACTCTATGGAATGCTTCTCGCTCCTCTGTCATCTCCACCCTCTTAAATGTTACTTTACTATGTAGTAGTGACTTTGTGAGACATTGTTTGTATACTGTACATTTCACCCTTCTAAAATTCACAATTCAGTGATTTTCTGTATTTTCACAGAGTTGTACAGCTATCACCACAGCCAAATTTAGAACATTTTCATCACCCCACAGAGAAACCCCATACCCATCAGCAGTCATTCCCCATTCCCCCTCACCGCCCTCCCCCCAGGTGCGGGCAGCCACCTGGCTACTCTGTCTCTGTAGAGACCTCTGCGGTTCTGCCACGGCAGTCCTCAGCCTTTGGTGCAGACACATAGGGTTCTTGTGCGGCAGTCCTAGGGTGGGTGTCCGTGCGTCAGAGGTTTAGAAACCATCATTCTGCAATCTCCATCTTTCAGGTCCAATACTTGTTTCACCACAAAGTCTTGCTTTTCCACCTTCTGTGCATTCTGCTGCTCAGGGCCTGCAAGGCAGTGGAACCTGACTGTAAACCCCCCCACCCCAGACAGCCTGCAGTTACACACTGCACATGTGTTCATTTTAGCTCCTCAAAGGCTAACAGCTGCCAATTGTTGAGCACTTAGGTGCCAAGCACCATTATAAGCACTTGTCATACATTATTTTACTTTATTCCTTACAGCCATTCTTTTTTTTTTTTAAGATTTTATTTATTTATTTGACAGATAGAGATCACAAGTAGGCAGAGAGGCAGGCTGAAAGAGAGAGAGGAAGAAGCAGGCTCCCTGATGAGCAGAGAGCCCGATGCGGGACTCGATCCTAGGACCCTGGAATCATGACCTGAGCCGAAGGCAGAGGCTTAACCCACTGAGCCACCCAGGCGCCCCTACTTACAGCCATTCTTTACATTTTTTTTTTCTGTTTCTATCCTCATTTTATTTTATTTTTTTACCTGTCAGAGAGAGAGAGAGCGAGCCAGCACACAAGCAGGAAGAGTGGCAGGCAGAGGCAGAGGGAGAAGCAGGCTCCCTGACAAGCAAGGAGCCCGATGCGGGACTCGATCCCAGGACCCTGGGATCATGACCTGAGCCAAAGGCAGCAGCCTAACCCACTGAGCCACCCAGGCATCCCTATACTCGTTTTAGAGATGTTTCAGTTCTCTACTGCTGTGTAGCAAATCTTTTCAAACTTACTATTTCTCACGATTCTAGGGGTAGGTTGGGCTCAGTTGAGTGGTTTTTCTGTTCCATGTGGTGTCCGCTGGAGTTGCTGTCAGCTGGGAGCTCACTTGGGTTTGTAACGTGCAGCATAGCCTGTCATGGGCCTGCTAGCTAATCACAGGGAGTCAGTCCTGGACTTCTCACAGCGTCGCAGCTGGGCTTCAGCAGCGAGGAAGCAGAAGTTGCCAGTTCTCTTAAGGCTTGGGCTTGGAAGTCCCAGAATGTCACTTTTCCTGCATTCAGTGGTGAAAGCAAGTCACAAGGCCAGCCAAATTCAAGGGGAGGGAGCCAGACTCCACCTCTTGATGTGAGCAGTGGCAAGCACCCGCCGGTAGAGGATGAATCTCCTTTTTTGGAGATTCTCTACTGCAACAGGTGAGTATGCTGAATGTAAGAGAGCATAAGTAAGTTGCTCAAGGTCATACGGTATGTGGCGAGGCAGTGCGTTTGACTCCAGAGTTAAGTATTTTTTACCTTTGTGTCACATGTGCCTTCCCAGGTACATGAAAACAAACTCTTCTCGCAAACACTCCAAGCGAGCTCCCTGCTTGCTGCAAGTCCAGCTGACACATCTTCTGTACCCCTCTGGAGATCTAATTCAGTACTCTAGGTCCATGTTTTATAAGGATTTTGTGTGCCTTTTCCTTAGGATACAGTTTTTCTCCTCAAAGGTAATGACCCACATTTCTTAGAATTACAGCAAAAATTTTATAGATTAAAATGCTTAGAGGAAGAAAGTTTCCATTTAACAGGATTTCTGGCTTGCCAGGAGTTAACTTCCTACTCTCTCTATGCCAGCCTTCATTGTTGGGCTCTGAAAGATCACCTTAGTATACTTTTCTGTCTTAGGACACTGTTGGATATGACTGAGGACTGTAGTTCTTGGGTCATCACTACACTCTAGGCCAGTGTGTCTCAAACTAATTCTGGTGAACAGTTTGTTTTTTGTTTCTGATTCCCAATTTGTTATTGACCAATATCTTGGCAAAATAAAATAAAAAAGACTTACTAGAAAAATAAAATATTAAGAAAGGACATGGAAGATATGACTCCTGATTTTTAAATATTAGATAAGATATTAGATTGCACGGTATCAGTGGATATTAGTCTGTCAAATTGCTATAAATGTTTCTAAATGCATGCTCTCAATTTATGTCCTTATTTTATTTATTTATTTTTAAAGATTTTATTTATTTACTTAACAGACAGAGATCACAAGTAGGCAGAGAGGCAGGCAGAGAGAGAGGAGGAAGCAGGCTTCCTGCTGAGTAGAGAGCCCCATGCGGGGCTCGATCCCAGGATCCTGGGATCACGACCTGACCTGAAGGCAGAGGCTTTAACCCACTGAGCCACCCAGGCACCCCTATGTCCTTATTTTAAATGATAACAGAAAATAAGGAGACTGGCACCCATCCATGGGCCACACTCTGAGTAGCTCTGCCCTGGGCCAGCATTTCGCAAAGGGTGTGATATACAAGAGGGTTTTAGGTTACATATGGACAGATTTATCTTTTCAATTTTAGGCTAATAGTTGTGTGGATTTTTTTAAATGATATTATAAAAATATAACTTGTACATCAAACTAATTTCATGAGTATTTTTCAGAATGAGTAGAAAATGAAAAGAACTCAGTTTAAAGAAAAAATAATAATAGTATGGGTTGGTGCTGGATAATACAAATAGAATGCTAGCTGTATATATAATCTGAAATTTTCTAACAGCTACATTTGAAAAAGTAAAAAAGAGAAAGGTGAAATTAATATAATACAGTTTATTCAGGGGCACCTGGGGGGCTCAGTCAGTTAAGCATCTGCCTTTGGCTCAGGTCATGATCCCAGGGTCCTGGAATCGAGCCCCATGTCAGGCTCCCTGCTTCTCCCTCTGCCTCTCTCCCTCTCTCAAATAAATAAATAAAATCTTTAAAAAAAATAGCACTAAGAAGGAATAGTATATCTACCACACCACCCCAGGTTCTACACTGGTGGACTTGCTAAGCAAATAGTTAAATTTTTTTAGGATTTATTTATTTATTTATTTGAGAGAGAATGAGAATGCTAGTGGGGGGAGGGCCAGAGAGACAGAGGGAGAATCCTCAAGCAGACTCCCCACTGAGCAGGGAACCTGATGCAGGGCTCTATCACAGGACCCTGAGATCATGACCCAAGCTGAAATCCAGAGTAGGCCACTTAACTGACTGAGCCACCCAGACTAGCCAACCAGTAGTTAAAGACTTGATGTCAAAGACAGGGAAGGACCAGCTGCTCAGGAGGAAGACAACTTAGTCTGGGCAGGGACTTGTCCTGCAGGCCCTGAAAGTGAGTGCTGGCTAACCAGCCCTGCCCAGCGAAGTCCCTTTATAGCCAGTGCCAGCTCTCTCACATAATCAAACCCGGTACATAGGGATGGGACCAGCCTGTGAATTCACTGGAACCGCCCAGGAATGTGGTCTCCAGAGTCTGTCCTGTCAGCCAGTAGGAACTTGTTTATCATAATGAGCAATTGACTTCTATAAACTGGTACTGGGAAGACACAGTACCAACTCTGGGTGTAAATGACCAGACCTGACCTCACAGAGCCCATCCTAACCCAGTGGATTCCCTACAGGAGCCTGGCATTAAACTTGGGAGATCCTGAGCTAGTTAATACTGCTGTCTCCTCCCATCTTTCTAGCAATGTCCTACCATGCTTTCCATTGATAACAGCTTAATAATTACCATAAAGGCAGGCCCACCCTCTTTCCACCACCTGTCAAGTCACCAAGACAACATTTTATGTGAGGACCTTACCACTTGGCCACGTTGGAGAAAGCAAATGCTGCTTCTTCCTTCAGGAGCCTAGGGATTAAGCCTGTTTTGGCTTATTGTAGGGGAGACCATTTTATCAAAGCATCTTTCCATTTCCATTATGCCTACCCATGTTAGATTGAATATCACAACACACATTCATACCATTCTTGACAGCACTCAATACCATTGTACCTTTTGTGACCATGGTATCATTCCTGCAGCAGAAGAACTTTCTGCCATGATGGAAATGGTCTAAATCAGTGAGTCCTGTCCAGTATGCTAGCCACTAGTCACAGCTGGCTCCTGAGTACTTGAAATGTGACCAGTCCAAACGGAGATGTGCTGAAAGCATAAAATATATACTGGTCTTGGAAGACTCAGTGCAAAGAATACATTGTGAGATCTCTTATGAATAATTCTTTATATTAATTACATTTGAAATAAGTGTATTTTGGGTAAACTGGGTTAAATACATTTTTAAAAATATTTGTTAGAGAGAGAGTGCACCCCACACAAGCAGAAGCAGCAGCAGGCAGAGGGAGAAGCAAGATCCCAGATGAGCAAGAAGCCCGAAGCTTAACCCACTGAGGCACCCAGGCGCCCCTTAGCTCTATTTTTCTATTTATTTCTGCTCTATTTTATATAAGCAGAAGGAGGGCATAAATGAGTGCCTGAAATTAATAAATACAGAGCAGGAAATGCCCCTGTAGCTTGAGTCTTTTTATCAGGCACCTAAAGTCCTTAATCAAACAGTGCTTTGTGTCCTTGTTTCAGAACACCGTAATGTGTGCCCTTAACTCGCAGTAACCATCTGAACTGTAACCTGGACAGAATGGGATTCTCCTGGGCTGCTTTTTTAACCACCTGCCCACCCCCTCCCAAGATTCCTGTCCTCTTCCTAGAGCACTTGGGTCTGCTGTCCACTTACCAGAGAAGGAACCGTCCTCGTGCCTGGGAGTGGTGTCGTCTCTTAGGAGTTTTTGCTCTCTTCTACCTTAATTGTTTGTGTTGGGTTCTCGGGAGCACTTATCAAGGGTGACAGTTGGTGGTGAAATATTATTATAGCCTTCGGTGGAAGCTTTCCTTCCCCTTGGATGACTTTTCCTCCAGTGGAGATATGTGTTATGAATAAAATTTTAGTGATCATTGTCATTAGCTAGGTAACCACTATTATTTAAGCTGTTTTAGTTACATCTTCAGACTGTAAGCTCTCTTCTTAAAATTACTAATTCTGCTTGTAGTTTTCTTACTGCAAAACATGTTTCTGCTTTCCTTTTTCCCTCTCCTCACCCACCTAAATTTCCACTTAACTTGATATTGTTTTTGTCAGTCATAAATTATTTCTAAAGAATAATCAATTCTCGGGTGCCTGGGTGGCTCGGTGGGTTAAACTGCTGCCTTCGGCTCAGGTCATGATCTCAGGGTCCTGGGATCGAGTCCCGCATCAGCCTCTCTGCTCGGCAGGGAGCCTGCTTCCTCCTCTGTCTCTCTGCCTGCCTCTCTGCCTACTTGTGATCTCTCTCTGTCAAATAAATAGATAAAATCTTAAAAAAAAAAAGAATAATCGATTCTTATTAATGGTCCATTAATTTCCACATATCTCTAATCTTCTGGGATGAGATTAGCTCTTCTTATAGTAGAATGGTCAAGAAAGCAGAATGTGGACTGTTTAACTCTACCCTGTTAGCTTTAATTTCTTAGTTGTCTTTTGCTTTCTCTCAGTTTTGACTGAGAAACTCCAGAAACTTGGTACCTTTCTATTAAGGAGTACTGAATGTCCTTTGTGGTACATAATTTCACCTTTATTAGTTAAAAATTAAAAGGATTCTTGCCACTTGGGAATATGTAGAAGATTTCAGAGTGAAATCTTTTAAGGATGTATTTACTGTAGAGAGAGCTGGTGGGGAGGGACAGGAGAGAGAGCCCGACGCAAGGCAGTGTCTCCACTGCAAGATGTCAAAACCTAGCCAAAACCAAAAGTCAGATGCTTAACCACCAGCACCACCCAGACGCTCCTAGAGTGAATGCCTCTTATAATCAGGCCAGTTCAAGCAGGAGCTACTGCATGCGAGGACCAGGGCTATCTAATAGAACTTTCCATGAGGATGGACATGTTCTACATCTGCTTCACATGGTAGCCATCAGCCACTATGTGGCTGTGGAGCACTGAGGAACTGAGGTTTTTTTATTCTATTTGATTTTAGATGATTTAAATTAAAATATCCACATGTGGTAGTGGCTCCTGAATTGGACTGTGCAGTTAACTAAATGTTGACTAACCTTGCCAGATGAGGATCAGAAATGAGGAATAAGTTTCAGGCCTTAAACTAGTTGCTTAAAACTCATCTATTCTTGGTTTCTCCTTTACAAGATGTGGTATTTGGTTGTTGTTATTCAGTCACTCTCAGATGTGCACAAGCCATCAAGTACAGAACCCAGAAGTTACCTCCTGTGTGGTTCATATCAGATCTGTAGGGCCACGATGGGATCTAGTACCCAAGACTTATTTCTGGTTCCTGGTGGCACTGGGGTGCCCGTGATCAGCCAGCTCCTCTCTATCCCTGCCACATTTTTGCCTATACAGATTGGTGGGAGGATAAATTGGATTGACTTAGAAGGCATTACCAGACCCTTAGCTATATAGGATTTGGGTGGCCTGTGGGGAGAACTTTTCCAGTGAGAGACTGGCAGGGACTGAGACCATAGGCTTAGGCCAGAGAGCCCTGTGGTAGAAGGTGAAGTTGGTGAGGGCATTTGGGGGCATTGGGCAGCACGCTGAATGAGTCATGTTCCCTCTTCTCTAGGATGTAATCAGTCAAGTAGATAAGCCTCACCTCTCTTGTTCCAGCTTGTTCCTTACAAACTGTGGCCACAGGTGTTGGCCCATGAGAAAAACTCAATTGCTTGTCTGTAAGATGGTACGCTAGGAAATCTGATTGATGCTTTCCAGCTCTTGAGATAACTGTGTTCCTCCACTGCCAGCTCAGGAGGCAAGGGGAAGGGTAGGTTTGTCTTCACCCTTTTGTTATGGGGATCACCAGCCAAGTAGGCTTGGAGCCAGCAGACTTACCACATTTCCCCTTAACCTCCCCCATTACAACCAAGCAGGGACTTCTGCTCCCTTTATCTCTTGTGACCCCATCACTATTGCCTGGCTTAGACCTGTCATCTGGGGCCTGGCCATTATTACAAGAGCCTTAGAGGTCTCTGTCCCTCCATCCATGTCACCCTCCTGTTATGGATTCATCTTATCACCCTCTTACCTAACCTCCTCTGACATCTGCCTAGCACGAGCATAGTCTAGACTACTGATAAGACAGGTGTGTTTAAATGGGGCTCCCACCTACCCTTTCAGCCCCCTTTCTCTGGCCAGCACACTCTGTACACCACCACCCCCGCACCTCACTGCTCATGGCCATGCTCTTCCCTGTGCCCAGAATTCCCTTCCTCTCTGTATCTGCCATGTTCATCCTTTAGTACTTCTGTCACATCTCACTTCCTCCCTGAAGCCTTCCCTGACCACATACTTTTGGTAGATTTTCCTTTTCTCCCCCATTTCCGTTTTGGTGTTGATAACATAAATCAGGTCATGTGCAAATAAACTTGGGGTTGACATTTGTAAACTAAAGCATACAGATCTTAGACATGGTTTGATGAGTGTTTTCTTATACACCTGTATAACCAACCCAGATCAAAAAACATTTCCAGCACCTAGAAAGCTTCCTCATGCCCCCTCCTAGACAGTGGCCCCCAAAGGGAACCATTTTCCTCACCTCTTTTTTAAAGATTTATTTATTTATTTGAGATACGGAGAGAATTGCGTGTGGTGGGGAGGAGCAGAGGGAGAGGGAGAGAGAAACTCAAGCGGACTCCACACTGAGCATGGCGTGCTACACAGGGCTCACTTTCACCACCTAGGAGGTCATGACCTGAGCTGAAATCATGAGTATCACGAGTCAGACGCTTGACTGACAGAGCCACTCAGGTGCCCCCTCACCACTTTGCACTGTGGTTTAGTTTTGCTTATTTTTGAGCTTTGTTAAAGTGGATTCGTGTAGCATGCCCATTTTTATTATGGCAAAATATACATAATCTAAAACTACTTTAGCAATTTTTAATTTTGTTGGCATTAAGGACATTCACATTGTTGAGCAACCATCAGTGCCATCCATCTCCAGAACCTTTTCATCAAGTATATACTTTTTTTTTAAAGATTTTATTCATTTATTTGAGAGGGAGAGAGAGAGAGAGAGCAAGAGCACCAGCAGGTGGAGGGCCAGAGAGAGAAGCAGACTCCCTCTTGAACAAGGAACCCGACCTTGGGCTCTACCCCAGGATCATGACCTTAGCCAAAGGCAGACACTCAAGCGACTAAGCCACCCAGGTGTCCCAAGTATATGCTTTTGTGACTTTTTTTTTTTCATTCAGTGTTATGTCTATAAGATTCACCCATGTTGTATCTATCAGCAGTTCATTTACTTTTATTTCTGAGCAGTATTACATTGTGTGAGTACTACTATAGTTGGTTTTATCCATTCTTTTGCTAATAGACACATGGGTTATTTCCAGCTTCTTATTCTTTTGACTAAAACTTCAATGAACATGCTTGTGCACATTTCTTGGTGCCCATACAAAAGCATTTCTATTGCTCATGTATGCCTAGAAGTAGAGTTGCTGGGTCATAAAGTAGGCATATGTCTAGCTTTAGCAGATAGTGCCAAACTGTTTTCAAAGAGTTGGAAGCAGTTTATTATTGTTGTTTTAATAAATTACCACAAATGTAATGGCTTGTAGCAACTAAATTTATTATCTTATAATTCTAGAAGTCAGAAGTCCTAAAATACGTGTCAGTAAAACCTTTCTGGGGACTGTAAGGTGAGAACCCATTTCCTTGCCTTCTCCATCCAGCTTCTAGAGGCTGCCTGCATTCAGTGGCTCCTCACTCCTTCCTCTGTTGTCAAGGGCAGCAGCAGGGCAGTATCTTCCAGTATCTCTTTCTCCAGCTTCTGGTTTCATCGTCATATCTCCTCTCTCACCCTCACTCTCCTGCCTCTCCTGTGATTGCTTTGGGCCCACTTGGAAAATCCTGGATAATCTCATCTCAAGAACCGTTACTTTGTCACATCTGCAAAAGCCTTTTTGTCACATAAGGTAACATTTCCACAGATTCCAGGGATTAGGATTTAGACTTCTTGGCAGGGATGAGGGAGAAGGTGTTATTCTATCTACCACATGGCTGTGCCATTTTGCATTCCCATCAGGAAAGCATCAGAGTTTCAGTTCCTCCACATCTTTGTCAGCTTTTGGTATTGTCTGTCTTTTTAATTTTAGCCATTCTGATGGGAATGTGGGGGTACATCTACAGCTACCACCTTCAGACAGTATGTCCTCCTTTGCTGCGATACAGCTTTTTTTTTTTTTAAAGATTTTATTTATTTACTTGAGAGAGAGACAGTGAGAGAGAGCATGAACGAGGAGAAGGTCAGAGAGAGAAGCAGACTCCCCACGGAGCTGGGAGTCCGATGCGGGACTCGATCCCGGGACTCCAGGATCATGACCTGAGCCAAAGGCAGTTGTCCAACCAACTGAGCCACCCAGGCATCCCAGCGATACAGCTTTATTGCAACTTCACAGTATTTTTTTTAAAGATTTTATTTATTTATTTATTTATTTATTTGACAGAGATCACAAGGAGGCAGAGAGGCAGGCAGAGAGAGAGGAGGAAGCAGGCTCCCTGCTGAGCAGAGAGCCCCATGCGGGGCTTGATCCCAGGACCCTGGGATCATGACCTGAGCCGAAGGCAGAGGCTTTAACCCACTGAGCCACCCAGGCGCCCCGCAACTTCACAGTATTATAAATATTTGTTTACGTGCTTCTGTCTTGCCCAAGCCACATATCCTTCATGCAGCAGGTCGTACCTGGTTCAGTAGAGGCTCCTTGGATGGTAAATAATGACTGAGGGCATTTTTAAATAGAGAAGTGAGCAGAGCTGAAGATGTAAATGAAAGCCTGTGCTTATGGTCCCATCTGTGGCTTGAAGTAGAGTTTCTCCCAAATAAAAAGTAGGACCAGAGCAGATAATCTGGTTTCTAACTTTTGCACACTGTTGTCTTTCCCAAGATAGATAATCTATAAGTGAGTAATGCTGTAGAAGGAGCTGTGAGCCTCAACTCCTGAGGGCGTTGGTTGGAAATGACTTCACCTTATATGTAAATGAGAGGGGAATGCAGTTCCAGCAGGCAGTCTTCTGGGGAGTCTGGTCTTGGACCTTAGCACTGTCTGGTTTTCCTTTTCCCTGGATTCTGCTGAAGTATAGCAACACACTGCGGCTTCTGACTTGCAGAAGGACTGGAAGGTGAGTGGGGTTTCTTGATCTCAAGGAATGTATTGCGTGTAGACTTAAACCCACCTTGAAGACTTGAGGCTGGAATTTCTGAGGAAGGTGAAGCCAGAGTAGAAAAGAATTTGTAATGCCCCTAAACACAGAGCGGTGGGTACAAATGTCTTGACACTAGGGAGATAAACCTGGAAGGAGGGATTAGTATTAGACAAAAGGCAGACAGGATTGTGTCTTCCTTTGGGAAGATTCTAATATGAGTAACTGTTCTCTTGTTCTTGTTTGTTCCCAGTTTCCTTTGCTGGGCACACCCCTGGTTTCATGAGGGCTATAAGGTTTCAGGGCCTCAGTCTTTTCTTTCCAGGCACCAACATATTGGCAGCATTCCTACAGCTTGGCATTACTTTGACCCTGTGGGGTATGATGTGTATGAGAAAAATGTTGGTATGGATGTGGCAGAGGACTTCTTTGGCGCTCATGAGAAAACCTCTCTGTCACTGAGAAGACCTGATTTGTCAGAATTTAGATCATAAAGGAGTTGGTCGGGGCACCTGGGTGGCTCAGTGGGGTAGGCCTCTGCCTTCGGCTTGCGTCATGATCTCAGGGTCTTGGGATTGAGTCCCACATTGGGCTCTCTGCTCGTCAGGGAGCCCACTTACCCCCCACCTCTCTGCCTGCCTCTCTGCCTGCTTGTGATCTCTCTCTCTCTCTCTCTCTCTCTCTGTCAAATGAATAAATAAAATCTTAAAAAAAATAAAGGAGTTTGTCTTTTGAGAAAAATACTAGCTCAGGGTAGGAGTTACTGCGTTGGGCCTATGCTGGGGTTATTGGTCCCTGTTGAGACATACTAACAATGTCACAGCTTTAGCGATTTGCGTAGGTACACATGTGATTCACAAGATAATCTTCAGTCAAGCCAGCCATGCCAGAATGGAGGCATGCCTGGGCCTTGGGTGGTGTGGACAACACACATACCGGGAGGACTGGGATAGGTTGAACAGAGTCATGGCTATGTTTATGGAGTCCCTGTGACTTCCTGGATGTCTTTGTCTCTCTGCCTGATGTATCTGAGTTTTGGAAAAGTCATGTGGCTGCATTCCTGCTGAGAGCTGATCTTCCCACACTCAGACCAAAGCCTGGCCTTTTGGAGATCCCCTCTGTTGACTCCAGGTCTCGAGGGCATCTTGAGAGAAAACATGGGGAGTACTGTAAGCAGGTGCATGTTAAATTTTTCTAGGACAGACAGTAGATCTTTGCTTCACATTCTCTGAGGCTGGAGGGGCACCCCTTACCTCATACGTCAAGAAGTCCTTTATGGTCATATAGACCTCTCTCCTCTAAATGCCTCTTCTCTTGCGTTGCCCTCTGTGAACAGGCAGAACAACAACTCAGCATCCTTTTGAGAAAATCTCCCAGTTTCCATAAGGAACCGGGGCTTTCTGTGGGGCCCAGTTCCCTACATGATGTTTTGTTTGGTGTTTACTTCTGTGACATTGGTGTCTCCCTTCTCTAACTCTTTGCACAGATTCCCCATTATGTAGCCTCTTTACCTCTTTCTCCAGTTAAGAATTTACATATGAGATATCACCTCATATCTGTTAAGATGGCCATTATCAAAAAACAGAAAACAACAAGTGCTGGTGAGTATGTGAAGAAATTGGAACTTTTGTGCTCTGTTAGTGGGAATGCAAGTGCAACAGTGTAGCTGCTGTGGAAAACAGTATAAAGTTTCCTCAAAAAAAAGTAAAAATAGAACTATACCATATGATCCAGCAATCCCACTTTTGAGTATACATCCAAAAGAATTAAAATCCAGATCTCAGGGATTTTAACACTGTTCACAAGGGCTAACATGTGGAAACAACCTAACAAATATCTATGTACAAATGAATGGATAAAGAAAATGTGGTATATACATAGAGTGGTATATTACCTAGCCTTTTTTTTTAAGATTCCATTTATTCATTTGGGAGAGAAAGAGAGACAAAAAAGAGCATAAGCAGAGGGAAAGGCAGAGAGAGCAAGAGAAGCGGACTCCCTGCTGAGCTGGGAGCTGGACATAGGGCTTGATCCAGGACCCTGAGATCATGGCCTGAGCTGCAGGCAGATGCTTGACTGACTGAGGCACCCAGGTGCCCCATATCTAGCCTTAAAAAGGAAGAAAATTCTGCAGTATGTGACAACGTGGATGGACGTTTGATGACATTATGAAATAAGCCAGTCATGGAAAGACAAATACTATATACAGATATTCCACATATATGAAACATCTAAAATAGACAAATTCACAGAATCAAAGAGTAGATTGGTGGTTCCCAGGAGGTGGGCAGCAGGAAATGGGGAGTTACTAATCAACAGACATAAAGTTGCAGTTAAACAAGATGAGTTAAGTTCTAGAGATCTTCTGTATAACACTGTATGTGGAGTCAACAATATTGTATTGTATATTTACAAGTTTATTAAGAGGGGTGCTGTGGCTCAGTCAGCTAATCATCTGCCTTCAGCTCCGGTCATGATCCCAGGGTCCTGGGGTCGAGTCCCGGATTGGACTACCTGCTCCTTGGGGAGCTTGCTTCTCCCTCTGCCTCTCTCTCTTTCTTTCTCTCATGAATACATAAATAAAATCCTTAATGTAAAGAATGTAGGAGGGCACGTATTGCACGGAGTACTGGGTGTGGTGCATAAACCATGAATCCTGGAACACTGAAAAAATAAAATAAAATTTTAAAAAAGAATGTAGAGATCATGTTAAGTGTTCTTACCACAATAAAATTTTAAAAATGCAAAAAATTTGGGACACCTGGGTGTCTCAGTCGGTTAAGTGGCTGCCTTCAGCTCAGGTCATGATCCCAGCATCCTGGGATCGAGTCCTGCATTGGGCTCCTTGCTCCATGGGTAGCCTGCTTATCCCTCTGCCTCTGCCTGCCACTCTGCCTGCCTGTACTCTCTCTGTCTCTCTGAAAAATAAATAAAATCTTTAAAAAAATTTACAAAGAATTTACTATTTAAGACCTTAATATGATCAGTTACCGGTTTAGCCACTAAGTAGCTATGATGATGTGGGCTAGTTTCTTTTTTATTCTTAGCCTCAGTTTCTTTACTTATAAAATGGGGAAATAACAGAAATTCCTCACAGGGTTGACAGGAGGATTGTATGAGGTAATGCATGGGAAGTGTTTAGTGCAGTGTCTCGCACATAGGTGCTCCGTGAGGTAGGTTGTATGGCCATCATCTGTGCATTGAGTATAAGATCCCAGATCTTATGTCTGTGAATATAAAAAATAGATTTTTGGGGTCCCTGACTGGCTTAGTCCATACAGCATGTGACTCTTGACCTCAGGGTTGTAAATTTGAGCCCCATGTTGGGGGTAGAGATTACTTAAAAATAAAATCTATAAAATACATATATACTATGTATCAGTGTACTTATATTGATATATTTGTATCCCGGCTTTGCCTTCCAAGAAGCTAGTGACCTGGTGAGATAGGCTTTCTCTAATTTAATATAATCCAAGTCTAATGCAGAAAAATACCATAAAGGAAATACAAAATGGACCATGAGGCCATAGATAAGCGCAGTTATTCTGGTGGAGGACCAAGGGACAGTCTTTGTGCATGTGTGAGTCTTCATAGTCACTTACATTTAGGTGTCCTGTGGTTAGCAGGACAACACTGTCAAGTATTCAGCATATTGTTGCTGGAGGCCTGTCTGTGGCCGTACTTTCCAGTTTCTGCGTAGGAATGGTGGTTCTTTTTCTTCCACTCAAGCTCAATTTATATATTGAAATTCTTGAAGGATACAGTTGTGCCCTATGCAGGAGCTTATTCAGCCAATGGCATTCATTTTCCTCTTTCTCTAAGTATGTCTGAGACTTGTCCTAAGTCCATTTTCTCATTGTGCTAGATGAACTTACTCCTCCCTCTTTGTGTAGTTAGCATTTTCCACAGGGAACACAGGAGACTAGAGGAAAAATTGTTATTTTTTATCCTCTGTCCCTCCTCGACACCCACCACTAGATGTTTTGCTCCACAAATTGGCCTGGAGATCAAGACACCATTCAGCTTTCTGGAACTGTGGAAATTGTCATGGCTTTTGGCAAGATAAGAGAGTTGAGTAGTATGCTATAAGTTTAGGATTTTAGACTCTGTGTTGACCAGTGTGGTAGCCAGTTGCCACATGTGGCTATTTAAATTAATTAAAATTAAATAAAATTTAAAATTTACCTCCTCAGTTGCACTAGTCAGATTTTAAGTACTCAGTAGTCCCACGTGGCTAACGGCTACTGTATTGGACAGCACAGATACAGAACATTCCTTTCATGGCATTAAGTTCCATGGGCCAGCCCTGATTGAGAGGATTATCTTTTTTTTTTTAAGATTTTATTTTTATTTATTTATTTGACAGAGACCACAAGTAGGCAGAGAGGCAGGCGGGGGTGGGGGTGGGGGAAGCAGGCTCCCCGCTGAGCAGAGAGCCCAGTGCGGGACGTGATTCCAGGACCCTGAGATCATGACCCGAGCCAAAGGCAGAGGCTTTAACCCACTGAGCCACCCAGGAGCCCCAAGAGGATTATCTTAACAGTTGTAGGCTACTTAATAGAGAGAGGAAAACACAGATGTTTATCCATGGTGTGATGGTTTTCATCCTTCCTTCAAATGATCCAAGTTGGATGTATAAGCATTAAATGTAGCTGCCTAATGAACTGAACATTGACTAATGCATGTAAAATATTCTGACCTCATATTTGTAATGCAAAAAAGGATATTCGCTTTCTGAACTTTTTTTTTTGTACTGACATATTACTCTGAAGCAGCTATCAAGTGTGTATTCATTGATTAGAGAGCCCTGAGTTTTTAAATTTTTTTTATTGTGGTAAGTTATATATAACATAAACTTTACCATTTTAACCATTTTAAAATGTACAGTTCAGTGGCATTAAGTGTATTCACAATGTTATGTGACGGTCAGCACTATCTTTTTCCAGAGCTTTATATCATCTCAAACAAAAGCTACGCCCATTAAATAGTAACTCCCCGTTATGCCTTCCCCCTAATCCCTGGTAGCCAATATTCTATTTTCTGTCTCTTTGTTCTAGGTACCTCATATAAGTGGACTCATACAACATTTATCCTTTTGTGACTGGCTTATTTCACTTTGCATAATGTCCTCAAGGTTCATCCATGTTGTGGCATATATCAAAATTTCATTTCTTTTTAGGGCTGAATAATATTCCATCCATCGTGTGGATAGACTACATTTGTTTATCCGTTCCTCAGTTGATGGACACTTGGGTTGCTTCCATCTTTTGGCTATTGTGAACAGTGCTGCTATGAACTTGGGTGGCCAAGTACTGTTTGAGTCCCTGCTTTTAATTCTTTACTATATATACACAGAAGTAGAATTGCTGGGTGATAAGGTAATTCTATCTTTGACTTTGAATTTTAGGAATAAGTTTAAAAATTATTATTGATATATAATTCATATTAACAAAAATGTCACCCTGGTGAAGTGTATATATAGTTCAATGGTTTTTAGTATATTCATAAGGCTCTACGATCACCCCCAACTCATTTTATAGCCTCTTAGGAACCAGAGTTGGGGAGAGAGGCAGAATCTTGAAGGCAGATTAGTATAAGACTCTTAAAAAAATAATTTGTGAGGCACCCAACTGGCTCATCCGGTGGAGCATGAGACTCATGAGTTCGAGGCCTACGCTGGGGGTAGAGATGACTTAAAAAAAAAAAGATATTTCTATCAAATACTTGGAATGCTGTGCAGTCTTTAGCAAGAATACTCTGCTCACTGTGAGCCTTTTGGAGTGAAATTCAGAAAGGCTCCCCTGCTACCTGACATATTTTCAGCTACTTATGAGGCCTTGTTTTATGGAACGGGATGTTGAATAACCTCACAAATGGGTCAGACTCCTCAGGAATGCTCTGGAAGCTGTGGCTCCTTTCTTTATTGCACCTCCTATGTTTGCTTTGTCAGATATCCTTACCTGGCTCGAAAGTGGTTCTATTCCTTCTCTGGTGCTAATCTCAAATTCTGCAACGACTTGGTTTCCAAACATCAGATTGTTTACAATAAATACCTTCAATATTTTCAATATTGATTTTTAGATTTCAGATTGCTCTGATTAGAAGCAAATAATAAAACTCACACACTTTTGTTATTGAACAACTTGGGAATTGGGGTGCTGACCCCCCCATGCAGTTGAAAACCTGCATATAATGTTTGACTCCTCCATAATTTACTGATAACCTACTGTTGACCAGAAAGTTTACTGATAACATACAAAGTCGATTAACACCTATTTTGTGTTATATGGATTATGTACTGTATTCTTGCAATAGAGTATGCTAGGGAAAGTGTTATTAAGAAAATAATTAGGAAGAGAAAATACATTTACAGTAGTGTACTTTATGTATTGGGAAAAATGCTTATGTATATGAAACCACATAATTTAAACCCGTGTTGTTCAAACCTGGATTGTTCCAGGGTCAACTGTATATACCATGAGCAGAGAGCCTGATGTGGGACTCGATCCCAGGACCCTGAGATTATGACCTGAGCCGAAGGCAGATGCTTAACCCACTGACCCACCCAGGCGCCCTTAGCTGTCTTACTTCCTTAACAGTGATTTTTTTTTCCTCCCCTAAATTGTACTATAAGCCACCCACCCATCTTGCCCTCCCTCTTGCACTCTTGTCATTGGCAGTTTCCTTTTCTTTTTTTAAAAAACTCTTGTAATAGTAGTAGGTTAGCTATAAATCCTTTAAAGAGGATGGGGCACAGCTGCAGGAATTCATCCCCAAACAGCAAGGATAGACAGATGACCACTCCTGAGCCCTGGAACGCCCTTTTAAGGCGCCTGCCTTTATTCTATACTCTGAAGCTGGCTTTCTTTTCACTGGCTGGGCTGCAAGGAACTCAAGAGCTAAATTAGTGAGAGCCCCTGGGCCAGAAGCTGCCTAGGCTTGATCCCTGATCCCATGCAAGTTTCAGGACAAATCAAATACACAATTTCTTCAGTAACTTCTTCTGTAACAGAAACAATGTTTGATACTCTTTAATGGTAGAGGAGCTTCAGAATCTGCAAATATCTGTACTATGACACTCGCTGTTCTTGGCATTGAGAAAAGTCTGGTGCACTTGGGCATAAATAGTTTATTCATTTAGTATAGTGCTCTTCTTGCTTTCGAAGCCAGATGCCCGGGGATTAAATCCTGGTTCTCCTTTTCTTACCTAGGTGACCTTGAGAAATTCACTCCTTTTTGGAAGATTCTTCTCCTCTCTGAAAGGGGAGAATAATAAATCTGACTCCATGAGGTTGTTGTGAGATGTAAATAAGATAATACAAGCAAAGCACTTAATACTGTGCCTGGCCAAGAGTAAGAGATGAATAAATATTAACTGGTATTAAGGGACCATATTTTTTAATGTGCCTGCCATATACTAGGTGCCAGGTTAGGTTCTGTGAGGAATAAACCAGGGTCTCATGAGTAGAATTCAAGCCCTCTTGGTGTTATAGTTGTGCCTGGAGCTTGACAGTTAATGCTGGGGAAGCAGAGGCTAGGTGGCATCCACATTTTACTTGTTTCCACAGAACTATAAGTTTTATTAAATAATTTTTATAAAACAATGTTGATAATAAACATCAGCACGGGAAAGATTTGGCTGAGGTTAGGTTTTTCCTGGGAATGGTAGATACTGTCGTTTCTTGTGGGCAAATTAAAACATTTTATCATTTACTGTTGGCCACTGGTAGCTGTAATTAAGGCAAACCATGTTTGTCAAAACAAATAAACTTGACAAAAAGGGTAGTCATGATTTTACTTAATGAATCCCCTATTTTTTGTGTGTTAAGAAGACATCAGTCATGTTCGTTTCCAGGCATGCTCCATATACTTATCTCTTATTCTATTCCATCTCTGTATTGCTGCTTTCGGAACGAGTACCAGCAGGCTGTTTCTGTGGAATTTTCTGGGCCACGTGAGAGAGAAGCACAGTGTACCCTTAGGACAAGATCTGTCCTGCCTTTCCTTGTGTTCCAGAGTCGACTTTGGTTGAGAGAAATAGAATAAGCTTCTGTTTTGGAAGGAACTTTGGGTTTTTGTTTATTTCTTAGAACAGAAAATGGTGAGCATTCTGATAGTAGAAGTCATGTGTCAGTTTTAGCATGAGGGAACCATGTTTGACCTGATTATAGATGGTCAGAGTCAGCTGCAGTCTGGTGCAGGCTAAGCTTTCTGACCCACGGGGGGATAAGGCGAGGGGCTGGGAGAGTGTTCCCCAAAGGCATCTTTAGATACAGCCTCAGCCCCTTAACTCAGTGTTGTTTCGGGGAAAAAAAAATCTTTTAGAACTTCACTTTCCCATCAGTAAAATGGTATTACTTCCTGCAGTTGTATTAAGGATTAGAAAAAAATACATCTGAAGCACACAGCCTGCTGCCTTTCAGGAGTTAGACATGTTGAGTAGTCTTTCTAGGCTTGGAAAAGAATGGTGAGTTTGCTTTGTGGCACCTTCAAATGAGCACAGAGACCAGGCCAGTTAGTTTCTTTTGGTCAACTAAACATCCCTCAGGGAGCGACGGGGTGGCTCATTCGGTTGAGCATCTGACTTGATCTCAGCTCAGGTCTTGGCCTCAGGGCTGTGAGTTCAAGGTCTGCATTGAACTGTTTAAACAAATAAACAAACAAAGCATCCCTCAGTTATTTTATCCAGGGGAGCAAAAAGTGTGTGACGTGCACTGACAGTTCTTTATCCCACGCATGCCATGCTAGACTCAAGTCATCAACTGGAAGCGGCCTCAACGTGCATCTGACACCATGCTCCAGGCAGCTGCTGCCCGTCACTCAAGGTCAGCAGGAGAGATGCAGGCTGGTTGTCACCCCTGCAGCATGTAGTGAGTGAGGGTGCTGACCTGCACCCCCCCTCCTCCATGGCGGTGTCTGTTGAACGTCCTGTCTAAACATGAGCCTGGCTGAATCATAACCCTGTAACACTCCTCGCTCTGGTCTTTTCTGCTTCTCGTCTCTGTTAGTCCTCGTTTCCTTCTAGCTTCTATTTCAGCAACATCTCCTTTAGTGTGAAAACATCCAGAAGGCATTTCTATTAACAGTCTTGTCAGAGTCTAAGGACAGGTACTTAAATGAAGCTCTTGGTCCATTCCGAAAATGTTTGCTGAGTGCCTGACATGTGCCGACCTGTGAAACGTGATAGAGTCAGCACAGTCCGTAGCTTTCCAGAGCTTAGTCTGGTAAAGATAAAAAGTGGACAAATTTATTCTCTTGTTTAGTTCTCCCCTCCATCCTGTGGCAAAGGCAGAACTAGCCATCTACAAGGAGAAAGGGGGCCCAAAGAGCTGTTGAGTTCTGTTAAACAGCTATTGCATGGAGCCAGATTGCTTTTTAGCAGCATGCTGGGGAAGCCCTTGCTTGGGAACACCCTCTTACTGGCTGGCAGTGGGGCATCCACACAAGAACATGAATGGTGGGGCAGGCTACTGGCTGCCTATCCCACAACCATCCTTCCCTTCCTACAGAGCCCAGGTACTGGGGTGGAGAACAGTGGGGCCAGGCTGAGTCACTTCAAGCCCAAGTCATTCTTTTTTTTTTTTTTAAGATTTTTATTTATTTATTTGACAGACAGAGAGAGATCACAAGTAGGCATTAGGCAGGCAGAGAGAGAGGGGGAAGCAGGCTCCCCGCTGAGCAGAGAGCCCGATGTGGGGCTCGATCCTAGGACCCTGAGATCACGACCTGAGTTGAAGGCAGAGGCTTAAACCACTGAGCCACCCAGGCGCCCCAGCCCAAGTCATTCTTGAACGTTGCATTCTCCTTTGCCATGTATTCACTCTCCTGGTTTCCCTTGTAGCCATGGGACCTAGTGCTTGCCAAGAAGATCTAAGGTGAAGACTAGAGGTCTTTCTGGAATCAAAGAGAAATGAGCATGAGGAGACCTCGTGTTTTGGCTCCTACCGTCTTCAATCCACTTCACCTGGTCTCCTGTGAGAATGTGATATTGGAGCTTTGGCAGCCATCTCGTGGTCATGAGGGAGAGATAGCCGAAAAGATGGCTGAGGAGAAAAACAAACAAATCTTCAGTTGTTTATCTTTCAACCATTGAAGGAACACTAAGACTCCCTAAATGCCTCTTGATTAATGAAATCACATATGTCTTTGTGGTTTAAGCCTGGGCTTCTCAAAGTGTGAGTCATAGCCTGGCATCATGATTGTCACCTGGAAGCCTGTCAGAAATGTAAATTCATGGGTTGTATTCCAGCCCTTCTGAATCAGAATTTTGTGCTGTCCAGCTTGGCAATTGTACTTTTATAGACCTTCCAGGTGATTCTGATGCAAAGTCAAGTTTTAGGAGCCTTATTTAAGCCATTGTAGCTTCTAAAATTGATGGTGTCAGGGTCGATAAGAAAAGAGCTGCCATTCACCCGTCAGTTCTCTGTGTCCAGATGAGGACTAGGTTTCTCAACAGTGGAAGCCAAGTGACCCCAGTGGCTGGGATGCAGATCTTTCAGCTCAACTGGTTTGATGATGTTTTTCCCCGGGGGCCCCAATCACACCTGCTTGGGTTTTGGGGTGGCAGTATCTGGGTCCGCAAACACCTTTCTGAGCCCAGCTTAGCCCCCATATCCTGCCACTCCCAGTGGAGCTCTAGGAGTCCTTCACCCCCAGAAACAAATGTGACAGGTATAGATATTTGTTTCTCCTGTGGAAAAGAATTCTCCAGTAGGTAGAGGGTGGTGGAGGAGACACCAGACTTAATAGTTCCACAGACCTGTGGGTGAAATTCTGTCCGTGGTGTTCAGACAGCCAATACCTGCTGAGAGCCTACTCAGGGCTGGGCTCTGGGCTGAGTGCAGAGAAGACAGTGGGAGACAAGGTAAAAGGACATGGTGGAGCTCAGGTATCACAACCGCAGTGATGAGGACAGATAAGGGCTGTGTGCACCTAGAATGCTCCCATCTGGGTACCAAGGTAGAGCAGGGAATGCTTCCTGGAGGAAGTAGCTGCTTATCCAAGAGTATGGAAAGTATATGTTTTGGGGTACAGGTTGGGGTGTTCAGGCAGCGGCTGCAGCTTGTGCAGAGGCCTAGAGATAAGAGAGCCCCTGGCTTCTTCAGAGAAGGGACAAGCGCTCAGGGTGCCAGGAGGGCAGAGTGCCCTGGGAAATGGTTCTATTCAAGCTCTCGGACCCAAGGATGCATCTGAGAAGTAGGTTCAGATGTAGATAGAATGATATTTAAATGATTTATTAATGTGAACTGGGCTCTCGTTGTCTTCAATGGAAATACTTTGACTGCTTTTTATTAAGGCCCACTAACTGCTGCTTGGGCAAAGTAGGCACATCATGGATGCTGCTTTCATCTCACCTCCTGTGCTGCCCTGTTCCCTCTACATTTTGCTGCTCGGAAAAATAATGATACATACTTGTTCCTGTGAACAGGGGCACTTGCTGTTTATCTGGGGCCTTCATAAAGCCACTTCATCTCACTAGGCTTTCCTTTTCTGCTTCTTTGAAGTGGACTAAAATAGTATTACCCTCACTTGTCTGATCCTGAGAACTATCTGGTCTGCTTGTTGGAAATTCAGATTCTCTGCCTCCTCTTGGGAGGTGCCATTTCACCAGGTCTGAGAAGTTTGGGAATCTGTACGTTTTAAATTAACGTGTGTGTGTGTGTGTGTGTGTGTGTGTGTGTATTTACATATAATTTATGTACAGGTCTTCTTTTGTGTATATAATTTACATACAAGAAAATGCACCCATTTTATTTTATTTTTTTAAGTATTTATTTGAGAGAGAGTAAGCAAGGGGAGGAGAAGGGAGAGGGAGAAAGAATCTCAAGTAGCCTCCACCCCAAGCATGGATCCCAACGTGGGGCTTGATGCCATGACCCTGACTGAGATCACAATCTGAGCCAAAACCAAGAGTCAGATGCTCAACCAGCCAAGCCACTCAGGCGCCCTGAGAAGGCACCCATCTTAAGTGTACTGATGTATGTGCTCTGACAGACGCATACGTTCCAGGAATCACTCCCACGATCAAAATACAGACCAGTCAGTCCAAACACCTTGTAGACGCTCCCCACCCTCAGCCCTAGGCAATTATTGATCTGCTTTCTGTTACCATAGATCAGCTTTGCCTTTTTTTAACATTTCCTATACATGGACTCTTACAGAATGTACTCTTTTCTCTCTGGCTTCTTTCATCTGGCATGTGTTTGAGATTCATATGTGGTGTGTGTGTGTGTGCACGTGTAAGTAATCATTCCTTTTGTTGCTGAGAAGAACTAAGAATATAGGATGGTGTCTTTGCATTGCCGTTTTACCCCTTCTCTTGCTGATAGACAGTTGGATGTTTCCAGTTTGGGGCATAGATCCGGTGAGCATCCACATGCAAAACTGCTTGGTGGACATGCATTTGCATTTCTCTAGGGCAAATCCCTCAGAGTGGAGTTGCTGGGTCATGATAAGTATATGCTTTAACTGGGAAAGGAAAAGCCAAACTCTTTTCCCAAGTGGTCGTACCAGTTTACGTTCTAACCTACAGTTCAGGAGAGATTTAGTTGCTTTGCATCCTTTCCAGCACTTGGTATGGTCAGATTTTTGTGAGATTTTTATTTTATTATATTTTATTTTATTTTATTTTTTTAAAAG
This sequence comes from Mustela erminea, assembly GCF_009829155.1. Lineage (NCBI taxonomy): Eukaryota > Metazoa > Chordata > Mammalia > Carnivora > Mustelidae > Mustela > Mustela erminea. The sequence goes on along the minus strand of NC_045635.1, from coordinate 15,765,862 downwards.
ATTTTATTTATTTATTTGACAGACAGAGATCACAGGTAGGCAGAGAGGCAGGCAGAGAGAGAGGAGGAAGCAGGCTCCCCGCCGAGCAGAGAGCCCGATGTGGGGCCCGATCCCAGGACTCCGGGACCATGACCGGAGCCGAAAGCAGAGGCTTTAACCCACTGAGCCACCAGGCGCCCCTTTGTGAGATTTTTAAAAAGATTTTTCTTTTTCTAGTGGTTGTATAATGACATCTCATTGTGGTTTTACTTCACATTTTCTTTTTTTTAAGATTTTATTTATTTATTTTTAAAGATTTTATTTTTCTTTTTTAAAAGATTTTATTTGACAGAGAGCACACACTCAAGTAGGCAGAGCAGCACACACAGAAGGAAAAGCTCTCTGCTGAGCAGGGAGCCTGAGGAGGGGCACGATCCCAGGACACTGGGATCATGACCTAAACCACAGGCAGACACTTAACCGACTAAGCCACCCAGGCACCCCCACTTCGCATTTTCTTGATGATTAAAGATATTGAGCATTTTTTCAAGTGCTTCTTGGCATGTGAAGTGTCTGTTCTCGTATTTTGTCCATTTTTCTTAAACTGAGCTTGCTTATTTAGCTGTAAGACTTTTTTATTTGCTTCTATTTCCGAATTTTACATCTTTATTCACAGGTGAGATTGGGCAATAGTTTTTTAATGTTAAATTCAAGTGGTTTTCTTTTATAATTTTTATTATATCCTGGATACGAGTTCTTTGTCAGACATCAGTATTGTGAATAGTTTCTACTTATCTGGCTTGCCCTTTCATTTTCCTAATGGTGTCTTTTTGAAGAACAAAAGATTTAAATTTTGTTGAAGTAAAGTTTATCAATCTTTTTTTTCAATTTTTTCTTTTCTAGTTTGAGCTTCTTGTGTTCTAAGAAATCCTTGCCTACATCAAGGTCATGAAGATATTCTCCTAGGTTTTCTTCTAGAAGTTTTATAGGTCTGTTTTGAGTTAATTTTTATATATGATGCAAAGTACAGATTGAAGTTCACTTTTTTGCATACGGATAGCCACTTGTTCCAGCACCATTTTTGAAAAGACCATTATTTACCCATTGCATTACCTTGATGCCTTTGTTGAATATTCAGCTACTCATATATATGTGGCTCTATTTCTGGACTTTCCATTGTGTCCTCTTGTTTGGTGTGTCTGTTTTTATACCAGTACCATACCATCTTGATTATAGGAATCTATATTTTTTTAAAAGATTTTATTTATTTATTTGACAGACAGAGATCACAAGTAGGCAGAGAGGCAGGCAGAGAGAGAGAGGGAGGAGCAGGCTCCCCACTGAGCAGAGAGCCGGATGTGGGGCTTGATTTTAAGACCCTGGGATCATGACCTGACCCGAAGGCAGAGGCTTTAACCCTCTGAGCCACCCAGGCACCACTATAGGAATCTGTATTTTTAGTAAGTACTCCTTGAAGGTTCCCATGATCATGTCCATTTGGGAAACGCTGTATTAGAGTTTTCTAAGGATCCTTCCAATAATGACAATCTTAAGTCTCTGTATTCCTGCCAGCTCAGCTTCCGTTTGTACCTCAGCTCCTTGCTGCTATACGTGCAGTTCACAGACCAGCAACATCAGCAACATCCGGGAGCTTGTTCAGAATGCAGATTCTCACCTTTCCCCAGACCTAGTGACTAGAAATTGCACTCGTTATAATGAGATCCCCAGGCAATTCCCATCAGCGTTGCACAGCCTTCACCTAGATGTAATTCCCCTGAAACAGAGCTTTCTAGCTTTTTGGATCATGAATAACTCCACAATCAGAAACACATACTACAATATGCATATCGATGTAGCTGAAATAGATTTTTACAAAACAGTGACTACCCTTCCTTTATTTCTGCTTGCTTTTCTGTTCCCTTTGCTTTCCTCTCTTCCACCATATTCCTCCCTTCTTCCTTCCCTATTCCTTCCTGTTGAACTGTAAAGTTCACCCATTCTTAGTGAACAGTTTGAATTTATATAGCTGTGCACCTAACTCCATAGCCAAATTCTCGAATGCCTCCATCATCCCCAAACTTTTCCCTTCTGGATCTTTACAATCAATCCTACACTATTTATTTAAAATACCAGTAGCTACCTACAGTTTGCAAAGAATTCTGGACTGGAGTTGGACCGGTTCTATAACAGCAATGCTCAGACTCGTCTAAAAGTGGTTCTGAACTGGGCCAAAGGCCCTGTGACATGACTTCCAAGCACAGAACTACTTTTTTTTTTTTTTTTAAGATTTTGTTTTTATTTATTTGAGAGAGAGAGAGAGAGAGAGATCACAAGTAGGCAGAGAGGCAGGCAGAGAGAGAGAAGAGGAAACAGACTCCCCGCTGAGCAGAGAGCCTGAGGTAGTGCTCAATCCCAGGACCCTGAGACCATGACCTGAGCCAAAGGCAGAGCCTTAACCCATTGAGCCACCCAGGTGCCCCCCCCTTTTTAAAAGATTTTGTTTTTATTTCTTAGAACTACTTTTTTTAAAAAAAGATTTTATTAATTTATTTGACAGACAGCGATCACAAGTAGGCAGAGAGACAAGCAGAGAGAGAGGAGGAAGCAGGCTCCCCGCTGAGCAGAGAGCCCGATGCGGGTCTCGATCCCAGGACCTCGGGATCATGACCTGAGCCGAAGGCAGAGGCTTTAACCCACTGAGCCACCCAGGTGCCCCCTTAGAACTACTTTTACACAGAAAGTTATTTGTGGTATATTTCTGTCACATAACAATGTATCATATATTTATAAGAACTTAAACCTATAGAAATTACTTGCCAAATCTGTAAGCTGAAAGAATATTGACCATATAAAACCCTTGAGTTGTTATGTCTACATATTTTCGAATCTTCTTTGGTTGTTAGACCAACAGTTTGCAGAGAGGTAAAATGATTTCAGCTGTTTTGTTCAGCAGTAGCCAGTCATATGTGTCTGAAATAGTACAGTTTTCAAAAATATAGAGGGCTTGATTTGGGAAGTTTTATTATCCATGACAGGTTCTAAAATTCCAGTCCTTAAATGATTTAGAAACCCAGAGTTGAGTACATATTGTATTTCTGTTGTCAGTGTGTAATACATTCTCCTTTGTAAGCAATGCCTTTAAGGCAAGGCCTCACTTTTCATCTGTAGGCAATACTTCCCACCCTGCCCCCTGCCAGTTTATAGTTCTAGAGTCAGAAGGCATGAAGTTTGTACGTAGCTTATGCTCTTTACCTGTTGTGTGACCTCAGGAAAGTGTTTAACTTCTGAGTTTTCCTACGTGGAAAATGAAGACAATATTAGTACTTATCTCATAGACTTTTTTGGGAAAATTAAGTGAGTATGGACACGTCAAGCATTTAGGACTGAGCCTTCCATGATCATTGTTGGTTATCATTATCATCATTATTGTTATTGTTTTCTTTCTTTTCTTTTTTTTTTTTAATTATCTTTATTTTCTAAACTGGCTATTGGCAGAATCTCCCATTTAGCTATTTTCTAGGCTCCCCAAATTCCTTAACAACTGAACTTAACTCATTGCTCATCACCTTCCCCACAAGTTCTCCTTATTTTTGTGGGTGGTGTCAGGCCACTCTTCTTCAGGCTGCCTGAACCCAGAACCTCAGCTTGCCTTTGGTTCTCTCCTTTCCACCTCCATTCAGTTGCCTATTTGTGTAGCATCTACCTCTCTGTGGTAGAATTTATCCTTTCCTTTGCATTCCATTCCAGTTTAAATCCTCATAAACTCGCATCTGGATTATTCATTCACTGTGGAGCTGACGTAGGAGGACAGGGTTTCTGTGGACCAGGCGCGGGACCCACGTAGGTGGGCTGGGAGGACGGAATGGGGTGCAGGGTAGGCCTCAGCAGTATGAGGGACAGGGCAAAAGGACAACAGGGAGAGGGCTCTGAGGAGGACCAAGCCACACCGCAGAGCCCCCCTGTATTTGAATTGCCTTTAGCTTTTATGTTGTTCATGGACATCTCTCTGCATAAAGTCCTTAGATCAAATTGAACCAAATGGTTTGTTATCAGCTTGAATAATCACCTGGAGAAAAACTTCAGGAAATATTTTACCCTGATACCTGCTCTTTATTTTTGTTTCTGACATTTGGTGACCATCTTAGCTCTGGTGTGTGTAGGAACGTCATGCCCTGTCCTGAGCAGAGAACTCCAATTTTGAAACCTCAGGAGATTGATACTATGCTTGGTAAAAGAACCCAGTGCTGTATTGATGAGTGAAACCTCAGGTTGCCTTGGGAACACAGACATCCTTCCTGTTACTATAAAAAGGGACACAGTGGCTGCAGTCATGAGGCAGCCTACATTTTACTGATTCTTTGTGGTATTAAAAAAAAGAAAAAGTACCCACAGGGAAATGCTGTATTTTTTTAAAAACGCTGATCAAAAATGTAAAACTTCCTGTTAGTGCTCTGATCAAATCGAGTAAATCCAATTTTAAAATGCTTTTGGGTTTTACAGGGACCAAAGCTGCGCCCATCCATCTTTCTTCTCACCCTCTTCCTGGTGCTCCCAGGATAATTGTTGCAAGACAAAATCCGAATTGTTTCCATCAGCAGGGGTTCCGATTAAGCATATAATTTGTACTGATGGTCTTAGGAGGGAATTCCTTTGCCCAGTAGGGCCTGTGAAGGTCGCATAAAGGCAGAGGGAATATGTGTGCCTTCCCTGGAGTGGCCTGTTGAGGGGGCGACCTGACCGAGTGAGCTTTCTCACTCCGCGTCCCCAGGACAGTGCGTTATCTTTGCCCCTGTTGCAGGTTCGCACCATAGTTTCACTGCACTGCCATCCAGGTGAGTGGATGCTAGGGGCTGTTTGTTCCATAAAGGATGTTATAAAACCCTTAATACTATCAATGCATTTAGTCACAGTTCTGCCTAAGGAAACGAATTGTGCTTATTGATTCTGTCAAACACCAATAAGAATTTTATTGATTCTCTATTTTTGAAGAACATTTTTAAAAAAGATTTTTTTTATTTATTTGATAGACAGAGATCACAAGAAGGCAGAGAGGCAGGCAGAGAGAGAGGAAGAAGCAGGCTCCCTGCTGAGCAGACAGCGGATGCCGGGGCTCAGTCCCAGAACCCTGGGATCATGACCTGAGCTGAAGGCAGAAGCTTTAACCCACTGAGCCACCCAGGCGCCCCTGAAGTAGAACTTTTAAAACTACTACAAATTACTATAGCTTTTCACAAAGCTGCCCAAATGGGAATAATGTTATTTTGTATTTATCATTTTCTAGCTTTGTTCTCACTGCTCTGTATTATTGTAGTGTGAACCAAGGTGTCTACAGTATGGAAAGGAAGTCTTTCCCCTTGTCACATGTAGCACAGCTTACTAAAGCAGGGTTTCTCAACCTTGGCACTACTGACTTTAAGGACTGTGGGATGTTAGTGTCCCTGGCCTCAACGCACTAGATGCCAGTAGCATCCCCCTCCACCCTAGCTGTGACAACCCAAATGTCTTCAGACATTGTCAAGTGTCACTTAGGGGCACAATTACCTCTGGCTGAGAACCTCTTTATCAGAGTATAAGGTTTGTGGAGCATGCTGTTTTGTTTTTTTTTTAAAGATTTTATTTATTTATTTGAGAGAGAGACAGTGAGAGAGAATATGAGCGAGGAGAAGGTCAGAGAGAGAAGCAGACTCCCCGTGGAGCTGGGAGCCCGATGCGGGACTCGATCCCGGGACTCCAGGATCATGACCTGAGCCGAGGGCAGTCGTCCAACCAACTGAGCCACCCAGGCGTCCCTGTGGAGCATGCTGTTTTTAAAGGCAGTGGTCATTTAAGCATTGGTTTGGGTCATCTTTAATAGAAATGTGTGTAGTGACCTTTCAGTGTGACACTTTGGCTAATTTAAAATAATGTGGTGAATCCAAAACTGGATTGCTTTAATGGGCTAGCATACTTAAATAGCAACGGTATAGTGTTGTTCTCTGTTCATGGTTTTTGCAGGTGAAAGGCAACATGCAGTATTTAAAAATACATATATCATCAGTTTTTATCTTCCTGAAATGAAAAACAAGGAAGAAACAGTGACAGCCCCCATAGGCAAGGCAGCCATGCTCTGATATAACTGTAGTGCACAAAAGGGTGTTCCTTATGTGTTGTTCTGAATGGCAGGGGCTTTTTCTGTGAAAGAGCCAAAGAGAAACCTTTACATGTCCATATACTTTGGGACTTCACTTCTCTGAAGGCCTTGTTTTACTTTATGAAAATCTTGCCCAGAAACAAATACCAAGATTTACAGTTTACTTCTTCTCTTGTCACTATCACATCTGTTATCTTACTGTTTTCAAAATAAGCTTTTGACCACTGGCAGCAATAAGTAGAACTTAGGATTCTTGTGCCTTTTGTTCTTCCAAAGAGGTATGAGCAGGGCAGTTGGAGGGGAATGAGGTAGGGTAAATTTAATCAAGAAGCTGGAGATATCCGCAGATTTGTTTAAAAAGACAAAAGCAGCTTGCTTGGAATGACGCTGAGTGAGGGCACACATTTTGCTCTGTGCCTGTGGTTTAAGAAGAATCTGTTTGACCCAGGAAGCTGATTCTACCTCAAGGCCTCAAAATGTCCTTGAAAACTGTCCTTGTTTAAGAATTCTATTGTGGCTTAGCTGACACTGTCAGATGCCAGGCCTGTATTTTGGGATGGGAGTCGAGTAGCCCTCTTGCGTGTGCTTTTTATTTTTTAATTTTATTTATTTTTTAAAAGAAATATTTATTTATTCATTCATTCATTTATTCATTTATTAAGATTTTATTTATTTGTCAGAGTGCACAAACAGGGGAGCAGCAGGCAGAGGGAGCAGGAAGCCCAATGCAGGGCTCTGATCCTAGGACCCTGAGATCATGACCTGAGTGGAGGGCAGACGCTTAACTGACTGAGCCGCCCAAGTGTCCCTGGGTGTGCTTTTTAGGGAAAAAAGGAACAAGGGGTTATGACTCTGAAAAAAAAATGTTTTTTGAAGATTTATTCATTTGAGGGGGAGGGTAGGGGCAGAGGGAGAAGGAGAGACAGTCACAAGTGAACTTCACACTGAGCATGGAGCGCATTTTGGGGCTCAGTCTCACGACTCTGAGATCATGACCTGAACCAAAACCAAGAGTCAGACACTTAACTGACTGTGCTACCTAGGCACCCCGACTTTGAAAATTCTTAATATGTCTCTAAATTGTTTGTAATACAAAGATTTTGTGATGCAAAGATTTTGTTACACAAAGTTTTTTCCCTAACCTCTTTATTTCCCCTTTGTATTTTGTTTTAAAATTCAGGAATCTTTGAACTGCAGGCCCGACAACCACACTGATGACTTGGATTGGGTTTCCAAGGCCCTATCAGTGGTTCCTGAAAGTGCTGGTGTACCTGGGGACATATTTGATGTGGGGTTGTGCTGCCAGGAGTTGAAACTGGGAATTGAGGGGCTTGGAGCGGGGAGGGTTCGCTTTGAATAGCTGAGTTGTATAGCTGTGGTCGAAGTTCAGGTCTGGTGCCCAGGTAGACAGCAGAGGGGAAGCAGGCAGCCTAGAAACAGGGGGGGCTGTCCACAGGGAGAGTGCTGAAGCCTCCTGCCAACTCTATAACATGAGGCTGGAAGGACCTTAAGTCCCTATGAGCATGTCAGTGTGTGAAAACACTGAGGAAACAAGGACAAAATACGGGGTTTGGGTCAAGGTACTCTCTGGCCTGCCTAGCTCATGCTCAAGGGTGGGAGCTCCTCCCACCATGGGGACTCTGAGCCTTATGGGCAGCTAGGTCAAGAGTGGCATGAAGATTGGCCGGAAGGGCCTGCAGTGATGCTCTGGGATCCTTGACTCATCTTTTACTTTCATGGTCATCCAACATACATACCACCCTGAAGAGAACATCAAATGACAGTACTAATAATGGAATGCCACAGTTAATGTCCCGTTACTGGCTGTTACCTGCTGGATTCCGTCCACTGTTTCAAAGAGACGTTTGTAAATCTCATACTTTGTTGCTGAAAACCAAGTTAGAATTGTCCTTTTCCCCTGTGTTTAGCCCTTTTAACAGATGTTCAAGGCCTTTCCGAATCTTAGGATGGTGAGTGGGGGGCTCGCATCTTCACACATGACCCTCACTGTACACAACCACTTGTCCTGGTATGCAACCCCATAATCTGCCCCTACCACACCCCTGGAGGACAGTTCCTGGGTGGTTTAGACTTAGAAATATCGGTGCCTAACATTTATTGAGCGATGACTGCAGCAGGCAGTGTTCTGAGCAGTAAACACACACACATACTCATTCTCTCACTCAAAGCCTCCCCACGTCTTCTCTCCCTCTTGCTTCCCACCTCCCCCTCTCCTCTCCCTCTCCTTCTCCACTGATGCTCCTTGATCTCAGTGGGATTGGAACCAGGCCCACCTGGCTCCTGAGCTCCTCCTCCCAGACACTGTACCCAGCTGCCTTCTCCATACTTTCTGGGGGATGGGAGGACTATTCCAAGGTCATTCTATCTGCAAATCAGAGCCTTACCCCCTTGCTTGGATCCCTGCATCAAGCGAGCCTCTGGGCATTCAAACCAAAGCCCCATGTGTCGAGGCTCCCCACCTGTAAAGGACCTTGAGGCCAACTTCAGACACCTGGACTTGTATGCCTTGTCCATGGTAGAAATCTATACTTGCTCTGCTTTCCATGTTCACTCCCTTTTCCGGTGCCAGCTCCCACTTCTCTGGTTTTTTTTGTGGTCACACTTGACAGGATGGGTGGAGTCTAACTTCTTGTGACAGCAAACAATTCTTTGATGACTAGAGACACTCATGGGGAAGTGGGCATGGATGTGGAGGAGAGGTGACTGTGTGGCCACCACATGGCACAGAAGGCCCGGAAGGTGGATCTCAAGATGAAACCACCCAGTTGCTTGGTGAGCCCTGTGCTTAGCTGTTGAAGGGTCCACACAAAATATGCCTCTTTTACATAAGGATTATTTTGTAAGGGAAGTCTACATTTATTAAAAAAAATTTTTTGCAATGGGGTACCTGGGTGGCTCAGTCAGTTGAATGCCTGACTCGGTTTTGGCTCAGGTCATGATCTCATGGGTTGTGGAATTGAGCCCAGCATCAGCATGGAATCTGTTTGGAGATTCTCTCTCTCTGCCTCTTTCCCCTCTAAAATAAATAAATAAGTCTAATTTTTTTTTTTTTTTCAATAGAAAGGGGGCCTATACCAGGGAGAGAACTATTACCAGAGCAAACTTTACTTGCACAGCAGGACAACTTTTGTTTAATATTTCCTTCCCTCACCTTCCGTGAATTGCATCCCCACCACAACATCTTTCTTTTGTCTCTAGCTGAAGATAGAAGTTAAATTTGTCTTTGTATTACAGGTGGTCCCAGCCAAGAACTCCGATTGGTAGGGTTTGGGAAATGATGTAGGTTTCATTTAACTGGCAAATCGTGCTGTGAATGGAGTATGCCATGCATACTGGGTCCTTTTGAAATGATACATACTTACATTAAATTTATTGTGGAAACACAGGAATCCAGGTTAACTCTTGCCTACACGATCAAGAGCCAGGGTGGGAGACAAGTTTGTGCATCACAGTGCTCAGTACCGAATCAAGTTGAATTTTTTAGCTCTTTGTTGTCTTCTTTTAGGCACCTTTGAATTTGTTCCTCTTACTTTCTAAGTGAATTATCAGCAAGGCAGAATAAGTCTTAGAATGGAAACTGTGACTTCTTAGGAAGTTGTGGGGGATTTCCTAGGGGAATTTTGTGGGACTCTTGGGAAGACTGAAAAGTGGAGGTTATGATTACATGGCCCAGGGCCTGGGCCCAGTGAGCATCTGCCACGACTTGTTCAGTCTTTGTTCTCATATATCATCAAGGGAATGGGACCAACTGTGACTACTCCTGCTGCCAGGTGTTTTCACAAGAACCGCCATAAGCCTGAAGTAGGTAGTGATGTTCCTGCTTGACAGAAGAGCAGCTGGAAGCTCTGAGATATGAAGAGATTTACTCCAGTTCCTTTGACAGGGATACTTTTGGGCAGGCCACATGGATGCAACCGAGAAGCAGCCCCTGGGCCAGGCTTTACACATGAATGGGGAAGTGATCAACAAGAGAGTTTTCCTGGTGGCTGTAGAAAAGACCCAGGCCATTTGGACATTGGTAGAAGATCTGGTGTGTTTGGAAACAGGTAAAGGTTTATAGTGAACATGGAAGGAGGGTGATTTTCAAGGCAGGTTTCAGAACCAAGGAGCTGGCTTGTTAGACCTTCTTATCTCCTCAATCATGAGGAATTTTTGAAGAGCCCTGCCTCTTGAGTCCCCCTGCCTGGGCCTTTGCGAGTGACTTCCATTTCCACACTGGCTCTGGTAAGGCATACCTCTTGTCTGCCATGCTGCCCTTAGGAGTCTCACTCCCCACACTTCTTCACAGGGTCACAGTGAGAATGTGGTTGCCTGGGAGATCCAGGGTTAGTCATGGCAGCCTGGGAGCACTAATGACATATGGCAGGTCACGCACCCCTAAATTTTGCCTTTTCCATTTGTTACCATAGTTGTTGTAGTGTTACAAATAGGTAACATACACAAAGTGCACACATTTTAGTGTACCATCAGGTGATTTTTTTTTGACAAGTGTGTACATTGCCTTCACCCAAGCCCCCCTCATTAGCTTAGTAGTCCTCTAACAGTCAGGGCCTTGGCAGGCAGGGGCAGGAGTTCCTGCGATGCCTGGTGGGTTGGCCACTAGAGGCCTGGTGCAAGATGAAGACATCGCTGATTTGAAAGCAGGGTTTAAAGATGAGGAGGGGAGATCAGGGTCTAGTTCAAGACTATAGTAGTAGCCATTGTGGTGGTGGTAAGGGTGATAATAATGATTGATACTGATGAACACGAATACAGTCTGAGAGCTTAATATGTCCCAAGCACTTGTATTTACATTCTTTTTTTTTTTAAAGATTTTATTTATTTATTTTACAGAGAGAGATCACAAGTAGGCAGAGAGGCAGGCAGAGAGAGAGGAGGAAGCAGGCTCCCCGCTGAGCAAAGAGCCCAATGCGGGACTCGATCCCAGGACCCTGAGATCATGACCTGAGCCGAAGGCAGCGGCTTAACCCACTGAGCCACCCAGGCGCCCTGTATTTACATTCTTAAGGACCACATTTAAACTAGTAATGATGATGATGGTGATATCATTAGCTAATATTTACTGTGTGCTTTTAATATGTGGTAAAAGCTTTACATATATTCTACTTCAAGCTTCACATTACTCTGCAACACAGGCACTACTATTATTCCTATTTAACAGATGAGAAGACTAAGGCTTAGAAGCTTCCTTAGTAGTCACACTGTTAATGTATGCTGAGCAGGGATTTGCGTGAGCCCATTTTCTTAGGCTCCTTTGGGCATCCCAATAATAGTATCTCCCAGTTTAGGGACACCTGGGTGGCTCAGTCCTTAAGTGTCTCAGCTCAGGTCGTGATCCCAGGGTCCTGGGATCGAGCCCCACATCCGGCTCCCTGCTCTGTGGGAAGTCTGCTTCTCCCTCTCCCACTCCCCCTGCTTGTGTTCCCTCTCTCACTCTGTCTCTCTCTGTCAAATAAGAAAGTAAATAATAAAAATAAATTAGAAAAAAAAAAGAATAGCTCCCAGTTTCTGGACATCTAGATCACTAGGTCAGTATTCTTTCCTTTAGGTGGCCTTCCTTTCCTGTCCATACTGAGTTGGTGCCTGTCAGCTTGGGAGTCAGCTAGACTGGCCTCACATCCAGGCTTGGCTACATAGCACCTGTGACTTTGGACAGATTTCTTAACTTCGAGTCTTAAGTTTGAGTTTCCTCATCTGTAAAATAAGGGTAGCTTCTACCTCCTAGGATTATTGTGAGCATTTGATAATATTTGGAGACTTTCATGCCTGCTTAATAAATGGTGCCTTTGGAAAAAGATAGTCTGACCATGAATATGTGTACAGTTCATGAAACTGGGCACAGTTGCATTTTATAATGTGACACATTTTCACTTGATTCTGGGGAGCTTATTGGAGTTGCTGGAGTGGGTATTCTTGGGACAGCTGATGATGTGTACATGAATATAATTAGGAAATTTACTGCGGAAGTAGTGAAGAACAGCGTCAGCATCATCATATACAGCCTTCACAGTTGATGTTTGTGAAATGTCATCTACTTTTCTTTTTCTGGTAAGAAACTATTCATGCTGCTAAAGACAGGATCTCATTTCTACTTATTTCCCAGAAGGGGCATGTGTCTCCATGTGTAGATACAAATGATGATGGATAACAGATACTTTTGACAGAAGATGAGAAATCATCTATATCTATAATTTTTATGGAAGGAGAAGGTTTGCCCTGGTTTTAGCCTGGTGCTGTTGCGTGCACGCGCTCTATCTAATTGCCCCATTAGGAAAGGTAGCAGGACTGGTTTTCAGAAGACTTCAGTAGTAGAAAAGGAAGAGCACGGAAGAGGAACAGTCTGTCTAGCATGGCTAACATCGAATAGCTCAGTTTGTGGAGCTCCCATTAGGTGCTGGGCACAGGGAAGCTGCCCGTGATCTTCCCTTTAACCCTCATTGTGAGTAAGATAGGGACTACTTTTATCATCATTGTTTAGAAGAGGGGTCTGAAAGCAGTTGCTGTGGGCACTTGCCCTTGCGCCTTCTTCCAGTAACCCTCTGCAGAGAATTCTGTGGCATATTGGTGATGAATATGTGCCAGGTTCCAGGGTGAGGAGATTCATTCTCATCACTCAACCTTAATGTCAAAGTGCTCCGCTCTTTGTGACTGAACTTCACACAGTTCCACACTTAAAAAAACAAACAAACAAACAAACAAAAAACCCAACTGTTCATTCTGTCTGTCGTATAATTCTTGTTTAAGAAAATCATATAGGATGGTCACCTGGGTGGCTCAGTGGGTTAAGCCTGTACCTTCAGCTCAGGTCATGATCCCGGGGTCCTGGGATGGAACCTCATGTCAGGCCTCCTGCTCAGCAAGGAGTCTGCTTCTCCTCCCTCTGCTCATCCCCTACCCATGCCCATGCACTCTCTCACTGTGTCATAAATAAAATATTATTTTAAAAAGAATTATTTAGGGATCATTTGAGTCATTCAGTAATACTCTTATCACGTCTGCATTTTTCTGGAAAATGTGATTCATTTAGCTATTTTAAAGGAAACTTCTAGGAATTTAGTGAGTATATTTTATAAAAACGTAACAACTGCATAAGTTTGTATACATTCTTATGTCGTTCCCCCTGTTTCTCCACTTCTTTCTTTTCAAAGATATTTTAGTATCTGTATACATTTTTAAAAATTTATTTTGATACTTGGATATCTGTACCTTCATCCTAGTAAGTCAGTAGCTATTGAACATAAAAGATAGTTCCAGCCCTGCCTCCTTCGAAAGTATAAATTATGACATCATTCTTAAAAAAGAGACATGTTGAAAGCAGTTAACTGGGTAGTAATAGTGACTTTTTCTTACAACTGAAAATAGAATTTAAACCAGTTCAGAAGGTAATGGATTGCATCAGTGGTTCTCAAAGTGAGGTCCCCAAACCAGTGACATTAGCATCACCTTGGAACTTTTTAGAACTGCAGATACTGGGGTGCCTAGGTGGCTCAGTGGGTTAAGCCTCTGCCTTTGGCTCAGGTCATGATCTCAGGGTTCTGGGATCGAGCCCCGCATCAGGCTCTCTGTTCAGCGGGGAGCCGCTTCCTCCTCTCTCTCTGCCTGCCTCTGCCTACTTGTGATCTCTCTCTGTCTCTCTCTAAAAAATAAAATAAAAATCTTTAAAAGAACTGCAGATTCCCAGACCTCTCAAGCCCTACTGAATCAGAAGCTCTGGAGGTGGAGCCCAGCAATTTGTTTTTCACAAGCCTTCTAGGGGATTCTTCTGTGTGCTAAAGCTTGAGAATCACTGGATTAGTGTTTGCCCCAAAATTCTCAGGTGAATTATTAAGCTATGGGGAGAAGTGGTATCTTTAGAAGACACAAATTGCAATGGAAGCCACCCAGTTCTGCTATTATCAGAGACTGAAAATGGAATTAATGGCCACCAAAGGAGCTCTATAACCCTTGATTCCCCTGAGGTTAGCTCCTCCCTAGGTATTTGTTTCTAAAATAAATATCCCAAATAAATACCAGAAGCTCATGTGATAGCCAAAGAAAACTCAGTAACCAAAAGAGATTAAAAGCAATTCAGATATTTGCTGGAGATTAGCAGATTCTAACCTGCAGCTCTTTGCCTATTCCTCTGGCTCCCAGTGTTAACACACACATACCATACCTTCCAGGAGTTTCTTGAAACCCTGTGTTCAGCTCCCAGGCAGAACTGTACCCAGAGGCAGCCTTAACAGAGCTTCTGGCTCCCCTGCCCACCTCTTATTTCCTTTTCTCTTTTGTTCCCTCTTATAGGTTTCCTTCTCTTTCCATTGTCTGATAATCAAAGCTGATTCACTTCTTAGACTCCTGAAACCCTTTTTATCTGCATTCTCATTTGTATAACAAAAGCCCAAGAAATTCATCCAGCATGTCAGAAGGGTAGATGAAAGAAGCAAAGAGGATAACAAATAGCGTGGAGGACAGGGGGTGTTAGAGAGGAGAATGGAGTTGGGAGAAATTGGAAGGGGAGGTGAACCATGAGAGACTATGGACTCCGAAAAACAATCTGAGGGGTTTGAAGTGGGGGGGGTGGGAGGTTGGGGTGCCGGGTGGTGGGTATTATGGAGGGCACAGATTGCATGGAGCACTGGGTGTGGTGAAAAAATAATGAATACTGTTTTTCTGAAAATAAATAAATTAATTTATAAAAAAAATAATAATGAAAAAAAAAGAGGATAAAGATAGTTCTCTTTCTGGTGGAGGAAAGGGATCAACCCCCCCATCTCTGTTGGCTCACTCCCTCTTTGCTCACAGCAAGTAGAGGATTGAATTGGGCCCCTGAGAGCTCTTTCACCTGAAATTCCATGATGTGAGATCTCGAACATGCCGTTCATACGTTATTAAATTTACTTTTTGGGGATTTTTTTTTGTGCATTATACACAGGTATGATTAAGCCCTGATTTTAACAGTGTAAGAGTTGATTTATTATTCTCAGAGTGCCTTTAATGGATATGAATTTCATTTTGGAAAAATATCTGGTTGCCAGACAAGAATCTTCTTCAACTGTTAGTGCTATTGGTTTTCATTACAGTCCACTGCATTAAAGCAGTCATCCTGAAGTACAGATGAATGCTGACAGGACCTACTGAGAATTGAGATTTAGTTCCACATTGAAAGAAATTTAAATAGAAAGTTTAGTGACCCTATGGGATTGTAATTGTTTCTGAGACTTTAATTGAAAAATATAAACTAAGAATATGTGATGCTTCCTGGATAAAAACAATACCCTCATGCAAAGATGAAAAAGGTTCTAGATTCTGTCAATTGATTTTCAGTTTAGACTAGGAGGATTGAAATTCAATGAGGTTTCAGGCTTTAACTATTATTTTCTAGCGTATTTTTGCATACACCATTACCCCTTCCTGGAATTTTCACCTTCCTGCCCTTCATTGATTTGAATCTGATCCTGCAGCAGAGTCTAGGAAAAATCACAGTGAATTAAGGGTCAGAGAGATAATGAGAATCCTCCCACTTAATGTGACATTGGGTGGTTCGCTTGAATTTCTGAGTCTTCATTTCTTCAATCTCAAAAATAACTCCCCCTAAAAATAATAGCCACTAGTATTTAATGACCATTTATCATAATGGAAAGTTCTTCCTGTACATCAGTTTATGTTATCATAACTGTTGATCATAACATTTATCATTTATTGGGTATTTTTTTCATTCCTTCCCCCCTTTTGAACAAATAGCAGGCATACTTCTTTTTCTTTCAACTTACATTGATTTTTTTTCTCCCCAGTTTTATAAAATATAACAAAGATCTTGAGATTGTGCAACAGATACTTTACAAGGGTATGTATGTATGTACATACATACACACATATATATGATTTTTACATACTCAAATGAACTACATTCGTTCTCATTGTATGGAAACTGCTTTGTTGGAACCAAATACATCATTTGGATATTTGAGAGGAAAAAGTAAAAGCAGTAACTTGGGAGACTTGAATGAAGGCCATAGATGAGATTAATTAGGCTCTGGATTTTATTTTAATTTTTGAAGATTTTATTTATTTATTTTGAGAGGGAAGAGAGAAAAAAGTATGAGCAGGGAGAAGAGCAGAGGGAGAGGGAGAAGCAGACCCCCTGCTGGGCAGAGAGCCCAATGCAGGACTTGATCCCAGGACCCTGGAATCATGACCTGAGGTGAAGACAGATGCTTAACCAACTGAGCCACTCAGATGCTCCAGGCTGTGGATTTTAAATCTTGTTGTGGAGCCCTCCATAATATGGTTTTAATTTTTTTTTCTTCTTGCAAAATTGTATTATTGCCATATAATTACCATAACAGTTACCATTTGGGAGTGTAAACTTTGGTGGGTTTTAGTACATTCAAAATATTGTACAACCATCATTTACTATTTAAAACTGGAACGTTTCCATCACCCCTAAAAGAAATCCTGCACTCATTAACAGCCTATCATCTCCTTCATTCCTTTCTTTATGACTGAATAATATTTCATTATATGCACATACCGTCTTTTATTTATCCATTCAATGGTGATGGACATTTGGGTTGTTTCTACTTTGTGGCTATTAAGAATAATGCTGCTATGAATATTCATGTATAGTTTCTCCTTCTCTTTTATACCTACCAGCACTTTATTGAGGAGTCTGCTCCCTGGGAACTAAGTGAGAGGAAAGGTATGTGAGCAAGGGAAGGGAAGGGAAGGAAATAAAAGGTGATGCATCGTCAAGCTGACCAAGGCCTTGCAACTGAACACAGCTGGTGGTGCTTCGATCCCAGGCCATGTCCAGGGAGGTTACGAATCCCAGTGACTCAGAGCAGTAACTGGTAAAAAGAAGGGCAAACAGTTCATCCATTGTCACCTTCCCTTTTCAGAGTGCATGCCACAGGGCCTTAACTACTTTGTCTTCTGGTCATGTTTCCTGGCCTCTAGGACTAGCCTAGTCAATGTCAAGGTGCTAGTGTTCCTTTTCAGCTGGTGCTATGTATGGGCGCTCTTCTGTTGGAGGCAGTGACAGCAGCAGCTTCCGGGGCTTACTGAGTGAGGGAACTACACGAGCCATCGCTAAATTCTGCCTGAGAAGCGTGACATGTGGTCCTGAGGTCCAGGGTTGGTGAGCCCATGAGGCTGAGGAGTCTAGGACGGTGCATAGTCTGGGTCCCATATACTGAGTGATCAGAAACTGCTGCTTGTTTGCTTTTGGTTGATCAGTGGACTGGTTTTCTGGATATATTGCTGTGAAACAAACTACACCAAGACTGAGCAGTTTATAATGTTGCCTTCTTTCTCAGGGTTCTGTGTGTTGCTTGGGGTTGACTGGGTGGTTTTCACTTGATATCTTTACTGAGGGCCTTTACTGGAGGGCCAAGATGGCACACTCAGAGGCTGACAGTTGGTGGTAGCTCTGCCGGTCGGAGCCTTCCCTGACACCTGCTGTTTAACTTGGCCTTCTCACAGCACAGGGTTGTGTTTTAAGAGGGTGAGTCCCCAGAGCTAACATTCTATATCCCTTTAAACTATGGGAAACGGAGGCTTCGCAAGTTTAAATAAGTGGGTCATGTCATACAGAGGCCACAAGAGTGATGTCCTTGTCCTGATGCTGTCATAGGAACGTAGGAAATAAGGAAATGTTTGTTTTAATATCCCCTCCAGACTGGCACAATGTAGGTGCTTGTGAACTCAGCATTTATTAGTTTCTTAATATCTACGGAATACTATGCTAGGCCCTCGGGGCTACGGGAAGAAATGGGATGTGGGCCTTTCCCTTAAGAAGCTTGGGGGGGGAGCACCTGTGGGGCTCAGTGGGTTAAAGCCTCTGCCCTCGGCTCAGGTCATGTCCTGGGATCGAGCTCCACATCAGGCTCTCTGCTCGGCAGGGGGCCTGCTTCCTCCTCTCTGCCTGCTTCTCTGCCTACTTGTGATCTCTGTCAAATGAATAAATAAAAAATCTTAAAAAAAAAAAGAAGCTTGTATCAGTGTGTCTGGCTGGTTTAGTTGGTAGAACATGCAATTCTCAGGATTTAAATTCAAGTCCCACATTGGGTGTAGAGATTACTTAAAAATAAAATTAAAAAAAAGAAAGAAAGAACCTTATATCCTGATAGATGGGCTGGAAAAGGGGGACGGTATGGAGGGTAGAGTTTCCTGTGGTTGAGGACCATGAATGAGAGAGGGACCCCAATTCAAATTAAAGAGGGAAAAGAACTGAGAGAGGTAGAGCACTGATGGAATTCAGAGGAAAGATTTGTTTTAGCCTTTGGGGGAGCATGGGGAGCAGTGGGAAAAGTTGCTTTCCTTTCTTTAGCTTTGTACTCCTTGCCCCAATTCCAGCAATATAACAGCTACATAGATGCTTCAAAATGTTACTGGTTTACATAGACATTACTCTTAAAAATGGGTGGGTTTTTTTGGAGTTTATTTATTTGAAGAGATCACAAGTAGACAGAGAGGCAGGCAGAAAGTGAGAGGGAATCAGGCTCCCCGCTGAGCAGAGAGCCCAATGCGGGGCTCAATCTCAGGACCCTGGGATCATGATCTGAGCCAAAGGCAGAAGCTTTAACCCACTGAGCCACCCAGGTGCCCTGATAAAAAGGTTTAAGTGCTCTACAAATGGAGAGGTTTCGATCAGTGGGACATAATATTCATGGCCTATTCATTCATTCAGTATTTGAGTACCATGTACAAGGTACTGGAGATTCAGAGATAAGAGCTTAGAGGGCAAGGGGCAAATGAACAAGCCCAGATCATAGCATGTGGAGAGGAGTGTGGGGTACAGGCAGGTGATCAGTCATCTCTCTGCATTCCTTCCATCCCACTTTTTGACACATTCCCCTGGGTTCTGGACATCTGCAGAGGAGCCACAGGCAGGGCTCTGTCCTATAAAGTCAGTTTAGTCTAGAATAACAGTTCTCAAGTTGTGGACTGTGGACCAACAGCATCAGCCTCACCTGGAACTGAGTCAGTGGCTCACCCCAGGCCCACTCTGTTATAAGCTCTGGGGGTGCCATCCAGCAGTAAGAGGTCACCCCATTTACACCTGAGAGGATAACGGGAAGTTACTCCAAGCAGGAGCACATCAGTGAAGAATGAAACCTTATGCTGTTCTGTTAACATAAAATAGTTGTTCCGCTTACTATCCCTGTTTCATTCTCATTTCCACGGGATGAGTTGTCCAGAAAAAGGCCTCCATTTCAGTAGTGCACGTTACCTGCATGCTGTTGTCCTGGGAAGCATTACTTCATCAGGAATGGGGCAGCTTGGCTCTGACATGTGTACCGCTTGTCCTTCTCCTGGGTGGGACCTCTGGGAGGGTGTCTTTTACTTTCTCTGTCTTTGGTTCTCCTCTAGGGCTTCACCCCAGGACCATATTGGTTTTTTTTTTTTTTAAAGATTTTTATTTATTTGAGGGAGAGAGAGAGTGAGAGAGAACATGAGAGGGGAGAAGGTCAGAAGGAGAAGCAGACTCCCCATGAAGCTGGGAGCCTGATGCAGGACGTGATCCCAGGACTCCAGGATCATGACCTGAGCTGAAGGCAGTCACCCAACCAACTGAGCCACCCAGGTGCCCGACCATATTGTTTTTTAATTAAACTTTCTATTTTGAGTTCATTGTAGATTCACATGTAATTATAAGTGATACTGTAGAAAGATCCCATGTACCCTTTACCCAATTTCCCCCAACAGTACTAGCTTGCAGCACTAACTGTCCCAGCCAGAGTGGTGATACTGATACAGTCAAGATAGAGGACATTTCCATTACCACAACGATCCTTCACGATGCCCCCCCTTTTTTATTTTTTAAGATTTATTTATTTATTTATTTACTTGACGGAGAGAGATCACAAGCAGGCAGAGAGAGAGGAGGAAGCAGGCACCCTGCTGAGCAGAGAGCCGGATGCGGGGCTCGATCCCAGGACCCTGAGATCATGACCTGAGCCGAAGGCAGCAGCTTAACCCACTGAGCCACCCAGGCGCCCCCATGATACCCTTTTATAGCCACCCACTTCCCTTCTGCCCCTCTTCCCTACCCCCTGACAAGCGCAGATCTGTTCTCCATCTCTTCTCATGGAGTTCAAACATAAAATTGGGTCTCTGGTTTAATAAAAGAGAGACAAAGGTATGCATACAGTATGAGGTAAAATGGAAAAAGGATGATTGGTTGGTAGGAAAATTAAATACTTGAGGATTTCAGGCCATACAGAAAGAAGGCTAACTTTAGGAGCAAAATTGAGCATTAACCCTTTAAGTATACTGCAAGTCTCTTGGTATTGTTAATGTTCATGTATTAATCATGGTCTACCTCGATTCCTCTGGCTGTGTTGCACTCGTGGTAATTAACTGGTTAAGTCCATGGCCCATAACAAATAGGGGTGGTCTGGTTTGTGCCCTACCCTGGGATAAGCCCAGTGCTTCTCAGCAGGGGCTCCTGGAGGATCATGGAAAGTCACAAGATGGAAGTTGGAGATATGAGTTAATTATTTGACTTCTTTTCAAATGGATATTTTAGAAACAGTTGCCTGACTCTTCTTGTAATCAGGAGAGGCCAACACTGTGTTGAGGAATGAGGCCCTGCTTTAGCCTTACTCACCCAGCAAATCTCAACCTCGAGTGAACTATGACATCTTCCTTATCCACACGTGTCCCAGAGCAGCTACGTGTGAAGGAAGAGAACCAGAAGAGGGAGCTGCCGGACTTCTCTGTCTCTTCCACTGCTATCGAGTAAGGTAGCCACCAGCCTCATGTGGCTAGTGGGTATCTGAAATGTGGCCAGTGTGCTGAGGAGCTGAACTTTTAATTGCATTTAATTTTTAAAGTTTATTTATTTATTTTAGTGATCTCTACACCCAGTGTGAGGCTCGAACTCACAATCCGTGCAATCAGGAGTCACATGCTCTTCCGACTGAGCCAGCCAGGCTCCCCTAATTCCATTTAATTTTGATTATTTTCAACTGAAGTAGCGCACATGGCTCGTGGCTGTGTGTGACAGTACAGGCACTCCAGGTTACCCAGGTTGGACTGTTTGAGTTGCTTCACCCTCCTTAGTGAGGCCAAAGCAGAATTGCTTTTTGTGGTTGTTCCCAGTATTCTCTGGCTAACCCCCTTTCCCACCCAGCATCTGCCTCTCTAAAACATTTCCAAAGTATCAGTCTGAAGAGGAAGCAGAGATTTACTCTGCCTGGGTCGCGGCCATATCTGCGGCAAGCCAGCCAGTGTGAGGCTCACAGTAGTTCTTACTTGATCCCTCTCGCTAACGAATTGGACTTGGACCTCTCCCCACCTTCGCAGGCTTATTCCAGGGACAAGGGTGGGATTTGTTCCTTGTGTGTGATACTGGATTACAGCTTTTTGTTCACAGGCACTAAGAACAAGCTGTTACGTTTCTTCCTTTGCAGGAGAGCAGTAATTAAGAGTGTGGATGGTGGAGTCGTGTTCTTGGGTAGGAACTGGCTTTTCCACTTTCTGATGGTGTGACTTCAGACAAGTTAATTAACCTCTTAGTGCCTTCCTTTTTGTACCTGTGAGGGTCGAAATAGTACCTACATCATAAAGTGATTGAGCCCAGTAAATCTGAGAAGCGCATTTGATCCATAGTAACTGGGTCACCTCCTAGTGTGATGAAGCACGTGAGGACATCCCTGAGCGACAATGAAGGGAAATTATTTGTAGTTGTGACTCTTACAAGTGCCCACAAGGGGGCAGCCTAAAATCAGGCAGATCCCTGGAACAGAGCAACTTGTGTTTATAAAGCATGTGGGTAATGTGGCCAGTTCCAAATGTGCTTAGCCCTTTTCCCTCAGTTTTTTTTCCTCTGTTTGAAGAACACTTTCATTGGTTGTCAGGCTGTACCTCAGGTAGAGGGCTGGCCCATTAATATCTGAAGGGTGGCATGGGCAATACAGAGTAAGGTTCTGGTCCTGCTGGGATGGACAGGTTGCTAGGGGTGCTGACAGAAGCCAGCATCTGTCCAGAGAAGCTAAGCTTCTCTTTGTAACTTTTCACAGAGTAAATTCTAATTAATCAAACTCTTGAGGTAGACACTAGAGCCTGAAGGTGTTTTAGAGAAAAGAAAAACCGGGTTTTGTTTCCCTTCCACCAACTGCATGCTTGCCTTTGAGCATTGTGTGTTCACCTAAGGGGCACTGTTGAGGGGCAGTGCCAGGAGCTGGGGTGACCTAGACATACATAAGCCACCTTTGCCTCCATAGCCTCTCTCTCCTCCTAGGGAGACTGAATCAGAGAACTGTGCAGCCAAGCAGAATGAAATTAATCTTCCGCTTACCGTATGGGAACCACAGAGCATCATGAGTTCTGGGGAACTGTGGGGTCTTGAAGGTGGGTGGGGTTTAAATAGGTGTTGGGGTGTGGGAGAAGGGGTATTTTGAGCTGGAAGGTGTGTGGAAGAAACACACCTGATGTCAAGTTGGGAAGAGTTTGGGATCTCTTTGGGGTCAGACTCTAGGGAGCCAGGACTGAGCTAAGAAGTTGGGCCTTCAAATTCTTGATGATGTTTATGTTGGTAGTATTGTGGTTAAGAGTTAACTAAAACAAATATGGGTAATGGCTTTTACAGTCCACGTTGATTCTTTAGTACTTCTCTCTTGAACTTTAATATTCCTGATATGTAATCCAGACTTCCAAAATCAGATGCCCATGGGGAGTTGTGACAATCCAGTGTTTATCACATCCATCCTTATCTGCATTCCTGCTGCCGATACCAAGTCCAAGTCTCTGGTCTTTCTCCTGCACAGTTACAGGAACCTTCCCCAAAGGGGTGCAGGTAACTGTGGCAGTAGGGCACACAAAGAGGTCAGCATGTGATGCTACCAGAAAGGAGGGCCCAGGGACTATGAAAGTGAGTCTGGTCGTACTAATACAGAAGCTGATTTCTCCTAGATGTTGTGCTGGAACACTATATAAGTAATGCTCATGAATGATTGATTCTGACTGAGTGCAGTAAATTATTTGTAATCCTAAAATGACCATGAAGATCATTTGATCTTTGATTTAGAAAGCCCTTCATGGTCCTGTAGAAGATGGGTGGAGATGTGGAGTTCCTGGGATGTTTCCTAGACATTTTGTGGTGGGGGGAGCTGCCATCTGTTCCGTTTTATTTGTTGTAGATATTTAAATGACAAACAGGAATATATTATCTTTCTTCTTCTTGATTCTAAAATACTAAGATTGACATTGGAGCAAATTTAGCAGAACCAAAATCAAACTTGAGTGTTGCGTTTCTCAGTACTTACCCAAGGAGTTTGTACATGTTGCTTAGCAGTTGGCTCCCTTCAGAAAGTAGAACGTTGATTGTCTGTGTAATAATTGTGTCCACTTTTGTGCTTCTCCTCTCCCCTGGGAACAAGGCTTGGGGAGACATGGTGGGCTTTTCTGCACCCTCCCACGCCTCCCTGGCACTTTCTGACTCTAGGTCCAGTCTTGGGGACAGAGGGAAAGGGCATGGCTCTCCAGGATTGGCATTGGGGTCACAACAGCACAGCTTGGTGGGTGAGTGTGGAAGTTGTGGCTGGCACCCCTCAGCTCTCAGGGCCTGGCTGCTGACGTGTGCGTGTGTGCGTGTGCGTGTGTGTGTGTGTGTGTGTGGTGGGGAATGGTTAATTAGGGTTCTGTGGGTAAAATGGTGGCTGTGGATGATGTATGTGTGTGGCCAGACCCAGGGTGTGGGACCAGTGGCCCCTGGCACTCAGTAGGTAGGGAAAGAGAGAAGAGTTTTTTTTTTTTTTTTAAGATTTTATTTATTTATTTGACAGAGACACAGCGAGAGAGACCACAACCAGGGGGAGTGGGAGAGGGAGAAACAGCCTCCCCACCGAGCAGAGAGCCTGATGCAGCACTCGATCCCAGGACCCTGGGATCATGACCCAGACTGAAGGCAGACGCTTGTGCCCCGGGGAAGAACTATTTTATCATGTTTTATTTTTTATAGGCATGGATGGATTTTTAAGATCTGATGAGAGACAAAGACTAGCTAAAGAAAGACGAGAAGAAAGAGAAAAATGTCTTGGTAAGTTCTGCCCTTTGGCTGTTTAGGTCCAAGGGAGTAGAGATGTGGTGGTGTCTTTTCTGAAAATCCTTAGAAATTGATGACTGGATGGAAAGAGAGCTAGAATAATTGCTAGATGAACATGGAGCACTGGGGAGCAAATCGACACTTTGGCATGTTCGCAATTGTTATTTAATTCTCAGAATAGTTCATTTACTCACTTAGCAAGCATGGAACCTCTGCTATGTTCTAGATACTCTGCTAAGGGCTCTAGGTAAGATGGTGAATAACAAGAAACTGCTGCCATCTCCTCACTGCCCCCACCTCCTCAGGCAACCACTACGTGCACTCACACAGGCTCTTTCCAGGGCATCTAGAAGGGCCAACCTCAGAACTGAGAAAATTAGCAATTAAGACATTTTCTCTTTTAGGACAGGAAACCCAGTTGAGAAAGGCTTTCTTTGCTCTTGCCAACTATAGATGGATAAGTATGATGTGTTCCTCACAGGATACTGTGATGTAGGTAAATCGTGGTTTCCCCTCTGAATTGACACAAGTGAGTTTTCAGGTTCTTCTTGACTGCCCACTGCCAGTTGGTTCACACGCTGTTTTACAGGTAACCCTTCCCTGACACCACCAGGTAGATGGTCCTTAGGAAATGTCTTGAGGGGAATATCATGAGTTTGTGCCCTTGCAATGGTACGTGTACAGTCATTGTGATTTTCACTGGCTCTACTCTTTGAACTCACTGGCCAGCCTAGGGTATGGCTTAGCCATTGCGGTGGCTCTGACTCAGCGATAGCAAGAGCAGTTGTGTGCCGTGCACTTTCCATGCATGGCCTCATTTAATCTTTACCACACTGTGAGTTTGCAGACGTGAGGGTCCCCGCCTCACAGCAGAGGAAATCCAGGCAGAGAGATGATGTGGTTCGCATGGCCAGCATCACCCAGGCGGTGGCAGAGATGCCAGAGCCCTTCATCTCAGTCTCTGTGGCCTAGAATCCCACTGGGCTTTTCTGTCTCGCTCTTGTTTCTGCATTTTGGCTAACCCAAACCGCATGGGGTGCTCTGGTAATGATACCTCTCTTCTGCTTTCCTTCCCCCAGCTGCCCGGGAGCAGCAGATCCTGGAGAAACAGAAAAGAGCAAAGCTCCAGTATGAAAAGCAAATTGAAGAGCGATGGCGGAAACTGGAAGAGCAGCGGCAGCGGGAGGACCAGAAGAGGGCAGCTGTGGAGGAGAAGAGGAAGCAGAAGCTCCGGGAGGAGGAGGTAAGCTTCCAGGCCACCTTCAAGCCATTGCAGCAGCTTCCACACGGCCTGGTGCTCAAGGGCCACTGAGTGGCCTGCGCAGGTCTGGGATGTGAGAGAATTTGCTATTGAGCCTTCTCCCTGGTGCCTCAACCTGCCTTCTCTTGGCAGCAAGACGCAGTCTATTGAAAGCAGCCCTGGACTAAGAATGAAGAGACTTAACCATTCAACTCAGGTGTTGATTTGCTCTGGGAGCTTGAACAAGCCATTTGGCCTGTCTGGGTATTTGCTTGATTTGTTTATCTCTGAAGTGAGGGGTTGAACTTGGCAGTCTCCAAGGCCTGTTCCAGATCTAACCCTCTCTGACTTTGAGACTCAGAGAGGCTGGTGGATAGAGGCCTGGTGACGTAGCCTGCGTGAAGGGCTGGGGAAAGGGATGTGGGGGCAGAGGGTATCTTGGCCCTCTTACTCACAGCAAGCAGTCTGCTTTCAAATACAAACATGCTAGTATATTTAAATTTTAATGCAGTTCCTTGCTTTAATCATCCTTTCTCTACAGTTACCTTTAAAAAAAGAAACAGAATGTTATTACCACTGCAGAGTCCTTTATTACTAAACTTTGAAAATATATTTAGAAAACATATTTGGGTATAGATTTTCTTAACAAATATATTTTAAGGATGTAATCATAGCCTTGTATCAGGTGATGATCATTTTTTATTCATAAGGTATAATGACTCATCATTTAGGATAAATAGTATAGACGTTTATTCATCACCAGCTCCATAGGATTCAGAGACATTTGTATAGATTTGATATCTTTTCACATATCTGTATGGTTTATAACTATACATCTTTCACCCCTTCCTCTTTTTTAAATAAAAAAAAAGCCACGAATATGTGCACATATGTGCACACGTGAGCACACACACACAATTAGACCCATCTTTATCCACAAAGCACTCGTTTAAATGGTCATTGCTTTGTTCCTCTTGGCAAATGAAAGTCATTTCAAGGGTCTTAGCCACAATTCACCATTGCTGGCTATAGCCTGACAACTGCATGGATTCATCTGCTCTCTCTGCAAATCCCAGCTCTACTCCTGGGCAGTTGGTAGCCAGGAACAATTCACCTAGCTCCTCATAACCGTCTGACTCAGTCTCTTCAGCCCAAAACGGAGGTGGTCACAAGGATGAAAGGAAGTGACTTCTGTAAAAGTTCAGGAAAACACCTTGCACAGAGTAGTGTTCAGAAATGTTAGATTCTGGGGCGCCTGGGTGGCTTAGTGGGTTAAGCCTCTGCCTTCATCTCAGGTCATGATCTCAGGGTCTTGGGTTTGAGTCTCACATCAGGCTCTCTGCTCAGCAGGGGGCCCGCTTCCCCCACCCACTCCCCCACTTCTCTGCCTACTTGTGATCTCTCCTCTCTCTCTGTCTTTCTCTCAAATAAATAAATAAAATCTTTAAATTAAAAAAAATGTTAGATTCCCTTCAGTGACTTTGGCTGAATCTCTAATAGTTGCACTTCAGGATAATTTTCTGTTTGCTTTGTGTGCTTCCTTTCACTCTTAACATGGATGATAATGGGGAATGGGAGATACTGCCTGACCTTTAGTCACTACACATACAAGCCGGGCTTGCTTCTCTCTTCTCCCCAGACACAGCAGGGCAGGGCTGAGAGTCTGGGCCTCCGGTGGTTGTGTAGCAACACAAGGAAACAGCAGACTTCCTCTGCCACTGCTCCCACCTGGGGGTCCCCAGAGTCCCAGGTGGAGGTTAGGGACTTTCCACAGACCTGACAGCCTGTTAACCACATCATGTCAGCAGTCTGCTAGTGATGAGACCTGTTTGGCATTCTTGTGTGTGATCTTTGGAGAGGACGGATAGGTCTACACTGCAGGGGAAAACCTGCATTTCCAAAGGAAAATCCTGCATTTGCCCTCCTGTTTCACTAGAAATCTTTGGCAGGGCTACTGACTATTTGGCACGTGGCTGTGTAGATTCTCCAGTCTTTTCTTGTTCTTGTCATGTTCTGTCTCTGTCAACCAGATAGAAGCCTCTGCAGGAATGGTTCATTCCATTGCAGCCCATTTTGCTTCTGTAGCTTATTGGAAATTGCTTGGGTTGCCTGCCAAGTCGTACCTCTCTGGGGCAGTTACTAGGATCTTAAAAAAGACCTGTTGATTCCACACCTCCTTCCTTGCCCTGTCCTGGTTCCATGTCCTTATAGTTGCCATGATGTTGCTTTTTTTTTTTTTTAAAGATTTTATTTATTTATTTGACAGAGAACACAAGTAGGCAGAGAGGCAGACAGAGAGAGAGGAGGAAGCAGGCTCCCTGCTGAGCAGAGAGCCCGATGCGGGACTCGATCCCAGGACCCTGAGATCATGACCTGAGCCGAAGGCAGCGGCTTAACCCACTGAGCCACCCAGGCGCCCATGATGTTGCTTTTTATAATTCCTCACATCTGTGTGAGTTAGCCCCAGAATTGAGCCAGGAGACTTACTGTCTGCCAGTACAGAAGTGGCCACCACAAACAGCCTGGCTTCTAGAGATCTTGAGGACTGCAAGGGCTCGAAGCTGGTCAGGCCTGTTCTAGGGAAGGGGATGTCCAGTGTCTGCTTGAGAAACTGACCTTGAGCTCATTTTCTCAGTAAAGGGCTTTTTCCTCTAGGTGGGTTCTTCTAATCCTTGCATGCCACACAGCTCCCAAGAATCAAACTTTTAGAATAAACTTTTGTCACTTGCTTCGGTTAGGACTGACAACACAATGTACTCACCCATTCTCCCATTGGGGGAGTATAGATTCCTGACTAGAGGCCCTGAGAAATGGGATTTGGTGAAGCCAACTCCACGTTCCTCATGCTAAACAGATAACCAGGAAAGGCCTCTTTCAAAGAGTAGCTTCATCTCATACTTGTCAAACTCTTATTATCTGATACCTAACAAAACCCACTAGGCTGAGTGTAAAAAGGAAAAATTTCTAAACTCACCTAAGCCAGAACTTCACTAAACTGAGAGCTAGCTGATCTTAGAGGGCATTGTCTGGCATGGGGCTGTGGTGACTATATGGCCTTCTGGCCAGGTGTCAACATCTGTTCGTAAAGAGAAAGAACTGCAGAGCCCTACTGAAAACCCCTTGGGGGCTTGTCACCACACTGTTTTCTCAAGAACACATGTAGTAACAGCAGAGGAAAAGGCACAGCCAGCTCTCTCTGGCCAGAGATGGCTCTCTGGGTCATCAACAGTGCCTAGGCTGGGCCTTCCTGGAGGCCTTTTATACTCCTTGACCAGCTCCATGAGTCACCTTGGTCTTGGTTCTTCTTCTCTGAGTTCATCCAGGCAGATCTAGGGCCAGAGCTAAAGGGTCAAGGGTGAGGTCCCCTCATTCTTTCCTTCCACTAAGCTGTACCCAATAGAGGACATTCTAAGGACAAGAATCTGCCTTGCCCTTTCCCCATCCTCTATTGATCATGTGATGATACTCAGGAGAGCAAGAATTTGGCAGGAATTTCCGAATGCGGTATGAGGCTCTAACATTTACTACTGTTCTACTGCGGCATGCGGCTCTAACATTTACTACTGTTCTTCTCGTGTGACTGAACTTTCTCGCATGTTCTCTCATGCTCAGTCTTTACTCTAACCAGTGGTTCTCACAGTGAGTTCTAGGACCAGCAGCATTCACATTGCCTGGGAACTTGTCAGAAATGCAAATTCTTAGCAGGTACCATCCCAGACCTGTGGAATCAAAAACTCTGCATGTGGGGTCTAGCAGTTGGTTTATTAACAAGCACTCCAGGGGATTCTGATGTGAACTCACTCAGATTTGAGAATCACTACTTTAAACTGTTCTGTTAATAACTTTCCTTTACGAGTTTGGATTCAGTTAGTATTGGTTAAGGACTTACTATGCTAGTCATTGTCTCATAGACTTGAGTGATCTGATGATACAGGTAATGTCATCCCCATTTTATTAAATATTTATTTATTTGAGAGAAAGAGAGTTTGCTTCTGAGCATGAACAGGCAGAGGGACAGAGGGAGAGGGAAAGGGAAATAATCTCAAGCAGACTCTACACTTAATACTGAGTGTGGAGCCTGATACAGGGCTCAATCCCATGACCCTGAGATCATAATGTTAGCCAAAGCCAAAACCAGGATCAGAGATTTAACCAACTGAGCCACCCAGGTGCCCTTTTCCCCATTCCATCAAATGAAGTAATAGAAAAATTCCCCTCCTGTCTCTGTCTCTGTCTCTGTCTCTGTCTCTGTCTCTCTCTCTCTCTCTCTCTCACACACACACACACACACAGAGTAATAGGGACTTATATAGGACTAACCTCTAACAAGAGTGAAGTTGACCTGTTTTGTTTTTAAGATTTTACTTATTTATCTGAGAGGGAGAGAGACAGAGAGAGAGAAAAGAGAGAGAGAGAGCGCGTGTGAACAAGCACGAGCAGGGGAGGGGCAGAGGGAGAGGGAGAAGCAGACTCCCTGCTAAGCAGGGAGCCCACTGTGGGGCTCGATCCCAGGACCTCCAATCATGACCTGAGCCAAAGCCAAGCACTTAACCAGCTGAGCCACCCAGGCACCCCTGGACCAGTTTTATTTTTGACATGTTTGAATCACCTCATTCTGATGATTTGGGTTCCCTAAGTTTCCTTACTGCAGAACTCAGTTACCACCTATTTTTCATCATCTCTGTGTGACACAGAGTGATTGTGTCCTCATTCAAGGATAGCTTCATTTTCATAAGCCTGCTTATGATTCAAAGGAATGTATCTCGAACAGTGGAATTTGGAGCAGCTCAGCGGGTTGGAGGTAGATGGTAGAAGTTTTGTTCGTTTGTTGTTTTTAAGGTAACTGAACAGTCTAGTGGCAAGTCTGGATTTGGGTGAGCATTCCCTTGTAATTATACCCCTATATAGCTGCTCAGTGTTAAGTTTGGCTGGCAAGTCTTGGTGTTATTTGTTGTCATTGGTCTCCTGATAAATGACTTTCTTGTGAGGTCCTTTAAGCATGTAGGAAATCTCCCGTAACCCACTCAATACTGAATTCACGCTGAGGTAAAAGGTTTTAACACTTAAATTAGGTCACTGGTTAAATATTTTATGTTAAATCCATATAATTGAAATACCTTTCAGCCCCTGTCTCAAGTGACTGTACTTCAAGTATTGAATAGTTAAAAAGTTCTAGTTCCTCCAAAGCACCAACTTTTCTTGGGTAGGCCCCGGGGGTTGGGTGTCAGAATTTAATGGGCCAGGGTCATGAGGACAGGACTTTGCTAGGAAATGCACACTCATGATTGTAGAGTCTCAGCCAAAAACTAGAGCAAATAAAAACCTGAGATTTACAGGAGAAAAAAAAAATCCCCTTTCTACTCAGAGGTCCCTGGAGAGGCCATCTCTTAGCAAAGTGCTATTCAGAGAAAAATTATGCAGAGGAAGCCAAGATGTGGGTAATGCTCATCCCATTCCCCTGGTCTAGACAAAAGAGGTAGATGCAGATACCTCCTGAGTGACCTTTCTTTTTTTTTAAAAGGTTTTATTTATTTATTTGACAGACAGAGATCACAAGTAGGCAGAGAGGCAGGCAGAGAGAGAGGAGGAAGCAGGCTCCCCGCTGAGCAGAGAGCCCGATGCGGGGCTCGATCCCAGGACCCTGGGATCATGACCTGAGCCAAAGGCAGAGGCTTTAACCCACTGAGCCACCCAGGTGGCCCCCTTTCTGTGTTTCTTATAAGTGAAATAAAGGAGCAGTTACCTGATTCTTAAGTTGTGAATCAACTTAATCAAATTAATTTTGCTTACTTTTTATTCACGCCATGAGAAAATATTTATCTTTTTGTTTTGGAGTTGGGCTAGGATGACCCCATTTCCTAGAGCACCTCGGGGCTGGGTTTTATGAAGTTTGGCAAAAGGGCATCATCATGTACCTGTTTACCTTGCTTCAGACCTTGTCCAGTAGAGGCAGGGAGAGGATTTGGTATTTGCAGTGTCATTGGGGTGGTGGGGAATGCAAAATTAGAACAGCTTCACTCCAGTGCCAAGGAAGTATTTGCCAGCATTCAGACCCAACTTTATGAAAACAACAATTTGATTAACACAGGAGAGTGCTTTTAATAAATGCTCTGGTAAGGGAGAAGCCTGGTTTTTGCTCTTTTCTCCTCTGGCTGAAAACTGTTTAGTTCCTCCTCCCCTCCCCTTGAGAATGTATAGATCCTTTATTTTATGGCCAGGCAGTTCTCTACTCTTGTCTCTTAAATCTTGAAATATGTTGCATTTTTCCCAGAATACTATGCAGCAAGAAAATGTTACAATGTAGAAAAAATGGATTCCCCTTTAAGAAGTTCTAAGATGGGATGCCTGGGTGGCTCAGTGGGTTAAGCCGCTGCCTTCGGCTCAGGTCATGATCTCAGGGTCCTGGGATCGAGTCCCACATCGGGCTCTCTGCTCGGCAGGGAGCCTGCTTCCCTCTCTCTCTTTCTGCCTGCCTCTCGGTCTACTTGTGATTTCTCTCTGTCAAATAAATAAATAAAATCTTTAAAAAAAATCCTTTAAAAAAAAAAAGAAAAAAATGTTCTAAGATGAAAATGAGGCCTGGTAAAATAGATCTCAAAGCCATTTATTACCCCCAAAATTTGTGCTTAGGGCTATATAAATTCAAGTTATAGTTTAATTTAATTTTTTTCAAATCTCAAAGGCTTCATGCCTTTCTACTAGAGAGAATGCCCTTGGTTCCAGAGCACAATTCCAGTTCTAGTCAATGAAGCAAAATGGTACTTGAGACAGGCCTGAAGGAGTTAATGCTTGTCTGGCATTATTCTTAAACAAATCAAGGCCTGGCTGCTGCAGCAGCCTATTCCCTGGGGCTGGGAGCCAGCACTAGCTTCATTGTTTACTCTCCACCCACTAAGATCTCGCTAGTGTGGTGGAGAGCACGTGGGCCTGGGTTTTGGATGCTGAGCCCTGAGAGCCTCATTTGGTGACTCAACCGGAGCCCTGAAGCACGGCAGCACAGCGGGGCTGGGTGGTTATGTGGTTCTCCCTTGCGTGAACTGGGCAGGAGCGGCTGGAGGCGATGATGCGCCGGTCCCTGGAGCGCACGCAGCAACTGGAGCTGAAGAAGAAATGCTCGTGGGGAGCTTCACTGGCCAACGGGCCTGGAGGTCGTGATGGTGAGTATAGGGCTGTCCCTGCATTGCAGGGCCCCTGTGGGAGATCATGGGCACAGGCTGGCGTCCGTTAGATCTGGGCCAGACTTTGTAGTCATCTGCAGGCACCTTTTCCAGATGTGATGCCGAGCTTCCTGTGTATGCATTTCTCACGAAGGGAGTCTGTGCTTGCTTTTTGCTAGCAAATAGCAGTTAATACAGTAACTGGGCTTTAAGGAAAAGCAAAAGAAAAGGGAAGGGAATGAATGCAGAGCCTGGTTAACCAGATACACCTGGCAAGCCTAGCATTAGTCTGATTTCAGGGAAGGTCAAATGGCAGTAGACTACGGTCACTGCTGTACTGCTGTACTGCGGCCTGGAAAGGCTAAGTAGCGGTTACCCTCCCAAAGGGGCTAGCGGTTTTCCCTCCTCATTATTCATTTTTGTTGCTCTTTCAATTTTGTTTCAAGGTGACTTGTTTATTTCATTTTCCAGATCATACTCATCTTTAAATTTTCAAGTGTTTAATGTGCAGACTGCTACTAGTCTCTGGGTGGCCTTCCTCTTACGTCAATGTCTTTTCTGTGATCTTATCATTCTGTTACACAGGAGTTGTATACTAGCTTTCTGAGAACAGATGGGTTCTGTCTGTAGTACAGTTGTTTGACTTTGCTGTATTGTGCTTTTAACCTTTTGTCAGTGAATATACTTTATTATTTTTTTTCTTTTTGGGAAGTCTGTAACCCATTTCAGTTACTTTTTCTAATTTCCTAATTAGAAACTAAAGTCAACCAGAAATTGGGACTTTTTTCTTTTACCTCTCTTTGCTCTGATTTTTTGCTGTGTAGGTGAATCAGAAAATACCCCACCCCCTCCTCTAGGTTTAGCAGCCAGCACCCTCCCTCCGGACCCAGGGACCACTGCCACCGCTGCCGAGTCCTCCAACGGTATATCTGAGCTTCACCGTGCCATGGCGTTTTGTGACGACTGTTCTAATCATTCGCCTCCATCACTGTGTCTGTCTCAAATGCTTTTACAATTGATTTCTTAGACTGACCTCTTAGAACTTTTTTTCTAGAAATGTGAATGATGTGCCCATATTTCTTTGTTCCTCTGTCATCATGGAGCTGTGCATGCCTTACCCCTTAGTGCCCTGGAGACATTTCATCTTTAACTCACTACCTTTTGCCTTGAAAATTTTGTCAGTGTTTGACTTTTGTGCATTTAGATCTTTAACACTCTCATTAATTATTGGTTTTAGGCATTATGTAGTAGGGTGTTCGACTCACTTCTGATTACCAAAACCTGTACTCTTACAGAGTTCTGGGTCTTAATGTGCTAGATTCCCAGAAGAGGTGTTTGAGACAGAGTGGTAGGGAGTTTATTAGTACTAACACTGGGAATCCAAACAAGGAGATATGTTTGCTTTGTTTTTTATTTCGTCTCTCTAATGGGCTTTTTGTTTTTGGATTCAGGCCTGGGAAATTCTTAGGGTCTAGAACAAGAACAGAATTAGTAAAACTTTTCTCTCAGTTAATAAAGACTTTAAAAAATTCAATTTATCTTTGGCTGGCAAAGAAAAAACAAGTTGTAAAAGGGATGTTACCAGCAGTACAGGTCAAATTATAGCTGTAGGAATAAATACTTTTGGTTTCCAGCATTCCTTTGACAAAGAAAAATCCTTACTGGTGTTGCTGAGTAGCAGAGAATTTGCACCATGGGCCAGATTGAATTTAGTGTGGCATTGGTCTTCTCCTAAAAGAGAGGGGCAGTAGGTAGAGTTGATAATCACCCCTTGGGAATTCACCTAGGGCTTAGGGCCAGGCTGAGGCAACAAAGTACTTGACTTGGGCATACAGTTTAAGGGAACACCTTATCAAGATGAAATAATATTTGGATAAATCAAAATTAATGCAGAACAATCCATGATGAACAAAATACCACATTTCTAAAGACAAGTACCATACTGAGCCAGCCATTTTGGAGCATGAGACAAAAGGGTAGAATGTGTACCCGTTTACGCATAGTTTCACATAATTTCTACTGATTTTTTTTTCATTAAATTAGTTGAAAAAATGCTGAAAAATTAAGTAGATATGTTAAAACTTACATTGTTTTAAATTTAAATGTTTTATTTAGACCAAAATAGAATTTATTATAATTTCACTTCAGCTTAAGAGAATTAAAACTTATTTAAGATTGCCACTTGGTCAGGACATATTGTAAAACACAGCAAATTTCTCATTCAGAAACAAGATGAGAGGGATAGATTTTGAATATTATTAGTGATGAGTTTGCTTCCTTTAAAGCCAAGGGTGTACATCTTTCCTTTTGCTTCCGGCTCTGATATGGCTTGACAGGGCATTATCAGCACCTCTTCATTTGCTATAATGGTTTGATTTAGAAACCAGTCTAAAACAATGGCTGGAAGTAAAGAATACCAAACACAGGACCACATGTTAAAATCCTAACCAATAGTAGTCGCAGCATTAGAAAAGGGGCTATTGTAATCCCATTTCTTGAGAGGAGAAAGAAGCAACTGTTAAAGGTTGTTCTGCCTTTTAAAAAAAAAAAAAAAAAAAGGTTGTTCTGCTTTAAATACAGCTACTTGCATTCCATATTACTTCTCCACCCTAAGCCTGTAGATAGCCTGTAGTCTGCTTTCAGCTCATACAGTCTCAGACCATAGAACATTTTCCAGTGGTGATTTGTCTCTGGGTCTGGATTGGTTTTGTTTTTGTGTAGTCTGAATATGCTTGAAAAAGTCCCTGGACACAGGAAATGATTTGCCAGTGGGATTAGCATGGCTTTAGTTGAACAGTTGAGTGAGGTTGAATATTTGAAATTGAAGAGAAGATCTTGCTTCACACTGGTGGCTGCGGTGGCCTGGGCATTTCCAGATCGGCTAAGGGCATCACAGGGTGATGGAAGCCAGACGCTGTGCCACAGGAGTATAGGAGGCGTGTGGATGAGGACAGGAAGAACACTTTGGGATATGTGTTTCTCAGTCTACAGTGGTGTGAATACCAATATCTTTAATGCATTTCTCTGCAGCATGTGACAAACTTTCAACATCAACCATGAATTTGCCAAAGCAGACGGAGCCTCCCATGAGTAAGCGCCTGTCTTCATCCACCGTGGCAATATCCTATTCCCCAGACCGAGGCAAGTGAACGTGTAGACTTGGTCTCTGTGGTTTTCTTCTTTCTAGTGTGAGCATCTTAACTTCAGTTTTGTGAGAGCCCCTCTTGAGCCTTCTGCAAATGCCTCCATTATTGGCATTCAGCCTTGTGGTCTGAATGTGGGAGCTCCCAGGGCCTCACTTAACTGGACTTTGGCAAGTGGCATCGGCTCTGCCAGTTTGTTGCTGAGTAGGTACAGGAAGTAATGATATTCTTTGTTTAGCAAGAAACAGCAGAAGTGATCATGCAGAGATAGGTGGAAAACTTAGATGATGAAAAAAAAAAATGGGACTCTGCTATTATCTGAGGTTTGTAGGCCTGCCCATTTCTGTTTTGAAAACTGAAGTTCAGAGCTAATACGAAGCCTTTAAAATAAGGTGAAAAGGATGGGTGGCCTGTTCCAGCACTCATTTTGAGGTGGAGGATGATATGTATAGGACATGTGCCGGTTCCAGAATAGATTTAAATCTACTCGTGTTCTGATGGAGGCTCAGATGAGTTACTAAAAGTATGAATTTATACCTTTCAGAGAATGTGGGTTAAGGAAGAGAGGGAAACTCTCCATGCATTAAATGTGTATTTTAAAACAACACTGGAGAAGTGTCAGCTGCCAGTGAACTATTTAACAGGTCAGGCATTACCAAGGGGCAAGCAGGAGAGTGTTTGTGACTTTGAAAAGGCCAGAGTGCCTTTCTGGTTGTTTTTCACTGGCACTGACCTTGGCCTGTCATTTATGTCAGAGACCCCGTGTCAGTGTTGCTCATCTCTGATGCAGTTCATGGTTGAACTGAATGCAAGAAACCTTGAATTAATTGAGAGCTAAATGAGAGAACATCTACTTGCTTTTAATTCTATATGGCTTTTCCATAGTGAGTACATTCCTTATGTTTTCATTAATTCACATGGTTATAAATTGAAGTTAAATTTATATTTGCATTGATTACTACATAAAGATACCAGTATGTTATTACATATTGTTGACAACTGAATTATCTGCTTATGGATTATAAATTGAGAAATTTTAATTCCCAAACAATTTACTGGCTAATGGAAATTCAAAGTAATGGAAAAGTTAATCCATTACCATATAATACATTCCAAAACCATCAAAATGACATTTCAGTTGCTGTATTTTAGATTGTGATTACTGCTACTTCCATTAAAGCCGATAATTCGTTGGCTATTTTTGTTTTTGTGGTTCTGATTTAATTTTTGCCCTTATGTACGTGGAAAAAGTATGAACAGATGCATATTTATACATTAACAAAATCATTGTATAATGAAATGTTTTTTAACAGAGGACCCTAAAGTGTTTCATAGGAATAATCTTTTTTCAGTGTTAGATCTACTTGGTGAGTAAATGGTTTCTTGAGTCCATATTACATCTTGGGAAATGGGCTAATTCTTGTCAAATGAAACAGATAATATTGTGATACTGTAAGAGCACATTGAATGAATTCTGGCACCCCAAAAGAATTAACGCACTCTCACAAACCCCAAATGACATATCATTTGTTTTATTTTACTATGACAAACTCCAAAGCCATCCCTTGCTAGAATATTTTTATTTTCCACTTTCATTCCGCCATCCAAAAGTTAATTTGCTTCATACACTGTGTTGTTTTAAACATTTTATTTTGTTTTAATTTTGCTTTTTAAAATTTTCATTTGATTCCATCCCCCAGCTCATCGTACAAACCTTAGTCCCATGGAAACCTTTCTTGTTATGCGACTCTTGACACCTACACAGGCTTCTTTAGCCAGAAGCAGAAGTGCACTCATGCTCTCTGAGCAGGCCAGTGACTCAGGTAAAAGAGGCCAAGCTGGTGACGCTGAGGAAAATACCCAAAGTGGTGTTGGTTGACGTACAAGTTATTCCTGAATTTTTGTATTTTGTTTCCCATTGGCTGACTTTGTGAAAGTCTTCAGTGGTTAATAACATTTTCTACCCACAAGTGTTTTGCTGTTACTATGGTTTTTTTTTTTTTCTTTTCAGTGTCACAGAGGTGAGTAAATTATTTTTGATTGAGGGCATGTGGATTAGGAAAAGGAATCTATTTCATGAGCTGTGAAGGTCAGTAGACTTTCTTAAAGAGATGATTTGGCAAAGTTGCCTATAAACCACAGTCTCTGGGGTCCCATAACCACATTTACCACTTACCAGTTCTGAACACTTTGAGTAAACTAATTAACCTCTCTAAGCCTCGGTTTCCTTTTTTAAGATGTATTTATTTGAGAGAGAGAACACAAGTACAAGTGTGTGCTTGCGGGGAGGGCGAGAGGGAGAGAGAGAATCCTGCGCAAACTCCCTGCTGAGTGTAGAACCCAACTTGGTGTTTGATCCCATGACCCTGAGATACATGGCCTGAGCCAAAATCAGGAGTTGGACACTTAACCAACAGAGCCACCCAGGTGCCCCTAAAGCCTCAGTTTCCTTATCTATAAAATTGAAATACTTCAAATTGTCATGAGGATTAAATGAGATAGGATAATGACTGGCACAGTAAGGGCTCAACAGATACGTAGACTCTTGCTACTCAAGGGGCGGCCCATGGACCATCAATATTGGTATCACCTGGGAACTTTGGGAAGACAGACTCTAAGCCCCCAGCAGACCTGCACACTGAAGTATGAGAAACTCTGGGCCACACTATCAAAGCTTCTTCTTGGCTAAATCGATCAAATTGTCATGGCAAGATTAATGAGGGCTGACATTCTCTGTTTGCAGATTAGCAACACTGTGTCCACATTAAAGCAGATCTGGTCTTAGTCCCCAAGATAGTGTGTTCACTAGATGACATAAATGACATATAATCCTCTACCTACTTCTGACTAGTTTTCAGAAACAGCCTGCTAGCCTGAGTGGTTGTGGTGTTTCCACGAAGATACACAGATGGCCAATAAACACAGGACAAGATGCTCAACATTGTTAATCATTAGGGAAATGTATATGAAAACCTCAATGAGATAGAACTTCCCACTTACTAGAATGGTTAAAATTCAAGGAAAACGATAAGTGTTGGCAAAGATGTGGAGAAATTATAACCCTCATACATTGCTGGTGAGAATGTAAAATGATGTACTCACTTTGGAAAACAGCTTGGCAAGTTCCTCAAAAGGTTAAACATGGAGTTACCATGTGACCCAGCAATTGCACTCTTACATATAGAGCCAATAAAATTGAAAACCCACAAAAGCTTAGTTCTTAGCAGCATTAGCCACAAAGTGGAAACAACCCAAATGTTCTTTAATAGACAAATGGATAAACAAAATGTGGTCTGTCCACAAAGTGGAATATTACTCAGATATGAAGAAGGATGGATTACTGATACATGCTACACAATGAACCTTGAAAACATTAGGCTCAGTGAAAAAAGCCAGAAGAAACAAAATGCCACAAGTTACATGAGTCCATTTATATGACTTGTCCAGAATAGGCAAATTCAGAAAGACAGTAAATTTGTGGTTGCTAGGGACTGGAGGAATGGAGAAAGGGAATGAGTGATTAATTGAGTACAAGGTTTATTTTGGGAGTATTGAAAATGCTCTGGAATTAGACTGTAGTTATGATTGTAGAAATGTGAATTATTGAAAACCACTAAATTGTACAGTTTTTAAGGGATAAATTTTATCATACATGAATTATCTCTTAACCAAAAAATTCCTGGGAAGTAGGAAGTATCCTTTTGAGAACAAGGAATGTGTTAGGAAGTCCCCAAGATCATTTGCAGGACCACTGATTCTCTAGGAGGACTCCTAACTATGATTTATTACAGTAAAAGGCTACAGAGCAAAATCAGCAAAGGAAAAAAGCCATGGAATGAAGTCTGGGGAAGATCAGGAACAAACCTCCAGAGTCCTCTTCCAGTAGGGCCATACAGAGCACTTTCCCTCAGCAATGAGTTGTCACATGTATGAAGTATTGCCTACCAAGGAAGCTTATTAGAGACTCAGTGCCCAGACTTATTTATTTATTTATTTATTTATAAGGTTTTATTTATTCATTTGACAGACAGAGATCACAAGTAGGCAGAGAGGCAGGCAGAGAGAGAGAAGGGGAAGCAGGCTCCCCGCTGAGCAGAGAGCCCGATGTGGGGCTCAATCCCAGGACCCTGAGACCACGACCTGAGCCAAAGGCAGAGGCTTAACCCACTGAGCCACCCAGGTGCCCCAGTGCCCAGACCTTTTACTGGAGGCTGGTCACATTGGTACCCCATGCCAGGTACATATGCAAATTCCAGACTCTCAGAAAGAAAGCAGGTGTTGAGCATAAATCATGTTGTTTATACAAACAACATGTTTATACAAAGCTTAGGCACAGTGAGCCACTCTTACAGTTAGTGGTGGGAGCTCTCCATAAAAACAAGTTCCCTGATGCCAGGGCCAACCTTGTAAGCTGGCCTTTCCAAGGACAGCAGTCACGCCTTCTATGTTGTTCTTTTCTTTTCGTTTTAAGGATTTTATTTATTTATTTGAGAGAGAGTGTGCAGAAGCAAACACCAGCAGAGGGAGAGGGAGAGGCAGAGGGAGAGGGAGAAGCAGACTCCCTGCTGAGCGTGGAGTCTGACTTGGGGCTCAGTCCCAGGACTCCGAGATCATGACCGGAGCCGAAGTTAGACGCTCAACCAACTGAGCCACCCAGGTGCCCCTTCTGTTTTCTTTTCTGCATGGTCCATCCCCTTGGTCTTTGGCATCTTCACAGCAGAATTATCATCAACAGGGTTTCACATAGCAGGTTGAGGCCAATCTACAGTATTGACCTCACTTACATTCTTTAGGGTTTCTGGACTTAGCCCGTTAAAACACAGACCATTAGCTGTAAAGATCTGTCTCAGAAAGCCAGGTAGCTTCCTTCATGACTTTGTGTATGGAGATTTTCTTTTCTTTTTTTTTTTTTTTAACCTGGCCCAAGGCATCAGTTCAGCCCAGCACAATCTGGTCAGTAAGATGAAGCTGCCCCCAAGCCTGCCAGGGCTGAGGCAGTGTCACAATAGTCGGAACATACACCCAGGGAGTGATCCCTGAGGACACACATGCCCCCTGGAAACAGTTTCCACTATTCCAAAACCCTGAGCAGGACATATATTGGTCACACAGTACAGGCTAACAGGGCCCCCACTGTGTCTTTCCTCACATGGTTCCTCCCACCACAGAGGTCTCAGTCTGTCCTGAGGAATTCAGTTCAGTCCTTGCTTTCAGAGGGACTGCTTGAGGTGGCCAGTCCCAAACAGTTCCGTCGACAACTTGAGTTCTTTACTTGGGGCGTGCTGATGGCATATGGAGGTGGTCTTTAGAGACTGTGCAGGAACTGGCCTGCCCTGCAGCTCCAAGTCACGTTCTCATCTGTGACCTGGGATCCGCAGTCCATGGGAATCTGAAGTGCTCACAGCACCGGGCACAGGCAGCACAGTTTTTCTTCAGGAAGAGAGCAGAGTTCCCAGGAACAGTTCTGGAAAACAAAGATCCTGAATGTCCTTCCTGTCCCCTGCACCAGTTCAGGTGCTAGGTTTTGTTTTGTTTTTGTTTTTGTTTTCATTATCAGTGTGCCCATTCAGTAATCAAGACTTTACATTTTCTCAATTATCCTCTACTTTTAAAATGACCATTCATAAGGAAAGGCTGAAAGCAAGAAGGACAAGAGCCTTTTTACAAAAAAAAAATTAACAAAATCCTGAATTTTCAAAAAAATCTCAGGGTAGGTTTGCATCAGCTGCCATCTTTCTAGTCCCATTCATTTATCCAGTGAACAGCCTAGGAAAAAAGTGATCCCTCTCTGGGGACAGGGGCATTGCCTTCCTGAGGTGTGTGTAGCAGGAGAAAGATACGGCAAGTAGAGTCAGGCTCCTAGTCCATTGTTACAAACTGCAGCCAACCCTGCAAGTCAGATACCAGACATCTTGTCTGCAGATGTTGAGTCTAATCATCAGGGGTAGGTGAAGGAGTTATACTCCCTGTGAGTACCCTGTCCTAGCTCACAGCTGTGGCAGGAATCACAGTTTAGGGATGTAATTAGACTCTGCATCAGAAATTAAGAGCTGACTAGCAGCTCCATGTCAGATGGTCCCATCAGGGAACGAGCTCTTTCCTGTGAGCATTTTTCTGTGACTCAGACAGTGCAACCAGTATCGATGATCGTTTCATGGGTCACGGCCCCATGGAGGGGTGTTCTGTATCTGTAATATACCCGTGTTTATTTTTTAAAACTCCAAACGTATCTCTATCTGGAAATTGCCTCTTTTCATGTCTCCCTTTTTGCAGAGACTCCATTGTGCAAAAGTCATAGCAAAAAGCATCGGGTATGGAGGGTTCTGGTTCTAGTACTTAAGAGTTTTAAATTCCTGCCAAATCACTGATGGCACAAAACAAGGAGGTTGTGTCCCACTCCCACTTGGAGGAGAAAACAAAAACCAAAGACATTGCCTGGGGTGTATTTTTCCCCTCACTTTAGCCAGCATGGCCAAAACCAACCAGGGGATCCAACAAGCCAGCTCTTGGAGTTGGATGGGCTCTCTTCAAATACCGTAGGTATTTTACCTCTTGCAACAGATGGCAGCTCAGTTGCTGTTTGATGCGGTGGCTGACTCTATAGCCAGCAGGCACCAGAAGGTCATCCTTCTCCATCCTTTAGCCTTTTTTTTTTCAAACACTGCTTTTACCATTTTTCTGTGAAGCAGAGTCATTCTTACAGTTCCTGCTTCTGGCACCAGTTGTATCAAGGGTCCCCAGGACCAGCCCCAGGTTTGGTGATTGGCTGGGAGCACTCAGAAGACTGAGCATACGGTGGCACTCACAGCTGTGATGTGTTAGAGTGGAAGCCTCACGGCACATCCACAGAGGGAATTGGCAGGCAGGTGATGCCCAGAGGACACCAGATGCAAGTTTCCCAGAGTCCTCTCCCAGTGGAGTCGCACAGGACGTGCTTAATTCCTCCTGCAACGCACTGTGATAACACATGTGAAATGTTGCCAACCAGGAAAGCTCGTTAGAGACTCAGTGGCGGGGGTTTATCAAGGGCTGGTCACGCAGGCACCCTCGGCCAGTTACATGCCCAAATTCCAAACCCTGAAGGAACGAGGACAAGTGAAGTGCTACTCGTCAGTTAATGGCAAGAACCCTTCCGATATCTAAGTTCTTAGGGGCTGACCAAGGGCCAGCCTTGTAAGCAGGCTTTTCTAGGACAGTTTTCAGGGCTGCAATATTAACTATCCCCTGCACAAGGGAATTGACATTCAGAGAGGTTGAGTAGCCTGCCCGAGGTGATCCAGCTATTTGGTGACAGTGTCAGTTCTGTCTGGCTCCAAAGCCCAGACTTTGAACTCCTGAAATGAACTGGACTTTTGAGCATGGCGTATGGCAGTCTTTCCAGATAGTGTCTATTCTGCACATACTAGAAAAAGTATGGTGGTATTTAGAGAATGTGGATTGCCCATGTTATGTTTTAACAGAAATATGTTCTTCCCGATTCCCTTCTCTCTCTACTTTTTCCACCTGTGCTCCCTTGTCTCTTTGGCTATGATATTGTAACTCTCTAGTATCCCATGCCTGTCCTCGTGTAGCTCCTGCTGGTGCTCTTAAATCTTCTTACAAGTCGTCTCCTACTCGGAGTGCTGAGAGGAAGAAGA
This sequence comes from Mustela erminea, assembly GCF_009829155.1. Classification (NCBI taxonomy): domain Eukaryota; kingdom Metazoa; phylum Chordata; class Mammalia; order Carnivora; family Mustelidae; genus Mustela; species Mustela erminea. Next base: position 15,722,524 of record NC_045635.1, on the reverse strand, counting down.
CTCCGTCTACATCTGGTGCAGGAGATTCTGGGAAAGGAGCCCCTGCAGGAGCAGAGGCCTCTCCGGTAAGTTTAAACTCTCACCCCTTGTGATGGGTTTATTTGATAGTATGACTACTCCTTGTGCTTGACCGGGGGTCTTTGTTTCCATCAGTCTCCAGAGACTGCCCAGCTGGTGGATTTGGTTTAAAAATTCACTCATCCTTTGAAAATCATTTAACTTTTTGCATCTTCCTAAGTCTAAGTAGATTCTTAAAGACCTTGTCCTTGGGGACAGAAACCAAAAGGAATATTCGTGGTGCCTTTTTTCTGCTTTTAAGGATGCCAGTCTCGCCCCTACAGGCAACTAGAATTAAGGTTCTAAGTCAGACTTCAATCCGTAACAATGGCCTTTAAACATTTTTGACATCATATAGATACCACCAATAAAACAAATATTGAATGGGTACTCCCAATTATGTGTATTTATTTAGAAATTATACACAGCATGCTACTTTTGTTAGTTATCACTTGCTACATAATAAATCACCCCATACCTTAGCTGCTTAAAACAAATGTTTATTAACACACTGGTTCTTTGGGTCAGAAGTTGAGGATGGCTTAGCTGGGTAGTTCTGGTTCAGGGTCTCTCATGAGGCTGTGGTCAGGATGATGGCCAGAGCTATAGTCGTAAGAAAGCATGGCTGGGGCTCTTCCAGAATGGCTCGCTCACATGACTCCTGGCCTCAGTTCCTTATTATGTAGACCTCTCCAGAGCTGCTTGAATGTCCAAATGACTTGGCAGCTAGCATCATCCAGAGTGAGAGATCCAAGGATGGGTGCAAGCAGCAGGGGAAAGCTGCAGCACCTTTTATGCTCTAATATTACATGTTACATACCATCATTCTGCTGTATGTTGTTCCTTAAAAATAGGTCACTAAGACCAACCCACACTCAAAGGGAAGGGGGGAGAATCAAATGATATGTGGGCTTGTTTTAAGACTGCCACACTACTGTACTATTGGACTTTCATTTTATAACACCGTTTGTATTTTTTTAAGATTTTATTTATTTGACAGAGATACAGTGAGAGAGGGAACACAAACGGGGAGTGGGAGAGGGAGAAGCAGGTTTCCTGCTGAGCAGGAGCCCAATGCGGGGCTTAATCCCAGGACCCTGAGATCATGACCCGATCTAAAAGAAGATGCCCAACAATTGAGCCACCCAGGAGCCCCAACACCATATGTATTTTAAAAATCTGTTGTGGCCCTGAGGTTCTTAAATGAGAAGTGAATGTGTCAGACCCCGTTGGGTTTTACTATGGGATCAGTTACTGTGGAAGGGGGCTAAGGTATATGTGTGCATGGGGCAGGGGCAGAGGAAGGTTTGTTGTGGAAAAGTGCAATAGGGAGAGAAGGAAAAGTGCAGTAGGCTCGACGCTTGTGGAGCCCCCACTGCGTGCCACGTACAGAGGCTGGGCCTCCTGCCTCTTGCGGAGGGAGGCCATGGGGATGATGTACAGGGACAGGGGGTCCCTATGGGGCTGCAGTCCCTGTTACCTCACGTACACTGTTAAAGAGTCCACAGCTCACTGTCTTGGTTGTTAACCACATTTACACCCACCTGTAGTTTTTTTGAGTGATTATGTATTTTTGAACTCTTCGCAGTTTTTTTTTTTAAGTTTTTTTTTTTTTTTAATTCCAGTACGGGCATACAGTGTTATATCACTTTCAGGTGTACAGTTTAGTGAATCAGCAGTTCTGTGCATTACTCCGTTCTCATCACGATGCGTGTACTCTTAGTCCCCTTCACTTCTCAGACCCATCTCCTCCCCTCTCTAGCAACCACCAGTTTGTTCTCTGTTAGAGAGTCTGGTTTTTTTTTTTTTATCTCTTGCTTTCTTTGTTCATTTATATTTCTTAAATTCCACTTATGAATGAAATCATACAGCATTTGTCTTTCTCTGACTTATTTCACTTAGCATAATAGTCTCTAGATCTGTCCATGTTGTTGAATATGGCAAGATTTCATTCTTTTTTATGGCTGATATTCCATTGTATATATATACACCACATTTTGTTTTTTGACAATTATGCCACATACTCTTTATTCATTCATTTATCAGTGAACATTTGGGCTGCTTACATAATTTGGCTGTTGTAAATAATCTGCAATAAACATAGGGGTGCATATATCCCTTTGAATGGGTAAATACCCAGTAGTGTGATTGCTGGATCATAGGGTAGGTCTATTTTTAACTTCTTGAGGAATCTCCATACTGTTTTCCACAGGGGCTGCACCAGTTTGCATTCCCACCAGCAGTGCACGAGGGTTCCTTTTCCTCCACATCCTTGCTGACACTTTTTGTTTCTTGTGTTTTTGATTTTAGCCGTTCTGACAGGTGTGAGGTGATAGCTCATGATAGTTTTGATTTGCATTTCCCTGATGATGAGTGATGTAGTTTCTCTATGTCCAGAATCATAGTATGGTTCTGTTAGTGTTTTGCAAGATAGCAAAGAGTAGGAAATCTTTGCATTTTGAGGCTAAAGTGTTTTGTTTTTAATTTGGATGACTTCAATATTGACCACCAAATTGATGACCTCGCGGTGCTTTCCTGCAAAAGGTTCCCATTGTGGGAAGCACTGTAACTTCATATGGGCCCTTCTGGAAGAAAGCTGTGCATCATTTCCATCTGGGTTTTTTATTTTTTATTTTTTTAAAGACTTTATTTATTTATTTGAGAGAGAGAGACAGTGAGAGAGAACATGAGAGGCAAGAAGGTCAGAGGGAGAAGCAGACTCCCCATGGAGCTGGGAGCCCAATGCAGGACTCGATCCCAGGACTCCAGGACCGTGACCTGAGCCGAAGGCAGTTGCTCAACCAACTGAGCCACCCAGGCGCCCTGGGTTGTTTTTTTTTTTTTAAAGAAATTGTAGAAATATTGCCAGTGAGGGGCCATGGCTGACCTATTCTGTGTCCCCTTCAGACAGAGAAGATGAAGAGGAGTCCTCGAACAACTTCTGTTCCCAGTGTGGGCCTTGGGTCTCCTTTGAGAAGATGTGAGATTCCAGGAGGCATTTCTAAGAGGTCATCTTCTCCAGTGACATCCAGGTAAGCATCTTTTTGCTTTGCCACAGTCAGACAGTGCAAGTGATTTGGTAGGGCTCTGTGCAGTGCAGTGTGTGCTTCCTGCTGCCACATGAGTCGTGGGCAGCCCTAAGAGGCAAGCAGGAGGAATGCTAGACTTTGAGTTACTTCAGGTACTGTCTGTGTATCTTTTGGATAAATGGTGGGCTCTTCAGGGGTTTGTTGCCAGGGAAGTATGGAACACTGATTTGCTGAGATGATCCATTCAACATTTTCTCTTTCGGTCCATCAGTTCCATTCTGCTCTTCTGGCATTCTCCTTCACCTGCATCTGGAGTGAAGTGATTGCATTGTGCTTGGGTGCTCAAGCTCATGTACGTGGGCACTCACTCTCTCCCTCCCTCATCTGTCTCTCCAACAGAGCGGCAGTATTAAGTTGTCAGTCACCACTGGCAGTATGATGTTGTTGTTGTTGTTGTTGTTTTTAAATGAAGCCATTATACTTTTTCGTTAAGCATTGGGTAAACTCTCCAGTGAGTTAATGGAATGACCTTTCTTTTTTTTTTTTTTAAGATTTTATTTATTTGTCAGAGAGAGAGAGGGAGCGAGAGCAAGCACAGGCAGACAGAATGGGAGGCAGAGACAGAGGGAGAAGCAGGCTCCCCGCCGAGCAAGGAGCCCGATGTGGGACTCGATCCCAGGATGCTGGGATCATGACCTGAGCCGAAGGCAGCTGCTTAACCAACTGAGCCACCCAGGCGTCCCTGGAATGATCTTTCTTTTTTGAGCCCTATGCATGCCCCTCACTGGCAATTCAGGCAGGAAAAATAGTAAACTCTAACACAGCTGGATTTGTTGTGTACTGTCAAAACTACCAGAATCATTCTCTCCTTAAGAAGTGCCCTGGTGCTGGGGCGCCTGGGTGGCTCAGTGGGTTGAGGCCTCTGCCTTCAGCTCAGGTGATGATCCCAGGGTCCTGGGATCGAGCCCCACATCGGGCTCTCTGCTCTGCAGGGAGCCTGCTTCCTTCTCTCTCTCTCTCTGCCTGCCTCTCTGCCTACTTGAGATCTCTGTCTCTCAAATAAATAAATAAATAAATAAAATCTTTAAAAAAAAAAAAAAAGAAGTGCCCTGGGGACAGGAAATTGTTCCAGTACCTCTAAATCAGAATTACGAAGTTGAGAGGTCTAAGGAGAAGCAAACATTTCTTGATTTTGAGACATTCAAAAAGAAAGATAATTTCTCCCCAGGTAAAAATTAATGGATGAACCACAATGGGTATGAACCAGGTCTGAGAAATGTGGAAAGTCAGGTAGACTGTAAGTTCTGAAAATTCAGGCAACCTCTACAGCAGTGAAGAGGAATGGATCGCAGCTGCCAACAACCAGTGGGTGGGTGGATCTCAGGAACATAGAGTTGAGCAGCAAAAGGAAGTTGTAAAAGGATATCAACAGGGACATTTATATTGAGTTCCCAGGTGTGTAAAACCAGCATGTTTTAAGGATATAAATGTAGGAAAAATGTTTAGAAAGAGTAAGAAAATGGCAAATATAAAATGCAAAATAATGATGACCTCTGAGTAGGAGGGGGAGGGGGTCAGGGAGGGGCAGAATAGAAATATTCTGGAATCAGAATATTTATGATATCTTTCTTTGGAACTAGTTTTTAGGTGTGTGGGTATTTGTTACATCATTCTTCATACTTCGCCTATTTTATAAAGATTTTTTTGTATGTTCAATATTGAAGAAAGGAAAAAAGAAACCCTTGAGTTTTACAATGGTGTCACACACAAAATCCAAATCGGAGTGGCATTTTCAACCTCCCCTCTGTGCAGATCAAGTGTGTGTGTGATCTTTAAAGCATACTGGAAGCGGTGTGGCTTTGAACCGTGAATTAGTCCGTCCTTTTGAACCCCCATCCAGCAACTCAGACAGGTCATGTGATAAATGGTTCTGACAGTGCATTGTTCTCCTCATGGATCTCAGATAAATTAAGCCACTGTTCCGTGGCAGTGCATATTAATGGCATTGCTCTTTTAAGCGTTCAAGTTTATTTCCATTGTTTGCATTGTTGGGTACTTGTATGGGTTTTAGAAAACTAGCTTCAGCAACACTCTCAAAAATGTGGATGGAGCATAGCTTTCTTCTTGTAACCTAGAGAGAGGAAATCAAGTGTGGTCATGTGTGTTTGCCCAGCCTGTCCCTGTCTCGGAGTGTTGGTGCTCCCTATACTCCTAATTCTTCAGTGTGAAATGTCCTTTAATGGTTTCAGGGTTTTAGAAATATATTCAAGTCACTTTGGTCATTATGATGGGGAATGTCTCGTTAACCTCTTGCTACTGTAATAACCCACCCCCCCAAATTTAGCAGCATAAAATAACAATTTGTTAACAATTCTCACAGCTCTGACTTGGGCTTACCAGGAAGGTCTGTCTTGGGGTCTTTTGTGTGGCTTTTCTGAGGTTTGACTTGGGTTCACCTGGTGGTTCTCACTTGCAGTCTTCCACCATAGGTTCCATGTCACCTGGGGCTGCAGTTACCTGTCTTGACTGTGCTGCAAGTCTGAGATAGCCCATTCCCCTGGCTGGCAGTTAACACTGGGCATTGGCTGGAGCTCAGTGGGGGCTGGGAACAAGAATAGAATGCCTACACATAGCCTCTCCATAGTACTTCGGCATCTCACAGCATTGCACTGAGTTTTAAGAGAGTGTTCCCAAGAGCAAGTATCGCCCAGAACAGGAAGTAGAAGCTGCCACGCTAGTTAAATACTGTGCCATGCATTGGCACAGCCTCCCTTCTCTGCTGTGTTTTATTGGTCAAAGCAGTCAGGCCATCTGAGATTCAGTGGGATAGAGAAAGAAACTCAGAAGATAATGTCGGAGGAGATATTTTTGTGATCATCTTTGGAAAATACACTGCCAGACAGAATCACTTTGAGAGATAGCTTATACCCAAGATCAGGGTCATGATGTCTTCAACTTACTCTCAAAGGGTTCTGGGAAAAATCTTTGTGTATGTGAGAGTGTGTCTGTAGAGAGTGAATGAAAGTGAGTAGGGGGATGGGAATGATGAAGCAAATATGGCTAAACATTAATAGGATGACAGGCATATAGGAGTTCTTTGGTGTAGTCTTGCAGTTCTATAGGGCTAAAAGGATTTAAAATTAAGAAGGATTTTGGGGTGCCTGGGTGGCTCAGTTGGTTAAGGGTCTGCCTTAGGCCCAGGCCATGATCCCAGGGTCCTGGGTTTGAGCCTTGTTTTGGGCTCCCAGCTCAATGTGGAGCTTGCTTGTCACTCTCCCTCTCCCCCTGCTCATGCTCACGCTCTTTCTCTCACTCTCAAATAAATAAAATATTTCTTTAAAGATTCTCTAAAGATTTTATTTATTTATTTGACAGGGAGAGACAAAGAGAACAGGAACACATGCAGGGGGAGTGGCAGAGGGAGAAGCAGGCTTCCCGCCAAGCAGGAAGCCCGATGTGGGGCTCCATCCCAGGACCCGGGGATCATGACCTGAGCAGAGGGCAGACGCTTAATTGACAACCACCCAGGCGCCCCTGATTAGGTATCTCTTAAGCTTGTGGTGATAAATGGGCCTTTAATATTATGTTGAGTTGCTTTTTTTTTTTTGCCATTTTTGTAGATCAAAAACAGTTGAATATTGGCAGTTCCATATGGTTCAGTCTGCTACAGGATTGAGAGTGATGATTTGTAATTTATGTACAGATTACTACTTCCTAAAGTAACTCTGCAAATGCCTCTTCCCTGTGCAACCATCTGGGTAAACTCAGTTTCTGAAGCTAGGTTGTTACCTATATCTTCAACACCTAGCACTCACCAGGAGCCAAGCTTAGACCAGTGTACTTATTATAATGGACCTTTTTTCAACATAAGACAGGCTCCTGCATTTTACCAAAGCAATATTTCCCTGAGTGACAGTAGACTTGTCCTCAGCTTTCACATCTTTCCAGTAGCAAGAGAGATCCTTTTAGATCTTAAGAACCTCAAAAAAAGACAACTCTAATCCCCATTTCTTGGCAGAGTTGGTTCCTTGGCACATAGAAAGGAACTGGATATCAATCATACTTCAGTAAAGGTGAATTAAAAAAAAAAAAAAGAAAGAAACCAGGGACCTTGAAGATATTATGTTGAGTGTAATTAGCCAGACACAAAAGGACATATACGACATGGTTTCACTTCTATGAGGAACCTGGAGTGGTCAGATTCCTACAGAGAGAAAGCAGAAAGGTGATTGCCAAGGGCTAAGGGAGGCAGGAATGGGGAGTTTGTGTTTCGTAGGGGTAGAGTTCTGGAGATGGGTAATGGTGACAGTTGTACCACATTGTGAACATACTTAATGCCACTGAACTATACACTTAATGGCTAAGCGGCAGTTGGGTGGTGCAGTAGATGAAATGTCCAATTCTTGGTTTCAGCTCAGGTCATGATCCCAGGGTCCTGGGATGGAGCTCTGCATCAGGCTTCCTGCTCAGCGGGAAGCCTGCTTCTCCCTGTCCCACTCCCCCTGCTTGTGTTCCCTCTCTCGCTGTCCCTCTCTCTGTCAAATAAACAAATAAAATCTTAAAAAGAAAAAAAAGAGGTAGGACAGTGCCTAAAACTTTATCCTCACAAACTTCAGTGAAGTTAGGACATGGCCTCAGCAGCTGGGCGTCCTAAAGTCTTGTCCCTTCCACCAGGGGTATCTTAGCGATTCCTATGTTGCTGTTAGGGTGATAGTACTTCAAGGACTTTGGGTGTGCTAATAAGCCTTCCACTTGTTCCTCTTGAAGGATGAAATTGTTCAGCTTTTCAGAACCAAGCCTGCTAGGAACCGAGAGGTTGTGTGGTCAGGGTCCAGAATCCTCTTCAGGCATGCTTTTGGTTTTCCAGGGCAACATCTAAAGTGTATCCACAGTCTCCAAAGAATATGAAGCCGCCATACCCAGGGTCTCCTGTGAAGTACCGCTGTCCCACCTTTCCCAGCCAGGAAACACCCAAGAGGAAAGCAGAGAAAGAGAAGAGCAATAAGGAAAGGGAAGGTGCCCTGGCTCAGCAGGCAGCTGGCCTGCATGGAGAGGAAGCCCCAGAGAAGCATGTGGTGGACAAGCATGTCACTGAGAAGCATCTTCTGGACAAGCATGACACTGAGAAGCATGTGGTGGACAAGCATGTCACTGAGAAGAATCTTCTGGACAAGCATGACACTGAGAAGCATGTTGTGGACAAGCATGTCACTGAGAAGAATCTTCTGGACAAGCATGTCACCGAGAAGCCTGTGGCCACAGGAGGGAAGGCCGAGAGCAGTGGAGGTAGGCCCTTCTTGTCAGTGCTGCCCCAGGGCTTGGCTTTTACAAGCTTGTTCTCTCTCTGCCCAGATCCATGTGTGGGGGAAGGAAAGAGATATTTCCCTGGGGTAACTTCATGCCCTCATGCTGTTTTCTCTGGCTTGCACATTGCCCCTGAGTCCTTCCTGTGGTCTCCTATGGGTCTCCTAGAGGATGAACTGGTGCAGGTCATGGCTTTGGAAGCTCACGGGACTGTTGAGCTGCTTCCAGCCAGCATCAGCACTTCCCACCTAGAAGGTCTTTAGTCTTTCAAGCTTTTACAAGAGATAGATGGGCACTGTGGTGGTGGCTCTTGTGGGTCACGCTATCCCCCCATCTCTCCTCCCCACCTTTCTACTACCCTCCACTGGGAGATTCATTCACAGGGTCACAACCGTCTTGTTGCAACTTCTCTGCTCAGTGGCCAGTTGCGCTCATCCCAGCATTTCCTGTCACCCGCTGAGTTGGACTTTTTGTTTCCAAGTGGCAGCTACCTGTGTGAGTGCAACCAGTATTTCATTTCCCATGATCTTTTCCTCTCATGCAGCCCCAGGAAAACCTACAGCAGGCACCACTGATGCAGGAGAGGCTGCGAAGATCCTGGCTGAAAAGAGACGACAGGCCCGGCTGCAGAAGGAGCAGGAGGAGCAGGAACGACTGGAGAAGGAAGAACAGGACAGGTGTGGGGCTGCTCAGAGTTTCACTGCCATCTCATGTAAAAGGCTGTGGTAGAAAGAGCAACTCACCTTTCTTTCTAGGGTTTGACTATTGACACAAACTGGGCAGAAGTACAGGTCTGCGTGGCAGGTATTCTGGAGACTGCGTCTTCTAGTAGGTGTAATTAACAGCAATGGAACATTGTCCTTTTACGACTACTTGGAAACTCGTAACTCCTGGATCTAAATATTACTACTAGCTTCCCATTCTCCCCTTGGACTCTAGGACCAGTGAGGCCTTATAGAGCTATCAGGGGAGTTTGAGCTCTGTTCATGGAATGAGATTCTCTCTGAAGATAGGAGGTTTCAGAGGTAAAGATCTTGAGTCTACTTCCCAAATCATGTTTTTTCCTTAAATTACCCTAACATGGACCCCCAGGTGAGAAGGAAGAAGGTTGAGTAAAAACCCCTAAATGGAGTGGAAGTTGATGTCATTGTCCACAAGCAGCAAGGTAGAGGGACTCCATTCCTGGAGCACAACAGAGGACATCATGGTAGTGGTCTTTAAATATGGGATGGAGGGGTCGGAACCAAATGGCAAGTGCAATGAAAATATGAGGCATAGGCCCTATCCTGTTTTAATAGCTCGCCAAAGAGTGAGAACCACTGTGGTGTTAGTACCACGGTGCTTTGGTCAAAGTACAGGCAGTCCGGCCTTTTCTGATCTTTGCATTCAGAAAAGAATGCACGTTGAAGGACAAGGTGGATTTTATTATTAAATTGATAAGGAAGCTTTCAGGTTAGTCACACAGTGCAGTCCAATATGTTTAGAGAGTTAACTTGACTGAAAGCAAGCCATGCCACAGCACTTTAAGACTGGTACTGAATTTTGAGTGATAAATAATAGAATAGCCTTAATTCTTAAATGACCTTGGCAAGTCTTTTGTGGTCTGTAATTACAGGTTTGCTGATATATATATATATATATATATATATATATATATATATATATTTTTTTTTTTTTTTTAAGGATGAGCAGTAGGTCTTATTTATCCCTTCTTCAAATTCTGTACTTTTTTGGGATGATTTTCCCACCTCCAGCGTTCTGGTCAACAGTGACACATCTTTTTGTTGAGTGGTGTGTTTGGGCTGGTTTGAGGGAGCCATAGGATTTGTGAAGAGAGGTCACAGGAGGTAAAGATGAATCCCGGGACCTCAAATGACAGGCCTGGGTGATTGCAGGTTCTAAGCAGGTAAGTAACATGATTGTGACTGCTTAGGAAGAGGGAGTTCTTTACCTTCTAATAATCACCCCCCCCCTCTCACATTTCCTGCACAGCCCTGCTCCTAAAAGGATTGATTGTACTTCCTGTGTTTATTTATTCAACTCATTTTCATACCTCACACTCACCATTCCTCCCAGTTGCCAGACTCTTAATCCATTTCTTTGTTGACTTTGACCTTGTCAAGCTTGCCCTTGCTTCTTTGGCCCTTCCTCTCAGTCTCTTCTGTCCACACCACATCCCCTCACATGTTGCCTGGACTCTCAACCCTCAGCCCTTGGGCAGCTTCACCAGACAAGCCCTCTGTGAGCAGTGGTACTCCATCCTGTTCAGCCACTTTCCTCTGGCTTCAAATGGTTTAGGGCCCACACTTCACACAACAGTTTCATGTGAGCATTTGATGTGCTAAACCAACTCTGCTCTCCTCTCCCCTTCTACCCTCATTTTCCCTTTGCCTCATTTAGCATCTGTTTCTGAAGCTAATTTCATCTTGTTTTGAAAACCTTCAGTACTTCCTGGTACGAGGGAAGGAGTAAATAGCACATGTACACTGGTGACCTCTGACTCTGTGCTGTGGCCTGGTCTCCTGCCAGGGCTCTGCTGTCTACCAGTCCCATGTGGCTACCAAAATGCAAATGCGCTAAAATTAAGTAAAATTCAGTTTCTCAGATGTACCAGCTGCATTTCTAGTGCTCAGTAGGTACCTGGTGAGTAGCTACCATATTGGATAGCACAAATATCTAAAACATTTCCCTCATCACAGAAAGGTCCCTTGAATAGCACTGGTCTAGATCCTAGAGGCCATATCTCAGCAACATTATGCTTTCATTTGAGAGTGTCCCAAATGCATCTCAAATTCAGCATTTCCAGAGCAGGTTAGGAGAGAAGGTGCTGCAAGACAGTGTGAAAACAGAACAAAGAAGCACAAGTTCAGGATGTTGAAGATTAAGCTTTTCTTTTTTTTTTTTTAAGATTTTATTTATTTATTTGACCGAGCGAGAGATCACAAGTAGGGAGGCGGGCAAAGAAAGAGGGGAAAGCAGGCTCTCCGCTGAGCAGAGAACCCAACGCGGTGCTCGATCGCAGGACCCTGAGATCATGACCTGAGCCAAAGGCAGAGGCTTAACCCACTGAGCCACCCAGGCGCCCCTAAGCTTTCTTTTTTTTTTTTTTTTTTAAATGAAAACTTTTAAGCACACAAGGGAGAGAGAATCATGAAACCCACATCTAGTTCACAGATTGAATAGTTCAAGGCTGAGCATGTGTCAGGGATGTGGTGCAAGTGCAAGAGGGGCCAAAGGCTGGAGGATGAGAGATGGGGGGTCATTGCACAAAGACCCTCACCCGTGGCCATTGACAGGGATAAGGGATGCATATGCTAAATGCTGAATGATGACCACAGCGCATAGTTTTTTGGTACTTTCTACCTGGTGAGGAAAGTGGGTAAGTTTGGAGTAGATGACAGGAATTAAGACAGGGGAGTGATAGAACTGCATATAGGTCTTGTGAAGTCCAAATAGAACTTGGTCAAGATGGCAAGGGCAAGGGGATGGGTAGCCTGCAGGAGCAGGACATTGGAGAAATGGCCAAATCCATGTTCTCTGGTTTCTTAGGCAGGTAGAGAAAGAATATTTGCCCTTGGAGAGGATATTGAGGGACTCAGTTTCACATAGTTTTCACCTACTTTAGGAGAAGCAGAGTATGGTTAATGGAGAGTATTTTGTCTGTCACAGGAGGGACAAGCAAGGGCTAATGGGCCTGTGGGAAGGAATGTGTGTTGTACATGACAGTGAAGATTAGGGAGACTTAGGGGCCAAGAGGATGTATCACTTACTGTGTGTGGGTGCATTGGGCACCTCTGAACTCCTCATGGTAAAACAGAAGAAACAGAATGGCTTTTCAGACCCTGAAGATGAAGATAAAGATGAAGTGGCTTGTGCATTAATTCATACACAGTGTATTAACTTCTTCGGGACAGTCAAACTGTCTCATCCGATGAGGGATAAGAACTACAACTAAAACAGTGCTCCTAATTAATCTTTGGATAACTATTGTTAACAACACAATCATTTTGATACTCTTAATGTTAGACATATTTGGTCATTCATTAAGGAATCTAAGAACTGGAGTTTCTTTCTGATTAGGCCCTATAATGCTCTTGTCCAGAGTTCTCCAGAATGTTTGTTAATAATTTCAGTTGTTTTTAATAATTGTTGTTTAATAATTTCAGCAGTGCTTTTAGGGATTTCAACACTGCAACTTTTGCTCATGTAGAGTATGTGTCTTTCAGTATTACTTAACCTTTTAAAGTATTTCTTTGGTAATACATAGGCTAATTGCCTCCACATTTCCTGCAGGATAGGAGGACATTCTTTTTAAAGTCCTGATCTTTTGACAGGGGGAGGACAGAGGGAGAGAGAGAATCTTTTTTTTTTTTTTAACATTTTGTTTATTTATTTATTTGAGAGAGAGAGAAAGAGAGCACAAGCAGGGGGAGGGGCAGAGAGAGCAGCAGAGTCTCTGCTGAGCAGGGAGCCTGGCATGGGGCTTGTTCCCAGGACTCTGGGATCATGACCTGAGCCAAAGGCAGACGCTTAACCAACTGAACCAGCCAGATACCTCAGGTGCAGTCTTGTCCATATGTCACATTGCCATTCAGTAACATACTGTAAGATGAGTATGATTACTTATATTATTTTTATAGTTGAGGAATATGACACATTTGTGAACAGGAAGAACATTAGAAATCTAAAAACAGGGGTGCCCAGGTGGCTCAGTGGGTTAAGCCTCTGCCTTTGGCTCAGGTCATGATCCCAGGGTCCTGGGATTTGAGCCCCGCATCGGGCTCTCTGCTCGACAGGGAGCCTGCTTCCCCCTCTCTCTCTGCCTGCCTCTCTGCCTACTTGTGATCTCTCCCTCTGTCAAATAAATAAAATCTTTAAGTGCTTGTTTTCAGATTTCTTTTTTTTTAAAGATTTTATTGACAGATAGAGATCACAAGTAGGCAGAGAGGCAGGCAGAGAGAGTGGGGGAAGCAGGCTCCCTGCTGAGCAGAGAGCCTGGTGCTGGCTGCTCCCAGGACCCTGGGATCATGACCCGAGTGGAAGTCTGAGGCTCTAACCCACTGAGCTACCCAGGCACCCCACAAGCACTTAGACTTTATAGGATTTTCCCTCACTGCTTAGAGCTCTTTATCATTCTATTATCAACCATTCATCTGTGGATGAAAATTTCTAAATGTCACTTAATTTTCATATAGCAAAGATAGATAAAAGAGATTTTTTAACACCACGTTTTTTAAAGAATTATTTACTTATTTTAGAGAGCATGAGTGGGGAGAGGGGCAGAGGGAGAGGGTGAAAGAGAATCACAAACAGACTCCCCACTTAGTGTGGTGCGTGTGTGGGGCTCAGTCTCATACCCTGAGATCATGATCTAGCCGAAATCAAGAGTCAGATGCTTAACTGACTGAGCCACACAGGTGCCCCAAGCTAAAAGAGATTTTTAAAGATTGGTAAAACAAATGAGAAATAGGTGTTAATTTCTGTATTAAATATAAGGGTTCTGTTGAGTGTTTTCTTCCACTTGCTGCTTCAGAAGTCATGTAGCAATTAGAACCCAAAGTAAACTTTTTGAGCTTGCCATCAGTGCTCTTAAATTGCTGACTGGCACAGTTGTAGCCATCAAGACATTTCTAGTTTTTTTGGCTTTAATTAGTTTTAAATATTTATTTCACTTAGTTTTTAAAGAATTGTCATTAAGTAAGAATGATGGAGCTATAGTCATTTGTAGTTTGACTAGGGAACATTTGTGTCTTCATTATGGTGTGTTCACAAGTCAGTACCTCATTACTCTTTGTATTAACAGAATTTAAAGTTAACCCTAATACAGACACACACATACATACATACATACATACATACGTATATATGTGGACTGAAGTTGCTTCTCGGGAAAGATGAGTCATTTCCTTGAGTGGATACTAACTCAAGTGCACATGTCTGCAACTGTGTTGAACCTTACGCACTCCTATCAGCACACAGTTCTTTGATAGTTTGTCTTCTGAGAATGTCAACATCTCCTAACAACAGTTATGTTCTCAGAAGGCTGGAGAGAGAGGAATTGAAAAGAAAGGCAGAGGAGGAAAAACTTCGCCTAGAAGAGGAAGCCCGTAAGCAAGAAGAGGAAAAGAAGCGGCAGGAAGAGGAAGAAAAAAGAAAGGCAGAAGAGGAGGCTAAGAGAAAGGCCAAGGAGGAGCTGTTATTAAAAGAAGAGCAAGAAAAAGAAAAACAAGAAAAGGAAAAGCAAGAAAAAGTCATGATTGAAAAGCAGGTACTGTATGAGTCTTCATATGGACTCTCCTTAAGGACTTTATATTAGGTAAAATGAGTTAAATTTGAATAACTTATAATACTTACTTGAAGTTTTTCCTTAAACTAACTGGGCTGGTTATTAAGTGTGAGTTACTTTGGACAATAAAAGTGAAGTTCGTAATATTTGTTGTATGTCAGTTCACATCCCCCAAAAGGTAGATGCTAGGATGAGAATTTGGGTACCAGTAGTTAATTTGGGATAAGATCCCAGGAAGCTGGTAGGGAAGTGAGAGGAAAACCCATGTAAGTGAACTAAGGAGTAGCTTACTGTGGACCAGTGGGAGTTAATCCCTTTGGCATTCTCTAAGAGACCGTGCCGTATGCCTTAGAATTGTCCCTCTGAGGGGTGAGGAAACTGGATTATTTATCTTTCAGCTCCTGCCTCTCATGGCTGTAGATCATTCCTTGTGGGAATTAAGTTTCTGAAACTCCTGGGGTGCCTGGGTGGCTCATTTCATTGGGCACCCACCTCTTAGTTTTGGCTCCAGTTTTGGTCTTGGGGTCATGAGATCGAGTCCCACATCAGGCTGCATGTTCGGTGTGGAGTCTGCTTGGGATTCTTTACCTTTTCCTCTCCCTTCTCCTTTGCCCCCTTCCACTTGGGTCTGTGTGTGCATGTTCTCTCCTTCTAATAAATAAATAAATCTTGAAATGAAAAAAAAAATGTTTCTGAAGTTTCTGGCCACATGCACATGGCTAGAAACTGTCCTTAAGCCCAGAAAGACCTTGGCAGGCAGTATGGAAAATATCTGTAGGTAATTTGCATGGTGGACTGAGGGTGTGTGAGTGAGGCCCAGCCACGTCTGCTGTGTCATAGAACAGGCTGTGTAAATCCACACTGAATATTGAAACAACATTCCCTTTGAGATAGATGATAAAGTAGGTTATGTGCATATCCCAAGGAATCCCACAACACTGTTTTCTCAGCTTAGTAAAGTCTGTGCCTTGGTTTTCCTGTTTCTGTCAGAAGGAAGCAGCAGAAGCAAAGGCCCAGGAGGCAGCTAAACAGATGCGTCTAGAAAGAGAGCAAATCATCCTGCAGATTGAGCAAGAGCGACTGGAGAGGAAGAAGGTAAGAGCCAAGGATCAGGAGGAGTTAGGGTGAGGCAAGAACAGGAAATGAATCCAGTTCTGTTCTACAGTTGTTGGGTAGAGTGATCGGAAAATTACCTAATTAGGTCAAGTTTGTTGGTAGTGCTGTTCAAATCTTCTTTATCTCCATTGGTTTTCTTTCCTCTTGTTCTATTAGTATCTAAGAGAAGAATGTTAAAAGCTCTATTGGTGATTATGGATTTAGCCATTTCTTCTTCTAGTTCTATCAACTTTTGTATGTTTTTGTAGCTTTGCTTTTAGGTGCATACATATTTCAGATTATTAAATTTTCTTATTGATTTGACCCCTTTATCACTAATACATCTTTATCTCTAGTAATAATTGTCTGAAAGTCCACTTTGTCACCAAAAAGTGCTTAGTGTCTACATGGTAAATATTTTTCCATCCTTATACTTTGAACCTATATATGTCCATATGTCTCTTATAAACAGCATATAGTTAAGACTTGTTACTTTAATCCAGTTTCATAGTCTTTGTCTTTTCATTGGAGAGTTTCATCCATTTACATTTAAATAATTAGGGATAAAGTTGGATTTAAGGAGACTGATTATAAAGCTCCATTCCCAAGTTATCATAGATCCAGCCCAGGCTTTGAACTACTTTAGGCCTGAGAGTTAGGAGACCAGTCTCTGGCCTCCCCTCCTGACCTGCACCTCAGCTTTACTTTCTCTAGGGTTGTCCTCTAGAATGGCAGGTGGTGATTTGTTGGTTTTTAGGTAACATATGGAAAGGAAGGAAAAAAATGGAATCTAAACTGTTGATTTTAGGTACTAGTTCACTTCTCAAGTATTTGATCTTGTTTATAGGGCAGAGGTGTATATCTGCAAAACCAGTGGAAATTATTCTCTGCTGATATTTCTCTTTTATAAATTTTCTGACATATGGAATTGCCTATAGACCCAGCTGCTTTTACGTGTATTTGGTTTTATTGTCCTCTTACCTAGTTCTTTTTGGTTTCCAGAGAATTGATGAAATCATGAAGAGAACAAGAAAGAGTGATGTGTCTCCAGAAGTGAAGGTAGGTGTTCATAGTGCCATTTTAATAGTTTATTGGCTGAGGAGGAAAGAATGACATGTTGTATTCAGTGGAATTAAAGGTCTTGGAGAGAAAAAGCCAGAAAAACTGAACTCTTCCTACTTTGTTCCTGGCTAGATTAAGGAGACTGTTGGTACCTGGAAGGAAAGAGAAGTCTAAGCGAGGAGTTTCAGACAGGGTGGTAATGAAAAATTTCCTCTGAGAAGTGGGGGTAGGAATGCAGAGAGAGGCATAGTAGTCCCTGAATAAATCAGGAAATGGTGACAGATTAATAAGGGATACACAGATGATTTGTAATAAGCTCAAAAGATTCCAGGAATTACCATGGAACAGGCAGATGGCTCAGTACAGTTCCAAATATCTTCGGATGCATTTCAGAAGCACTTGTCTTTCTGTGTAAAGTCATCCTTCCCTATATCTGCTTTCAGAAGGAAGACCCAAAGGTGGAGCTTCAGTCTGCTGTGTGTGTGGAAAAAAAGACAAAACCAGTTGTCCCAAACAAAATAGGTGAGTGTGAGAACTGGTTCTTGAGTTCCTTTCAGCAGGTCCGGGCTCATAGCACTTCCTGCTGGCGACAAGCACCCGTGGGTCTTAAGAGCATTACTGCTGGAAGGGGACTGTGCAGTTTCCCTGCTGGTGGAGTCCCCATCTGTCAGGTCCATTCAGAAAGTGGAACTCTACTAGTCCCGCCACAGAAAGCTGGCCACCTGCTGGCCCATGCTACCTTCCAGGGAGCTCAACAGCTGGTCAGGTTCTATTCAGAATGGACTCTGCTATTCTACGGTGGTTTCTACTGTCTCCCACACTTCGGGCAGTCCAGCTCGTCTCTCTCGGGTATACTTAAAACTCTTTAGATGTGACTATTTCATGGCAACCAGAATCAGAAGGGTGTGTCCCTCTCAGAAGCATTCTACATTTTTCCTTTGCCTTGGGGCTCAAGTAAACGCTCTACAGAGCCTGGGGACCTGCACAGTATGAGACAGCAAGCCTCCTGGACGGGTCAGGAGCCCTGCACTGACACTGGTGATGTCATTAGTCCTTTCTTTTCCCTGTGTGAAGCTGATGACACGGGGTTTTTTTTTGTTTGTTCGTTCGTTTGTTGTGGGGTTTTTTTGGCAAAAGATGTTGTACTGCTGGTAAAGTAGAGGATTAAATTAATTGCTTCAATGTATATTTCCTCTGTTAGCTCTGGATATTTTATGGTTAACAGAATGACTTTGTGTTCTCAATCAGAAATAAATGGATTAAACAACTGCCAGGAAGTTAATGGTGTGGGGCGTAGTGCCCCAGAAACTTTTCCCCGAGACATTTTCTCTAATGGGCTTAAACCAGTTGGGGGACTTGTTCATCTGGATACCCTTGATGGGAAATCAAACAGTCTGGATGATTCAACTGAAGAGGTTCAGTCTATGGATGTGAGGTAAGTTGATTTATTTTGCATGTGAGCTTCACCTCTTCTCCAAACACCTCCACTGCCTCTTCATTGATTTTCTTTTCTTTTAAACACCTGAATCAACTAAAGTAGGTTCCATTGACATTTAGGAAAGCTGTCACTGGTTTATCAGTGTCTTAGGTCGGGTTCCCTAGGAGTAGAGCCTGGGAGGGGTTCCTGGGTAGCTCAATGGATTGAGCATCGCTCTTGGTTTTGGTTCAGGTCATGATCTCATGGGTCGTGGGACTGAGCCTCACACCTGGCTCTGTGGTCAGCAGAGAGTCTGCTTGAATACTCTTGCCCCTCACCCCACTTGTGTGCGTGCTCTCACTCTCTCTTTCTCACCTAAAATAAATATTAAAAAAAGAAGTAGAGCCTGGAACAGGTATTCAAAGGCTTGGGATTTATAGGGAAAGAGTTCTCTGGAGCAAGAGGAGGGTGGGAAGCAGGATGGGGCACAGGAAATCGCTAAGCAAGGCTTCTGTCAGCTGGTCATAGGGGAGATTTAGAGGATAAACTTCTACCAGAGAGTGGTCTGATTAAGGGAGGCAGCTTCTGTGCCACTGTATCCATCAGTCATTGAGCATGGTCACCCAAGGTAGGGGATGCAGTTATAACTTCAGTGTACATAGGGCTCCTATCAGCCGAATGTGGGTGTTCAGAGAAGAGGTGGCAGCTCTGAGCTATTAGCAGCCTGCTCTCTCTGCAGCTGGGAGCCGGATGTACCTACAGCTAAAGGGGATCTGAGTGCAACACCAACAGGACTGTGTCCACTGTCTTATGTTACGTAGACTTGTCAGCGAGGACTTGATAAGGAATCTCATTTGCTTTCAGATACTACAATCTTAGGAATTCTTTAACTAGGTGTGTTTATAGATGATATCACCTGGCAAATTAATCTCAATCAAAAGGAGAATTCAGTTAGCCTGTGGTTGGGGCAGAGACATTGCAAGAGAGAGCCTTGGGCAGGGCAGTTGAGTGGAGGCAGCCATCTGAGTCAGGAGGCAGTGACAGCGTTTTGCAAAATTTCTGTCAGAGCTCCAGCCCCCCAGAGCTTACCCTTCTCTCCTTGGCTGTGAATTCTCAGCTTTCTCTGGGAAAAATGGTCTTTTCTAGGGCACAGTGATTGTAAATATCCCAGCTTGTGCATCCTGGCTTTGAGCCAGATATGTAAAAACCCAGGGTCCAGTACCGCGTCGCCAGTAGAGCAAATTCTACAGAGACAGCCCTTGCATCCTTGGGTTCCACTCCTCAGCCACTAGGGCAAAACAGCTGAGTCATCTTAAAAGTTAACACCACATCTCTGCCCCCGCCCCATGTTGAGCCTACCTCTGCTTACTCTTTATGTCTCTGGGAGTGGGGTATGGGATAAGACACAGCACCCGCCAGGGTTCAAGAAGTGAAGGGGTTTGGTGTGTGCTCCGAGTTCTCCTGTGGCTGTCTCTGCATTTAAAGAGAGATGACTCCTGGAAGTTGCACACAAACTTGTGGCCTTTTCTCCTCCTCATGCTCTGACCAGCTCTGTAAACCCAGGGAGAGAAAGTAAAGTGAGGTGGAGATGGGGTGGGTTTTTCTGCTGATCGGGCAGTTTGCCCAGGCTCCGGCCACCAGAGGTGATGGTAGGTCTTCTACTACCCCTTAACTAGGCTGAGTATGAGGGAGATGGATTTTCTGAGTTTTTCAGTTCAACTGGTTTTTATAGATTCTTCTCTCAGATCTTATCAAGGAAGAAAAGAACAGTCGAACCTGGCAGCAGCCTTACTCTGGCTGTTAAGAAAGACTCCGAGTGATGGGACCTCACACGCCAGCCCACCACTCATCTGAGCTAGGCCTGTGGTTGACACAGCTGTGAAACTCCTTCTTCCATCTCTAGGAGATAGAGAGCCAGGCCTGGTGGGCAGGAGCTGGATAAGTGAGGGTGGAGTGGGGCCTTACTTGAGAGAGGGAACTTGGGAAAGATCTGCTCTGCTGGTGGTGGGTGGATGGTGGGGTCCTGGCTAATAACGGCTCCCACCTAAACTGAACGCTTACACCAGGTGGCTCCACACAGACTTCCGCGGTATGATCACATCACGCTCACAGGAGTCCTGGTATGAAGAAATGATTGTTCACCCCATTGTACAGCAGAGAAGCCGAGGCCAGGGGAGAAAAAGCAGCTCGTCAAAAGTAGCACCTCTTGAGAAAAGTGGCCCCAGAAGCTCCAGTGCTGAGTAGAGCCCTTCCTCAGCTCAGTTTTAACTTCTAGCATTGGCTTGCCTTTTTTTTTTTTTTTTTTTTTTTTTTTTTTTTTTTAGCATTGGCTTTCTATTTGGTTTTTCCATTTTAAAGATTTTGGAAGTGCTTGGCTTCTCCACAGTGCTGGTGCCTTTAGTTTTTATTTTCTTTCTTCTTGTGGAAGTGTGAGCTTGGCCTTCGCAACTATGCTCAGTCCACTTCCTTTGTTCTCCATGGGGGCCTTTTCTGTCAGAGTCTCAGAGCTGAACTAACTTGTATTTTGTTTAGTACATTTCACACCAACTCTAATTCTAAGTCCATCTTCTCTAGAAAAGTAATATAACCAAATACTGCAAATACAATTAATTTTTGCCTTTCTCTCTCTTCTTCTGTCCTTCTCTTCCCCCTCCCCACATTCCAGTCCTGTTTCAAAGGAAGAGCTTATTTCTATCCCAGAATTTTCACCAGTAAGTGAAATGATTCCTGGGGTGTCTCTGGACCAAAATGGAACTGGTAATGCCCGAGCTCTTCAAGATCTCTTAGATTTCACGGGCCCCCCCATGTACCCCAAGCGATCCAGTGAAAATCTCAGCCTGGATGACTGTAACAAAAATCTGATTGAAGGATTTAACAGTCCTGGCCAAGAAAATACTCTGAACACCTTCTGTTGACAAATACCTCTCTTTAATGAAAGGTACAGTACAGTCTTTTGCTTAGAGTCTAAATTTATACCTCTCCACCTGGGGTTTGTGAAGGTGGGGTAAACATCATTCCATCTCTTCCATGGTCAGTTTTATTTGAAAAATACAAACGTGAATATGAATACAGGTACCACCTGTTTTTCCAAAAGTTCCACACTATGCAAAATGTAGTTTATGAAAGACCTACGTTAGTACCTGTTTATAGTAGCTGAAAGTAATCCAAAGAGGGTTCTCGCTTTTACCAAAAAAAAAAAAAAAAAAAAAAGAGGCAAAATGTGCAAATAGTATTCAGCGTTCACCTTGGAGCCAGCTGTTAGAGAGGCAGTGAGAGTGGCTCTGCCAGGCTCCTTCCTGACAGCCGCACTCAGCATTCAGCTGCCATAGCTTTGCGCTGTCAGTAAGCATCTGTGCTTTATCTCCGTTTATTTTGCACATCCATTGGCAAGAGGTGTCCTAAAGTATCAGAAAAGCCTAAGAGGTTATTTTCGGAGTCTGGAAGTGCTCAAAAATTTTTTTTCATGTAAGTTAGTGGTAATTGCTTCTTCACCATATGCCATTACAAAAGGTTTCATAGGAATGTTCTTTCAGATGGGGGGAAAACCTGTATATAGTATATACTGCAACACATACACAATAATTGAGATGGATTTTGAGAGCCTTCACTGCCATTCGCCACCATGCCTGCCCCTGCTCTTTGGGGTTTGTGGATGGGTGTGTGTGTTGAGAAACACTGCTAAAAGTTCGACCTGCCATCTGTCTGGAGTAGCACCATTTTTAGCGGGAAAGAGAGAATGCTGTAATGGTGGTGCAAGGTGGTATTAATAAAATGAATGTCTCCCCTAGTTTCTCTCAGTGCCATTCCACATTCTAGCTACAATAATTTATATGCAGTGATGAGCTTTTGGCCAAATGATTTGCTGTTCTGTTGACCCGTTCTACAATCTTTTAAAGTGAATATTTATTCTTGGATCACACCTGAGGGAGTGGGGGAATGGAGAACTGATGTTTGCGTCTTAAAGCTTATGTTCACCACCTTTGGCCTTTTTTCTTGCCAAAATGAGTTCTAAACACTCTGCATTTGGGTGACTTAGTTATACATACCTCACATTAGATTTACTGCAGTTTGGGGCTTATTTGTTTTGATGATGAAAACATAATTAGAATCTGTCATCAGTTCCTTTCATAACTTGATTCCAACTGTCCTCCCACTTCAGACTCTTCAAAACATTTCTATATTCTCCTCACACTCTCACTTTCTTTTTTTAAAATCTCATCTTAATTCAATTAATTAACATATAGTGTATCATTAGTTTCAGAGGTAGAGTTCAGTAATTCATCATTTGCATATAACACCCAGTGTTTATTGCATCATGTGCCCTACTTGATGCCCACCCCCTAGTTACTCCATCCCCTCACCCATTTCCCCTCCAGCGATCCTCAGTTTGTTTCCTAGAGTTAAATGTCCCTTATGCTCCACTCCTATAACAGAACTTTAATGCTTGATATTATACAGTCCAACCTTTCTGTTTCTCAAATGAGGAAACATGGGGTGCCTGGCTGGCTCAGTCAGTAGAGCTCTTGATCATAGGGTTAGGAGCTCAAGCCCCATGTTCAGCGTAGAGCCTACTAAAAAGAATATTTAAGTCTATTTTGGGGCTCCTGGCTGGGTCAGTCAGAGGAGCATGAGATTCTTGATCTCAGGGTTTTTGACCCCATGTTGAGTGCAAAGATTACTTAAGTAAAATCACATGAGGAAACAGGCTGGGGAGGCCATATAATCAAGGTCATTGTATTTTGTGTACATTTGCCTGTGCTCAACTTTTGGGTGTACACGGTGCATCTCCTCTCTTGAGTTTTGGGAAAGAAGGTGTGGCCCTTTCACACATGAAAGGGAATGCATGATAGATAATTTTTAGAATAAACCGTGTCCCTAGCGAGTATTATGCTAAGTGAAATCAATCAGCAAGAGAAAGAAAAATGCCATGTGATTTCATTCATACGTAAAATTTAAGAAACAAAACAAACAAGCAAAGGGGAGGGGGAAGAGGCAAAGAAGAAACAGACTCTTAACTGCAAGGAACAAACAGTTACCAGAGGGGAGGTGGGGGGGTGATGGGTGAGACAGGTGATGGGGATGAAGGAGGGCCCGCGTCCTGATGAGCACCAGGTGAGGTACCGAAGTGCTGACTCACTCTACTGTATCCTTGAAATGAACAGTATACTGTTAATAGGATTAAAATAAAAACTTTAAAAAATACAAAGAATGGGATAGAGATAAACATAAATAAGCATGTGTTTTGTTTGTTTTGACTGCATTTGGCTTCTCAAAATAAGTTCTCTTTTGAAATCTTAAAATATGTTGGGGGGGTCATTATCACAGTAGCTGGGGGTAGCACTGCCATTTGGAAAGCAGGACTTCAGGCATCCTGCAGGTTTTAGGACAGCCCCAACCAAAGAGAATTTGGCCACCTAATAGAATAGTTCTACCCAAAATGCTGCAGCACCTCAGCTGAAAGATACTTTATGAACCAAGGAAAATATAATCAAGAAGGTAGAAAGTCCCAGACAATGTGATCATTTTAGTGAGAGAAAATAGGTACAACGTGGTCTCTTCATTCATCTCACCTGGTTTTGTTTTTGAATTGACACAGGTGGTGTTTGGAGAACCCATGAAGCTGCTGGTAGTCAAATCCGAGCTGCCGGTCCTCTGAAGAAGCTTCTGTTGTCCTAAATCCCTGGATTCCAAATTATTAAATCAAAATGTAACCGTATATTCCTAGTTAGTATGTCAAACTCAAACCCTGGCCACTCTTGGTAGAAACCTTGAAACGCTGGCCTTGTTGGGCTTTAGCAAAATTTCATGTTACAGATCTATTTATGAGCTTCAGCTGCTGATAAAGCGCTTCCTGTACTACTTTATTATCGTAGTGATCCTCTGAATAACCCAGGTGGTTCTGTGTTGGAAATTCACCTTATAACTGTTCTTATTCCCGAAGCTGGAGTACCTAAACATGTAGATGTCTTTTCCTGTAAATATTCTAGACGTTAACCCAGACTCTGTTTAAGCATATATACTGAACTTGGGCTGCTTATCTCCTTGTCTCTGTTTAGAATAAGAAATTCCATAGGGTTTTCTCCCTTCTCTGGGGTGTCTTTGTTGGAAGTTACTATCAAGAAGCTTTTTTTATTATTAAGCTTAGCCACCTGTAAAATGGGTTGCCCCGCATTACTCCTTGGGGACCTAATAGAGTAAGTCTGGTTGATTATGGAAACAAGCAGTGCGGGATGATTTCTGTTCACTTACGCATTTTCTTATAGATGTGGGCCCCTCAGTCTGGCAAGGATCTTGTCATTGTTGAACCTTAAAAAAATCTCCCAAGCCATCAAGCGGCTTTTGGACCGAAGGAAGTTTGAATGAATTTTGTGTCTCATGCACAGGTGGTTGGTTTTCATGTTGTTGCTATTGCTTTTCTCCTGGATCTTCAGGTCTTTGTTTGTTTGTTCCTGTGTTTGCTCAACTCTGATGAAGCCAGACACAAAGGAAAAGGATAGTGCTCTGGAATAAGGGGGCCCTCAACTGGACCCAATACATCACTTTAATAGACTTCAGTATAAAAACATCCGAACGGGGGACAAATGACACTAGAATGTATACTCCATGTGTTTCATGCACATTCTCAGAACACCTATAATAATGTGTTTTCTTAATTTGATTTCTTGTGGTGAAATGTGTCTTTCAGATTAAAATGGCCTTCTCTGAAACTTTTTTTGACTTGTACAATAAAGCGTTTGGAAAAGATCCATAATTTTGACCGAGGTTTGCAACAAGGAGATAAAAAGAAGTCTCAATAGTAATCTTGTTCATGTGCTTTTAAAACCCACTACAGTTTAAGACTTTATTAGTTATGGAAACTGTGTATGTTTGTGTATGTGTATATATTAAATAAAATACATGCCTCCAGTAATGCAGTGCCATTGATCTTGATGCATATCGGGGGGGAAATCCCTTTTATGACAAGCACACAGAAAATGATAGCATGGTCTGACTTTCAAAAAATGCCTCACCATCTTTCCTATAGCTTTATTTTGCTAACTGTTTGTTTTGTTGTGATCTGTTGTACCTCACAGCACCATTGTGACCATGGTGATGCCTCATTTGCATGATGTGTACGTTGTGTTTAACGTGAAATACATTTTCATTGAGGAGTCTGATGGCTTGCTAGTGTTTTGTTTGTTTCTGTAGGCTCAGTGAAGAAATGCTCTGAAACCAAATTACATTTTTTAAAAGCTATGTAGAGAAAACCCGAAAATCCTGTGTTGGTGTCCTTTCCCTGTCAAACTCATTACAGTTTCTCTGTTGTCAGTTCCAAGTGCAGCCCACTATGGAAATAAGTGAGGAGCTGTCCCCAGGACACAACGGACTTCTAGGTATGTACAGTAGAGTCGCTGTACTTTCATACCACTGATCTGAAGCAATTCTAGCTAGCTAAGATGCGGTTAAACTTGGTGTGATCCAGGAAAACATTCCACATACTGAACTGGCATTTAAACAAAGTTATAATGGGTATGGTGACCCTTAAAGTGAAAACCCAGATCAGCTTTTTTTTTTTTTTCCTTTGGCTTGTCTCCAGCCTGGGAGACAGTCCCAGCAAAGACCAAGAGCCAGGAGGGCAGAAGTGGAATGGGAATGTTGGAACCCTCGTGATAACTTTCTGGGCTGCCATCTCTGAAACCAAGGATCCAGTCAATGCAGCCCTCCTCAGCTCTGCTGACAAAGCATCTGTTGAGTGCACAGGAGTGGACATCTTCTTCCCCTATGCTGGTCTTTGACAGTGGTGTTACAAGTAGCTTCTGTCCTCTTGAACTTGGCCACAGGGTCACAGTGGTGGCGAGTCACTCCTAAGAGCAATTTTTATTTTGTGAACGTTCTAAATTTTTCTTAGTATGTACAGGTTTTCTATTAGTT
This sequence comes from Mustela erminea, assembly GCF_009829155.1. Lineage (NCBI taxonomy): Eukaryota > Metazoa > Chordata > Mammalia > Carnivora > Mustelidae > Mustela > Mustela erminea. The sequence continues at coordinate 15,696,363 of NC_045635.1, read as the reverse complement.
AAATGCTTTGTAAACTAAATTTGGAAAGCAAATGTAAAGAACTATTTTGTTTCTAGAGGTGCTCTGGGGCACATTACCCATTAATTTGGGGGCACAACACGGAGTGACCTCCTTCCCCACTCCTCAGTATTGCTCAAGAAACACAATTATGTGAGAAAGTAGAGTGAGAACACTTAGAAACAGAAAAGAGAAGTCTTTGGGGTAGTATTTGGGGGTGGGGCAGACCCAAAGAGAAAGAAATGAAAAACCCTTACAACGTTTTCACAGGTGAGCCAGTACTAAAGAAAAATCAGTAGTTTTCTTCCACATTAATAATTAGTAGGAAATTGATGCCGAGAAAACCCAGAAATTCTTAGAAATAATAAGCTATATCTAAAACTTGATCAGGGGACATTAGATGTGAATGGAAAGACATGTCATGTCCCCAGGTGGGAAAACTTAATGTGTGTGAAGTAAACTAATAGTAGGAACCCTTCACATTTTTGCAGTATTTAGAAATTAAATCAAGTCCCAGTCAATGGAATTTCTTTTTTTGCAACTTATACACTACATGGAAAAAAATAAACATATTAGCTTAAGAAACTTTATAAAATGAGCTTTTTAAAAGGGAGAATTTCCCCGAACAAACAGCTAAATGTTATGGTAAACCTTCCATAACTAAGCGTAGTCTGATAAATAGAACTTGGAACCAAAAATTGGTATCAGTGACATACCCAAGAGACATAAGAATATAATGTACGGTGGGGCAGGGGTAGATTATTTCTTCCTGTGGGGAGAGAGCATTTGGTTTAATGTCTCCTGAGGGTCACGTGGGTTTAGTATGTCTGAAGGGAGGTGGATAAGGCCCAGAAGTCAATGAGGAAATTATAAAAACAGGATCAGGGTCCAAGGTGTGGGTACCAGTTTTGGTTCAAGGTTTAATTCAGGGGAATATTTAGGCACAAGGCTTGGCACAAACCCTTAAAGATCTTGAATAGATGCTCCACCATGGTCTCAGGAGGTGAGAAGCAATGGCCTCTACTTGCCATGGTTTAAGCTTCTTCAGGACTGGACCTGAAGAAGAGTGCCTTCTCAGTTCCTGCTGTATGTGAGGTGGTCCTAATATTTCTCCAGGTTATGAGGTAGGGAGGAGAGGGTTGCTTCCTTGAGAACACAGAGCTGGGAACTTGACAAAACGGGTTGACTCCAGGGCCCCAGCTTTGGTACCGCCAGGAGAGTTGACAGGTTCTTCTGCCCCGAGAGCAGCAGAAGTGCTTTTGGTAGAGCAGAAGCTTACAGCTGAGAAGAGCCAGGACCCCCATGGGGAATCCTTGTTCTGAGTGTGCTTAAAAAATAAAACAAAAAACTATTGAGCTACCATTCGCATATTATCAAAAGTACCCCCCTTTGTACAACTCCAACTTTGATTCATTCACAAAGTTGTGCAACCATCGCCACTATCTAATCTCTGTTTGAGTATGCTTTGGCCAGCATGTCTTAGCCATCCATCCACGTAAAGCAGCAGAGCTTGGCTGTATTATTAGCTCATGTCCCCTTTGTACCTAGAAGCAAGAACATGGGATTTGAAAGTAGTACTCCCTGAACCAATCACTTCCCCATCTTTCTGTCCCAACAGACCAAATTAATGTGGTGTTTATGTAACCTGATTTATGTGGGCTGTTTTGTGTTGTTTCACATTCTCTGTGCATAAACACTAGATCAAATGCCAAACACGGGCTCAGATACCCAGTATGGGCCTTCTAAGTCGAGAAACATGGAGTGCGTGAAACTGAATTAAAATGCTTGGAAAATTCTGAACCTTTGAGGACATGTCTTTCACAGTGACCATCAGATCTAGTAGGCGTGGAGTGGCTCTACTTGCTCTTGTTTTCTGGACAGATGGCCCATGTTAACCAGGAGGGAATTATTTTTCTTTTTTAATCCCAAGATCCAGGTCAGGGTCCAAGACAGTGTGCACTCCACACAGTGGAAAGAATCACCCTTGTTGCAGCCCAGAGCCTGAGAGTCACCTTGTAACAGGCATAGGGAGCTGATAGGCTTCAGATGTGACACCTAGAGAATTCACGCCCCAGCTCTCCCTTCAGCTGTGCAGTAAATAAGAGAGAAGCTTCTGTGAAGCAGTTATGAAATGCCGAAGTTTAATCCCTCCAATTGGCGCTGAGGGATGGTTGATGGTAGGGGATAAAGTCTAAAGTGACCAGCCTTCTGGACTTCCAAGATTGACTTAAGGCAGGCTTTCCCCATGTCTCCATCCAAAATACGAGGACTAGAGTTCCAAGGAATGGAACCTATGTGTAAAATAACTTCTTTTTCAAATTAGAATCAACAGCCCTCTGTTGACTGTACTTGTCTTTTAACTACATTTTCCTAGCAATGTGTGTATGCTCATCTTCGAAATGACCAGAAAGTTGTCAACAAAGAAGTGATAGCTAAGAAGGGGGTAGGTCATGCGCAGTAGGCATATGGAGAGCTTGTTGGGATGAATGCGGTCCCCAGGGTGGGACGCAAAGGTTGTTTTAGAACAAAGAGAATCTTACTGGTACCCCCAGAAGGAAAGAATGAATTTCGTCTGCTCAGTGGACCTGACCTTTGAAAGAGTTCTCAGGGGTCGCTCTTATGCAGTGATGGCCCTGATGACTGGAATGGGGTGTTCAGTGTTCACTGATAGTAAGAAATTATCCAGAACGTGGAAATAAGGCCAAAAGATAACTGCATGCCCTTTGAAAGACCTGCTAAAGCATGGTCTCCACAGATGGAGCTTTGTATGAGACCATGTGCCTGGACTAGGACCCAGGCTCTGGAGTAGACACTTGTAGACAGAAAGTTGCAGATGACTTTCGTCTTACAGAAAAGCTAACTCCAATGGTTATGTCTTTTTGTTCCTGCAGGGCACTGAGTAGCGTTGTATCTAATTTTGTGATCTCACCCCAGCATTTGTTTCCACACTAAACTTGTGTCCTGTGGTGCTGTGTGTACACCTACATCCATGTGACCAACAAGCAGTCCCCATATCCTCCCCCGATCCAGTTTTCTCATCCTGCTCCTTAACGAAGTCAACACAGTTTTGACCCATGCTCTTGTATATTTGCATCACAATTATGCTTGTAACCCTTAGGAAGTTATACTTTGACGATGAGGAAGCCTTAAGTCCTCAGCAAGTTTGGGAAATTTTAAGCAGCTGCTATAATGGCTCTAATGGTTTACATTAAATGCTGATGTCACGGGTGTCATGGCGCACCACCAGGACGGACCTCCTCTTTAAGACTGAGGTATTTGTCCTTCCAGATGTCTCCTTCTAGGTGCTGGAAGTAGTTAGTGAAGCTTGTTGGTGAAGTTCCTCTCTAAGAATTGCCTTTGACTCAGGGAGGAGGCCTCACCAAGGTTAAACCCCCTCACTTGGGTAGCCTGTATCCAATGGATAATTTGGGTGTACAAAAATCCTTGCCTCAAGGTGGGACAATTCAGAAGGGCTGTCTCAGCTTCAGAGCTGCTCCCTGTGGGTTCACTGGAGGCCTTTGTTGAGGCTACATGATAGCCCAAGTTCTCCCTCCGGCTACCTCCACTCCTCTCCGCACTACCTGTGGCCTCCTGCATGCCAAATGGTCTCAGACCCTGTTCCTGGAGAACCAGACCTGGGCCAGCGAGGCATTGTACTAAGGGCTTTCCACGTCCTCTCTCAAACTTAGGAATGAATTTCTGAGATAAGCACCGTTGTTGTCATGCTCACTTTACCACGGGGACCGAGACAGGTGAAGTTGCTCATGCAAGGCCCCATACATCAGGAAGTACACAACTGGGCTCCAAATCCACAACTGGATTTGGAGCCCATGCTTTTGAGCCCATGCTTGCCCTGGTCCACTACGCCTCAAAGCTCCTGCTTAGGGAAACCACATAGACAACCCTTAAGGCTCTTGCCCATCAACCCATCTCCTAGCTATATTTGCAAGTTTCCCAGTTATTATTGTAGTTGTGATGGGTAATGAGGTCAGGTCTGCTGTTACATGTTTGTGTATTATTACAGTTTGGGAATGAGATATTTATTTGTGTAATTCTTTGATTAATGTCTGTCTCCCTCACTGTTAGCTTCTTGACATCAGGGCTGCCTAACTGCCTAATATTCCTACTATCTAACACAGGAATTCAATAAACATTTGCGAGTGAATAAACATAGTTGTTACTGAGGAAATCTATGAATTAAAATCCATGACCTCTGATCTGCATATCTTTCTGCCAGACTCATATTCTGTCATGAGATGACACTCTCAAGGATCCTGGTTTTTGTGTTTGCTTTTGGATTCCTTAGTGTCTAGAACAAACACCACCTGTCACAGAGTAGCCCCACAACAAATCTTTGTTAAATGAATGTTGTTGTTGTTGTTGTTGTTTTAATTGGGAATATGTATGCCAGTTTGGATGGTTTCACAACACACAGCGGAAAGTGCCTTCAATTTTATGGGTATTTATTAATCACATACAATTTATAATAAGCTCCTAAGGCAGCTCAGTGACAGGATTCTTGGGCAGCATTTCTCTGAGCGTCTTGGCTTTAAGAAGGTTGATGTGGGGGGCGCCTGGGTGGCTCAGTGGGTTAAGCCGCTGCCTTCGGCTCAGGTCATGATCTCAGGGTCCTGGGATCGAGTCCCACATCAGGGTCTCTGCTTGACGGGGAGCCTGCTTCTCTCTCTCTCTCTCTCTCTCTGCCAGCCTCTCTACCTACCTGTGATCTCTCTCTGTCAAATAAATAAATAAAATCTTTTAAAATAAAAAAAGAAGGTTGATGTGGCCAACATCTCATCCCCATGCCATTATGATCAAATGCATGAAGATATTAGGGGCAGGCTGTTCCTTGTACACCTCCCTCCTTCTACCAGGAAGGAAACTATCGCAGAAGCTCCCAGTAGGTGTCTACTTCTCCTTGGCCAGTACTAAGTCTTATTCTTAAGATAAAATTAAGATAATCATATTCTTAAGATAATCACTGGCCAAAGGGAAGGGGATGATCATGAATGTTAGTTAAAGTAATACTAGCTTCTATAACAATTACCCCCAGAAGATGCCAAAGGTCTCAGATACAACAGAACTTTTTTGTTCCTCATGTGTAGCCCAAAACAGATGGGCCTTATTCTAACTCTCCTCTAAGTGGTAATTCAAGGACCAGGCTCCTTCCATCTTGTAGCTCCTTCATCTTCCAAATTTATCATATTTTTCTGCATTAAGGCCACAGAATAGGGAAAGAGTATGGAGAAGACACAATGCTTCCCAACCAACTTGTCCTCTAAGGGCCTCATACCATTTCCCCTCATATTTCACTGTCAAGAACTAATCACGTGGCTCCACATAGATAGATGCGAGGGATGCTGGGAAGTGTTGTCCCTGGCTGGTTTACCTCTTACCAGAGATATTGCTAACCCCTTGCTTTCCAAAAATTCTTTTATGAAAAGACCTACATTCATACCTGGTTTTGTTAACCAAAAGAAATCAGAAAATAATTTTCACTTTCAAGAAAAAAGCTGTTACCACACTAAGGTAGGTCTTTTATAAAAGTGAAGTAGCCTAATGCAAACGTTCAGAAAACAGGGGATACTCTTGGCCGTATGCTATTTTGGCTTAGGAAAGTTTTCATAGGGAGATTGGATAGAAGGGAAACCTGTACTATACAAGGGGGAGCACAAGTAATTTGGTATATAGTTTATTATTTATGCCATGCCATGATTAACTTAGAGCTGTGTAATGGGAACATAATGTGAGCCACATATGTCATTTTCAGTGTCAACTAGTGAACCTGGGAAGAGAGGGGCAGTAAATATTTTGATTGTATTATCATTAAATCTACCACACAATCCATTATGTTCTCTTTCCGTACTAGTCTAAAGGAGAGTAAGAATTGGTATGAAAAAAGTAGAAGACACTGTGGGGGGTATCTAATAAATATAGAGTTAAACAAGTCAAATTTATCAGACTAATGAACTTTTTGAGAGCTTAATAACTTTTGGATTGGCGTCTGGGTTGCACCAGGACACAAAACCAGACTGCTTATGGTAGGAAGAGACATGTGAACTGAGCTTATCAAGGATCTAGGGGAAGAGTTTCAGGGAAGGGGCAGAGAAGGTTTAAATAAGGGGATTAAAAAAAATATTTTGCAATAAAATTAAGTTTTAAACCTAACCTCATTGTTCTTTTTGACTTCATCAGTGTAGGTAGTCCATATCAGTTTTTTTTTTTTCAAAATAATTGCTGAGTTGCAACACGTTTTAACACCACAAATATGATATGATTTTCAGAATCAGGGGCAAGCCACTTCACATATTACATTATACAAGAGTTCATCAGAAATAATTTATGGGACCAGTGAGCTGGTAGTAACTACCAAATCTTGCTTAGGAATTTGTCCTCCATCTCAATAGGAAAGCAGACATAAAGACAGTGACTAGAATGAGCAAAAAGAAATCTGCAGCATAAGCCTGTTTAAAAACATTTTCTTCCAAACAGTATACACCATTTGTCTGCGCCCAGTTGTTGACAAAGCCATTAAAAAAGTAAAGGAAAAGAAAGGACAGCATCCACCAAAAAAAAAAAAAAAAGCCTATAGTAAACAGGGCTGGGTAAATATATGTCAAATTTCATTTACAGTATTAACCAACCCAAAGCCAGAGAGTTAAGGAAAGAGAAAACTCACCTGGTTTTGGCAGTCCTGAGTTATAAGGATTAACGTAGATGCTGAAGGCATGACCAACACAATACAAACCATCTACACAAAAACTGAGAAAAATCTGGGCTAATAGCATTGTCAAGGGATGAGAAAGCTGTTTGTCCTACTTATTTCTAATTATCTAATTCTCACATCAGCATTTAAAAAAGAAAGCTGTATAGAAGAGCAACTGGAGATACATGTCAGGGCAGCTGGCAGCTTTCCCTAGAAACAATGTCCCTTCAAAAAAATAACAATAACAGTGGGCACTTGGCCCAAGTCTGTATCAATACCTGGTTCCTTCTTTTTTTTTAAATTTGACCTTTTTTTTTTCCTGGTTTAAGAATTAGTAGTCTAAAAACTACCATGGATTTCAACAAGCTTCTTTGTCCATCTTCTGGTTTACAGGAAATACAAGCCTTAGAGAAGTGGTTCTCAAACCTGAGAGTGCTTCAGAATCCCCTGGAGGGGCTTTGTTGAATCTGTACTGAGCCACTCCCCCAGAGGTTCTGATTCAGCTTTGAAGCAGAAGTTTTAAGATGTAGGGCATGGTCCCAGTCTTGCTCCTTTTCTTCTGATCTGACACCAGTAATGTCTCAGAGAGGGTCTATTCCTTCAGCCTGCATCCTGGACAGAAGAACCAGAGCTGACCTCCGATGGACTTGAAATGTAAGCAAGAAATAAACGTTTGTTGTTATAAGCCAATCAGATTTTGAGACTGTTATTGTAGCGTAGTTTATTCTTACTAACACAGAATTCTTGTATTAAGCATACCCAGCATTCAATAGCAGATTTGGCTTTGCAAAGAAAAAATAAATGGAAAGGCAGATAATAACCTATTTCTGTTAGGCTTATTTTGTGTATGTGTGCATATGTGTTATTCATAGACACAGCAAGGGCTATGTGACCTTGTGCAAACTACTTAACCTCTCTGTCCACACAAGTGAACAGCAAATAGTAGGAGGGCCTAACCAATATGTCTGAACAAAGATCAACTTGTTCAAAGATGATTCAAAGAATATATCTTTATCTGTATCTCTTTATCTGTATATAGTAAAGTACACAAAAGCTAATCACGAAAGAGAGAGAAGAGCATATTCATGAAAGTGATTGACTACGGAGTCCAAAAGGAAAATGTTATCACCAGCTTAACATCCTTTTGCAAGAAGGTAAGATGAGATGCAAAGTCAATAGGACGATTTGAAAGGTGGGGGGTGGGGGAGGAATGAAGCAAGGACGCTAAAATCTCAGTTAATAGCATTTAAGTAAAAGCAGAAGCAGAAATAATGCTTTGGGAAACCCTATCAATAATACTGAAAGCAAATTTGAGTTGTACCAAATGTCAATGTCAAAAAAGGATAAAGTGAAAAAAAAATGATAAAACAGAGAATGGTCACAGATAATTGCTCTCTCTAAAAGAGACCAGAACAAATGGAGCAGAAACAATTCTTTTTTTTAGTATTTTTTAAATTATGTTATGTTAATTAGCATACAGTACATTTTAGTTTTTGATGTAGTGTTCTATGATTCATTATTTGTGTATAACACCCAGTGCTCATTGCAACATGCCCTTAATACCCACCCCCCTGTCTCCCTCCCCCCTGATATCTTCAGTTTGTTTCCCGGAGTCCATAGTCTCTCATGGATCGTCTCCTCCTCTGATTCCCCTCCTTCAGTTTTCCCTTCCTTCCCCTTAATGTCCTTCATGCTGTTCTTTATGTTCCACATATGAATGAAACCATATGATAATTGTCTTTCTCTGCTTGACTTATTTCACTTAAACATAACCTCCTCCAGTCCCATCCATGTCGAAGCAAATGGTGGGTATTCATCCTTTCTGATGGCTGAGTAATATTCCATTGTATATATGGACCACATCTTCTTTATCCATCAAAACTAGAGGAGAACATAGGCACTAACCTCTTTGACATCGGCCACAGCAACTTCTTTCAAGACATATCTCCACAGGCAAGGGAAACAAAAATGAAAATGAACTTTTGGGACTTCATCAAGATAAAAAGATTCTGCACAGCAAAGGAAACAGTCAACAAAACAAAGAGGCAACAGTTCTTCTGTAAAAAACTTCTCAAACTCGGGCACCTGCGTGGCTCAGTTGGTTGCGCGACTGCCTTCGGCTCAGGTCATGTTCCCGGACTTCCAGGATCAAGTCCCACATCGGGCTCCCAGCTCCTTGGGGAGTCCGCTTCTCCCTCTGACCTTCTCCTCTCTCATGCTCTCTCTCACTCATTCTCTCTCAAATAAATAAATAAAATCTTTAAAAAAAAAAACAAACTTCTCAAACTCAACATGCAAAAAACAAGTAAGTCAAAAATGGGCAGAAGACATGAACAGACACTTCTCCAAAGAAGACATACAAATGGCTGTCAGACATATGAAAAACTGTTCATCATCATTAGCCATCAGGGAAATCAAAATAAAAACCACAATGAGATACCACCTTACACCAGTTAGAACGGCAACAGTTGACAAAGCAAGAAACAGCAAATGTTGGAGAGGTTGTGGAGAAAGGGGAGCCCTCTTACACTGTTGGTGGGAATGCATATTGGTGCAGCCACTTTGGAAAACAGTGTGGAGGTTCCTCAGAAAGTTAAAAATAGAGCTACTTTATGGCCAAGCAGTTGCATTACTGGGTCTTTATACCAATGATACAGATGTAGTGGGAAAAAAAGGCTCATCTGCACCCCGATATTCATAGCAGCAATGTCCACAATAGCCAAACTGTGGAAAGAGCCAAGATGCCCTTCAATAGATGACTGGATAAAGCAGAAACAGTTCTTGAAGGTAGAATAGAAGAAAATCTTCCTGGACTGAGTCATTAATATGCATTTAAAAAGGTCTCACACCTCTTAACCAGACAGATGGGACAATACGTTCAATGAAGTAGAAGCAAAAGCAGAATTTGTCTTAAATGGCAAACACTTCAGTATGGCCAGAACACTGAGTACAAAGAGGTAGAGGGCTAGAGAGATGAAGTAGGAATCAGATAATCCCCCCCACCTGCCCCTGCCAGTCCAGAACAGCCTCTGGGAGCAGTGTGGGCCCGTGGCTCTGATCAGTCTTCCGCAGGGGGCTTGCTGACCTGCAAGTACAAGGACAAGGACGGGAAACAACCCATGGGCTGCTTCTTTGGGAATAAATGGGCTGAGAGATACAGGAATCACCTCTGGAAGGAGCACCACTTCAAGGCCATTGCCCTGGTGGAGAAGGTCCTGCAGGCTGTGAATGGCGGCAGCGTCCCCAGCATGACTTTGGCCACATTCCAATGGATGTACCACCACTCCCAGCTGCAGGGTGCCCATGGGGAAGCAGTCAGCCTCGGTATGTCCAGCGTGGAGCAGCTGGCATGGAATATGGCCTGACTGAAGAAGGGCCCCTGAAGGGCTGTGGTGCAGGCCTTTGATCCTGGCACCTGGCTGCCCACGAATGCCCCAGCTACTACCGCTAGGGCCAGTCCTGGTTCTAGCTGCCACCTCTTCTATTCATCCATGCCAGTCTGTCTTAAGTTGATTTAACATGTTTTTTTTTTTTTATTGTCGAAAGAAAGAAAAGAAAGAAAGAAACGCCTTACGTACTATGCTGAGAACTTTTTTCTGTGAAGCAGGAAGCAATATCATGTATGAGGAGAGGAAAATGATCATTGCTATGGGACTTAAAGAGAGTAGTAAGGGTTAATAACAGCAGTTACTGGAGATGAGAGAGGTCACATAAAAGAGACACCAAGGTTCTAGCGGGTATCTAAAAATTTTTAATGACATCATTCGTGTTGTGTGACTTTTTCTTCCCAAGCAGTACTTGAAAACACAGATGTAGGAATGGAAAATACAGATAAGTGGAGCATTTAAAGGTGGTGGTTTGATGTTATCATGTGTCAAAGGGCCATTCCAGGGGCTTTGCTTACAAGAGTTGTTGAAGTCAAAGGCCATGTACTTAAGTCAGGTAGAAGGTTCAGGGATGTGAGAGCTCTCTGGTCTTTGAAGATCAAGTACATTGAGAATAAGAGAGAGACAGGACTTCAAGGATGAGGATTATGAGTACAAATAAACAGGATTTTGAAACTGAAGGTTTTAGAGATGGAGCGGTATAAAGTGATAAATGTCTAGATCTGCTAGAATAAGTGCCTGGGAATGGGTGGATAAAGTAGAGTAGAGGTAAAGTCATCTGGATTGAGGAAGTTAAGGAAAAATGGCTCAATCATTGGTGTTGGACTCATTGGGATGATGGCTGTAATTCAACTCAGATGGAGAGGAAAATTATAATGCAATCAGCTGGCAATAAGGGAGGGTAAAGGTGATACTACTAAATGTGGTGGGCTCTGAAAGAGAAGTCTTGCAAGGAGGAGAAACTATATCAAAATGTCAAGTGAGAAAGCTCCAAGAGGACATACTACCTGTATGGCTGGTGGTTGGAGTGCAGGGAGGAGAGAAATCAAGAAAGCAGACAAAACTGAGTCAGTATTTTTGAATTGGATAGTGGGGAGATGTTGGTACTGTTAGCCTATTTGGGAGGTGCAGAGCAGAGATTTCGTTTTCTTTTTTTTTTTTTTTAAAGATTTTATTTATTTATTTGACAGAGAGAAATCACAAGTAGTCAGAGAGGCAGGCAGAGAGAGAGAGGGAAGCAGGCTCCCTGCTGAGCAGAGAGCCCGATGTGGGACTCGATCCCAGGACCCTGAGATCATGACCTGAGCCGAAGGCAGCGGCTTAACCCACGGAGCCACCCAGGCGCCCAAGATTTCGTTTTCTGAGTAGAAACTTAAATTAAGGCCGTAGGAGTGGCAGGTGCAGGTTCAGGTGGGCTGGCTCTGGAGGGACCTTGAGGGCCAAGCCAGGAGCTGGAAAGCCGAGGCTCATCTGCTTCGCCACCTTTGCCTTTTACACCTTTGTGTACAACGCTGGATGACCCATGGGACTAAGCTCCTGCCCCTGGCTGAAGGATGAGCTCCAGCATCCAGGATCCCAGGATCCCGGGATTCCGGGATCCCAGGATCGCAGGACCTGGAACGCCTCGTGCGTAGCTCCTTCCCCAGCGGACTGGCAGCAGACAGCGCATGCGCCATGGACAGAGCGGCACAGGTGGGAACGGCCGGCAGAGGGCGCAGGCGCTCTGGCCGGAGCTGTCCAGGCGGGGCACCCTCGCTGCGAAGGAGTAGAGAGCACGGGTCGGTGGGAGAGCCGGCCAGCGCGAGGCCGCGGACGCAGGCGGGGCCAGAGCGGGGGCGGGGCGAGGCGGTTCCGGAAGGAAGTGGTTCCGGGTCCCGTGGCCCGGCGGTGGTAGCTGTGGTACCTCTGCTGTGGGAGGCGGCGGCCCTGCGAGGGGCGAGGCCCGAGGGGCTGGCGGCCGGGCTGGCGGCGGCGGCGGCCGGGCTGGCGGCGGCGGCCGAGCTGCCGGCGGCGGCGGGGACTTCCCGGCCGGGTGAGCGGCCCCGGGGGGGCGGGCGGGGCGAGGAGGCCCCGGCCCGCAGGGAGGGCGTGTCCGTCGTCCGGGAGGGGCGGTCTCCAGGAGACGGGTGGGACGGCGGGTGGGGCGGTGGGGAGGATGCGGAGGCTAGTCTGGGACTCTCCGGGGACCGCCCCCTCCCACTGCCTCGGGCCACTGGCGCAGCGACCCGGGCACCTGCTGCCGTGGCTCTGATCCTTCCCCGTCGTCCGGCAGGCTGCGGCCCCGACGGTTCGGAGCGACTTTTATGGGGACAGGGGGATGGTGTTCAGGGACCGTGCCCTTGTCCCTGAGGCGAACCCGGACGCGTAGCCTGCGGGACCCGAGCCGTGGAGACCCTGCTTTGTCCTCCGGAGGCTCTTGCCGCTCAGCGGCATCATCTTCTGGTAATGTCCAGAATGAGTCGCGAAGGATGCTCTTTATCTTGCGTTGCAAAGTAAAACTTGTGTTTTTAGAAACGTATCTTGAAAATTGGCGCATCTCCTTGCGCTTTTCTAAGGTGTATTAGGAAACTGGGCCGGTCACTGTCAGGATTGTCCTGTCGGTAAGTCAGGAGGAAAAGAAATGGGAGAGAAACTTATTCTCCCAAATATTTTCCTGCCAAGGGGCTTTTTCAGTTGCCTCCTATGTGATTGCTTTTCTTTTCTGGAGCAAAGTAAAAACTACAGAAATCAGGAAGGTCTGTCTGACTTCTGGCCCAGCAACCCTTTTAGCATTTTTCTGAATGAGAACTGGGATGAATGAGACTGGAATTTGGAAAGAAAGATTTTGGTGGGGATTCCTAATGAGAGCTTTAATTTTCAATAGTATTTTGTTATGATATGGTAATGTTTATTAAATGTTATTTTTTGACAGTACTTTTAAAATGGCTACTAAAACGTTCTTTTGAAAGCCCCCTGCTGTTGTTTCACAGCCCCCTTTAAAGATCTTTAAAATATTTATATATAGAAACATTTTGTAACATTTTTACTTACAAAATTTCTAAAATATGCAAAACCATGATGAAGAAGATACACTGTTTCACCAATCCAGGTAACCATTATGAATATGGTTACTGGATATACATCTCCATTCTCTTTCTGTGCAGAGATGAATGTATGGATTTTTCTAAAGTGGCTTCTGTTTTGTAACCATTTTTTTTTCTGACTTCAGAGCATGCCATTACATGGCTCTAATAATTTATTTAGTTGGTTATTCCGTTTTTCACTAAATACGTTGTTGAAAAAGTGTAAAATCTGTACACCCATCATTACTTCTTAGTGTACATTCCTAGATGATCGAATTGTTGGGTTTGTTTTTTTAAAATGTAAATTGCTCAGTTTCCCTCTGGAAAGGATGTGCTATTTTGCACTCCCACCAACAATCTGTGAGTGTCTTTTTCTACACCCTAGCAAAAGGCAACATTTAAAGGATTTCTACAGGATCACTTTTGGACCATTTCTGTTCTTCTCTCCACCCAAGTACCATTATCATTCTCTCGCTATCACTTTTTTAAAAAAAATTGTTGATAGCAATTCAGTTTCTCATCTTTTATTACACTTTTACCAGTTTAGTAAAGACATGTTATCCATTTGAGGAGGCATCATAGAGTGAACAAGAGATCTGAATTCAGGACTTCCTTGAATTCTGGTATCTCCGATTCCTTGAACAAATCACGTAGCTTTTCTAAGGGACAATTTCCTCAACTCCAAAGTAGATACTATAGTACATACATTGACTTCATCTTTTTTATAGGGTGGTTATTTAAGGGTCAGATGGGACATTTACAGAAAGTACATTTAAGCAGACTTTGTCTTGTTGCCAATTATTGCCATATTGTAAAAATTTCAGAACGCAAGAGCATCTTGATTCTTTAAAGTAAATTTCTGAATTTAAAAAAGCCATTCTGATACTTTGCCCCATGCTCTTTTACTTCTTAAATTTGAAGTTTTTAAAAATTCTGTCCTAGATTATATTCAGAATGCTATCAGGGTTATGAAATTAGGTGAATGAATGAATCTGCACAAATACTGGAGGAGCCAATATTGAAAGGCACTACATGTGAAGCCGAGGAGGACAAATATAAAGCTAAATAAAACACAATCCTTGAGATCATGATAAATAAAACATAGTCTTTGTGCCCTACAGCTACAGAATGTTCAGGCAGCTAGAGGGCAGAAAAGCTGCTTTCCAAATTTAGATGGCAATTTTAGATGTGATTCAGGATGTCAACTATTCTCAAGTGTCCTAAAGTCCAATTCTGCTGACGGAGCATCTGCACAAATGACCACGCAGTCTCTTCAGGGTCATCTTTCCAGAGGTAGGAGTTGTGAGTTGGGGAAGTGTTAGTATTTGAGTCTGAGAATCTGGATTCTGGTTTCAGGTCCTTCACCTGGGGCAGTGTGGTTAGCTTTTTTTGAGGCTTGTTTTTTGTTTTGTTTTTTTCCACCTATGAAATGGAAGCTAACTCCAGCTTCCTCAGAGTTTGTTGTGAGGATTAAATGAGATATTATTTGCAAGACACTTAGTGGACCAGGAAGTACTAGCACTCCTGTAGTCCTTCTTAACCACTGAAAACTTAGCATCTTGAGGAAAGAAACTAGGTCTCTTGCAGCTTTGATTGCCTCCCCACTACTAGCCATTGGCATTTAGTAATGTTTGCTATATTAACATAAAATATGACTGCTGAGAAAAATTTAGTGTGGACCATTGACGAAGGTAATATGTAAATGTGGGATAGTGAGAGAAATTGACTACATTATTTGGAGTTTTATTAAGGAATCAAAGGAAACACTGAACTGATTGGACCCAGGTTCATCTTTACTGTGACTGTCCTTCTATGTTATATCACCAGTGCCAGAAACATAGTCCCTCCCTACCAGCAAAAAACCTACTTCCTAGACCCCTGTCACCCAGCCACAGCCCACTTTCTTCCTCCTTTTCCATTCGGCCTGTTAGAAGAATTGGGGTTTTTTGGTTGTTGGTGTTTTAAGATTTTATTTTTAAATAGTCTCTGCACCCAATATGGCACTTGGCAACCCTGAAATCAAGAGTTGCATGGTGCACCGACTGAGCCAGTCAGATGCCCCTCGAAGGAGTCATTAATAATTAGCTTTCTTAAGTCTCCTTACCCTCCACTTAGTCCTGAAGCCACGTGTTCACATTTTTTGTTCTTTTTTTGGACCTCTGTGCAGCTTTTGTCATGAAAGTCCCCTTTGTTGAAATATTCTTTAGCTTATGAGATTCTGTGTTCTAAGGTTCCCTCCTTCCTCAGAGGATGACGTGCTTTCTCTGTCTCCTTGGCTGGTTCGTCTTCTCCGAAAGGTTGATGTTCCTATAGGCTTAATCCTTCTCATGATACACCAGGTCTGGAATGATTTATAGAGCAGTGAGGCCGTCTGGTGTTTGAAGGTTTGGTAGAATTCTCCTGTGAAACCATATGGGCCTGATGGTTTTTCAGGGATATTTCCTAAATAACTTTATTTCTTCTATGAAAATTGGTCTGTTTAAGCTTTCCTTTTTTTTTTTTCTTTTTTGTTAGCTGTAAAAACTAGGGTTTATTCATTTAATTATTTTTTGGTTTCGGGAATAGAATTTAGTGATTTATTGCTTACATACAACACCCAGCGTTCATGCCAGCAATGCACTCCTTACTCACCATCACTCATTTAGCCCATTCTCCATGAACTTCCTTCCATCAACCTTCAGTTTGTTCTCTGTCCTTAAGCATTTCTTATGGTTTCCTTGCCTCTCTCTCTCTCTTTTCTTTTTTTCTCCTTCCTATATATTCATCTGTTTTGTTTCCTAAGTTCCACATATGAGTGAAATCTTATGGTATTTGTCTTTCTCTGATCGGCTTATTTTGCTTAGCTGTTTAAGCTTTCTGACTCTGGGGGTCAAATGTGGTAGTTTTTGTTTTTCTAGCAAATTATCTCTATCATCTGGTTTTTCAAATTTATTAAGTGGAGAGCTACACAGTAATCTCTCATGATTTAAAAAACTTTCTTCTATTTCACTGGTTGCTTTCTCCCTCATTCTTATTTTTCTATATTTGTGTTTTCCCCTTTTTCTTAATCACATTATATAGGGGTTTATCTACTTTAGTTTTTTTAAAAAACTACAGAATTTTATATTATTACTCAGATCTAGTTTTCCATTTTCTGCCTCATTCTCTCCCTCTGTTTTTATTTTTATTATTTCCTTCCTTGTGCTTTCTTTTGGTTTGGTTTACCTTGTTTTTTTTTTTAGGTTTTTTAACCTTGGAAATGAATTTATTTCTATTATTTCGTTTTTATTGATAAATTTATTTAGAGCAAGAAATTTTCCTTTGATCACTGCTTTAAATGTATCCCATAGAATGTGATATGTAGTGTTCTCATTGTCATTATTTCTTTTTTTTTAAGATTTTATTTATTTATTTGACAGAGAGAGATCACAAGTAGATGGAGAGGCAGGCAGAGAGAGAGAGAGAGAGAGGGAAGCAGGCTCCCTGCTGAGCAGAGAGCCCGATGCGGGACTCCATCCCAGGACCCTGAGATCATGACCTGAGCCGAAGGCAGCAGCTTAACCCACTGAGCCACCCAGGCACCCCGACATTGTCATTATTTCTTTAAAAATCTATAATTTAACTTATAAGATACTCAGTTATTTAATAGGAAGTTTTTAATTTCTAGGTGAAAGAGCTTTTCTGTTATTTTTATTAGTAAATTCTAGTTTCATTACATTATGATCAGAGGATATTTGTAATACTTCTGTTTCATGGCAGTTGCTGATGTTTCTTTGTGATGTAATATATGAGTACTTTGGTGAATATGGCACGGGCATGAGATAAGAATGTATATTCTCTAGTATCAGAGTGTAGAGTTTGGTAAATATCCTTAAGATTTACTCTATTAGGTGCGCCTGGGTGGCTCAGTGGGTTAAAGCCTCTGTCTTTGGCTCTGGTCCTGAACCCAGGGTCCTGGGATTGAGCCCAGCATTGGGCTCTCTGCTTGGCAGGGAGCCTGCTTCCTCCTCTCTCTGTGCCTGCCTCTTTGCCTACTTGTGATCTCTGTCAAATAAATAAATAAATCTTAAAAAAAAAAAAGTTTTACTCTATTAATTATGCTGTTTAGATCTTCTGTCTCCTTATTTTTGGACCACTGAATTGTCTCATATACCACTCAGAGTACATAAAGTCTCCTGTTACTAGTGTGTTTCTCTGTCTCCTTGCATCTCAAGTAGTTTTTGTTTCATAAAGGTGGTTGTTGTGGTATATTCATGTGAATATGTGTATTCACATATGTCTAAGTCATGGATTGTGGCTTTCAGCATTAAAAAGTGTCTCTCTCTCTCTCTCTTTTTTCTTTCTTTTTATTTATTTATTTATGTTTTTGGTCATAATGAATGCTTTAGGACTTGAATTCTTTGCCTGATTCCAGAAATGGGACTCTGCTCTCTTTTTGTTACCAGCTGTTTTAGATGTGTCTTGTGTAGCATCTTGAGTTTTGTTCTGCAAGCCAAATGGAAACTTTTTATTTTATTCGGCCAGTTAAACCCATTCCCATTTACTATTAAGACTGATATATTTGGCCTCAACTCTATCAGAATATTTTGTTATATTTACTCTCTCTTTAGCTATGAGATGTGTTTTTTGCTCTTTTATTTAAAAAATTGAAGGGTGGTATTTAGGAAGGCTTGTATTTTTGTCCTTATGGTTGACCTTTGTTCTTAAACCTTTATAAATGCCCTTGCCCCCTTGGTTGTTTATTTAAACTTGTGTGTGTGTGTGAAAAAAAAAATACACCGTATTCATGAAATCATAGTAAGTTAATGATAGGCAACAGTAAGATTCCTTATCTACTTCCGGCTTCTCCTTATTGAAAAACTGATGGTAACACCAACCTCTGTAGCCAAGAGCATTAGTCCACCCTCTGGTCTTCTCAGGTGTGGCTTCCTCTGATTTGCTGGTCAGCCTCTTCTTCTGCAGGCTCTGACTCTGTCCAGTTCTGTGCTGAGATTGTGGCTTCTTTGTTGCGAAGGCTTCCCTGGGGAATTCTTTGCATTTGTAAATGCTGGGTTCCTATTTAGTATGAAATTTTTGTTAGTTTTTTTTTCTTTCTTTTTTTTTTTTTTTGGTAATCTCTTTACTGAGATGTAATTTACATACCACACGATTCACCCATTGAAAAGTGCACAGTTCATTGTTTTTTGGTAAAGGCAGAGTTGTGCAGCCATCACCAGAGTCCAGTTGTTTTTTTTTTTAATTTTGAAACCACACGGATAATATGAAGTATCACTTCAGAGTCCAGTTTTAAAACATATTCATTGGGGCACCTGGGTGGCTCAGTGGGTTGAGCCTCTGCCTTCAGCTCAGGTCATGATCTCAGGGTCCTGGGATTGAGCCCCACATCTGCATAGGGCTCTCTGCTCGGCGGGGAGCCTGCTTCCCCCTCCCCTCTGCCTGCCTCTCGGCCTACATGTGATCTCTCTCTCTGTCAAATAAATAAATAAAATCTTTTAAAAAAAATGTATTCATCATCCCCCAAAGAAACCCTGTGTCTTTTCTCCCCAGTACCCCACCCCCTCCCCAGCCAGGCAACCACCAGTCTACCGTCTGTTTTGGTGGATTTGCTTACTCTGAATCTTTCATATAAATGGAATCATATAATATGTGGTCTTTTGTAGCTCGCCTCCTTCCCTTAGCATAACGATTTCAAGACTCATTCCTGTTTGACCATGTGTTAGTATTTCATTCCTCTTTATGGCCAAATAATGTTCATTTGTATGGATATAGCACATTTTGTTTATTCACTTATCTCTAAATGGGCAGTGGAATTGTTTCTACTTTTTAACTATTATGACTGATGCTGCTATGAATATTTGTGTACAAGTTTTTGTGTGGACATATATTTTTATTTCTCTTGGTTATATATGTAGGAGTAGAATTGTTGAGTCATGTGGTAACTCTGTTTAGTTTTTTTTTTTTTCCCAAGATTTATTTATTTAGTTTTGAAAGAGAGAGAAAGCATGAGTGGGAGGGGCAGAGGAAGAGGGAGAGAGAATCCCAAGCAGACTCTGCACTGAGCGTGGAGCCTTCCACGGGGCTTGATCTCATGACCCTGAGCTTGCGACCTGAGCCCAACCAAGAGTTGGACACCCACCTGACTGCGTCCCTCAGGTGTGCCCCTGTGTAATTTTTTTAAAGATTTGTGGTTTTTTTAGATTTTATATGTTTATTTGAGAGAGAGAGAGGGAGGGAGAGAGCTAGAGAGCATGAGTTCGGGGAGGAGGAGAGGGAAAGGGACAAGCTGACTCAGTGCTGAGCGTGGAGCCCAGCGCAAGGATCTGTCCCACGACCCTGAGATCACGATGTGAGCTGAAACCAAGAGTTGGATGCTCAGCTGACTGGGCCACCCAGATGCCCCTCTGTGTTTAATTTTTTAAGGAACTGCCAGACTGTTTTCCCAAGCTGTTGCATCATTGACATTCCTCCCAGCAATGTATGAGGTTTCCCTTATCTCTCCATCTTTTCAGCACTTGTTATAGATACCTAGTTGGTGTGAAGTGGTATCTCATGATTTTGATTTGTATCTCCCTAATGATTAATGATGTTGAACATCTTTTTATGTCCTTATTGGGCATCTGTATGCCTTCTCTGGAGAAACAGTGATTCAGCTCCTTTGCCCATTTCTTAATTGGGTTGTCTTTTATTATTGAATTATAAGAGGTTTTTTTGGTATGTTCTAGAAACAGTCCTCTATCAGATATGATTTACAAAAACTTTTCTCCCATTCTGTGTGTTTCCTTTTTGCTTTTTTCTCCCCTTTTTTGCTTTTTTGATAATATCCTTTACAGTGTAAGTGTCTTATATTTTGAAGATGCCTGATTTATCCATTTTTTCTCCTGTTGCCTGTATTTTTAATGTAATATCTGATCCAGGGTCACAAAGATTATTTACTTTCACGTTTTCCTGTTAGAGTATTAGTGCTCACATTTAGGTCTTTGATCCATTCTCAGTTAATTTTTTTAAAGATTTTATTTATTAATTTGACAGAGAGAAATTACAAGTAGATGGAGAGGCAGGCAGAGAGAGAGAGATAGGGAAGCAGGCTCCCTGCTGAGCAGAGAGCCCGACACGGGACTCGATCCCAGGACCCTGAGATCATGACCTGAGCCAAAGGCAGCAGCTTAACCCACTGAGCCACCCAGGCACCCCATTTTCAGTTAATTTTTGTATATGGTGTGAGGTAGGGTTGAACTTTATTGTTTTGCTTGTGGATATGCAGTTGTCCCAGCACTGCCTGTTGATTTCTCTAACCTCTTAATATCTGATTTATCAGTTTTCCCCCCTCAGTATGCTTTAAAGCCATCTATTGCCTATACAACATTGAACGTCTACCATTATTTTCTTTTCCTGTCTCTTCTCCCACTTTTTAGTTGTAGTTTTTCTACTTTGTCACAGTGTGCCACAATTCTACATCAGTCTTTTACCTTCAACCTCCTCTTTCTTTTAATGTCTTATATGTACATTTACTTACTTTTTAATGCTCATCATTGGTCCTTTACTGACATTTTTTCCCTCATAATTTGATTGGATGAAACTCATCCTCTGTCTAGTAGATTTCTCAGAAAGGACTAGTTAAGTACAGAAATTCCCTATGTTCTTATATGCTGAAAACTTTTTTATTTACCTTTGATATTTGAAGGACAGCTTGACTGATTAAAAAAGTCCTTGGTTCACACTTACTTTCACTGATTTTATTTTTTTATACTAAATGGCAACCCATTGTTACCTTGCTTTGTATGTTAGTTTTGAAATATCTGATGCTAGTCTACTTCTTTTGGATTTGTAAGTTATTTATTCTTTTTACCTTGAGGTCTTAAGGACTTTATCTTTTTAAAAAGATTTTGTTTATTTGAGAGTGTGAGAGCACAAGTGGGGGGAGGGGCAGAGGGAAAGAGACTCTCAAGCAGACTCTTTGCCCAGCACAGAGCCCTATGCAGGGCTTGATCCCATGATTCTGGGAACATAACAGGGGCTGAAACCAAGAGTCAGATGCTTAAGGGGCTGAGCTGCCCAGGCAACCTGAGGTTTTTTGTCTTTGAAATCAAATAGTTTTTACTAGGCTGTGTTTCAGAATTGATTGTTTTAGGCTAATTTTCCCAAGTATCTGGTGTGCCCTTCATTGTATAGATTCAGGTACTTTTTCATTTCTGAAAAGTTTTCTTTTTCTTTCCTCCCTCCTTCTTTTCTTTCTTTCGTCCTTCCTTCCTTCCTTCCTTCCTTCCTTTTGAGATCGAGAGAGAGAGAGAGAAAGAGAGAGCATGAGCAATGGGGGGGCGGCAGAGGGAAGGAGAGAGAATCTTAAGCAAACTCCATGCCCAGCATGGGGCTCAATCTCAACCCTGAGATTATGATCTGAGCCAGTATCAAGAGTCGGATGCTTAAGAGACTGACCACCTAGTTGCCCCTGGAAAGTTTTCCTGAATTTTAGTTTAAATATTTGTTTATTTCCATTGTTCTGTTATTCGTCTCAGAGCCTACAGTAATACAAATATTATTCCTTCTTTTTTTTTTTTTTAAAGATTTTTTTTTTTTTAATTTGACAGAGAGAAATCACAAGTAGACGGAGAGGCAGCCAGAGAGAGAGAGAGAGAGGGAAGCAGGCTCTCTGAGAGAGCCT
Source organism: Mustela erminea (assembly GCF_009829155.1). NCBI lineage: Eukaryota > Metazoa > Chordata > Mammalia > Carnivora > Mustelidae > Mustela > Mustela erminea. The sequence continues at coordinate 15,674,574 of NC_045635.1, read as the reverse complement.
GATGCGGGACTCGATCCCAGGACTCTGAGATCATGACCCGAGCCGAAGGCAGCGGCTCAACCCACTGAGCCACCCAGGCGCCCAATATTATTCCTTCTTTACCTGTCTTCTAGTTCTACTACTTTCACTCTGACTCAGTCTCTGTCTCACTCACTCACTCACTTACTCACTCATCATTTTCTTTCTTACTTTTTTTTTTGTTTGTTTTCCTGCTTTTCTTCAATGTCCCTTAGTATATTTTCATTTGAGTTTATTCTCCCTTGGACACCTTGTAATTAATTTATCTTCACTTCTGAGATAAGTTAGTCTTTTTTCCTCCCATTTTTTTCTCTGAGTTCAGTTAACTTTTTGTTCTGTCATTTCACTCTATTTTTTTAAATTTATTTCTGTTCTTAGTTTTTAAGTTTCTGATTCATGGTGAGATTTTTATAAAATATATCCTTAAATGCTTTTGGAGATACTTAATTCTGCTTGGAGTATAGACTTAGAGTTTTCTTTGCTTCCTGTTTTTTCAGGGGGGAGTTTTCCTCAGTTGAGGAATTCTCTTTTTTAACTTTCTTGTAAACACATGGAAATCATTAGACTTTAAAAATTATGCAAGTCTCATGAGTGTGAAATGATATCTTACTGCTTTAATTTTATCTTCCTGGTTAGGTATGGTTGAGTATCTTTTCAGTTTATTGGAATTTATGTTTCCTTTTTATTATAAACTCAGAGGATAGAGCTGCTATTTATTGAAGTGGGACAGAGACCAAAGGAGAAGCAGATTCCAGAGGAAGGTCAGGAGTTTGCTCTTAGAATGTTTACAGAATCCAGCAGGTTGTTGGATATGTAAGACTGCGGTACGGAGAATAGGTGAGGGCTGGAGATTGGGTGGTGTTAGTTTATAAAGAGTATTTAAAGCCATGAGACTAAATGAGAGTGTAGACTGTGGGAAAAGTGTAGACAGTGAGAGATCCAAAGACTGAAGTCACTATTTAGAGGACAGCTGGCTTCACTATTTAGGGGTTAGAGTGGTGAAGGGGGAGATGAAGAGAAACCAGCAAAGGAGACAGAAGGAATTGTTAGAGGTAGGAGGAAAACCAGGAAAGTATAGTATTCTGCAATTCAAGTGAAGAAAATGTTTTTGGAAGGAAGGTATGATTGACTGGCAAGTGCTACTGGTAGGTTCAGGATAAGGAGGAGAAATAGCCATTGGGTTTCGTGGCATGGATTTGATTAGTGATCTTGACTAGAGCAGTGTGGTGCAATGGTGGCTTAGAAGCCAGATTGGTGAGGGGTCAAGCAAGAATCGGAGAGAATGATTATGGTGTACAGGCAGCCCTTTGAGGAGTATATGTTGGTTATAAATGGAGAGAGAAGGTGCTAGATAGACCCCGGAGGGTGTGGTTCTGGAGAGTTGCGAGCTTCACAAGAGGAAGTCTGGGTGGTGATGGGAAGGGTCTACTGACCAGGGGGAAATGTTGTGGGAGGAAGAAGAATTGCTGGAGCTGGGTCTTTCACTTGAGTCAGGGGATGTGTCCAGTGCTGTCCTGGTAGAACTGGCCTCTTCTGGCACCAGCACCTTCTTCAATATCTTCCTGGGAGTATAGGTCCTTGCTGTCTAGTTATCTTGCTGCATTTAAGGGCAGAGGGGTTCATTTACTGCCCCTGGGCCTGTACAGTTCACCTGGAAGTAGCAGCAAAAACAAATTTATCTATTGTCACTGACATCCCCTTCTCCCTGGTCACAAACCCTGCTGGTGTTTCAGTCTTTTCTCTCTTTGCATCCTGAAGCTGGTTCCTTTTATTAATTTTGCTAGTCACAAGTAAATTACTTTATTTATTTTACTTTTTAAAAAGATTTTATTTACTTATTTGACACAGAGAGATCACAAGTAGGCAGAGGTAGGCAGAGAGAGAGGAAGAAGCAGGCTCCCCACTGAGCAGAGAGCCCCATGTGGGGCTCGATCCCAGCACCCTGGGATCATGACCGGAGCCGAAGGCAGAGGCCTTAACCCACCAAGCCACCCAGGTGCTTACTTTAAATCAGAGATTGCCAAGCTTTATCTGTAAAGGACCAGATAGTAAACATTTTAGGCTTTGTGCTCCACAGACAGTTTCTGTTACATATTCTCCTCCTCCTCCTCCTCCACCACCTCCAACAACAACAACAACCCTTTAAAAATGTAAAACCACTCTTAGTTTTTTATTGTATCGTTTTAAATGAACTATCCTCCTCTTTTATCCATTAAGCCCCTGAGCCAGTACTTTTCATTATTAGCTGATGTGCACTAAGCAATTGCAAACAGAGTTAACTTTTTTAAAAAATTTTATTGAGATGTAATTTGCAGATTTAAAGTGTGCAGTTCAGTGGGTTTTAGTATGTTCACAGAGTTGTGCAACCATCTTCATAACATCTGATCTAATTTCAGAGTGTTTTTATTGCCCCAAAGCTAACTTTTTTATAGCTTTGAGGTGTAATTTATATGCAATAAAATTCACCCATTTTCAAGTGAATAGTATGAATTTTAATAAAGCTAGTTTTAATATATTGAAGGAAAATATTCTGAGTAATACTTTTTAAAAAGACTTTATTTATTTATTTATTGGGGGGGAGGAGCAGAAGGAGAGGAAGAAGCAGTCTCCCCACTGAGCATGGAGCCTGATGAGAGGCTCAGTTGCAGGACCCTGGGTTCATGACCCAAGCTGAAGACAGGTGCCCAACTGACTGAGCCACCCAGGAGCCCCTGAGTAATACTTTTTTCAGTCACACAGTTAGTAAATCTTATTTTCTCTCAAGTCATCCCCACCTTTTCCTTTAAGCCAGCAGTTCTGTATTCCTTGAACCAACAGCATCTGTATCACTTGGGAACTTGATAGAAGTCAGTCCCGCCTTTGGGGTAGGGTCCAGCAGTGTGTGTTTTAACAAGCCTTTCAGGTGATTCTGTTGCACACTGAAGTTTGAGAGCCACTACTCTGAAGGCTATTGTTGTGTGGATTTGCTGGGCGATGGGATATGAGTATGTTCAACTTTAAATGGGTACTGTCAGCTCCTTGCAAACTGGTTAATACTCATGTACACTCCCTAGCAGTGTATGAGAGTCCCCATTGTTCCACATCTTATGACCACAGGTCATGAGAGTTTTGTGTTCTGTGATAGGTTGTTTGGAGTCTTGCTTATTGAAACAAACAGAGTTATTTAAACAAATAATCACAATGTATTTAAGTAATCTCAGAATAAGCCCAGAGTTCCCAAGAAAAAAACGGGGGGAAAATAAGATAGTCAAGGAATGAATCCTTGGGGAGATAATGGTGGAACAGTCCTGAAAGAACAGAGATTTGTCAAGTGGAATGAGAGAAGGCCATCTGTGTGGTAGGGGGAGCATGGCCTGATCAGGGAAAAGCAAGTGGTGTGGTGTGGAGGACTAGTAGGGTATTTGGAAGAAAAGACATACATAAGGTTGGGAGAAAGATAGGAAGTGACGAGATATATATGTTTTTTAAAGATTTTATTTATTTATTTGAGAGAGAGAAAGAGAGAGAGAGCTTGCTCGCACACGAGCTTGGGGAGAGCCAGAGGGAGAGGGAGAAGCAGACTCCCTGCTAATCAGGGGCCTGACGCAGGGCTCCATCCCAGGACCCTGGGATCATGACCTGAGCCAAAGTCAGAAGCTTAACCGACTGAGCCACCGGGCGCCCCTAGATATATATGTTTTAAATTTGTACTCTTTTATTCATTCTGGCCATTAGGGTTATAACTAGTTTGGGTGTTCTTTTTTTTTTCTTTCCTATTATAAATAAAGCGAATATTAAATATCTTAGTATATATAGCTGATTTTTTCCTTTTCAATTATTATCTTAGAGTAATAAGTTTAAACTGAAATGATTAGATTAAAGGAAAGTAGGCTTGATTAGTTTCATAATTTCTTACATATTTCAAGATTATCCATCATTACGGAAATAGGGAAATCAAAACCATGAAGTACCACTTCAACCCACTACAATGGCTATTATCAGAAAGGCAGATGATAGCAAATGTTGCTGAGGATGTGGAAAAATGGGAATCCTCATACATTGTTGGGGGGAATATAAAATGATATAGCTCCTTTGGAAAAGTTTTGCAGTGTCTCTAAACATAAGGGCCCCTGGATGGCTCAGTTGGTTAAGCATCTGACTTATGATCTCAGCTCAGGTATTGATCTCAGGGTCACGAGATCAAGCTCCACATTGGGCTTCATGCTGGGTATGGTGCCTACTTAAATAATAATAATAATAACAATAATAATAATAAAAGTTAAATATAGAGTTATCATATGACTCAGCAAGTCCACTACTAAGGTATATACCCAAGAGAAATAGAAACATATGTCCACACAAAAAAGGATACACACATGTTCATAGCAGCATTATTCATAATAACCAAAACTATAGAAATAACCCAAATGTCCACTGGGAGAGGAATAAATAAATAAAATGTGTCATAAAAAGAATGAAGTACTGATACATGGTAAAACAGGGATGACCCTTGAAAACGTTATGGTAAGGGAAAGAAACCAGTCACTAAATATATATTGTATGAGCCCATTTATATGAAAGGTCCAGAATAGGCAAATCCATAGAACAGGAAAGTAGATGAGTGGTTGTCAGGGGCTGATCACAGGAGGGAAGGAATGGGGAGCAACTGCTAATGGGGTTTTTTTAAAGGAGAAAAAATGTTCTAAAATTAGATTGTGGTACTGGTTGTACATCTCTGTGAATACACTAAAAAACATTGAATTGCACCCTTAAATGAGTGAATTCTATGGTATGTGAATTATATCTCAAAAAAACTGTTGTTCAAAAAAATAAAAAATAAAAATATAAAATGAAGGGGTACGTGGCTGACTTAGTAGAGTGTGCAACTTCTGATCTTGGGGTCATGAGTTCAAGCCCCACATTAGCCATATAGCTTACTTAAAAAAATAAAAATAAAACAAATGAATAAAATGGGGAAAATATATTATCTTCCAGAAAAATTATGCTTTTTCATCATTACCAGCAATATTTGGTGTCATCCCCCCTCACCAACCTTGGGATTTTAATTTGTGTTCAGCTTCAGAGGTATGAACTGATACCCAAAGCTTCTTGTTATAAATTCCCTCAGTAGAATGTAAACTGCAGAAGACAGGAATTTTTCCCTATTTCTCATCATTGCTATATCTCCAGAACAGTGGCTGGCAAATAGTAACTCAGTAATATTTGTTGAATAAATACATTTTGATAGTTTTAATGAAAGAATTTTCCCCTTTAGTTAGTGTCTTAATTTCATAGTACCTCTGAACTAATTGTTTATACCAGCCTCAGTTTCTTTTTTTTAAGAGGTACTGTCTAAATAAATGAATTGTATTGAGTGTCCTGGTGAGTGATGTGGTTCTAGTCCTTTAGCCTTATATACTTTTACTTTCTTCTGAAATTCATTATAACAGTAGTTTGCAGATGTTTGACTATGGGGACTCCCTTTTTAAACAAGTGTCCACATAATAATAGTTGTGCTTTTTGTATCAGTCAATGGAAAAACTACAGAGTTACAAGAACCCATTTGTATTTTTAACAATGACCATGATGTCTTCAGAAATTTGCAAAATAGAGGTTATAATATATGAGACATGTACTTATTCCACAGTCTGTGCATGCTGGCTCCCTGTATTACACATGGATCCATGGCAAAAATTTTGAAAGCCATCAGTAGTTTAGGGCCAATAAGTGGGAGAACTACTTAATTATAGTACAGAACTAAGGAGGATTACTAAAATGTAAATAATAGCTAGTATAAAAGATTATACCCTAATCACATGTTTAAGAAATTTGGTTCCTAAAGCTATCAGCTTGTTTTAAAGACTTAGTATTTTTTAATTAAGATTTTATTTATTTATTTGACAGAGGGAACACAAGCAGGGGGTGTGGGAGAGGGAGAAGCAGGCCTCCCTCCGAGCAGGGAGCCCAATGCAGGACTTGATCCCAGGAACCTGGGATCATGACCCAAGCCGAAGGCAGACACCTAATGACTGAGCCACCCAGGTGCCCCAAGACTTACTATTTTAAAAATCAGGTTCACAGGACGCCTGGGTGGCTCAGTTGGTTGGACGACTGCCTTCGGCTCAGGTCATGATCCCGGAGTCCCGGGATCGAGTCCCGCATCGGGCTCCCAGCTCCATTGGGAGTCTGCTTCTCCCTCTGACCTTCTCCTCGCTCATGCTCTCTCTCACTGTCTCTCTCTCTCAAATAAATAAATAAAATCTTTAAAAAAAAAATCAGGTTCACATAACTTTTAAAATGTATTTATTTGACATTATTTGTTTTACCAAAAAAAAAAAACTTAATGTTTAATCATGCTTAATCAGGTTTTCGTTTACGTACGTGGTGAAAGGTAGCAATTTAGTACTATAATTAGGTATTGTAACTCTTATTATCCAGCAATTTAAAAAGCAGGATGTATCATCAAGTAACCCTGAACATTTTGACTGTGATTATATCAAGTATTTTTGTACACGGTGAAAGACAGGCAGGTCGTGGTGGTTCAGATGGAGGAGTTCGGGGTGAGGATATCCTCTTTGTGGAGCACTTCCGTAGCAGGTGCTGCGCGCTGGGCACCATCCTGAGTGCTCTTCCTTGCAGCTCAGGGGCCATCACACTGCAGTGTGTTTGGCTTTTGGGGCCTGTTTTGTGTGGCCCTTGAACTAAGAATGGTTTAAATTTTTTAATTTTCTTTAAAGATTTTTATTTATTTATTTGACAGAGAGACAGCAAGAGAGGGAACCCAAGCAGGGGGAGTGGGAGAGGGAGATGCAGGCTTCCTGCTGAGCAGGGAGCCCGACGTGGGGCTCGATCCCAGGACCCCAGGGTCATGACCTGAGCCAAAGTCAGAGGCTTAATGACGGAGCCACCCAGGCGCCCCTGGTTTTTTAAAAGAGCTGTTTTTTAAAAAAAAGGAAGAAGGAGGAGATGAGGTAAAGACCTGATACGGCCCACAAAGCCAGCTCTCTGGCCCGCTATAGGACAAGGTTGCTGACCCCTGATTTAGTTCATTCTTTCCTCACAACATTCCAATAAGGTAGGTTCTGTTATTATCATCCCCATTTTATAGATGAGGAAACTGAGACACGGAGAACTTAAGTAATTTGTTGTTGGTGGGATTCACTGCTTTTGGAGCAGATTGCAGGCTGTTTCTGTAAACTTCCTAATACTGTGTTTCTTTGCAGTGTAAAAGCGGATGGTGGCTCAAGTGTCAGAGGATGGCACGGTCACGCTCTCGATCCCCCAGGTGGAAACACAGGTGAGCAGTTCTTAGTTTAGCAGAGTAAACTTGGGATGTACCTTGACTTTCAAGTTCGCTGGTACTGTTAAGAACCTATTTTTTTTTTTTAGATTTTATTTATTTATTTGACAGACAGAGATGACAAGTAGGCAGAGAGGCAGGCAGAGAGAGAGAGGAAGGGAAGCAGGCTCCCCGCTGAGCAGAGAGCCTGATGCGGGGCTCGATCCCAGGACCCTGAGATCATGACCTGAGCCAAAGGCAGAGGCTTAACCCACTGAGCCACCTAGCCGCCCCAAGAACCTATTTTAATAAGCTCATGGGACCTGGTTATTCACAGTAGGTACTTTGCAGTGATAGAGGTTTTTCTAGATTCTGAAAGCTGACAGCTTTCTTTAATTATGGCTGGCAGCTTGAATTAATCCATAATAAAAAGAAATGCAATGGCCACAGCAAGGGAGAGTGAGAAACATCATGAGTGTTACATTTTTTTGCATCAGTAAGTAGTTTAGAACTCCTGAGTGTTTTTTTTTTTTTCTCATTATCAATATCTTTGAAAAAATCGGGAGTTAGAAAATCAGGAGTTACCTATTTCTTCTTCACGGCAGAATAACAGAGTTTTGAATAACTCGGTTGTAGTTCAGCTTTCTTCTTTCCTGGTTGGCGGTATCAATAGTATATACATATAGTTAGATTGGAACAGTTCAACCAGTATTCATTACATACATGCTCCAGGTTCTGGGGCCTCAGCAAGCATGCAGACTGGCTGGGAGATTGGCACCACAGACAGCTGTGGAACTGTGGGGTCAGCACAGTGCTGCTGACTGGGACGGAGATTCTGGGTCCACAGAGAAGGGATCATTCTGCTTTTATGGAGGGAAAAGGGGGATAGTAAAGTCTTCAAAGGAAAGGTGAAATTTTAGCTGATCGCTTAGGATGGGCAGAATTTGTACAGGCAGAAACAAAAGACAGAAGTATTCCAGTTTCGGGGGTGGGCGACAGGAGCAATGGCACAGAGCTATGACAGTGAGCAGTACGTTCTAGGACTTAAAAAAGGATCATGATTACATATATAAAAAGCAGACCAAAACTTTTCATGTTAATACAACTTGGCCATTGTACTTATTCTACAATGACGAGTCAATCTTTCTTTAACAATTTTCATTTTGTAATCCACAAGATCAAGTTGTAACAGGAAGGAGCTTGAGGAAGAAAGGGGGATGTCAACATGAATGAGTTTAATATGGAGGCCATCACAGAGGTTGTTTTGTTTCACCCTTTTGTGATAGGCCCTGATGAAAGGGCACAGAAGACCTGCCAGCCTTAGTGCCCGATGTCTAGATTCCTTCTCAGGACTCCATGCCAAAACCTGTAAAGTATCTGATATTTTACGTTACTTGCAAGCTAACACATTAGCCTGCCACAGGGCAGTCCTGGGTCAGAGACAAAGACCTTTATGACTCGTGGTACGGCGGGCGGCCTGAGCATCATGTTCCTGTGTTTAGTCCCGAGTCTCCCAAGGATGGGAGCTGCAGAGCGAAGCCCTGTGGTTCCACACAGCTGAGGAGCCCAAGCCTCATCAGGGGCGACAAGCAAACCCATCCGGCCTTTGCCTTGGAGGAGACGTAGCCTGGATAGCAAACAAATTGGCCCTCTTTTCCCGAGGGAGGCCTTGTCTCCATCGTCCCACACTGCGGTGTCTTGGCACAGAAGCCATCAGTACCTCTGCCTACCAGGGCAGAAGGCAAGAGACCCGTGGAGAATTGTCTCCCAACAGACTCCTCAGATCTCTTTTGTTTCTTTAGGAGAATTGAAAATGATAGTAACCATTCCAGCAAGCTCCTTAAAAAAAAATCCCCTGATGTGAAATATAATAACGAAGCAGTATTCATTATGAGGTAAGGATTAAAGTAAGAGATTGAGTATTTCGTCCGGTCTGGAAGACCTCTATCTCTGGCTGCCAGCTGTTCTCCTTAGTGATGGAAGAGATGCACTCTTCCAGAAGGTCCTCAGAGGCTCTGCTTGCTTCTTCCTGTGATGAGGTGCTGCCAGCTGGAAGACAGAGTTCCTTCGTCAGCTAAATAGTGCACTTGCTAGTATGTCTACCTTGGTGACTCCAGAGGCAGATATTGTCAAGTCTAGTATAGAAATCCCAGTGTGAACACGAGGGGCATAAATCTGCCTCCTTTGTCATCAAGAGGACACAGACGTGTCACCAAATGGAAAGGGTCTGACTCGTGGTCGCTCCAGCTCCCTGGGCAGTCACGAAAGCTGCTAGGGTAGCTGCCTTGTTGATTAGATGATATTAAGCCATCAGGGAGGCAATTGGGACATTGGACAGGTTAGATGGGAGGAAAGGTCCCCAGGTTCAAAATTGAACTTGATTGTATTCCAGATAGTGGTACTCTTTGCTCTGGAAGTCCAGGCAGCTCAGACTAGTTTCCCTGGATACAGGAGCCTTCTTCCTCCTCCGCGGGAATGAAGTCTTGATGTTGGCAATGCTGAGGTATTAGGGAAGGTAGTTGCAGAAAAAAATGTGCTGCTCCTAGGGAGCACAGTGGCTACATTAAAGCCCACATTCACTGAAGTTATAAGCTCTATTGCAACAGCACACATAAGGGAACAGGTCTGGGAAAGAACAGCAATTTATCTATGTTAGTAGTATTTATGGAGGAACTAAGTATGAAATTCAAACCTTAATACCTTCTTCCCCGTCCTACTCCACACACCAGATATATAGTTTTTTGCTCTGTGTTATAGCATCAGTAGAAAGAAAAGTCAGTCAATTGCAGAAACTGCGAGGTCAGTCTTGAGTCTGAGTTTGGATTTATTTTGGTTTCGTAAACTCTTAGAATCTAATTTAATTTCAGAGGTTATGTTCAGTTTCCCGGAGACTCTCCTACACATTTATCAGTGTGAATCTAGCCTTCCAGTTGCTTGTTTCTTCCCTGACTGTTGAACCTAATACAAGCTTTTGCTGACTGGCTCTTTTGCCCAGACGTTGCTGTGGGCAGTCTTCCAAAATGGATCTTATCTTACTGTGTACCTAAGCTGGTCCTCCTCCAGCAGGATGGGTGTCCTCAGCCCGTTTCAATATGCACGTGGGACACGTTAGTTCAGATGGAAAGAATATGCTTGTTGAATTGGCCAGAGCAGTAGTCAGACGCCCAGATGGACAGTTTAGAATACAGATGTAGCAAATTGATGCATTTGATATGAGTGGAAGAAGCAGTGGGAAGCAAATGTCTTATTTAGGTAGTTCATATTAAGATAAACTTTCTTTATTGTCTTTAAATGGACTGAACTTTTCTGTTTCTTGACACAGGTCTTTATCACCAGTACCTAGAAATTCTGAACACTACAAGCAAAGACATTCTCATGGGCATTATGGCTGTGAATATAGGAAGGATCCAAAAAGACCCATCACTTGGCGAATGGACAGTGAGAAACATGGACAGAGTAAACCAAGGATTCCTTCTCGTGGAAATGTGCATTACCGATCTTACGAACACAGATCACCTTCCCCAAATTTAAGAAGAGACTCTTTAGAAAATGTTTATACTTACAAGCCTTACCGAGCATACTTGTCAGGAAGAGGAGATAGTAACAGAAGATCTCACTATATGCCCAAATACTCAGAAGATGTACCCTACAAAGAGTACCCGAGGAACTGTTATTCCCAGAAAGGCGAAGGAAGGTATATTCCTGATGACTACAGAGTCAGAGGAAGTGGAAAAGGAGGGAAACCGCCTCCGAGGTCAATAGCAGATTCTTCTCGGTTTGAAGGAAAGTGGCACGAAGATGAGTTGAGGCACCAGAGGATACAAGATGAAAACTATTCTCAGTCACTGAGAAGAGGCTCTGAAGACTTTGAGAAAAGGAGCTCTTTTCCGAAGAGGTATAGGAAAACATTAAACCTGGGTAATTTGGTATAAAGCCTCAAGTGCAAAAGTCTGTTTACTTTATGGTTGAAGAGAACCACCTTGAAAAGCTTTTGTCTAAAAAGATAAAAAGCACTGTAATGTAATTATGGTCCGCTGGTAGTAATGAAGTATTTATTTTTAGAGTAAATCATGTTGATGGCTAGAGTTGTAACAAAAGATGGCATATTCCTCTTTGCTACCTTGTGCCTCTATGTGTTGGCTAGAGGGATTATAGTTAACTTGCCACTGCGTTCTGCATTTAAAGCCATGCTGCCCAACATTCCACACATGTAAATTCTCACTTTCTTCTCTCTAGTGCAAGTGTAAACTGCTTTATGTCAACACAGGTATCCTGAGGATCGTGATTTCAGAAAATATGGATACACATCAAAAAGACCTAAAGATGTGGAGAGGTATGAAAACAGAGAGCCTGCCAGGAGCCCTCAGTGGAAGTTCGGGCATTCTCTTCCATCTTACCAAGAGAAGAAAGAGCAGCGGAACCTTGGACCGCACACTCATCGACGTGCTCAGAGGGAACCGCCAGAGACCAGTTCAGCAGCCAAGGTATCCTGTGACTATCGCCACAAACGCCGTAAGACCTCAAGTGGGGACCAGGACTTTCCAGATGGAAGAATTCAGAAGTACTCTAAGGAGGAAGATAGAAAGTCCAGTTCTCAAAAAGGCCCTGAAAATAGACAGTCCATTTGTTTTAATGCTGGAAGAGGGAGAGAGACTGAAGGTGGGCAAGTGAAAGAACCTTCCAAACCATCTAAGAAAGACTGCACTGACTGCACTGCCTCTACGCATTCAAGTAAAAATGATGTTGGCTTGAGACCCTGCAGTGACAAACGGAAGGAGAAAGCAAAGAAAGAAGGGGATGGCAGGAAAGAGAGCAACTCTTCCAGGAACCAGCTCGATAAAAGTAACCTTTCCAATGTGAAACCTTCATCCGCCAGTCTTAGGAAGAAATCACTTACTGTTAAAATAGATGTGAAGAAATCACTAGATACATCCAGGTATTGTTTTTGTTTTTTCTTAGTGCTGTTTTAGAAAAATAGCTGTTTCCACCACCTTTGTTTGAAGCTTTGAAAATGGAATTGACAGTGTATTTAGATTCCATTGAGCAGGAAGGGATTGCCTGGATTTTTCACAGAAGCGCTGTGAGGAGGATAAATCCCACGCTTAGTAATACAGAGTGATCTCATGGCTGCTGGTTTCCGCATCATATCTCAAGATACTTTTTGGGTGCAGGGCGCTCTATGGAGTTGTTTGTCTTCATGAATTTATGTGTTTTTATGCTGCTAGATTTTCCATAGCCAGGGATACCTGGGTGGAGTTCAAGGAGACCTATTTCTTCCTCAGTTTCCCAGAGCCTGTTTTCCCTGTTGCCTCATATCCAGAGAATTTGTGACTTGGAAGGGCCATTCACTGGCCCTGATTTTATAGAGGAGGAAAGCAAGGCCTTGAGAGAAGAGCCTGCTTGTGGAAGTCAGAGCACCTGCGGCTCAAGGAGGCAGGTGACCTAACGTGGTTCTTGCTGCCATCTCAAAACAGTTGGTGCTCAGCCAACTAGATTCTCCTAGGTAGAGGAAATTAGGCTAGAGTCTAGAAAGAGGCTTATTTATAAGACCATCGCTTTAGCTCTTAATGATCCTTTAAGAAAAAACAGACCACCCAACAGTAGGTTATATTTTGCTACTGTGGCTTGCGTGCTTTGTTCCATTATGCATGTTACCTCTGTTTATGGATTCTGGAAATAACAAGGCCCTGCAGTTGGTGTTGTCAGCTGTCTGTTCATTACCTTAAGACACTACCAGTATGTGAATAAAAAAGTGATGGGCCATGCTGATTTGGTGCATTTATGTTCACTCATACTTGTATTGCAGTCAAAAAATAAAATGAAACAGTATTAAGGTCGGGATGTGACAGGGAGGGAGGTGAACCCACAGTCTCTCTCTTTTTTAAACAAATCTATTTTGTTCCTTTTCTTAAAGTTAGATACGGCCGTCTCCCTCCCTTATGATCACTGTACTTATAAAAGTATAAAATATACATATGTATATTTATATGTGCACAGAAAGCACTTATAAATATGATTACATTATAGAAAGTTGGACAAATAAAGGGAGGAAATCACCCATAATTCTACTCCCCTAGGACAGTTTTATTAATATTTTAGTACAGCTCCTTTTGTTATTTTTCTGTGTATATTTTTACATGGTTATCATAATACTATATTCATAATTTTGTATCCCATTTCATATAAGTCTTAAATCATTTTGTACTATTTTATTTCCTACTATTTCTTTACCTTAAGTGCACAAAAACTGCTGTAAGCATCAACTTTAAGGATGTTACCTCAAGCTTTTTTCTTTCCAACATTACACTATGAAAATTTTCAAGCACAGAAAAATTGAAAGAACTGTGCAGTAAATTCTGTATACACACCACTGAGCGTCTGCAATTAACATTTTTGTCTGCTTTCATAATATATTTCTGTCCTCCATCAATCATTCCATCCTATTTTTTCCATACATTTCAAAGTGAATTGTAGATATCAGTACACTCCCCTTTAAATACTTCAGTATTTCATTTTTGTTCATAGGTTTTTCCTTTGGAGGCAATATTGCATCAAATCACAAAAATCTTGAATTTTTTATTTTTATTTTCATTTATTTTTTATTTCTTAACATTTTATTTATTTATTTGTCAGAGACAGAGCACAAGCAGGGGAAGCAGCAGGCAGAGCAGGCAGAGGGAGAAGCAGGCTTCCTGCTGAGCAGGGAGCGCAGCGATGCAGAACTCGATCCCAGGACCCTGGGATTGTGACATGAGCAGAAGGCAGATGTTTAACCAAACTGAGCCACCCAGGCGTCCCAGTCTTAAATTTTTTAATAGAAGTAATGATACCCCCATATTTAATAATGATGTTAAAAAAGAATTAATTAATTTAATTTTTTAACTTAAAAGAGAATTAATAAATTGGCTTAGCACTTTTAAAGAATACTAGAAATACCAATTTTGAGGAATTTCACTTTAATAGACCTCCTTAGAAATATTGAACAGTTAATTTTATAATTGGAAGAAGAAATGGAAGCTTGCTTTTCATCGTGTATCACAAAAATGAGCTTCCCAAAATTGAAGCTACTGTATCTTTTCTTTTGAATTTATAAATCATAATTTTGTGACGTTCATGACCTGTCAGCACATGTCTGAATTACCTGACAAGGACCTGTAGGATGGCTTGTATAGTACAGCTAACACTGCAAATCCTTCCTTTTCAAAGACCTGAAGAATAAATAACTTTATAAATATATGTATCCTGTCAGTATGATAAAGTATAGTCAACACAATCTTTCTCTCTGATGGTAATTATTTATTGGTGAACAGTTAAGTTGTGGAAGAGTTTTGTGGGGCTGGATTTACTTATGTATAGACTCATCAAGTATCCATAAAACAAAGGCAGTTAATGCCCTCGATAGCCATGTTCTCAACTATTGATATAACTTAGATTTTCCTCTGCTTGAAAAGATTAAAATAGTCATGGAGTGGAGAGGGGTTTATTTGTTGGTTAAAATCTAGAGGGTTTATCCATTTTTTGAAAGTCTAAGATGGTTGTTTGATGCATTCATTTACTTTCTTAGCTTTGGTCACACGTCAATGTATGTTCTTCTACTTACCAATGTAGTTGAAGTCATAGGTGATTAGGCTGGTGATTTTTCTAGATTCCAGTTTGTATCTAGAACAGCGGTAGGTAGACACTTGCTCAAATGTTCACCGCATTGTTAATAATTCTTTTAACAAAGGCTATATTCTAGTGACCCACTTTGTCAGAAACTGCATTATCAGAGGTAGACATTACATATGAGTCATAATTACATGTTTCAGAATGTAAGTTAGGAAGTTGTAATATGAAAGATTCTACGAATGCTATTATGAACTCCAAACACTGTTGTGGACATACTGGAGTCTTGGGGCAGATAAAGGGAGTTTTGGTTTTGGTTTAATGATGGGCAATTAGGTGAGAGACTGAACCTTGGTCAGGCTAGTAAGAAAGTGAGAGGGAGGAGGTTGGGGGATGGGGGCGGAGCGGGGCAAGGAGAGCTGTCCCTGGAGGAGAATAAGCTGCTGTGGATGGACCTGAGGCTCCTTTGACCTCCCTGGCGGCTAGTACTAGGTGTCTAGGATGGGAAGGTTGGCTAGCAAAGTTGATGTTCAACTGAGTTTATCAGTCACATTTGCATATAATCCTTTTATTTCCCAACCGCCAACCCCAGAAGAGATACAGGAAGCACCTTCCTACCCCCATCAGGTCTTTCCCCATTCTCAAGGGGGATGAGGTAGATGATAGGACCCAGAAGACATTGGAGCCCTGATGTTCTAAGGAAAGGGGTGCTGCACAGGTGGGGGAACAATGTGAAAAACATAGCAAGGGTTGAAGGAAGGTAACCCAGTGACACAAGTTTTACCTACTTATGATAAGCTGTGGTTGGAGATGCTTTTGTGATAATACAAACCTGCTACCTCACTGTTTTGTATCACAAGAAGCTAAGGTTTTCCCCCTTGGTATTTCTAATATACGTTTTTAAAATAGATGTTTTTAAAAATACATTTTTTAAAGAGTTTTTTTTTTTTAAATTTGACAGAGATCACAAGTAGGCAGAGAGGCAGGCAGAGAGTGAGAGGGAAGCAGGATCCCCACTGAGCAGAGAGTCTGATGCGGGGCTTGATCCCAGGACCCTGGATCATGACCTGAGCCAAAGGCAGAGGCTTTAACGCACTGAGCCCCCCAGGCGCCCCTAAAAATACGTTTTTTAAAAGTAAAAAATCAATTGAGATTTTGATCAATTGATCAAAATCAATTTCTATTTTTCACCCTAGCTTCTCTTAGTGAGCATTCCGTTTCGGGTTGGGGTACGTAAGTTTTTGTCTTCCACTGGGTTCCTGAGGAGCTCTGTGACATCAGGCAGACCACCTGGCCAGGCCTTTTTGGGCCCAAATTAACCTGCATTTCCTCCTGGCCTTACAACTTTGCTTCTGTAGGCCATGTGTTGGTAGCTGTTAAGGCTGAGTTGACAAGCTCATCATAGGATTTTCTGAACTTTTGTATATATTTGAGATTTCATATCATAAAAAATGAAATATTTAAAATTTAAATTGGTCTAAATAAAGTTACAATTTTAAAATGAAAGTGAGCCAAGAAAGTTTAAAAAACACAGTTGAATTGGCCTCAATTAGAATTTTGAAGTCTGTCATCTTTTTAGCTGAAACTCTCATTACAAATTGTCCAAGTTCTTTTCCATTTATCATTTATTCATTCAGCAGGTACTTTTTTGAAGACTTAACCTTGTGTGAGATAGCCTGTTAGGGTACCCTGGGCCTGCCGACTGGCATAGGAGTCTGTTTGTCCTCCTCTGGTCCAAGAGAAAAGAGGGCGATCTTTGCAGTACGGTGGCGCACTGAGTGATACACAAAGTGGGGCTCAGAGGATCCCAAGCTGGGGGACTCCGGGAAGGCTCCTTTCAGGAGTTGTTGACACGTGAGCTAGGCTTCCAAGATTTTAAACATGTGGAGATGAAATGAAAGACATTTTATATTTATAGGTTAACAAAGGCAGGCAACACACACAGGAACTTTGAGGTGTGCTTCCAGGGGTCAGTGAAAGGGAATAGAGGGAGGGACCGGAGGCTGTGAAGCTGAGACTGCCACACAGGCCGCCTGACTTGACAGGATTAGCCGATGAGAGACCGCAGGAAGCTCAGTTCCGGCTGCTGCTTGCCTTCTGTGAGACGGCTTGGAAGGGCACTGGGGTTGGGGAGGCCAGTTATGGGACTTTTGTGAAAAAAAGATGCTGAATCAGGGGAAAGGCAGTCTCCCCGACCCTTTACCCACAGCCCCAGAAATGCTAAGTGTCTTCTCAGGAAGACAGGAGCAAACAGGTAACTGGGAGAGCTCTGTGAACTACGGGAGGCGGGACAGA
The DNA here is from genome assembly GCF_009829155.1 of Mustela erminea. Taxonomy (NCBI): domain Eukaryota; kingdom Metazoa; phylum Chordata; class Mammalia; order Carnivora; family Mustelidae; genus Mustela; species Mustela erminea. The sequence goes on along the minus strand of NC_045635.1, from coordinate 15,657,398 downwards.
TTGTCAGTTCTTGGGGGAAGACTGACAAAGGAGCACGTGGCATGTGTCACGTGGATTCTGTTACCTACGATCAGCTTCCGGAGGGCAGGGATCATCCATTAGATTGGGTTGTTGTTGGGCTTTTTGTAATTGTTTTTGCCATGCAGTTGGGGTTTTTTTGGTAGATCTTAACTGAATAAGAGGAAATTAAGATGTAATGTGGCTTTTTATGTTTTCCGAGTTAGTATGCACAACATTCAGTGAGAACATCAGGGAAAATATCCTTAGGGAAAAAAAAAACCAAAACAGGTGGAGTTGAAGGCGGGAAGAAAGGAACCTGGAAAATTTCGTTAGACCAGTATTAGAAATAGTACTAGAATACAGGTGTTTGGCTATATTTTAATTTTTAAAACTGTCTAAAATGCATCCCAAATGAGAACATTTGGTCTTTTCAGCTTACCTACTTGTATTGGAAGTATTTCTTGAAATTAATAACTTGTTACTCAATACCTGTCTTAGGAAATCGTAAAAAGGAAAATGTGAACCAAGAGGTGATTAAATGTACAAATGTAAATACCTAGAACATTTTGCTTTCTCCAGTTTCAAGAAGCCTTTCTTATAGCAAAGCCATCATAAGAGTCTTAAAAAGACTAAAATTTCAGGTGATACAATTTTAGTATTTCCTAGGAAGTCACAGTTTTAACATTTTTTAAATGTTAAAAAAATTAAAAATCTTGCAAGGAGAAACTCCAGCATAAATGGACAGGAACTGTAAACACTAAAATTTCCGGGATTAAGTGTAGCTGTAAACTATACCATAGTGCTCCTGGGGATTGAGGGTTGGGCATGGAATGGGTGTAAGAGTTATACCAGTAATTAACTTGGAATAAATGACAAGCAAATTTTAATAATTACCTGAGAGAAAACTGGAAACCTTTATCAACTAGTTTCCTCTTGGGAGAAACTGAGACTGCAGTACAAAATATTATCAACTGATTTCCCCTTATGGACAGATCCTTTCTGTAGCTCTATTTGAACATCTCCTTTTTCTCCTATAAAATGTTTTTAAAAGTAATTTTGGGGGGGGGGGCGGTACGGAACAGGCTTCTTGTACCATTAAACACAGTATTTATAGTTCTTGTCAATGGAGGTTGTCCCGGGGCCATTGTAGCTTCCAGTGTTTATCAATGAATGTCTCTCAGCAAGTTACAGGATACACAGTGGGAAGCTTGGAGCAAATCAGGGGAAAAGAAGGGAAAGGAGTCTTCTACTGGAAGTCCTTCTGACGAATCAGGGAAGCCACAGCAGTGGCATCACGCTGCTGCACAGTCACTTTCCCGGGTTTCTGCTTCGGCAGGGAGTTGTCTCGACACTCGTTTGAAAGCAGGGAGCATGGGAAGCCATGAGGAAGCCTTGCCTCTGATAAGTTAAAATGGGCACATAAGACTGTCTCATTAGAGAAGTTCAAAAGTTTAAAGAATATCTGTAAGCTCCTCATCACCCTGGAGCAGTGTTAAATACATGGCTGTTAAGCGACGTAGTTACGCACCTGCACCCGGGTGTGTATCCACCTGATTGATACTTGTTATTTATTCCAGGGGTGCTGCTGTTACTCAAAACACATTTCAGGGCTCTCTTGGGGGTTTATCTTCAGAGTCTGTAACATACTCATAAAGAACCCCAGCGCTTGTAAATCTCAGTTCTTTGGGTAGTGAACAAGAAGAGGGAAAAGCTATTTAGAGTTAAATGCAGAGGAGTAAGATGGCTGAAAGCTAGTTAGTGCCGTTTTGGGTCCAGAATGAGGTATAAATATAAAATAATGAGACAGTTTCTTCTGTGACACATAGTCTGCCTGCAGACAAAGAATTTAAGAGTAGTTTTAAGCAAGAGCAGCTTTCTTGGAATAAGGTATAGTTTCCCGTTATGACACTTGGAAAGATTATGTTCATACAGACACTCAGCTTCTGGGATGTAAAAGCAAAACAACCAAGACAGCCATTGTCCCAGTGTCGTAGCACCTTCCCCATAGGCTACTGTAAAGCTGAAATGAGGTAATGTTTGCAAACGAGTTCTGAGCCCCTGTGTTTGGCTTGCAGTAAGCCCTCAGTAACTGTTAGCTGTATGTCATAATCATGACTTCATGATGATTCCTAAAGGTCAAGAGAGCTTTTAACACAAGTTATAAAGATTCAGAAAGCATTAGAGTGGCAGGACAGCTGGGGTTGTGTAAGAAATGGTAGCATTTCTTTAAGGATACATTTAGGGTGAACACTAATTGGTTCTAACGATCTTAACTTTGCTAACATCTAAGACTATTTGCTGACAGTTTAGTGAGATTTTGCAAGTGATTAATCTTAACAGAGTTTGATATCAAAATACTGAGTTTTTCATTGCTGATATAGAGGTATAAGGATTTTTATGAAGTCAAAAAAGTTATTGTGTTTGATACCAGCTTTTAAAGTGTGGTAGTACTTCAAGATAGTATAAACTTGCTGGATTTACAATTTTATGGACATTTGGGTGTAAAAATAATCTAACTGATTATTTTTTGCATATTGACCTTTGATGCCTTGGTGTATTTTTGGAGGTAAAAATTGCTTAACTTAGAATTTTAAGGATTTTATTACTAAAGGGGCAAATACTTAATGATCTCTGATTTGAAAAGGAGAGCGCAAAACCATGGGTGTAAGGCTATTTCCTCCTGCGCATTATTGCACATGTTCTATGGCATACAGTTCAGCGCCTTAACTATAAGAAAAGATAAACATCTTTTTAGTTTTATAGCTATCTTGGTTAATTTTAATAAGTTCTTTTCTCAGTAAAATAGTTTCAAATTTAGTTAAACATTTACAAATTATTCTAGGGTTGCTTCTAGCTATTCCACAGAGAGACAGATGTCACATGATTTGGTTGCTGTTGGCAGGAAAAGTGAGAACTTTCATCCAGTGTTTGAACATCTTGACTCAACTCAGAATACTGAAAACAAACCTACAGGAGAATTTGCTCAGGAAATCATAACTATAATCCATCAAGTTAAAGGTTGGTATATTTTGCACATACATTAGGGATGACACAAAAATGTACTGATTTTTCACAAGATATAGGTAAATATCTGTGCTAGAGTAATACTAATTAATATTTCATTATAAATTAGGTCATTAATAAGGAAATCTGTTATAGAGAGTGTAAGGTATTGATTCACACCTCGTTCTTCATGTGTTGTTCCAATAACCTGGTACTTCAACTCATAGTAGATTACAAATTGAAAGTCAGAAAGGGAGAGGTTGGCTGCGGCAAGACACAGGACTACTGAGAGTTGCAAGAAACAATAACTGATAACCAAACAGGAAGGAGGAAGCAACAAACACCGTATAAGAAACTTGACAAGAACTCTGGAAGTCTAGGTATTGTGGTGATATTCTTAAAGTCCCCTGAGGGCATTGCTGAGGCCTTGTGCCATAAGGGTGAACATGATGTGATTGACGAAAGAGTCCGGTTTGATTTGCTTATACTTCATGGCATCAGGGAGTTGCATCACAAATACTTTAAATATTTGCATTAAATTGTTTTGTTTTAGCTTCTGGCCAATTTCCATTCATTGGAAAATTCAGTCACGTGGAACAACTTTCTTCATTGATGCTGCATATAATAAAGCAATCATGGGTATAATAAACTGGAGACCTTAAAGAATTTCAAAATTTTTATTTTCTGTTTATTACTGGATATTTGCACTGATTTTACTTTTATCTTCATAAACGTATTTTGAAAACAGATTATTTTCTCTGAGTCCCTCAGACTAAGGCACATATTTACTTTGAAGTATGCAATTTGTCTGAAACAGTTCACCTTTCTCAGTTCCAGCCCCTCTCACCCAAAGAAGTGTGATTCTTGGCAGAAAGGGAGGTGGTATTGCAGAAAAATCCAGGCGATTGTCCCAGAACAGGAACAGTAAGTTAGAGAAAAGGACTGCTTAAGTAGCATTCTGATGGGTCAAGTGTATTATCTTTCTCTCTATCCTGTTAAAACCCTTGTAGCATAGCTGTTTCATAATGTCTTCACCAGCTTCAGTTAATGTCAATTCAAGTACAATGGCAGTAGGACTCCTTCTGTGATATGTAAACGACATTTAGCATTCGTTGAGAATTGTTCTGATGTTTCAGGGTTGTTTTTATTTTTTTCCTCTGGGTGAACTATAAAACTCTGTACCATCTTTACTTCCCAGTATACTAAGGTCTTACCTGGGAGAAGAAAGGTCCTCGCTTTGAGAGAGCTTTTCCCCCAGCAAATAAGTGGGCAGGTCAAATAGGAACAGAAGCCTTGTGTTCATAAGTCAGGCATTTTTTACTGTTGCTTAGGCTTGGGAAGGTATAGGAGCGCTATAAATTAGTCTGTGGAATAGGTTTAGGTCCCACTTATTTCCAAGGGAAAAGAGATTGGATGTTTTTTAACAATCCCTTATTCCTGTGCTTATATATAATCTTTTAAATGGAGTCAGTTTTACACTGAGATAAAACTCTTTGTTTCCTTTTTCAGCAAATTATTTTCCATCATCTGACATTACTCTGCATGAGCGTTTTTCAAAAATGCGAGATATACAAGCTGCAGATGTAAATGAAATTAAATTGAATTCAGATCCAGAAATTCACAGGTAATGATTGATTATTGTATGCCCATGTAATTCTTGGGAATAAGTCTCAGAAAGATTTGGGAAGGTGCTTCCTTGTGGGCTTGCTGTAGATTCTAGGACTCTTTTCCTACCTAAAAGCCAGGACTAACCTGGTACTGGGCCAGCGTACTTTGATGGAATAGGTTGTATTAAAGCCATTGAGTAGCATTGTTTAAATGTGTAGGACTTTGACAATCTTTACCTACCTAACTTTGATTCTGCTGTGTCTATAGTAATTGCCTACTGAAGTTATCACTGGAAGAATGAAAGACAATTGTCGAGCCATTGAAATCATGGGTTGCTTCATGTGGTCAGAAATGGCTGTTCTGAGGGCAGCCGGATGAAAACCTATGTCTTCTTCTGCTGGCACCTGGCCGAGCAGGTGGTGTGCCCTGTCTCGTGAGCTGAGCTGAATCAATGTTAGAATGCAGTAGATCACCGGAGCAAAGTTTAAGGTTACACAGACTAGCGATTTGAGAACCACTGAGGTGTCACTCTGATGTTGTTCACAGGATATGTGTGTCCTGGGAGACTGCCGTGTAGATGAAAACCCACCTGGTGGCGGGTTCCTTTTGCTTCCTCCAAGACACACCAACTTTATTTCAAATTCCATTCTCTAGTAATGGAATCGAGGTATCAGTGTATAACATAATTATTTAATTATAATATGCCTTTATTATTTTAGGAGAATAGATATGTCTTTGGCTGAGCTTCAGAATAAACAAACTATGGTATATGAACCAGAACAGGTAAGTGAATACAATTTTTGCTGAAAGAGTTTCACATTGTTGGCATATTGATGGAAAAGCGAACTGGTAACAGAGATTTTTAAAAAAGGGAATCTGAAATTTACAAAGCTCTCCAAAGGTTGTAGTTACTGGCCAGGTTGCAGAGAGAACACTGACAAAAGACAAAAATATTCCCTAAGAGAGACAGTCCCTAAGGGTAACAGCTTTGTGAAATTGACATAAAATTACAGCATTTAATATTCATTCTAAAACGTCACACTATTGTAAGCTTGCGGAAAGTATGTTTGATACCTACGTTTTTCCCAAGCAGTTATGTGGAATATGTTTTTAAATTGTATGTGGATGAATGCAGAAGAACGTAGTTTAATTTGAAACTACCCTTCTGTTTACTGTAGAATGTATGAAAAGTTCTGTGGAATATGAACTAGCCAAATAATGGAAATAACACTGATTTTTGTTTATTGCCATGCTCTGTATGCCCACCCAACACTTCCTCAACCCGCACCTCCCCCCCCCATTTCTTTGCTAATTAGAAAAACTCTGTGGACTAGCTAGGGAGGGGCAAGAAAACTGGCTCTCATTTTAGAAGTATATCAAGTTCTCAAAGAACTGCGAATTTATTCACTGAGAGTGAAATGTTTTTGTAGCGGAACAATTTTAATACGCTTCTGATCGAATATTTAAATAATTTTTTCACTTGTGAATGGTTACAATTTTTATTAAACTTACAGAGGTAAGTTAGTTTATTGAATAGGTGCTATTTTCAGAAAATATCTATTTGTCAAAAAACTGTAATCAACTCATAGGAAATTTGAAAAAATCACCTCTAAGTCAACCACTTAACACAAAATATCATTTGATCATCTTTTATTGTAGTCGTACATCTGGCATTTTAGCATAGCTGCTATCATAGTATATTAGTTCCAGATGCTTTTTGCTTTTTACTTAATAATGTTGCTTTAAGTAAAATCTCTGAGTTCCCCATGACTTTTTATGATTGAAGCTTTTTAAATTTTAATTAACTTTTCTCAGTAGTTATTTTTTTCACATTGACTTCCACATAGCCTATATTAATCCATAATTCAAATGTTCGTGTGTTATTACTTTGACTTAAATTTCCCATGAAATCATTCTTCCCTTCTCCTGTAAATTTATTTTACATTTAAGTTGCTTTCATTTTTTGATGATTTTAAATCTAGCACTTTGAATATATTTGGGGAGATAGCCATTTCTTTGGGATAGAGTCCCACAGGTAGGATTCCTGGTTCATTGTTATGAACTTTTCTGTCTGTACATTGTCAATTGTGTCTCAAAATATTTTAATCAATTTACACTACCATTAGCAGGGTGAATACAAGGTAACTTATTTAGGACTTTTACTTAAGGTTCTTATTAGATATGGTCTTTGTGCAACTAACAGTAATGTGAATGGTTTGTCTTCTGTCAAAATTCCTCAGACTCTGGTCAAAATAATAGATCCAAATGATCTACGACATGACATTGAAAGAAGGAGAAAAGAACGGTTACAGACTGAAGATGAGCACATTTTTCACATAGCTAGTGCTGCAGAGAGGTAATCAGTAGATGAAAAACATCCTATTATCAGGGAGCTTTTGGTTTTAGCGTATTTTTCAATTTTTGTGTGTGATGATTTTCATTTTAGTGTAGGGATTTAATCCTTCAAATCCATTTTATATGTTTAAGTGAAATCTATTAAAATGTTTCAAAGTTATTCAGGGATCATCATATGCTGTTTGATTGAAACAACAGAAACACAGGGGTAGGTGAGTATTTGAGGTCTTTGTAATTCTAGAAAAGAGTGTAACAGCTTTTTGATTATTAGCAGGTGCCAGGACCTGCAAGGTTATGGACTGTTTGACTCAACCTCATTGAAACTCTAACATATTCTGCCCTTTAGATTCTGGTCCTTTTTGAATATTACAGAATTTCCTGAGGTCAATACAGTTCTCTTTTGGAACTGTTCATGGATGTCTGTCCACAAAATAGAGGCAGGGGTAGTAGTAAATGTGGAGGAAACAGGAATGGAAATCCCACCTCTGCCATTTTACAAGCTGTTTGCTCATGGGCAAACTGGCTTTTGTTTCGGGAGCATGTTCCTCTATAAAGTGAGAAGAACCAATTTATAATGTGGACAGGTTAGAAATATTAAATGAGCTGGTACAGGCAAAGTACTTAAGGCATGTGAGGCAAACTGAGTATCAGTAGATCCCTGTTTTTCTTTCCCAACTCTGTAGTTCTTTTAAGGGCTCTGAGTATTACTAGATTGGCCTCCGTTTATCTCTAGTTCTAAAAACTATGTGGGATTCATGGCAACTCTGGGACCCTGTATGATTATGAGGTATATTTGAATAGGACAAAATTTCTAATTCGCCCAAAGTTCTTCAGACTGTTTGGGTCTCTCAGAAAGCAGGGGTGTGTGAATAGAAAGGATCAGTGCTGATTCTCTTCCCATATTCCTTAAAATCGAATTGCTAAGATAACTGAGTAGACTTAAATCAGGTCTGCGGCTAACCAGGTCTGAGTCACAATACACGGAGCTTGTTCAAAACCGGGCTTGCTGCTAATAAGTTTGGAACTTGTTAAAAGATAGCAAAACTGTGTGTTCAGGCATATAAAACAACTGAAAATAAAATAGTTAAAATCTTGTTCCTTGGTGGGTGCAAGTCTCCAGCTTCCTGATGGGACACAGCATGACTGTGCTCTTCAGTGACATAAGCTCTCTCTCATGCTTTTCTTAACTCAGCAAGTATAAGAAACTCAGTGTGCCAAGAAAGAGGATTTTCAAACCAGATCTAAGATAATCAGCATTTTATAAAAACCATGTAATGCTTCAGAATATATCTCCACCCTTTGAGGTAAAAAAGGACTTGAGCCCGGGAGTTGCACCTCAGTTCAGCACGTGGCTCTGTAGACAGCTAGCTTTGTGACTGATATTTCGCCTTTATTTCCTCCTACATCAAATACAGATGAGAAGCATTCTTACCTCCTGGTGGTGGTGAAGATTAACTAACGTGTCGGGTATAAGGGGCAGAGTAGCCGGTCAGCGTTAAGTATTATTAGTGTTCGCTTTGAGGATGGCGTGTAGCATGCCAAGATGGCTCTCTGCAGGGCCTTTTGCTGGGCGTGTTGGACTGTTTTATTGGTATTGGACAGCTGCTGTGGCATGAGGATTTGTTTTAATTGAGATATTACTGATCACAAAATTTATCCTTTCAGAGTGTATTTACTGGTGTTTAGTATATTCACAAAGTCATGCATCTGTCACCATTGTCTAATGGCAGGACGTTTTCACCACTCCACAGAGAAGTCCTGTAACCCTGTAACCTGTTGTCATTCCCTATTTCTCCCTTCCCTCAGCCCCCGGCAACCACTCACCTACTTTCTGTCTCTATGGATTTCCTATTCTGGACGTTTCATATAAATGCAGTCATATAATATGAGGTCTTTTGTGGCTGACTGCTTTCCTGTAGCATATTGTTTTCAACATTGCTGCATGTTGTAGCATGAATATTCCTTTTATGGCTGAATAATATTCCATTGTATGGATAACCCCATTTTGTCTATCCCCTCACCAGTTGGTGGGTGTTTGGGTTCTTTCCACTTTTTGGCTATGGTGAATTATGGTGCCGTGAATATTCATGTGCAAGTTTCTGTGTGGGCATATGTTTTCATCTATCTTGGGTACATACCTGGGGTTGGAATTGCTGGGTCCTGTGATAGCTCTGTATTCAACTTCTTGATGAACTACCAGACAGCTTTCCACAGTGGCTGCCTCATTTTACATCTCCATCAGCAGTGTATGAACGGGTCAGTTTCTTCACATCCTCACAAGTCTTTGCTATTGTTCATCTTTAAAAAAAAAAAAAAAGATTCAGAGAAAAAATCATTTAAAACCTTTAACTTTTTTTCTCTTTCTTTTTTTTTTAAATGAACATATAATGTATTATTAGCCCCAGGGGTACGGGTCTGTGAATCACCAGGTTTACACACTTCACAGCACTCACCATAGCACATGCCCTCCCCAATATCCATAACCCAGCCACCCTCTCCCTCTCCACTCCCCCCAGCAGCCCTCAGTTTGTTTTGTGAGATTAAGGTCTCTCATGTAAAACCTTTAACTTTATCCTAATTCTATTTCCTTCTTAAAATAAGAAAGAAAACTGTTGATTTTATCCTTTTGTTTTAGAAATTCAGTCTGTGTAATTGATCTCCTTACTGTTTTTGCATAAACCTATTTAATCAAGTCAGCATTTAGATTTCTGTAGAAATTCAGAAGAAAGGAAATATGAAATCATAAATCACAGGATGTAGCAATTTCCCACCTGTGTGATCTTTTCTTTCCTCAAATAGTTACATGCATGCTCTGTGTGTATGTTTGCCCACCATTGTATTCCCACTGCCTTGAGCTCAGTTCAGAGCTGTTGAATGAATAAAGACTTTGCAAAGGAATACATAGGACAGAGGATACTTACACTGTAATGCGTTTAAGTTTTGATTAGTATTTATTCCCTAATACATAAGGTAATCTTTACCAAGCAAACCTAATGCTGGGACATTCTGTCTAGTCTCAGAGACCCTATTCTCTCCCCGCCCACTTCTGACCAATCTCTTACTCTAATATCCTCATGTCTTCTCCTGACCCACTCTTTCTGCCTCTTGTATCCACTCTTACTAAGTTCCATACAGTGTTGCCAAGGTGTTGTTCTGTATATATAGGTATGGTGTGGGGGGGATAAAGCAGCTTCAAAATAAAATCAGTAGACTTCGAGAGGACATCAGACTGCTGAGACTTTCCTTTTAGCTACACAGGATATAGAAAACATCCAGTGAAAAGATATATACACCAAGTCCTTGTCCTCATTGAGCTTACAGTTTAATGGTAGGAGAAAATAAATAAATACATGTTGGTGGGTGATAGGTGAAAGTAAGGCAAAAGAGGAAGCTTAATAGGACAGAGTGGTATGTGTGGTGTGATTTTATTTAGGTAGTTATGGAATGCACTTGGGATTTTTTTTTTAATTGAGCAGGGGTGTGAATTAAGTGAGGGAGTTAGCCGTAAGGTCTTTTTAGGGGATAGTATTTTAAGAGAAGAAACTAAAGGCAAAGACCCTCAGGCAGAATCATACTTATTTCAGGACTAGAAAGCAGACCCTTAAGATTGTAACACAGTGGGAAAGGAAGAGAGTGGGTAGGTAAGGCCAGATTGCAAAGAACCTTGGAGGACATGATGACTTTGTAGTTTACTCTGGGTGAGATTATAAAACATTTTGGGTTCTAACCCAAGAAGAAATATAATCTCATTTAAATTTTAAAAGATTCACCCTGGTTGCTGGGTAGAGAATGGACTATAAGAGCAAAAGAAAAATCATTTCATTCTCATGTAGAGAAAGATTACAGTCAGGAAGTCAGAGCATGGTAGGTAGGGTAGACTTGCTCCTCAGATATCTTCTGCATTTGGTGTCTGCCTCATGGCCCAGGAGGGGTGTTTGTGCCTTGGCCATTGTGTCCATATTCTAGCCTTGTCATTAAAGACTTCATGGAAAAAAAAAAGACTTCATGGAATTTATGCAAGCAGCTCTAGCAACATTGGTCAAAATTTAGTCTCATGGCCATACCTAGCTGCAGGGAGGCTGAGAAATCGTTTCTTTAACTTGGACACTCTTTTGCCTGGTCACAAATCTGTCAAACGGTTCACATTTTTTTATTTTGGCAAAATGTACATATAATAAATTTTGCCGTTTTAACCATTTTTAAATGTACGATGCATTGGCTTGAAGTACATCGACAGTGTTGTACAGCCATTCACACTGTGCACTTCCACAGTTTTTTCATCTTCTCAAACAAAATCTCTGTATCATGTAAAGAGTAACTCCCCATTCCCTTTACTCCAGCCCCTGATAACCTCTATTCTTTCTATCTCTGTGAATTTGCCTATTCTAGGTACCTCATATATATAAGCGGAATCATATATTAATTGTCCATTTGTTTCTGGTTTATTTTGCATAGGATAATGTTTTCGTCCATGTTGTGTCATGTGTCAGAATTTCATTTTTTTTAAAAATTTCACTCCTTCAGGGTGCCTGAGTGGCTCAGTGGGTTAAAGCCTCTGCCTTCAGCTCAGGTCATGATCCCGGGGTCCTGGGATCGAGCCCCACATCGGGCTCTCTGCTCAGCGCGGAGCCTGATTCCTCCTTCTCTCTCTGCCTGCCTCTCTGCCTACTTGTGATCTCTGTATGTCAAATTAAAAAAAAAATTCACTCCTTCATAGGGCTGAATAATATTCCATTGTATATACTACATTTATTTGTCTATTTTTCTGTTGATGGATTTACTTTGTTTCCATCTTCTGGCTACTGTAAATAATGCTGTCAGGGACATTGATGGCATCATCTTTTTGATCATAGCCATCTTAGTAGGTATAAAATGTTATTGCATTTTAGTTTTGATTTGCATGTCTCTAATGGCTAATGATGTTGGGCATCTTTTCATGTCCCTTTTGTGTGTCTTCTTTGGAGAAATACCTATTTAAATCCTTTGCCCATGTTTTAAATTGGATTATTTTATTTTTATTATTGAGATGTAAGTTCTTTATATATTCTGGACATTACTCCATTATTCAGATATATGCTTTGCAAAGAGGATTTTTAAAAGTCCATTGTTTTACTTACAAAAGTAGTAGTATATTCTAATGGCAAACGTTTAGAAGTATATAATAAGGTATAAAATTAAAATATAAGGCATTCTTAATTTCATGAGTCAGAGATGGCCACTGTTAATACATTTCCTGTCGTTTATTTTTTCTGGGCACACATGTAATATATTTTAGAGAATTAAAATTATCCTTGGGGCATCTAGCTGGCATGTGACTCTTGGTCTCATGATTGTGAGTTTGGGCCCTGCACTGGGTGTAGACATTACTTAAAAATTAAAAAATCGTGGGCACCTGGGTGGCTGCGTCAGCCAAGAGGCTGCCTTCAGCCCAAGTCATGATCCTGGAGTCCCAGGATCCAGTCCTGCATCAGGCTCCCTGCTCAGAGGGGAGTCTGCTTCTCTCTCTGCCCCCTCATGCCGCTCTCAATGCTCTCTCTCACTCTCTCTCAAGCAAATAAATAAAATCTTTTAAAAAAAGAAAAATAAAAAAAAATTTTAAGTAGGCTCCACACACAATGTGGGGCTCAAACCCATGACCCCAAGATCAAGAGTCAATTGCTCTTACCAGTTGAGCCAGCCAGGCACCCCCACAAGATTTTTTTTTAAATGATCCTCCAAATAGAGCTTTGCACCCTACACTTTTGACTTACTATCATATCATGAGCATTTTGTCAGAACATGAGAGTTTTTAACATTTCATAATACTCTGATTAGTATTCCGTGTCAGGTTTGGGGGCGTCAAAACTGGGGCCACAAAATGAACCGCCCACAGGGCCTCCTGTGAGGACCGCAGCTTGCCGGCTAAGACAGGCAGGTGCACCAGCATTTATGGACGTGCGCGGTATGCGTGAAGGCTTTCGAATGCTTCATGTGCACGTAGCAGGGATATCTAGTCCTCCTCCGAGGACCCTGGAACAGTGCAGTTGGAACTAAATCTTGAAGTTCATCTACGTGGAAGGAGATTACAATAGAAGGGATTGCTCACGGGAGCTGGAGGAGGCAGGAGAGCAATGCGAAGGGCTAAATGTTTCCAACGCCCGGTGTGCGTATGGGGGAGGTGGGAACAGAGCGACCAGTGAGACAGCAAGGGCCAGAGCGGGAAGGGCCTTGAAGGTCATGATGAGTAGTGTGGATTTTATCTTGATGTCAGTGGGGGACCCATGGAAGGGATTGAGGCAGAGCGGAGGCGGCGAGCAGTTTGTTCACCACAGAGCAGGAAGGGTCAGAGGAATGTTGTGGGGAGATGTGGGAGGTGACAGGGAGAGGACTGCCCCAGGGCTGTGAAAATGAGGCCCCTCTTCCTTGGAAGAGAAGCCCAAGAAAGGACCTTCCCTCCCAGGTCCGGCTGCCTGAGAAGAGGACTTGGTGGCCTCTGGACATTGTGACGACAGGAGAGGGGACCTATCCTTTGCTCCCGTGGCCCAGCAATGACAGAGGCCTCAGCTCTACCAGTGAGGGAGCCTGAGCCAGTGACACTCTTTGGTGCTTTCATTAATAAGAGTCTGTCAGCAAGGTGGGTGGCCCAGTGCTGCCGAAGTCTCGAGCGGTGATGATCTTTCCTCAGAAAACACGCATTCCACGGCTGGTTTGGGGGGTTACAGCCCCCAGGAAACCTGTCCTTGGACCCCAGATTGAGAACCCTGGTCCAAACCTTGTTTGCCCCTATTGCTGATTTTCAACTTAGCTAAATAATGTTTGTTGAAAAAACAAAAGTTTTAGCCCTGGTAACTGTCATTTCGTTTGTAATTTTAGTAGTGATAGATATTTGAGGTTTGTTGTTGCTTGTTTGTTTGTTTTCACTGTTGTGCTGCTTTAATTGTCTCTGAAGGGGGCAATTTGATTTCTCTTTTTCACTTGTTGGGTAAAGGTAGACTAATAAAATATTCTTAACTTTGTCTCTCATTTTATTAGGAATGATCAGCCCTCCAGTTTTTCGAGGTTGAAGAGTACTCATGCCGATGAATTCCAAAAACCTATGGATTTTATAAAGTCAAATTTTAGAAAATTTATTCAGAAACCTCACATGGTAAGATTGCAGTTTTAAATTTTTCATTTTTGTATACTCCATTGATCACCAGTATTTTTCTAACTCTTCATTAAGTACATGTTAGGGTTCTGTTGCTCACTGTTAATAATCTGTCGAGTCTTACCCGTATGACAGAGGAGATCGTTATCTCTAATTTAGTAGGATTTTATTTCATTTATTATAGTACTAGCTTTCTTAAGATTTTTTTCCTTTAGATTTTTTGAGAACTACTTTATTAAGATATGATTTACATACCATAAAATTTTCACCCATTTTAGGTATACAATTTAGTGATATTTTATAAATCTACCAAGATATGTAACCATCACCATAATCCAGTTTTATAACCTTTTATGACCCCCCAGTAATAGCCCTCATGCTTATTTGGTTATTCCCCGTTCCCACCCCTCGCTAACCACTAATCTACTTTCTCTCTCTAAAGATCTGCCCTTTCCTAAGAGTTCAGAATATGGCAGCTGGCTTTCAAAAGAAGAGCAAACAAGTGACAGCTAGAGAGTTGGAAGCCAGAGTCCACTTGTAATCTAATCTTGGAAGTGATGTTCTATCACTTCTGTCATATGCTCTTTGTAAGAAGCAAGTCACTAGGTCTAGCTCACACTCAAGGGAAAGGGGATGACAGAGGGGCCTGGATACTAGAGTGGGGGGGCTCACTGGGAGCCTGGTCAGAAGCTGTCCGGTACAGTCCGCCCGCCGAGCCCCGGAATGCACATCCCTTCACTTGCGAAATACACCGTCCCCTACCATGCTGGCCCAGAGTCTCATCTCATTACATGTATTCTTGTGCACTTACTCCGACTTACCGACTTAGTGTCACTTCAAGATGAAAAAAAGTAAAAAAAAGATGACTGCTATGTAAAGGGTTTTATATGACTTTTTAAACTGCGCGGAGAGAGAAAGGTGTGAAAGAGGAAGATTTGTGAGAAGCACAGCAAATGGAATAGCAAATAGAATGAATAGAAGGTCTTAAGACTTGATTTTGGAAAAAAGAAACTTCAGAATGCACCCCGTCTTCTCTGTTCCCATTAAAGGGTTCTGCTTCTTTGCAGTTACGGTCTTAATGCTCTGACTTTCGATACTTCCCTAGTCATGGCAGGAGCATCATGTCAGATCAGTTATCTGAGTCAGCAACTCCTGCCTCCTGCAGTGTTGAGAATTTGTTTTCTTCTTAGGCAGTGGGAACTCTTTAACAATGGTTTGGTTTTTTCTTGGATGCCTGAAAAAATACTAGATGTATAGTCCATTTTCCAAAAGTCACACATTGTGTTATACAGGAGTATTTTTTTTTAATACTTCTCACATTCATGAATTAAACTAGCTCCTCACAAACTAGCACAGGTTACGTGAAGGAGGATATTTGTATGTTCCTGCAGCTAAGCTACATGCTACATGCTTTGTGTTTTCAATCCTATACATTTATTTGTTATTTTTTTAAGATTTTATTTGTTTATTTGACAGAGAGAGAGACGTCACAAGTAGGCAGAGAGGCAGGCAGAGGGGGAGGGGGAAGCAGGCTCCCGCTGAGCAGAGAGCCCGATGGGGGCTCGATCCCCTGACCCTGAGATCATGACCTGAGCCGAAGGCAGAGGCTTAACCCACTGAGCCATGCGGGTGCCCCTAATTCTATACATTTAAAATGTGTTTTTTTTTAACTTTTTATTGAAGTGTAGTTGACACTGCGTTATAGTAATTTCAGGTGTACAGCACGAAGATTCAAGAAATCTTTGTGTTATGCTTTGTTCAGCACAAGTGTAGCTACTGTCTGTCACTGCACAACATTATTACAGTACCACTTACAATATCCCTATGCTGTACCTTTCCTCTCTGTGACTTTTTCATTCTATGACTTACTCATTTCATAACTGAAAGCCTAGATCTCCCACACCCTTTCACCCATTTTACCCATCTCCTCACCCACTCTCCTCCAGCAACTGTCAGTTTGATTTCTGTCTCTTTGGGTCTTTTTCTGCTTTTTGTTTGTTTATTCATTTTCTTTTGGTTTTCATTTCCACATACAAGTGAAATCATATGGTATTTGTCTTTCTCTGACTGATTTCATTTAGTGTAATACCCTCTAGGTCTATTCATGTTGTCACAAATGGCAAGATCTCATTCTTTTTTTTTTTTTAAAGATTTTATTTATTTATTTGACAGACAGAGATCACAAGTAGGCAGAGAGGCAGGCAGAGAGAGAGGGGGAAGTGGGCTCCCTGCAGAGCAGAGAGCCCGATGTGGGGCTCCATCCCAGGACCCTGGGATCACGACCCGAGCCGAAGGCAGAGGCTTTAACCACTGAGCCACCCAGGTGCTCCAAGATCTCATTCTTTTTTATGACCAAGTAAAATTCCATTGTGTATATACCATATTTCTTTATCCATTCATCTATCAATAGACACTTACAAGGCTTCCGTATCTTGGCTATTTTAAATAATGGTGTAATAAACTGGGTTGCATATATCTTTTTGAATTACTATTTTCATTTTCTTTAGGTAAATACCCAGTATTGGAATTACTAGGTTTTATGGTTTTTCTATTTTTAATTTTTTTGGGATCCTCCTTACTGTTTCCCAGCAGCTGTACCAGTTTGCATTCCCACTAACAGTGCCTGAGGGTTCCTTTTTCTCCACATCCTTGCCAACTCTTATTTCTTGTGTTTTTGATTTTAGCCATTCTGACAGGTGTGAGATGGTATCTTGTTTTAGTGTTAATTTGCATTTCCCTGATAATTAATGGTGTTGAGCATCTTTTCATGGGTCTGTTGGCCATCTGGATGTCTTCTTTAGAAAAATGTCCATTCACGTCCTTTGCCCAAAACTGGTATTTTTTAAATGATAAGATGAACTTCTAAAAATAAAATTGAAATATATTAATCTATACTAATACTTTTTCATGCAGAATTATACTATGCAGAGAAAAGACATCATTACTCAGAAACCCTTTGGAGTTGAGGGAAGACGTCAAAACACAGCAGGCTTTAGAAGACCTTTTAAGGTATTGAGTGTTATTTTCCATTTAAATCTAGCTTTGTGTTTATGCTCCAAGCATGTTCTAAGTGTTAGTAAACTGAAAGCTGCTTTTATGATATTTCAAACAGTAGCTATCAACTAATATTTCTGGACATAAATTTGTAGTTAACTATAATCAGTTTAATGATAGCCCCTTTCCTCAGGACTTGAGTTTCAGATATATTTTTTAAGTATTTTATTTATTTATTTGACAGAGAGATCACAAGTAGGCAGACAGACAGGCAGAGAGTGAGAAAGAGAGAGAGAGGTAAGCAGGCCCCCTGCCAAGCAGAGAACCCAATGCGGGGCTCAATCCCAGGAGCCTGGGATCATGACCTGAGCAGAAGGCAGAGGCTTTAACCCACTGGGCCACCCAGGCGCCCCGAGTTTCAGATATTTTTTTAACCATTGGAACCCTTTTTCAAAGATTACATGGAAAACACAAAGATATAAAATGGATGCAGATGGGCTGGCTCTTGATGAAGAGGCAGACAGGGTTCTAGACCTTCCATTTAAGCCTGCCCCTTTACCTCTAAGAAGTAAATGCATGGCTTTGTAACTTCCAGAGTTCACAGACTGAAAAATCCTGCCTGTAGGTATACCACCCTCAGAGGACTTCTGCTTCATCCGAGGAAAAATTCTGGTCCAGGAAGCTTTGTTAAAGCCTGTTTCATTGCATTCCAATTGTTTGTGTAGCTATGTCTGATATAAGTGATTAATTATTCAGAACACCTCATCCCACAGACATACCAATAAGAATTATAGCATAAAGTACTATATTTCTTTGCTTGTTCTCAGAAGTTGACATACTTTTTGGGGAACCTGGGTGTCTCGGTCCATTAAGTATCTGACTTTGACTCAGAGCATGATCTCAGAGTCCTGGGATCAAGCCCTGTATTGGGCTCTGTGCTCAGCAGGGAGTCTGCTTCTCCCTCTTCCTCTGCCCCTACTCCTAACTTGTGCTCTCTTTCTCTCTCTCTCAAATAAATAAAATCTTTAAAAAAAAGAAGTTGACATACTTTTAATATCCATTTTGATGGAATTCCCTGCTTATGATTGGTATTTTATTAATATATTTTTAAAAGATTTTATTTATTTGAACAAGAAAGAGCATCAGAGGGGATAGGGACAGAGGGAGAGGAAGAAGCAGACTTTCTGCTGAGCAGGGAGTCCAAAGCAGGGCTCAATCCCAGAACCGTGGGATCACAACCTGAGCCGAAGACAGACACTTAACTGACTGAGCCAGCCAGGTACCCCACTTTATTAATATTTTTAACTCTACAGAACCTCTTTCCCCATCCCTCCAAAAGAAAGGAAAATAATCTAGGCTTTTTTTGTGAGCATCCTGGATAGAGTAGTTAGCTCATTAGGAGAAAATTAATAGGAGCGTAAAGGTAGTATAAGCTGTCCCCAAACCATTGACTAAGAGGTAGTTGAGTGGTCTTCCATTAATACCTGGCTCATTGAGAGCATAATTCCTAGATGTCGGAAGATTTTTTCCATTTGTAATAACACAATTTGAAGACATTGTGCAGATAACATTTTTAGCCAGTGTTTCATATACCTAAAAACAGGTGTGGCATTAGATTTTCAAAAATAGCAGTGGCCATAGAATATAAGCCTGTTTTATACTATCTTCTAAGCTTGCATCCTGAGCCACAAAATCAGCTGAAAATGTGACGTCTGTGTAACTGAGAGGCAGTGTAGCTGGGCTTTCTGGTATGAGTGCTTCCTATTGGTCAGATACAGCTTGTAGTATTTTTCTAAGATCCTTACAAGGCCTATTTCCTATTACCCTTTCTTCTTAAGGAAAATATCTTTAATATCAATTACTTTTAAATGTTTTTAAAATATATGCAATAATCTTTTAAATATATGCAATAATCTTTTCTTTTGACCAATCATTTAAAGCTGTGTAATGTTATATGATTGTTTAGAAATTCACAATTCTTGGGCACCTGGGTGGCTCAGTGGGTTAAAGCCTCTGCCTTCGGCTCAGGCCATGATCCCAGGGTCCTGGGATCGAGCCCCGCATCGGGCTCTCTGCTCTGCGGAGAGCCTGCTTCTTCCTCTCTCTCTGCCTGCCTCTCTGCCTACTTGTGATCTGTCTGTCAAATAAATAAATAAAATCTTTAAAAAAAAAAGAAATTCACAATTCTTCAGAGTAAAATTGGAAGGAGAAATAATCCTTTCTAAGAAAAGGAGCTATTTTATTAAAATTTGCTTTTAATGGACTAATTCAATGCAAGATAGTAGTCACTTTATTAGATATGTAAAAATGAACAGTATAAATTTCAAGATCAGCTCTGATATGTCAAATTTACACAGGTAGTTTTAATGAAACTATAGTGTCTTATTCTAATTATATCTTATCCGAATTTTCTGTAGCCTTAAGAAAATAACTGGAAAATAGGCCTGGCATAAATGCTTTTTTAAATAAAGTAGTGAGCTTCATTATGTATGACACCCCCATTTGTTAAATAATTCTGGGAAGAGGGATGTGCTTGTTTTTTTTTTAAATTCTTTTTTTTTTAAAGATTTTATTCATTTATTTGACAGACAGAAATCACAAGTAGGCAGAGAGAGAGAGGAGGAAGCAGGCTCCCCGCTGAGCAGAGAGCCCGATGCGGGGCTTGATCCCAGAACCCTGGGATCATGACCTGAGCCGAAGGCAGAGGCTTTAACCCACTGAGCCACCCAGACGCCCCATGTGCTTGGTTTTTTATAATTACTCCATTATAATATACCATTTGTACGTTTCCCATATGGCAATCAAACAAATATTCATTGTCCTCTTATGTCTCTTATAATACTAGGTAATATGCGGGCCAAGAAATGGTCTTTTTCAGTGTAAACTCTTTATCTTTTTTTTTTTTAAGATTTTATTTATTTATTTGACAGAGAGAGATCACAAGTAGGCAGAGAGGCAGGCAGAGAGAGAGGAAGGGAAGCAGGCCCCCTGTCGAGCAGAGAGCCCGATGCGGGACTCGATTCCAGGACCCTGAGATCATGACCTGAGCCGAAGGCAGTGGCTTAACCCACTGAGCCACCCAGGCGCCCCCATATCTTTTTTTTTTTTAAAGATTTTATTTATTTATTTGACAGACAGAGATCACAAGTAGGCAGAGTGGCAGGCAGAGAAAGAGGAGGAAGCAGGCTCCCTGCTGAGCAGAGAGCCCGATGCGGGACTCGATCCCAGGACCCTGAGATCATGACCTGAGCCAAAGGCAGCGGCCCAACCCACTGAGCCACCCAGGCGCCCCTAAACTCTTATCTTGAAAATATTTGCTATACTGGTATTTTTGTGGTAAATAAAGATTGGCTTGAAGATACTGATAGGAATGAAGTTAAGAGAGTTTTTGATTCTTTTTTTTTTTTTTTTAATTTATTTATTTATTTATTTGACAGAGAGAGAGAGAGAGAGAGATCACAAGTAGGCAGAGAGGCAGGCAGAGAGAGAGGGGGAAGCAGGCTCCCCGCTGAGCAGAGAGCCCGATGCAGGGCTCGATCCCAGGACCCTGGGATCATGACCTGAGCCGAAGGCAGAGGCTTTAACCCACTGAGCCACCCAGGCGCCCCTTAAATAGATGTTGATACTTAATGTTTTCCCCCATTTGGGATTTGATATATTTCATTATGAATTGAAAGGATAATTTTAGCTTATTAGGTAAGGTTTTTGAAAGTTACATGTTTTCACATGACAAATTTAAAGAATTACAAGTTTTTTAACTTAATTTTAAAAATTGCTTTTATGTAGGGGCACCTGGGTGGCTCAGTTGGTTAAGCATCTGACTTCGGCTCAGGGCATGATCTCAGGGTCCTGGGATCGAGCCCCCTGTCCTGGAACTCTGTGCTCAGCCAGGAGTGTACTTGTGTCTCTCCCTCTTTCTCTGCCCCTCCCTCCACTCATGCTCTCTCTCTTTCTCTCTCTCTCAAATAAGTAAATAAATTCTTTTTAAAAATTGCTTTTATGTAAATTTTAAAAAATCATCATCTAAAATAAACTACAAGCCTAGTTTGAAGAAAACAAACTTTATAAGCATCATTAACCTCTTCCCTTTTAATACACGTAGTGCCTAGAATCACGGGTGGTTCCAAGCACCAGACATTTTCCCATTTCTTATACTAAAAGATTTGGAAGCTGTAGTTTTTGCACTTACTGTTTTTTCTTTACAGACCAACTTCAGAGGTGGCCGATTCCAGCCCCACTATAAATCAGGCCTAGTACAGAAGAGCTTATACATTCAGGCTAAATATCAGCGGTTACGATTTGCTGGTCCAAGGGGATTTATCACTAATAAATTCAGAGAAAAATTACTGAGGAAAAAAAAGGTTAGTTGCATTATGGTCATTTAAAAGTATAGAGTGACTTTCAAGCTCCTAAGTTATATCTATTTAATGGATGAAGTTTTTTTTTTAATTTAATTTCAACTTAAGTTACAACCTAGATCCCAGAGATGTTCTTACTGCATGATAGTTGAAGACAAAGTTCAAGGAGTGATGGTAATAGAGTTGTGAGACTGTTTTAGTGTTAAAATGCTTTTTGCTGTTGTGCCTCAAATACCATGAATATGTCAGCTGTTTGAACTTTTTGCTTTGGAATGTCTGTTGTATGATTAATCTTTGAAATGGAAATTCAGGTACAGACTTTTAACTGGTGTATTTTAGCCTTATACAATGTGAATCATCTAAGTACCAAAAAATATTGAACTGACTGTATAAAAAAGGGCACACAATTACAAAACACACTAACTTTTCTTTCCCCCATTCATGTTGTTTTTTATTGTGATAAGATACATATAACATAAAATTTGCCATTTTAACTATTTTAAGTATACAGTTCAGTGGTAGTAATTACATTCATAATGCTTTGCAACCATTGCCACATGTGCTAATTCTTAATGTTAATAAAAAGTTTCTTGATAATTTGAATTTTGTTCTCTTTTAGTTGTGGGTTGATTTTTTTAAAATGTCATGTTGGTATTTGAAAATGCAGCATAAGTATGACATAAAATTACATTCTATATATTTTAAATGGGAACAGTAGCATTACATCAGTTAATTGAGGCATGTTTGCCAATTTTCTGACTTATTTTTGTTCATTTGGGGTTATATTTTCTCTGAGAAATGCGTGTGTATCCAGTGTTACTGTTAAATTTTCCAACTGTGTTTTTTTTTTAAGATTTTATTTATTTATTTGACAGAGAGAGATCACAGGTAGGTAGAGAGACTGGCAGAGAGAGAGAGAGAGGGAAGCAGGCTCCCTGCTGAGCAGAGAGCCCGATGTGGGACTCGATCCCAGGACCCTGAGATCATGACCTGAGCCGAAGGCAGCGGCTTAACCCACTGAGCCACCCAGGCGCCCCTAGTCCAACTGTGTTTTATAAATTTTCTAACTGTAACTGTTTCCTTAAATATTCATATCTGTGAAAACTTTACACTGAGCTTGCTTAGTGATTTTAGTTAAACTTATTTTTCAAAAGATGTACTAGTAGAATGGAATTGACAACCATTTTTTTTTTAAAGATTTTATTTATTTATTTGACAGAGAGAGATCGCAAGTAGGCAGAGAGGCAGGCAGAGAGAGAGAGAGGAGGAAGCAGGCTCCCTGCTGAGCAGAGAGCCCGATGCGGGACTCGATCCCAGGACCCTGAGATCATGACCTGAGCCGAAGGCAGCGGCTTAACCCACTGAGCCACCCAGGCGCCCCGACAACCATTTTTTTAAAGTCTAGAGTTAACTATCTTCCATAATTTCTCTCTTTTTTAAGTTTAGCATTAACTGTATCTTCTGTAATTTCTCCCAATTTTAACTGAATACTTTTGGCAGAGTTTCTAATCTCACCATGCATGTTACTCTTGACGTTATTGATGTTAGGAATGCCATCCCTTCTTTAAAAATTGAATGTAATTGGACACATTTTCCCCTCTTGTACACCTCCCTACTGTCAGATTGAGTTGCTGCTTTTCTTCCTGTCTCGTGTGGCGAGTTTCTCTGCAGCAGACCTTCTAGGTATTTGTCCCCAGTCACAGCTGGCAGCCTGGCTGTTCACAGGGAAGCGAGTCACTGATTTCCACTCAAGGAGGAAGGCTGAGGCAAGCCTTATTCTCAGGTGCAAGGCTGGGTTTCAGGTACTTGTGGTTCTCTTTGGTTTGCTCTGTGTTCTCTTCTTTTGACTCTATTTTTCCTCCAGTTTTTAGATGACGGGGGGTTCCTGAGTGCTTGACTGTCTGCTTCAGCCTGCGGTTTCTGTATGCTCATTGAACTTGTGCCATTTAGTCTTTCTTTTTTTAGCCTCACTGTGTCCATTTCTTACGGAGCACCCAGTCCTTCCAGACCACAGTGACCACCAGCTTCACTTAACAGCAAATAGAAACCAGACATCAGGCCTTCATCTTAGGACATAAGAAGTGTGTCCCGGAAGGGCACCTGGGTGGCTCTGTTGGTTAAGTGTCCATCTCTTGATTTTGGCTCGAGTCATGATCTCAGGGTCCTGAGATCAAGGCCCCCACTGGGCGCCGCACCGTACGGAGTCTGCTTGGGATTCTCTCTCCCTCTGACCCTCCCCCCATTCACACATGCTCTCTGTCTTCCTCTCTCTCTTTGTAATGAATAAAAATCTTTAAAAAAAAAAAAAGAAGAAGAAGTGTGTCCTAGAGGGGGCCACAAGCTGTTAGGAGTCTCCAGTCTTCAGGGCCGTGGCTTTTGTATCATCCAAGATGTATCAGTTACATCCAAAATGTAACATTAAGGTCCAGTGCAGCTCACAGCCTGCCTCCTTTTGCCTTTTGCTGCCATCTGAGTGCTTTAGAAGTAGTCCCGACACACTGCACGTTTTAACAGTCAGTGTCTACTACTCTTTTTCTTAGGCCTACCCCTCTGGATGCTACTTCATATGTCTTTGTTGTGGAGCTACGTTGACATGGGCTTTTCCATTCTGGCTACTGTCAGTGCCTACAAGCAAGGCGTAAATAGGCTTTTTATAGCTTTGTGTTTGAACAAGGCCCAGCTCTACCAGTATGGCGTGAAGTTAGGTACATGCACTACTTCTAGCACCCTACGTGACGGCTGAGTTCCACATACTCCAACCTTTAGCGAAAGGAATGAGGCATTGGGCGTCTCAGGTCTCTGTTTCTGCCAAGGTCTGCAGTAGGGTACTTAAGGCTTACCTGGCCTTTGGGCTGTCCCAGTGGTTCCGTGCGCTCTGAAAACCCGTTCCACGTGTATAAACTGATGACTTAGACTCGTTCATTTCACTTCCTCCTTTATGCCCTGAAGAAAAGGGATGAAGGCTTCGAGTCTTCAGTTTTTTTCCAGTCTTGCATGCGTCCCCTTTCCCTTAGATTAGGGACACTTGTGCTCCAATAGAGTTACTGAGTATGAAGTGTCATTTGTATCACTTTTCATCTCAAGCTTCTATATTGAAGAGAACTTTGAAGGACTGTCCCGGAGAGAAGCTATAGTCTGGGCAATATCTGTGCACTGGTCTGGCTTTTTGCCCTAATAGGGAGTTCATTCTTTTAATTGTTATTAGATCACCACCTAGATTAATTAAGGATTCATGACCAATGAATTCATCTAGGAGCTGCTTGAGCCTGAGATTAGATAGGAACGTACACATTCGTACATGCCTTGTAGTCCGCCAGGGAGGCTTAGATTGATCTTGTCTGGACTGCTCACTCCTTGGACCTGGCGAAATGTCTGGGATGATCCTTCATGGCGTGAAAGTCTTGTGATGCCCAAATGTAGTAGGATCTGGTTACTGTGCCATCAGACATGGGCTTCTGCTCTCCAACGGTAAACAGTCTCACAGGGGGAGGGAGATTGATCCTAGACGTGCTCCTGGTATGTCTTCCTGTCCTGCAAGAGCAGTTGTGGCTCCCCAGCTGCCAACAAAGGAGCAGGATACCCAAGCAGTATTAAGAGGTACGGAAGTGAAATTCTTCCTCCTGATTTATCCACACTTGTCATTATTAATCCCATTCTGGCACCCAGGTTCCCTTTTACTGTGTCATCTTTTTCTTGAATTCTGTGCTTGGGCTAGAAGATGAGGGGGGTGGGAGGCATGTCTGTTACCACCTGGAATAAAGCTGGTCTTTTATTCGCAGTCATTCACAAGTGACCCCTTTAAATATCCTCCACTCATCACAAAGTTTTCAGAAACTCTTGAGGGTCAGAATATGTACCAGAGTAGGACAAAGAATGCAGGAAAAATTCATGAAACCACCTCTGAGAACACCGCTTTTGAGAAGGTACTAGCAGTTGTGTGTTCAGTCAGGGAGACCTGGCATTCCTGAGCATCACAGATGCACTAGCAGTCCTCAGGGGCCTGTCAGCAAGGTGCCCACCGGGACGCTGGCCATGGATGCGAAGGAGAGAAAGGAGAAAGTGTAAAGACCCTGCAAGAGGGAAGTTAAAGACTGGTATCTGTGGTGCTTGGGCTTGAAAAATCCCTCAGAAGTTGTGGAGTGCAAAGATAGGCTGGGAGCCAAGATCAGGGGACTCAACAAGACTGTGTCACACACCTGCTTTGTCCCTGGAGGGCATCATCACCTTCAGACATTTCTGACCTCAGGAGCCTCCAGTTTTCCTGTCTACGTCTCTGACTTCTTTGTTTTATTTGGTGCTTTCTCTTTGTCCATGCATCCTTTAAAAAATACAGGCATTCCCTAGCATTCTTTCTTCTGTTTATTCTTTCTACTTGCTTTGATTGCCCACACCTCTTCCCAAGGTCCTAGATGTTACCTCTGATGATGTCTTTAGCCCTGACCATTCTCCAGAGCTACTGATTTCCAGCTGCCTCCAAGACACCCTCACATGGCTGCCCTGAAGGCACCTCATGTTCAGCATGTTCAAAATCAGACTTTCACCGACACACACTGTAGCATGGGTGACCCTTAAAAACATGATGCCAAGTGACAGAAGTCTGTCACAGAGACCACCTATCGCATGAGTCCATCTGTATGAGACACTCAGAATAAATGAAGCCATAGAGATAGGAAGTAGATTAGCAGTCGCCAGAGACCAGTGAATTAAGAGAAAATAGGGGCATGTGTGTGCCTTCTAACAGGTATCAGGACTCTTTGTGGCTGAGAAAATACTCTGAAACCAGTTGTGGTGACTGATGGTTGCTCACCTCTGTGAAGATACTAAAAAACTGTAGAATTCTATGCTTTAAATGGCTAAGCTTTAAATGGTGTGTGAATTAGATCTCAGTAACACTGTTAAAAATAAAATCAAACTCGCTTTCCTCCCCAGACCACTGGTTTTTCCTTGCAGCCAGCCAGCCAGTCTAGAAAGTTCTGGTAATCCTCCTGGTTCTCCTTCCTACATCAGCCAGTGCAAGTCCTCTATCCCTCATTCATTACTTCATTCATCTCATTCATTTTCATGGCTGCATATTATTTCCATTCTGTGCTTACATACCCTGAAATTTTGAGAAATTATTTACCTCCTTGTATACTTTTAGGTCAGTTTCTAATAGTATTTTTTTTTGTCATAAGTTTACATTGTTATAAGGGGTATATATAATTTCTGGTATATAAATACTGAGAGTCTTAACTAAAACTGTTACATCATTCTTTGAAAGCTCTTCAGTGGAACCTCACACCACCGAAATTTGATGACTTAACATCATTCATTTTCTAAAATATGCAAACAACCTCTTTTATTGTAAGAAATTTTGTATCATTCCCTTTTTTGCCTTGAATTTGGATCTCATTCTGTTTCCCCCATAGACTTTGATCTTGGGAAGTTTTTATTGATCACCAAGTCAAAGTTGACATATAATGTTAATAGATTTCTGTGACTCTCAGGCGTTAAATATTTCCTCTGCATTCAGGTAGCCTTATAGTTGATCAAAGTAGCATAAATATATTACAGGTTTTGTTAAGTATTGATTAGACAAAAGATGTATTGGAAATGCATATCTCTTTTCAGATAGTTTATGTATTCGCATAGAAATGTTACTTATTGCTAGTTGAATAATGTAGTGTTCTAAGTATCCATTCTAATTCTATTTTTTTTTCTTTTTATAGATGTAAGTCCTGAGAAACTTTGTCTGTATGATTAAAGTAGATGAGAATGGAAGGACTTTTCTTGTAGCAATGCCACTTGGTTCTTTGGACTCACTCTGAATTATAGGCCAAAAAAACCACTTAGTGATCTGTCATTAAAAACTGTTTTGAATGTTTACTTTTACTTTACGACTTTGTCCTCCTTCAATTTTATTAAACAGAAGCAAAGACTCAGAAGCCATGTGGCTTGCAGAAGTATGCTACTTACTACTAGCTGCTAGGGCAGGTTCATTTTCTTGACATCATTGCCAGTATTTCCAATTATCCTGTTTTGGGGGATCCCCAGGTAACGCAGAGTAGTAAAATTCAGGATGAGAAGGTGTATCTTTCTCATATAAAGTAGGAGATGAGGGACCAGCCCTAACCAGTTGTGCAGACAGGTTAGTTTTGGAAAGTGAACACTGGGAATTTGAAGATTTAGATATTACTTCTTTCCAAACTGTCTGTCCCCATATGCTCCTTGAAAAGTCTTCACGTGTCCCTAATGGTAGGCATACCCCAGTTTGATAATTGCTGACATACTTAACCAAGCCTCTGCTGATGACTTTGGGGTAGCTTCCAGGTTTTCTTTATTTTCGGTAACACCACTGGGCACACTGACATTTTGGTACCTTGCCATAGTCTGCCTTTTACTTGTTTCTCCTCTGACCAGAAGTACCTGAAAAGGCCTGTTTACCTGCACCCTAGCCAGTTCTCTACATTATCAGTCTTTGTTATCCATTGTCAATCTAATAGAAGAAAACAGTTCTCATTTACCTTTCTTTGGTTATTAATGATGTAAGCCTTGTTTTATGGGTCTATTGGCTGATTGCATACCTTTCCTCAATTTCCTTATTTCTGTGTTTTGCCAGCATTTCTGTTGAGGGATAGTACTTTTTCTTATTTATTTGTAAGCATTCTTGATTTATTGAGGGTATTAACCTGTCATACATTTTGCTGGTATTTATTTTATGTTTGTCAGTTGTTTTTGGTGGCTTTTACATCACAAAACTTATAAATGTTCATGAGTTTATTTGAGTTGGTTCGATATGGCTTCTAGATTTCTTATCATACTTATCCTTACAAAAATTCCTTATGGTATTTCCTTTAAGTGGTTTTATGGTTAATTCTTTAAACATATACATATTTATTCCCTTTAGAATTCATTTTTATGAAATAACATGAGCTTAGAATCTAATTTTTCCCAATGAATCGTCAGTTTTTAAACACCATTAGTTAAATAATTTGTCCTTTCCCCCACTGATTGAAAACGCTACCTTTAGCATATGCTACATTCTTACATATTCCTCATCTGTCTTTGGAATCTTCGGAGCCTCTAACTTGTTTCCTTGTCTGCTGTGATTTACTTATTCTGTCCATTTGCTACTAGCACAGTTATTGTCCCAGAACACAGACTGAATCATGTCACTCTTAGGCAAACCCCTTCCAAGGATTCTATTGCCTACAAGAGAAGAGACCAGACTTTATCGCCAGCTCCAGTCCTAATAAGCTGCCTTTCTAAGCACAATTCTTCATGGACCTTCTGCTTTTTGGAGCATAACAGACATTTCCATGTGCTTGTGTTTGCTGCTGGTGTTCTCTTGCCCAGAAGTAGCCTCCTGATCCTCATGGTTTTCTTATTAAAACCCTTTTTTCCTTTTTTAAAACCTGTTTTCCTTTTAAGACCCACTGTGAAGCCTCATCAGGGCTGCCTCTTGTTCCATTTGGTCTCTTACTGTTGCTGTGTACCTTCCTGTTTCCCCAAATAGATCATCATCTCCTTGAGGATAGAGGGTACCTCTTCAGTCTTCATATCTTCCCCTTTTTGCCTTTCATATAGCCTGTCTTCAGAAAATGCCTGTTGAGTAGAATCAAGCCTAATCATATATACATACACACGCTCTCACATGTCCATGTATAGCTCTAGAAAGTTAGTGAGTGGTAGCCATCGTGTCGGGGGTCCCCAGGACCAGCCCCAGGTTTGGTGATTGGCTGGGAACACTCAGGAGACTGAGCATACGGTTACACTCACAGCTGTGATGTGTTAGAGTGAGAACCGCACAGCACATCGGCAGAGGGAATTGGCACGCAGGTGACGCCCAGAGGACACCAGGTGCAAGTTTCCCAGGGTCCTTTCCCAGTGGAGTCGCACAGGACGTGCCTAATTCCTCCTGCAACGCTGTGATAACACATGTGAAATGTTGCCAACCAGGAAAGCTCGTTAGAGACTTGGTGGCCGGGGGTTTATCAAGGGCTGGTCACGTGGGCACCCTCGGCCAGTTACATGCTCAAATTCTGGACCCTCAGAAGGAAAGCAGGTGTTCACCATAGACCATATTGTTCGCACAGTTTAGACACTCATCCATGGTGTGAATCCTCCCCAAATCTAAGTTCCTGGCTGTAAGCCAGTGTCCGACCTTGGAAGCAGGCCTTTGAAAGGCTAGTAGTCAGGCATCCTTTGCTGTATTAACTCATCAGTACAACCATAGTTTCAAAGAGCTTAATTTCACAAATGGCAGATGTCTAACGAGAGGAGGAAAAATCAGTATGTTGGGAATGGCCAGAGAAAGTAGCTAAGTACTTTTGAGTTTCACTCTCCTCTTACAGAGGAGGCAAACTGAGTCGTAGAGAAGCGCAGGGCATAGAAGGACGATAGCCGAAGATCCGTATTTGGTGGTAGAGTGTTGACAGTTGGGTAAAGAAAGGAGTGTGCAACTTCTAGAAGGCCTCAAAAGCTGGGGAAAATATGGAGGATGTGATAGAGAAGTAGAACATCCTGCTAGAACTGAGGAGAAAGTGCTGTTGAGGATTCCTTGATGAGCAGTGGGTACGCAGGGTTCAGGGGAGGAGACGATATTCAGGAAGACCCACGAGGGAGCATTTGCAGTGATACCCAGTGTCGGATTAAGAAGATTTAGACTACTAAAGTAGGTTTTCAAATAATTGGAGGAATGGGGGATCAAGCTGAGAGATGGTGTGGGAGAAGCTATGGCAAGGGTGAAAACAAGATATTTCAGTTGAAACATTTTTAAGAATTATTATAGTCAGAGTTTCCTTTTGAAGTTGTTAGTAGGCAATGGATATTTGAAGGTCAACATTTATGATTTTTATATTATGTAACAAGTAAAGAAATGGGACACAATGAAGTCTACTTCTATTTCAAGGAATGATGTTGACAAAAAAATATATATGTTTTATATATATATATGCATGTATTTTGAACATTTCACTAATTAATCAAAATTGAAAGAAGAATAAGAATTTTCTATCAGCACTGCCTTTGTTTGGAATTAAATGTTTCCATACTAATGTAAATGCCAAAAAATAAATCAACTTTTAAATTTCTTTCAGTTTTAATAATGTAAGATCCTAGTAAAAGGTAAGGATATATGTATTAATAAATATTTTTAATGTCCCAGAAAAACATGCCATTTACCATTTTTGCTCTTTTATTAGTTGCATGTTATTCTGTCCAGTTTGTGGTTGATAATTTAATATTTTTGTATAGCATCACAGTATAGAATCCACGTTTCATTACCCTCTTTAATCACAGTTTTATTGTTGTGAACTCCTTTTCCTGTGTTTACGGAAGCCTTACATCTTTTTATGTTGTAGGTTACCATCCAAAAGCAAGAATGCTTCCCCATCTCCCCAGTAGCTTTCTCTGTCAGCCAAGCTAGAAGAGTCTATATCGTTTTAAAATTAAAGATACCATATGATGACCAGTTTAAGACTATGTGTGTGTCCCACCAGGCTCTGTGCTTGAGGGGCTAAGTTTTAAGGGTCTTGAATTTTTTTTTTAATAATCCCCAGTGAAACTCACCCAAATAGCAGAATGCCTTTTCATCAACTTACTAATACCAGTGTGCTGAGTGTCATATATTTTCTTTGTCCTACTGACTTAACCGTTTGGTATCTGCTTTGATGTGTTCTGTTGTTACTTTGCGTCTTTGGGGTTCCACATACCTTTGTGGGGGTCTTGGCTGCAAGTGGTTACTACATAAATTAAAATATTTTGACAATTACAATGTGAAAAAACTCTGGCTCAGATGTTATAACTGACTTTTCTTTTGAAGTCTGTATTTCTTTTGTTTTCTCTCAATAGGAATATGCAAACATTGCCACAGCAATCTAATCTGGAATTATTACATATGGAAACGACACTACAGGATGATACTTGGGAGCATCTCTTTTTGTCAGGAGTTAAAATTGGCACTAAAGCACTAATACTGTAACTTTCTTGATAAAATAACTTTATTTTTCTGTAGTGGAATGCTGCAACTTTTTTACACTTAATTGCTTTTAAATTACAGTATTCAATTTAAAAGTTGTATTAACTACAGTTTCTTTTGCAAAAAGTCTCAAAAGGGCATTATTTGTTGATGCATTTTTCTCTGAGCATGGTTTCATAGAGAATTTACCTGAGTTATATCCAGACGTTTATATGTTGGAAGTTTTGCTTATGTAATAAAAACAAAAGTATCTGAATTGTATAGTGTCTGTACGTGAGAGAACTCGAAACAGTGGCCTTATGGTAGCAAATTTTATACCAGATTTTTCTTTTTTCTGATGACAGTTTGGCTTATAACTTGAAATTTTCTTAAGTTTCTGAATATCAAGGCCTATATAATTTATACATTTCATATTATGATATAAGAAGGCACGACAAAAGGTGCTTCACAATTTCCATTGGGTAGTTATGAGCGCACTGAATTTTTAGCAATTGGTTCATTCAGTTTTTTCCACCACTGTTTGCTCTTTCCAATTTCAAAATGCTGTTGTGGAAAATATGTAAAGATTTTGTAATTTATATTCCATCTTACTTTCCCTCAGGGCAAGCTTGTGCATATCATATTTTTAAAGGCTTTTTAAAAATCTGACAGACAAAATCTCATATTTGGAAACTGTACTTTACTACTACAGCATTATACATTTTGCAAGCACATATTACAAAGTGTTTATTTTCAGTTCAGTTGTATTGAGTACCTACTAGCGTAAGATAAAATTGGTGGGATTTTAAATGATGTTTTAGGTCCTGGTACCTTATTTCTTTATGTTTTCTTTGTTCTGCTTAATAATACATATACATTCCCAATTAAACTTTTGTGAAATGTTTATTTGTAATAAAATAAAATACTGTTGCTCCTTCTGCTTGAAGTTACTTGCCAGTTTGTGAGAACATTATTTTAATTTCATACCAAGGCAGAACTTTTAAAATCAAAGTCTGGTAAGAACTTGATTTCTCATGACTGGATTATGAAAAAAATATCACTGCAAACAATTAACTTTTTTTTTTACATATCTTTGTAAGAAAGGGCAGCTGTTTCCTTAGTGGGTCAGTAATAAGTGAAGCGAAGAGGACTAGCATTAAAGTTGGCTAATAAATTTAGGTAGATGGCCTGACTTAATGTTGTGTACCATCTCTGTAGGTCAGCTTTTCCAACGTATTTAACATTCCACTTTGGTAAGAAAGAAGTACATGTGTGCAGTAGTATGACAACTTCCTATTGTGTGAGGTACTCATAACATCTGCCTTAAATTTTAAAAGAATTCATTTATTCTCATATCCTGGGGGACACTTACGAGCCTTGAGTATTTAACCATTTGGTTAATAACACATATATTTAGGGCACAGATTCTGTGCTAAAATTACAACAGTGAATAAAAGAACAAGACACTCAGAGCCTGCCTTTATGGTCCAAACAGTCTGATAAGGAAACCAGACATTGAACTTGGAAATGTAACTTGGTACACTGCATTAATTCTCTGGCTATATTTATCATAGCATAGCAAAAAAGGCTAAGACAGTTGACTTGATATTAAAATCATTCCACAACTGACTTCCTCTTTAGGCATCTATGAATATACTTTTGGCATTGTCTTAATACGCAGAGCATGTTATTTACAAAAATACCTATTGGTAATGTGGGTGTTTTCAGAAAATATTAAATGCAGAAGATTTAAAACCTAAAAAGAAAGGCTTGCTTTATAATTTAGAGTATAAAATAAGGACAAGGACTGTGTCTGTCTTGTTCACCATGGTATCCCCAACTTCCAACATCCTACCTGACACATGGTAAGAACTCATTAAATATTAGTTTAATGGATGAGTAACCAGTAGAATAAATATATTTATTATAATATAACAAATATATTTATTTATTATATTAGGAACTAAATTTATTTAGGAACTAAATAACTAATTTGCATGTGGAGGCTGAACAGAAGTTTATCTTATCCTTAGCATTTTTTTCTTGACTGAGAAGAATTTGAACTTTCTAATGCATAAGATGATAGAAGAGAAGTTTTGATAAGTCATATGCCATTGCCTTCTCCCCTTCCTCCCTTGTATGGTAGGCTCTTCCCCAGCACTGGGGAGACAAAGGTAATAATATGACAGAGTCCCTCTTCTGAGGAACCTCATAAACTGCTGGAGAAGAGATTCTTAAAAACAAAAAATCCAATATTGAGTGTTAAGTACTCTATTGGACGTACATATACGAAGTTGAGAAGAAAAAGTTGGCATTCCTGGTTGCATATCCCCGGGTCATATTTTCTTTCTTGCTGGTGTCACAAGTCTCAGAAGGCAGTATTCTGCTGGTAGTTTTGCTGGTTTTAAAATGAGATAGTTTGGAGGAAACTGGCTAAAATGTACATGGGATCTCTTCATATTATTTCTTTTTTTTTTATCAACATTTTATATGCTTTATTGAAAGTTGACAAGTGCAACAGTTAAATACAGTGACACCTTACAACTGCGTAGAGAACATGCACAGAAACGTATGCATAGAACTACTATACAGGTAATATGCAGAAACCCCTACTGCAAAATTCATTTCATTAGCTAGAACGGATCATTTTTCAAAGTATTCAACCAGCTCAATCAAAAGACTTCAGTGAACAGGAATTTACTTCAAGATACGGAGCAACTAGAAGATTTTAGATTACACAAAGTGACCGACAGTGCCAAATTCTTAAAATTTCTTTAGGTGTGGTTTTCTTCTTGTAGCATTTTTTAAATGTAGATCTCTATATAAAAGACAATCCACACTTCTTCAGACAGCCAATGAAACATCTAAATTTCAATCTGTACAACCTAAATAGTAGTTACAGTCCTCTATTGTACAAAATAGTTACACTACATACACAAATATACAATAAGCAAAACAACCTTCATGTAAGAGAGCCTAGGTCCCAGCTACCTGTCACCGTTTTAGTCACTAAGACTTTTATGTCATCCACTGTTTCAGAAAGAGGCACAGTACTATTGTTTTTATGGATTTTTGGTGACAGTCGTCAATTGGTTCGATGAACTACGTTTCCCCCCATCTTAGGTGAGACTATGCATCAGTCTTTACTCTGACCTCCCTTTTAAGGTCCTCCTGGGGGAGAAGAGGAAAGAGGAAAGTCCAGTGGAGCCCCACTGCTTCAGACCCCATGGAGTAGGCTCGGGAGTGGGGATGGGGAGCAGGGCAGGGGTGGAAAGGTATGCAGCTCCTCGGCATGAATGAAACCACTTCTCACGTGTCTGCCAAGCTGCATGAGGTCCCAGTATATCCATGCTAATTCTCTGATTAACCTTTAATTCACCCAACTAAGAAATTTCTTCAAGCCAAAAGCATATGAGTGTTTAATACTGGAAAAAAGAGACAATGGCATATACGTCGGTCTCACTTCTCTTTCGCAGCGAGCAATGAAATGGGTGACGGTGGAGGCGGATTCCCCCTAGTACATCTTCTCTGGTCTGTTCAGTTCAGACGGCAGCAGCCAGTTCTGCGGGGGCATAGGCGGCTACGCGGTGGGTCCTGAGCCCTGGGACGCTGGCTGGGCGGGGGGCTGTGTGGTGGCAGGGGGGGAGCCAGTCTGCAGCTGGGCCTGAAATTGGGCAAGCTGCTCAGGACTGGCCAGTGTCTTCAGCAGATTGTTTTCCTGCTCCAGCTGGGAATTTTTCTCTCTTAGTTCTTTGATTTGCTCTTTGAGGACCTCCACTTCCTCTCTAACCGCATACATCAAATGGCTTTTCACCAGATCCATAGCTTGCTCGATTTTATTGTCAATATCTACCACACTTGCACCAGAGGAGCTGATTTCAGCTTCCAGGACGAGGACTGAGGAGCCAACTGCCTTTCGAGGGAATGAACACGGTCTAGGACGCCGGCGGGGCCATGAACTACAGGGAAGTCCTCACGGCTGGTCCGTCACTAGGCTACAGAAAAGGTTTCTAGATGCACATGCATGGCCACCGCCGCCGCCGTGCACGCTACTGTCGCTCTCCGGGCACCTCTCTTCGCTCTCGGGCCAACTGACCTCTTCATATTATTTCTAATAGGTGCACGTATATCTCCATTTATCTCAACATAAATTTCAATTTAAAAAAGACACCCATAATCTTACCACAGATAAAACTACTATATACATTTTAGAGGCCACATTTTCTTGTTTTCAATTAGAAAAACTATTATATTTACATTATAATAAACTATGTAGATGCATAATATGGACCACATTTTACTCAACAAATCCTACATATGTGAAGTTTGTTTTTTAAAAGGTTGGAGATACTTCCAGGTGGTAGCAGGAAAAGTAAAGCTGGATCCGAAGCTCACCTTCTCCATGATCTAGCAAACTCAGTAATCTGCAGCCCCAGATTAACCAGCAGCAACCATACAAGGAAGAGGGTAGAAGATGCTAATGCAACAAGGTATGGCGTGACTTCAACCCCTCCCCTGCCTCCTAAGTAGCGCAGAGTCAATAAACAAAGTTGAGGATATCTTGGTGATGAGGGGCCCCATTATGGACAAAGAGACCAGCAGGGTGGCCAGGCCATGTAGGATAGAGTCAAGGAAGACCCTCGGGAAGATGAGGTCTTTGCTGCTGTCTCAGGACCTCTGCAGAAGGGGGAAGATTCACCAGGACAAGGCACTTCCAGGGTGGCAGAGGAGCCTGGGGAAGCCAAAGCCCACAGAATAAGATAGACCTTTGCATCCAGGGAGCCCTGGTTCTGGACACTTAATGGGAGCCCGGAAGAGAGGGGATACCAGGTTTCCCAACAGAGTTCCAGCAAAAGGAATGGTATGACCTCTGACTCCATTAAAATACAAAACTAAGATTTTAAAACTGAGGAATACAATTGTAGAATGTAAATGTTAAGAATCTTCACAAAGAAAAATTAGCATGCATTGATCAACTAGGACTTGGTAGGAAGAAGTGGGATAAAGAATAAAAACCAACTGCCTCATCTTGAGTAACCAGGTGTCATGTTAAGTTATAATGTCTACGATTGTATTGTACAATATAGAAAAAACCTACTGACTGACCTCAAGTTTTTCAGTCTTTTTCTTGACCTTAAATGCACTGGTTCTCAAAGTGTGGTCCCCAGTCAGCAATATCAGCAGCATCTGTAAAATTTTTAGAAATGAAAATTCTTGGCCCCACCCCAGACCTACTGAATCAGAAATGGGCTTGGACCCAGCAGTCCAAGGGATTGGACTCCAAGGGATTCTGCCCTCCAAGGGATTCTGCTATGTGCTCAAGTTTGAGAATCACTGGCTTAACATGTAACTCTTTTGGGAGCCAGTAACCCTTACAGCAAAGAAACATTTGTCTCAAGTTCAGCAGCCCCTGCAGTTTCATTTTTAAGTTTTTTTTTTTCCTATAGCATTTAAATAAAATTAACTAAAGCCTTTTAAAATAAAAAGTATAGCAATTCCCACTATGAATCCTGTCTGTACCTGTGAATAGAGAGGTCTGGAAACACACCCATCCACTGTTAACAGTGGCAATTTTTTTTTAAAAGATTTTATTTATTTATTTGACAGAGAGAGATCACAGTAGGAGAGAGGAAGGGAAGAGATCACAGAGAGAGGAAGGGAAGCAGGCCCCCTGCTGAGCAGAGAGCCCGATGTGGGACTCGATCCCAGGACCCTGAGATCATGACCTGAGCCGAAGGCAGCGGCTTAACCCACTGAGCCACCCAGGCGCCCCAACACTGGCAATTTTTTAAGTGCTTTTCTGTATTGGTTGGATACAACGAACATTGTATTGTTTTTATAAAATAAAGTCATTCTTCTTTTGTTAAGTGGTAAGGATATTTCATCCTATCCATAGTGTGTATCTGTTACTAAAATCCGTGTATACAAGTTTTACCGCCAAGGGCTGCCTACTTCATCTTAGGAGGCGTTTTACTCTCTGCCATTCCTCCTCCTACATCATAACATGTGGGTGAGCTTAATTAAGTATATGTTGTGTTGACTTTCTAATAAGAATTCTTGACAGGGCCACCTGGGTGGCTCAGTCGGTGGTTCTGTCTTCGGCTCAAGTCATGATCCTGGGACCCTGGGATGAGAGCCCTGCGTCAGGCTCCCTGCTTAGGGGAGAGCTGCTTCTCCCTCTCCCTCTGCCTCTTCCTCACGACCCTGAGCTCAAGGGTTGCATGCTTGGCCTACTGAGCCAGCCAGGCACCCAGAAGTATCAAGCCCACTTTATTTTAATTTTTCAAAGGATTTATTTATTTTAGAGAGAGAGGGAATGCATTTGGAAGGGGGGGTGTAAGGTGGGGGCGGCAGAGGGAGAGAAGCAGACTCCCCCGTTGCGCGTGGAGCCTGAGGCAGGGCTCAATCTCATGACCTTGAGATCATGACCTGAGCCAAAATCAAGAGTCAGTTGCTCAACTGGCAGCCACCCAGGCGCCCTGGGCCCCCTTTAAATGTGCCTCACTCATGGGCTTGTATACCTGCACACATGCTCTGTTCAATTTCCATTGTCCCAAGTGTCCTTTCCCTGTATATTCCTGGTCAATTGCTTCAAACTGAGTCTTAAGCCTCACTATGGTAGCTTTTCCACTCAAGTCTCATTGGGTTAGCTGTCTTTCCTCTGGTGTTCCAGAATGCCTAAACACACCCCTGCTTAAGTCCTTAAGCGCAGCGACTAGACCCACAGCCTACATCTCTCTTCCCTCCATCTGGCTCTGTTTGACATAGAGGGGTAACTCAAAAATACTTGTTGAATGACTAAACACCCCCATATTAGCCAAAACTTTATAGCAACTTCTCGGTATCTGCAGGGGAAAAAAAAGTCCAAATTTTAGCAACTGGCTTATGAAAAACTTGGAGAGAAAAGCAGTAAGGTGGGCTGCTTTTCAATCTTATTTACCTGACCTTACCTCCCAGGAACTGTCCTAGGAGCCCTGCTCCATGGTTTCCCGAGGACAAGGAGATGAAGCATGAAGGGAGCAATCAGACTCTGGCATCTTCTCAGTGTCAGGAGCTAGGCAGTAAGTTGCCCTCAGCGGGCTTTCTCCTGACCCCAACCTTTGACTAATCCGTCCTCCCCAGCCTCTTCCCTCCTTGCCACCAGTTCAAGTTCTACCTATTTTTCTAGCTGGTGTTTCTACCAAAATTTAATCCATTTATTCTTTTTTTTTTAAAGATTTTATTTATTTATTTGACAGACAGAGATCACAAGTAGGCAGAGAGTGAGAGAGAGGAGGAAGCAGGCTCCCCGCGGAGCAGAGAGCCCGATGTGGGGCTCGATCCTAGGACCCT
This sequence comes from Mustela erminea, assembly GCF_009829155.1. Taxonomy (NCBI): domain Eukaryota; kingdom Metazoa; phylum Chordata; class Mammalia; order Carnivora; family Mustelidae; genus Mustela; species Mustela erminea. The sequence continues at coordinate 15,618,685 of NC_045635.1, read as the reverse complement.
GGGATCATGACCTGAGCCGAAGGCAGAGGCTTTAACCCACTGAGCCACCCAGGCACCCCTAATCCATTTATTCTTACATCAGATTCTTAACATCTCAAGAAGAAAGGACGTCTTCTAATTTCCCTCAAATTGCCAGGCTTGGAGGCTACCAGCCACAGAGCAGTCCTCAGCAAATATCATGGGTGTTCAGAAGAGCAACGAAATCTAGAGAACTTTATTTTTTTAGTAGTTGGTCAGTATTGGGGGTGGGAGAGAATCCTTTATGGCTTTCGAGAAGACACGTATGGTGTTATGGTTCAGCTTTTTTTCATCTGTCATGCAACTAGAAACATGATGTTATCATACATGTCAACCAATTGCCTAAAAATTTTTATTTGGAAATAATTTCAAACTTACAGAAAAGTTGCAAGAATAGTACAAGGAACACTCATACATCATTTACTCCGCTTTACCTGTTAACATTTTCCATTTGCTTTATCATTTGTTCTGTGTGTATGTGTACAGATATTTATGTACATGCACAGACATATTTTTTCTGAATCATTTGAAAGTAGATTTCATGCATCATATCCATTACTTTTAAGTACTTCAGTGAGTATTTTCTAAGAACAAGGACATTCTCTTAACCATTGTAGTTATCAGTGTTAGAAACTCTACCATGTTAGAGTACTTTTATGTAGTTCATCATCCATATTCCAAGTGTATTAGTTTCCTATTGCTGCTGTAACAAATTACAACAAACTAAGTGATTTAAGACAACACAAACTTTTATTATCTTAGAGCTCTGAGGTCAGAAGTCTGAAATGGCCCTTACTGAGCTAAAGCTGAGGTGTCAGCCGGGCTGCGTTCCTGGTCAGAATACAGGTGACACCATGTTCCCCTTAGGGTGACACAACCACATCCTCCTGTCTCTTGTTGATGATGTTAATTTTATTTATTTTTTAAGTTTTATTTAAATTCCAGTTAGTTAACGTAGAGTGTAATATTAGTCAGGTGAACCATAGAGTGAGTCAGCACTTCCGTACCTCAGCTGGTGCTCATCAGGACGCGGGCCCTCCTTCATCCCCGTCACCTGTCTCACCCATCCCCCCACTCCCCTCTGGTAACTGTCCGTGTGTTCTCTAGAGTTAGGAGTCTCTTTCTTGGTTTGCCCCCCCCTCCTTTTTCTCTCTCTCTGTTTGTTTAGTTTCTTAAATTCCACATATGAGTGACACCATATGGTATTTGTCTTTCTCTGACTGATTGATTTCGGTTAGCATAATACACTCTAGCTCCGTCCATTTCATTGCAAGTGACAAGATTTCATTCTTTTTGATGGCTGAGTGATAGTCCATTGTATATATATACCATGTCTCCTTATCCATTCACCAGTTATGGAAACTTGGCTGTTTCCATTATTTGGCTATTGTAGACAATGCTGCTATAAAGGTGATGTTAATTTTAATCACCTGGTCAAGGACTTCTCCACTCTTTCTTTTTTTTTTTTTTTTTGCCTGCATTAAATAAGCAATCTATTTTTTTAAAGATTTTTATTTATTTATTTGACAGAGATCACAGGTAGGCAGAGAGGCAGAGAGAGAGGAAGGGAAGCAGGCTCCCCGCTGAGCAGAGAGCCGGATGCGGGGGCTCGATCTTAGGATCCTGGGATCATGACCTGAGCTGAAGGCAGACGCTTAACCCACTGAGCTACCCAGGTGCCCCTAAATAAGCAATCTGTAAGGAGATACTGTTTTGAAATATGCTGTTTCGTCATCACAATTGCCCCAGTGGATTCAGTATCTATCGACGGCTCTTGTCTGAACCAAGCTTTACAATTATGGCTGCAAAATGGTGTTTTTCCAACTCCAGGACTCCCTCCATGCTTACCAGCCAGCACTGATATTTCTCCCATTTATTTGTCTTTATTACTGATAGGGATTTATTCCTACATTTTCAGTTGTCTATGACTCATTATTGTCCTTGATTATTTTACTGTTCAAGTTATCCAAACTTTGGACAGTGGAAGCCCTTTTAAGCTGATTGCTGTGTCTTCTACTATGGCCATTAATTATTTTTAGCACTTCCTTATTTGTGGCATGACCAGATGCACCAGGTTCATCTTGGACATTCCTTGCCTCGGCCTTGAAATCAACCATTACTCCAAGGAGGCCTGGTTCCTCTTAGTGGGGAACAATATTAGAGACCAAAATTCGGGCACTAGTGCTTGTTGCTAATGGGGTGTCTTTGCTTCAAAGCCTTTTTGGCAGCCATAGCTAGGAAACACACACACGTGCACACACGCGTACGCATATTATATGTACATACACATGTTAGAAGTGATGGGGTCACACTGATGCCTCCCATCCACCCCTGCAGGATTCTTCCGTGCTTTTCCTATTTCATATTTGTGTGTCCCTTCTTCCACAGTGAGGACCCTGGCTCCCAACAGCACCACATCATCTCATCATTTGCTCAATTCCACAAAATGCCTAAAATAGTTTCGCAGTTGCTTCAGTCATACCACGCCAGGGAGCAAACCTACTTAAAAATAGGCTCTGTTTGCAGTTCTCCACCTCCACAGCCCTGAAGACAGAAGGTACAGAGATAAATACTACGTTCATAAATGCCTTGGATTCGTCCTCACTATCCCCAGCCCTCCACAATGTGCTTATGTTGTTCATTTGAAATACAGCTGAGCCCCCCCCCACTGTTTGCTTTCAGTTTTAGCTCCCCCCTCCCCCATCCTTACTGATCTGACTGAACTTTTTGAACATATAGAACATTAACATAGTTCCACAAATCAAAACTCTACAAAAAGATACTGCTTCGACCAGTGTCACTCCCTCCTGTGTTCCTTCAATGGTGTTCCCTTCCGCTCCTTATGGGTGACCAACTTCTGGCTTCTCCTTCCTGCCTTTCTTTTGGTAAAGACGAGCAGACGTACGTGTGATTCCTTATTCTCCCATTTCCTGACACGGGCATTCTCTATATGCTCTGTTGCACTTTGCTCTTTTCCCTGAAGTAATCCTGGAGGGCGTCCTGGGTCAGATGGTGGATTGTGCCCGCGCTCCGGCCCGGTGCGGGGCGCTCCTCCCGCCGCTGTGCCCTCACCCAGCGGCGCACTTGTATTTGCACCTGTCCGTGGGTTCTGACATGGTGTCGTTTAAGTAATGCTGTGATCGATAAGCTTGTGCATATTTATTTTCATCTTGCTGAAAGTGAACCGTCAGGGTGAACGAACCCATGAGATCGCCGGGCTGAAGGGGACTGGGGAAATGGAATCATCCTAGGTCCCAGCAGCCCTTCTCCACAGGAGTCACGCAAGTGCCTGTTTCTTCCAGCAAAGTAGGAGCCTGCCCGTGTCCTCGCGGCCTGACCTGTGGAGTGTATTGACATGGTTTTTAATTTTTGCCAATCTGATCCATGAAAAGGCGTCGTTAGAAAGAAAACCGTAGGCTCAGGATGGAGTCACATATGCTGGGCCAAGTCACCAAACCGGGCTTGATACCTAATCGACCTGCAGTTTCAGCCACCCCCAGAAAAGTCAGTTGACTTAACAGGTCAAGTCAGGGCTTTTCTGATCAGTACCAGTAAGGTAATCTGTCACGGGGGCTTTCTGGCCAAAGGAAGATGAGCTAATCTGCATGAAGGACCACCCCCCCCACCCCTGCCACACACACACACACAGCAGCCCTTTTCCCTAAGGGAAGGTGACCTTGCCTGGAACAATCCTTTCTTCTGCCAGTAACTTCTAGCCCCAACCTCCTTCCTATAAAAGCCTTCTGTTTTGTACAATTCTGCAGAACTCCCCTTTTTTTTTTTTAAAGATTTTATTTATTTATTTGACAGAGAGAAATTACAAGTACACTGAGAGGCAGGCAGAGAGAGAGAGAGAGAAGGAAGCAGGCTCCCTGCTGAGCAGAGAGCCCGATGCGGGACTCGATCCCAGGACCCTGAGATCATGACCTGAGCCGAAGGCAGCGGCTTAACCCACTGAGCCACCCAGGCGCCCCAGCAGAACTCCCTTTTACTTGCCAGATAGGTTGCTACCCGATTTGTGAATCAATAAAGGCAATTAGATATGCAGATTTACTTAGCTGAATTTTTGTTCTTTAGCAGTGTTGTTTTTTAATTTGCATTTCAACCAAAGATTTTTTTTTAAGATTTTATTTATTTGACAGAGAGAGAGATCACCAGTAGGCAGAGGGGCAGGTAGGGAGAGAGAGGAGGAAGCAGGCTCCCTGCCGAGCAGAGAGCCCGATGCGGGGGGCTCAATCCCAGGACCCTGAGACCACGACCTGAGCCAAAGGCAGAGGTTTAACCCACTGAGCCACCCAGGCGCCCCTCAACCAGAGATACTTTAATTTTAAACTGTTGGAAAAGAGTCTTGGATAGAGATATGATTGTCATGTTCTGAAGCCTTGTTAGAGGTGAATTTTATAGCGTCTCCACTTGATAATCTTCTCTAGAAAATTCTCTGAGAATCATTTTCATTCTGGAAAAATCTTAGCATACATCCCATCCAAACTGAGCTAGATGACTTCTGAGTCCTTGTCTGCTTTTTTTTTTTTCCCCCTGCAATGTGGTTTTTCCTGCAGATGTCAGTAGGGTCTCTTCTAAAGCTTTCTTGCCCCACCTAATGGGCGAGGAAGGGAATCAAGCTGTTGTTGAACGTCGCCTGGAAACCAGCTGAGATTGAGCAGCCCCGAGATGTTCTAGCCTCACAGAACTTAACACAAAATAAGACTCTGAAGAGAATGAGACGTGGAGATTTATAGTCATGGCTTCAACACACTTCCAGAGCATGTATAGCTCAACCATGTTTTAGAGAGTTAATTAATAAGTTGGCATCCTTTCTTTTCTTAGCTGTTTCTTAGCTAATTGCTACATGTGTAATCTCTGCTGACAGCTGTTGCTGTAGTCATTCTCCAGGGCCTCAGATGCTCATTTTTAGAAGTTATTTATTTATGCAAATTGGAAATAACTTTTTTTTTCTCATTTAAGAGTAATACATGCTTGATGGGGGAAAATCTTAGAAATGATGGAAGAGCATAAAGAAAAAAATTAAGATTATTTGTACTCCCACCACTCAGTGATATCCACAGTCAGCAGTTTGATCTCAGTATTTTTTGGATTTTGGCACATAGATACCCACTCTGCACACACACACCAGCCTGTGCACACACATGCACACCCATATACACACAGTTTTCTACTGTTTCCCTTTCTCTCTCTATATATATATATAAACTCATACACAAAAGTGCTCACATTTTTCTACCTCTGATAGACACATACACTCTTGTTACAAAAATTAGATAGTAGTAAACTTACCATTTTGTATTTTGCTTTTGTCACTTAATATACAGTGAACATCTTTTTCTTTTCAGCTGTGTAGCATAATGGTTAATTCCAACTCTGTAGCATAATGGTTAATTGCTACATAGTAATCCTTTTATAGCTACACTTTAAACTTTTTTATCATGAACTTGTAGTTGTACATAATTTTTCAGCATAATAAACAATGTTTATGAACACAGATTTTGGTACACCTGCGTAAGTATTCCATTAGCATTAATTCCTAGAAGTAGAATTGTTGAGTCCAAGGGTTCATGTTGTGAAAAATGTTTCTATTAAAGCAATACAGGCAGGCACACTGGGGTCAGCAGAGTAACGCCATCCCATCCAAGATGTCTGCGCCCTCATGCCTGGAGCCTATGACCTTGAGACCTTACCTTACTTGACAAAAATAATTTTGCAGATGTAATTAAGTTTATGATCTCAAGATAGGGAGAGTATTCTGGATTTTCCAGGTGGGCCCAATATAATCCCAAGGGTCTTTATCAGGGAAACAGGGAGACTCATGGGTCACAGAAGGAGACATGAGGATGTAAGCAGAGAGCAGAGTGCCTTGAGTGCCCACGGAAGCCCTGGCATGCAGGTGGCCTCTAGCCACTGGCAGCAAAATCAAGGGAGCGGACTCTCCGCCCGAGTCCCTGGAGGAATGCAGCCCTGCGGGCACCTTGATTTCAGCCCAGGGAGACCCGTTTCCGAACTGTGAGTTCCAGAGCTGTAAGAGAATAAATTGCATTGCTTCAAGCCACTAAAGTTGTGGTAATGTGTTACAGCAGTGACAGGAAACTGCCCCCCACACAGCTTTGCCAATCGTCCTAAATAAGGCTTATCTCTCTATGCAGCGGTCCCCTGCCTCGCTCCTTTGTGTCTTCAGTTCCACTCCCCAGGGGGAGCCACTTTCAACTCTTATACCTCTTTCTTCTGACTTTACCGATGTCTAAATAATGTGCTTATTCCGCTGTTTCTTAATTTATTGATTTTAGCCACTATTTATTGAGTTACTGAGTTCCTTTTAAAGTCGATGAGGATTTAGCTCTCCTATATTACTACCCCAACGTCTCCCCATATATTATTGTCATACCCCTTCTGGATCATCCAGGATACTCTCCCTATCCCAAGGTTGGCTGATGGGCAAACTTAATTCCATCGGCAAACTTAATTCCTCTTTCCCACATAACCTAATATATTCACAGGTTCTGAGGATCAGGACGTGGTATATTTGCGGGGGGCCATTATTGTGTCCCCCACATCCTCCATCAAATCTGCCAGAGCTCACCGATAACATGTTCCACACACTTGGTTAAGCCTGACCCCCCTCCTAGAGCTCTCCATGCTGGTTGAGCTGAACCGGTTGCCCTCTGGGCGTGCCATGGAGTCATCCGGGCATTGTTTTTTTCTCTCTGCTCTCTTGCATGGCATCCTGTGTTTCCTGGGTCTCGTGTCTTCTGCATTCTTAGTGTGCTCCGTTCTTTCTCGAAGGTCATCCTCCCGATGTTTCTGAAGACAGTATGTGAGAGGCATGAACTGGAATCCTTACATGTCTGAAAACGTCACTCTTCTACCTTCATATCTGATTGAAGGCTTGGTTGAGTATAGATTTCTAGGTCGAGGATCATTTACTCCCAGAATTTCGAAGGTATTGCTCCATTGTTTTCCAACTTCCAGAAACCTTACCAAGAAGCCTGATACTGTTCTGATTCCCAGTCCTGTTGCTATACAGCTTGGTTGTTTCCTCTGGAAGCTTTTGGGATTTGTCACTGGTGTTCTGGAGGTCACGATAATATGCCTTGGTGCGAGTCTTTTTTCATTCGTTGTCCTGGGCACTTGGTGAGCCCTTTCCATGTGGAGACCATTGTCCTTCAATTTAGGGCCATTTTTTTTGTATTATTAATTTGATAATTCCATTCCTTCCATTTCTTTGTTTCCTTTTTTTCTGGACTGTTTATAAGTTGGATATTGGACCTTCTGGAATATTTATATTTCCTATTCTTTCTGTTCTGTTTTCCATCTCACTTTTATTCTACTTTCTGGCAGATTGCCTTGACTTTATATGATACCTTGTTTATTCAGTTTTTAAAATTTCTGCTCTCATATTTCAGATTTCAAAAATATTTCTCATCTTTTGAATTGTAACAATGTTGCCTCCTTTTCCTCCTTCTCCCTTTCTCCCTCTCTCATTCCCTTTCTTTCTCTCTTTATCCGTGTCCTGTCCCTGGATATGTTTTCTTACTGCCATGAGAGTCTTTTACCAGCGTGGGTGTCCATGTTGGAGTCCCCGTTGGTTTTCTATATACTTTTCTTTCCTTAGTTCCTTGTTTGTCTCTTGTCTTCACAATAGAAATGTTCCTCAGATGTCTGGTGATCTTTTATTGATACTGAACACTGAAGCTCTTAAACCTTTTGGCCATGTTGTGAGCCTGGCAGTGGCTCCGATGAAGGGTGACAGAGCAGGGCGTCAGCTCGAGTCTGGTAGGAAACACAAGCTGCACTTATGTGCCATCGAAGCTGCCGCAATTCTCAAGAATCTCTGAGACGGTCCCACCCCTCACCCCAGTTTACAGTGGTGAAATTTTCCCAAAAGCTTGACGGGAAGCCTCTGCAAATCTCATTGCCCAGGTGTCTGGTTTCCCCAACTTCCAGGGAACTAGCGCTTCCTTCCAGTTTCTCCCACATCAGCATCTAGGGGTCTTTCCTCTACGCCTCATTGGTTTTTCTGCAGGAGGAGCTTCCCATCCCCTGTCTGTGGCAGGGGGGGCAGCCAGGGAGGAGGGCCAGGCTTGGCCATTAGGGTTCCGTCAACTGGATCCTCTTGGGTTTAATGTCTGGTGCAGCAGGGTTAGCAAGTGACACACGGTCCAGACAGCAACGCTGTCCCCGATTGCAGCTCTGAGCCTCACCTGAGTTTTGCACAGCCAGCGGGTTTCCTTCCTGAGGTCTGCAGCACACCCCTCCGGGATGGCTTCTTGCTAAGTCTGTTACCCCTCCGGGGCCGCTGTTTTAACCCCGGCAGTGCCTTGAAATGCCTAGAGCTGTGATTTCCTTTCCTGTTCTCCTTGTTACTATGGGTGGATTCCTTCTTTATTCCTTTACCATCATTTACTGGGATTTGAGAACGAAAGATGCTAACACAAGTGGCTAGTGTGCCAGGATTAACTAGAAGTGTGTATTTCTTAAGATTTTGTTACAAATCGTCAAATTAGATGTTCATTTTTAAGTCTTGTAGTAATAATTTTTAAATTTTAAGCTAAAAACATTTGTTCAATTACAGTTATTATTTATTCTAAGATAGTCAAATAAGGAAAATGTTAAATAATAAAGGTATAACAATCTTTATTATTAAAAAAAATTTTTTTTGTTTACTTATTTATTTAGAGAACATGAGCAGGGGGAGGGCCAGAGGGAGAGGGAGAGAGAGAATCCCAAGCAAACTCAAGTCCCAATGTGGGACTTGATCTCATGACCCTGAGATCATGATCTGAGCTGAAATCAAGAGTTGGATGCTTGACTTACTGAGCCACTCAGGCGCCCCTAACAACCTTTAAAAGCAACCTTTTTCATTACTGAAATTATGCTCATTAAAGAAAGTGTAGGGGCCCCTGGGTGGCTCAGTCGTTCAGCATCTGCCTTCGGCTCGGGTCATGATCCCGGGGTCCTGGGATCAAGCTCCGCATCGGGTTGCCTGCTCGGCGGGAAGCCTGCTTCTCCCTCTCCCACTCCCCCTGTTTGTGTTCCCTCTCTCTCTGTCTCTCTCTGTCAAATAAATAAATAAAATCTTAAAAAAAAAAAAGAAAGTGTGGAACTTTGCCAGGCACAATCCTAAGTACTTTATAAATGTTAGCCCCTTATAGCCTCATGCTAACCCATTTTACAGATGAGGAACCTGAGGCACAGAGAGGTTCAGAAACTTCCCAAGACTGCACACCTGCTAATCCCGGGTAAAGCCTAAATTGTTCAGACCCAGGCCAATGGCTGCAGCCCTCCTCTATTGGCTCAGAAAATAGAAGTCAGAAGGAGCAACTACAGTCACATGACACCAAAATGACCTTTTAACCTTATGGAGTGTTTGCTTCCAAAGTTGTTAATGTATTTTCTAAGTTTGAGGACAATTGTAAGTCTAGGGTCTGGGTAGATATGTACTCTGTGTTTTATCACTCAGTGTTATGTCATTAGTTTATATGTATATAAATTTTATTGCAAGAAAAACACTCACAAAGATCCATTTAAATTGTGTATTAAGGCCACTGAAGAGCAATTCTGAATCAGGAAGCAAACTGGGTTGCTCTGTTCAGCTTCAGACAACTCCCTAGTTCCTAATGGAATCACACACAGGTAACTTCACATTGCCAGGCCTGCTTCTCTCTCTCCTCCTAAGGGACATAGGGCATGACATTTAGCCTCTCTGAACTTGAGCCCCCTCACTTGTAAAATGGGATAATAACATCTCACATGGCTGTCGTGAGAATTTAAAAGAAGAGAGAAGAGTGTCACAGCGCCCTCTGCTCCTCCATAAATGGCAGGGATTATCTTAAAATCATGCTCCCTGCCCAGGGACATTTTCAAAAGACAGGCCACGCTCTGGGTTTTTATGCAAGGTTGAACTTTTTTACTCCTTTATCTGGGCACTGAGAGAAGACCTAGTCTGTATCTGATAGGCTACTTGTGTGGCATTTACAGTTAGGAGAGACTGATGTATATATAAAACTTCTCAGAAAATGTTATTATGAACACACGCCACAGTTTCAAGATTCCCTCCTGGCCAGGACAATTTCTGGGAAGTGACTGGTTCGATGATCATCGTTAGACTGGACACGAGGAAAAATAACGTCATGCTAAAGAATGTTGGTCCACCTCTGACCAGAGGCCAGCGGAGAAGGTGGGTGGTTGGGGAGGTGGCTAGTTTTTTCCCAGAAAGAGCTTAATCTCATTAAAGAGTATCAGAGAAGTCCTTAAGCATTTTTATCAGGAATTCTCATTTTTTCCCCAGAAGGTTATGAAACACATTCTCAAAAAGTTTTGTTCCAGACAGGTTTAATATTTCACAGTCAAATTTATGAGAAAAAGAAAAGGCAATTTGGGAATCCTCCAAGAAAAAAGTCCTGCCTCCCCAAGGTTCTCAGTTTCCATTTTTAGAGCATAAAAAAGGAGTTACCAGCTCAAAAAAAAATACAATTATAGCATGTGGAAATTGTTATATATCTTAGTATCATTACACATTTAACAAATCCCTGAACGAAGATTCCAACAGAAGTTAACTGTGATCAACTATCTCCGCAATAATTGACAACTGCGAAATTATAGAAGACTTCCACCTTCTACAGTGTATCTTTGTTCTATTTAAAAGATTTTGGGGCGCCTGGGGGCTCAGTTGGTTAAGCCTCTGCCTTCGGCTCAGGTTATGATCTCAGGGTCCTGGGATCAAGCCCCACATTGGGTTCTTTGCTCAGCGGGGAGCCTGCTTCCTCCTCTCTCTCTGTCTGCCTCTGCCTACTTGTGATCTCTTTTTTTTTTTTTAAAGATTTTATTTATCTATTTGACAGAGAGAAATCACAAGTAGATGGAGAGGCAGGCAGAGAGAGAAAGAGGGAAGCAGGCTCCCTGCTGAGCAGAGAGCCCGATGCGGGACTTGATCCCAGGACCCTGAGATCATGACCTGAGCCGAAGGCAGCGGCCTAACCCACTGAGCCACCCAGGCGCCCTACTTGTGATCTCTTTGTCTGTCAAATAAATAAATAAAATATTTTAAAAAAATTTAATAATAAGCACGTATTACTTTTGTAATGACAAACACCAGGTAAGTTTTACCAGCTTTGAGGTGTGGTCACTGGTAACTCCCTTGAGCAGGTCATCAGAAGAGCAAACCCATCATCTGGGCTCCAGGGAGCTGAGGTTCTCAGCCTTGAGCTGCCTCAGAATCCCCTGGAAGGCTGGGTCCATTGCGGCTCACCGGGCTGCACCCCCAGAGCTCCTGAGTCAGAAGGTCTGGGATAGGGTCCCTAACGCACGTCACTAACGGGTTCCCATGTGCTGTTGCGGCTGCCGCTGCCTGTCTGGGGACCACACTTTAAGAACCGCTGTGGTCCAAGAAAGACAATTTCCACAGGGCTATCAAAGCCAAACAAAGAGGAACTTCACTTACTTCTCACTTTTGCCTCTGGCTGGCCTGTAATTATTTTTAAGAAGAGGAACTTGATTTGACTGGCTTTTATTTAATAAGAAGTTGTGCTGGGAAAGAGTTGTGCCTTATCTTATTAAATGAGCGCTTGGTTTAGAGACTAAGCCCTGTGGCCTCTGGGGCTTGAGGACCTATCTGGAGTTGGCCGTGTGCATTGGGGGCTTCACAACCTGGCGGGCGGCTGTGGCTCATTACCCTCCGCCCAGGCGGCTGGCTGCGGTTTCTCTGAACCCTGAACGGATGACATCGCCGGTGATGGGGGCGCTATTATTGCAATACTGAGGGCCTGTTTGGGAAGCAGTGTGGTGGGTGTTAGGAGAGTAGGCAAAACTGGGAAAACAGGGGTGCCTGTGGCTCAGTGGGTTAAAGCCTCTGCCTTCAGCTTGGGGTGTGATCTCGGGGTCCTGGGATCGAGCCCCGCATCGGGCTCTCTGCTCAGCAGGGAGCCTGCTTCTTCCCTCTCTGCCTGCCTCTCTGCCTACTTGTGATCTATCTGTCAAATAAATAAATAAAATATTAAAAAAAAAACTGGGAAAACATCCTCACTAGGTTACTACCCACCGATGATGAATGGAGTCATTCTCTTTTTATTTATTTATTTATTTATTTATTTATTTATTTTGATTTTTTCTCTCTCTCTCTCTTTTTTTAATGGTGGTAAAATATACATAACATAAAATTTACCACTGTAATCATTTTTAAGTGTATGGTCCAGTGGCATTAAATATATTCACGTTGTTCCGTTCATCTCCAGAACTTTTTCATCTCGCCAAATTGAATCTCTGTGCCCATTATCACTCTTTCTTAAATATATAACCACCTTTGAGATATAATCCACATGCCACACAATCCACTCATTTTAAAGAATATAATACAATGGTTTTTAAGTATATCTATAGAGTTTTGCAACTATCACTGCAACACATTCGTAAACACTTTTGTCACCCCTAAAAGCAAGCTCGGACCCATTAGCAGTCACTCCCCAATTCCTCTAGCCCCGGGCTCCAGCTCCTCATCTACTTTCTGTCTCTACAAATTTGACTATTCTGGGTGTTTCAGGTAAATGGAATCATATGTTATGTGTCCTTTGAGGCTGGCTTCTTTCACTTAGCACCGTGTTTTCAGGGACCATCCATCCATACCATACCATAGCTATATCCATACCGTAGCACAGACACACTTCATTCCCTCTTGCATTCACTTTTTTTTTTTTAAAGATTTTATTTATTTATTTGACACAGAGAGATATCACAAGTAGGCGGAGAGGCAGGCAGAGAGAGAGAGGAGGAAGCAGGCTTATCCACGGAGCAGAGAGCCCGATGTGGGGCTCGATCCCAGGACCCTGGGATCATGACCCGAGCTGAAGGCAGAGGCTTTAACCCACTGAGCCACCCAGGTGCCCCGCATTCACTTTTAATAAGATGCAAATTTGAACTCATTCTCTCCTCCCGGCCTGCAATGACTTCCTTCCCCACGTGGTTGATGCTTCCAGCTACTCAGCTTCCAAACCAGCTAATAAAATATTTCTTTCAAATCCTCCGTCTGTGCTCCCTACCCTCTCCCTAAACCGACTGCCTCACCAGATCTGGCAAAGTTGAGACATGACTCTAGAATGCTAACCCCTCCACTTTGTCAGTGTCATTGCCATTGTATTTCTTGCCTTTAATGTCTCGGGCCTATCCAAGGCCTCCCACTTGCAGACTCTCCATTCTCTGGTCCCACTTCTGTGGCCTCTCCATGTACCTTCCTAAAGTCAGTCTACTTGGAAACCCCTGCTCCTACCCACTGCTTTAGGGCCTGGCACAGAGACCACTTCAAATTGGATTTTCCGTTGCACTCCTGCCCCTTCCACACAAGCTCCCTTGCAACATCATGTTCTGCAGAATCTGAGCATCCTCACGCGTTCTTCCTTCTGTCTCAAAGGCCGGCAAACATCTGTGCATCCTGGAGGCCAAGCTCCAGTGGAAGCCCCGCCTGTGATGGAGCCTCCGGACTTCTGAAAGCTCAGGGAAAAGAAAAATCACTTTTGTGAGGCAATCCCTACTTTTATTTTATTTTTAGAAAATATTTTATTTGTTTGTTTATTTGAAAGAGAGCATGCACGAGAGAGACAGAGGAGGATGGAGGGGCAGAGAGTCTCAAGCAGACGTTGTGCTGAGTGCAGAGCCCCACGTAGGGCTCGATCTTACAACCTTGAGATCATGACCAGAGCTGAAACCAAGACTTGGACAGCTATAAGCCACCCAGGTACCCCTAGCAGTTCCCACTTTGAAATCTTCATTATTGTTAAGATCAAAAGCCCTCAGTTGGGGACCCGGATGGCTCTGTTGGTGGTGCGTTGGCCTTCAGCTTGGGTTGTGATCCCCTGATCCTGGGATCCAGTCCTGCTTGGCAGGGAGTCTGCTTCTCCCCCCCCCCCTTCCCGCTTCTGCTCTCTCTTGCTATTGCTGTCTCTGTCTCTCTCAAATAAATAAAATATTTTTTAAAATCCCTCAAACATCAATCAACTCCCATTTTTAAAAACTGGCCAGTTAGAAGGGTTTATTCCTATGTTAAATGCCAATTATTCTATTTAAAGTTGTTCATATTGGGGCGCCTGGGTGGCTCAGTGGGTTAAGCCACTGCCTTCGGCTCAGGTCATGATCTCAGGGTCCTGGGATCGAGTCCCGCATCAGGCTCTCTGCTCAGCAGGGAGCCTGTTTCCCTCTCTCTCTCTCTGCCTGCCTCTCCGTCTACTTGTGATTTCTCTCTGTCAAATAAATAAATAAAATCTTTAAAAAAAATAAAGTTGTTCATATTTATTAAATGCATATTTCACACATATGATCTGAAAGTAATGTCTACTGCTATTGGAACTTTTTTGGAATATCCCTTCATTCATTTTTTGGTAATAATATCCTTCTTTATACATGACCCGTTGTAATCGTGGCGGGGCAGGTGAGTGGGTAGAACAACAGTACAAACTATATTTCTTGTTAATCTCCTCGGACTATTCTCCCAGCTTACTATATTCTTAGATAAAGACTACTGTAAAAAAGGATGGGAAAATGTTTGAGGCAAGTTAGCTTATATCCTGCCGCTCTTTTTGTGTGTTTTAAAATGCAAGTTCTGGGGCGTCTGGGTGGCTCAGTGGGTTAAAACCTCTGCCTTCAGCTCAGGTCATGATCCCAAGGTCCTAGGATTGAGCCCTGCATCGAGCCCCGCATCTGGCTCTCTGCTCAGCGGGGAGCCTGCTTTCTCCTCTCTCTCTCTCTCTCTGCCTGCCTCTCTGCCTACTTGTGATCTCTGTCTGTCAAATAAATAAATGAAATCTTTAAAATGCAAGTTCCCGTGATTGATCAACTGGGAAGTCAAGTACTCAGGCAGTCTTTGGATTTTTAATCAGGAACACCCTATTCCAGTTTTATAGCCTTGTGGGAGAACACATTTCACCTTTTAGTGACTTCCTTTGTGTTTTCCTTTGCAAAGCAAGCCTTTCCTACAAACCTTGTAAAGATAATCATAGTTCAGCTGTCTTACAAACGACCTGTTTCTTTAATTTGATTAGTTTTCACCTCCACAGAGCTGGCAAAACGAGTTTTCTTGGATTTGTTACAAAGGATTCACTGGAAAAGATAAAAGGAGAAGCGAATGGGTCATTCCAAGAGTGGTTATCAAGCCAAATAAACTGCAGTAGAGCAAGACGTTATTCCCATGGCTTTCGATGTGATCTGGACATGTTACCTTGAACCCAGCATGCATGATGCACAGGAAGAAGGGAAAAGCCTGCCTCAAACCTGTCAGCGAAAAGCCTCGACTGCTTGCTTGGACTGCCTGTGGAAGGAGTTTCTCCTTCACTTACACGCCCACCAATTTGAAAATTTGAGGTGGATCGTGCCTGTGTCTATTAGTACTGTGGTGTTCTGATGGTGATTTCTGCTTTCTCTTACTTCTACATTTATAGATTGGAATTCTTCTGTACGGAGGACTTGTCCCCTCTCCCTGACTTAGTTATTAGCTGTTTATTTATTTGTACCCTGTAGACTGACAGACTGAACCTTTATGGTATCTTTGGGTTATAATCCAACAGAATTGTTACTTGTTGCTTGAATTGTCCCAGCTCTGGCCTTTGGGAGCTCTTTCAAGTTGGCTTCTGTGCCCTTTTGATTTGCACCATCATTTTTATTGGGCACTTCCTTACTCTCTGGTACCATGTGGTTTTCTGTTTCTCCGTAAAGCTCATTAGAAGCACCAGATAATGACTGTCTTTTGTAAAGCACTTTGTATATAGTTTCTATTAATGTAAAGATGCCATGAAAGGTTATCAAAGCAAAATATCATTCATTATATGTGAAGTACGGATGTCAAGTCCGAGGACTCGAAGAGAGCAAGCGCGAGCAGCTGTAAGAGCCGCCCAGGCCCAAGTGCCTTACATTTTTATCCAAAATGTCACCACCCCTCAGTAACACCAAGGGGCCTCTTAGGTCATATGCTGTCATTTTAAGTGTCACACCTCTGCCACTTGCCATTCCCCAAATGCATCATCCATCCTGGTCAAAATGAGAGTTCAGTGGGACGAAGATGTGACATCAAATACAACTGTATTTATTTAGCAATATTCACGAGATGAATTCATGTAATTTGAAATATGGTACTAACCATTCTGTTAAACAACACTCCTTTAAGAGGGAGGCGGGATGAGGAATTACACATCTCTTCTTGTCAGCAGCTGGATTTGAATTTTGACATGAACTACCCTTGTGCTGGTCACCGCAAGTTTCTCGAAGGAAGAATAAAAGGACAATAGGAACAATTCAGAAGAACCAAACTGTAAATGTGTGTGTGTGTGCGCGCATGTGTGTAAGAATATCTACTTTTGTAATTTAGAGAAACTTAAAGTGAAAAAACTCTGCAGTGTTTGAGTAGAATTCATACCATTTAATTTACTTAAGGCAATAAAATGAGGGTACATCTTGGGATTTTCAAAAATGTTTAATCTTGCCATCAGTCTTTCTTTCTTTTTTTTTTTAAAAGATTTTATTTATTTATTTGACAGAGATCACAAGTAGGCAGAGAGGCAGGCAGAGAGAGGAAGGGAAGCAGGCTCCCTGCTGAGCAGAGAGCCCTATTCGGGGCTCGATCCTGGGACCCTAAGATCTTGACTGGAGCCGAAGGCAGAGGCTTTAACCCACTGAGCCACCCAGGCGCCCTGCCATCAGTCTTTCTTTTGTGATAAAATGACAAAGTTATCGGGGTACCTGGGGGACCTAGTCAGTTGAATGTTGGACTCTTGATTTTGGCTCAGGTCATGACCTCAGGGTCTTGGGTTGGAGCCCCAAGTAAGTCTCTGTGCACAGTGGGAAGTCAGCTGGAGATTCTCTCACTCTGCCTCTCTCCCCCTCAAATAAATAAATAAATCTTTCTTTTAAAATGACAAATTTATCCATGCAGGAAACATACCCAGATCAAGGAGTAGGGACACAGTTCTCTGATTCAAGAAGGAAAGGTATGACTTGAAATAGACCAGAGCCAAAACAAGACACAAAAGTTCAGGTTGTCTATCTTCATCCGTGCAAAGTTGGGGGAAAAACATGAACAAGAAGACTGTCTTCCCCATGTAGGACAGGGACATGAGTAAGAATAAGCAGGACATGAGACAAGCTGCTGATTTTTTTTTTTTTTGAGTCCTATATAATTCAGCCACCGGTTGGCTGGCTTAGGCATATTGGTCTCTGCAACATCCAGGTAAGCCATGGTGGATCTCACTGATGCTGTTCAAAGACTTTTGGGCCCACTGGTTTGAGAATGCATGGGGCACCCAGCAGAGAATCCTCAGCACCGAGATGCTAGCCCACCACAAGTCCAGCTCAGCTCTTCCTGGGTTGAAACAGACCCAGCTGGGGCACCTGGGTGGCTCAGATGCTTAAGCATCTGCCTTTGGTTCAGGTCATCATCCCAGGGTCCTGGAATCAAGTCCCACGTTGGGCTCCCTGCTCAGTGGATATCCTGCTTCTCCCTCTCCTTCTGCTGCTCTCCCTGCTTGTGCTCTGTCAAATTAATAAATAAAATATTAAAAAAAAAGAAAGAAACATGCCCAGTCATGTAAAGGGCTCCAAGTCTTCTTGAGAGATGGATACGGTAGCCCAGTGATCATGGCCTTAGTGAAAAGAATTACCTCCGAATTCGGGCAGACCCCAGACTAGCTCTTCTGGGTGGGGTTCAAGAAAATAAAAAGTCCTAATAACAGTGGGCCTTAGCCAGGCATTATGAGTTTCAGTGTTTGTCCACTCTAAGATCCCATCATGAGGCCTTGTCTCTCTGATATGCCAAGGCACCGTAATGAGTGAGGCACCCTGGATTCTGGAGCAGGTATAATGAGTATTCATCTGTGCCTCCAACATTTCAAATTCTTAATTCCTATGTTCTTTAACCCCTTCCTTGGGAGTGTGCCATCAATGTCACTACTACCTTTTCTGTAGCTCCATGGATGGGTCTTCTTCCCCTTGATTAGCCTGTTATTTAGATTGCTCTGACACACAAGAAAAGTGTTTAGAAAGTTGATGTTACTGATCTCTTGTTAGTGAGACCCTGACTGTGAGAGGTTTGCTTTTTTTTTTTTTTAAGCTAATGAAACAATTATAAGAACATCTTTCTGCAAAAAATCCCAGGATGTAACCAATTTACCAGAGTTGCCCCAACATCATGGGTCAGTTATGACCACAGCCCTATATTGGGTAGGGGGCCAGATTTTATTGGTCACCTCTGGGTCCACTAACCTTCAGCCTCCTCCGTTTTTCAGGGGCCAATGATTTGGTTTCTTAATTGTTTTTATTTCTTCTCTTTTTGAATGTCTCCCATCTATTTCACTATCTCTTCCTACCACCAGATGGTGGAAAGGGAAAAGGAAATAAGCGGATGGTAAGTGAACGTGGTGCTGGCTGGTAGAGTATTTATGGCGAAAGGTGTAGTGGTGAATGGACCAGAAAAGGAGCTTGTGAGTTACCTATGAATTCCCTGTTTTCATTTCAGCGCTCATTCAAAGGTTGACTGCCCAGGTCTGGGGAGCCAGCGTGGCACAGTACCTTGCTGGGGAGGGAGTCAGCCTTTGCTTCAGGAGATTCTTGGGAACATCAGAGCCTAGGAACACAGCTGAGCAGCCCAACCCCACCTGGCCGAGGCACGGGATGCGGGGTTAGGGGTCTCTGCGAGGGTAGGTGCGGGACGATGCGCCCCACCATCCCCGCTGCGTCCTTTTCTGTCTTTCTGAATCTCCATTCCGCCGCCTCCTGTAAGCCGAACTCGCACTTGGCCAGTCTTTCCCACGCTGCACTGAATGATTGTAGCATTTCTCTCCCTCCATAGGGACCCCCTTCTCCTGCCTTCCCAACAGCCGGCTCTGTGAAAGCTTATTTTGGGTTGCCCTGATCCCCGATCCCGGGGTTACCTGCCATCACCCTCAGCAGGTGTTCATTCTCTCACCTACCCACGGTCTCCCAGCCTCAACCCGCCCTCGACCTTTCGTCGCACCCTGGGGATCTGCCGCTTCCACCTCCTTTCCCACGTGCCCCTCCACTCGGACGCCCCTTCCCCCACGACCCCCGTTCCGGTCTCGAGGAGTCTCGCGGCATTTCCCGGGGCGTTAGCCGAGCCGCCGCGGTTGTAGGGCGGCCTCGCGGAGCTGGGTCCCTCCCCAGCGGGCGGTGAGGGGGGCGCCGGAGCGTCGAGCGCCACAGCCGCAGGGACGCCCCGGGCGCCGGCCCCGCCCCGGGCAGGCCCCGCCCTTCTCTGCCCCCGCCCCTCGTTGGCCCCGCCCCGCCTCGGCGGCCGTGCGTCCACGGCAGGCTGAGCCGCAGGCGCTTCGCGGCGGCGACGGCGGCGGCGGCGGCGGCGGCGGCGGCGGCGGTGAGGGGGGAGAGCGGGCTGCGCGGCCGCGGCTGCCGGGCGCTGGGCTGGGCGGCGCTTCTTCTTCTTCTTCTTCTTTTTTTTTTTTTTCGCAATTTCCACTCGCGGGCAGCAGGAAACCCGGCTCAGCCGGGCGCAGCGGGCCGCGATGCAGCAGCAGCAGCAGCGGCAGCAGCAGCAGGAATCACCACGGGGCAGCAGCGGCAGCAGCAACAGAGGCAGCAGCGGGCGGCGCTGAGCCGCCGCGGCCGCCGCTACTGAGGAGAAAGCCGGCCCAGTCGTCGCCGCGTCCCGGCCCCCGCGCCCGGATCCCCGCGCCCGGATCCCGGCGCCCGACCCCCGCGCCCGCCTCCGCCAACTTTCACGCTGCCTCGGCGGCCCGGCCCGGCTCGACGCCAATGGGTGAGTGGGGGACTGCCCGCGCCCCGACGCCCGGGTGTCCACCTCAGTGGGCGGGCGGCGCGCCTGTCCCGGGACCGCGGAGTCGGGAGGACGCCCCGGGGGCAGGGCCCTGGCGGGTGACACCGCGGTGGGCACCCTGCGTGCCTCGGGTACCCCCATTTACTCCCATTCGCGTCCCTGCAGAGCCCGCGCGGCACCGACGGGAGCCCGGTGGGGGCCTGGGCGGAGGATCCCGGGCCGGCCCGGGGCGGCTGAGGCTGAGGGATGCAGGGGGTGTGGTTGGCTCTTCGGGTGGGCGGGGAGAGTTTTGTCTTGGCCATTTTCTCGCCCCAGCGCGCCCTCCTCTGCGCTGAGGACGTGGGTATTGGGAGCTGGTGGGCTCCAGCCCAGCCCAGGGGTCGCGGTGTTTGTCCCCCTGGCCCTGCTGAGGGGGAAGCCAGAATCTCGGGGTCTCAGGGCGGCCATGGGCTGGGTTGCCTTTGCTGGGGGCCGACGTGGGTGGGGGGGAGGTGGTGGTGCGGGAAACGCCCCAGTACCCGGCCTGGCGTGCCATCCTCGGGTCCTGAGCGTCAGACGCGTCTGTCTTGGAGCCCCTCTTCCTCCGGCCCTGACCCCCTCTCTGCCTGCCTGCCTTCTCCCAGTCGGGCGAGCTCTCCGCTCCGTGATGCTCAAAGGCCACTTCCTACATTCTCTAAGTCTGAAGGCTCTGGGAATTGGAGCCGGTGATCCAGTCCTCGATTTACTGATTGAACATCAGTTCCAAGTAGGAAACTAACCGTTAGGTCCCCTGGGTCCCATCTGGTATAGACTCTGGTATATTGGAGCCACCTTGCCTAGAGGATGTGGCACTTTATTGGGCAAAGGACTTGTGATTGCCTGGGCAAGTAATCGCGTGGCCCACGCAGTTAATATTCTTGCTGGAAGCCAGTCTGTGTCTTTCGTGCCTTTGACAGATTATTTTTGGGTGTTTCTAGGCCAGGCAGAGGAAGGCTAGAGATCATAATAAATCATAATAAAGTGAGACCTTTCCGTGTTTAGATAATAAGATTTGAGAAGTCTAACAGTGATAGGCAAGCTGTCATAGGATGCTCCTGAACAGGAATGCACTGGAAAAGGGGAGGTTTAACCCAGTAAGTTGTTGACAGGCAGTTAAAATCCCATTTGTGGTCATTTGCTAAAATGGTTTTCCTCTTCTAAAGTGGTGGCGAATTGATGGCCTCTTGGCTTCAGAGTCACTTTTTTCTCAGTCACTTCTTTTTCTCAGTGCCCTTCTCTGCTCTTTGCACTACTTCCAGTCTAAATTAGTTTCTCTGTTACCCTTTCTCCTATTGCACCTTCCAAGAAATAGTGGTATTACACATTTATTTGAGTCTAACATTTATCTCCCCTACTGTAAGTTCCATGACCATAACGATAGTGCTCAGCACTGTTTTCTTTGGTACCTGCTGTGGGGCAGGCCCTAAATAAATATTTATTGAACGAATGAATGAATGAGTATGAAATCCTCCTACCTGGTGGAAGACAAAACACTTAGCTCAATGCTCTTGTTTTGCTTTGGCACCTAGTAAGATGATCTGGTTTATTAACAGAAATATATATATACTTTAAACATTACTAATCACTTTAGTAACAGGTTGGTTTTTCCTGAGGTATCCAAAAATGAGATTTTGATCATCTTTCCTTTTTTTGTGTGGGTCCTGAGAGGGTTACACAAAAAAAGAAGTTAGATACAAATGTCTTCTGTGGCTGGACTGTGCTTTCTGTATCTCAGAAGGAAGAGGAGTCCAGTTTAAGAAGAAACAGGCCTGTTTATTATTCAAGCCTGAACTGTTTTCATTATCCAGAGCCTCCTAAAAAAATTATACACTGCTTCTGCAGTTTATAGTCCTTTCAAGCTTAATATTTTTTTTTTACTGTGACCATTACAAAACAGAGGGGGTGCAGAAACTGATTTTCTTTTATTTCAAGTGTTAATACTTAATTGAGTTGATGGGATTAAAATGAATGCTGTCATTTAATTCATTAAAATGTTTATAGTGGGATTTACAATGTCTGTAGTAGTTTATGGCTAAAGATCACCTCCTATTGTCTTTTTCTTCTTTTTTTTTAAAAGAGAGGGATGGGGGAGGGGTAGGGGGAGAGGGGCAGGGAGAACCTTAAGCAGGGCTTGGTCCCACAACCCTGAGATGGTGACCTGAGCCAAAATCAAGAGTCAGACGCTTAACTGACTGAGCTACCCAGGTGGTTCAAAGAGTTGTTGGTTTTTTACAAAAAGATTTTATTTTTAAGTAATCTTTACACCCAAGGTGGGGCTTGAACTCATAACCCTGAGGTTAAGAGTCGCATGCCCCACCGACTGATCCAGACAGGAGCCCCCCCACACCTGTTATTTTCTAAAGCATCTTCAGCAGTGTATTTGTAATGAAGTACAGGTATTTAAGAATTGATTCTGTTCGTCTTCTGAGAGAGCCAACGATAGTGCTGTTTCTGAAGCAGGTGTGTGTGTGCACACACAGGCCAGCCCCCTTCCCCAATCCCCCAGGTCTCGCTGGGTTTCAAAAGATTTCTCCAGTGTATCAGTGTGATACACTTGCATTCTTACCTGGCGTGGTAATGATTTTTCTGTTGATGGCTAACGCAGTGAAATTATATTATATAGTCTTTATTTTTTTAAAGATTTAATTTATTTATTGGACAGACAGAGATCACAAGTAGGCAGAGAGGCAGGCAGGGAGGGAGGAGGAAGCAGGCTCCCTGCTGAGCAGAGAGCCTGATGCGATGCGATGTGGGGCTCGGTCCCAGGACCCTGGGATCATGACCTGAGCCGAAGGCAAAGGCTTTAACCCACTGAGCCACCCAGGTGCCCCTTATATAGTCTTTAATCTGAAAAATAACTGAGGAACATTAAATCCCTAACTCTGAAATGAAGCCAGTTGTAAAATGGCCTCTTACAAAAGCCCACTCAGAATGTGCCCTCGGAGCTTGCAGGCAGATGCCTGCAGTGCCAGACTGAGGGAAGGCCTCTTGTCATTACGGTTGCACAAATATTAACGATCCAAATTTGTGAATAGTGGAGGATTTGCAAACCCAGCAAATGATTTTTGTTTAGAAAATTCCAGGGTAACAAGAAAGTTTGGGCTGTTTTTAGCAATGTATTGTTTTGGTGGGAGATTGCCTTATGCTAAACTAAAGCTAGAATGAGTGTAATGTGTTGGTCTCCACAAACAGTCTAAAGTTAGAAATGGAAGAAAAGACTCCCCCTTTATCATTCATGGCCTTTACTTTGTCCCCTTATACCCACCACAGCACGGGCCAAACCTTGGTACCTCCCTGGTTGCACAGACCTTCAGTTCTTGCTGCGTTTCTGACCTTCTCTCATCAGCTCTTGTATTTGAAATTGTTTTCAAGTAGATCACATGCAGGAGTGCCTCGGTGGCTCAGTGGGTTAAAGCCTCTACCTTTAGCCCAGGTCATGGTCCCAGGGTCCTGGGATCAAGTCCTGCACTGGGCTTTCTGCTCAGCAGGGAGCCTGCTTCCTCCCCTTTCTCTTCCTGCCTCTCTGCCCACTTGTGATCTCTGTCTCTGTGAAATAAATAAATAAAATATTTTTTTAAAAAAAGTAGATCTCATGCAGTGGTCAGTATTAATCCATTCACCTAACTCTCCATCCAGTATTTACTGATCCGATTTGTGCCAGGCATTGTGCTAGGAATGAGTACACGGCACACACACCTGCCCGCTTGGGCTTTTCCAGCTGGTGGGAGAGGTAGGCCTGAATGCAATACTGGGGACAAGATATGATTAGAAGCCCTGCTGGGTCTCACGAAAGGAGATTAGAGAGGGGCAATGTGATTTAGGCTACAGAGGGGAAACGACAGGGCAATGTCTTTGAGGAGATTGTGTTTGAGCTGAAATCTGAAATCTGAAAATTGGGTAGGAGTCATCACTCTCCTCCAGCCGCCGCCCCTCCCCCGGCCCCAGGAGCACACCTGGCGTGGACCAAGCGGTTCTCTTCTCGTGGCAGCGACGGACCACGGGGAGCCGTGTGGGATGGAACCCCGTGGAGGACTGGGCCCGTGGCAGGGGCTTTAGGGGAGCGTTCGAGGAAGCTGGGTGTTGCTCTGGTTTGGATGCTGGCCGGGAGCGAGGTAATTCCAGGGTCAGGGGTCCCCCTCAATCTTCTCCAGAAGCAGGGAGGACCCGACAAAGGCTGTGACTGGTGAGGAAGCAGCAGTCCCTCCTGTTAGTCAGGATGCGGGCATGTGTGGGGACATTTGTGATTTGGACAAGGTTCACTTGTTCTCCGTGTTCACACAGGATTACAGAGTGGTCTTGTTTTTGTCTTGTCCCATCCTGGCCACAGAGTGGCCTTGTCTGATGCCGGTGTCCTGGGGAATTGTTTGGTCACTGGGGGAGGCTGCCTGGCCCGCCCTTGGAAGGCAGGGGCTGCTTTTCTGAACTAAGTGATTAAAGAGGGGCAGAGACTAGAATGTTGGGGAGGATAATAGCTTTTTAGGTATATTTTGTGGCTCCTTCCTTAACATGGGCCAGCTCTCATCTGCAAACTGTTCAGCTGTTCAGTTGTATACTGGACAACTGAAATGCCCGAATGGGGCAGGAGATACGGAGTCACAGAGAGCAAGCTGCTGAGAACCAAGAAGTCAGGGTGGCTCGTAACGGGAGAGGAGCGGGGGCAGGAAAATACTTGAATCTCTTCAGCGTCAGGGAGAGTGGAGTACAGTGGTTCTCAGAGTGTGGTCCCCCCGGCCAGCAGCTCCCGCCTCCCTGGGAGCTTGTTAGAGATACACATTCCCTGGCCCCAGTTCTACCCATTGAATGAGGAAGGAGGTGGAGCCTAGCAATTTGTGTTTTAAGGAGGGAGCCCTTCAGGTGGTTCCGTTGCACAGTCAAGGTCGAGTGTAGAACCTCCTTGCCTCACAGGTGAGAAAGCTGAGGGTCAGAGTACGTGGGTCACTGAAGAGTGCATGGGCACTCTGGGCCAGTATAAGCCGTTGGTATAAGAGACACATGGCCTTAGAGAAGGAGAAAAGTACGCTCTAGTTCAGAACAAACCTCTGACGGAGTCACTAAAACAGTACAATCTTGATTCTTCCGTGAATCTCATCCATGCCGGCTGTCCGGCGCCTGGACATTAGTGCCACCGGCTCGCCCATCTCAGCATCACTTGGACTTTTACCAGAGCATCTCATAGGTCTTTGCCATTGTCCCTTTCCCTTCATCCTCTTCAGAACGGACACTCAACTACACTGTTAGCATGAGGGGGTTTTTGGTATTTGTTCTTGTTTTTCTGTAGCTGGTACCTGTATTAGCTTCTGATTGCTGCTGTAATACATTACCAAACACTTGGTGCCCCCAGATGCCATAAGTTTATTATCTTTAAAGTTCTGGAGATCAGAGGCCCAAGACAGGTCTCCCTGGGCTAAGATCAAGATATGGGCAGGGCTGCATTCCTTCTGGAGGCTCTAGGGGAGAATCCCTTTCCTTGCTTTTTCCAGTTTCTAGAGCCCTCTGCATTCCTTGGCTCATGGCCCATTTCCATCTTCCAAGCCAGCAGTGCCGGTCGGGTCTCTTTCCTATGGTGTCACTCTGATACTGACTCTCCTGCTTCTCTCTTCCATGCTTAGGGAAGGCAGGAACTGCTTCTGTTTGGTTATCGTGTCCATGTACTGGCACATGGGAAGCCTCAAATTAAAATTGGTTGAGTTAATTATTATTCCTGACCTTCTAGCTAACTTCACCCAGGTATGTCTTTGGCCCGGCGAACAGAGCATGCTCTCCACTGAGCTCAGCGTTTCTCCTCCCTAGTGTCCATATGCTGGAGGGGATCACCACCTTTCCTGTCACTTCCATAGCTATTTTGCTGTTTGCCTTACCTCTTCTTCCTTCCCCTCTCAGCTCTTTCCAGGGTGTAGTCAAGCCCCCAAAGTTTCTGGAATTAACCCCATGTCACCTACCCTTCTGCAGACGCTTCAGATCCTGAACGCCTTAGCGAAGGCTTTGGGAAGCTCGGCAGCCACCCCTGCCTTGGTTTGTTCCGTGCTTGTTCAGGCCCCAAGCCTTGCCCATGAAGTTCCCTTCATGGGGAAGGGACTCCACTCTCTTCTCTGCCTTCTGGTCTCTCTGTGTGAGTTTCCTCTTCCTGCGGTGACAAAATACTACAAACCCAGTGGCTTAAAGGAGCAAGAATTTGTAATCTTACTCTTTTGGGGGTCAGAGGTCCAAAATGGGTTTCACTGGATTGATACTAAGGTGTCAGCAGGGCTGCATTCCTTCTGGAGGCTGAAGGGGAGAATCCATGTCCTTGCCTTCTGGAAGAGGTTTTCACATTCCTTGGCTTGTGGCCACATCACACTAACCTTGCTTCTGTCCTCGCGTCCTCTCTCTTACTGTGAACCTCCTGCCTTCCCTTTATAAAGACCGTTGTGTTGTGTTGGGCCTGCCTGGATAATTCGGGCTAGCCCCCCCCCCCCACCTCAAGCCCCTTAACTTAATCAATCTGCCAAGTCCTGTTTGCCACGGAAGGTAACATATTCACTGGTTCTGGGGATTCGGATGTGGACAGCTTTGGAAAGGGCTATTATGCAGCCTGCTGCGCCCCTCGTTCATCTTTTTTGTCCTGATCCAAAGGTTGGTATAGAACATGTATGAAGTCTGTTCATCTCTGACAGGGTGTCCCAAATGCCATTGCCCTGGCTCGTTGCCTGGCATACAGTAAGTGCCATATGTTACTGAATGAATGAATGAGTAACCCCTTCACCCAAGTATGGTTACTGTTGAAATTCTCGGAGGCTCTTGGCTGCCGGGAGTGTGTGTGCAATTCTGGGAGATCCCCCAGGCGCGGCGTGCTGAGCGGGTCTGTTTGCTGACAGCTCACGGTGGCCCGCGTTGCAGTGGGTGAGAAGGCTGACACCACGTGTCACATGGCTTTGACAGAGAACTGTAGGTTCAGGATAGAAAATTCGCGCTGGCAGTGGTTCTCAACTGGGGGCGGTTTTGCCCTGCAGGGGGACATTTGGCAATGTTTGGAGCCACTTGGTTGTCACAGCTGGTGTGGGGAGGGCAGTCTACTGGCAGCTGGGAGCCGGAGGCCAGGGGCCAGGGACACTGCCACACATCCTACAGTGTACAGGACAGCCCCGTAGCAGTTGTCCGCCCCCAAAAGTTGGGGAAGTCTGCTCTGAGTGTTACACAGATGGTTGAAGCACCATTTCCTTCCTTCGTCATCAGCTGCTCTGGACACAAGGTCTGCTCTGTATCCACAGCCTTTGTTTTATGAATAAACCAGGAGGTCACTGGAAAGCAGGGCTCTTTGTTACTCTTTCACCTTTTTGTTCTTTGAGTAGAAAGTTTCTTAACACAGCTCATGCCCCTCTCCTGTCAGTACCTGGGTCGCAGACTTATAAACTTACTTCTCCCATGTTTGGCTTCCCTGATGTTCTGCCTTCCTAGTGGGATGAGCTTATGCGCCGAGTGGCAGATGGTGGGTCCTTCTGCCACTCACACATCGGTCCCTGCAATTGAAGCTCTGGAAAGGTCCTTGGCAGTCAGGGCAGCCTACACCAGCAGGTGATGAAACTGAGACTCTGAGAGGCAAAGAGACATGGTCCCCTGGCTGCAGGACCCAGTTTCCTTAAAATTGGAAAGAACTAACCACGTATATAGGTAGGTGGTCAGTAAACGTCAGGCCCCCTGCTCCCCACACTGAGGCTCTTTCTACAGGCTGTTTCCCTGGTAAATTTAAAAAAACAACAACAGTTTTATTGAGATGTAATTCACATGTCTTAAAATTCACTCATCTAAAGTGTGCAGTTCAATGGTTTTTGGTATATTACATTATTACTTCTTAAAATCGTGGTAAAATTGGCTGTTTTAACCATTTTTACGTCCGCAGTGGAGCGACATTCAGTACATTCAGAGTGTCGAGCAGCCAGCCCTGCTGTCTGTTTTGAAAATTTTTCATCACCCCCTCCCTGGCAAGCATCTAACTTGAAGCATAGAATCCATGTCCTGTGGGGCTTCCTGGCCGCCCAGGCATTTTGGAGAACACTTGGTGGAAGCCCGAGGGTCCCAGTTAAGATTCCAAAGGAATACGGAAACAGGGAAAGTATGGCCTTGTGGTTTTTACATGTTTGTAGTCATTGTTTCCTTTGGGAGACACTTCGTCTTTGCTCTGTCCCTCTGGCCACCTCCCTTGGTTACATCCCTGTCATCCTTTGGGGGAATTGTGAATTTCCTTTTCCATCCTGAAGCATTTGTGAGTTAGTTACTTGGATAACTTCCTTGGCAATTACCTCGGTTCCTCAGGATAGTTCAGTCGTAGGAGAAAACACTTCGAGGCCAAACTCAGCTCTCTGATCTGCGCAGAGAGGCCTGACAGAGGTGTATCTTGCTTCGACTAAATTCCTTAAGCTGACAAAGGTACATTGGCATCCTGGGTGACAACGAGCACTTGTTTTTCAACTTGATTGTTATTTTATGCGTAAATGTCTCACAGGCAAGT
This sequence comes from Mustela erminea, assembly GCF_009829155.1. Lineage (NCBI taxonomy): Eukaryota > Metazoa > Chordata > Mammalia > Carnivora > Mustelidae > Mustela > Mustela erminea. Next base: position 15,590,375 of record NC_045635.1, on the reverse strand, counting down.
CTGTAGTTTTCATTAGGGGACGCTTCAACAAAGTAAAATGTAGCTCATGGCCCTTACTGCAGTGATAAACTAGGCCTATACTTAGCCTCAGGAAGAAGAACACCACTAATAACAAAAGAAAATCCTCACGGATACGTGTCCTTACTGAACTGTATTCAGTGGGCAAGAAAAGCCCAGCAAAGGCCTTAAGCTGATTTCCTTCCAGTAGCCCCAGAAGTTGCACCCCCACCCCCACACTCCCTGCAGGAGGCTGGTCTGCCCCCTGTGGGGAACGGAGTGGCAAGGGAAAGTCCTGTTCAATTCATACTGCTGTTTCTTCCTCAGTGTCTTGTATTAAATACTACAAATATTGAATTGGTCGTTAATTACTCATTTTGCCTAACAAATTTAAGTCGTGTATAGGTACAGTGTGAATAGGTAGTTTAAATCACCATCTCCTTAAATTTCAACTTCTTATCAGTCAGTATGCAAATACCAGCCCTTGTGTTTTGGCTGGATTTTTCTGGACTGTTCTAGACTTGGAAGACTTGGGGCCCTGTTCTAGGTCTGGTCCTCTGGGGCTGCACTAGTTTTATCCATCACACACCCACTCCCTGTGTGAAAAGTCTTTAATTAGCTTAGTGTCCTCCCTAATTATTCCAACTAGTTCTCATTTTTGTGCCTAGAGCTGGAAGGAGGTGCCTGAATGTTGTTTTGGATAAGAACTGGAAAAGGCCTTCCTGGCTTTGCTCTCCCCTCCTCTTAGCCAGTTTCTTCATGGATATTCATTTTCTTTACCAGACTGTTCTGGATGCTACCTTCTGCTTGAACATTTTACATACTAGCTTCTGGGTGAAATTCATTTGACATGAATGACTTCATAAATGGGCATTACCTTCCTCCTATTTTGATCATTCAAAAACCCAAAACCCAAACCCGTCTTCACAATGAAAAAAATGGGGTAGGTTTTCATCACTTAACCAGTGCTTTCTCCCTGCCCTTTTGTTCTCCATAAAATACTGGATGGACAACAGAGGTGTCAACCCAGATGCAGCCTGTCAGCTCATCGTTGACACCTAAGGAGGTTGGCAGAGCAAGTATTGGGAAATTGATGTAAGCTAAAACATCTTACTTGCTACCTTTGAATTGTCAGAAAAGAAATGAAAAGAAAGTTATTAGCTTTGGGGGGGCCTGGGGAAAGAATAGGAGTAGGGGGCTCACCCATCGAGGACAGAATTTGTGAAGGGAAGCAGTTCACAGCGCTCATCTGTTTATTGGGCCTCGAGACTACAGCTGCTTGCTGGGGAAATTTTAAAAGCATTTTTAAAAGTCAGTTTCTGGAAGAGGTTATACATCTACATGTTTCAAAATTTGAAAGGTACGAAGTGCTCACAGTGACAGGTCTCCTGCCCAGTCCTAGCCCTCTGGTTCTCTGGCGATCTCCCCCACCCGTCCCCCTAGGCTGTCTGTGTTTTCTTTCTCCCAGATTCTTCCAGGCAGAGTTCATGCCCATAGCAGCAGACAGACATTTCCATTATTTCTCCCTCCTTTTTACATTATGATTAATTGTTGATAGAACTTAAAAAAAAGATTTATTTATTTACTTATTTATTTAGTGTGCCGGGGAGGGCAGAGAGGGAGAGAGAGGGAGAGAAAGAGAATCTCCAGCAGACTCTGGGCTGTGCTGAGCCCCGAGCCCGATGCGGGGCTCAGTCTCAGGACCCCAAAATCACAACCTGAGCCAAAACCAAGAGTCAGAGCCTTAACTGACTGAGCCACCCAGGTGCCCGAACAAACAGAACTTCTCTGGAGATGGTGGGTTCCTCCCCTGGGGAATGTGCATCAGAATGCTATGCCTGGGTCCTCCTTGTCCGATTTTGATGGACCTATAGGCATGTTTTGGAAGAGTTCTCTAGGAGATTCTGCTATGTACCCCTGAGTCTCGACTCATCTGGGTTTCATAGCTGGTAGAAACTTTGTCCTGGATCTTAACTGATGGAGACCACGTTCCTTAACTGGGTTAGGACCGTCTCCTGCTTCATACTCAGTGTATGCGCACACACGTGCCCAGTAAGGACTTTCTTCAGGTGAGGAAGCCAAGAGGAGGCTGTTAATCTGAAAAGGGGGACTTTTTATAGGACCACAGGAGCCTCTCATGCAACCCAAGGGTCCCAACAAGCCCTAGAACCAGGGATAGGCCAGCTGTCCCACATGCCATCTGGCCTTCTCGCCTCCCTGCCCCGTCCCTTTTTCTCTTTGTGCAGCTCGTTCATGGGGCGCATGCCATAGTTCCGGCCACTTGTTAAGAGGAATTTGGTTCATCATCCCAGTCCCAAATTCCCATTAGCAAGACTGAGCTCACTGGAGTCAACACTGCCCCGTGAAGATACACAGGTGGCCGCTGTGGCCCCACTTCTGGGAGGACAAGGGCGCGCCCAGTTCTGGGCCTGTGGAAATGTTTAAGGAGGGCCTCGTCGGGCCGGGTGCGCGCTGGGCGCCGGGACAGTCTGCCCCTGGGAGCAGTGCTGGTGAGACTAGGGGGACCTGGGCTCACTCCTGGGGCAGACACTGTAAATGAGGATGCGTGAGAGCCGTGAGAGCCGTAAGCCAGGATACCTGGAAGTGCCCCATACCCATTTCTCCTGGCTTTCTCTTGACAAAGCGGGGATTAGTGTGAGGTGGTGCTGGAGCCTTTGAGGCTGTTCAGTCCCACAAAGCTCCAGTGAGGAAGGGCCCCTGGGCATGCAGGCCCAGTTGTGCTTCTGAGTGAGGAAGGGGGTTGTTTTTATCCCTTGAGACCCCAGTCGTGTCACTCCCCTTGGCTTCTCCTTTCGCACTGGCAGGACGTGAAAGTGTGTAGCTGTGCCTTTGGGGGCGTTTGGACGGGTTGATGACCGCACGCTGTGGGGGTGGGGTACCGTTGTGACACTGTCTGGTTCTTTTACGGAACCTGTGGGTTTGTAAACGGAGGAAGAGATGAAGACGTTGTGAAAAACAGCCACTGCCTGGCCAGGGAACCGCCCAGTCGGAGAGATGAAGGGAAAAGGGGGCAGGGGACTGTCACCTTCAGGTGTGGCCTCACGCCTTCTCTCCTCCGCACTCTCCCTCCTCCGTCCTTTCTTGGTCCCCTCGCCGTCAGCCCTCACGGCCCGCACTCCATCTCCCTCTCCTGCCATCCCTTCCTCTTCCCTTCACACTTCCCGGGCCGTGTCTCCCTCCCCTGCTGCCTTCCGGGTAAGCCCTTTTCCCGCCTTCTCCCGCCGCTCCCGCCGCCTTCTCTCCCTCCGCTTTTATCTGTGTCCGCACCTCTCTTCCCGCCCCTCCCCCCAGCACCCTCTCTCTGCTCCGCCCCCACCCTTCCCCCAGCACCCTCTGCCCCCACCCCTCTCCCGGACCTTCTCCCCCAACTCGTTCCCCAGTTTTCTCTTCCCTTCCGCGCGGTCTTTCCCCTCACTGTCCCCTATACCATCTCCCCACCCTCTCCGGGCCCTCCTTCCCTCCCCGTCTTTTTCTCTTCTTCCACCGGCCTCTCTTTATTGTCCCTCCCTCCTCTCGCTGTCCTTCTTCCCTCCCTCCCTTCATTCTCTCTCTCCCACCTCCTCACTGCTCCGCTCTCTCTTCCTCACCCCTCCTCTCCCATCCTTGTCTTTCCCCCTTCTCATCCATACTCATCGTCCTCCCTGTCTCCCTTCTCCACACCCCTGCCTCACCCTCTGCTTCTTACTAACCGCTCCTCCGACTCCCTCTTCCTCCTCCTCCTCCTCCTCCTTTCCCACCGCTCTACCTCCCATCTCCTCCCCCTTCTCCTCTTTCTCTCCCTCCCCCTCAGCACCGTCTCTCTCTCTTCCTCCTCCAACACCCTAGCACTCCCAAAACGCCCCTTCTCACACCCCTCCCATGGCTTCTTCTTTTTATTTATTTATTTATTTATTTGGCAGAGAGAAATCACAAGTAGATAGAGAGGCAGGCAGAGAGAGAGAGAGAGAGAGAGAGGGAAGCAGGCTCCCCGCTGAGCAGAGAGCCCGATGCGGGACTCGATGCGGGACTCGATCCCAGGACCCTGAGATCATGACCCCAGCCGAAAGCAGCGGCTCAACCCACTGAGCCACCCAGGCGCCCAACCCTCCCATGGCTTCTTTAGAGCCCTCTCCTACCGTATTGCCTGGGCCTCCCTGGGTTTTCCACTGGTCACCACTTCACCATCACCACCTCCTTTGCTCAGTAAAAGTACTGTGGCCCTGAGACTAGGTGAAACTGTCATTTATTGGGTGCAGTGTAAGGTCACAAGGGCCACAGGAAGAGGTGTGGGCCCCCTGGGGGAAAAGAAACCCTTCCAAAGTGGTCCAGGGGTGGGCCTATGGGAGGAGCCCCTGGTGCCCCACTGGTCTGGAGGTGTGGGGGCGCTGGGGGATGTGGGGGAGCCAGGGGTGTGTGTGGGGGGTGCAGGCTCCCTGCCCAGGAGGAGCTCACCTGCACAGGAGCCAGCGCATTCTAGGCTGTTTCTTCTTCTAGCTCCAATATTCTTGAATCTTAAATTTCTTTGTTATAAATATATAGTGACTATATCACAGGGTTTAGAAAATAGGAAGCAGGAGAATTTGACAGCCCAGACTGTACCCTGATGCAACCACTCTCATTTTATTTTAGTGTACATCTTTGCAGTCTTTCTACTACATACTTGTGGATGTGAGGCCTGGTGGTTTTTTTTTTTTTTTTTTAACCTTCATAATCATCTTCAGAGCCAGTGTTTTTAGTTGCTAAATATCTGAATTCACAGATCTCAATTTTTTAAACAAGATTTTATTTATTTATTTGACAGAGATGACAAGTAGGCAGAGAGGCAGGCAGAGAGAGGAGGAAGCAGGCTCCCCGCTAAGCAGAGAGCCCGATGTGGGGCTTGATTTTAGGACCCTGGGATCATGACCTGAGCCGAAGGCAGAGGCTTTACCCCACTGAGCCACCCAGGTGCCCCATGGATCTCAATTTATGTAAACATTTCCCTATCATTTGAGCAGTTAGAGTGTTTCCATAGTCTTGATATTATAAATAGGGATGTGATGGACATCAATTTCCTTTTTTAAAAAATCAATTTCCTTTTTATCCTTTAAGGAATTCGGGTTGTAGGCAGGGTGACATTTTATATCTGTTCTTTGTTTCCATAGCCCCCTGAATGACTAGAATTAGAATGGCCGATGATGATGATGATGATGATGATGATGATGATGATGATGGGATTATTAGGGGGGATTGGTTTGGTCCCTAATTAATCCTGGTTTAGCATTCAGGTGTGAAATTAGGGTACACACAGTGAAAGGTGAAACCTGTGGGGGTTTGGTTCCTTCTCTTTCTTTTCCCCTTCCCTTCCTCCTTTCACTTCATGCTCTGACTGGCATTGAAAGGAACTTTGTTGGGCACTTGGGTGGCTCAGTGGGTTAAGCCGCTGCCTTCGGCTCAGGTCATGATCTCAGGGTCCTGGGATCAAGTCCCGCATCGGGCTCTCTGCTCAGCAGGGAGCCTGCTTCCCTCTCTCTCTCTCTCTCTCTGGCTGCCTCTCCGTCTACTTGTGATTTCTCTCTGTCAAATTAATAAATAAAATCTTTAAAAAAAAAAAAGAAAGAAAGGAACTTTGTTTTCCAGAACCATAGAGAAAAGTGTGTCTTGGAGGCCCTGGGTCCTCAATGTGACTTTATATTTCTCCGGGATGTGGGGCTCAGTCCTGTGCCGGCAAAGGAAAGGTCAGGGCTGTAATAATAACCCTCCTGTGGTTTCTGAGCTTAGCTTTGCATCACCATCATCATGACCTGAGACTCCTCTCAAAATACTGTGCTTTTACCTTCAAAGGGCAACAGGGAAGGCTGGTCAGGATCTGAAGATCCAGGCCAGAAGAACCATCTCAAAGCCTTGCCTTCATGGTATGTCAGTTTCATTAATGGAGAGCGTCGTGTGAAGTATTTATTCAGCCAACAAGCCTTTGCCAAATGTCAGCTCATGTACTTGGTAAAAAATTAGCTGAGTATTTACGATGCCCTCTCCAGGACAAATTTCTGTGAAAGTTCTAAACTTTGTGATAGTACATGTTAGAGAGTGTTGGTTAGAGAGCATAACCTCTATCACATACTTTCTCCCTTTCTTACATTTTCAAATTGTGAACATAACCAGCTGGTCGTGGTAGAACAAACAAGACAGTTGACCCAGTCCTGCCATATACTGGAATTCAGGTAAATTCTACAAGTGCTTATTGAGTGCCCTTACGTGCAAGATTTGATAACCAGAGGAACTCAGAGATAGTTAAGGTTCCACTTAATGACACATTTTAGTTAACTTTCATTTCCCTAACTGGGAGGGAGACTGTGATGTGAGTATTTCAGGAACCACACCATGAAATAAGGTGTCAAACCAAAGGGTGTTTCTTTGAAGAAATTCTGTTTATCCAGAAAGAGAGAAAGGTCTCAATTTGAGGAACACATGTAAAGTTAGAAGAAAACTTTCTGAGATTTGACAATGTTTAATCAGTCTTTGAAACTCCCTTCTCATTGGAGGTCTAGAGGGAAACCAGATAGCGCAGGCTTTCTCAGACCAGTAAAGTGGAAGGAAAATGGTTTCCAAGAATCCCTATTTTGCCTTAAACATTCGAAAGTGTTTATCAGCTTTTATTTATTAATTTTTTGGTGGTCTGGTATGAATAACATAACATTCACCATTTTTACCATTTTAAGTGTATAAGTTCAGTGGCATTAAGTGCATTCACATAGTGGTTTTTAAAAATTTTTTAATTCTTGGGGCGCCTGGGTGGCTCAGCGGGTTAAAGCCTCTGCCTTCGGCTCAGGTTATGATCCCAGGGTCCTGGGATCGAGCCCCACTTCGGGTTCTCTGCTCAGCAGGGAGCCTGCTTCCCTTCCTCTCTCTGCCTGCCTCTCTGTCTACTTATAATCTCTGTCTGTCAAATAAGTAACAAATAAAATCTTAAAAAAAAACAAAAAATTTTTAATTCTTTATTTAATTTTTTTAAAAAAGATTTTGTTTATTTGAGAGAGAACATGAACGGGGGAGGGGCAGAGGGAGCAGTAGACTCCTTGCTGAGCGGACAGCCTGACGTGGGCTCCATCCCAGGACCCAAGAATCATGACCTGAGCCAAAGGCACATGTGTTTTTAAGAAATATTTTATTTATTTGTTAGATAGAGAGAGAGCCCAAACAATAGAGGAGCAAAAGGAGAAGAAGCAGGCTCCCCATGGAGCGGGGAGCCCAATGTGAGACTTGGTCCCAGGATCCTGGGATCATGACCTGAGACGAAGGCGGACCAACTGAGCTAGCCGGGTGCCCCACATTCGTATTGTTGTATAACTATCACCACTGTCCTTCTCCAGAACTTTTAAATCTCCCCCACCTGAGACTCCTTGCCCCTGAAACACTAACTCCCCATTTCCCCTGCCTCCAGACCCTGGCGACCACTATTTTACTTTCCATCTCCATGGTTTTTGGCCACTGTAGGCACCTCATGTACATGGAATCATACCAGATCGGTCCTTTTGTGACTGCCTTATTTCACTTGGTGTAATGTCTTCGCGGTTTATCTGTATTGTAGTGCATGTCAGATTTTCCTTCCTTTTCTAAAAAGACTTATTTATTTGAGAGAGAGATAAAGAGAGAGGGAGGGACGAGGGGCAGAGGGAGAAGATAGAGAATCTCAAGCAGATGCCCTGCTGAGCATGGGGCCCGATTTGGGGCTTGTTCTTAGGACCCTCAGGACTTTTAGATCATGACTTGAGATGAAATCAAGAGTCAGATGCTTAGCCAACTGAACCATGCAGGCATCCCCAGCCTTACCTTCCTTTTTGATTCCCTTAAATTTTATTTAATAAAAAAACTACTTGAAAATCCAGGCACTTAACTAGATAAGTTAAGTTTTACTTTTAGCTCATTTGTAAGTATGACATAGATTTGCAAATTAAGTATAAATTAACCCAGTAAAGCTCAGATCAACACTAATAGGGGACAGGATGGTGTGTTTTGGAAACGAAATCTCAGCTGTCGATGTGACCGAGCACACACTGCTTGACGTGGCACAGGGTCTTCTGAGTTCACTTGCTTCTTCCATCTCTTTTGTCTCTTCCAACCATGGTGACAACTCATCCTTTCTACAGGCCATTTCACTTGGAGCGACGCCTTCAAAATAGTTCTGAAAGCTGAATCGGTATTTGATACACACAGACTGTATGTTGTGTGGATGGCGTCACCCATCATTATAAAAGATATGCTCGTGACCCCATCCCTGCCAGGTGCTCCGGCTCGGTCCCCTCTCCCTGCCTTCTCAGGAGGAGGCGACCATCATGGGTCTTTTTAAAAATCATCATTCTCTTCTTTAACAAATGGGTTTATCATTTCCACATATATCTCCTAAAAGCATAGTCTGGTTTTGCTTGGTTTTAGTTTTTTAAACCTGGCATCAATGTGCATGGAGACTTGTGTTTTGCTTGTTGTCTCTTGTTTTGTAGTTTGGTTGTTTTTCCTGTCTGGTGTGCCATTGCGTATTTATCCTTTCTCTTGCCGGTGGTCTTTTGCACTGCTTCCAGTTTTTTGCTGCTGTGAATGGACTTCCTATCACCATTTTAATAGCTGTCTCTAGGTGCATGTGTAAAATACATTTTTTTAAAGGTGTATAGCTATGAGTGATTTTGCTGGCTTTCCAGAGTGGTTGCACCAGTGTATTCTCCCAGGGAATGAGGAAATAAACTAATGAATGAAAAAGAGAATGTATTTATTGAAGGAGAGAGTATGGGAGCTTGAAAAGAGAATGCCAAATTGCTTTTCAAAGTGTGTAATCTCATAGCGTAAACACTTCAGCTGCTCCCGTGCCCACCAACATTTTATATCCCAGATATATTAGGGCATAGGCTAAATGGCTGTCACAGAGACCCTGAGATGGCATAGCTGTCTGTTTTCCTCTCTGGCTACTGCGTGCTGACCCCTGGACTGTTCAGGATCAGTAAGTGGCTCTGCTCTGCAGGGTCATCGGGGTCAGCTGCCTCCTCTCCGGCTGCCCCCTCCACCCTAGGGCCTTGCCTTTGTGGGCTTGGTAGGAGGGGCTTAGGGGACTGGTCTGCCCTCCAGACTCTGAGCAACTGCCCTCTGAGCAACTCCTCTTTAAAGGATGTGACTTGGAAACTGCTAGCAGTCTCTCCCATTGGTAAGAATTTAGCTATAGTCTCAGCCCTAGCTGCACGTGGGTCTGGGGGATGTAGTTTCTACCTGGGCAGCCCTGTGCCCCATACAAACTAGGGGTGGGAGTATTAGTTTCCTCTTCCTGCTGTAACAAATCACCACCAACTTAATGGCTTAAAAAAAATACAGAGTTATTGTCTTATTGTTCGGGTGGTCACAAGTCCAGAATGGCTTGGCAGGACTACATTCCTTCTGGAGGCTCCAGGGGAGGACCTGTCCTCTGCCTTCTGCAGCTTCTAGAGGCAGCTGCACTCATTGGCTAATGGTCCCTTCTTCATGTCACTTCCACCCCTGCCTCTGTTGTCACATCTTCTCCGGCTCATCTGCTTCCCTCTTCCATGTTTTAAGGCCCTTGTGATGACGCTGGGCCCACCCAGATAATCAGGGATGTTCTCCCCATCTTAAGGTCCTCAAGTATATCACACCTGCAAAGCTCGCTCTGCCTGGTTATAACCTGAGCACAGGTCCTGGGGCTTAGCATGTGGACAGATTTGGGGATGCCACTATTCTGCCTGTGCTGGAAGGAGGGAAGCGTTCTGTTTCTGAAGGAGGAAGGGCATACTGGGAGGTAACCATCAGTCTCTGCTGCATCACACGACTGCATTTTTGCCAGTCCCAGGACTGTGGGTGTGTTTGAAAGTATTAAATCGTCAGAGCTGGTGAACTTGTTGAAGATGCGACTTCATTTTTCTCTGCTTTGTGATTTCCAGGGTTCACGTATCTAAATCATCACAAAAGCAAACTGTATTTTTTGAGGTCTACTTTCTCTCTCACAAGTGACAGTGCCCTCCATCTGTCTTCTGTTTGCTGCATTCCTTTTGTGAAGGCCATTTCCAACTGCTGGCCCACTGGTAGTTTCCTCGGGGGAGCCCATGGAGCAGCTGGCATCACTAGGATGAGGTACATGGTGTATGGTAAGAGCTTGGCACAGAGTAGGACCTCAAGCGAGTTACTAATAAACAACCCAAAAGGCCACACTAGTACATTGTGCCAGAGCCCTCTCGCGTGTGAAGACTCCTTCAGACATTCTGTGCACATGACGGATGCACTGATCATACTCCCCTTTCCTAATAGAGAGGAGGGGCCCCCAGCTTGGGTGTTCATCTGTTTTCTGTGCATGTGCGTGCATGTGTGTGGGGGGGGGGGGAGAGAAGGGGGAGGCAGAGAGACACAGATTTTTTTGGGCATGTATTCTGGGCTGAATGTTTGTGTCCCCACAAAGTTAATATGATGAAACCCTAATCCCCAATGAGATGGTATTTGGAGGTTGGACTTTTTGGAGATAATTAGGTCATGAGAGTTGAACCTTCACGATGGGATTAATGCCCTTATTAGAAGAGATAGCAGAGAGCTATCTGTATGAGGATACCAGGAAGAGGGTTCTCAGCAGAGCCCGACCATGCTGGCACTTGTGATCTTGGACTTCCAGCCTCCAGAACTGCAAGGAATAAATGTTTGTTGAAGACCCCCAGTCTCTGGGATTCTTGTTACAGCAGAGCACACTGACCAAGACAGCAGGGAGGAGAGGAGTGAATGTGAGAACTCCGGTGTCATCTGTCAGTCTCCGACTTTGTTTCTTTGGTGGAAGACTGCAAACATGTACCTTAATGTTGATACAGAAGTTTTGGGAAATAACTCAGAATCATCTGAAGTTACAATATTTTTCTTCTGTCAGAATGTAGAAATAATATAAAAACAAATGCCTCCTATGAATTTGGAATGTCTTAAAATGGTGCTGAACTGGATTCTGTGGACTGGAGTAAGTTCTGGAAACACTGGGCTTATGAGTAGTAAGATTGTGGAAATGGTCTTTGCTGTGGATGCTGTTTTGGAAATTCAGTGTAGAAAATAATCTTAAGATTGTTAAGAGCTGTGAGAGCCATATCGGGATCTCATAGTGGCCCACTGTGTTTTGTAAAATCTCAAATTGCTGATGTTTGGGAATCCAGTTGATGTTTCCATAACATTTTAGATCCCTGGTTGCGCTTAAATGCCAGGTCTTCTGGTATCCTTGGGCTGGCATTCCTGTTTGGCTGTAGTTGTGGGAGCTCTGTTCAGATGGGTGAGCATGTGCATTTAGTTTGCTGTGCTCCCTACCACTCCCTGTTGCCTCCCAGACATGAGCTGTGATTGGCAGTCAGTTGCTAGAGATAATCAGGCTTATACTGTTGTTTCTGGATCTTCTTAACTTTTGGGGTGCTCTGCCTACCCCACTAGACCATTGAGTTGGCTTTCAAATATCCCTAAATTCAAACCTTAGCAGTTTGAATTCTTTCCTAAAATTACAAGCTGTACTTTTCCTGAAGTACAACTTACCTCCCATTGGTAAGAATTTAGCTATAGTCTCAGCCCTAGCTGCACGTGGGTCTGGGGGATGTAGTTTCCACCTGGGCAGCCCTGTGCCCCATACAAACTAGGGGTGGGAGTATTAGTTTCCTCTTCCTGCTGTAACAAATCACCACCAACTTAATGGCTTAAAAACAATACAGAGTTATTGTCTTATTGTTCAGGTAGTCACACCGAACCGGGTGTGGTTGGGGCTGAATCATCCTTTCAGAGAGAGTTGCTGAAAATTTGCAGGTGGCAAAGATTATGTGGCCCTCCAGGTGGACCTGCTATTTAATAATTGACTCTGGGTCCCTCTCCTTTGAATGTTCCTGTCCCCACCAGCAGGGTTGGTCTTTTGTTTTTCATCCGGTAATGTTGGACCCACCATTTGTTTGTCTGGCCTGTGATGAGAAATACCAATAGTTTCCAATATCCCAGACTCTTCCCACTCACCTGAGCTGTAAGTTGAGCACCAGAACACCACCGGTGTCTGCTGCACTTTCTTTAGACCAGTGTTATCATTGACCTTGGTGCTGACATGTATGTGTTGGCTCTCTGCTGGATCTGCCAGGTGGTGGACCTTCGGTGGTAGGAAAAGATACTTACATAACATGACTGGATAGCTCTGAATCACCCTGATGAGGGACGTCTTTTAGGGGTGGAATGTAGGTAAGTGAGACAGGGGCAGTTTGGGGAATGCTGTGGGGAAACACGTTTCCGCACTCTAAGAGGAGGCTGGGGTCAGGAGACGGAGCATCAGGGGAAGGAACAGGGTCTCATCCGATTTCCAGGCTAGCTTGGGTCCCCCGCCCCCCTTCGCCAAACTGGAGAGCTTCTTTTAGGAGTCTTTGTCTTCTCATCTGCCATCCATTGCTTCCTTCTGATAATGGGGGGGGGGGGTCCTAAGTCAGTAGTGTGTCAAATTTATGTGTGCACCGATTTTTAGATAAGGTAGGGAAGCCTTGCTGTGGTGTGGACTTGGGAGACTGGGAGACTCATTAGCCTTTTTCGCTGGCTCCAGCGGGAGTTGAAGCCATTGCCTTCCTGTTGTCTCCCTGCTCTCCCTGGGCTCTGCTTAGTGTTTGCCTGGTCTTTTCCTTCCATACTGTCGTAAGCCCTGTCCTGGGAAATCCTGGCTCACAGCCTGGAGCTGGTGAGTTCTTGCTTAGGAGATGGAAGAGAATAGCGTGTTTGGCTAAAATAATTCATGCATGCTGCTCTTATAACTTCACTTTCCTGGGTTGATGGTTATGAACGAGAAGAAACCACTCGAGGATGAGTTACTGATTTTTGAGGGGGGTCATAAGACGTCTTATTTATCTTTGCTTTACTTGGTCTGCTGGAAATGCAAGGAAATCCGATTTGTTGTAGCCAGACATCATTCCCTCTTCCTTTTCCTCCCTCCCCACCCCTAACTCGGATGTGGATACGTCCGGATGTTCAGGAGAGGGGTCATTGCTTGAGGAGAGGGCACTGGGCACGTGCTGGCTCCGGAAGCCCCCCCAGGTACTGCAGGGACCGCACCAATCATGCTCCGTGGACTGTAGTTCCTTTGGCACTAAGGCGAAGCCCATAGCTGTCTCCTCCATACTGGTCTCCCGTATCTGGCACGGCATCTCAGCCAGAATGAGCAGCAAAAGAAAAATATTTGTTGAATGAGTGAAAACAGCATATGACGTCCGACTCTAAAGCCAGAGTCTCGTTTCCCCAAACTGGGCCAGAAATGGTTATTTAACGGTATCGCTTATTCACATCTCCTGCACGCATCGTGCAGGGTCAGGAGCAACCGAGGAAGTCCGCTCTGCTCACGGTCTTCCCTGCTGTTGACCCTGTCGCTGTGTAAGCTCTAGTCCCATGTTTGGATGTATTTCGTCTTGAAAGGGCCAAAGAAATGAGTAAAAAGGTATCTGTGGCATGGTCTGTAGGAGAATTGTGGCAGCATGACGGTACTGTGCTCGGAGCACGTCTACAGTACCTGAGGGCGTCTTCCTGTGGCCCTTGGTTCGCCTTTATCGGGCATCTCCTTTGCACCGAATTTGTCGAGAAAAGAGCAATGATTGGCTCAGACAAGGGTGCCCCATGTTGTTAGGGCAGCTGGCGGGCCGGCTTGTTTTACTGTCTCTTCCGAAGTTTCCTTGCTGTGAGCCCGCCCCCGAAGAAATCTACTTTATCTTTCTTAGTTGTGGCTGGCGGTGGGGCTTGCCACACTTCCTCCCAGGGAGCAGTGTAGCGCAGGCATGTGCCCGGGGCTGTGAGGAGGAGATCTGAGATAAGGGAGCCTGGGCGCTCATCTCTGCAGGCTTCTCATCCTGCATTTTAGGGAAGTGCCACTGCCCCCCCACATGCCAGGCAGTGCCACGGTTTTCTTCTCTTTTCCTTTTGCTGTCTCTTCTCTTAAGCCTGAGCTCCTCCCTGGTGTTTTGCCTCAGGATTCTTTTCTTCGTCCCGAGGGAGTCATTGCTTAGAAAATGCCCTCTTGTCAAAAACACCAAGTCTTCAATATCATAAATTGCTAGCAGGAACTCCTCTGTCATTTGGCTTAATATATTAACTGTCTCTAGTGGCTAGAGCGGGCAGCACGATGGCGGTCCCTCCGGCAGCCGGTTGGGCCAGCCGGACTGCTGGCTGTCTACTTTTGTCAATCTGGGGATGCTCACTTGGGGACCAGCCCATTTGTCATAGTCATTCCGATTTTTAATGCTTTCATGCTTTGGAGAATTATAGGAGCCATATGCTGCTTCACAGGTAAGCGAGACTTGCTGAAAATAGAGCTTAAATGGCCCACAGTTTTGGCATTGGAAATCATGGCTTTTTATTTTTAGGGCAGACTTAGTAAGCCCTAACTACTCTCAAGCCTAGGTAAGCGGGATCCCTGAGCGGGACATTTGTCGGTTGGTACCCTGACTCCCAGCTGCTTGGAAAGAGAATCCAAATTTCTTGAAATATGGAGTCTTGTCCGCCATGTGCCTCCTCTTCTTCACCCCCACCCTCTGTTCCAGAGGATTCTCTGTCTGCACATTTAGGGTGCTCGCGACACACACAGAAAGTACATTGGAAAAGAGGGAGTTCTGACTCTCTTCGAGTTTCTGCCAATGGCCAAACAAATAGCCACAACAGACTGGCATCTACTGGCTTTGAAGCCTTTGAAGAACAGCACTGAGACTCAGACCCATGTACTGTGGGGTTGGGGTTCCGAAATGGAAATTGTCCTCACCATACTTAGTTGCAGAGTGATACAGTAAGTGATAGGTAAGAATAGGCTTAGCTTCCATTGCTCATTTCATAAGTAATAATCTCATTTTACTATCCCCATTCTTGCCCACCTTCAGTTACAGAAATAGCTCTGAGTGGGTTTTCTTTTTAAAGATCTGTGTCAAGCAAATACCTCATAAAAATGGCACAGGCAAAGTGTTCTATTTAGAATTGCCCTGTGACACAAAACCACGTGTGTTTTCTGTCCCCGGGCACTGGTTTCTTTGGATGTAAGGCCTACCAGGGGCATGGAGGCAGGTCTTCAGGGGAGACCAGGGTTATGGCCTTTTGAACATAGTTTTACTCGGGACTCACTCATTTTTTCAGGCCTGAAACAAGCTACTCTGGTATTTCATAGCCAGGTGTAATGGCTTCCTATTGCTGCCATGACAAATGACCACAGGATTAATGGCTTCAAACAACACGAATTTATTGTCTTACTGTTTTTTAGATCAGCGGTCTGATGTGGGTCTCACTGGGCTAAACTCGTGTTGACAGGGTTGTGTTTCTTTCTGCAAACTCTAGGGATAATGATAGTCCCTCATCTTTTCCAGCATCTAGAGACTGTTCGCATTCCTTGGCTCATGGCCCCCTTCCCCCATCTTTAAAGCCTGCAGCAGGGGGTCCTCTTCCCACGCCACATCACATCACTCTGACCTTCTCTTTGCCCCCAGCTTAGACTTTGAAGAATGCTTAGGATTACATTAGGTCCACCAGGATAATTCAGAGTAATTGCCCGATTTTAAGGTCCACTGATGAGCCAGCTTAATTCCGTCTGCAGCTTTAGTGTCTCTTTGCCAGGTATTTGCAGCTCCAGGGATTAGGATGTACCCACATCTGACGCGGGGGGGGGGCACTGTTCTGCCCACCACACCAGGGATGCTGTTCTCCTTTCTCAAATTTCCAGTAAAATGAACGTACAGTGTTATATTAGCTTCAGGCCGGGATGTGGTTTTTCTCGATCTCCATGTTAGGTAGGGCCAAAGGGGCAGTCAGTTTGGTGGCAGTCTGTGTGGAAGACAGCTTCCATCTTTGCAGTTTGAGGAAGTTGCAAAGGAGGTTTCGCTCAGCCCAGCGGGCCGCAAAGTTTGTCAGATGGCCTGGTTGCGCTGTAGACTGTCCTGGGGTTTTGACAATCCTACCTGAAACGCTCACTGAGGGCCACCCTCTCCCAGAGCTGCTCGGGTCTCAGGCTGCACTGGACAGAGCCAGGAGTTGGGATGGCTGGAAACAGCTGGGCTGACCAGCAAGAGGGGAATGAGGAAGCAGGGGGATGAGGACAGGAAATGACAGACGAGCTTGCCCCTTGGGAGGAAGAAAATAGAAGATGGGCTTGATTACATCTGGCCCTAAAGAAAATAAAAGCATGGGCTTTTTCGTTGTGTGCTTTGTGATTGACTCCACTGTTGAGTCAGCTTGAAGACTCTGGGCTAAATAAGTCTGGTCAGGTTTGGGACATGGAGTATGCTCCCGCCCCTGTAAGCTGGAAGAGTTCTGTGTGGCCTCTTGGTGTCCCAGGGGAGGCTTGTCACTGCCCAAACGGCCCTCTCTGGAAACAGCAGCCCAGCTGAAGACCTTGTCCCTGGAGGGTTTTGCTCTGGGGGGTGTCAGCCCGAGCCCTCACAGGGCCATAAATATGTTCTCAAGAATCCCAAGACATTATCTGTTGTGAACTGACCTAAACTGGTTTGTCCTTTAAAGAACTGTCATGCTCTTTTGGGAAACAGCTGATGGGAGCCTGTGCGTCCTTTCCCACAGTCCCTTAACCAGAGGTATGTTTCAGGGAAAGCAAGTCTCAGACCAGTTTTGGCCACTTGCTAAACTCTTGTAGGCTTGGAGGGAGCCCTGTCTGTCTCTCACTCCCTGCAGAGTTTGAGCTCTCTAATCCAGTGAGAGAGAATCAGTGTTGATGTGGTGGCGTTCCAGGGGCAGGATTCAGCTAGCCCCCAGGGAGGGGAAGGGCCCTTCTTTAATGGTTGACCAAGGGTCCTGACAGACTCCAGGGCCCCTTTTCTGAAAGTGATGGATTGCTGTGTTTCCTCGATTCTCTTGTGTGGTTCTTGCTAGGGTTGAGCTGCCAGCATGGTATTTTCACCCAGTCCGGAGAGCAGGGAGCCATCGCTCACTTCTGTCATGCCAGTTGACTAACTGCCGCAGATGGACCCTGATAAGTCCTTCAAAGGCTGACCCCCTCATCCTGGAGTGTTCTTTTCTGTTTTGGGTGCTTCACATGTGAACTGAGCACCTGCAGGGTAAGATTAACTAATGTACATTGGTATATATCACACTATTTTTTTCATTTTATTTCTTTTCAGTGTTCCAGAATTCATCGTTTATGCACCACACACAGTGCTCCATGCAATCCGTGCCCTCCTTAATACCCACCACCAGGTGCACCCATCCTCCCATCCCACTCCCCTCCAAAACCCTCAGTTTGTTTCTCAGAGTCCGTAGTCTCTCATGGTTCATCTCCCCCTCAAATTTTCCCCAACTTACTTCTCTTCTCCATCTCCCAATGTCCTCCATGTTATTCCTTATGCTCCACGAGTAAGTGAAACAATATGATAATTGACTCTGCTTGACTTATTTCACTCAGCATAATCTCCTCCAGTTCTGTCCATGTTGATACAAAAGTTGGGTATTCCTCCTTTCTGATGGAGGCATAATACTCATTGTATATATGGACCACATCTTTATCCATTTGTCCGTTGAAGGGCATCTTGTTTTTTTCCACAGTTTGGCAACTGTGGCCGTTGCTGCTATGAACATTGGGGTACAGATGGCCTTTTTTTCACTACATCTGTATCTTGGGGATAGATACCCAGCAGTGCAATTGCAGGGTCATAGGGTAGCTCTATTTTTAATTTCTTGAGGAATCTCCACACTGTTCTCCAAAGTGGCTGCACCAGCTTTCATTCCCACCCACAGTGTGAGAGGGTTCCTCTTTCTCCACATCCTTTCCAACACATGTTGTTTACTGTCTTGTTAATTTTGGCCATTCTAATTGGTGTAAGATGGTATCTCAGTGTGGTTTTGATTTGAATCTCCCTGATGGCTAGTGATGATGAACATTTTTTCATGTGTCTGTTAGCCATTTGTAGGTCTTCTTTGGAGAAGTGTCTGTTCATGTCTTTTGCCCATTTTTTGACATGCTTATCTGTTTTGTGTGTGTTGAGTTTGAGGAGTTCGTTATAGATCTTGTCATTTGCAAATCTCTTTTCCCATCCCGTGGGTTGCCTCTTTTTTTTGTTGACTGTTTCCTTTGCTGCATATCACACTATTTGTTATGGGTGAGTTGATTTTAAAGAATTTTTTGAATTTTTAATTTTTTCTTTAGACTTAAAGAAAAGGTACAAAAATAGTATAGTTTCCATATATCCCTCACTCAGCTTCCCCTAATGTTTACATCTTATATAATCATAGTACTCTTATCAGTACCAGGAAATCAACATTGGTATAATACTGTTTACTAAAGATCATGTTTAATTTCTTAAGTTTTCCCACTAATGTCCTTTTTTTTGTTGTTGTTCTTAGGAACATTGCATTTAGTTGTCATTTCTCCTCAGTACCCTGCGTTCTATGACATTTGCTTAGTCTTTCCTTGCCCTTCATGATCTTGACACTTCTGAAGAGTATTGCTCAGTATTTTGTTAAATGTCCAGCAGACTAGGTTTTCTCATGATTGGACTGAGGTTATGCATTTTTTTTAATGGTGGAAAAAAATAAACATCAAATTCACCATTTTAACCTCTTTAAGCATATAGTTCAGTGGCAGATCAGGTACATTCATGATGTTGACCAACATCACCACTATGTATTTCTTCATCATCCCAAATGGAAACTCTGTATCCATTAAGCAGTTATTCTCCACTGTTCCCTCTCTCTAACCCCCAGTAACCTCTGTTCTACTTTGTGTCTATGATTTTGCCTATTCTAGGTACCCCATAAAAGTGGAATCATATAATATTTGTTGTTTTGTGACTGGCTTCTTAACATGCTGTCCTCAAGGTTCATCCAGAGTGTAGTATGTGCCAGAACTCCGTTCCCATTTAAGGCTGAATACTATTCCATTGTATGGCTAGATGACATTTTGCTTATCCATTCCTCAGTTGATGGACACTTGGGTTATTTCCACCTTTTGGCTATCGCGGATGGTGCTGCTATGAACATAGGTGTATAAGTAATTGGTTTGCATTTTCAAAAGCAATGTGGAGAAACTGAAGGAGCTACCGTCTGGAGCAGGAAGGACAAAGTACTATTCTGTTTTTCCCATCCCTGACTGAGGCTTTCACAGAGGAGAGAGAGAGAGAGAGACTGAGGTGACCGGGGTGGGCCAGGGTAGTGAGATGGTAGGGGATTCAGAGATGGATGCCGGAAAGTTGAGGGGCCAGGAGGAGAGAGGGAGCCTAAGCTGTCATACTTGCCCAAAGGTGCTGCCACTGGGGGAAGATCTAGAAGGTACAAAGTACGACCACTGGACAGAGCCAAAGGCCAAGGGGTAGAACAGGCAGAGGATGGGTCGGGGCTGTGATCCAGCAAAGGTGGTTTATTCCTCACCACCTGGAGCCCCAGGAGGGAATAGGCCCTGGCCAGCCTGGAAATGAAGTCCACTTAGTATTTCTCCTGCCCTTTTTTGAGTTTTTGCGATCATATATCCTAGCAAGAAATATATTTTACATTGCAGTCTGACGTGTATACCCATCCTTAGTTATGACTGAAGTACTCATTTCACAAGAAAACATTTACCTTTGCTATATGAGGTAGGCCCTAATATTTTTTATTCTTTTCTTTCTCTCTCTTTCTTTCTCTTTTTCTTTCTTTCTCTCTTTCTCCCCTTTTCTCTTTTTTTCTCTCTTTCCCTTTCATTGTCTTTCTCTCTCTTTTTCTCTTTCTCCCTTCCTTCCTTCCTCTCTCTCTCTCTCTCTCTCTCATCTCCCCTCCCCTCCTCTGCCCTGCCCTTCCCTCCACTCCCCTCTTCTCTTCTCTTTCTTTTCGTCTCGTTGTGACCTGGTTTGCCCTTGGCTTAAAAAAAAGTTCTATATGAGGCCCCACATGCAAAGTTCTTTCTGCCAGTTGGTTTTTCTTTTGCTGTGGGCTCCCCCACCCCCTGCCCTACCCTATTTGCTCCCATGAACAATGTAAGATCATGTTTCCCTTTTTGGTTTGGTTGTCAGGAAACTAAAAGGTAAATTGCCTCCACTCAGCATTAAGCCTCTATATGGTGGACATATACTGTACAGATGGTTGTCTTAATTGTCCCTGGCTCTTGATCTTTTACCTGTGTTTTTCCTGATCCTCATTATTTGTCTATTTTTGTTTTACTACGTGAATTCTTGGGAATTGCCATAACCTATGTGGAATATGATGGAATGTGATGATACAATACATACAAAATTTGAGAACTTTTGATCTTGACTAAGGAAATGTGTGGAGTAAAGTCTGTAGCCTACAGTTTTTCGCAGCAAAGTCTGGACTGTATCGTTTTCTTTTAGCTCTATGATTCTTTGACTTATTTTTTCTAGTCTTTGTTCTTTGGTTGAGCTTCTCTAGAAAGCACCTCCTTCCCTTCCTTTTTTTTTTTTTTAATTTAAAGAAATTTACTCCAGTTGCAAAGGTAGAATTTGGGAAGTTGGGTATTGGTGTGGAGGAAAGGTGTCATTCTGTCTTTAAATAGGGACATTTTAACTTGCGCTCACGTTTCCTAGAATGCCATTTGTTTATGCAGACATTTTTTTTTAATCCCAGGAATGTCTCTTAATCAAGCACCCCTTCTCTAGAGATTTCCTCCCCTCAGCCCTGGTTGTCATCTGCCTTCGTGCTTCTCTGCCACCTGTCGCCTCTGCCTGGGGCTCCCTTCTGGCACAGGTGTCTTCAGAGAGCCCCCATTTATGGTTGCATTTCGCCTCTACTCCTAAAGCTGCAGTCGCTCCTTATGCTTTTGGATGGTGCCGTCTTAGGAGCTTGTATCAAGGTAGAGGCCCTTTGCCACATGGTTGGTGCCCCCTGAGGTTCACACACCCTCTCCCCTAGGTCGGAAGGCTCTGAAGAAGGGTGGAATGAACAGACCACCTGCCCACCTGGACCTCTTCAGCAACCATGTAGACAAGACAGGAAGAGGTTCGAGTTGAATCAGTTTCTAGATGAAGTTTTCAGCAAGAGAGTGAAAACTAAACAAAGGAACAAATGAGACTAGTATTAGCACCAGGGGAACAAATTGGGAAAAAAAATAGAGGACCTTGTGGCTAGGCTCTCAGGAACGGGTGTGTCTTCCCAGGGCTGTGATCATGTGCATCAGTTTGCGGGGGCTGCCAGAGCAGAGTGCCACATCTGGGGCGGGGCGTGGGGAGCGGTGCTTAAACAACAGAAATGGATTCTCTTGCAGTTGTGCGGGGAAAGATGTGTTCCAGGCCTTTCTCCTTGTCTTGTGGATGGCCGTCTTTCCTCTTGGTCTCTTCACGCCCACTTCACTCCATGGTGTCTCTGTGTCCCGATTTTTTCTTTTTATAAGCACACTAGTCATACTGGATTAGGCCCACCCTAAAGACTTCATCCTAACAAGGGGGCGCCTGGGTGGCTCAGTGGGTTAAAGCCTCTGCCTTCGGCTCGGGTCATGATCCCAGGGTTCTGGGATCGAGCCCCACATCGGGCTCTCTGCTCATCAGGGAGCCTGCTTCCTCCTCTCTCTCTCCTCTCTGCCTGCCTCTCTGCCTACTTGTGATCTCTTTCTGTCAAATAAATAAATAAAATCTTTAAAAAAAAAGACTTCATCCTAACTAATTATATCTGCAATGAACCTATTTCCAAATAAGGTTGCATTCTGACATACTCAGGTTTGGGACGTATGAATTAAGGGGGGAAATAATTCAGCCCTGAAAGAGAGTGAACACTGATCCATCCAGAATGATGGCCCACCCCTGTAGAGGGTGGGGGAGGGTGGGAGGTGTGTCCATGGGATGAGGAGAGCAGACCTCAGCTTCCATGTGGGAAAGAAGCACACAGTGGCCCAGAATGAAGACATCAAGGCATAGAGCCACAGTGGTGTCTTCTTTAAACTTGGAAGCAAGTACCAGACGAACTAAAGGAGGTGAAAGTAGTTGCTGCTGGGGAAGGGAAGTTTGGGGGAGGGTAGAAGCGTCAGTTTTCCTAATGGACCTGTACAGCTGTTTGAATCTCTAAGCATGCATGAATCACTTGGGGGGCACAGATCTGCGTTGCCTGCGTGGCCTGCACTTAGCTGCTCCTGCCTTCATTTGAGGTGACAAAAGGAAGTGGGGACTTTATCGGCATCAAAGGTCACTACTGGCAAGAAGTCAAGTCTCAGGCTTTCTGTGACCTATTTGCCATTTTTTTACTTTTTAGCTCCTGAGGTAGGATCTACTTTAACATATTCAAAGGCACAGTTTTTGGGGGCAGTGTAGTTTATTGGATATTAGAAATTCTTCAGAAGATGTCTACTTTCTTTTCTCTTTGTTGCAGCTGTCGATTTAGAAGCAAGCTAGAAGCATCTGACAGGAACTGTCACTAACCCACTGTGAAGTTAATTTTATTTTGGTTACGGGTAATTGTTTCATGTTTGCTTCTGTGGGGAACAGCAGTGATATATTTCCTCTCTTTTTTCTGAAAGCTTCCCTTTTGCCTCTCCATACTTCTGTGATGGTGTGATGTGATGGGGAAATTGAATGCTAAAGTGGACACTTCCATCTGCAGACAGTCTAAATCCTACTGATGTCAGCTAGCTTGTGGAATGTGCTAGTCTGTTAGGTAGCTGGTAGGATGAATGGATTAGGCTGTGTGTGGAAATGATTAGAAGAAAAATATCTGGCAAAAGAGCAGACCAGGAAAGTTAAAAAAAATAAAACCCACTTTATGGCATATAGTTCAATTAAGTTAGTACTAGTTAGAAATATATGTTTGTGCCATCAGTATACGCACTTAAACAACAAAAAGGCATGATATGTAGCCTATCACTCAATGTATACTCAAACGATTATTCAAAAATGTATATAGTCTTTGTATCTGCAGTACTATGCCAGGTGGGGTCCAAGAGTAAATGAAAATATATACCTGATCCCTTCTTTTAAGGAACTTAAGTCTGTTTTAAGTGGCAAGACATATAATTTAGGAGATAATAAGAGTTAAAATAATAGTCTAAGATGGAGATTGGCAAACTGTGGGCGATGGGTTAAATATGGCCTGCTGATTATTTTTGTAAATAAGGTTGTATTGGAATTAAAGGGCTAGTATCCAAGATATATAAGGAACTTACCAAACATAACTCCCAAAAAACAAATAATCCACTCAAGAAATGGCCAGAAGACATGGACGTACATTTCTCCAAAGAAGACATCCAGATGGCCAACAGACACATGAAAGAACGCTCCACATCACTCGGCATCAGGGAAACACAAATCAAAACCACAATGAGATACCACCTCACACCAGTCAGAATGGCTAAATTTAACAAGACAGGAAACAACAAACGTTGGCAAGGATGCAGAGAAAGGGAAACCCTCCTACACTGTTGGTGGGAATGCAAGCTGGTGTGGCCACTCTGGAAAACAGTATGGAGGTTCCTCAAAAAGCTGAAAATAGCTTTACCCTATGACCCAGCAATCGCACTACTGGGTATTTACCCCAAAGATATAGTAGTGAAACGAAGGAGCACCTGTACCCCAGTGTGCACAGCAGCAATGCTCACAATAGCCAAACTGCAGAAAGAGCCGACATGTCCATTGACAGACGAATGGGCAAAGAAGATGTCGTGTGTGTTTGTATTATACACACACACACACACACACACACACACATATATACATAAATACACACACACACACACAATGGAATACTATGCAGCCATCAGAAAGGATGAATACTTACTATTTACATCGACATGGGTGGAACTGGAGGGTATTATGCTGAATGAAATAAGTCAAGCAAAGAAAGACAGTTATCATATAGTTTCACTCATATATGGAATATAAGAAACAGTGCAGAGGATCACAGGGAGGAAGGAAGGGAAAACTGAATGGGAAGCCATCAGAGAGGAAGAAAAACCATGAGAGACTCTTAACTATAGGAAACTGTTGGAGGGGAGGGAAGTGGGGAGATGGGGTAAATGGGTGATGGGCATTGAGGGCAGGTGATAAGATGAGTACTGGATGTTATATGCGACTGATGAATTTTTGAACACTGCATCTGAAACTAATCATGTACTATAATTTGGTTAATTGAATTTAAATAAAAAAGTAGTTTTATTGGAACACAGTCATGATCATTCATATTTTTATTGGCTGTGGCTGCTTTCTCGGTATAACACCAGATTCGAGTAGTTGCAACAGTTTGGCCCACAAAACCGAAAATATTTGCTATTCGGAGAAAAAAAAGTTAAGAGAAAGTTTACCAACTCCCAGTCTAAGATAGTAATTCAAAGGATGTTACAAGGCAGTATATGATAATTAGAAGTGATTTGTTCAGTTAATGCTGAAGTTAATAAATCTGAGAATGTAGTGGGAGGAGTAGCCTAAGACAGGGTTTGAAGTTGACCTCAAGCCATGAAGATGGAGGAAATTTTGTGATATAAGGAATAGGGAACCAGATTTCATGGATGAGAACATCTATGTGCCCTCTGAGGAAGAATGTGTGGGGTAGTGGGGACCCGGACAGTCCAGCTGGAACTGGTGGTGGGAGCTGGGTATAAATGCAGGTGAGGTTGTCAGTGTCAAGCCTGTGCCATACAGTGGTGGCCTCTGAGTTCCAAGACCAAGAATGGGAACTTCCCCCAAATATGTTCTTTCTTTCTTTCATTTACACAATAAATATTGATTCTAGACCTATGGACCTCAGGGGTATGATAGGATTCACTGAGGCACATCCTCTTTATGGACTGGTAAACCCAGCTTGTTTCACGTAATGCTAGTTCTACATGTTTTGAAGAAATAGCTTTCGTTTCCAAGAGAGGTTTACCCTTGAGATCCTCCGGAGGCTGCTAACACTGGGAGACATGTATAGATAGGCAGTCTTCCATTCCATGGTGACAGTGTTCCGGAGAGTCTTTTGCGAAGGGAATTTTGGAAAGGAATGTTGTGTAGATGAGAGATGCAGGTGGGGGGAAGAAGAAGGAGCCTTCCCCCCACCATCCTTGGCCACTTCTTTGTCTCTTCCTTTCCTTTAGAGTGCTGTACTGTACTGTCTGCCATTTTGTGCGGATCTACAGAGCGCCCTGCAGATGTTCTTGCAGGGTGTGCTTCCATCCCCTGGATCCTCAGCCCTGGGTAGCGGGCCAGTCATCGTAACCTTTCTTTTCCATGTGCCCCCATCTCCCTGACTCTGTGACCGCCTCCTCCTAGTCTGTATCCTGCCGCTTGGCACCTGGCTGGCACTGCCCACTGTCCCTGGATCCGTTACTGGAAGCCGCTGAGCTCAGCTCTGAATCGGTTCTCTCCTACCTGGGCCCAGCTCTGGGGCGCCCATGTGGCTCTTCGCTCTGGCCTTACTGTGGGCTCTGGAGAGGTGGTGAGGATGAAGCAAGGGGCCATTGCCTATTCTGCTGGGTCCTTATGGCCCCCCAGCAAAGCTTCCATTCACCTCTCAGCCAACCACTCTCACTATAAAAAATTTTCTTTTGTAAATGAAAACACACAAACAAAATATGCAGAGGAAATTCCATAGTGCATTTGCACTGAGCTTATTCTAGACTGTTTTCTTCATCTTCTCAGGTTCTCTTCTCACACCATACCCCACCAACAGATGATCCCGATTCCTGCATAAGAGAAGACATCCGTTCCCTTGTGTATCCTCATCTTTATGTCTTTACGTCGCTACTGGAACGCTTGTATTTCTTTTTATCCTCTTTTTATCTAATGTCAGAGAAAGAAATATCTTTCCTTCTCTTTTTATCCTTTCCTGACTCCTCCCCTGACTCATATTCCTGTCATCTAGCCCAATGCCTCTGTTCCCCCAGACTCTCAATAAATACTTCCCAGACCAGGGAGCCATTCTGTCTGAAACAATGTCAGCTAAGAATTTATAAGGGCAGCAGGCCTAATCTGGCCTGGTTTCACATTTGAGCATACTACGTGTATTCATGTGTGCACTTGGGTATCTTCATGTTTTTCTTGGTATAGCCACAGTATCTGGAGCTTATGACTCAGAAAATCTTCACTGATTGAAACAATATGAGCAAGAACAGGGGCAAGGAGCCAGGCTGTGACTCCAGACTGCCTGGCAGTGGTCATATCAGGTCCCCACCCCCAGACAGGTTATCTTAATGTCTCTGGGAACCCAATTCTTCCTAAACTGGGAGTAGCAATGGGCATGTCAGAGAGTAGCTAGTTCTTTCAGCCGCATTACAAACAACTCTGAGTGTAGCACCTTCCAACAGCCACTTTATTATGCTTTCAGAGCTTGTGGGTCAAGGATGTGGACAGGGCATGGAGAGGGTGGCTTGTCTTAGCTCCACAGTGGCTGGGGCCTCTCCTAGGAAGATTTGAAAGCCGGGAGCCACTCAGCAGCAGAGGGGCTGGGATCATGTGAAGGCACTGACACTCAAGTGTTGGCCCAAGCCGGGATGACTCAGCAACTTGGCTACTCAGTGGACACCTGGAGTGCCTGTGTGTGGGCTCTCGGTGTGACTTAGTTTCCTCACAGCATGGCAGTCCTCAGAATATTCCAGCAAGTGGGTTGGAAACTGCATATTTGGCTCTTGTCACCCAGCTTTGGAAGTCACACAGCATGACTTCCTTGCCCTCTCCTGGTCTAAGCTCTCTCAAGCTTGCCCAAATTCAAGTGCCCTGGCAGGGAGATTCGGTTCCCTCTGTTGATGGCTAGGGTCACATTCTGGAAGAGCACGAGGGGTGATGATGTAAGGAGGCTGAAGGCACCTGACACCTAGAATTTAAGAGTGTATTTTCATTCAGTACCTATTTATGATATGCCTACTGTAGGCCAGACATTAGACCAGTGCTGAGTGGACGGGGTGGACACAGCAGTGTCCTCTCTGCCCCGCTGTGACTTTCATTGCTGGGACAAGGACTAGAACTTTCATCTCCTTTCAGGGAGAGGGACTGGTTGAATGTCTGGATCGGATTATTTCATCTGAAGTGAGGATGAAGTGAATTCCCCCCTCATGCACCTGCTTGTTGCCTCCTTCTTGGTGGTGCTTCTGCAGACTTACTGGCTTGTAGCCCTGAAAGGTGCCTCAGAAACCATCATGCCTGGGGTCTGCAAGCATCGGAGCTTGTCGCTCCATGCAGACTTTTCCTCCTTCCTAAAAAGGGGCTTCGGAGAGTGTTGGAGGTATAGAGAGTCACCTTGGGGACCATCCTCTACTTGGAAATGACCCCCCCCCCATTCTGATGTGGGCCAGTCTGGGAGGGGAGAGGCAGGAGGAGGCTTCACAGGTGATTCTGATGTCTGGGTGAGGAGCTCATGTGGTGGAGACCAGCGCTTCTCAAATGACACTCTGTGTCAGTGCCCTGGAGACTTGTCACATTGTGGCTTCTGCTTTAGTAGGTCTGGGTGGCGCCAAGGGCTTGTGGCTGAGCCGTGAGGGTGTAGGGAGTACTGGCAACAGATGGATAGAAGTGCCTGCTGAAGCTTGCTCCCACCCAGTGGGCGCCAGCTCTCAGAGAATGGGGCACCGAGGGCTAGGCAGGTGATCTCCCACATTTCTGTCCTGTGTTAGCGCACCACTCTCAGAGGTGAGAACACTGTTAGAAAACGTAGTCACAGTGTGTCAGTTTGACAGCTAAATAACCAGACCTACAGCCTTCCTGAGCACAACTCAAGAAACCCCAAGTCAGAATGTAAATTGGTGTAACCAATATGGAAAACCTCCAGTATGGAGCCTCATCAAAAAATTAAAAATAGAATTATTAGGTGATCCAGAAGTCCCACTTCTGGGTATTTATCTGAAAGAAATGAAGTCACTCTCTCTAAGAGATACGTGCACTCCCATGTTCTCTGCAGCACTATTCATAATAACTGACACACGAAAACGACTTAATGTCCCTCAGGGGCTGAATGGATAAAGAAAATATCGTGTATATATGGTGGAATAATGGCCATAAAAAGAAGGAAATCTTAACTTGTGTGGCAACATGGATGAACCTTGAGAGCATTATGCCAAGTGAGATACATGGGATAGAGAAAGACAAAGACTGCGTGATTTCACTTTATGGAATCTAAAAAAGCCAACCTCACAGAAACAGAGTAGAGTGGTGGTTGTCAGGGTCGGGGGTGGGGTGGGTGGAATGGGAGTTGTTGGCCAAAAAGTACATATTTCCAGTAATAACATAAATAGGTTTAAGGGCATCAGGGTGACTGTTGTTAACAATACTGTATCGAATACTTCAAAGTGGCTAAGAGAGTAGATCTTTTTTTTTAAAGATTTTATTTATTTATTTGACAGACAGAGATCACAAGTAGGCAGAGAGGCAGGCAGAGAGAGAAGGAGGAGCAGGCTCCCTGCTGAGCAGAGAGCCCAGATGTGGGGCTCCATCCCAGGACCCTGGGATCATGACCTGAGCCGAAGGCAGAGGCTTTAACCCACTGAGCCACCCAGGCGCCCCTAAGAGAGTAGATCTTAAATGTTCTCACCACTGCGACTTACACATACCAAAATGGGGATTATGTATGAAGGGAAGGATGTGTTAATTAACTTTATTGTACTCATCATGTTGTAATATAGAAGTGTATCAAATCATTACATTCTATACCTTAAACTTATGCAATGTTGTATTTCAGTTGTATCTCAAAGCTGAACAAAGAGGTAAAACATGGCAGAGAAAAATAAAATTGTATCCTCACTCCTTACATATACACACACAAAACAACAACAAAATCCAAATTCAGAATGTTCCCAGAGGCAGCCTTGCTGTTTTGTTTCAAGGTCCACACTTACAGACATGTGATAGAGAACACATTTTCAATTGTGCTTGTTGCTTACTATGGTTTTTTAAGTAGTAGCTGAAAGTATATTTCAACAAAGGAAAGAAGATGAAGCATTGTACTATGTACAAAGTAAATACAGTTTAAGTCCCAGTTGCCTCGGGGTTTCTTTTAAAATGCATGTCTTGTAGGGAGATAATTACAATTTTGGTTACTTGAGATGTATTTTATAATTATTTGCAAAGAATAAACTATAGTACTAAACAGAGAATATACTTTTGGATCAGTTCTTTATTTAAAAATATTTGTGGTTATCTCATGTCCTTAACAAATTCAGGTATTGAAACATACACAGGCATGTGTGCGCGCGCGCGCGCGCACACACACACACACACACACACACACACACACACACACACACTTTTAATCTCTTACTTGCCTTTAAAAACCCGATCTTCCTTTTCAGGTGCGTAGCTGTGTAGAGCATGGTGAGCTGAATGACTTAGGAAACTCCTGGTTAGACTAGGACAAGTTACACCAGCATTAGGATTTTTCTCTTCATCGTCTAGGTTCACTGTAGAACATTGTTCTCCTTGCACATTTAGAGCATTTTAACAATCCGGAAGTGTTTCAGCATGTATTTCTTAAAGATAAGGACTCTTTTCAAAACCATAATCACAATATCATTTTTACACCTACAACAACTAACAATGTTTCCTTATCACCAGACTTCCAGCTCAAATATTCAATGACACATAGTTGAAATATTTCAAAAGATATTTGTTTGAACCGAGATCTGGAAGGTCCACACTTTGTGACTGACTCATTGCCCCCAGGTCTCTTGTAATCTAGATCGCCAGGTCTCTTTTCCCTTTCCGTTGCATTATTTATTTATTTGTTTGTTTATTTTTGGTTGAAGAAGCTAAGACATTAGCTTGTAGAGTTCCCTGGAGTCTGAATTTTGTTAAGTGCACCTTAGGGTGCCATTTGACATATTCCTGGACCCCTGGATCCCCTGTAAACCGGCAGTAAATCCAGAAACTTGCTTTACAGGGGGTGGCCCATCCTTCAGTCTCAAGGTTCTTGAAGCTTGATTGTCTCTCTTTGTAATGTTAGCAGCTGTTGGTGGCCATGGCCCAGGGCTGGATTACCTTAGAGGTTGCAAGATGTTGATTGTCTCATTCTCTCATTCCTTCTTCACTTGTCAGCCAGAATACTCCATAAAGAGAAATTTCTCCTCATCAACTATTTGGCTGTCCTAAGTTCATATGGGTAAGGCAGGAAGAGTTTGATTCTTTCTTTTAATTTACTAGTTCTCAGAAAAGTGAGTTGGTTTCCCAGCATTCTCCAAAGGCCATCATTGATTAAAAAAAAAAAAAATCACAGAGAGGAGAAGGGAGTTGGGGGAAATTGGAAGGGGAGGTGAACTATGAGAGACTATGGACTCTGAAAAACAATCTGAGGGTTTTGAAGGGGCGGGGGGTGGGAGGTTGGGGTACCAGGTGGTGGGTATTATAGAGGGCACGGATTGCATGGAGCACTAGGTGTGGTGAAAAAATAATGAATACTGTTATGCCGAAAATAAATAAAAAATTAAAAAAATCACTATGAAACATACATCATATAACATGTATCGATTTGGAACATCAAACCTGTTTGACATGTTTCAATCCATTGCAGTTATTCTTACTGATACTCATGTTGTTCCATTTGTGGCCAGTGGGAGCCTTTTCTCATTCACTTCTGAATTCTTTTGACATGACTCTCTGTTAGTCTTTGATGGCTTCCTTGCTTTGACAAGACGTTTCTTGTTTTTGACAAGGTGTTTCAGGCTTCTTACCTTTCCTGCCCCAGACTCAGAATCAGCCATTTTTATAAGGCTACCTGGCTTGGTGTTTTTTTTTTTTTTTTTTAGTGAAAAATGGTATTTGGAAAGTAAGTACAATTATTTCTGGAAAAAAAATTACACACTACTCTTCTTGGATCATCCTTCTAGAAATCTTTTGATGTGAGGCTGTTGATCCTTCTAGTTTTATTTTTTATTAACCCCATGTTTCAGTTTTGGAAAAGGTTTCAAAAGTATTAAGCCCTAGTCAAGTTTATTGATGTATTATTCTGTTTGTCCAACTTTAAATTGTAATCTTCAAAGGAAAAAAATGTTGGCTTTTTAACTTTACTTCTGTTTTGTGTTAATCTCTGTCCATAAGCACTCACTAAGAGGTTTTCTGATACTGTCACAAAATATTTACAATGTAGTCAATTCAAGAAATGTTCTTTAAGTAGATACTCAAGTAGCAACTTTTAGCTCCAGTTGTGCTTAAAGCTGTTAAAAATGCCAACCCAAAAGAGAGTTATAATGTCGACTCGGCATTGCTATCTTTTGTCACCGGTGCAACACCGTGAGACCATCAAGTGCACCATCGCTAATAAGGCCACGTTCTGGTGTTGCAGGCGTTCTAGGCTTTCTCTCCAGAGTGGATGTTGGGGAGCTCCGAGTAGTTATACTTACAACGGTTTGAAATTCCAGACCACTTGGAAGAGCTGTTGCTGTGCCGTTACATTCCACCTTCAGCCCTGTGCGTTTCTCTCAGACCCAGTCTTCTTGGATTCTCAGCTTCTCATTAAAAAAAAAAAAAATTATCCTCACAGGTTTCTCTCCACTCAGCAACAGGCACTGCTTGAGCGCCTGATGCGGCCAAACAGTCGGCTCAGCACTTGAGGGCGGAAGCGTTGGGTAATGTGACTCTTCTTTCAGGAGGCCCCCATGCTGCAGTGTTACACTTCCTTCTGCCTTCCGGGGGCTCACACTTTAGGGGGACCATGACACCTGGGGGTGTAAGTGAAGCCTGAAGAGGGGGCACTGAATCTGTCGGGGAAGGCGGTGAAGGTTCCCTGTGGTTTCCTGTCACCTGTCTACTTTCTCCCTTACCAGACAGTGCCTTTCTTACTAACAGAAGGCCAAGCAGTGACTCAGGCCTTGCCCTGGTCAGAGTGACCCCCCGTTTTTTTCTGTGGAATTGTTCTTCACTTCCCTCCTTTTGACCCGCTTCCCCTAGTCTTCTAAGCGTTCTTGCCTCTCACAGCTCAGCCCGCTTAGCTGCACTGAAGTCAGCAGAAAGCCTTTTGTCTTTCTTCTTTCATGCCGCATGTCCACCTCTAGAGCCACACTCCACCCCCGCTGCCCCCACACTGTCCTTAAGAAAAGCCAGAGCTGTATTCTGTAATAGTCCTCACAAAGTATCTGGTCCAAAGGGCCCTTAGAATTCATTTTTAATAAAAGTTTAAGGAAATATTTTGATATGTTACCCATAACCGAATGTGTTTCATGCAGTGTCTGTTGAATAAAACTGGGTGTCAGGGGAGAAGCAGTGTTTTCTAATCATTTTACTTTATATGCTCTCTAATTAAATTAACACATAGTATAAGCAGATGTTTGGCTGTGCTTCCTTTTTTTTTTTTTAAAGATTTTATTTATTTATTTGACAGAGAGAAATCACAAGTAGATGGAGAGGCAGGCAGAGAGAGAGAGAGGGAACCGGGCTCCCCGCTGAGCAGAGAGCCCGATGCGGGACTCGATCCCAGGACCCTGAGATCAGGGCCTGAGCTGAAGGCAGCGGCTTAACCCACTGAGCCACCCAGGCACCCTGTGCTTCCTTTTTAAAGTGTGGTTGGCCCCAAACCTTTTGGATCTTCTTACTGAGGAAAATAAGGGATCATCTTCTAATCAGGTACCTGTCTCCAGGTCTTTCCTTTGGATCTGAGAACCAGGCTGTTACTATAAAGTCCGGGAGGAGTACGTATCTATTTATCCGCAAGCCATTTTGTTACTTAGAACTCAAGTATTTATTAGGTAAAGCAACATTCGTGTACTTGCTTTCTTCTATTGAAAAAAATGTTATGTTTTCTTTAAGTGGATAAACTGTTTTGACTTAATTAACTTTTTATTAACCTGGTTTTCTAAGGTGCAGTTTATTTTCTCCTCCAGGATTGTTGTACAGAACCATTCTCTCTACAGGCTTATCAACCATTATCAATTGTCTTGCTTCTTTGCTAGTTTTTTTTTAACCTGCAAAATCATCTGCACACATTCTCTATGCTTTCTTTTTTTTTATTTAAAAACATATTTTCAGGGGTGCCTGGGTGGCTCAGTGGGTTAAGCTGCTGCCTTCGGCTCAGGTCATGATCTCAGGGTCCTGGGATCGAGTCCCACATCGGGCTTTCTGCTCGGCGGGGAGTCTGCTTCCTCCTCTCTCTATCTCTGCCTGCCTCTCTGCCTACTTGTGATCTCTTTCTGTCAAATAAATAAATAAAATCTTTAAAAAAAATAAAATAAAAACATATTTTCAGGGTACCTGGGTGGCTCAGTCATTAAGTGTCTCCCTTCGGCTCAGGTCATGATCTTGGGGTCCTGGGATCAAGCCCCGCGTCAGGCTCCCTGCACGGGGGGGAGCCTGCTTCTCCCTCTGCCGCTCCCCCTGCTTATGCTCTCTCTGTTTTTTCTCTCTCTCAAATGAATAGATAAAAATCTTACAAACAAACAAACAAGCATCTTTTTCAGGCCGAGTTATTCTTCACCGGCCTATTGAAGGCACGTTCTTAACAGAGCGGTGCATGAAGTGTGCAGTCGGGAAGTGTTTAATAACTCCTTGTTTCTGGCTCCCTGTGTGAGGTCTGGTGAGGCCAAGGTTTCCAAATGTAGGCTGTGAGGGACTCGCCCCCCAGCCTTTGCGAAACTTCTGGATGAGGGAGCAGGCAGCCCAACCGCCGCCCGCATCACATTCCCATCTCTGCCTGGGCCCTTCTGCTATGTGGCGGGGGAGGGGGGGGGACCGGACGGCAGAGGTGGGGATGGAGTCGAGGCTGATCACAGTGGCACTTGGGAGGCTTGGACCAGTGGGCCATAACCTGTTTTGTGACTAACTAGTCACACTGGTTTTTTACTTTCTCTAATTTAGAGTCCAACAAGTGTGCTCGCGTTTGTCATGGCATTTCATGGCGCTGAGTAGTAAGCTGTGGTTTGGAGGAATACTTTCTCAGGCTGTGCACTCACTAACCCACATTTATGGAGTATCTACTCTGTGTCAGATGCCCAGTGAGGGGGAAGAGATGCTTAGATCTGCCCTTCAAGGCCTCCTAGTCCAGGGAGCAGAGAGGAGGACCCGTGTGGGGAACCTTTCAGCATGCATGATACAAGCCCATAAGGCTAGTGGCTGCGGAGTGGTTTACAGAGTGTTTACGGAGTGGTTTATGGAGCAGCTTTTGCATGCAGGAGTTTACACACACTGTCCCTCATTGTTGCAACAACCCAAATGGGTCTATTACCTCCCGGTTTCAAGCACAGAGCCGGTGAACTCAAGTGAGTTGTGTGGCCACTTTCGCACAGCTAGCTCGGATCTACGCCAGAACTCATTCCCAGGCCTTTTAGGCATCAGGGCCTGTGTTCTTTCTCCCACAGCTCACATGTTTTGTGAAGATGCTTAAAGAGGCAGCACACATTGAGAGCTGGGCCTGGAGACCAGCCTTATGCGCAGTGTCACAGGAATGTCCTTAGTGCCATGGGAAGTGTTCAGCCACGGGCCTTCTTTCCTCTCTCACGGCCAGCTGCTGCTTTTTCTTTTCTCACGATGGCTCTCATTCTCCCTTCCCTGCTGAGGCCCAGTTCTTACGAGCTGCTGCTGGGCCCCTGCAGATGTCATTTAACTCTGCGGGAGGCCATCCCTGCAAACGGTACCTGGGGATAGAGTTCAGTGACTCTTTCTTCCTTGGACTCTGTGTTCTGTGCCTGTCTTCCTTGGGGAAGCTCATGTTCAGTTTTTAACAGTTTCAGGCCTTGGGAATGACCCTTTTTTGGCCCCTGAATGGTCTCCTTAGTGTTGTGTTTTTGAAGATGCCAGAGGAGAATG
This sequence comes from Mustela erminea, assembly GCF_009829155.1. Lineage (NCBI taxonomy): Eukaryota > Metazoa > Chordata > Mammalia > Carnivora > Mustelidae > Mustela > Mustela erminea. Next base: position 15,555,804 of record NC_045635.1, on the reverse strand, counting down.
TGCTGATGTGGAGGTCAGCTTTGTTGGACTTGGAGGTCCTCACAGTGCTGGTGGCCCTGACCTAGGAAGTTTGGGTCCCTGAACCTTCAGCCTTGACACTACCAGGAGAGCATGGGATGGTGAGAACTGAGCCGTGGACAGTCCTATGTAGGGAAGAATCTGTTGTTCAAAAAGTTGACCTACAAGTGTATCTGTTAAGTTCCTCTGGTTGCAAGCAGTGGAAACCAACTCACTTTCAATCGTGATAGGGAAGAGGATTTACTGGAGGGCTACTGGCTGGTTTGTAGGATGGAAGAAAAGATGGCAGCCAGGCAGTCCCAGAGATCCCTACCTCTTTTGGGAGTCCTGCTGGGGGATCTGCTCTAGCCACATCCAGTCTTTGTCATACCCATCTACTGTTGTGAGACCTAGTTGATCCTGTGCTGGCAGAGGTGGGATATTTTCATGGGCAGTCCCATCAAACTGTGTCTTACAGGAGAGAGGAGGGTCCCCCAGATGGATTTACCTTCTGAATGGGGATTGGTCTCTCCCTGGGATACAAAGGCAGTCAACCACCTTGATCAGTGATAGCTACGATCATAAATTCCAAAATATACATCACATAGTCTTTTTAATTTTTAAAAGCTATATTGAGGTATAAAATTCTACCCATTTTAAGTGTTCAGTTAGATGATTTTAGTAAATTTACAGCATTGTGAAACCCTCACCACAATTTAATTTTAGCACATTTCCGTCACCCCAGTAAGATCTCTTGTATTTGTCTGCGGTCACTCCCTGGCCTAAGCAAGCACTGATCTTACCATCTCATTAGATTTGAACATAGATTCTTGTATGTTCTTTTTTTTTTTCTTAAAGATTTCATTTATCTACCTGACAGAGAGAGAGAGAGAGAGAGAGAGCACACAAGTAGAGCAGTAGACAGGGGGAGGGGGAGAAACTGGCTCTCCACTGAGCAAAGAGCCAAATGTGGGACTTGATCCCAGGACTTTGGGATCATGACGGGAGCCAAAGGCAGATGCTTAACCAACTGAGCCCCCCAGGTGCCCCAGGCTCTTGTATATTCTTGACTGGTGTAAATTTTTCTGGGTATTCTGGGAACTATGCTGTATATGAAAGGAAAAATACCCCTGTTGCCGTGGATGTCTGTATCTCTCTTGTCTCACTTTTCCTCCTTTTCACTTTATATCTTCTCTTCTCTCACCGGGACTATGATATGGGAGAGTTTAGTCCCAGCCTTGACGCTGCCATGATTTAGCTCTCACCCCCTTTGTGCCTCAGTCATGGAAACTTCCAAGCCTTAATTCCTCATCTGTAAAATTAAGAAAAGGATTTGACAAGATGGTAATTAATGTTCTTTCTATCTCTAATGATCAGGAATCATGATCTTTCTCGGTGAAATCTTTTTTGGCAAATAATTACTTCTTGATTTTGTATGCTTTCCTCAATCAGACAACTGGAACAAAACAAAAAATTATTCTTTAAGATTCACAAGTGAAATGATTCTCTTTCTTTTTTATTGAGATGTAATTGACATGTAACAGTTTCAGGTGCACAATGTAATGATTTGATATTTGTATATATTTGAAAAAGATAACACAGTAAGTCTAGTTACCATCCATCACTGCACATAAATAATTTTTTTTCTTGTGATGAGAAATTTTTAAGAGTTACTCTCAGCAGTTTTGATACATGCAGTAGTGTATTATTGACTATGGTCACCATACTCTACATTATATCCCCATGACTTATTTATTTTATAACTGGAAGTTTGTACGTTTTGACCCTTTTCCCCCATTTCATGTCCCCCTCAACCACTGCCAAACCCTGCCTTTGTCAAGGGCCAACCTGCTCTCTTTATCTATGAGCTTTTTTCCTTCCTGTTTTTTTTTAGAGTCCACATATAAATGAGATCATACAATAATTATCTTTCTTTGTCTCTTTCTTTCACTTAGTGTAATGCCCTCAGGGTCCATCCATGTTTTTGCAAATAGAAAGATTCCATTCTTTTTTATGTCTGAATATTATGCCATTATGTATGTGTGCCATATCTATTCATCTGTTGATGGACACTTGGCCTGCTTCCATATCATGGCTCTTGTAAATAATGCGAGAGTGAGCATAGGGGTATAGATATCTTTTCATGTAAGTGTTTTCATTTTCTTCAGATACATGCCCAGGAGTGGGATGGCTGGGTCACATGGTAGTTCTATTTTTAGTATTTGGAGGGACCTTCATACTGCTTTCCATAGCAGCTGCACCATTCCCATCACTGGTGCACGAGGGTTCCCTTTTCTCCACATCCTCACCAACACTTGTTATGTCTTGTCTTTTTGATGATAGCCATTCTGACAGGTGCGAAGTGATATCTCGTTGTGGTTTTATTTGCATTTCTGCAATGATGAGTGATGTTGAGAACCTTTTTATGTACCTGTTGGCCATCTGTAGGTCTTCTTTGGAAAATTGTCTGTTTGGATCCTCTGCCTGTTTTCTAGTCAGATTGTGTGTGTGTGGTTTTTGTTCATTTTGTTTTATTTTTTTGTTTTGCTGTGGAGTTGTATGAATTATTTATATATCTTGGATATTAACTCCTTATTAGATATATGATTTGTAAAGATTTTCTCCCATTCAGTAGGTTGCCTTTTCATTTCGTTGATGGTTTTCTTTGCTGCATATACAGCTGAAATTATTTATTTATTTTTAAAAGATTTTATTTATTTACATGAGAGAGAGAGAGAGAGAGAATGGGGGGAGGGGCAGAGGGAGAGGGAGAGAGAATCTTGAGCAGACTCTCTGCCAAGTGCAGAGCCCTGAGGTGGGGCTTGATCTCCTGAGCCCGAGATCATGACCTGAGCTGAAAACAAGAGTTTGTATGCTCCAGTGACTGAACTACCCAGGCGCCCGCATCTGAAATTTCTACTGTTTAAGACTGCATGAGAGGTTTGTGGCATCATCTGTGAATGTGTGTACGTGTGTGTATATGAAATTATTTCCTAAATATATTTAGAAATTATAATTCTGTGTGTGTGTGTATATATATATATATATATATATACACACACATATATGTACATATACACACACACACATACATATGTGGGAAATTATTTGGAGAACTTTCATTCTCCTTCATGCTTTTTGGTTTATTCAAATACTTTTGAGCTGGACATGATACTAGGCAAGGGAGGTAGAAACCTGCAAAAGGTAATGGCTCTTCCCAGACGGAGCTTGCAGTCTGACTGGGCTGAGCCATCATGAACTTGTGGTGTGCTAAGTGGTGCCAGGAGACAGGAAGTTCAGTGCACAGAGGTGGGGAGGGGCCAGGTCACGGAGTGGGGCCTCTGAAATGCCGCCGTGAGAAGTTTGCTGTGAGAAGGTGCTCGGCAGCTGGCTTAGCCAACTGACAGTCGAAAAGCAGCCATTTCATCGCTGTGGGGAGGACACCTTCCAGGGAGTCTGAAGGCAGAGATCTGGGTGGTTCACATGTTTTACATGTTCAAGGAGACCTCTTATCTTGTCCAGCTCTGTCTGGACACAAGGGTTAACCATAGCTGGGGCTTTGCAGCCGTGCAGCAAACGTGTGGAGGCTGGCTTTGGCAGAGAGGGCAGCTGGAGGGTAGTCATTTTCTGACAGGGAGATGTTCTACAGTTTTGTAATTTATGCTGTCTTTAAGTATGCGATTTTGTTTACTGTTGCCCTAATTACACCTCTGATATATTTTATTTAGCTTAGTGTTTTAATTTTGTGCTCATGCCCACTGGTGGTTTCCCAAAGGGTACCATTAACAAAAATCACAGGTAATGTTTTTTCATTCCTGCAGCTCCCTGAAGCTTCCTGAAGCCAAGGAAATGTGTTTCGGGGACGCAGACTTTCTTATTCACTTTCTTGTGAATATTTTAACTATGTTTATGAAATGTGAGGTCTTGATTTCCTGTCTGCCAAGTATTATCCTAAATTATCTTTGTCCAATGAAACTATACTACTAGGCCGCCTATGTAATTTTAAATGTCCCAGTAGCCACGTCCATAGATAAAAAGAAACAAGCAAAATTAATTTGAATAATATATTTAACCCCCATACATAAATACCATTTCGACATGCAGTCAATCTAAATTTATGATATTTTACGTTCTTTTTCTCCCAAAAAGTCTTTGCCACCTGCTTTGTATTTCATAACCCATCTCAACCAACTCGGACTAGTGACACTTTGGGTACCCAGTCGCCAAATATGGCAGGTAATACTGTAGTGGACAGACAAAGTCCAGAACCTTTCAGAGGCTTACAGACGACACAGGACAGAACATTTCAAGTGGGTAGGAGAGACCCCGCTTCATGATTTATGAAGTCTTAAGAAAACCATACATAGGTTTCCTCCTCTTCGAGCAACCTGTTACATAAAAATTCATCTCGGCAGGAAAGATAAAGTAGGAAGTGATTATTCATGTTACAAAAGAATTAACCACAGTATTCTTTAAATAGCGAGCTCCCTTAGTGCACTGAAGAATCTGAATCAATTTGCAAAAATGTGATTGACGCTTGGCATTTTGGTACCAACTTGGTTGGGCAGAGAAGTACCTGCCATTATGAAGTGCAAGCCGAGCACTTCGGTGTATCATGGCTGACTGAGCACCTACTACGTGTCATGGCTGTTCACAGGAGAGCAAGACCAGAAGTAACCACTGGGGGTGATCTATACCCGGAAGGCCTTTAGAGGCTCCCTGGGACCGTGAGATGCGTGTGCAGCCACCACCATAAGAAACTGCCTTGAGGCCAGGGCCCAGGGAGGACTGGGGGCTGGAGGAGTCTGGAAGGTCGTAGGAGGTCTACGGCCATACCACCCTGAACGCGCCCAATCTCGTCTGGAAGGTCGGAGGAGGCCGTCAGGGCCCAGCTGGTGCCAGAAGGCAGAGAGAGTGCATATGTGATGACTTAAGTGTCTAGGAGATCAAAACAAGTGTAAATCTGGAAAGACCAGGTCAGTAAGATCTTGGGAAGACTCAAAAATGATGTAGTTATGCTTTATTTATCCCTGAGCCCCTAATTCCTAATCCCCAGGCTTACTTACAGTAAGCATCAATTAAGGTGCGTCGTGGGGCTCATCAAACAAATGAGAGAGACTGAAGCAAACAGGGTGTGTTTCTCATCAGTTTGCAACAGCAGCAGGCAGCTGTTTTTTTTCCCAGGAACCCTCTTGAAGCAGATGCCTCTGTCCTTTCCCAGCTTCACTTTGGCGAGGTCCATATACAGAAGGGAGAAGGTGAGATTTGTTCTTTAGGAAAGAAGCAGCAAGATTGTATTCTGGGAGTTAATGGGGTTCTGACTCCCCCAAAGTACACAGGATTCAGGTTCAGTATTTAGGTAGACTATTGACTAGATTCCTCCTTACCAGCCTTCCTGTGCTCTGTCTTCCCCGGACAGGTCCATGTGTTGCTTCCCTTCACCCCCATTCCACTCACCATGATTTCCTGTTCCTGTCAGACAGACTATGAACTTTTATTTCCAAGCTCTAGTGGGATCAGTGGGGAGCCTAGGTAAGTGTTCCAAGCCTTTTCTTGGTTAAAAAAATACCTATTATTGGGGCACCTGGGTGGCTCAGTGGGTTAAAGCCTCTGCCTTTGGCTCAGGTCATGATCCTGGGGTTCTGGAATCGAGCCCTGCATCGGGCTCTCTGCTCAGCAGGGAGCCTGCTTCCCTTCCTCTCTCTCTGCCTGCCTCTCAGTCTGCTTGTGATCTCTGTCAAATAAATAAACAGAATCTTTTAAAAAAATACCTATTATTAAAAAAGGAATTGAGTATTTCCATGTATATATTTATGTATAGATTGTATACATATATTACTGTATTAGTTGAGAAAACCCAAAAGAAGCTTCTAAACATTTGTTATTAGGTTTGGGTGGACTTTGGGGAACACAGAAGATTGAGTATTATATGACTTTAGACATTGGTAGGAAATGAAGGCATTTGTCTTCATGGCTCAGGTGCATACTTTCAAACGTCTTGCAATTATTCCAGTAGTTCCATACTATAATCGGGTATTTTACACCTATGTCATTAGTGGAAAACAACCTGTATTATAAATTGTCTTGATAATTTAGGGTTTTGGTCATCTCCCTGTAAGACCTGGTTAGCCTGTCCTTGTGTTTACCTCCCCATGTAACTTGCAAAGAGCTTACACCAGGAGCCGAAAGCGGCAGCTCCGCCATTTCCTTGTTTACTCGGTCGCATGTTGGATATTGGCTACACCCCTACTTTCTTTCTTTTTTTAAAGATTTTATTTATTTATTTGGCAGAGAGGGGAAGAGAGCACAAGCAGGGGGAGCAGCAGGTGGAGGGGGAGGGAGAAGCAGGTTCCCCATCAAGCAGGGAGCCCGATGTGGGGCTCGATCCCAGGACCCTGGAATCGTGACCTGAGGTGAAGGCAGACACTTCACTGACTGAGCCATCCAGGTGTCCCCATCACCTACTTTATTAACGTAAATCTTTTCAAGGCTTTCATCCTTTTATTGACAGGTAATAGCCATAAGGAGGCTTTATCAGGAGGCCTCAGGGAACTGCAGGGTTCTCATGGAGCTGAAAGCTGGCTCTGGCTCTCACTGCCATCTCGTGGGGAGCACCGCTGTCCCTCAGGCTGCTTCCTGTCCGCAGAGCTCCCTTGACTGCCAGCCCTAGAGGCTGGATGAAGGAACCAGTGTCATTCTATAAATGGAATACTTGAGGAGTTGAATTTTTCTCTTTTAAAAATTAAAATAAAATGAAATGATGTTCTAATTTTTTTTTTTTTGGTCAACTAGTCCCTGAAGTGAGCATATCACACTTTAGAGAGCACTGGCTCAGAAAATGGTCTTAACTGCTTTGCTGAGCTTCAGGTTCTTTCATTGGGAAGATGAACATCATAATATTGTGAGGATTAAATGAGATAATGCAGGAAAACGTCAGGCGCAGAAACACTGGTTACTGTAGGCTCTGTTCCAATAGCAGAGCCTCAGTAGATCGCTGTCTATGTCATTTGAAGAAAGTTGTTGTTGTTGTTGTTGTTTTTTAAAGATTTTATTTATCGGGCGCCTGGGTGGCTCAGTGGGTTAAGCCGCTGCCTTCGGCTCGGGTCATGATCTCAGGGTCCTGGGATCGAGTCCCGCATCGGGCTCTCTGCTCAGCAGGTAGCCTGCTTCCTCCTCTCTCTCTCTGCCTACTTGTAATCTCTCTCTGTCAAATAAATAAATAAATCTTCAAAAAAAAGATTTTATTTATCTGTTTGACAGATGGAGATTACAAGTAGGCAGAGAGGCAGACAGAGAGAGAGGGGGAAGCAGACTCCCTCCTGAGCAGAGAGCCCGATGCGGGGCTCGATACCAGGACCCTGAGATCATGACCTGAGCCGAAGGCAGAGGCTTAACCCACTGAGCCACCCAGGCGCCCCAAGAAAGTTGTTTTTTAATTGACCTGGTTCTGATTGTTACGACAGTTCATTTGAATTGCTGGTGAGCAAAGCATGAGACAAGAAAGTAGAAATGTTCTGCCTTTATACTGGTCAGGAACCAGGAAAAATCTGAAAAGGTTGCTTTCTTTATGCTCTTATCCTCCTCCTTTTTGTTGATAAGCAATGAAAAGGGTTTACAATTCACCTTCATCCTGGGTGGATTCATGACGCATAGTCAGCCAGCTAATTTTGGAATGGAAAAATGATCCACATGAGGACATTTCATGTTGGGGTGCTTATGAACCGGCTGGGTTGGCTGACACGAATGGACAGGGTGAGCGTGCTAGTCTGGATAGCCAGGGTCTTCCGATACGGAACCACTTTGGGAATTCATCCCTAAGGATATGCAAAACCCATGTGATGAGGGGCCTAGTCACCTACCAGCCATTTTCCTGGAAACCTTGCCCCATTGGACTGAAATTTCAAAAGTCGCGTGTGCTTTTTTGTCTCCTACTGGAGAGATCTTTGGCAAACCCAAGATTACTAAGGTTTTCTTCTGTGCTTTTTTATGAAGATTTTATAGTTTTAGTTCTTAAATGGAGGTCTGTGATCTATTCTGAGTTCATTTTTGTATGTGTGCTTTATGCAGGGTTCATGTAAAACCTTTCCTCTTCCATTTCTGTAATCCCTAAATGGCTAATTTACTACTTGAGGGTTCACCTAATTTTTGCTACCCTTCTACTTGTTCATTTGCCATTCTTTCATTCATATTGACCCGCAAATATAGAAGGAAAAGGACAGGAGGTTTATTGGTTGAGGTGTGTGTGAAGCGAGACCCAAAGTGTAGATGAATCGCACGGTCCATTTATGGAAAGTTGCCATGCTCAGGATCGCTTAGCTCCGCTAACGTGCATGTGTACTGTGTCAACAAGAAGACCCCTCTGTGTCACCTGTTGCCTCCACCTATGACCAGGTGTAAAACATTACCCAGACCGGGAGAATGCTTTAAAATGGTGTTGCTGCCTGAGGGGCGTCTGGCTGGCTCAGTCAGCTGACCGTCTGCCTTCAACTCAGGTCATGATCCTGAGGTCCTGGGATCGAGCCCCCATGTCTGTGTCCCCGCTCGGCAGGGAGTCTTCTGAAGATTCTCTCTTTCTGCCTCTCCCCACTGCTTGCGCGCTTGTTCTCCCTCTCTCTCTCTCTCTCAAATAAATAAATAAAATCTTTGAAAAAAATATGGTGTTGCTGCCTGAGAGAGGCCTTCTGTGGAGAGGGCAGTTGTGCACGTAGACATAAGAAGTCCAAGACATCAGCATGGCCAGCGGGGCCCTCCGTGTCAGCTGTCATTATACATGCCGTGGCTGAGAGAGGGGCATCATCTCTGTAGAGTGGTGGTTATTATCACCCACATTTTACATGCCTAAGGCCCAGAGAAGTTACCATCACACAGTTAGTCTTGGCAGGGGTGGGGACACCTCAGTACCAAATCTGCATCTGTTACCGCCTTCCCTGTGCTTGGAGAAGTGACGCCGCGTTCCCTCTGGGAGTACACACGTTGTTGGCCTTCTGCCGTTGTGTGATTTCCCCTCTGAAGCTCTTGCTGGCCCTGAAACCGGTAGGCCACTCTGACTGTGCCTGACCACGGACCTATGCTTTGTGGTTTCTGTGCGACAGGCCTCAGGTTAACCAAAATCAGGTTGCTGTGTGGGGCCCTGTTACTTTAAGTATTGGTAGAGGGGAACTCCCTCTAATATGACTGCTGATCTTCCAGGGTTGGTGGGCCTCAGACTTCTGCAGCCTTTCATCTAAACTGTCCTTTTATCTGTCCCTGTTCCTTCCAGTGGAGGCCATAGTGGAGTTTGACTACCAGGCCCAGCACGACGATGAGCTGACGATCAGCGTGGGTGAGATCATCACCAACATCAGGAAGGAGGATGGAGGCTGGTGGGAGGGACAGGTCAACGGCAGGAGAGGTTTGTTCCCTGACAACTTTGTAAGAGTGAGTACAACGTGAAACCCTTTTCCTGTCTCCTGAGTGGGTTCTACTGACCAAAGATTTGGGGGCACATCAGGGATTTCGTGGGCTTTCCTAGGGAATGAGTTGGCAGTTTGACCTCTTGTGGCTATCAAGAAGAGCGTGTAGAAAAAAAAAAAAAGCCCTGGCAGCTCAGCTCAAAAAAAAAAAAAAAAAAGAGAAGAAGAGCATGTAGAGCTTTGCACCAACTATCTAGGGACCCATTTTGAACTTGTTTTCTTAATGCCCAGAATGTTCTCTTTTTAAAGTACATCACTTAAAAAATACTGGAAAAATATAAAGCTTGTTAAATTGTTTTTATTTATGTACTCGTTCGCTTGCTTTGATGTTTTAAAGGAATTTTACCCTTTTCCATTCCATTCAAAATGAGATGAAAGTGGTTTTGACTATTTAAGTCAAGTAGTAATCAAACTAAATGTAGAATTTCAGTTATGCTATGTTTTCAACCTTTATATTCACATCACTTTTTTTATGAGAACTCTATTTAATTTTCCTTTCCCCTTTGTGACCATGAAGTGTTGCATAAAATCTACTTCTTCAATAAGGTTTGGAAAATTATGCCCTTTGCAGAAGTCATCTAGGGGTTAATTATAAAAATGTAGCCCATTCATGTTAAGAAATTATATACTGCAAGTTGTACATAATTGTTGGAATTGGGTTTAAAAAGGCGGGGGGGCAGGTCACCTCGAGGCTGTTCCATGTGGGAAATACCAAGTAGGTCTAAAAATTTTTTGTACCATGAACTTCCCGTCTAATGCTAGGGAAGCCTGGCTTGTTCGTGGTAGGAAAGCCTTGTGCACAAATCCCCAGAGCGTCTGCTGTAGTTTTGGCGGGTAGCAGACCACGCCTAAGACCTGCGGCTGTGGGGAGCAGGTGGTGTGGGGAATGCTGGGCCCAGAGAAGCACGTGCCCTGGTCAGAGAGCCTCAGGGGCTGCATGGGAGGGTTTTATGAAAAGGGATTGATGATGAGAAACAGTGCCCAACCCCCGAGCCCCCTACCTGTATCCCGCCCCCCAGTCTAGAACAAATAGGAACTCAGCTCAGTGTCTTTTCTTAGGATTTTGCCTCAGAGTGATCCTGCTAACATTTCTTTAGTTCATTTTGTTGTTGTGCAGAGGGCTGGGGGAAGTTTTGTTGGTAACGTGCTGATAACCTTACTTTCTGTAAGTAATTGTGGGAATAAAAACTTTTTTTTTCTTGGACTACAGTTGAACCTAGCAGCTCTCTCCCCTTTTAAGAGTAGGAAAGCATTACGTCCGGGCTACCACAGATTGGCTGTTGAATTGATGTATAAATGGGGAATTATTTTGCCCTTCCAAACAAAATCCCCAATTTTGGGACAAGGACTATCCTTGAAGTTGTGCACATTCCGATGGGGAAGGAGGGTTTGTCCAGATAAAAGGGAGAAAGTTTGGTGTGAAGGTAGAGGAGAAAGAAGTTGAGAGAGGAGGACCACGGGCCAGAGAAAGGAAGGTCTGGGAGAGAGAGAAGAGGACCCTGGGAAGGAGGTGAGGGCTGTGGGAGAGAGAGAGGAAGCTCTGGGAAGGAAGGGGGGACTTGGGAGGAGGGAGAATATCCCTGGGAAGGAGAAGGGGCAGCAGTGTTGGCACCAGTTTTGAGGGGAGGCCCTCTTTTGAAAGCCTTATTTTGATGTTCTGTAGGCTCGGTGCCCCCTTATTCCTAAACCACACATCCATAGACTCAGAAAACTTCTGAGTTGTACTTTGTTCAGGGCTTAAGGCTGGGCCACCTGCTTAAGCATTTGTGGGAGCTGGCAGGCACCGGGACAGGGAAGCACAGTGCGCGGAGAGCCCAGGCAGGCTCAGAACCTCTCCTGCTTGCTCAAGGAGTGCTGGGGAGCCAGAGCTCCTCACTGTGAGCCCAGGGCCGTGTGGTTCTGGCGAGGGGCCTCTCTCCACCCTTCTCCACCTGCTGGGCCTGGGGCTGGGCCTTGGGCCATCGCAGCGGGCTCCTGCCCTCTGGCTTCCATGGGCTTTGGCGCAAGGGGAACGCTGGCAGGAGACGGCCGGGAGGGAAGGAGGCCAGCCAGGTCAGGGATTACCCTGCTGGCTTGCTGCCCCGGGGCTGTCCCTCTGCCAGATGGTGGCTGCTCCTAAGTCCCCTTCCTCCACATTCCTTTCTCTTCGTCCCCTGTCACTAGCCCCGCCTCCTGCCTCAGAGTTTCTCACCCACTTTGGGGTAGGGGGTGGGGAGGACGTCTCCTTCTTAGTCCCACCTCAGATTACCTAATTCGGGTGTGCCATCTGTTTCCTTTTTGGAGCCCGACTACCTCATCTGGCCACTCTGAGGACTAAGGGAGGCAGGACTTAGCGTGTGGCTGGCCACCGACTGAGTGTGTCGCTGTTCATGTCTCCCTCTCCCCTGGCCTGAGGGCCTTATCACTTGTCTTCTCACCTCAGCTAGAGCACTTCCAGTGTGGGAAGTCACACTCTAGGGAGGTGCTCATTCCACCAGAGCCAGAAAGGATGTGGCAGGAACGGCTGGGGCTGCACCACTTGTGGCTGTCACATTTGGCAGAAAAAGAAACTTCTATTCTTTCAGATGGCTGAGTCTATTTTCAAGTCTTCACCCACTGGGAATGTTTTAGGCCTATTATTGAAAAATCTAGTAGGTGGATGCAGTGGAGTTTAACAATAACGCAAACTGCCGTAGAGGGTTCTAGAAGCTGAAAGTATATCTTTAGGTAATAACAATCATATTGGCATAAGTTTGCAGTTTTGAGAGTGGGTTTACATATGCTTTATTTAGCTTAAGAAGAATTTGTCCCTGGATTGAATTGGGTAGTCTTGTAGAATCCCACTGTTTGTTTGTGTGCCTTTATGCCAACATTACCGCCGTCAGAGAGTTTACCTTAAGCATTTTCTTGATTGATTTATCAGATCCTTAATAAATGTCCTTATGGAGAATGGTCCCCCAAGGTGCTGGGATTCAGTATGTACCCTTAACTCTGTATTGTCGCAGTTTCTCAGAAGAAAACTACCAGCCATTCCAATCACCCCTTTGTCAATAAGATGCCCGGGCTTTGCCAGCTCTTGGGCTGAGATTTGTTGGCAGGCAAAAATGTATCCAACCAAAGTATAGTCGTGTCCTTTTGGGTTTATCCTCCTTTTTCTTTTATTTAGTTAGTTCTTATTTATTTACGGTACATGTGGAAGAAGAATCCTTTTAAATCCCCCTTTCCTTTCTTCCCCCTTACTTACTTTTTTAAGAATCTATTTCTCTCTCTCTCTCTCCTCTTCTTAAAAAAATTATTTATTTTCAGGTGTAATTTACATAGAGTAAAAAGCTGAAGTCATAACTGTACCTCTTGGTGGTTTTCTTTTTGTAAGTATGTACCTTTGTAATCGTCATCCAGATCAATCCTATTTCTGTCCCTCCAAAAAGTACCATCATGCCTTTTCCCAGTCATTCCCCTTCTCCTAGGTAATTGATCATTATAGACAAAGCTTGCCTGTATTTGAATCTCATATAAATAGAATCATAAAGTCTGTGTTCTTTCATGTGCGACTCCTGTTGCATAACAAACTGTTGTTGCCTACATCGTACTTTGTTCTTGCTGTATCCTGTTCCATTTTATGAATATGCCAGAATTGGTTTATCTTGTTCTTCTGTTGATGGACATTCGGGTCATTTCCAGCTTGGGTATTTTATGAATAAAGGCTCTGAACATTCTTGTATAGGTCTTCTTATAGACATAGACTCTCATATCTCTTGTGGATTGACCCATGGGAGTGGCAGGGCTTCTCATTTATTTTCAAATGTATATACTTTTTTAAAGCTGTGGCCTCTGTGGATGGGGTAGGGCATGTCATGCCTGGGCTGGAGCCCTGTTTGTGCCACCCTAGCCCGCAGAGCCAGTCAGCCTGAATCTGGTCCTCGTGTGTCTGCCCTATATGTATGACTGCTGAGGAGTCCTAAAGTCTGGAACTCACTCTCCCAGGTACCATTTGATTGTTGGGTCCAAGAAATATCAAAGACTTCTTAAATTGTTAGAAACATGCAGATGTTTTATTACATGCAGTTTTATTGTGTCAGAGTTTTATTGGATTCATTTAAGGAGGGAACTAGCAGAATCACAAAACTGATTCAGTGAGGTTATGAGGAACAGATGAAAAAGTCAGTGGAGAAAGGGATGTTCAAATAAGATTGCAAAGTTAATTCAAAACAGGTTCGTGTTTCAGAGAACAATACAATCTTAACCTCCATGGTTCTTATCTCTACCAGAGAAGGAAAAAAGAAAGGAGCACACCTTATCATTTTTCTGTATGTTATCCTCTGACTTTTATAGGGTTGTAAAATGTCCTAATAAAGGGTTAGTTAAATCAAGTTACATTTCCAGAGAGAATCACATGATCCTGCTGGGGGTGGAGCTTAGAAAAAGTCCATCAGCATTACATTAAAAGGTCACTTCATCATCCCTTTTTGCCTAATTTTTAAGTTTTGGATTTTTTTTTTTTTTGCAAGGACCACAAGAGAGCATAACTTGACGTGCAATAGTAGGAGGTACTAGGATGAAATCCTTAAAGTCATTTATTTAAAACAAAAAAAAAAAAGCAAAATGGCTGCCCTTCTGGAATCTGAAACTGCCACATAAAACAGAAAGATAGCTACATATTAAAGGCAAATGTGGGCTTTTTGATAGAAGTTTATTTTTCCTATGTTGGATTTAATTACTAGGGTCTTTCTTTCAGTACCTTACCCTCAGATTCAGACCGCATTGTATTTTAGTCCAGCAAAGGATTTCTAAGCAGCATTTTTCTGGGTTCTCCTGACATGTATCCACAGAGACACAATTTTTAATGGCCAGCCAAAGGAATTTTAGAAAAAAAACCCTTGAAACTTTAGCTTTCGCCCATAGGCATGTGGCTGACTGCTTTGGGAGGGGCCTTTGGTGAAAACGCAGCAGGAGCTAGGCCCTCAACATTCTGTTGTACACAAATAGACGTGTGGAAAGCAGGAAGCTGCGGTAGGGGTTAAAAGAATATGCTTGTTGGTTTTGAAATTGATCTGACACTGTCTGTGAGGAAGTGAGCCATTCTCTCTGCCTATTTGTACATGAGTTAGGGAAATGTACTCTCTGCCCGCTGAGGGCCCATCGTGGAAGGTTGGGGTGTGTTTACTTGTAGCTTTTGCATGCCTAATGCTGGGTATAACGATTTTCAGCTTGCTTTCCCATTGCCTCCGCCTTGGTTTGCTAGGTGTTTCAGATCTCTCTTTGGCATATCCAGAGCCTGTTCTGTATTTGTGTAAAGTGGTTGAAGAATATAGTTGTTTTGTAATCAGTGAAGTGAAAGGTCAGGGTTGTGTATATTTGTACCATTCTGAGAGAAAGCTCACAGTTACTTGGCTTTTTTTTTCTTTTTGCAATAATTCTGCTTTTAATGGTGGCACAGTATAGAAGTACAGGGTTTTACTGGCTTGAGCTGATAGAAGTTTTAAAACATGGCCTTTTACATTATCCAGTAGCCTCATAACAGAAACGTATCTTGAGCTGCGAAGGCTAGATAAAAGATACAAGACAGGAGGGAGATTTTTTTTTTCTCTTTGTGGGGTGAACGAATCAACTGCTAACCCAGCATCATGTTTGTACTTATTTGGGGAAAAATGTTATGTTTTGGTGGTGGTTTTATCTTCCATTCTTTTAGTTCTGTGGGAAATAAAAGGAAATTTGTTCTCTCAAATTTGATGTTTTCTCGTTAATACACCTTTTGTTTTAGTAGGTGGTCATCCATTAAGCCCATGGGAGTCCTCCTGGGTATTTCTGAATTGTCTTGTAAAAATGTGTGTTTGAGCGCAAGCAACTTGTCTTCTTACAGCATTTAGTTGTTGTTTGCTTTCTTGTTAGACAAAATGTTAGCAAGATACCTTTCCATCTTCTCTGCCATTAAGATCCCAAATCCTCATCAAATATCTGGTTTGAAAACTAGGGGGATGTTAGTAAAACAAACAAACAAACACGTTCTTACGCAAACAATCCCTTCTGTAAGCCTGGGCCTGTGCTGGAACTTTCCCCGAACTCTAAATTTCTACTTCAAGTTACTGACCTTTAAATTCTATCCATATGAGAAGAACAGACCCACTGAAAAGAGGTACATATATGTTTGCCCTTTTCCTATGATAATCTTCATCTTCAAATTTTAGTTCTGTCACAGAATAAAATTTGAATTCTGTCCCCTATGTCCTTTTCAAACCTTGAGAAAGAACACAGTCCCCTCACTAGAGGTGTCTGTGCTTCTCAGGTCTGTTTCTGTGTGCTCTGTGGTCAAGGGCCTGGGGACTTCGGTAGACTCCCAAGACACTTTCCTCTGTTCCCCTGCCTGTGGTGGCAGCTTGTCCCCTAGCCACCCAATCCTGCACTCTCCAGAGCAGATGACCTAAGGCATCGTGGCTCCTTGTTCACACTGCTTGTTGGTGAGGAAGACTTGTCTACGCCTTCATTATTCAAATTTTGTTGGCACTCCAGTATCATTAAATAACATCTCTTTCTTTCCAAGTAAATTTCTTCTGATGGTGCCTCTGCTCATTGGTTTCTAAGTCACACCAGTCTTTCCAGTTTCAACAGTGGAATGTGGCCCCCTAGTTACTGGTAGGGGTTACTTTACACATCAAGTGAATCCTTGTCCAATGGTTTTGTAATACTTGTGACTTTAGGCACGAGTTCAGATAGCTTTCACTTTGTCAGCACCTTAATTCTGGACCCACAAAGTGGAATTCTCGATGAGATCGGTCAGCTGCTGATGGAATGGGTCTGTGAGCAAGGCAAAGGTCATTATGTATTTCTCGATTGTCAGAACTGTGCAGTGTTTCCTCCTCAGTCTGAAACGGAGGCTCTGGAGGAATAATGGTAGCAGAAGAGAGCTGGGTAAACGAGAGAAAGACATTCTCTCTGGCAACACATATATATAACGGAGGGCACAGGTGTCAGGGTGGGGGGCGTGCTTCACTTGCAGTCTAACTTGGATCTGATTGTCTTCCTGTTACAAAGGAGAGAGCGCTTGCAACAGGATATGCTACCAAGAGGTAGTGTGGCAATTAAGTTCAGTGCAAGACTGAATCAAGCTTCCTGTATTATGGAAGCAAACATGTTTTTACGGACCTGGCGACCATGTGGTTTATACGGCTCTGGCCCGTGGGCCCATCTGGGGGACTGCTGCTCCTTCCACCCTCACGGCTTGAAGACCCTGGGTCCCAGGGAATCGTGAAGGACAGGGTTGCTCCTCCTCATCCTGGTCTGGGCGGGTAAAATGTGGTTTCTTCCTTGTCATTCCTTCTGCTTTCTCTGGGTAGAGGCACTTGTTCATGGCAGCCAGTGGAGGCGGACGACATGGTGCTGCTCATCGAGAAGCGAAGAGGGAACAGGGGGTGTTGTGTTGGAGGGGCCGCCACGCCACCCCTCGGGTGGAAGCTACCGGCATGAGAACCCGTCGGGGCGGGGGGGAATGGGCCACTTATTTAAAAAAGAATCACAAATTTACTTCAACAAATGACATAGAGTAGAGATTTCCAAGTTAATTCTTCTACGTTCAGAGACCCTGAAGTGGATCTCTCATCAAATTTCACCTTTTATTTAGTTTTTTAAAGATTTTATTTATTTATTTGACATAGAGAGATCACAAGTAGGCAGAGAGGCAGGCAGAGAGAGAGAGAGAGGGAAGCAGGCTCCCTGCTGAGCAGGGAGCCCGATGCGGGACTCGATC
Source organism: Mustela erminea (assembly GCF_009829155.1). Lineage (NCBI taxonomy): Eukaryota > Metazoa > Chordata > Mammalia > Carnivora > Mustelidae > Mustela > Mustela erminea. Next base: position 15,538,635 of record NC_045635.1, on the reverse strand, counting down.
CTAGGACCCTGAGATCATGACCTGAGCTGAAGGCAGTGGCTTAATCCACTGAGCCACCCAGGTGCCCAAATTTCACCTTTAAAAAAAAGATTTATATATTTTGAGAGAGAGAGAGAGAGAATGGGGGTGGGGCAGAGGGAGAGGGAGAGAGAGAATCCTGAAGCAGCTCCCTGCGGAGTGTAGAGCTCCATCCCCGGACCCTGAGACCACAACCTGAGCTCAAACCAAGAGCTGGCTGTTCAATGGACTGAGCCACCCAGGCGTTCCACATTTCACTTTTTCAAAAAACTTTCAACCCAAGGGCTGTTAATTTTGTGCATGCTATGGGATATTATTTTCAAGATACTTGTCTCTCGGAGAAAAGTAGCAGGAATTTTCTGGGCGTGTTATCCGATATGCTCACAACATCTGGCCATGATGTGCGCGGCTGCACGGCGGGGCTCTGCCGTACTGTGGGGGATGTTTACTGCTGTGTGCCCTGCCGGCACTGGAGGCTAGCGGCACAGATGCGGCACACTAAATGGAATATTGCATTGTCACACATGTAACTTATTCCGTAGGATGACACTTGTAGCTCCTGTGACCCGGCCTTCAGTCATTTTGTACTCTGGATGGCACGGGTTAGACGTTGTACTGCAAAGATGTTCCTGATTAAGACACCACTTGGAGGGTTTGGACTGGATTCATCAAGTGACTCTTTTGGAACGTGTTAAATGGACCTACGGTTGGTTTTCTTGTAGCCCTGACTGCTGTTACTTTGTGGAATAATAATGGCTACATTGTATTCCAGGCTTAGCTGCTGCCTGGCACTGTGTGTGTAAACCGCCAGTGTCTGAATGTGGATAGTGACATTGGTTGAGTGCTTACTGTATGCCAGGAAGGAAGGAAGCTAAGCCCTTCACATGTGTTATCTCATTTAATCCTTATATACTACTCTATGGCATAGGTACTGTTCTTTTTTTATCAGAAGAGGTTACTGAGGCATAGGCATCTTAAGGTTAAAAAGCTTATTCATGGTCACCCAGCTACGGAGGGGCAGAGAGTGCCTCGGACCCCGGGCAAGCTGGCTCTAGAACTCGAGCTCGAGCCCACAGCTTTACCTGGGCGTCTGCCTCGTCCTGATAGGAGTAAGCCTCTCACTGTTGTCGCCTGCTGCATTATGCCTTCCCCGAGTGTCCACTCAGTATTTTGCATATTTGCACCACTCTGAGAGAAAGCTTACAATTATTTTGCTCTTCTCGATGTAAGAAAGAATCACAGATTTACTTCCTTAAGTGCCATAAAGTAGAGACTTCCAGGTTGCTATTCTCTATTCAGAATTGTGCTCGTTTTATTTTCTGATTTTTAAAGGATCCTCTTTAGAAGTCAGCTATTTCAATTCAAATGAGCAATCATTGCCTGCATTTCTGGGCTTGTGCTGTTTTTCCTACAAATTGTGAGAGCCGGGGTGGCTGGGTGATGCAGTCGGTTAATCATCTGACTCTTGGTTTCGGCTCAGGGTCCTGGGATGGAGCGCCCCATTGGCCTCTGTGCTCAACATGGGGTCGGCTTAAAATTCTCTCTCTCCCTCTGTCCCTCCCATTCATGCTGTCTCTCTCTCTCTCAAATAAACAACATATTGAAAAAAAAAACCCAAAAACCAAATTGTGAAAGCAAGGCAATTTGGGAAAATATTTCATTTTACTAATTAGTAAGGAAACTTGTTTTCTCATAATGTTCAGGATATGCTTTTCAGGATTTGACTGTCTTTTTTTTTTTATTTATTTGACACACAGAGAGAGAAATCACAGGTAGGCAGAGAGGCAGGCAGAGAGCGAGGAAGAAGCAGGCTCCCCGCTGAGCAGAGAGCCCGATGCGGGACTCGATCCCAGGACCTTGAGATCATGACCTGAGCCGAAGGCAGAGGATTAACCCACTGAGCCACCCAGACGCCCCCCCCTTTTTTTTTTTTAAAGATTTTATTTATTTATTTGACAGACAGAGATCACAAGTAGGCAGAGACACAGGCAGAGAGGAGTCAGAGAGGAGGAAGCAGGCCCTCTGCCAAGCAGAAAACCCAATCATGACCTGAGCTGAAGGCAGAGGATTAACCCACTGAGCCACCCAGGCGCCCCTTGACTGTCTTTTTTATCAGTGGTTAATAATCCAGGTGTTTGACTATCCAGTTGTTCCCCATCCAGGGGGTCCTTGAAAGCAACCCATTCCTGCTCAACTTATTCTTTAAAATTTAAATACATAGTTTTTTCTTTTAGAAGACAAAAACCTAACAGCTAGAAGCTGTTAAATGATATTGTTAGAAATGTTACTCCAAGAAGGGTCTGGAGTCATTGAGGACAAGTGTGTCACCGGTGAGAGCCCACACCACTGAGCAGATTCCTCAGACTTAGTCACTGTCGCAATGCAGGAAGAATGTGGGGGGGATGTCTTGTGACTCTGGGAGAGCAGTCCCCTGACCCCGCTGATCTTAGTGATTAATCTTATTTTCTCAATGATAGGATTATTGAATCTGAGCTTAGAAAGGGACTTTGAAATCATGTGTTTCAACCCCCTAGCTTCCTAGCACATCAAAATCTGAACCATCTAGGATATTGTTGTGATCATTATGGGGTATTTACACTTGTGATATGTGGAGTCCCACAGGGAACTCCTTGCCAGTGGGTCTCCAGCCTGGCCCTGCTCCAGATGAACTCTAATGTCAGAATTTTGCTGTTGGGGAGGGAGATGCGATGGGGCCTTAGGATAATTTTAAAATTTCAGCTGATTCTGTTGCTTGATAAAGCTTGGGCACTCCTTTTGTACAATGGTACGGATAGTCAACATCATCCTTTTTGATCTAATATCTTTTCTCAAGCTCATGGGTCAGAAGCCTGTGACCTGTAGTAATACATTTGAAAAGTTTACCCCAAATATATAAATGACATAACAATATGTAAACATATTGCTCAATTCAAGTCTATTAGAATGAATGCATTCTAATTGCAGAACCTCTGGACTAAATAATGAGCTCCATTTTGCCCTCTACCCAGTGGTAATGAGGTGGACAGAATTTCTAGAAATAGTCTCCAAGATTCTACTCCCAAATACCCAGGGCCTATGAATGTGATGTGCTATCATTCCAGTGATTGTGTTATGTTCTATGGCTCAGTTGACTTTTAAAAAAGGAGGGATCCTGGTGGGCCTAACCTTATCACATGAGCGCTTAAAAGCAAAGAACTTTCTCTGCCTCATGGCAGAAGAAGTCATAGAATTACAGATCTTGAGGAGGACTTGCTGCTTTAAAGATGGAGGAGTTACGTGAGATGGAGTACGGACAACTTTTCTGGAGCAGAGAGCAGACGTTGGCTGGCACAGCAAGGAAACAGAGACCTCAGACCTCCTGCTGAAAGCAGTTGGATTCTGCCAACATTTTGAGTGAGTCCAGAAGTGGATTATTCTTCCAAGTCTCTAGATAAGAGTCTGGCTTGGTTGACATCTTGATATCAGCCTCGTGAGATGCTGAGCAGAGAATCCCGTTGAGCTTGTCTGGACTTGCCACCTGCAGAAACGTGAGCTAACAGATGGATGTTGTTTTAAACCAGTAAGTGTGTGGCTTAAAATATAGGTAGCAGGGATGCCTGTGTGGCTCAGTTGGTTAAGTGTCTGCCTTTGACGCAGGTCATGATCCCAGTGTCCCGCATCAGGCTCCTTGCTCAGCAGGGAGCCTGCTTCTCCCTCTGCCTGCCACTTCCCCTGCTTGTGCTCTCTCTCTCTCTCTTTCTCTGACAAATAAATAAATAAAATATTTAAAAAAATACAGAGAGCAAGTGGCCTGCAGCAGGTCTCCTCTTCCCTACTGGCAAGTTGTCAGTGGAGAGTGAGTGGGGAATCTGGAATTTTGTATTCTACGGGGTGGCGCCAGGTGACCATTGCAGTGTCGATGGAGATCAAATTGGGAGTCTGGACTTTTGTCTTCCCACCAGCTCAGCAGTAGTAAGTGGCCCCCCATCACCCTCCCTACTAGAGTGGGGAAGATCTTGGAGAGGAGGGAGCTGGAGAAAGGGTTGTAATAAACCCATACACCCGTATAGGAAGTCATAGGCAAACAGGTATCTGACTAGAATTAACATGTCAAAAAGTTTGAGACTAGAAACTCCAGTGTGGGATACCACCCAGTTTTCAGCGTGACCTCTAGGTAACACAAATGAATAGCTGTAGAAGGGCTCTGGAGACTGAGCTGTTATTGGCATGACAACGCACAGAAGTAGCTCAGGATCTGTGTGCTTCATCTCAGTAGGATCCCCATTCTTGTAACATAATACACCAAATGCCTAGGATACAATAAAAAGTCACTTGTCCTATCAAAAATCAGGAAAACCACACCTGCAATGAAAAGGCAATCAACAGACACCAACACTGGGAAGACTCAGCTGCTGTAATTATCTGACAAATATTTTAAAGCAGAAATCATAAAAAAAATGCCTTAATGAACAATGACAAACACTCTTGAACAAAAAATGAAAAAATCTCAGCAAATAAATTGGAGATACTTAAAACATGGAAGTTACAGAACTGAAAAATAAAACTGCTATATTAAAAAGTTTACTGGTTAGCTTAATAATAGATTAAAGATGACAGAGGAAAGAATCGGTGAAATTGAAAACAGATCAATAAAATTTACCCAGTCTGAGCAACACATAGAAAATAGTCTGGAAAAAGAAATGAACAGAGCCTTAGAGACCTGTAGTACAATAACATAGGTCTAATATTTGTGTCAGTGGAGTCCTAGTCGGAGAAGAAAAAAACATATGGAAATAAAAGGTATTCAAAGAAATAATGGCTGAAAACTCCCTAAACTGGGCAAAAGGTATAAACCTCCAGGTTTATACCTTTTGAACTGAGCAAAACCCAAACAGGATAAACCCAAGGAAATCTATCGCAAGACACATCATAATCAAAACTCTGAAAGCTAAGACAAAGGAAAAGCAGTGAGAGACAACACATTACCTGTAGGAGAAGAATGATATCAATGACAGTGGATTTCTCGTATGAAATCAGGGAATCCAGGAGGAAGTACTGAAAGAAAAGAACAGTCAACTCTGAATTCTGTATCTGGTGAAAATATTCTTCAGAAATGAAGAGAAAATAGAAATATTCTCAGCTGAAGGAAAACAAAGAGAATTTGTCAATACCAAACCTTCTCCTAAATAATGGCCAAAAAAAGTTCTCTAAACAGAAAAGGAAATGATAACAGAAGGAAGCTTGGAACTTCAGAAAAGGGGGAAAAAACAGTGGATGGGTAAAAATAGGGGTATGTATAATAGGCTGTCTTTATCCTCATTAGCTTTTAAAATTATGTTTGATGGTTGAAAACATATGTTATAATATCATTTGGTGTGGTGTTCAATATGTGTAGAGATAATATATGGGAAAATTATATTTAAAAAGGAGACAGGATATTAAAAAAAACAAAAAAGAGAAACGAAAAAAAAAAAAGTGGGGATGGTATAAAGGGACCTCAACGGAAGTGAGGTTTCTGTACATCATGTCAAATAGGAAAGCAGTGATACCACTGGCTGTGATAAGTTGCATATATATATAATAACAAAATATCAAATAATATTTTATATATAATAGTTATAATATATAATATTAATAAAAATATTAAAAATCACTAAAAATTATACAGTGACATATACTTAAAGACTATGGGTAAATCAAAATGGAACTTTAAGAAATAGGATCCAGCAGTACAGTAAAAGGATTATCCATCATGACCAGGTGGGATTTCTGGGATGCAAGGGTGGTTCAACATTCACAAATGAATCAATGTGATAGAATACATTACTAAGAGAAGAGACAAGAACCATATGGTCCTCTCAATTGATGCAGAAAAAGCATTTGACAAAATACAGCATCATTTTCTGAATAAAACTCTTCAGATTGTAGGGATAGAGAGAACATTCCTCAATTTCATAGAAGCCATCTATGAAAAGCCCACAGCGAATACCATTCTCAATAGGGAAGAGCTGAGACCTTCCCCTTAAGATCAGGAACACGACAAGGATGCCCACTCTTGCACTATTATTCAACATAGTACGAGAAGTCCTAACAACAGTGATCAGACAATGAAAAGAAATAAAAGGTATTCAAATTGGTAAAGAAGAAGTCAAACTCTCTCTCTTCACCGATTACATGATACTTTATGTGGAAAACCCAAAAGACTCTACCCCCAAATTACTAGAACTCATACAGCGATTCAGTAATGTGGCAGGATACAAAATCAATGCAGAGAAATCAGTTGCTTTCCTATACACTAACAATGTAACTGCAGAAAGAAATTAGGGAATCGATTCCATTTATAGTAGCACCAAAAACCATAAGATACCTTGGAATAACAAATCTAACCAAAGAGGTGAAGGATCTATCCTCTAGAAACTACAGAACACTTATGAAAGAAGTTGAAGACACAAAAAGATAGAAGAATGTTCCATGCTCATGGATCAGAAGAATAAACATTATTATAAAATATCTATGCTGCCCAGAGCAATCTATACTTTCAATACAATCCAAATCAAAATACCAATGGCATTTTTCAAAGTGCTGGAACAAACAATCCTAAAATTTGCATGGAACCAGAAAAGACCCCAAATTGCCAAGGAAATGTTGAAAAAGAAAAACAAAGCTGGGGCATCATGTTGCCTGGTTTCAAGCTATATTACAAAGCTGTGATCACCAAGATAGTACAGTACTGGCATAAAAACAGACACATAGATCAGTGGAACAGAATAGTGAGCCCAGCTATGGACCTTCAACTCTATGGTCAACTAATCTTTGACAAATCAGGAAAAAACATCCAATGAAAAAAAGTATCCTCAATAAATAGTGCTGGAAAAATTGAACAGCTATATACAGAAGAATGAACCTTGACCGTTCTCTTACACCATACACAAAGATGAACTCTAAATGGATGAAAGAAATCAATGTGAGACAGGATTTATCAAAATCCTAGAGGAGAACATAGGCAGTAACCTTTTCAACATCAATCACAGCAACTTCTTTCAAGACACATCTCCAAAGGCAAGGGAAACAAAAGTGAAAATTAACTTTCAGACCAAATACACTATGGAGTATTATGCCTCCATCAGAAAGGATGAATACCCAACTTTTGTATCAATATGGACGGGACTGGAGGAGATTATGATGAGTGAAATAAATCAAGCAGAGAGAGTCAATTATCATATGGTTTCACTTATTTGTGGAGCATAACAAATAACATGGAGGACATAGGGAGTTGGAGAGAAGAAGGGAGTTGAGGGAAATTGGAAGGGGAGATGAACCATGAGAGACTATGGACTCTGAAAAACAGTCTGAGGGTTTTGAAGGGGTGGGGGTGGGAGGTTGGGGGAGCCAGGTGGTGGGTATTATGGAGGGCACATATTGCATGGAGCACTGGGTGTGGTGCATAGACAATGAATTCTGTTATGCTGAAAAGAAATTAAAAAAAATGAACTTTTTGGACTTCTTCAAGATTAAAAAAAAAATACTTCTGCACAGCAAAGGAATAGTCTACAAAACAAAAAGGCAACCCACAGAATGGGAGAAGATATTTGCAAATGACACTACAGACAAAGGGCTGGCATCTGAGATCTACAAAGAACTTCTCATACTCAACAACCAAAAACAGATAATCAAGTCCAAAAATGGTCAGAAGACATGAACAGACTCTTCTCCAAAGAAGACGTACAAATGGCTAACAAACACATGATAAAAATGTGCACCATGGGGGGGTGGGAGGTTGGGGTACCAGGTAGTGGGTATTATAGAGGGCACGGATTGCATGGAGCACTGGATGTGGTGAAAAAATAATGAATACTGTTTTTCTGAAAATAAATAAATTGAGAAAAAAAAATGTGCACCATCATTAGCCGTCAGGAAATTCAAATCAAAACCACACTGAGATACCACCTTACACCAGTTAGAATGGCCAAAATTAACAAGGCAGTAAACAACATGTGTTGGAGAGGATGTGGAGAAAGGGGAACCCTCTTATACTGTTGGTGGGAATGCAAGTTGGTGCAGCCACTTTGGAAAACGGTGTGGAGGTTCCTCAGGAAGTTAAAAATAAAGCTACTCTGTGGCCCAGCAACTTCACTACTGGGTATTTACCCCAAAGATATAGATGTAGTGAAAAGAAGGGCCATATGCACCCCAATGTTCAAAGCAGCAATGTCCACAGTAGCCCAACTGTGGAAGGAGCCGAGATGCCCTTTATTAGAAAGAATGGATAAAGAAGATGTGGTTTATATATACAATGGAATATTACTTAGCTATCAGAAAGGATGAATACCAATCATTTGCATCAACATGGATGGAACTGGAGGAGGTTATGTTAAGCGAAATAAGTCAAGCAGAGAAAGACAATTATCTTATAGTTTCACTTATTTGTGGAACATAAGGAATAGCATGGAAGACATTAGGAGAAGGAAGGGAAAAATGAAGGGGAAAATCAGAGGGGGAGAGGAGCCATAAGAGACTGTGGACTCCAAGAAACAAACTGTGGGTTTCGGGGGAGGGTTCAACAAACGGGTGAGCCCGTTGATGGGCATTAAGGAGGGCATGTATTGCATGGAGCACTAGGTGTTATACGCAAACTATGAATCATGGAACACCACATCAAAAACTAATCATGTACTATATGGTGACTAACACAACATGATAAAAAAAATTTAAAAATAAGTAACTCACAGGAAGGCAAGAAAAAGGAAAAAGAAGAATGATAAATAGAAAATAAAGAGAAAACAAATAATACAAAGGCAGACTTAAGCCCTGATGTAGCCATAACTACTTTAAGCATAAATGGTCTGAATACACCAATTGAAAGACAGAGATGACAGAATGGGTAAAAAAATGTGACTCAACCATGTGCTGACTACAGGATACTCACTTCAAATGTATTGATATAGATGTGTTAAAAGTAAAAGGGTGAAAAAAGATATACCATAAAAACATTAATTTTTTTTAAAAAGTGGGAGTGGCTGTTTATAATATCAGATAAGGTAGACTAAAGAGTAAAGAAAACTACTGAGAGAAGGACAAATGATAACATTGTCATTCCACCAATAAAGCAGCAATCCTAATACATACGCATTAAACAATAGAGCTGCAAAATACATGAAGAAAAACTTAGAATGGAGCAATTATAATTGGGAGCTTCAGCATTGCTCTCTCAGCATTTGAAAGAACTACTAAATAGAATATCAGTGAGGATATGGAAGAACTGAACAACATCATCAACCAAGAAATTCTAGTGGACATTTATAGACCACTCTACCCAGAAATAGCATAAAACACATCCTCATCAATATGCATGAAACATTCACCAAGTTAGACCATACTCTGGGTCATAACACTAACCTCAGTATACTTAAAGGAATGGAAATACAGATTATGTTGTTTGACTATGATGTAATCAAACCAGAAATCAGTCACATAACATAAAGATAACAGAAAAATCCCCGAACACTTAGAAATCAAATAACACTCTTCTGAATAATTCATGAGTTGAAGAGGAAGTCTCAAAGAAAATTTAACAAATATATCAAACTGAATGAAGATGAAAACAGAACATATCACAGTTTGTGGGACATAGCTAAAGCAGTGCTGAGAGGAAAATTTATAGAACTTAATTTTCTCATCAGAAATGGAGGAAAGTCCTGGGTGCCTTGGTGGCTCAGTTGGTTAAGTGTGTGCCTTTAGCTCAGGTCCTGATCTCAGGGTCCTGGGATTGAGCCCGCCTCAGGCTCCCTGCTGAGCAGGGAGTCTGCTTCTCCTTCTTCCTCCGCCCCTCTCCCCAACTTGTACTCTCTCGGTTTCTCTCAAATAAATAAATGAAATCTTAAAAAAAATAATGGAGGAAAGTTCTGAAATCGATAACCTAAGCTCCCACTTCAAGAAATTAGAAAAAAAAAAAGAAAAAAGAAAAAAGCAGAAGAAAGTAAGTAATGAAAAACTGGAATCACTGAAGTTGAAAACAGAAAAGCAGCAGAGAAAATAAATGAAGAAACCAGCTATTTGGAAAGATAGTAAAATGGATAAACCTATAAGAAGACTGACAAAGATAAAAAAGAAGACACAAATTACAATGGTAGGAATAAAACAGGGGCTATTACCACAGATCTTCTAGTCATTAAAAGGATCATAAGAGAATATTACAAACAGGTCTATGTACATACATTTGACAATTTAGATGAAATGGATGGATTCTTTGAGCAACCACAAACTACCAAAACTCACTCAAGATAAAATAGATGGATAATTTCACTAGTCCTGTAACTTTTACCGAAATTGGATTCATAATTTAAAAGCTTCCAAAAAAGAAATCTCCAAACCTGGAGGGTTTTCCTAGAGATTTCTACTAAATATTTAAAGAATTAGCACCAATTCCACATAATCTTTTTTTTCTTGTTTCAAATCTGTCTTTTTAATTTCAATTTTTAATAGATTTTGTTTTTCAGAGTAGTTTTATGTCCACAGCAAAACTGAGCAGAACGTACAGAGTTCCCATAAGCCCCCTCTCCGCACACCAGCACAGCCTCCCCTGGCATCTATGTCCCCCACCGGAGTGGGCCATTTTGTACAGAAGATGAGCCTCTCTTGACACATCATAATCAGCTAAAGTCCACATTTCACATTAGGATCCACTCTTCATGTTGTGTATTCTGTGGGTTTTGACAAATGTATAATGACATGTATCTACTTCTGTAGTAGCATACGGAGTGGTTTCACTGCCCTAAGAATTCTCTGTGTTCTGCCTATTCATCCCTCCCTCCAAACCCTGAAACTGATTTTTTTACTGTCCCCACAGTTTGTCTTACAGTTGGAATCACATGGTACGCAGCCTTTTCAGGTTAGCTTTTTTTCACTTAGCAGTATGCACTTAAGATCTCTCCATTTCTTCTTTGTTTTTCCCCCCAAAACAATGTTTATTTTAATACATAAAATGTGCCACCTAGCAGCAATGCCTACAACTGGAGCTTTATCCAAAATTCTGTCCAGTTAGTATTACTCTTCACAACTGCTATAACTCAAGTCCTTGATAGATCAGTCTGTGAGCAGATGACTATCATTATAACATAAAACAGAGAATACATAGAACGAAAATCACTTGGTCAATATATAGAGAACCACATTTGTAGTTACTTAAAAACATTTCTCTGCTTCATATAAACCCTGGTGATTTTAGCCATTTTCCTGGAAGATGTATGCAAAGAAAAGTGTAAGAGCCACATAACCACACAAGCCTGAAAATGGATTTTTATTCTTGCTCCATTCTCAAATGGAAAAGTTTGTAAAGATACCTTTTCCCCCTCCTGGTTTCTTACTTTCATTCCTACCAACTCATTACAGTATAATTTACTATCTAACTCACATAGACATGTATGTTGGAGCAAAAGACTAAATCTTTGGCTAATAGAAGAATAAAAAACAGTATTTTCGGGTTTTTAAAAAAGGACATTTAAAGAATAAAGCAATCCTAATAATAGCAATGAAGTAGAAAATACACATGATGAAAACTACTGCATAGTTATATTAAAATAAAAACCAACTTTTAAGATTTATTGATCTTGAAGACAACTAAATTTTACTAGTTGCAACTTAAACAGAATTACATAGTAATAGATGTCTCTGTTTAGAAATTGGATCAGTTCATCTCTACTTTCCTGACAATAACGCCACGTCAACCATGCCACCTCACTGTTTATTTCTGGCAGAATTTAGGCAAACCTCAACCCCTATTTTCATTTGAGGAGTGACTGATACACAATTTTCTTTTAAACAGAGCTTGATGCTGAGCTACAAATGAACTAAGTTGGATTTCAGGCCCATTGGCAGGCAGGCAGTAATCATTTTTCAAATTGCAGGCAGCCCATGGTGGTTGTCAGTTATATATCAAATCTCTTTGGACATGCTGGAAAAATCGGTGAACGCAATCTTCCCCTGCTGTATTTACATGCTCCATTCACATCTTAAGCTCATCCAGGTTGTTAGAGGCATGGATAAGATGACTAAAGATTTCACAATGGAGATTTTGATTTTTTCATTCTGATGTATAAAATATGAATATCTTCGGTTTAATATTCTTCATCGTGTTTCTCTAAAGGAATTTTTTCAAAGTCAAAGTCTAGCTGGAAGAGCTCAAATTATTTTTTCTCAGTTTCTGGATTTTTTTCCTCCTTGTTCATTGTTCATAACAACATATAATTCAAGTCTCATATCCACTAAGACCTTTTGGAGTTTTCAACAATGGCTCCAAAGACTTTCATAGTATATGCTGTTGGCCAGCAGTATGAAGTCTGATGGAGAAGGAAAGTCTTCTGTTTCTTCCCCCCATTTCAGAACTTTGGCTTGAACAGAACTAGTGACAAGATGCTTGTTCATATTAATATTTATCTTCAGCAAATCTTGCAATTCCTCCAGATCTGTGACCACAACATCAGCCCCGAGAGTAGCAACCATGAATCCCACAGCCCCAGTCCTGGAGCCCAGCTCCAGCCCTGACTGCTGGCTCAGACTGTGTGCCCCATCGCCAGAAAACCCCAGGCATTTCTTAGAATGGGCAATGGCAGCATCCCAAACATCACGGCCCACACCGCTGTAGCCATAGTGCTCCTTTTCCAAAGGAGCCATAGTAGTGCCATCTTGCTTTTCCAAAACTCGAACAAAGTTCTGTCTTGGGTCCTCCACAGAGGACTCCAGAGTGGCCGCCATTACTGCACCAAGATCCCTCCATTTCTCTTCAGTGGCTTGAGAACTCATTGCTTTTTAGCACTTAATATTCCCTTATCTTCCTGTGCCACAGATTATTTATCCATTCGCTTATTGGAGGACCTGTTGTTTGCTTCCAAGTTTTGGCAGTTCCGAATAAAGCTGCTATAAACATCTGTGTGCGTGTATAGGATTTTGTGTGACTATAAGTTTTCAACTACTTTGAGTAAATGCCAAGGAGGCTGGTTGCTGGATTGTATGGTGAGAGTATGTTAGTTCATTTTTTTAAAAATTTTTTCAATATTTTATTTATTTGACAGACAGATATCACAAGTAGGCAGAGAGGCAGGCAGAGAGAGAGGAAGGGAAGCAGGCTCCCTGCTGAGCAGAGAGTCCGACGCGGGGCTCCATCCCAGGACCCTGGGATCATGACCTGAGCTGAAGGCAGAGGCTTTAACCCACTGAGCCACCCAGGCGCCCCTGTTAGTTCATTTTTTAAAAAAATTTTAATTCATTTATTTTTATTAACATATAATGTATTATTTGTTTCAGGGATACCAGTCTGTGATTCATCAGTCTTACACAATTCACAGCACTCACCATAGCACATACCTCCCCAATGTCCATCAACCAGCCCCCCCATCTTTCCAACCCCCCTCCCTTCCGGCAACCCTCAGTTTGTTTCCTGAGATTAAGAGTCTCTTATGGTTTGTCTCCCTCTCGAGTTTCATCTTGTTTCATTTTTTTCCTCTCTTCCCCTATGATCCTCTGCCTTGTTTCTCAAATTCCATCTATGAGTGAGATCATATGATAATTGTCTTTCTCTGATTGACTTGTTTTGCTTAGCATAATAGCCTCTAGTTCCATCCACATTGTTGCAAATGGCAAGATTTCATTTTTTGATGGCCGCATAATATTCCTGTGTGTGTGTGTGTGTGTGTGTGTGTACCCCACATCTTCTTTATACATTTATCTGTTGATGGACATCTGGGTTCTCTCTGTAGTTTGGCTTCTATGGACATTGCTACTATAAACATTGGGGTGCACGTACCCCTTTGTATTGCTACATTTGTATCTTGGGGTAAATATCCAGTAGTGTGCTTGCTGGGTTGTAGGGTAGCTCTAACTTTTTGAGGAACCTCCATACTGTTTTCCAGAGTGGCTGCACCAGCTTGCATTCTCACCAACAGTGTAGGAGGGGTCCCCTTTCTCTGCATCCTTGCCAACATCTGTCATTTCCTGAGTTGTTAATTTTAGCCATTCTGACTGTTGTGAGGTAGTATCTCATTGTGGTTTTGATTTGTATTTCCCTGATGACAAGTGATGTTGAGCACTTTTTCATTTGTCTGTTGGCTGTTTGGATGTCTTTGCAGAAATGTCTATTCATGTTTTCTGCCCATTTCTTGATTGGATTATTTGATGTTGAGCACTTTTTCATGTGTCTGTTGGCTGTTTGGATGTCTTCTTTGCAGAAATGTCTATTCATGTCTTCTGCCCCTTCCTTGATTGGATTATTTGTTCTTTGGGTATTGAGTTTGATAAGTTCTTTATAGATTTTTGGATACTAGCCCTTTATTTGTAGTGTCATTTCTGAATATCTTCTCCCATTCTGTTCATTGTCTTTTGGTTTTGTTGACTGTTTCCTTTGCTGTGCAAAAGCTTTTTATCTTGATGAAGTCCCAGTAGTTCAATTTTGCCAATTCTACATAATTTTTTCAAGAAAATAGAAGAGGAGGGAATGCCTCTTAATTCATTTTAGGGCCAGTATTACCTTGGTACCAAAACCTTGGTACCAAAACCAACAGTACAAAAGTAACTACAGACCAGTTCCCCTTAAGAGCAGAAACAGAAAAATCCACAACAAAGTATTAGCAAAACAAATCCAGCAACATGAACTATGTACCATGAGCAAGAGGGGTTCATTCTAGGTATGATGGCAGCTTCAGTGTTTGAAAATCAGTTAATGTAATCCACCATATCAACAAGCTACAGGAGAAAAGAAATCACATAAGCATATCAATTGATGCAGAAAAAAACATGTGACAAAATTCAACATCCATTCATGATAAAAACTCTCAGCAAAGTAGGAATTGAGGGGGATTTCCCTAGCTTAATAAATAGCATCTACAAAAAAACAAAAACCCTACATCAATATTATACTAAATGGTGAAAGGCTGAATGCTCTCTTCCTGAGGATGAGAATAAACTGAGGATAATCTGCTGTTACCACAGTACTGGAAGTCCCAGCCAGTGCAATGCTGAGAAGAGTAGTAAAAGACATAGGAATTGGAAAGGAAGAATAAAACTGTCCCTGTTTGCAGATGACATGATTCTCTCATAGAACATCCCAAGAATATACAAAATAACTTCTGGAACTAATAAGTGAATTCAGCAAGGTCACAGGATAGAAAAATGAACACATAAAAATTAATTTTTCGGCGTGCCTGGGTGGCTCAGTGGGTTAGGCCGCTGCCTTCGGCTCAGGTCATGATCTCAGGGTCCTGGGATCGAGCCCCGCATCGGGCTCTCTGCTCAGCAGGGAGCCTGCTTCCCTCTCTCTCTCTCTCTCTCTGCCTGCTTCTCCATCTACTTGTGATTTCTCTCTGTCAAATAAATAAATAAAATCTTTAAAAAAATTAATTTTTCTATTTCCTAGCAATGAACATACGGAAACCCAATTAAAAGCACAATTCTTTTTTTTTTATTTATTATTTTTATTTTATTTTATTTTATTTTTTTAATTTTTTTTTAAATTTTTTTTTATTTTATTTATTTCCAGCATAACAGTATTCATTATTTTTGCACCACAAGTGACTTTTAATCTCATAAAAGCACAATTCTATTTACAATCACTCCTAAAATAATTGAGCTACTTAGATATAAATCTAGCAAAACACACACAGGATATATGTGCTGAAACTACAAAAAGTTGATGAAAGTATTTGAAGAAGATCTAAATAAATAATAAAGTTATGCTGTGTTTGTGAATTGGAAGAGTCAACAAGGTGAAGATGTTAATTCTCTCCAAATTAATCTATCAGTAGGGTAATTCCTATCAAAATCCCAGGAAAGTTTTTTTTTCACTTGTTTTAAAATGTTTATGGAAAATCAAAGGACCTAGAACAGTTAAAATGATTTTGAAAAAGAGCAAGGTAGCAGGACTTCTGGGACTATGTTATGACTTAGTGTAGTAGCTCTAACAATCAAGACAGTGTGGTACTGGTGTAGAGACAGACACATAAGCCAGTGACACAGAATAGAGAACCCAGAAACAGTCTCACACAAATATGCCCTACTGATTTTTGACAAAAAGACACAAGTGATTCAGTGGAGGAAGTATAGCCTTCAGCTGAAAGAACTGAACATCCACAGACCTGGAAAAAAAAAAAGAACTTTAACCTCAGTCTTAGACCTTGTAAAAAAATTTATCTCAAAATGGATCAGGGATTTAAGTGGAAAACATATAACTAAAAGTTTTAGCATTAAACAGGAGAAAATCTTCAGGACCTAGGCTAGGCAAAGAGTTCTTAGATATCACACCAAGAGAACATTAAGGAAGAAGTTGATCAATTAGATTTCCTCAGAATTAAAAACTTTTGTCTGTGAAAAACCCTGTGAAGAGGATGAAAAGATAGGTTACAGGCTGGAACAAACGGTTTGCTCACCACCTGTCCAACAAAGGACTTGTATTTAGAATGTATAAAGAGCTGTCAGTGCAAGAAGCCAAAAAATCCAACTAAAAATGGTTTAAAGGCATGAACAGACATTTCACCAAAGAGGATATACAGGTGGAAAATAAGCATATGAAAAGACATTCAATACCATCAACCATTACAGAAATGCAAATTAAAACCACAATGAGATAGTACTATGTGTCTATTAAAATGGGCATTAGAATGGGGCTAAAAAATAGCAATAATACAAATGCAGGCAAGGATGTAGAGAAACTGGTTCTCTTGTCCATTGCTATGGGAATGTAAAATGGTTCAGCCACTCTGGAACACAGTTTGACAGTTTCTTATAAAACTATGTGCTTGTCCTATGACCCAGCCCTTATACTCTTGAATGTTCATCCCCGAGAACTAAAAATTACTGTCCATACAAAAACCTGTAGAGGAGCATTCATAGTGGCTTTATTTCAAATAGGCCCAAACTGGAAACAGCCAGAATGTCCTTCAGTGGGTGAATATTTCAACACATTCTGGTCCATCCATCCAACAGAGTACTACTCAGCAATTAAAAGGCATGAATACAGGGAACAGCTTGGACGGATCGCAAGGGCATTGTGCTTTGTAAGTAAAGCCGATCTCAAACGTTATATATTGTGGGACTCTGTTTACATTGTGCTTTCAAAATGACAAAACTGTGGAGTTGGAGAACAGATTACTGGTTGCCAAGGGAGAGTGGCAGGGTTGGGGGAGGACTGGTGGAACTTTAAGAGGATACCTCGAGGAAGTTCCTTTGTGGAGATGGAACAGCTCTGTATCTTCATTGTGATGGTGGTCGTGCAAATCTATGTGCTGCATCAAATCGCATAGTTACACGCACACGCCCCCCCCCCCCATCAGTGCGTGTAAAACCTGATGAGAACTAAAGATCTGTAATACAGGTAAAAGAAGTGAACCAATGTCCATTTCTTTGCTTTGATACTATACTGTAGTCAGACAGAATATCATCACTGGAGGAAGCTGGGCGAAGGGTTCGTGGGACTCTGTGTACAATTTTTGTCACTTGTTTGTGAGTGTTTTCCCGTAAACCACCATCTCCAACCCATCCCGGGTGCTCCAGTTACCTCTCTGGATGGTCAGATGCTGCCATCGTGTTGTGATGGTCACGGCTGCAATTTAGGGAAGCCCCGCCCCCTGCACAGGTACAGGGAAGCATTATCATTTGGCCTTGTCTTTAGTTGGCCTGAAAACTGGCCAACCCAATGAAAGGAGAATGGGAGGGCCGAAGAGGAGTGGAGGAGGGTGGAAGCAGTGGGCAGGGGAGGAGAGGTAGGGCCCTCAGAGACAGTGTGGATGAAAGGGCTGGATGTAGGACCCACCTGGGCCCTGCGTCCGGGGAAAAACTCTTCCCCCATCTGCTCTGTTGCCCCTTTGGCTTGTACCTCACACTGAGGCTACCCTGATGGTCTTAAAATGTGAATCTGGTCATTCCCCTTTCCCCGTGTATTCCACATACTCTTAAAATCCATCTTTGGCCTTCTCTTGTTTTTAAGACTAAACTCTTGAATGTGGTCAGCCTGCAAGGTCTTGTGTGCTGTGACCCCCATCTTTCTTTCCAGGCTCATATCCCCCTCCATCCCCCTGCACCCCCAATGCCTTCTCAGCCCCGGAGCTCAGTTCATGCTTTCCCAGGGAAATCTTCCTCGACCTCCTGACTTATAAATACCCATTTTCTACAGGCCTTTGTAGTGCCATATTGCTGTCCTCAGTAGCACTTGTGACTCTTGGAATTTTAAATCTGTTTTTGTGGCTATTTGACAAATAGCTCTCTTCCCTATTGGACTAAGATTCCATGGCCTCTGTGCAGCATTGTATCCTCGGTGCCTGGCGCACAGCAGTGCTTATCCGTATTTGTTGAATGAGCGACTATCTTTGTTGCTTCTCTGCACTTGTGGTTATTGACACCATTGGGTACTTTGCCCTTACTCTTGGGACACTGTTGGTAGTAGCCGCTTAAATAGACCATGCTCTTAGGTTCTGACTTCCGGAAGTAATATGGCTTGAGCATTTCCACAGGAACTAGTTCTTTTGGCCTCTAGGAAATGCACCTGGGCCAGGTTCAGTGGTGGGGCTGGAAGTAGATTTGAAGACGGCGTGCTGAACGGTGGTCGCAGGCTTCCATGTTTGGTTGATGTTTGTGTTCTTTGTTTTCCTTTTTACCAGCTTTGACTTCATTACCTGCTGACAAGTTACTGCATAGCCTTAGAATGTGGGACCCCCATGCTGTGTACAGTAATGCAGAAATACGTGTGCTCTGAGAGGGACAAGCAGGCTATGGAATTGTACATGTGGTATGACCTACAAACTACCGAGTCCTCTGTATAGGGAGAAAAATGCTAACATGCTAATAGTGGAGAGGCTTTGTGTCTTTATTTCGAATATTTGAAAAAATTTACTTAAAATTGAAAAATGTTTTCATCTGACATATTTACTTTTCCTCAGGGATTAAGGTACATGCAGCCTTCAGCTTCTTGTGATTGAAGTAGCTCCCAGGCGTGTATTACTTTTTCTACATTGCTGTTTTTTAAATTCCTGTTGTCTTCCAAGTGAATATGAGATTAATGAAAGTACCCAATGAGCTAGGGGACTTTGTCTCTTGCTGTGCAATTTGGTTTGATTTTTATCAGATATGTGGCTATCTGGGTGTGCACTGATCAAGCGTCTTTATTTGATCACAAACCGGTGACTCTGCGCTGGTTTTGGAGGCTGAGCTGAGCTCTCTGACTTTGGGGGAAGTTAATTGAGCTCTTTGAGGTTCACTCGTTCATCTATCAAATGCTTGTGGAGTGTTTCCTGTGTTCTGAGCACTAGGGAATACATGGGTGAATAGGTCGGACCTAAACCCCTGCTCTCATGGAACTTAAATCCTGCTGTAGTAGACAGACATTAAACCAGAAACAATATATAAGTTATAGCATGTTGGAGGGAGAAAAAATTAGGGGAAGGGGATATGAATGTTGGGGACTGGATTGCAATTGATGATAGGGAGGCCAGCAAAGGCCTCACTGAAAAGGTGACCTTTAAGTTAAGACGAGCCAGCGAGGAAGAGACCTGTGGGGGGATCGTGGGAAAGAGCTTTCAGGCAGAGGCAACAGCATATGCAAAGGCCCTGAGGAGGGAAATTCCCTGGTGTGTTGATCTGACTCTGTGCTAGAGGGGGGAAGGCTAGGCGAGAGAGTCAGAAGATAGGCGTAGAGGGCTACTGTAAGACTTGGGACTCTGGGTGAGATGGGAAATAATCAAGGGAGCTCTGGGCAGTGGAGTTAATGTGACCGGGGATGCTGTAACTGGCTCCTTCTTGCTGCCCTGTGGAGAACAGACCACTAGGGGCAAGGATGGAAGCAGGGAGCATAGGTCAGAGGCCAACCCAGGAATCCAGGGGAGCCCAGGGTGTTGGTAGTGGAAGCAGGGAGAATGGTTAGATTCTGGATATTTCTGAAGGTAATACCACCAGGATTTACTTATCAGATTCTGGATATTTCTGAAGGCAGCCCTACTAGGGTTTGCTGATCTGACTGGATGTGTAGTGAGAGAAAAGAGGGACGGATGACCCAGGGTTTTTTGCAGACCACCAGGAAGCTTGTTAAGGTCGTGGGTCTAGAGTTCAGGCACCAGGTGCAGGCTGCACATAGGCATTTGGGAATCCTTCGAAGCCCAGATGAGTGAAATCGCCTGGAGAGGGAATATGGCACCCCAGCATTGAGACTGACAGGTAATGGCCAAAAGAGGAGGAAAATAGGCAAGTGAATGTTCTAGAAGGCTAGGGGAGGTGTTTCAGGAGGGGGCATGATCCCTGCTCATGGCACACCAGCTGTGTAGCCTCAGAAGTTTCCTCCCCTCCCTGAAGCAGCTCTTCCTCTTTAAAAGGCGACAGTACTAATATCCTGGTAGAGTTTCTGTAAGAGCTAGATGTATTTTATCGTGTGCCAGATACTGAGAGGCTCTGAGAACAGAAGGATGAATAAATAATAATGTACCTAGAGTCCAGCTACACATTATTAATATTATTATTACTAGTAATGATGAATACTGGGTATAAGGGGAGCTCATAGGAGGCTTTTTTCCCTTTCCAGAATTAGTCCACGTATGGACATATAAATGAAAATTGCCACTATTCTTAAGTGAAAAATGAAAAATAAAACCTCTTCTACTATGTTCATGCATTTAAGTAAAGCATATCTCTAAGGTTTTTTTTTTATTTATCTGATCACTATTATTGGAGCTCTTAAACCACATTGTAAGAAATAGAATTTAAAAAATTTGGTTCATAGGCCTGCCAAATGTACACATTCTACAGACTGATACATTCTGACAGGAAAAAAAAGGTTAGTGTTTCCAAAACCAGGAAGCAGAACGTTCCAAGTTTATAGCACAGAGTAAATTTGATGCATTGCATGAAATCTTCTTTATTCCAGGAAGCCTTAAGGAATGTGTGTCATTTTCCCAAGTTTATTGAGGAACATGAAAAGGACTTTTAACCCTAGAGAACAATCTGCTGGTTACCAGAGGGCGGGTGGCGGGGGATGGGGGAAACAGGTGATGGGGATGAAGGCGGGCACATGTGTTGAGCACCAGGTGATGTACAGAAGTGATGAATCACTGTAGTGTACACCTGAAACTAATATTGCCCTCTATGTTAACTAACCGGAATTTAAATAAAAACTTGAAAAAGAATATGAAATGGAATAAGTGGTAGTCGTTTGAAATAAAAATGATAATTTTGGAGTAAAAGTTTTTTCATAGGTGATCAAGTTGCAGGATAGCTAAACATTTTAGGTTTTCACCTCATCCATATTCAGCTTTGACTTGATGACATTTTTGAGATCATATTTTCACTTAAGGTATCATTAGATTTCTTTTTTAGGGTGAGGGTAGAGAAATACAAACAAACACATCTGTAGCATGGTAGCATTGATGGGTGGCTCTTCCTCTTTCCTTGTGGTGTGCACACTGGGTGCTGCCAGAAAATCTGCTGTGCCCTTGTCCTTCGGCCCGAGAATTTCAGTCTTTGTGCTGTGAGCCGTGAACCCCGTCAGCTTGCTTGCTCTCAGCCCGGCTTCATGGAGGCGCGTGGAGTGCAGGGCGGCGGCTGCGGACCCGGGCTCTGCTTCCCGGGTCTCGGTGGGGCTTGGACCGAGAGTAGCAATGCCCCAAGATCCTGGAAGTGTGAGTCTTGGTTTATTAGCTCTGGGTCCTTGGGAAGTTACTCCCTCTGGGTATCTGCTTGTTTCCCTTTTGAAGCAGGGAGTAGTAGCAACAGTAGTGCCCCTCTTTGCTAGTGTACTGGGGAGGATGCATGAAATCCTGAGTGTAAGGCAATGCAGATTTGGGTTTGATGCATATTAATCAGTCAGCAAATATTAATTATCAACATTAAGTATTGAGCCACTCTGAGAGGCTGGAAAAATCTGGAGGTCTGGTGTTTGTCAGTTGGGTGCTATGGGCAGTGGGCACTGAGATGGAGGTAGGGGTGCAGGAGGTGTATTTGCGGAGGGGAGATAACACCCTTGGGAGATGAAAGGGCGGGAAGCAGGGCAGGGGAGCCTCAGGCTGCCATCCTAGCCAGCCTGACAGGGAGCTTCTGAGCACTGAGCAAACACTGCTCAGGAGCCTGGTATGGGAAGGCCCTAGCAACCAACTTTCCCCCACTGCTCCCCCAGCAGGGCCTGTCACCTGGGCTGGAAAATAAGCTGGGGTGGAGCCTGAAGGCACCAGTTCTGTCCTGAAGGGACATGTGGGCAGCACACCTCCAGGGCCTGCCCAGAGACATTTTGTTTCACTGTAGTTTCTTAACTCACAAGGGGATTTGAAATAATGTATTCCCTACCACCGGGCCCTGCCCCCAGCTCAGGGGGAGCTCTCACCATCTGTCTGCCACTGGGGATGATTAGACAAGAGATCTTGAGGGACATTCAGGGAGAGTGAAGATAAAAATGTGAATGTCTCCAGTGTGTGGTCACAGCACACCACATGAACACACACACACACACAGATAGGCATTTAGCTATTTGTGGAATGAGGTGCATGAGGTCAGCCCGTTTTAGCTCTTTGCTGCCTGTTTTGCTTATCGTGAAGGAAAGAGTGTTTCATTTATTGTCATACTTCCTCTGGGACCACCAGGTTTTTCTCAAGAAAACCAACAAAGTTGATATCCTGTGTCTGGGAGTCTGGGTGAAAAACACAGTGGGCTTGCCTCATTTGTAAGCAGAGAGGCTGTCCAAGGCAAACCACATCCTGCCCAGGCTTTCTTGAGGCAGGTGGTCCCAGATGGAGGCCCAGAGTGAGGAGCCATAGGAACCAGGCTCTCGTCAAAGGCCTGGGGCAGCGGTGAGAGGGAGCGCTTGGGCCCTGCTCAGTTCCAGGGCCACGTGGGGACACCCTGGCTGCTCTGTCCTCTTACACTGAGCCTTTCTCTTCTAAAGAAGCAGCACAGCTCGGCGGCGGCCGTGCTGGAGCTCTCAGGGATGTGATTTTCTTGTCTGTAAAATGAGACTGTGGTCGAGATCTGAGATAGCTAGTACCAGGAGCGCAGGGGCCAGCTTAATACCAAAAAAGGGGCTGTTTTTGCTCATCGTGGAAGAAAAAATAGATTAAAATTGCCTTTAAAATATTTACTATAGATGTGTATTTTAGTCATGATTATAATAAACCATAATTGGCATTGACTTAAGTGTTAAAACGTGAATATATTCTTAGCAAGGCTGTGCGTGTTTCCACAGTATCTCGTTGTCTGCAATGTGACGCCAGATGCTCAAGCCCTCGGTCACACGGGGCCTGCTTTCTGACCACACGCTATTCACGGCAAAGAAACCGGTAAAGAAACGACATCCAAATGAAGAGGTCGACATATTATGGGCAAAAGATACATTATAACTGTTTAAACCCACAAGTGCTATCAAGTTAAAACTGCTAAAACTGTAGTCACACTGTAACAGTGGGGCCTTCAGGGGTGCAGATGGAAAAGGAATCAGGTTTATTGCTGTCATTCTGTAACTGCTGTTTAACAGCTTGGCTTATAGTCACAGTTCACTCTAACTGTTCCTCTCAACTGCAAAATCGTGAGTGTGTGTGCACAACCTTTTCCTCTCCAAATCTTGAAACTGCAATAATTGCCAGCCTATTAAAAAAAAATGCATCTGCCGTATGAACGTAATTTCAGCTATTCTGTGTTAAATGAGTAATTATGACATGGGGCTCTGGTGACACAAGATAGGAACTTGGATACATGTTTGAATATGGACCATGTCAGGTTTGTGTGGTTTCAGATACTGAGAAATCGCTTCTTTGTGCTCACTGATTTTTTTTTTCATGGTCTGCTCTGTTACTTGGTTCAAAATATCACATGACAGATGAGCTCTCTGGTACATATAATCCATGTAATTATAGTGAGGGTTTCTTTTGTCAGTGGTGGTTAAAAAACCCATACACCTTGGGGCGCCTGGGTGGCACAGTTAAGCGTCCAACTGTTGGTTGTGGCTCAGGTCTCGATCTCAGGGTGGTGGGATCAGGCCCTATGTCGGGCTCTGCACTCGGCACAGTCTGCTTAAGACTCTCTCTCCCTCCCCTTCTGTCCCTCCCCCCCATGCATGTGCTCTCTCTCTCTCTCTCTCTCTCAAATAAATAAACCTATTTTGAAAAATCCACACACCTTCCTTCTTACCCTCTGATTTTTTTATACAATTTTACTCTCGCTTTTATTTAAAAACTTGAGTTTGAATGGTTTCCATTAGCAGATATTTTAAGATGACAATCCAGTCTAAGATGCTGCCAACTTGAAGCTGAGCACAGCCCCCAGCCCTCGAGCTGGATATGAAATCTAATTTCAGGCCTGGTTCAATGCAGGGACATAGCTGGTTTGTAAACAGCCCTTGTGACAGCAGAGCACAGTTGACAAGCACTGGTTCTGAGGCAGGGCGGAGTGTGTTCTCTTGCTGTCTTAACTGGTCACCCTGATTGCAGTTCAACCTGGGGTGCATCTCACAGAGCCACACGGAGTAATTAAAACCACAGGTTCAGCATTGTTCATTATTTGGTATAATGAAAGCCAAATGACAATCCATCCACTTTACTAAAAACTGTATCCTTTTTTTCCCTCTTAACTGAAATGTACGTGTGAATATTAAAGCATACAAAGAATCAGAAGTCACTCTCTTCGTTAATGAAACCTACTGCAGGGCCAGTCTTGGCCTGTAGCGTGCATTTGCTATTCCCAGAATGCACGCTCATGGAGTTCCTCTCAGACCTGTGACCCATCCCTGTGTCTGTCGTGATGGCAAAGATGGGTAGGTTATTCATCTCCACCCACTTTTCCCCCCAGAGGGGCTAGAATGATCTTAAGTACAGAGAAGGAACATGTTAAATATTCATCTGGTTTAATTGAATGTAATATACAATCCTTAAGATTAATCTGAAGTTTTGGAGTCATTAATGGTTCATTTTTTTCATAGCATAGGATTTATTTGTTATTATCTAAGATAGTGAATTATTTAAGTAAAAAGGGAAAGTTCTTTCCAGAGATGGATCTCAGCAAGCTGTTGCTGCTTTCATTTACATATGATTACTGATTGTATTAAATTGGGAATGTGGGTGAGGGGAGGCGTGGCAGCCTGAAGATTTTACAGGTTGGGTGGTTACTAGGTGTTGCATGGCACGTTGCAGCCTGGGATCTGACACTTGCTGAATGACCTGTGGTTCACCAGGGTGTGTATCAGTGACTTCAAATTCCCATGAATATTAATAAAAATGGCTGGATATCAGTTTAAAGGACAATGAACCGATTAACATGTAATATCATTATATACTTTATTTATAAACATGCACAAATAATTTGTTCTCTTTGAGGACATCAATTCTTCTAACCTTAGTTTCTTCTATTACTTCTTCAGCACTGAAATTTAATGGTGTACTGGGGTGATTTATATTTTTTTAGAACAGCTTCTGAAAGTGTTGCCCAAAATACTGTTTTGTTGGTTCTTTTAGGATTCAGGTGAACAAGAATCAAGGGCTGTATACATATGTCAGCCTATTTATATTATAGTACTATTTTCCACCATGGCCACCCACACCTTGATTTTATATTTTGAAATGTTACTGAACTATTAAAATATAGAAGAGCTTGAGAATATCAACATCTACCTACCCACCACCTCTTTCATCAAATGTTACCATTTTGTCATACTTCTGATTCTTTAAAAATCAATAAATAGACTTCCAGTTTCAGCTCAGAGATGTAGAGAGCTGCAAAGATGTGCCTCCTACGCTTACAAGAAAAAGTCTGGACAGATTGGAAATTGACAGAGAACTGAGTTTGCAGAGTGAACAGCCATTTAAAACTCTGGAGAGCGGCACTTTCTGAGACATAAGGCCTGAACATTTGCTTACCAGAGGCAGAAGCCACCAGACACCACAGAAGTAGGTAGAAAGATCAAGCTAAAAATTTGACAAATGGCTGGAGGCTGCACGTGGGATAGCTTGCGAGTGCGAAGCTCCTGGGGGCAGCAGAGGAGTAGGAAGGTGTCCTATCCTTTTGCAGGCTTTTCCTCCAGGAATGCCACCTGGCCCTTACAGGGAAGATGGGAAAATCTGAAGAAAACCACTGGTGCGGACTGGAGGTGCTGGCTTAGGAGCCACTGAGAAACCACTCAGACTTTTTTCTCCCTTAAGGAACAAAAAGCTTATTCTGCAGTGGGAGGGACAGGGTATGAGGGCACTGGTGAAATACCATTGCAGCTGGGGGAAGAATTCCATCCAGCTCAGCACCCCCTACCCCACCCCACCTAAGAAAAGTCTTAATCTTCTGGGAGAAGGGCCTCAAGGCTGTAGACTGAGAACACTGGAGCATACCCACTGCAGCAGGGGGAAGGAGGTGGGGCAGCTCTATTCCTGGAGGAGGGACAGAAGCACTTGTGGAGGCTCACTGCCAGATAGAGGCCTGCTGTGCACTCCAAAGATGGAGTCTTAGAATATTTGCAGCCCTTCCCACCCCACCGTAGCATGCTCTCAAGCCTCCAGGAATAACAACAGTGGATTATATAGCAGGGAGAACTCTAAGAGACAGACTCTCTTTGGGGAGCAGCACGGAGGGAAACCCCAGAGCCAAGAAAGGGAGGAAGAAAAGATCCCTAGAGGAATTTGAAGTTTCTCATGTCTATAGGAACAACGAACCTCAACGTGACCTGACTTCTGACTAGATTATCTTAAATCCCCGCACATAATGTCTCATTTACCTCAGTATCTACTGCCCTATACAAAGTGTCTGGCTTTCAACCAAAAATCACAAGACTTGCCAAAAGGTAAGAAAAAGCATTCAGAAGAGATAAAATGGTCATCAGAACCTGACAGATACGACACAGCCGTTGGAACTGTCAAACTGTAGGTACACATACCTTACCTACCTCACCCCACCGAGTGCCCTTTATGTGCCGGAGCCATTTTAGGAATGGGCTTAACAAGAGAGAGCATAACTGCAGACAACCAAAAAAAATAGTTACAGATAGTGAAATATGCAGCAAAGAAATATCAGAGTGGAAAAGGATAGAGTGACTGACTGGTGGAATGTGTGGGCTGTTTCAGAGTCATCAGAAAAGGCCTCGTGGGGTAGGTGAAATTGTAGCTCACACCTGAATGATTAGGAGGCTCCTGCCATTACTACGAGCCATCTAAGTAGAGAGCAGCAAGTGCAAAGGCCCTGAGGCATGAATAAGCTTGGACCGCCCCCAGTCTAATATTAATGCTCTGGAGGGTAACAGTGTTATGAGAATGTTGCTGATAAGAGCAACCCCTGCAGCTGTGTCACTGTCAAGGCTAATCTAGGGAGGAAGTAGTGGGTGGGTTCTCTCCTGCTCACATACTTTTTCTTTAAACACTTACAGAAATTACTGTTCTTTCCCCTCATTTTGCAGGGCCAGGAGACTCTATAATACCTTTCTTGTAACCTGGCCCTGAGTGAAAAGGAGTATGAGTTTGCTGTTGTGAGTTAAGGCCTCATTATTTATCTAGTAGAAGTGTATTATTTATTCTTTTTAATTGTAGAGAATGTGCATTAACTCCACTAATCCTAACCGCCACCCCCCCACCCTGGGTAGTGGTTATTCGTATATTACAGATGGAAAAACTGAGGCCTGGAGATGAAGATTGCAGATCTATTAAAGGTTAACCCTGGTATTTGAACCCCAGGAGCCTGACTTTGTGTGATTGCATTGTAAGAACCGAACGGATGGGTATTCTTAAAGAATAGAAACTGATAAAAGCAAAATAAATACAGTTGTTTAATTCTTATGTTAACCCAGTTGATTTTAAAGCATTGGCTGGTGAAACTGCCTAGGGAAATGGACCAAATAAGTACATGGTGAACCATCTTTAATTTGTTCATTTAGTATGAGTGCCTCAAAACTGTTGAAAATGGGGAGTTTAAATAGTTTAACATCCCAGTTCCCTCTGCTGTATTACTACTACATATGTAAGTATATAATACTAATACTGTGAAGGCAATTTTGACTGGCATTTGTCTAATGAGAACATTCTGGAAATCAGCATTTATGATCTCAGTAACTCACTGTAACTGGTGTCATTGGTCTACTGTTTTGTAGACTGCATCTTTCACTGGCTCAATGCTCTTTATTTTTTCTATACTAATGTTAATTGAGAATAAATAAGTCATAATAAAAATTAACCTTAAGGGGCACCTGGATGGCTCAGTTGGTTCAGGGTCCGACTCTTGATTTCAGCTCAGGTTGGGATCTCAGTCAGGGTTGTGAGATTGAGCCCCAAGTTGGGCTCCGTGCTGGGCATGGCACATGCTTAAGATTCTCTCCCTCCCTCTCCTTTTGTCCCTCCCCCTAACTCATGTGTGTGCTCTCTCTCTCTTTCTCTTTCAAAAAATTAAACCTTAAGTACATGTTTGGAGAGGGAGAACTTTGCATTGGATGAAAAGGATGATTATATTCATTGGTTTCTGTTTTTTGCCATTAGAGGAAAGGAAAGAACTTTCCCACGAGCACCTCTCTTGACACATGAAAAGGCTGCTGGTATTCAGTAATGAAACAGTCACTGAAGGAAATGTAATCTGGGGGGAGTTTTCTCTGGCCAGTAATAATAATTGAACACCTACAGTGTACATAGTTTTATTATCTGTACCATTTATGTGGTATGCCATGCTGGGTCAGAAAAACAGCAAACTTTTTTTTTTAAAGATTTTATTTATTTATTTGACAGAGAGAGATCACAAGTAGGCAGAGAGGCAGGCAGAGAGAGAGGAGGAAGCAGGCTCCCCGCTGAGCAGAGAGCCCAACGTGGGACTCGATCCCAGGACCCTGAGATCATGACCCGAGCCGAAGGCAGCGGCTTAACCCACTGAGCCACCCAGGTGCCCCAACAGCAAACTTTTATACAACACTTCCCATGGACCAGAGAAGTTAAGTAACCTGCCTAGAGGAGCACAGCTAGTCAGTGCTAAACCTGGATTTGAGCCTGTGGGTGGTTAATCTCCAGAGTTCAAGTGCTCACTCACTCCTGATTGTACTAGGGTACAGGTTATCTGGGTGGCCTTGGCTATATTAAAACCACAACAGACCGAATTGTAATTAGCATGAGGGGGTATCCAAATCTGTCAGGTTCTGAGAAACTGTTGGGAATCATCGTTGAGCTGGGTGTTAGGCTTCTGTGAGTTGTTAAAGCCTGTCGTTGTTGTTTTTTAGAGATTTTATTTATTTGTTTGTTTGTTTGTTTATTGAGAGAGAATGTGTGTGCACAAGCAGGGGGAGGGGCAGATAGAGAGGGGGAGAGAAGATCTCAAGCAGTCTCCATGCGAAGCCCCAGAGCCCGACTAGGGGCTCGATCTCACAACCCTGAGGTCATGACCTGAGCCGAAATAAGAGTTAAGGGGTTAACCATCTGAGCCACCCAGGTGCCCTGAGTTTTGTGTGTTTTTTTTAATATGCAGCCACCCTGATTTTGATATGCAGCCACGTTCAGTTGGGACTCCCACTTCCTATGAAAGCTTTATATTGGTACTTGAAGAAGGGAAATAAGTATATATGTTTTTAGGAAGTTTCTTTAAGTATACTGATTTTTAAGAATTGATGCAATTCGTGGTTCTTACTAGTTCTAAGAACTATTTCTCCTACAATGCTTTGCTTCCATGTAGAACACTTTAACATCAGAGACTTTGCAGGTTCTGCTGCTTTGACAGCATAGGAGGCGAATGTAGCTTGTAGACATGCGCGGTACCACAGGTGTTGATGCCGCCAGCACAAATGGAAAAACGCATTGCTTTAATTGAAAGAACAGGCTGTGTCTAGTCTTTGACTCCCTTTACATTTAAAATGACTACTCTAGTTTCTGGAGGGTGGGGAGGGAGGGAGCAGGATTTGGCTCTGTTCAGCCAGTAAGATCCTGAAAAATTTCAGAATGTGAATTCTGATGGTGACCTCCCACTGCTTCTTCTCCCTTTTGTGAAGGCGAAACAAAATACTACCTAGGAAATTCGGAAGCCAGACGGTGGTAGAGCCCAGACTTCTCAAACACTAACAGTGTCCTGTTGGGGGAGATGGCGTGGAGGGTGGGGGGCTGGAGTGTGGGGGGGGGTGAGGGGAGATCTTGTGAAAATGAGCATTCAGGTCAGGGGATCTGGGCTGGGGGTGGTGCTTGGGGTGGGAAGAGACTGAGACTGCAGGTCTAACAAGCCCCCAGCGGAGGCTACTTTTAGTAGCCGGGGTGTAGGTTCCCTGTGATGAAGTTCTAGAACCTAGGTGAGGTTCGGTGGGCTGAGGTCTGGAGCCAATGACCAAGAAAGAATTCTTGAGACATCTTTGGTGCAAAATGGTGGTTTATTAAAGCCCGGGGACAGGACCGTGGGCAGGAAGAGCTGCTGCCCCGGGTTGAGAGGGTCGGCATGTTATATACCTCGCGGTTGGGGGAAGGTGAGCGGAAGGGATGGGAGGTTTCAACAGAGTTTTCACAGTTAAGGACGGCCTGCAAGGTGCCGGGGGAGGCCTTGCCCTTATGGCCTGATCAATGTCGTCTTTAGGTCAGGCATTAACATCAAGATAGTTGGGAGATTCTTGGGCGCCTGGGTGGCTCAGTGGGTTAAGCCGCTGCCTTCGGCTCGGGTCATGATCTCAGGGTCCTGGGATCGAGTCCCGCATCGGGCTCTCTGCTCAGCAGGGAGCCTGCTTCCTCCTCTCTCTCTCTCTCTCTGCTTGCCTCTCTGCCTACTTGTCATCTCTCTCTGTCAAATAAAAAAAAAATCTTAATTAAAAAAAAAAAGATAGTTGGGAGATTCTTGGTGGGGTGTTATGATCTGGCTATCATTTACATTCCCTTCTACCTCAGCCTCCTCCAGTTTATGGTGGGGAGGGAGACATTAGGGCTTCAGGAACCGAGAGTTATTTGCCTCTGGAAATTTGTGCTATTGATAAGGTAACCTCCCTGTTTAGGTCTCTAGGACATCTGTAGAGCAAGGGAGATTCCTGTTCTGCAGGATTGCGATCCCTGCAAGTTAACTATTTATCGTTTTATGGCAGTCAGGGGTGCCTGAGGAATGCTACACCTATGGAGGGGGGCAGGTGGAGAGGGGTGCAAGGCGCCAGCTCTTGCTCTGTCCTCAGCCAGCCTCCTGCTCCCTCATCACCCAGCCCTTGTTCTCAAGGCTGTGTTGACCATCTGAATCACCTGGGGAAGTCTGAACGCAGAGCTTCCCAGCCCACAGCAGACTGAGTGAACTAGAGTCACTAGGGTGGAGGTTACACAGGTATCTGGGTGGCCGGGGGTGGGGGGTGGTAGTTACTGACGTGGTTTGATGATAAATCTGCCAGCTTTGTCTTTTTTTAGTAGCGGGGGGGGGGGGCTGTGTAATGACAGCTTTGAAAACTTCCCTGTAGGAATCAGATTGAGATGTTTAAAGACAAACTTTCTGACATCCTAAGAGCTTCCTGTTTGACCTAAACTCCATGAGAAATCTTGACAGCCACTCCCCTTGGAAGGGAACTGGCTGGCTCTTGATGATTGTGTCCGGACTGGCTGAAATCAGAGAGTGTGGAGAAGAGAGAGAGAGAGAACTTAATGGTTAGTTTGCTGACCTGCTTTGCATTAGATAATGTCTGTGGAGGCTCCCAGAGTCCAGGGGAGCCAGGGCCCAAATATGGAAAAGAGAAGCCATGATGATGAGGTAGGAGTTGAAATTACCATCACAATTGTTGAAAGCGTTATTTCAGCACTTTCCCATGCGCCTGGGTCTGGGGTTTCATTTCTCCAGTGGAGGGCCCGACCAGCTGGTGGGGGTGCGGGCTGGGTGATGGCTCTGCTGTAATGCAGCGCTCCCTCCATGGTGGAGCTTTGCGGGTCACCTCTTTCACAGTATGACTTTCTCTCTTTTTGATAACTGAGGTTCTCCAGCTACTGAATTTTTTTTTAAAGATTTTATTTATTTATTTGACAGAGAGATCACAAGCAGGCAGAGAGGCAGGCAGAGACAGAGAGAGAGGGAAGCAGGCTTCCTGCTGAGCAGAGAGCCCGATGCGGGACTTGATCTCAGGACCCTGAGATCATGACCTGAGCCGAACGCTGCGGCCTAACCCACTGAGCCACCCAGGCGTCCTCCAGCAACTGAATTTTTAATATTTCTGAAATCTTATTGTTACTCTTTCCCCGTGAGATCGTGTAGGAAGGTAAGACACCGGGGGGAGATGATCTTCCTGGTTTTCCTTGATTTATTTTGTCCCTTTTAAAAAGTCCCTTCAAGACCAAGTGTTTCCCATTGTTGTTGCATTTATAATTTTCTTTGCCCCAGCTCCTTACCTTGTCTGAGGGTTAAAAAAAAGATAAGGGAAATGCCATGGTCAGGAAAAAAAGAAGTTGAGTGTGGGAGAGCTGGAGGCAGGTTCCAAGTGATGTGGCTCTGACACACACCTGCTTTCCTATAGTGACTTCAGGCCCAGCAAGGGACATAGGCACCCACAATCTGTAGCCAGAACCCTGTGAGAAGCCCCTGAGCCCCAGCTGTGCTGAGCGCCTTGCTTCTCTTTGCTTGAACCCTCCCTGCTGCAGAGGCAAGGCTCTAGGACATAGCCTGGTGCTGAGACAGACCCGGACGCACTTTTCTAACCCATTGTGGTGTGCACGTAGTATGCCAAAGGAGCCAAAGGGGAGGGACCTTAGTACCTGGGGCAGGAGAGGAAGGAACAGATCAGGCAAAGAGGATGGTGAGAGGGACCAAGGAAGTGTGAACAGAAGCCTGGAGGGGGAAGCAGTCTGAGAAGTCTCTGGAAGGAAGCCTTTCCAAGAAGTACAATGGGAAGCAGAGGTGGGGTTTGGGGGGAGATGTGAGGTTGGGAGGTGACAGGTGCCTTGTGTACCTTTGTAAGGAATTTGGACCCTAGATGTGATCAGGAAGCATCAAAGGAACAATTTGAAGCAGAGGCATGTTGTCGTCAGATGTGGGTGGAGGAAGAGTTTCTTTAACAGGTAACTTTCTCCGGAATGAGCATCTGCCCCATGTAGCTTATTTTAAAAATAGCTTTATTGACATCTAACTTGCAAACCGTACAATTCACCCACTTGAAGTGTCCCATTCGATGGTTTTTAGCACATTTACAGAATTGTGTAACCATCACCATGATCTGATTTTCATACACGTCCTTCACGCCCCAGAGAAACCTTGTGTCCATTTGCTGTCACTCCCCACTTCTAAGCCCAGCCACAGGCAACCAACCACTCATCTTTGTAATTTCTCCTTTTTCTTTAACATTAAGGGGAATGTCTTCCGTGAGTGTATTCACTTCAGGGTGTCTCTTCGCCAAATTATAAACTCCTGCTCTTGACTTCCCAGCCGTGGCTCAGCCCATTCCCGTCGGCCGTGATTTCGCTGTCCTACCTAACGGGCAGGCTGGAGGGTGGGCGGACCCCAAGGGCAGTGTGTTCATCTGCTCAGGGTGACATCAGAGACCCGT
The DNA here is from genome assembly GCF_009829155.1 of Mustela erminea. Classification (NCBI taxonomy): domain Eukaryota; kingdom Metazoa; phylum Chordata; class Mammalia; order Carnivora; family Mustelidae; genus Mustela; species Mustela erminea. The sequence continues at coordinate 15,505,217 of NC_045635.1, read as the reverse complement.
ATGCTTCCTGTCTCTCCCCCACGGTGGTCCTGCCAGGAACTCCAGCCCAGGGCTGGTTTCTCGGTGGTTGTCAGGGAGCTGCAGAATGGCACGGCCTGGCAGTGGGGCGCTCTGCTTCCTTGTACGTAGCCTACACGTACGAGGAGTCCCTGCTGGTGCGCGCTTAGTTCCTGTTGCCCACCCTGAACCGGCGAGTGCCTGAGAATTGATGAGTCTGCCTCTCTGCAGCTGGGGGGGGACTCTCTGGGGGATGGGTGGCTCTGTGGCTCCTTGTCAGCGACCACTAGTTGTCTCTGCTGGGGAAGGAGGAAGGGAGCCACCTCTACTTGTGGTATTGTGGTATGAGGAGCGGGTTTGCAGCTGGACCCTCGCTTCATGTGTCTCTGAAAAGGGTCATCAACTCAGGTCTCACCAATTCAGGAGTTCATCCTCATTTGGTCATAGGGTGCACTCAAGTTTACCTTTGGACAGTGTAATAGTGTGGGCGATAGTGGAAATAGTGGTAACATAAACTTTTGTGGGAAATAAATGATTTAAGTCTCATTAGAAAAACCTGTTCGCTTTAGGATGGAAATGTTTAAACACATGACTAGTAGTAAATGCTAGAATATTGTTCTTATCTAGTTATTAAGTTAGTCCCCTGGAATCTCTCCTTGGGGAAAAAAAAATGAAATCCTGTCCTGAATATGTCAGTATTTGAGTTACTATATGAACTTGACATTAACAAAAATTGACTTTCTTTCAAGTATAATTCACGCTTCACTAAGCCAAGTAGACATTCTGCCAGTTATTTGGACTTTATTAAATTTTGCTTTATATGTAATAAAAAACTCAAGGTAGGCCTCTGCTTTGCAAAATATCTTACTTGATTAGGAGCTGTATTTTCAAGTCTGTTTTGGAGCGAGGTTTGTCGTCATGTAAGTAATGAGCATTTTCTGGTGCAGCTCTTTAATGGTGAGAACGGATGTTGAAGAAAGCAAACACCATATGCCCTTTGTTTCCCGTGCATGTCCCCTCCTGGAGGCTGGGTGGAGTGTTTCAGCTGTCTTGAATAATCTCCATTTTGCTGTTACTGCAGACTTTGCGGTTCTCCCACTCTTGTCTCCGATGTTACAACTTCTTCCTCGTCCTCCTCCTCAGTCAGAAAGGTTCCATGCTCCAATGCCAGAGATTGGATTAATTTTGAAAAGTGAGTTTCCCTTGATTTGTGACAGAAATTAGTGCAGAGAATTAAAAAAAAAAAAAAACCACCCAGTGTGAACGTGTAGTGGGAGGGGCAGGCGGGTTGGGTACGGGACAGGATGCTTAGAATAATTCTGCTGCCAAGTGAATCAGAGACTTGCAGCTCTCGGCGAGCACGGAACATACTCCTGCCCAGAGTTCAGACACAGTGAGCCAGAAATCACCACTTCATACTCCACAGAATGGACCCTTCCGCAGCCAAAGCCCCGAGTGCTGCAGAGGCGTCTGAGACTGTAAGTAGGCCATACATCTGGTTCCGTTGCTCTTACGCTGGCATCTTTTGTAGCCTGTTGTCTGACTACTTCTTAGGCCAGGAGGGAGGAGGCATGATGGGGAATTTGGTCCCACCTCTGTCCTTCCGAGATGGTGAGCAACACTGTTTTCCATTCGGACCTGGTCTCAGCTTTCATGTTTGCGGTGGAAGGGAATTTCTTTCCCCAGGCCTTCCTCTGTGACACAAGTGGCTTTTGGCCGAGCCCCTTTGGTAGTAACATCTGTAAAGATTTGGGACAGCACTGTCATTTGGTGTGAGGGCTCTTCCCTTCTCCTAAGTGCAAATGATGAGTTTTGTCCAGGGGATACCCCAGCCAGCAGAGCCTTCTCCCCCTGCCCACCCCCCGCCCCCAGGCATCCCTTCCATCAGCGAAGTGTCCCTAGCAAGGGCTGGGAGCAGGTGATGTTTCTGAGGCAGCTGGCAGGTTTGGAAGCCTGGGATGAAGCCAGGTGTGGAATCCAGCTTCCCTGTGATGGGAAGGAGAGAAGAATGAGTTAGAAAGCAGGACAGAAGTCAGCTTGAGTTGTCTCCAGAGAGCAGCCCTGTTGCTAGATGCCAGTCGAAGTGGCAGGCAAAGCTCAGATCCTCACTCTACCAACTTTGGGCCACTGGCAAATATCTCTCCTCATCTTACTCTTCCCATCTAAAAATCACTATCTTTGCCCCTTGCGGGATTGCTGGATTATTTGAAGTCATGAATGTGAAAGTAATTAGTACTTGGTAGGCATTTGCTAAATGATGTATTTTTGCCCTTCGTGCCCCTTCTCCTTCCTTAGCGGGATATTGTACCGTCAGTGCGAGCACCGTGCTGGGCTCCAGGACGTGCCACCCGTGTTGCCTTCCTGACTTCTTTCAAGGCAACCTTTGTGGCCTCCAAGTTCTCTTGCTTGGTGTCATGGACTTGATCTTAGGGTCAACTTTGTTCAAGACCAGAGCCCCAGGTTGCCCTTTTAGCCTAGGTCAGGTAACCAACCCCCAAGGACAAGGCGGTCTCTGGCAGATGGTGAGAGTGGGTCATGCTGTGTCTGCGATCCATCTAAATTAAGGATCGTGAGGACAGGAGACCCAGGTCAGGAGGCCACGTGATGAATCCTAGGGGGACAGTGATCAATCAGAAGAGCCATTTCTCATTCAGCTTTGAGTTTCCAAGTTATGGAAACCTATATTCAGCCAGTGCAAGGGAGAAGAAAAAAAACCCTCGAAGAAAAGTGCTCAGTAGTTGATCTGATTTCTGAATCAGAAGTAGGCGTAGGGCACCGTCATGGTGACATTCCAGCGGGTTGTTTCAGTTAACCTGTTCATGGGTTTAGGCATCCTGCGTACTTGTCAGTTCGTTCCCAGATGCCTTCCACCATTATGGACATGTGTCTGTTTAGGGGATTTTCTCGAGTCTGTCTTGTTAATTAGCTTTACCCTGTGCTTTATCTTTGCTAACTGTGAGTTAATTGGTAGTAAGAGTGTTTTCTTGTCAGTCACAAGTTCTCCCACCGCTTTGCCCAGTTGAATTTCTTGTATTTCATCTCGTATTTAGACTCAAATTGTTTGCCTCTAGCTGGCAAGAGTCCATAACGGTCTGCGAGCTCCAACACAGTGCTAATTTTTATCAGTGATTTTGGAGACACTTTGTCATCTGTGCACTTTGTTTGGTGTGTGATGATTTAAGAGTACTTTTTATCTTAACCTGCATCAGAATCATGTATCGCAGTGTACCAGCCTTCAGTAGCTCTCCGTTGCTCTTCTTTGAAATCCACTTTCTTGCCCATGACCGGCGGCACCTCTTGTAGCCTGGCACACGACGACCTTTCCAGCCTTGTGGCCATCTCCCGCACACCTGGCCACTCCCTTCCATAGCACCAGTGCTGCCCCCACTGCCCCGCTCCTGCTGGCTCAATCCCACTATCGAGCCCAGGCACTTGCCCTGTCCCCTCCCAGGAGTGCCCTTTCTCTGGCTCTTGCTTGGGTGGCTTGCTCTGTTTTCTTTCAGGTGTTACTTGGAGAAGCCCCTGGGCCATCTTATCTTAAGGGACTTCCTCCATCTTAAGTTTCCTTTCTCCCTTCCTGTTATGTCAGCGTATCTATTTCTTGCAGAGCACTTATAAGAGCCAGTAAATCCTTGCCTCACTGGCTTGCTTGGCATTTGCCGGCTCCCCAGTTGGAATCTCCACCCCAGGGCTGGCGGAGGTCTGTCTTATTCCACTGAATCCCCAAGCCCCTGACTCCGTTCTCAACCCACAGTAGGTGTACAACAGAGCTTTCTTAAATGAATAGAGGTTTGGGATGATCAGTGACGTGGATGCTTTTCAGTAGTTGGTGACTGTGAGCATCTTCTCTGTGCCGGCTGCTCCCGGCCCTGCTCCCTGCTCCCGGCACTTTGGGAGCCCTCCAGACCCCAAGGCCCTGGCAAGCTGGTGGCTGGTATCTGGAGTAACCTTCTAACTGTTTGAAGCATCACTTTTGTTCTCAAAATGAAAACCACCTGTCTTTAAAGCTATTTGCTTAAAACAAATACTGATTTCTTTACCGAGGCCTTCCTCCCCTTTCCCCACCTCCTGCCAAGAATAATGGGAAAACCCTCCTATCTTGGAGAGCAGTTTTCCCTCTAGTCACAATCCAGAGCTGGAGGATTTATGACCCAGGGTGCTGAGCAATAGCTTTCCCCTGCCCCGCTGCTCTCAGATGTCCACACTTTGTTCTTCCAAAGGGCTCCAAGGGGTCTTGTGATCGGGGCTCAGCCTTGTCCTGCCTGCCTTTGCACAGTGCCTTTAACCGTCCCTCCTCCAGGGAAGGAAGCCATCCCTGGGCACCACAGAGATGGCAGCCGGGGTGGGGACCATGTCTGACCAGTGTTCTGTGGTGGGTGGCTTGCCAGCTTCCCGACACCTTACACCACCTCCGGGGAGAGGCTGCTGTTGCCTGCATTTTAGAGACGGTGCAGTGAGGCTCATGGCCGGGAGGTGGGTTGTGAGCAACCAGGATCGGAACCCAGGTCTCTCTGGCTTCCAAATCTGTGTTTGTTTGTTGGTGTTCTCGGCCTTTCTCAGGTCTTGGGTTTTTTTTTTTTTTTTAATTTTAATTTTTAATTTTTAATTTTTTATTTTCAGCATAACAGTATTCCTTGTTTTGTTTTTACCATGTTCTTCAGTTAAAAAAAGCTGGCACCTTGGTGTAGGTAGATGCGTGCATACATGGAACGGCACAAGTGTCCCAAAGTAACGGTTGCCTTCCCTGTGCACAGTGTATCCTGAGGGTCTCCATTCCATTTTAAAAATGCTCGTCAGGGGCGCCTGGGTGGCTCGGTGGGTTAAAGCCTCTGCCTTCGGCTCACGTCATGATCCCAGGGCCCTGGGATCGAGCCCCGCATCAGGCTCTCTGCTCAGCGGGGAGCCTGCTTCCCCCTCTCTCTCTGCCTGCCTCTCTGCCTACTTGTGATCTCTGTCTGTCAAATAAATAAATAAAATCTTTAAAAAAAATGCTCATCAACACATAGTGGGAGTCTGTTCCTTTTTAAGGCCAAGAAATATTGCATCATATGCATACGCCAGCGTTTCTTCATCTACTCATTCATCAGCTGACATGGAGCTGCTTCAGTGTCTGGGTCTCCAGCCGCTGTGGGGGGCCAGGGGGAAGCGCATGGTGCTGTTCAAGGGGTATCAAGTCTTCATGGTGCAGGCTGACTCCGTCCTAGAGCTCTGCTGTGTGACATGGTGTCTGTCGTTAACAGTGCTGTATCGCGTACTTAAAAATTGGAGGGGAGGTCTCCAGTGTCCATACTGCAACGACAAAAAATGCCAGGGAGAATCTTCTAAATGGATCATGTGGCCCACTAATTGAAAGCAGTCAGAAGAACACTAGGTGATAGATCCGTGCTTACTTCACATAGAGGTTTTTATGATGAAAGCTACTTTTCAAAATGGTTATTGCAGTATAACCGACACACAGAAAATGCTCACGAGATGTTAGCTTGTTGAATATTCACAAACCGAACACATCTGTATGAAGAGCACCAGATCAAAACACAGACCGTTGATTTAAGCTTCTTTGAATCAAGGCGGGCATGGAATACAACAGAAAGCGATGGGCCCTCAGTTTGTTCGGAATTGTGTACATGCAGCTTACTTGATAGAAACTCTCTTTTTAGAGCTCCCATGTTTTGTGTTTCCAGTGGTGGGGCCTGGCTGGTATTTTAGGTCTAACAACTAGGAGTGGAACCAGGCTGCTGTACGGACCGACCCAAATGGCCACAAAAGGAGGCCGAGGATGCGCCTGGTAAAATGTGAACAAGGAGGAGGGGGAAGGGCCAGGACCCCACAGTGGATATGGAAACATTTGGGTATGCGGACTTATGGTGACAGTAATCGAAACCCAATATTACTGAAATGGGGTGGAGGTGGGGAAGGAACTTGGGATTAGAGTTCCAAGCCCCTCGAAGTCAATGTACTTTTGTGTAAGATAAAGAACATTGACCTCTTTCAGTGAGTATTGGTTTAGAGAAAATTCTTTTAGCATACCAAATAAAACTCTTTTTCTTGGCCAAAGACCTGAATATATCTGAATACCAAAACAAGCTAGATTAACTTCGCTTTTGTAATGTGTGGGTTCTGTAAGGTCGTGGTGGGCAGACCGTACCCCATTCCTCATCATGGCACGCATGTAGAAATGAAAGGGAGTGGATGCTTGAACGTGCTTTTTAAACATTACATGCTGTTACAAAGTTTTATTAATCTCTTTGTGAGACGCATTGATAGCTTTTTAGTCAGACTGCAATCATTTCCTTGAATCAGGGACTTTGGGATAATAATAAATCCTTTTGTCTTTGTTGATTAGATAAGCTCTTATTCATTGTTCCTTTTTGTGAAGGAGACTTTGAACTCTCACACATTTGGTGTGCGTTTCCTGGTGTTCTGGACCTATGGTGTTCACTGTGGGTCTGTGTTTAATTCTGTATTTGTTGTGGAAAAAAGGTCATAGGACTGTAGCAAACACACTGTGGGGGAAGGGGCATCCCGCTGGGGACAGGGAGCCGGTGTCTCTGACTTACTGTTCCTTTCTTGGTGCCCAGCATTGGGCCACTAAGCACTTGCTGAATGAATGGAAGGAGAGAGGAAAAACTGCTAGGTAGGATTTAATGATAAGTACTGTGTGCTTTGTCTCTTTTATCCTAGTTAGTCACTACAATAAGCCTGTGAGGTGGGTGCTTTTGCTATCCTTTAGAATGACCTCAGGTCCCTGTTTGCCAGGGGATGGTTCTGGTGTGTGCCTGCAGTCCTAGCACTGACAGTGGTAGTACACTCTTTCACTCTGAAGCGTCCTGGTTCCAGTGATAAATTGGTTCACTCTGAGATGACTTGAAGAGACATTTCTCCAAAGAAGACATCCAGATGGTCAGCAGACATGTGAAAAGATGCTCAGCATCACTGGCCATCAGGGAAATGCACATCAAAACTACCGTGAGCTATCACCTCACAGCTGTCAGAATGGCTAAAATCAACAACACGAGAAACAACAGGTGATGGCGAGGATGCAGAGAGAGAGGGGACCCTCTTGCACTGCTGGTGGGAATGCACATTGGTGCGTCCACTGTGGAGAACAGCATGGAGTGTCCTCAGAAAGTTAAAACTAGAGCAATCATCCAGCAATCGCACTACTAGGTATTTACCCAAAGGACACAAACATACTACTTCAAAGGGATACATGCACCCCGATGCTTATAGCAGCATTTTCTGCAGTAGCCAAATTACACAAACAGCCCAAGTGTCTGTTTACTGATGAATGGATAAAGATGTGGTGTACGCACACACAAGCGCGCACACACACACAGATGAATATTTTTCAGCCATAAATAAGAATGAAATCTTGCTATTTGCAACAGTATGGGTGGAACTAGAGAGTATTATGTTAAATGAAATAAGGCTGTCAGAAAAAGATAAATACCATATGATTTCACTCCCATGTAGAATTTAGGAAACAAAAACGAGCAAAGGGAAAACAAAAAGAGAGACAAACCAAGAAACAGACTCTTAACTCTAGGGAACACACTGCTGGCTACCAGAGGGGTGGTGGTGGGGGGATGGAGGAAACAGGTGACGGGGATGGAGGAGGACCCTTGTCCTGATGAGCACCACGTGATGTACGGAACTGTTGAATCACTGTTGTACACCTGAAACGAACATTCCACTCTTTGTTAACTAACTGGAACTTTAATACAAACTTTAAAAGAATTAAAAGTGTTGGCTTTCTCTCAGATGTTGTGGTTTGGATTGACCGATGGGGAAACTGAGGGCACAGAGAAGCCACAGCGCTTCCTAATGCCACCCAGCTCGTGTGGGGATTCCTTCCTAAGAGTCTGACTTAAGATTTTGTCATTCGATCGCTGAGTTTTGCTGCCTCATCACTTAAGCCAAGGAATATGCAGTGGAAAAAGAAGGACTCTCTGTTTTTCATTCTCTCTATTTAGTAAAAGTCATGATGTATGACTCTGGGCAGGAAGACTGTGCTGGTGAAGACCCAGGGAAACCCTAAAAACGCTTTCCCTGGTGAAGCTGGACGCTTAGTATCCTAGAATGCTGGTACCACTCACATGTGCCTAGGGCTTCATAGTTTACAAAACCCTCTCTCCTACATTATTCTGTTGAAACTTCATGTGTACCCTGTGAGGTGGAAGGTGGTACTTCCATCTTACGAAGGAGGCTGGGTGATTGATCAACAGGACGATGGGGTCACCTGCCTGAGGTTTTATATCCACAAAAGGAGCTGGTCCAGGATTCGCTTCCTATTCTGCCTGCATGGTTGGCGCCTCTCCCCTGTAGCAGAGGGGCCTTGTGGCCAGGCGTGCTTACACAGCTCTTTTGAGGGTGCTGCTCATGGAGGATTAGAAAGTCCTTTGAAGACTCACAAGGTAACCCAAGGTAACACTACCGTAACACAAGGTTTCTCAACCTCGGCACTGTTGACATTTTGGGCCATTTAAGGCTATGGGGGGGGGGCATGCTGTGTAGGATGTTGGGCGACATCCCTGTTCTCTACCCTTGCCAGTAGCTCTCCCCTCCCTTCCTCCCCGGATGTGGAAACAAAAATTTCTCCAGATGGTGTCAAATGTCCCCTGGGACACAGTTGCCCCTGGTGAGGAACCACTGGCCTAAGTTCAATAGCAGCATTTGAAAGAGGGGAAAGGACAACCTTGAAAATGTCAGGCCTGTCATTTTCCTGCTCTGGTTTCTAAAGCATCAGAAAACCTATCAAAAGACCCACAAAGGGGTGGAAAAGGGAACAAGCAGCACATTTCATGTTGGATTTCGTTCCATGGAAGACTGTTGGGTCTCCCAAGGAGGGATATGAGGGCTAGCTTTTTTTTTAAGTTAGAAATCACACAACTAAAAGTGTTTTTTAATGGAAAAGTTAGAATAGAGATCAACTGGAAAAGGCACATATGCATGTCCTGAGAGCCTGCTGCCCAGAGATAACCACGCTTCACATGATGCTTTACCTCCTTCTAACCTTTTCCAACATGCATGTATAAATCTTCCAAATAGGGCCATGCCACAAATGTTATTGTAATCAGCTTTTTTAAAAACTTACATTTGCCACAGATACCTTTCCATATCTCTAATACAGAGCTACAACATTTTTTTTAAAAAAAGATTTTTATTTATTTGTTTAAGAAAAGCAAGAGTACAAGCACATACAAGTCGGGGGGTGCAGAGGGAGAAGAAGACTCCCCACTGAGCAGTGAGCCCAACGTGGGGCTCGATCCCAGGACCTTGAGATCACCACGACCTGAAGCTAAGGCAGATGCTTAACCGACTGAGCCATCTAGGGGTCCCACTACAACATTTTTGATGGCTGCATTGTATTTCATTGTATGGCTACAGTATAATTTATCCACTTCCTATTGTATACATTTGTTTCGTTTCCAATTTTGTTTTTGCTATTACATGCAAAACTGTGATGAGGATTTGTGTGTGTGCGCCCATGTCCTTCACAGCCTTTTTTTTTCACCCCTTATAGAAATAAGGAAATGTTATCATCCGTTGAATAAGATCTCTAATTTGTGGTGTGCTGGATTACCTTTTGAATATATTACATAACTTTGCCCCTGAAAATTATGGAAATTGTATTCATAAAAATTAGATTATGCACTAGACGTGCAGAATGGGGTGTGGAAAGTTCTTTGGTTTTCTGATGAAAGGATGACTAATAAGAAACCATGTAGGTTTCATGCCCTATTCATGAAAACTACTCGTAACAGTAGAGGGCTACTTCCTGAGTAGGAATTACAGCCCAGTAAAGATAACTGAATCTTCCTTTAAGAGTTTGCTCATTGCAGAGAGAAACTTAGGGCTACGTTCTCATGAATTTTCATTGCTCATAGATTTTTCTTACACGTTTTCAAAGTGATAAAATGAAGGGTGTCTGGGTGGCTTGGTCGGTTAAGTATCTGCCTTTGGCTGGGGTCATGATGCCAGGGTCCTGGGATTGAGCCTGGTGTTGGGCTCCCTGCTCAGCAGGGAGTCTGCTTCTCTCTCTCCCTCTGCCCCCTCCCCTCATGTGTGCGTTCTCTCTCTCTCTCTCTCTCTCTCTCTCTCTGTCTCAGATAAATAAATAAATAAATCTTTTTTAAAAATGAAAACTCCCTCTCCTCTCTGTTCATGCTCTCTCGCTATTTCTTTTCTTTTTTTTCCTTTTTTCTTTTTTCATTAACACAGAATGTATTATTTGTTTCAGGCATACAGGTCTGTGATTCATCAGTCTTACACACTTCACAGCACTCACCATAGTACAGACCCTCCCCAGTGTCCATCACCCCGCTCCCTCCCACCCTCTCCCCTCCAGCAGCCCTCAGTTTGTTTCCTGAGATTAAGAGTCTCTTTTGGTTTGTCTCCCCCTCTGGTTTCATCTTGTTTCATTTTTCCCTCCCTTCCCCCATGATCCTCTGCCTTGTTTCTCAAATTCCTCCTATCAGTGTCTCTCGCTATTTCTGTCACCATCTCTGGCTCTCTCTCTCAAATAAATAAAATCTTTCAAAAAAATCAAAATGATAAAATGATAAATTCATAGTAGAACCTTTAAATGGTACAGAGAAGCTTAAATAAATGTCCCTCCTTTACTCTGCCTTTGTATTTTTTCATTCTGTAGAAATTTTCTATGCATATACAACCATTAAAAATGTGCAAAGGTTTTTTCCAAACCCCACAAACTGGCCAGTAATACACGAGCTCTGATCCAATTAGCTTTCTTCAGTTAACACACCTTTCTGTGCCTACACCTTGTTATGTTTAGTTGGTGCCCTTTTTGGGGTTGTTTCAAGCTTTTCAGACATTTCTCTCTTGCAGCAAGGCAGTCTATTTTATTTATATTTTATAGTTTCTTTATTTATTTTTAAATGGTCTGTTTTACATGTATCTCTCTGTAGGCTACATGCCTAGCAGTGGAAGGATTGGGTTAAGAGTCTGTGCCCTTAAAATTTTCACAAATATTGCAAAATTGCCCTTCCACTGGGAGTAGCTGGACTTGTTGCATCAGGCATTTTTTTCCTGCCTGGCATAAACTGTGGACTAATACATTGGGAACACAAAGGTTGACCTCGTCTATGGGATGGGCCATCAGGGTTAGGAGGCCTCGGCCTTGGGGGTACTCGGGGAGGGATAACTATTTACTGGGTTTCTCCTGGGATTGGCCAGAAACTGGCTTTTGCCTTTTTCAACAATGGAGTAAAAAGTATGTCTGTAAAGCCAGGTGACAAGACCCAGGCAGGCAACTTTCTGGTAATATTTGATGTTGTGTGTCAGAATCTATGTAGCAAATGTACCAAATGCACCATGCAGATGTGTAATGTAATAAATGTAATGCCACCTGCTCTAATCATTTCATGATCATTTTCCACCCCTCTTTATCTCTTCCACGATGTCCTTTTTGATGTTTTTCTATTCTCCATCTTTGTCTACTCCACGTTATTTTTTGCACTTTCCTTTTTCAAAAATGATCATTATGGCTGATACTGCATTTTATTGTTGTATTATCTTATTTTTGCCCAGCCCTGTCTCCCTGATGAAATTTGAACCAACGCCTGGTCTCTAGTCTTTGTCACCCTAGTGTGGTGTTGGCACAAACGTATTTGGATCAGCTGCTTTCTTTGGAATTTTCCTAATTTTTGGGGGTCCCTGTGCTTGGTAAAGGAGGCCTGTCGCTGGACACCCCCATTGTCAGTTCCCAGAAAGATGCTCATTAAGGTCTGTCACCTCACTTGTCAGTGTGTTGCTTTCCTGCCCAGGGAAGGGCCCAGCAAGGTGCCTTCTTTTATTGATCTGGTATTTGAAGCAGTGGAGGGTGGCAGACATTTGAAGATGTCTCTGTGAACCCCAGTGGACACAGCAGCTGCCACAGCCCAGCCCAACCATATGAAGGGCCCGTGTTTTTTGAGAAGTTGGGGGCTTTCTGATGGGCACTGCCAGTGTTCACTTGCTGTAGTCTTGGCCAGGATTTTTTGAGCTTGTCTGGGGTTAGGCACCCCAAGGCTGAGACACTGAGAGGAAAGCAGATCTCAGGAAACCTCTCATGTATCAGTGAGCCTAAAACTGGGCCAACTCTTGGGGTGCACCCCCTTTTCCAGTGCTCTCGCTAATGTTAGGAGGAAGTTGTGGGGGCTCGGGGCCCCTGCCCTGGACAGTGAAAGCTCAAGTCCGCTTGGGTTTGGCCTCTGGCTGGGCTCCTTGCAGGGAGGGGGGGAAGGGGCCATCCTCTGCTTCCTCCCCAGCGCTTTCTTTCCTTTGCTTTCTCTGAGGGCTCACACCTGGGGCCCTGCTCATGTGACTCTGCCAGGAGCTTCCTGGAGGGTGGCCTGGAGCCTCAGCAGAGAGTCTTAAAAGAGAAACAAATGAAAGAACTTGTGTTTGTTTATTTTTCTTATTGTTCAAGTAATAAATGTTCTCTCACTGCAAATAAAGAGGACTTTTTGGAGGCAGGCAGTGTGATCCAAGGAAAATGGCCTCTGGAGCCAAATGGTTCTAGGTTGGAATGTGGGCTCTGGGACTTTTTCCTGAAGGAGCTGTTAGGAGCTGAATTGTGTCCCCTCCATAGGGTCAAGCCCTCACAGCCGGTGCTGCAGGACATGACTGTATTTGGAGACAGGGCCTTGAAAGAGGCAGTTGGGTTAAAGTGAGGGCACTAGGGTGGGCCCTCCTGCAATCCGATCTCCGTCCTCATGAGAAGACGCCGGGGATGTGCACACAGAGCAAAGCCCATGTGAGGACACACAGAGAAGGCCACCTGCAAGCCAAGGAGACAGGCCTCATGTGAAGCCAGGCCTGCTGACACCTGCCCTTGGACTTGTAGTCTCCAGAACTGCGGGGAAGAACTGTCTGCTGTTGAAGCCCCTCAGGCTGTGGCATGAGTGACGGCAGCCCTGGCAAGCAGAGACAGGTGCAGCTGGCAAGTCAGCTCCCAGGGTTTGGCTTCCCCCTCTCTACGGAGAGGACCACAACACCTGCTTCGTAGAGCCAAGGCGAGGGACAGCCGTGGTGCCTGGTTTGGAGTAGGTACTCGCAAATGGCGCTGGTGATAGTGCTCATTCAGTAACATGGTGGAAGAAACCGCCGCCGCCTCCTCCACCCCAGTTTTCTGGCCTTTACTTGGTTTGAGGGGTTTTGTTTGTTTGTTTGCACATTCTTTTTAAGTCCTTTCCAAACAGGGTTGCCAGGAGCTCCTGGGATGGGCAGAGGCAGGCACATCACTGGTCTAGCAAGCAATGAAATATTTGCTTCTGAGCCCTCCTTTTCATCCTTTTAACCTCTCCGCCTACCACGCCTCCAGGCACACTCTGATTTGGGACGAGGATGCTGTTGCTAAAATGGACTAAAAGCTTTAGACGGTGGGTGCAGGACTATTTCTCGTGCCGCGTGTCCACGGTGTTGGTCCGCACAGGCTGCTGCAATGGAGCGCACAGCCCCCGGGGGCTTAAACAGCAGAAAAGCATCGGCTCGCAGCCCTGCTTGCTGGAAGGCGAAGAGCAACGTGCGGGCAGGGCTGGCCCCTTCTGCGAGCTGCGAGGGAGGGTCCGTTCCATGCCCTTCCTCTGGCTTCTTCTGGGTTGCTGGCAGTCCTGGGCTTTCTTTGGTCCATAGAGGCATCACCCTGATCTCTGCCTTCATCTGCTTGAGATGTTCTCTGTGTGCCTGTCTCCATGTCCACATCTCTTCTTTTTCTGAAAATGTCAGGCATGCTGGGAGAGGGCCCACTCAGATGGCCCCATCTTCACTTGATCACCTGCAAAGAGCCCGTTTCCAAATAATGTCGCATTCACAGTACTGGCTGGTCAAGCTTTAATGTCTTTTTGGGGAATACAGTTCAGGCCATACAGCAATTCTCTCAGAAGCTACTGTGCCATCAGTGGGCTTGTGCCAGCAGCAGCAGCTGCCTGGAGAAGTGCCCCTCCTGCCCATCGTGCGGCTTTCAGCTCAGAAGTCACCTCCTCCAAGAGGCCTTATGTGGCTGCTCACAATATAGATGGGTTGAATGATGAAGTAGATTGCAGAGCACGATTAAAATGTGGCTGAGAAGTATGCTGATGTTTTCTCCTTCAAAGTGGGAGAGGGCTTGTCTCTACCCCACAGAATTGTTACTTGTCGCTTTCTCGTGTATGTCGGCTGTGTCACCACTACAGATGGTATTTCAATAGCATTTTATGCCTGTGAATTGCAACGTCGGGCACCCTCCGAATGTCATCATGTTTCCTGTTCTGTGTGCAGAGCATGGCGAGAGGACTCCGTTTGTTGGATTTGCATTTTTTTTGTAGTGACTCACAATTTGATTATGATGTTGCAATAATTCACAGAGCAAACTGGCTAGCACCCTTCTCTGAAGGACACCCCAGATCTAGAAAACCTGTGAGTTGAGAGTAAGGGAAACATTTACTGGTGGTAGCTAATCAGTTGGTGTTTACCGAGTGTGTTCTCTTTGCCAAAGCCAGGGAAGGTGCTGTGCAGATACGGAGATAGTATACGCAGCAGTCGTGACCTCCAGCACAAGACAAATCAGACAGTTATAAAATAGACAATACGCACAAAGTTGCATGGGAGGGCAGACTATAGAAATGAAGTAGGAAGGAGTGTTCACTGTGGGCCTGGGATCGGGAAAGGGTTGGTGCAGGAGCCCAGCTTAGTTTGGGCTGTGCCTGGAAGGAGCAGAGGTCCCAAGAAGAAGAGGAAGACTGTGAGCCTGAGACACAGAACCCACAGAAAATTGCTAAGTGCTGTAACAGTCCAGTGTACACTGAGCCACCTTGTTTTAATGAAACGAATTTTGTTCAAGGGGTGCCTGGGTGGTGCAGTCAGTTAGGCATCTGACTCTCGGTTTTGGCTTGGTTTTGGCTTGGTTCTGATCTCAGGGTCATGAGATCAAGCCCTGCGTCAGCCTTCGTGCTCAGTGTAGAGTTGGCTTGGGTTTCTGGCCGCCCCTGCTCCCCCGTCCTTCCCCGATGAGCATGCTAAATAATAAACAAATACATCAATAAATAAGTCTCTAAAATCAATGAATCTTAGGGGAAAATGTTTAAATTTTTTTTAAAGAACTAATTTTGTTCACAACACAGATATGATGTGGTTTCTACTGGGAAAATAGCAGAAACAACCAGAGTGCCCTTCAACCTGGGAAGAGTAAATGATAGCACATCCAGACAATGAAATACTCTGTAGCCAGAAAAAAAGAATGCAAACACTTTTTACCGATATGGAAAGACTTCCCAAATATATTGTTAAGTGGGAAAGGCAAGTTGCAGAACAGTGTGAGTGATACGCTAACATATGAGAAAGTGGAAAATGTTCAAAGAACTAATGACGGTGAGGAGCGGTAGTGGTGATTACCCAGGAGTGGTGAACCGGGGTAATGGGAGCTAAAGCACGTGTGCACGTGCATGCAGTTTAGACATCTGAGCGATGTAAATGTGTCCTGTTCCAAAAGCTACAAAGAAAGGTGTGGGCGCCTGGGTGGCTCAGTGGGTTAAAGCCTCTGCCTTCAGCTCGGGTCATGATTCTGGGGTCCTGGGATCGAGTCCTACATCGGGCTCTCTGCTCAGCAGGGAGCCTGCTTCCTCCTCTCTCTCTCTCCCTCTGCCTGCCTCTCTGCCTGCTTGTGATCTCTGTCAAATAAATAAATAAAAATCTTAAAAAAAAAAAAAAAGAAAATGTGATGTTGGTAGCATTTGGTCACACTGTTGCTCCTCTTAAATGAATTTAAATATCTTAGATGCTTTGTCTTGGGGGCACATAGCAAATGAAGGTAACCAGCTACACCAGACATCTAAGGCATTAGTTCCTGCCCCAAGAATGAAATTCACTTCACCGGCTTTTCACTTGTATTGGCTTTCCCTAGAAATATTTCAAACATAAAATAGAATAGTATCATGAACCCGTTTGTATCCACCAGCCAGTTTTCAACAGTTGTCATTTGCTGGCCCATCTTGTCTCATTGCTTCTCCCTCCTCCTTACTGTCCCCCCATCTACCCCTCTCCCTGATTCTTTTGAAGACAGTACCTTTCTGACTGTGTTATTTGGAAATAATACTCTCTTCCCCCAAGTCCCACCATTGCCCCAGAGATAAAGAGCAAATAGGATGCTTAAAGGTTGGGGGGAAAAAAACCACTTTAACACTTTGGCTCATCTCAGGTGCGTCTTACTGTACTTAAATTTTTTTTTTTCAAATTGTGGTGAAATATACATAGCATGAAACTTACCGCCTTAACCATTTTTAATGGTACAGTTCAGTAGTGTTAAGCATAGTCACGCTGTTGTGCAACTGATCTCCAGAACTTTCATCTTGCAAAACTGAAACTCTGTACCCATTAAAACAACAACTCCCCATTCCGCCCTCCCCTCAGACTCTGGCAACCACTCTTTGCTTTCTGTCTCTGTCTTCTGACTGTCTGGGGACCTCATATCAGTGGAATCATCCTGTATATGTCTTTTTTTGACTGGCTTATTTCACTTAGCAATAAGGTCCTCAGGGTTCATCTGTGTGGTGACATGTGTCGGAATTTTCTTCCTTTTTAAGGCAGAATAATATTCCATCATAGTGCTATACCACATTTTGTTTATTCATTCATCTGTCAGTGGATTCCGGGGTCGACTTTACGCTTTGCTTCCTCTTAAAATGTAGGGTTCCTTGGCTCAAATAGTTTGATGCGATAGCACATCTGAATGTAGCAGCACACGGAGGTCCTCTAGTTAAAGGAATAATTCTGGGGGTGCCTTGGTGGCTCAGTCGGTTACACGTCTGCCTTTGGCTCAGGTCGTGATCCCGGGGTCCTGGGATTGAGCCCCGAGTTGGGCTCCCGGCTCAGCGGGAAGCCTGCTTCTCCCTCTCCCACTCCCCCTGCTTCCACTCCCCCTCTCTCGCTGTCTCTCTCTGTCAAATAAATAAATAAATAACATGTTTTTTAAAAAAGGGAATAATTCTGAATTATTAGAGAGATTTCATGCCAAAGACTTAACTTGAAAAGACCAGCAAACCTTTCTGCTCTTCGGACCGAGAGCACCTTTCTCTCACAAAGCTCTTACACTGAATTTTGTCTCTCACTGAATTAGATTACGAAGTTAAAGAGAATAGGGCAGGGACCAGGGGGGTATCTTCCTTTGCCCAGTACCTGGCACTGTGCTTGGTGCTGGCTGGGCACTCTGGATATATTTATTACAGAATGAACCATACTTTGGCCAAGTCACATAATGGTATGTGTTTAATGAGGGAGGTGAACCAGATGAATTCTAAGGCTCCTTTTGGTTCTAACATTGTTTGGATCCATTTTTAAATCTGATGATGAAAACTTCCAGCTCTGGAATACAGGAAAGTAGGGGATGGGTGAGACACATTTTTGGATAGATAAGATAGATTTCAGTGCCAATTACCTTATACCCCAGGGTGGTCATCTACAAATAGAACCATCCCAGGATATAGTATTTCTTAAAATAACATTTTGGATTTGAGATTTCCTCTTTGTGTGGTGGTAACACTGTTTGAATAACAAAAGCTACCAGCTAAAAAGTTATTTTGAGTTTAGCTGAAGTGTGTACCACGTTTCCTAGATGTACATGGATAGAAAACAAATCTCCTCTCGACGTCATCTTTACAAAGAATCCCATAGGAAGTCTTAGCAATAATTTTACCATGAGAAGAAGTCAAAGCAATAAGCAACAGAGGAAAATGAAGATTCCAGAATTAGAACTCAAAAAGCTGGAAAGAAAATATGGAGGGAGATGTGATTTGGGTATTGAATCTTGATTTACTGAACTTTGTGCTGGTTTCTGCATTTTTGTTTTAAGCCTGGTTTCCAAAAGTCTCTTGTTAGCAACCAGATGGTCGTCAAATAATTGATATATGTTCATTTTAAGCCCATTTGGGCAACAGTGGCCTGGATTTTCCAGTAGAAAGATTTAGTAATTCTGTTGGCTTCTGAATGCCAATAGGGTTTTTTTTGGAGGCCGTGGGCCAGGGGTGGGGTGGGGAGTTGATTTCGCTAATGTCTTGGAAGTAACCCCTGGAAAATTAGAACAAATGAATTGATTGTATGATGTACTTGGAATAGAAATGTAGACTATGAATACAGTTTATTTCAGTTTACAAATACCCAGCCTTAGAAGTGGTTAAATTTGTAAAATTAGAAGAGAATTATTTTGTGTGTTTAAAGTTTGAAACTTGTGTTAATGAATATGATAGACATTTAAGATATACTCCTCTGATTTTATTCCCCATTTTTAAAGAGTTGTTCAAAACTCTAGGGTCTGCTAGTCTTTCATCTTACTAAATGCTTTTCAAAGGAAGGAAATTCTTTTTTAAAAAAGTGGGGTTTGGGGGTACCTGGCTGGCTCAGGTGGTGGAGTGTGCAATTCTTGGTCTTGGGGTTGTGAGTTCAAGCCCCATGTTGGGTATAGAGATTACCCAAATAAAAACTTTTTTTTTTAAGTGGGACTTGCAGTGTGAAAAAGGGTCATGAGTTGCCTCCTTGATCGGTAAGCCTTAATAGTCTGTTTTTGAACTGGAAAAACATCAGCGATTGTGGGAAGGTGCTAGTAACCAGCACAGTGTGTTGCCCAAAACAGTGAAAAAGGCAGTCTCGCTCCATCTGAAGAGCCTATTATAGTGGCGAAGAGCTCTCAGCGAAGACTGTCGGGCTGGAGATAAGGTAATGGCAAAGAGCAGCAGTGCTGTGGAGGGAGATGCCCTTTTAATTAGTTGATACTGCTCAGAATGTCACAAGGTGTTTCCCGAAGGAGTCTGTCTTAAAAAATGCAGTGCGCTCTTTTGGTCTGTGTGGTATGAGGCCTTCCTTTCCTCTCCCTCTCGCCGCTGTGGTTGGCTTATCTCCACTGTTTAGGGTAGTGAGCTGGAATCTGAGTGGACCTTGTAGCCACGCCTGCAGCCACAGGGCTCTGGGTGGCACCAGCCCCAGATTCCTTATTGCTGGGGAGATCAGTTTCCAGTGGCTGCCACAAGTTACCATGGTCCTGGGTGGGTAAAAACAATAGAAATGCAATCTTTCACAGTTCTGGAGGCCAGAAGTCCAAAATCCAGGTGTCAGCAGGGCTGCACTCCCTCCAGCAGCTCTAGGGAAGAATTTCTTCTTTGCCTCTTCCAGCTTTGTGGGGCTCCTGGCCTTCCTTGGCTTCCTTGGCTTGTGGCCCTATCACTCCAACCTCTGCCTCTGTTTCCACATCACCTTCCCCTAGGTCTGTCTTCTCTCCTGTGTGTCTCTTAGGATCCTTGTCATTGGATTTTGGGCCCGCTCAGGTCACTGACAGTCATCTCTTTATCTCAAGATCTTACTTACATCTGCAGGGATCTCTTTTCTAAGTGAGGTCACAGTTCTGGCTTCTGGGAATGAGGACGTAAGACCTATCTTTTGGGAGGGGGTAACCATTTAACCCACCGCAGTGAACACGCCGAGCCAGGATGGGGCCTCTGCAGAAACCACACTGGGGGTCTGGAGAAGGAAGCAGAGAGAAAGAAACCCTTCTTGGGTAATGTGTTAGATCAACTCGTGTTTGTATTTTGCTTATTTAATCATCATCATCACTGTCGTTATTATTATGTGGTAAATTACACATGACATGAAAGTTACCATTTTAATCATTTGAAGCACACAGGTCTGTGTCAGTAAATAGACTGACGCTGTGGTGTGGCCCTCACCGCCGTCCATCCCCAAAACCTTTTTATCTTGCTAAACTAAAACTCTCGACCCATTAGCCACTAACACCCTGCTGAGCCTCCCCTCCAATTATTATTGTTTTAAAATCTTTTCCATTTTTGTTCTGTTATTAGAAGCACCTTGCGATCTTTTAAAAATCTGCCTGGTCATTGAAAAAACACTTAAAAAAAAAAAGAACTTTACTGAGGCATGTTTTACATATTCTATAAGTCACTCATTTCAGATATACATTTTAATGATTTTTAGTAAATGTACACAGTTGTGGAACTGTCACCAGAAAATGCTTTAGAACATTTTCACCACCCCAATAAGATCTTCATGCCTATTTATATTTACTTCCCGTTACCACCCCCAGCCCCACTGCCTACTGTCTGGTTCCATGGATTTTCCTTTTCTTGATGTTTCATATAAAGTTTTATTCAAAACTGAAAAATACATTTTTTCCTGGATCGTAATATACAGAGAAGTACAGCCCCATCCTCTGGGCGCTTGTTAGAAATGCAGACTCTCAGGCCCCACCCTGGACAGTTGAATCAGGAATCTGCATTCTTTTTTTTTTTTTAAAGATTTTATTTATTTATTTGTCAGAGACAGAGGGAGAGAGAGCGAGCGAGCACAGGCAGACAGAGAGGCAGGCAGAGGCAGAGGGAGAAGCAGGCTCCCTGCCGAGCAAGGAGCCCGATGTGGGACTCGATCCCAGGACCCCAGGATCATGACCTGAACAGAAGGTAGCGGCTTAACCAACTGAGCCACCCGGGCATCCCAGGAATCTGCATTCTTTTTTTTTTTTTTTAAAGATTTTATTTATTCATTTGACACAGAGAGATCACAAGTAGGCAGAGAGGCAGGCAGAGAGAGAGAGAAGAGGAAGCAGGCTCCCCGTGGAGCAGAGAACCAGATGCGGGACTCGATCCCAGGACCCTGAGATCATGACCTGAGCCGAAGGCAGCGGCTTAACCCACTGAGCCACCCAGGCGCCCCAGGAATCTGCATTCTTAAAGTTTTTTTTTTTTTAAGATTTTATTTATTTGTCAGAGAGAGAGAGAGTACATACAAGCAGGCAGAGAGGCAGGCAGAGAGAGAGGAGGAAGTAGGCTCCCTGCTGAGCAAGGAGCCCGATGTGGGACTCAATTCCAGGACCCTAGGATCATGACCTGAGCAGAAGGTAGTGGCTTAACCAGCTGAGCCACCCAGGCATCCCAGGAATCTGCATTCTAACAAGATCTCCCAGGAGATTCTTACATATATTAGATTTATAGAAGCAATGATACATTGTATTTACTTTGTGCCCTTAATATTTTAGGAGCATTTTGCCCAAATCATTAAATCTCTTCTGAGAAAATTTAAACTCGTATCATAAGAATATACCACAATCTATTTAACCAGCCAATTCAGGGCAGACATCAGGTTTCCCATCTTTTTTGCTACTGAAAATAAAACTGTGATGACCATTTTTGTATGTAAATCTTTGTGCGTAGTTTTCAATCCACTGTGTCACTAACTCCATTTCCAGGAATTTATCCCAAGGCAGTAATTATAGATATGCTGCTAAAATTGAGAATGTGCGTGTATATGCTGATTGGGGTAGTTGGCCATTTAATGCACTGGTTTCCTGGAAACCAGACTGGAAGCCCAACAGATAGGGGACATGTGGAGCCCCAACACGTGATGTTCGAGCCTCGTGCCAGCTCTCCCCTCGGCCTTCTTGAACATCAGCTTCACTGTTGAATGAGATGAATGAACAAATGAACGAAAATGGCCCCCAGAAGTGGAATGCGGGTTGTTCTTCAGCAGCTGTGAGATAGAATGGGGCAAGAAGCCGGACTCATGCTGAGTAACTTTCTCATCCGCTGTTACCCTCACTGACGCTCCAGCCACCACGGGTCACTTCTGCCCCGGCCAGCAGCCCTGCATGTCCCTCCTGGAAGCCCTTGCTGTTCCAGTGACCTGTGGCTCCTTCTGGGTGGGTAGTCCTGATCATGGGAGGGATGGGCTCTTCCTCAGAACACACGAGGCTTTGGATTCCATTTTCCCACTTGTTAGGACTGTGGTCTCTTAGGTATTTACTGGTTTCCTTAGTTCCTGGGTCCTTGGGAAGTATATGAGGAGATTAGGCCTTTGCACGTCCACCTCTCATCTGCCCCATTGCCAGGTTCATTAGGGTGAGGAGGAAGTGAAGGTGTCTAAGCAAAGGGCTCAGAATTTCCCCATTCCCTTTTCTGTACTGCCATGTTCTTTGACATTTCTACTACTATCATCTTTCCTGAGGAGAACAATTTCTTCTTTTTTTCTTGGGATGGTAGTGGGGAAGGACGAAGAGGTTATGAAAGTACTCATTTTTGGGGATTCACATCCAGCTCGCTGCCTTAGAGGGTCTGTGACCTTCCATCACCTCCTTGTAGAGGCAGCCTTTTTGTTCCTCTGGACGGGGGGGGGGGGGGGGGGGGGGGTCACACACCAGCGTGTAGCAGTGCCTCTGGGAGGGCTTGGTAAAATGTACTGAGCCATAGTCCTAGGGATTCTGGTTGGTTGGTCTTGGGTGGGGCCCAGGAAATCTGCATTTCTAATAGGTTCCTAGGTGCTGCTGCTGTTTTGGGACCCGACTTCTAGAACCACTGCTCTAATCCTGCCCTCTTCCCTTGCCGTCACTTCTCAGTGGGTAAAGCAAGGTGCTGGAGGACTGGTGTGTTTAAGGCTCTTGTCCCTGGTGATTGTGTCCAGACTTCTAGATGCGGTCCCTGGGCTTACTGCTGCGCAGCTACTGAAGGCAGGCCTTTCCTGGTATAAGGACCAGCAGCTTGTTCAAATTACTTTGAGTATTGAGACTAGGGTTTTTGAGTCATCTAGGGAAATAGGGAACTCAGGAGCTAAGAACAGAAGCCCCAGGTCCTTAGGGCCTCGTGGGATCTCGATCCAGAAAGCCAGCAGGCACGGGGCACTTGAGGGCCAGCTGTGTGCCCTTCTACTTCCGTTGTCGCAGGGCAGAGCTGAGTGTTATAACCTTTCAGCCCCTGCCCTTTCCGTTGACTTCCTCTTTTCCCTGTAGGATTGTTCCCTCAGCTGGAGCCGGGCAGCATCTTCCAGAAGGGCCCCAGTGGCAGCAGGCTCTTTCCCCACCCGTCCCCACCCCACTGGTGGCAGAAGCTGCCGTCCTTGCTGAAATGGGGAGTTGGCTGTGGGTCCTCAAACTGCATTGTCGTGATGCCCCAAGGGCTTACCTTTTCTGTTGACCCCAAAGGCTTAAGGACAACTGTTGGAAGCTGGAGAGGGTTAGGGGAGGTTGAGGCAATCTTGATTCAAGTTGGTCTTCAGTGCTGAGTCATTGCTTAATGGGTCTTTCCAGTCTTCGCGGAGGCTGTGTGCTGTTTCCGGGTAGAGTCAGGTGGCAGGTGGTTGGCGGTCTATTATAAATGAGACATACAGTACAATATTCAGGATAGCAAGGGCTCCTGTAGAAACTAAGAGAGTGATTGGGCTTAAAGAGCCAGGCTGTCAAGCTAGATTTCCACTTAATTCTGTTTGTCTTCCCAGGGATGTCACTGCCTAGTGGTCATCTCATCCCTTGCCGCACCCACCCCTGCTGATGGATGTTTGCTCCAGACAGTGGCATGTGTGAGGCCAGCTCTCCCTCCTGCTTTCATTCCTTCCCCCAGCGCCTTCTTTCAGGCTCTGCTAGAGCACCTGAGCAAGAATCTGAGGCCCAGGTCATAAATGCTTCTCCGTGAGAGTTCTGACTTTAGATCATTTTGAAGAAAGTATCTTCTGAGATCTTTATTTTCTATAAACGGACAGAAGCAGCTAAATCCTTTTTGGGGGGCAGATTCTTGGCACCCTCTGTCATCCTTTGGGCTAGTCATGCTCCTGCTACATTGTAGCCGAGTTCTGTGTGGACACTGTAAGGTAAGGACAGCACCTTACTTTTGCCAGTGTGCCAGAGGTAAATTAGGCTGTGGCGCTTGAGAGTGAAATTATTAAATATCAATGGGGGATAATAAATGTGAAGTAGCAGGCAAATCTTTCAATAGGATAGCTCTTTCAGTGAAAACACAGCTGCTAAGATACTTTCCTAGCTCTAATGGAGAACGTAATTTTCTTTAAGGCCATTTAAGCCACATCTTTAGTGCCTTTGGGTCATTAGGAAGCACAAATGTGGGTGAGTCTCTGAAAAAGATGAATAAACACGGAGTGCAGGATGCTTGTAATGCAGGATGGCAACATCGAGGGCCCAGGTATTCTGAAGAGACCAAGGACTAATTCGTCGTGTGGCTTACTAATAGACTGGAGTCAACGCTTGACTGATATGGCCAATTCTGCCATTTGGAGTTAATGTTTACACGAAAAGCTCCCCAGTAATGAATGGTTTAGAGTGAGCAGGCCTGTCAGCTTAAGAGACAGTACGAATATTTTGTGAGGAAAATTGATTGAGGCGTGATGTTTAAATCAATAATTGAAAATGGGAGGTAGAACTTTCCCAAAGAAAAAGGAAAGGCTATATAAGAGCAATTAATTGGAAGAAAATCAAGCCCACCCAATATTTAGACTGTTCAGAGGCCAAGTGAATATGAAAGAAAAGAAACCCTTCTCTAGTCCCACGACGTCATCACTTTCCTGGCATATTGTGGAGCCTTTGATGGTGGTGTGGTGCTTTACCTCAGCCAGGCTGACGGGAATGGAGGGAGTGTTGCTGGGCATGGGTAGTGCACTTGTGAAGAGCTGTGGAGAGATTTGCCTCAAGTCAGGGCAGACCCCTCCTGCCCTTGAGTCTGATAAAATCCCCTAATGTCAGGCCACAGATGGAATTTCCAGAGACTGTGCTCTGGGGACTGGTGACAAATTCTTTGTGAAAACTCTGTATGACACTACTGGATGGAGAGGTTTTCAGGAAGGGGATTGGGGGAAGTGCTGTGCAGCTGTAGCTTTACTGATCTCCCCCACCCTCAGAAGCCCGGATGGAGTGACGCGCAGACGGCCTCTTGGCAGGCCTGGCTGTGTTTTGAGGTCTAGCTTTGCAAAGTAGGACAGCCCTTGCAATTATGACTTTTTTTAGTCAAAACTTGTCTGGATTTCTCTATAGTTAGAGAATGTAGTTTTAAAAATGTAAAGGTAAAGAGTCTCGTTTTTGTGTTTTAATACATTCTTGAAATGTATTGGGGAAAACAGTATAAAGTAGAATTTTCTCAGGTTTAAAAGTTAACCAGTGCAGCACGTCTGCAGATTACCGAAAGGATGTATTTGGAGATTTATTTTTACTTTGTTCAAATGGTTGCTTATAAAAGTTAAGATGTAAAAGCCAAAGCACACCCTACAGAGTAGGAAATCAAGTACTTTTATTTAGACCAGAAAATAGGAGAAAGGTAAAATCAGGGTCAAACCCTCAAAGAAGATAATCTAGAAACACTCGACAGTTAGGATGATGGGGAACTTTTTTTTTTTAACTTTTTTTTTTAAAGATTTTATTTATTCATTTGACACAGAGAGATCACAAGTAGGCAGAGAGGCAGGCAGAGAGAGAGAGAGGAGGAAGCAGGCTCCCCGCGGAGCAGAGAACCCGATGCGGGACTCGATCCCAGGACCCTGAGATCATGACCTGAGCCAAAGGCAGTGGCTTAAACCACTGAGCCACCCAGGCGCCCCCTTTTTTTTTTTTTTTTTTGAGCTGTGGACCACTTGACTTTAGTGACCGTGAAGTCACTGTTTCCCAGGATCCTGCCTTTTTAAGTCAAGTAGCATTTGCGAAAGCCGATGAATAGCCAGTGGCTCTCTTTTCTACAGAAGGGTTGCCCTGGCTGACAGGGTGTTCTCAGGACATGACCCCAAAGTTCCGTGTCTTTGACACTGTGATGCTGTCATCCAGGACCTGGGAGAAGGGGGAGGGGAGATGCCAGTCCACACCCTCCCGGGCTGTTCACTGAACTGTTGAGAAACTGATGATTCTCATAGATGTGTGTGTGCACACCTGTGTGTGAGACTGCTTGGTATAATTTGCCTTTGAGTTCCAAGATAGGAACTCAAGATTGCTTGGTATAATTTGCCTTTGAGTTCTGAGATAGGAGCTGACATCTGTGGAAGCAGCAGGTCAAAGAAGACAAGTGAGTGCGGATGATTCAGACATGCACACGAACCTCTGGCTTTGCAGTTATAGAGTAAAAATACATTTTCCGCTCAATTTGAATAATTGGAAATGAGGTAAAATTCCAAAGAGTGAGTTGTGATCTAGGACAGAGGAGCCCCTGAAAGGAGTGACAGTTTGGTGAGCTAGAGGTGCAAAGACGAATGAAACAGCCATTAATGTGACCTTGGTGATGGATGGCCTCTTGGACCTGGGGCATCTCTTCTGATGGTGTCTCTGCTCTCCGTGTGTGTGTGTGTGTGTCTATGCCTCTGTGTATCTCTGTTCATCTGAGTCCATCTCTGTGTGTGTGTCTGCAGGTCTGTCTCTGGGTCTGTGTCTGTCTGTATGTCTGTGCCTCTGTAGGTCTATCTGTGTGTGTGTGGGGGGGAGGGCTCTTTCTATTTTACTGTCCCGGAGTAAATGGACTGCTCCACAAATTCTCTTTAGGCAGGCTGGGCTGGGCTGGATTGCTGCCACATCTGGGTTCTGACCAGTGCAGAGATACTACAAGCAGACAAAAATAGGCGCACCACAAAACCCCATATAGTGAGCAGGTTCCCTCATGGTCATGTGATACCTGTCACAAGGGTAGGGGAGACGGGGAGGGGAGAAACTGGAAGTTTGGGAATTGTGTTTAATTTCGGGCTTCCATCCTCCACCCCACCCTCTGCCTGACAAAGCACCCACGCAATTCTCATTTGGCATTACTTTCATCCTCGCCCATCTCCTTGGGATATTCCCAGAATGCTGGATGCTTCCTTTTGACTTTCTCTTGTGCCGAAACCATTCCTCCTGGGAGTCATTATTATAGCTCTTGTTAATTTTCATGTTCAGTGTTCAGTGTTACAAGGGAAAGGAAATGAGGGAGTGTGGGTGGTGACTCAGGAACCTGGGGAAATATCCTCTATTATGTCTAGAATTTTCCCCTTGAATATTTAAACACTGGCCCCAAGCTATTCTGGCCTTAATTTCCGATTGCTATCTTTCCTTTGACCTTTCTCATTCCATTTCTTCGCCCTCCATATCTTCTTTTTTCTCTTATTTCTGTCTCAAGGGTCCTGAAACTTCCCAAAGCTGTTAGAGGTGACTGGTAACTCCCTTTATTAAAAGATTGCCCTTCAACTGTTTGAGCTCGCTGCCAGCAATGGATTTCTTCTAAAGTCACACCCAGAAGCCGAAGGGACTCTCTTACATCTCGGTA
Organism: Mustela erminea; assembly: GCF_009829155.1. Classification (NCBI taxonomy): domain Eukaryota; kingdom Metazoa; phylum Chordata; class Mammalia; order Carnivora; family Mustelidae; genus Mustela; species Mustela erminea. The sequence continues at coordinate 15,478,200 of NC_045635.1, read as the reverse complement.
ATAGCTGTGAGTTTTTAAAAAGGACACTGTCATCTACAATTATTTAAATCGCTTTCGTAAGCTATTTTCCTTCTTCTTCTCTTCTACTTGAATTAGTGTTTTGAATCTCTTTAATTTTTTTTAACCTCTAATCCGCATTTTCTTTCTTAAATATTATAGGTATTTAAAATTTATAAAATGAAGAAGGGAACATGAGATGAAAGTAATGTCATCCTGGGGCACCTGGGTGGCTCAGTGGGTTAAAGCCTCTGCCTTCTCCTCGGGTCCTGATCCTACGTTCCTGGGCTGGAGCCCCGAATCTGCTCAACAGGGTGTCTGCTTCCCCCTCTCTCTCTCTGCCTGCCTCTCTACCACTCGTGATCTCTCTCTGTCTGTCAAATAAATAAACAAAATCTTTTTTAAAAAGGGGGAGGCACCTGGGTGGCTCAGAGGGTTAAAGCCTCTGCCTTCAGCTCAGGTCATGATCCCAGGGTCCTGGGATCAAGCCCCGCATCGGGCTCTCTGCTCAGCAGGGAGTCTGCTTCCCTTCCCCTCTCTCTGCCTGCCTCTCTGCCTACTTGTGAACTGTCTGTCAAATAAATTTTTAAAAATCTTAAAAAAAAAAAAAGGTAATGTCATCCTACCCTCTAGAGGTGACCATGGTTGAAAATTTACTTTCTAGCTTTCCAGTCATTTGCCTTAAGCATAGATAGGTTTTATTATTTTTCTACAAGAATGGGATCATATGTTTATAACCAATATCTTTTTTAAGTTTTAATTGTGATAAAATACACATAACAAAATTGTAACCAATTTTTAAAGTATTCAATGTCTATTAATATTTCTGTTTTTGGAATAAATAAAACTAAAATAAAACTGGTGTTTAGCAATGGAGAAAAATGAAAAAAATGGTGCACTAAAAATATACATTCTTTTTTTTTTTTAAGATTTTATTTATTAATTTGACAGAGAGAAATCACAAGTAGACGGAGAGGCAGCCAGAGAGAGAGAGAGAGGGAAGCAGGCTCTCTGCTGAGCAGAGAGCCCGATGCGGGACTCGATCCCAGGACTCTGAGATCATGACCTGAGCCGAAGGCAGCGGCTTAACCCACTGAGCCACCCAGGTGCCCCTAAAAAAGATTTTATTTACTTATTTGACAGAGAGAGAGAGATCACAAGTAGGCAGAGAGGCAGGCAGAGAGAGAGAGATGGGGAAGCAGGCTCCCCGTTGAGCAGAGAGCTTGATGCAGGGCTCGATCCCAGGACCCTGAGATCATTACCTGAGCCGAAGGCAGAGGCTTAACCCACTGAGCCACCCAGGCGCCCCTAAAATATACATTCTTAAACCTCATTTTATGTGGATATCAAGTGTTCACTGTAACCAATTCTTTATTTTTTAGGATTTTATTTATTTATTTGACAGGGAGAGAGACAGCTAGAGAGGGAACACAAGCAGGGTGAGTGAGAGAGGGGGAAGCAGGCTTCCTGCCGAGCACGGAGCCCGATTCGGGGCTTGATCCCACTCTGGGATCAGGACCTGAGCAGAAGACAAATGCCACCCAGGGACCCCCACTGTAACCAGTTCTTAAGTTTGACATAATGTTACTTAATCATCTACAACACTGTAATGTTTTGCAAGCTTTATAGTTGCAGAGCCGTCTCTTCAAAGGGAAGACAGAGCCCTACTATTGAGGCAGGACTGGGGAGCGCAGGCCCATCCTCTAAAGGCCATGGTCCAGGGCCAACCTCCCCACAGCCTTGAGGCCCCTCAGGCATCCCAGCTACTCCAGTCAGCTTTGAAAACACACAGCCCTACCTATTGTGGTGGCTCAATTGTTAATATCGTAGATTGCTCTAATTTTCTCAGAAAGCAATTGTGAACTTCCTTTCAGCCCACCATGGAGCATATCTGTGGTTTACCTCCCTTGGATAGTGCCTAAAGTTAAGCTCCTGGGTTTAGAGTATGAGTGTTTTTGTTTTTGTTTTTAAGGTGTATGATCCCTCTTATCAACTGGCCTTCCCCAAAGCTTGGACTGCTGCCAGGAGTTTAGGAGAAGTCTCCATTTCTCCCTTCCCTGGGTGGGCCCTCCCTTAAAAATTCAGTGCGTCCTGCCATGTGTCTCATTGTTTGATATTTACATCTCTGGTTACTACTAAGTTTGTATTTTCATGTATCTGACCATAGTTGTGTAGTTCTTCTTTGGTCAACTATCTATTCTTAACCTTTGCCCATTCTAAAATTTAGGTGTTTGTTCATGAACCCCAGGATAAGAACCCTTGGTCTGTGAGTATGTGTATACGCTTTAAATGCGAGAGGATTGTGGGCCAAGATTCTCGTAGTCAGATTTCAACACAAGAACTTGGAAAGGATAAAACTCTGGATTTTGATCTCTGATTTTATCATATTGGATGTCTTTGCAGCTGTTTAGAAATGCTCCATAATATTTGTTAGAGAGAATGTTAAAGCCAACAGTTACATTAAGTTTGGAGACATGTCTAGGGTTTTACTTATCATTATTATTTTAGTACCTAAGCTGGAATGCGTAAATGACAGTCTTTTGGCTTATTACAAGCACACACTGCATTAAACATCTTCTACTTGAGAAAACACGATGTGCCCCATGTGCTTTTTGGCACTTATGTCATGGGTCACATCGCCGTAGCTTTGGGTGTCTGTGCCTGGAAAATAGTTGACTTTTTTTTCCCTTTCCATTTGCCAAGTGATGCTGAATCAATAATAATATTGATTTGAAAAGGAGAAAAACATGTGGTGAGTATTTGCCATGAAAATAAATTACAGGGATGCCGGGATGGCTCAGTCAGTTAAGCATCTGCCTTCAGCTCAGGTCATGATTCCAGAGTCCTGGGATTGAGCCCCACATTGGGCTCCTCACTCAGTGGAGAGCCTGCTTCTCCCTCTCCCTTTGCCCCCACCCCACTCATTCTCTCCCTCTCTCAAATAAATAAAATATTAAAAAAAGAAAAATCATAATGCAGGTTTAAACTGTTATCATTCAGAATAATATAAATAAAGTCAAAGCATCTTTCAGCTTCACAGGAGGTTTCACTGTTTCAAGATAAGAAACTTACATGGATCTTAGTAATTAAAAAAAAAAATAGGCACTGAACTTAGGCAGACATGGAAAGGGGTTGCAGAATGTCAATTTCTCTTTCTTTTCAACCTAAATACCTCCAGCAGTTGCATCTAGGTTTTTGTGGATGTAGGAAACGTCTTCAGTAGTTAATGTACTCATATGTTGACTCAGAAATCAGACCATGGGATTACTCATCCCCAAATGCAGAATTGGGGATCAGTTGTGGAAAATTTTGACTTCATTTTAAACTTCCTATTGTGAATATCCATTCCATTCTGAAAACGCAGCATATTCTATTTCTCCCAAACAGACACCACAAATGAGTATTTTGTATCTGTTTCTTTTCCTTTAAGGAGAACTTAGCTCTTTGCTCATACTGTCTAAGCTCCAAGACAAATGCCAGCCAAAATGACTTCGTATGTCCAGGAATGCCCATGGTACATGCTGTTTGATTATGTATCTGAGTTAGTCACATTAGATGGATTTTTAGCTTCACCCTGAGTAGTTACTGGGGTTGTAGATAACATGTATTGATTTATATCTCTCATTCACAAGGCAGGCTAGGAATTATAAAGTGATGCTGTTAATTTGGGTTGAACCCCAGGTATTATTGTATGGTCTTTCTTTTCCCCACACCAATGTATCATGGAGCCTTAAAACAGAGTCCCCAGCATGTCCTTTCTGTATTTAAACCTCTTAGGATTTGAGGTGCGCCTCTCATTGTTGAGCTGGGGTGGTTATAGCTGCCCAGAGAGGGCATAGAACAGCAAGATAGCTTAGGATGATAGTAAATCCTGTGATACTCTGGGTAAAAATCTCATCAGTTGCAGCTAGCATGTGTGTTTTGTGTGTTTGCGTGTTGTGTGTGTGATTGTAGGTGATGAGAAAATCGATACCAGTGCAGTGTATTGTCATCAGCACATCTCCTGCATGTGACTCAAAGCCACACCACTCATTTTTGGTGCTCCCCAGTGTGTTCTGGGTTCTGAGCAAATTAACCTCCAAGTCAGAACTGCCCAGACTCTGCAGGAGCTGAAGAGAAGCCATTCTGTTGGCGTGGGGGCGGGGAGTAGGTTTACCGGGAGAGGACAAGGGCAAGTTAAGAAGCTGTTCTGTGTCTCCGCCAGTTAATTATTGCAGCTTCCCAGCATGTATGAAAGGAACAATGTGAATAACATCAATAGTGATTATTTTCCTTCATTATTCTGTCCACCTGCTATTTACTGTGAACATTCCAGGGAGAAGAGATAAGCCAAGGCTACATTTTAAAAATCCAGAGTCTCAAAGCATGCTTTGTCTAGCTTTCTGGTGCTGATGGGTGAGGATGGGGCAGGGCTGTCATCAGATTTTCAGATCTATTTTTACACTCTGAGGACAAATTTTATAAATGTGAGCTGCTGCTGCTTCTTTTCAAAAAAATCCCTTTCTACTCTAAAAATAATTTGCTGGGAAAAAGTTTGTGAATTGTTTATTGAAGAGAGACTCAGATATTCAGCTGAGTGTGTTTCCTTATAAATAAAGGGGAAAAAATCACCTCACAGCTACTGTCTGAAAACAGATGTGGCTTCTTGGGAAAGATTTCCGAGATGTAAATGCCAGTGTAAGAATGTGGAAGAAAATTCAGAATTTTTCCTTCTGGCCTCCTTTTTCAGACCTTCCAAATTGGTAGTTTTTCCCTTTTGGGGAGGCATTTTGTTGTCCTCAGTGGTATAAATGACCCCAGCTTCTTCTCTTACCAGTACCCATCGTCAGACTCGTGTTTCCTGCAACACTCGGTATCGTGCTATCAAGATCACGGGCATTTACCATGGGCCACTCACTGTTCTAAGTTCAGCTAAGATTTTATTTTATTTAGCTGTCTTAATAACCTTTGAGTTAGGTGTCACCAATATTCTCATTTTGAAGAGGAACTAGGCTGTCTATGGCTCCCCAAAATGTCCATATCCTAATGCCCAGAACCTGTGAAGTATATTACAGATATATTACGTGGCAAAGAGACTTTGCAGCTTTGCTTAAGGCTCTTAAGATGGGGAGTTGATAATCACCAGGGTCTTTATGAGAGGAAGGTGTACAGACAACAAAAATAAAAATAGCTAAGTCAGAGTACATCAAGATTAAAAAGTCTTGTGCATCAAAAGACAATCCACAGAGTGAAAAAGCAGTGGGATGGGAGGAAGAGTCTATGTATCATGTATCAGAATAATAACTCTTGTAACTTAACAAGAACAAAAAAACAACCTGATAAGAAGTGGGCAAAGGACCTGAAGAGACATAGTACCAATGAAGATTTACTGTCAGTAAACAAGCACGTGGAAAGACACTTAGCATCACTCATCATCGGGGAAATGCAGATCAAAACCACAGTGAGATACCACCTCACTCCCATTAGAATGGCTACTATTTTTTAAAAAAGATTTATTTATTTATTTATTTGACAGACAGAGATCACAAGTAGGCAGAGAGGCAGGGGGAGGCGGGGGGGGGGGGGAGCAGGGGGAGGCAGGCTCCCTGCTGAGCAGAGAGCCCAATGCGGGGCTTGATCCCAGGACCCTGGGATCATGACCTGAACTTAAGGCAGAGGCTTAACCCACTGAGCCACCCAGGTGCCCCTAGAATGGCTACTATTAAAACAACAACAACAACAACAGCAGCAGCAGCAGCAGCACAGGAAATGACAAGTGTTGGCAAGGATGCGGAGAAATTGGAACCCTCGCGCACTGTTGGTGGGAATGCAAACTGGTGCAGCCCCTGCAGAAAACAGTGTGGAGGTCCCTCAAAAAGTTAAAAACAGAGGGCATGGGTTGCATGGAGCACTGGGTGTGGTGCAAAAATAATGAATACCGTTATGCTGAAAATAAATAATTTAATTAAACAAAAACAAAAACAAAAAACAACCTGGAGCTACCCTATGGCCCAGCAATTTTACATTCAAAAGAATTGAAAGCATGTTCTCAAAAAGATATTTGTACACCCACATTCATAACAGCATTATTCACAGTAACCAAAAGGTGGAAGCCACCGAAGTGTCCATTAATGCATGAATGAATAAACAAAATGTGGTATGCACATATAATAGGATAATAGCCTTAAAAAGGAAGAAAATTCTGACACACACTACAACAAGGATGAACCCTGAAGACCTTATGCTAAGTAAAATAAGCCTGTCACAAAAAGGAAGATACTGTGTGATTTCATTTCTGAGATACCTAGAGTAGTCAGACTCAGAGACAGAAGGTTAGGATATTGGTTACCAGGAGCTGGGAAGAGTTTGGAGTGGGTAGCTCTTATTTAATGGGTAGAGAGTTTCAGTTTTGTAACCTGTTAATCTTTAATGAGTATTATTTCTCTTTATTCTGTTCATGCTAAATAAAGGCAGATATTTCCAGGCACAAATGAAAGACTCCTGTCTCAGCTGCTATCAGTGGGCAGTTTCCCATGACAAAATACTTCATCAGCATCAAATCTAAGCTTTGGAAACCAGGCACCTAAAATCAGGGCTTTCTACTTCTCAGAACGAGTTTTTTTTTTTTTTAAAGATTTTATTTTTAAGTAATCTCTACACCCAATGTGGCGCTCGAACCTATAACCCTGAGATCAAGAGTCGCACGGTCCACTGACTAAGCCAGCCAGAGGCCCCTGGAATGAGTAATTTATTCGAAGCTGAGGTTGTGGATGTTTCTTTCTTTTTGGGGGGATGAAAGTGGAGAGTAAGAGGCCTTTCAATAATATGCATTAACTTTTGCCATAAAATTATTAGCAAAAATGAGTGTTCTCTCTTTTTCAGTGGACAAGGTCTTTGTAACCATGGCACACCTCTAAAAAAGACCTAAGGGGAAAGGGTAGATTTTTCAAAAAAAAAAAAAATTGAGAAACTTCTGGATGGAAAGAAATAGAATTGATAGAATAAATAGACAAATGACAAATGGGAAATTCTGCGACATATGAAAGACCAAGGGACAATTCTTTAATATTCAGAGATCTCTTAGAAATGAAAGGGGGAAAAAAAGAAATGAAAGGGAAAGAGGCAAAGTGCTTCGTAGTGAAACTGACAAAGGACATGAGCAGGCAGATCATGGGAAAAGAAAGCCAAATAGATGGGAAGCATATGAAAAGCTGATCAACCTTAATTTGTACTGATTAAAGAAATGTAAATTAGATTTTGTTTTCTGTGGTCAGATTGGCAAAAATTAAGAAGTTTAAAGATGCGGAATACAGGGAAGTTGGCACTCATTCATGTTCTTAGAGGGAGCATAATGGAGAAAAACTGTTTGGAGGATAATCTTGTTTGTCTTTTAGAAGTGAGGATGCACCAGATGCAAAGTGAAATAAATTTCACTTTCAGAATTTGTTCCCCAGTTATACACGTGTATATGTGCAGATTTGGAGACACAGTGATGCTCACTGTAGTGTTTGTAATTGCTAAAGACTTAAGACCAGCAGATAGTGTCATGCGGGCTATAACCTGGAGGGGAGAGGACTCTTCCTTTGCAGCCCCAGATTATAGTAAATCATCCATTTAGCCAAGAATACAGAAATTCAGCAGAAGGGGTTTGGCCTCGGGGCAGGAGCAGATGAAGTATATATCAGGGTGTGTTTCATGCACACGTCTCTGCCCCTAGATTCCAGGGGTCTGTACGGCAGCGGAGATTCTGCCAGATCTCAGAAACAGCCAGTTTGCTGTGCCATGAGTTTTCTCCATCAGCACCCCAGAAGAGCCAGCAATGACAGCTGGTGTACTTCCGTTTATGGTATGGTGAGAAACATGCAGCTCCCATGGTTCATGAACCGAACTCCGCTCCAGCAAACCCGTGTGTTCATTCAGGGGAGTGGAAGGCAGAGACAGTAGCTGCATGTCCCCAAGGAGGTATCTCTGCTCTGATTTTCTGTCCCCTCATTTTCCTAGTTCCTGCCCCACACCCACCCGGTCTCCAGCTCTGACTTAGCGCTCTTTAATCTGGGTGGTTCTGATTGGTCAGACTTCCTAGTTCTGAAATCTCCTTTCCGGCACAAACAGATCATCCCCTCAGATACTGGCAAATCCCACAGCTGGATTCTGTGCAGCCATGGGAAAGAGGGGCAGAGCTCTGATAGCTGAAGTGGTCCAAGAGGCATTGGAAGAGGCAATGGAAGATAGGAAGATAGGAAGATGCAAAACACCACCTATTGTATGAGTCTATTTGTGTTAAGAACAAGTAGGGACACACACATGTATAAACACACACATACACACACACAACTTATTAATAGTTCCTAGGGGAGCAGGGCTGGGATTTCACTGGGGAATGGGAATACTTTTACCTTTTGCTTTATTTTTTTTTAAAGATTTTATTTATTTATTTGACAGAAATCACAAGTAGACGGAGAGGCAGGCAGAGAGAGAGAGGGAACAGGCTCCCTGCTGAGCAGAGAGCCCGATGTGGGACTCGATCCCAGGACCCTGAGATCATGACCTGAGCCGAAGGCAGCGGCTAAACCCACTGAGCCACCCAGGCGCCCCTACCTTTTGCTTTATATCCTCCTTTACAATTTTGTGGAGCAAGCATGTATGCCTTTAGAATGATTAATTTTCAAAATCAAAGTGATGCATAGGTACATAGATTAAAAACTCGTGTAGTATTGAAAGACATCTGAGGATCCAGCAGCTCTGTGTCCCTTCTTACATCCTTGTCTTCTAGGAGATGCTTTTCAGTTCAAGCTGTTGCTTCTAGTATTTGATGTTGTACTTCTAAGTAATACACGTGCACTGCTGTCTCTTGGTTTGCCAATTCTAGATAATATCTGTTACTTGTTATGGTAGTTAATGATTTCAGCTCACTTATGGCCCCCTCCCACCTTACCCCATCCTCCCTATATGGTTGCAGCTCAGGTTTTGGTCTAATCTGTATTTAATGTGTTCATTACTCTAACAATGTTGATACTGAGTATTGAAATAAGAATATAATTCTTTTATATGACTTCCTCTTTTTCCTAGAGGTAACAATTCTTTGTTTGTTGACTTATCCCCAGACATGCAAATTTTTCCATACCTTGAACTAAACAACTCCGTAAAGTGCCTCTTGATCCACCCTTGCCCCATCCCCACAAAAATACCAGCACCTTCCGATGTGAACCGGTTGCTCTTGAAGCTCCTGCTGAGAAGTCCACCAGGAAATTTCCACCGCCTGTTTCATTATTGACTGCCCTGGGCCCTGGGTCCTGGCTCCTTTGCTCTCTTGTTTTACTCACTGGATTTGGTGGGTCACACCCTTCCAGTAGCTCTTTCAGAAAGAGTACATGGAAGTTCATTTTTTGAGACTTCTGCTAGACCCACCACAGCAGGAGTCGAGTACTGGGAAGTTTCTCCCTTTTAATACTCCCCACTTCTTGGGGCCTGGCCTGTGTCTGTTGGCAGGTGGGGCCCCCCCGCTCCTGCTGATGGAGCCTGACACCTCTGGGATCCAGAAGCTGTGCCTCATCCACAAGATCTCATTCAATCTTCAAAATATACCAGTCGCCCATATTATAGCCCACAAAAGGGAGGCATCATGGTCATACCCGCTGCAATGTCAGCGCCAGAACTTGAACTGAAGAATCAGCTGTGTGAGCCAGTGCTCCCGTCTCATCAAACCCAGCTGCTCCTTACTGGAAGGAGAATTAACAGTAGTGGGCCCTGAGTGATAAGTGCCAAACACATGGTCAGGGATACAGGGCGAATCTAATCATGAGTGCCCGCCTGTGTCTGCTTCCTGAGCGCTTCAGCTCAAGTTAGCCATCCTTTGCTAGAAGTATCTTCCAGTCTTATTGACTGTGCCTGTGTGTGAGCATGTATGGGAGTATAAGAGAGGGATTGATTTATAGTTCTGCTTCTAGCTTGTTGCAATAATTAAAATGCTCTGCCTATCATTCACATGAGCTCAGTATGATTATTTTTATTACTCCAATATCTAGTTCCAAGCAATGCAAGACTTTCACCCCCTCTTCCTGCTCCTTTTGTGATCTGCAATGCCTCATTACTTAGCAGTTTTCTGCTGATTGCACAGTTTAGCATTTGATCTTTTTGTTAACAAGAGTCAGGTGACCACACATAGGGTAATTAGATTAACCTGCCCCTCCTCTTCTTTACTGAAACAATATAAAATCTGGTATTCTGTTGGCACATGCTTTCCTTAGATTAATGATCTTGGAGCTGCTGTGTGGAAATTTGCATAGCTCCCTACAGCTCTGAGAAATGAGAATGCCCAGCTGTCTAAAAGCTTTAATCAGGAAATGAGCATGAAATGGCATTGTTTTGTCACGGGCTTGGAATAATTTATTCTTGACAATCGAGTTATCCAGGATGGAAATGTATGTAAACATTCTTTCAACAACCAGTAAACAGGTGCTTTTTTGTTCAAAATTCAAGAATTTCTTTACATGGGAGTGGCTTTCAAATCATTGGTCCTCACACTGCTCACACTTCTTGGAAGTCTTTTCTATGGTTAGATTCCTTGTCTGTCCTCTTTTCAGTGGCAGTTTTTGGAAGTTGGCCTTTCAGAGCAAGTGAGGAGAACATGCCTGTGTAGGTGGGGTGTCGTGTGACCATAGGGAGTGCAGGCTTGGCCACGAGACTGCCTGGGCCTCAGTCCTCACTCAGCCCTTTTGCTGTGTTACATCCTCTTGGGACCCATTTCCGCATCTGTCAAGAGAGATAATGACGCTCAGCATGGCTGTGAGCCTTCAGTGAGTTACTCCATGCAAACCCTTAGAACAGTACCTTGTTATACTATATTCTTCGTAATTGCAGGCGAATCCCAGAGTTTTTAGATTTAGGGAAATGAAGGGTAGATTGAATTTCTTTTTATATGTAAGAGATCTAGTGCATTTACATTTTTTTCCCATTAGCTTATTAGTCTTAGCAGCGGTTGTGACTGTGAAAATTCACGCTGGGTTAGACGCACTTAGAGCTGGCACATAAGTAGACACTCAAATATATCTGTTAGAAGAATGGTAGAGCTCATGATGATGGCCACCATTTATTGAGTGTCTGGGAATGAAAGATGACTGAGACCTCTTCCTTACCCCCGAGGTCCTCATGGAGTAGCTGAGAGAGAGACCTAGATAGTGTCCTGGGGTTAGTGCTGTGACAGGGGTTCCCAGCAGGGGCTGCAGGGACCCGGGCTTATCATCAAAGCTTTTAAAAAGATGGCAGAAATTGGGGTCCGTGGGTGGCTCAGTTATTAGATGTCTGCCTTCTGCTCAGGTCATGATCCCAGCATCTTGGGATCAAGCCCCACATTGGGCTTCCTGCTCAGTGGGGAGCCTGCTTCTCTCTCTCTAGCTCCCCTGTGCTTGTGTTCCCTCTTTTGCTGTCTCTTTCTGTCATAAATAAAACCTTAAAAAAAAAAAAGATGGCAGAAATGGCTGTTCGACCTTTGATGGTCCTTCTTTTTTGTCCAAGAGCAGGCTGTTTACCTAGCTTGTGATCCCCCAATTCCTGTGATTCAGGTTGTACTGGTCAGGGAGTAGGTATGATGTCATCAGAAACATTTAAAAAATTTTCCCGAAGAGGCTTTGGAGACAGTGCCCACCCCTCAGGGAGCTCGATTTGAGATAATGTAATTAACATTTTTGAGCATAATTAACCAATCCCACAGTTTTTAAGTCTTGTACTCTGGGTACCAAAGTAAACCGTATTCTGCCTATGATAAAACTACCGATATGGCTTAATATTGCCTTTTTATATGCATTTTATTTGGTTTTCTGGGTTGTTGTCATGCCATTGATTATACTTGTATTTCCAAAATTTTGAATTTTATATCATGTTTATTTTTAAAAAATTATTGGGCCTGGTATGATTTTCCCCACATCTTAACTTAATCTTATCTCCCCTTCTTGATGAAGTAGATGGACTGAGGGCTCTCCTTTAGGCTTTGTATCTGTTCATATGTTGGAACCCAGCAACCCTGGGATTATTACAGTAGCAGTGGAAAGGATTTAACTGAACTGTATGAGGGGGCGGCAGCAACATCTTCCTTGTCTGCAGAAAAAGTAGCCGTCAATAGTCTAATTATTAGAAAATAGTAAACACATTTCAATTATTATTATTTGTTTGTTTCTTTAAAGATTTTATTTATTCATTTGACAGAGTGAGAGAGAACGAGAGCGAGTGCATAAGCAAGGGAAGGGCTGAGGGAGAGAGAGAAGCGGGCTCCCTGCTCAGTACTCAATTCCAGGACCCCAGGATCATGACCTGAGCCAAAGGCAGCTGCTTAACGACTGAGCCACCCAGGCGCCCCTATTTTTCTTTTTAAGACTTTAGTTATCTATTTAACAGAGAGAGAGAGAGAGAGAGAGAGAACTCAAGCAGGGGGAGTGGCAGACAGGGAGAGGCAGCGACAGGCCCCCCAGCTGAAGGATCCCCACATGAGGCCTGATCTCAGGACCCTGAGATCATGACCTGAGCCCAAGGAAGATGCCCAACAAACTGAGCCACCCAGGCGCCACTGTGATTACTTTTTACATTAAAGTTTTGTTTAACTAACACAGGCACATGGTAGCAATTAAAAGGGACAAAATGTATGCTTTCCCCGTCTCTTGGTCATCCTGTTCCCCGCCCTGGAGGAAGTCTCAGTTATCAGTTCATTCTGTATCACACAATGAGGCATGTGCACACTTTTGCAGAAATGCTAGCATACGTTATCGGGCTTTTTTACCTGGCAACATGTCTTAGTAATTATCCTTATTGGCACTTAGAGAGCCACCTCATTCTTAGAGAGAGAAGCATGGGATGGATTTACTGTAATTCAGGTAACCAGTTCTCTACTAACCCTCATTTACATTTATTCAGTCTTGCTAATTTAAGCAGTGTTGTAATGATTAACCTTGTACATAATACCATTTTGCGCGTGTGTGAGTATACATGTAGTTTAATTTCCTAGGAGTGGAAATACTGAGTCAAAAGGCAGAGACATTTAAATTTTTGATAGGTAATTGCCACATTGCTTCCCACAGGGGTTGTCCCGATTTTTATATCAATTCATACTCTTTGGAGAGCATGAGAGGGTATCTTTTTCTACGCCACAACTAAAATTATATTGTTTCTATTGTTGCCAATCAGACAGGTAAAAAAAAAGATTTTTTGCACTAATAAGGTCACTGGGTATCAGAGAGATCCACTGAGAAGATTTATGGTATTTAATTTCAAGGGAAAAAAGAGATCTTATCATAGTAAAGATTATATACATTCTTTTTTTAAAGATTTTATTTATTCATTTGACAGAGATCACAAGTAGGCAGAGAGAGAGGAAGGGAAGCAGGCTTCCCACTGAGCAGAGAGCCCGATGTGGGGCTTGATCCCAGGACCCTGAAATCATGACCTGAGCCGAAGGCAGAGGCTTTAACCCACTGAGCCATCCAGGCACCACAAGATTATATACATTCTTATCTAGACTATTTGCTTCTGGAGAGTTTTGTGCTTCCTGCCCTCTATACTTATTACTCTTCGCATGGATAGCAGCTGTGTGCGGGGCGCCGTGCTACATGCTGTGAGAGCAGACAGTGCTCTGAGAGGGCCCGGACCCTCAAGAAGACTGGTGTGAGCGCGGTAAGACAGTAGGTGTAAGCTCTGCACTTTCAGTATAGGGGGGCAGCCAAAACGATTCAGGTCTTTTTGTCCAGTGAGCACTGCACAGATATTATCACATGAATTCCACCGTAATTTGCATTTTTCTTATGAGTGTGGTTAACCATCTTTTCATGCGGTGGAGTCATTTTTTCCCTATGAATTGTCCTTTGCTCTTTTTGTTGGGTTCTTGATCTCTTTGCCTACACTCTGTAGAAGGTGTTCTCTCTAACAGGCAACGCTCCCGCACCTGGACTTTTGTTGATGAATCTCCTTTCTTTTATTCTGGTTTTGTCTCTTTTGTGGTTGTAGTTTTCCGTAACTCACCAGTCTTTTCTTCTGCAGCGTCTGGATTCTGTGGCAGAGTGTCAAATCCTCTCTCCCGCTCTGAGATCATTAACTATTTCTCTCATGGTTTCTTCTAGTGCTTTTAAGGTTTCATTTTAGAATGTGTAAATTTATTTTGAATGTCTAACATTCCCAGTTTATTTTTTTTTAAGATTTTATTTATTTATTTGACAGAGAGAGACACAGTGAGAGAGGGAACACTAACGGGGAAGTGGGAGAGGGAGAAGCAGGCTTCCTGCCCAGCAGGGAGCTCGATGTGGGGCTTGATCCCAGGCCCCTGGGATCATGACCTGAGCCAAAGGCAGACACTTAACTGACTGAGCCACCCCGGCACCCCATAACATTCCCAGTTTAATAAAGAAATAGGTATTGCTTATTTAAAGAAAATGAGGTGGTGTGTGAATTTTCTTACTGTATCTCCTTCCTACTGCTCTTAAACCAAACCCTATCCCGGCAGGTGAGAAGTTGGTTGTGATCCAGTGGGATGATAGAGACTTCCATGTTGTCATAGCTTTGGGCTGAATTGGAAATAATACCCCTTGTCTGTAATAGGTGTCCTGCCCATAACACTCTGCTAAATTGGCCATTCATTTGACAGATAGTTATTAAGTGCTTACTAAAGCATGTCCAAACAGCTGGTTGGTATTGATACCCTTTGATCCACTGGTAATAATCTAGATGTTTAGCAGGGCACGGGCAGTTGTAAAGGCACTGGCTCTCATGCTGGTAATCACATTGTGCATATATCAGGAAGCTGTGTTACCTCTTTGGGACACAAAGGAAGCTGTTCTTATCTTTGTCCAGCCTGTGGCACTTCCTGAACTCTTCTCAACGTTTATTCCCACCCTGCTGGTCAAGAACTCCTTCCTGGGCTTGTGTTATCAGTGATTATTGGGAGATAATACTGCAAATGTATGATATTACAAACATGTAGTTGAAGATTTACATAGAAACATGACAGTAGATATCCTGTTACTTTAAAAAAAAGAACCTTGTTAGCTTTGAGATGAAAAGATCGTAGGTCAGTGATATGTCAGAGCACTTTTCTAAGTGGGAACATATTTTGCTAAGTATAAGAAAACCATTGTGGTATGAGATACTGGCATGGGTTCACTATGTAATTTTTAGGGGAAATGATGAAATATTTCAAGCATGAGAAAGAGGCATAAACTGAATAGCAAACACCAGTGTGTCCACCCCCTTGATTTACCAAATCCTCATATTTTGCCATATTTTCAGATGTTTTATGTGTGAGTGTATGTGTGTGTGTGTGTGTGTGTGTATTCTTTGTCTTCCTAATGAAGTTGGTGCATTTCATGGTTCAACAGCATTATTTTTAATTTTTTTTATTCTTAAAATTTTATTTATTTATTTATTTATTTGACAGGCAGAGATCACAAGTAGGCAGAAAGGCAGACAGAGAGAGAGAGAGAGAGGAGGAAGCAGGCTCCCCGCCTAGCAGAGAGCCCGATGTGGGGCTCGATCCCAGGACCCTGAGATCATGACCCGAGCCGAAGGCAGAGGCTTTAACCCAGTGAGCCACCCAGGCGCCCCAACATTGATTTTTTTAAATTGTGACAGTGAGATACATCTTTTTTAGCGAAACAGAATCTTACAGCTGAAGCTCTCCTGGAGCTCTGCTGTTTGCTTTCAAGATACTTGCGGTGTCTTCCCAGGTGTCTGGAGATTGACTAGCCTTTTCTGAAGGCTGCCAAATGCTGGGAAATCCCAGGCTCTGCAAGCAGCCAATGTTCATGGGGTGGCTGCTCCTCAATTTTGCCTTTTCTATGGGGGGCAAGCAGGAAGAGAGTACACTTGGGTGGGGTGGGCAGTATGCTATTTTAGGATTCCATATCTATTCAGAACTCTCTTGCAGTACATTTGGTGTAAGGGTTTGCTTTTATCTCCTGCCAGGGCTAATTTTGCTAAAAGGTTTTCCATGAAGAGTGGAGTGGGCACAACTGCGATACCACAGCCACACCCTGCCCTGAAGGGAGCCTTACCTGGAGAAAGAAACAGACCAGGTTTGAGGGCAGGCTGATGAATGACTCCCTTTTCCCCCCTGCCCTGCTTCTACCCTGAACCGAGAGGACTCTGTCCAGGCTCACGCTAAGACACGGGGAAGGCCAGGACCAGTGTTTTCTGCAGGTTGGCACAGCACCGGCCTCCCCCTGTGTCAGCGGCACCAGCCCAGTCTGTGGGCCTGTAATGCTGGGGGTAGGAGAGAAGGAAATAGTTTAAGATGTGAGGCAAGCAGCTGAGGTGGAGAGGAAGGATCCCGTGGAGGGAGGGGATCCACTTGGCTGATTGTGTCAATTACATGAGTCACCCCTTGGCTCACCCACTTGGTAAGCAGCATCTGGTGCATTCCAACTACTTGTGCCCTTGACGTTGATCCCGGGAAGCTTTCCCCTGAGATGAATTTTAAGACACCCAAGCACTAGCTTTTCATGTTTTTGACCTTCTAGGATGAAATACTAGCACATTTCATTTTTAAAAAATGTGTTGTCTTCTGGCTTTAACATTCATGTTGTTACTTGAAGTGAAAACAGCATACAGTGAAGTGTGGCGATCTTACATGCAAACACAGCTCCATGAAGGTGTGGGTGTGTATACGCCTGTGCAACCGTCACCCAGACCAGATTGCAGAACCTCTTCATCCTCCTGGTCATTACCTTCCCAAGGGCAACTGCCCTTTGACGATCTCTCACTACTGATAAGCTCTGTCTATGGTTGAGCTTCACATAACAGGAGCGTAGAGCATGGGGTCTTCTCAGTCTGGCTTCTTTCACTGAACATTCTGGTGGCGAGCTTCCTCTGTTTTGTTAAGTGTTTTTCTTTTTTATAGCTCTTGCTGTTTAATGATGGCATTAATAATGACAAGAAACAACCTGTATGCTGCTCCCTGGTTTACTCTTTGACCCCGAAGACAACTCTGTGATGGTGCCAGAGCATTTAGGGTTAGATCTTTTAGAGATGACAGGGGAGCTGCTTAGAGGCTTTCAGTATTGCCGCCAGGTCACCCACCTAATCAATGATGATGCCGACACGACTTGTTTTCTGTTTTGTTTGGTTTTGTTTGACTCACACCATCAGTCTCCCCGTTTACTGTGAGGCCTGCTTCTTAACTTGTATCCAGGTTGGTGGTAGGATGAGAGGAGGGAAGGACCCCCAGACTGGACCTTCACTGGTGTTTTACTGGGGAGTATTTCAGTTAATTGAAAGAAGTTAAGGTTCAACCAAGCCATCCACCGCCCCCCCCACCCCAGCACCTGTCTAGTATGTGATGAATGGGGAGACTGAGTAGAAAAGAGGGAAAGCCAGCTTAGCTCAGCAGCCAGCCACATTCAGGCAACTCCACTTAACACAAAGCCGACCATGCTCATCTAGTTCCCAGTTGTGCACAAATTATGCCTTTGCTCAGTGAGGCTGTTGTTTGCAGCCTGCTAAATGTGTCATGACAGATTTTTGCTAGAGTGGCATCATTGGGGCTTTTTGGCCTCCAGATGTGGGTGAGCCATCTTGGGCTCTGATCAACATAGTGCTCTGGGAAACAGGAATGGTACAAATTCTCCTCTTCCTTCAGTCACGTTGCCCTTGTGACATAGCTTGAGTGTTACCACAGCATTGGTATCTTACTGATGGCCTCAGTTTTACTGTAATGATGAGTTTCCACTGTTGAAGCATCAGATTTAGGATAAGGAAAAGCTGGGTGTCCTTTACCTCTTAAAGAGATTTGTCAATACCCTGATGATTTTGTAGGGTTTTAAAGCAAGCCCAGTCATTGCTAATTTATATATGTGGGGATGTATGAATTTCTATAAGTCCCCATGGCCTTTGGGCCGGGGTGTGGCCTCTACCATGAGGATAGTAGGATCCTGGTTCTCCACAATGGTTTAAAATATAAGCCTAGTGTTATAAAATGGAGATTGAGGGTTGGGGGCTTGGAACACTCAGACCCAGGAAATCCAGAGTCCCATGACCTGGATCAGAACCTCGGAGAGCTCCAGGTAACCAGATGCTGGCAGCTGTAGGCAGGCAGGAGTTACTCCAGTGCCAAGCCCACCCTCCTCTGCAGCAAAGAGCTTTTATGTGTGCCTGAGAAAGGACTTAAAGGATTGGGGCCTCAGTACTGGTAGATTTATGGATAAAGTAGTACCTTATATTCTTCAGCTGTGGAGGGAAGGGAAGTGTTCCACTGGAGCCCCAGGTGGGGTAATTTTGAGTCTCCCCTTTATAGCCGTGGCACTAACTCTTCCTTGGAGGCAAGGTGTAGCAGGACAGCCCTGCCCAGAAGGCGCAGAGGTGGGTCCCATGACCCACTATGCCCCTGAGTAGCCTTGTGGCTTTTGGCTGCTCTTACATCCTCTCTGGGTCTCATGGTTCTTGAATGCAAAAATCTGTCAGTCTGGCAGAATCAGGGTTTTATTACTTTTTTCCCCCAATAACATAATGAGAATGTTACTGTGAGGAGCAAGTGAAGAAATATCTGCTGAAACACTTTCATTTCTCTAAGCCTTTGCCCTTGTAAGGTTGTGTCATTGCCAGCATTGTTGCCTATTTTTAGGAAAATACTCCTACCAATAGGAGTCCAGGACATCAGATGTCTATGAAAGTCAAGGTGTTGGTAGAGAGGTGCAACCCCTTGTTACGTGGGCCTGGTAATGAGCACCGTTGGGCCAGCGCGTGCGGCTGACAGTTTGAGCCAGAATCCAGCACGCGGGGATTTGGGGCTTGCTGGGCAATTTAAAAAGTTTTTAAATGAAAGGGTTTGTCCTGTGGTCTTTTGGAAGTAACTGGGGGATTTCCACAGAGGAGTGACAAGAGCATACATTTGTTTTTGGAGAGCGTCTCTGGCGGCAGTGTATAGACACAGAGACGTCATGGCCACTCTGGCAGGACTCAGGAAGAGTGGTTGAGAGATGCGTTCTGAAACGAGATGGGTTGGGTTCCGATTCTGACTCCTGTTTGTTTGGCAGGCTTTCTCAGCACTCCATGTCCTCCTGTGTGCGTCATTGGGGAATAGGGTTGTCGTGCAGACTACAAATTGCCATCCAGGTGAAGCTCTGAGAGCAGCCTGGGCACATGGCAAGTGTTCCCCTGTTAGCTGGTGTTCATGTGTTTGTTTTCTTGTGGTTAGTTACATATAACAGAAAAGTTGCCATCTTAACCATTCAAAATGTACAGTTCAGTGGCATTAGCTACATGAACAATGTTGTGCAACCATTGTCCTTATCTCTATCCAAAACTTTTTAGTCACTCCAAATGGAAACTTTGTAACCATTAAATATTGACTCCCATTCCCCCTTCCACTTCCTGGTAACCTGCAGTCTTTCCATCTCTATGAATTTGCCTCATCTAGCTGCAATATATAAGTGGAATCATACAATATTTGTCCTTTTATGTCTGGTGTATTTCACTTAGTATAATGGTTTCTAGGCTCATTCCTATTGTAGAATGTCTCGAAACTCGACTCCTTTTTGAGGCTGAATAATATTCTGTTGTGTGGATATACCACATCTTGTTTATCCTTTCATCTGTTGTGGGACACTTACGTTGTTTCCACCTTTTGGCTACTGCCGTAAATGTTGAGTCCCTGATTTCAGTATTTTCAGGTATGTAACTTACGAGTGGAATTGCTTGGTCACACGGTTCTGTGTTTAACTTTGAGGAACTCCTATACTGTTTTCCATAGTGGCTGCATCATTTTCCATTCCCACCAGCAATGCACAATGGTTCCAGTTCCTCCACATCCTCATCAACACTATTTTCCTTTTTTAAAAAATTACTAGGCATTTTAGTGGGTATGAAGGAGCATCTCATTATCGTTTTGATTTGCATTTCCCTAATGGTTAATGATGTTGGATATCTTGTTGTGTACTTACTGGCTGTATGTCTGTCTTTCTGGAGAAACATCTCTTTGAGTTCTTTGCCCAGTATTCATAGTTTTAAGGTAGCATAGGAGGAACAGAGAGAAACTGAGAGGTTGAGGAAGTAGATAGAGCCCAACTGGGTGACTGGTTAGGTATGGGGGTTAACACTGAGTTTTCCAGCCTGCGTAAATGGGTGGATGATGGGCTCTCAAGCAAGATAGCTCCCCTCCCTTCCAGAAAAGAAGCAGGTCAGAGAGAAAATGTTGAGTCTGGGGAAACACTGAGCCTGTGTACCTGGGTGTTGTACAGGTGAAGAGTCTACATGGGGCACTGCTGTATCTGTGTGTCTTGTTTCTCTGGAAAAATATGGGGCATATTTTAAGTTTTGTCTCCTCCCTGCTTCCATCTAAGAAGGAACTTAAGAAATGTGGTCACTGTTAGGCTTCTGTGTGTGGCAAATATAAACAGTCTTTGAGGGGACAGTAGAATCTGGACTTTATGAACCAGCCTCTCTCTGGTGCTGCTGTCTTAGCCCTTAAGCACTTGCTTGATCAGGTTGGTCCTTCCAACCTCACAGGGTGCTTCTCTGAAGCCTTGGGTTTGAGTATTCTTTGTTTTTAAGATTTTATTTATTTATTTGACAGAGATCACAAGTAGGCAGAGAAGCAGGCAGAGAGAGAGGAATGGAAGCAGGCTCCCTGCTGAGCAGAGAGCCGGATGTGAGGCTTGATCCCAGGACCCTTGGGACCATGACCCGAGCCAAAGGTAGAGGCTTAACCCACTGAGCCACCCAGGCACCCCGGGTTTGAGTATTCTTAACAATCACAAGTTCTAGGGGTGCCTGGCTGGCTGATGCTGGAGCATGTGACTCTTGATCTTGGGGTCTCAAGTTTGAGCCTCACGCTGGGTACAGAGATTACTTAAAGACAGACAGGCAGACAAACAAACAAAAACCAGTCACAGCTTCTAAAGTTCTCCTCAGTGATCATGCCAGTCTCTCAGACTTTTGTTGACTCCCTGACCATTCCCCAACTGCATGCCTTTAGCAGTAAGTGCTAAGCAGATGCTTGGCATGTCACCCACAACCCACTGAATTTCTCTGAATTAGTCCTCGGTGACCTTGGATGTTGTATCGCCATGTTATGTTGTGTCCAGCTGGGAGGTCTGTGTGAGCACAGTCATATCCACATTGCAGCGGAAAGGGAGGTTTGAGCAACTGTTCTCCCCCCAAAGAAGCAACCTCTGGGGAATGAGCCCCCGTGGTGGCTTGTTTTCTTTACTTCTCAAGCCATAGCATCCTGGCAGCCATCACTAAGAAAGCATCCCATCATGTGGCTCAGGCGGCCAATGTTTGCAGATTATCCCCTGATGCCATCTGCCTGTGAGGCTACAGAAACCCCCGGCAACTGCTGTTCTAGCAGGTGCCACGGCTGCCGAGGTGGGAGTCCGTGTACATACACACGCGTGCACACAGCTTTGTGCTGGGTTGGCCTGGGACGCCAGCTGAAACTCTGAACCCAGCAAAGTGCCAGCCACAGTTGCTGATTTCCGGTGGGGCCCTGGTGAGGGAGGGAGGGTGAGGCTGTTGTGAACTGGGCCAGCAGCTGGGGAATTGGGTACGGTAACTAACACCCGGGTGTGTAGGAAGCTGCTGGCCAGTAGGTATGTTTTGACAACCCTTTTTGTTCCTTTCTTTCTGCCTCTGCACTCTGCCCAGACTGAATCTCAGCCCCCTACCTAATTTGCTCTCTTCATGTTTATTCCATAGAAAAAGCCCATCTCCATTTCTTGCCCCATGTTCTTCCTAAAGAACACATCGTCCTTCCTGCCACTCAGCCATGCTCTGAGTCTAGCCACTTAGCTTTCGCTTTTTCCTGCGTTGGTGTAATTAATCATGGATTCAGACAGGCCTGGTAACCCTCTGCTCCAGACCTGCAATTTGTGAGTTACTATCATTTTGGGCTATTGATGCTTTCAAAAATAATTATGTCAATTATTAGAGTAATTTGAAGTAATTGTTTCAGCCATCAGTTCTTTAAATTCTGTATCTTTTTTAAAAAGATTTTATTTATTTGAGAGAGAGAGCACAAGCAAGGGTAGGGGCAGAGGGAGAGGGAAAAGCAGGGTCCCCACTCAGCAGGGAGCCCTATGCAATGCAGGGGCTCCATCCCAGGACCCTGAGATCATGACCTGAGCCGAAAGCAGATGCTTAACCGACTGAGCCACCTAAGCACCCCTAAATTCTGTATCTTAATGGCTTTTAAAAAAGATTTTATTTTATTTTTTTTATTGGCAATATATATAGAGAGAGCTAGCACGCACACAAGCAGCAGGGAGGGGCAGGGCAGAGGGAGAATCAGACTGCCCACTGAGCAGGGAGCCAGAGGCAGGACTCGATCCCAGGACCCTGAGATCATGACCTGAGCTGAAGGCAGACATTTAACCAACCGAGCCACCCAGGCACCCCCTTTAATGGATCTTTGATAAGAGACCAGTTAGAGCAAACTTTCTGCATCAAGAGCCAGGTATTTTATGCTTTGATCTCTGTTCCAAATACTCAGTTCAGCCATCATAACAGCCTTAGAAAATTCTTTAACGGATAAAGGTGGTCATGTTGTAATGAAATTTAATTTATAAAAACGTGGTGGGCTGTAGTCTGCTGACCTCTGACCTAGAATGATGATCTTTATTTCTGTTTGTCCTTCTTACATTTTTCTTTGTCAAGAGTTAAAGAGACCCAGAGGAACTTGATGAGTATAAATGAACTTTAAGTCCCCTTCTTTTGGGTTTAGCATAATTGTGAGACAATGGGGATTTGAGAATATATTTCTCTAACCCCCTGTTGGGAAGGATAGAAACCAGAAGGGTCTTAGGGTGCGACTCTACCTGGCCAAAGCTTGTCCCTGTTCAAAAAGTAGGACAGGCTGTCACTTGGAGCTGTGCGGTATTCCCTTTCTGGTCACTATGACTTTCTGGTCAGAGTCACATGAGGTCATGTCACCATAGTGGACATCATTTTACTTTACGGGAGCAGGTGCTTCAGTAATAAATGGAAGGAAAACAAGCCACAACAACATCGGAAATGGTATTCTTCAAACACCATGTTATACCGAGTTGAAGTCATTAGAGTTCATTTTCAGAAAGCTGAAGCTTAACATAGCTGAAGAGCCATTTAAAAATTTCAAACAACAGTCTTGTTTGCCTTTTATCCTCACAGGAAATAAAGAAAGAAATGAAGAAAGACCCTCTCTCCAGCAAAGCTCCAGAAAAACCCATGCACGAAGTGTCCAGCGGAAATGCTCTGCTATCTTCTGAAACAATTCTAAGAACCAATAAGAGAGGTATGGAAAAGAAGAACAAACCCCTCCCCACACACAAACCCAAACTGGAAACTTCCGGGTGAACTGTGTCAAACTCTGAATTGCTGAAAAATTGAATGAGAGTTGCCTTTTGTTTTTTCGTATAATCTGGGCACACATACACCCC
Source organism: Mustela erminea (assembly GCF_009829155.1). Lineage (NCBI taxonomy): Eukaryota > Metazoa > Chordata > Mammalia > Carnivora > Mustelidae > Mustela > Mustela erminea. The sequence continues at coordinate 15,454,840 of NC_045635.1, read as the reverse complement.
CCCACACACACACAGCGAGTAACAACGTAATGACTATAGTAAAGGGAATGAATACAATTTTTTTCACAAGAAAGTAGACTAGATTTGCAAATGATGATTTTCCTAGGACATTAGCTTTCACTTTCATATCTATTTTTGCAGATGAAAGGTGACTTTAGAGAACGCTATGGCGCATGCTGAGCTGTGTGTGTCTGGCCATGCTCTGTTTTTAATTTAAGGGCAGGCTCTATCTGGGTCTTTCTCTCTGCCTGCTGGCCTCCCAAACACAGACCGTGTCTCTCTAGGTTTAGGAGGCAGATGTGCACAGATAGAGCTCAGACATCGCTCTCACTAAGGGAACTTCAACCATCTTGTCTGCCTGGTTTGAGACCTCAAGGCAGATTCTCAGGTATTAGCTCGCTGGGGTTTTGTTTTCTCCCACACCCAGCCTTCATGTCACTGCTGTTTGAGATGACAAGAGAGGGCTCAACTCACTTCTCCTGTGGTCCCTCGAGATTTCCTCAGCTTTTCCTGCCCCTACGCTCACACAGAGCAGGCCCAGGGGCAGGGTAGCGTTCGGTGGCAGGCTTTTCATGGGCTGATTACTTCCTTAAAGAGAAATATAGAGCTGTTCAAAAGCAGGAGCAGGAAATGTATTAGCAAAGAGTTCCATTAAAAAGAAAAAAGATGGCAAGTTTACATAACCACAGGGAAGAACAGCTAATCTTTCATAAAATTTAGACAGCATAAGAATTTGTCCAATAAACTGTCCATTGATCATAGAGCTTGAGACATTAGCTTTGTGTCTCTCTTCCTTCCTGCCTCTTCCTCTTCCCCCTCCAGCTGCCCTGGGTTACATTTCCTTTTTTAATTATTCAGATGAAGTATTGGCTGGAGGCCCACGCTGGTTAGCAGCTATAGGATTTTCTTTCTTTTCTTGTTTTCTTTCTTTCTTTTTTTTTAAAGCCCATCCTACCAATGCAGGGGGTTTCCCATGTTAAGAATGAAGCATACTTTGCTGTCAGACTATAGTTGTCCCCTAAAGCGCCTCCTGCATTCTTACAAATAAGTTCCAGAACTCATGAGGCTTGCCTTCCTGGGTTTCAGAGAGTTAGAAGTCAGTGTGTCTGTCTGTATTCCCAACCCTTGCTTGCTGCCCCGAGCCTCTCTTGTTCCTCCTCAGGCTTCTTGGGCCAGTGAGCCAAGGACAGGCACACATGTGGTGACGAGCCGCAAGGCTTCTCCTGCCAGCCCTGCTCTTGTAAAGTAAATAAGAGAATTAAGGTAATTAATTAACTTAACAAGATAAGGAATTAATTAAGTTAAGGAATTAAGGTAATTATCCAGATGAGTTGGGTAAAAATTACCTGAGAACTTTAAATCAAAGAAGGAATCAAACTTTTCAGATAATTGCCTCTTTACAACTAAAAATCTGGCCTCTGAGGTCCTCCCCAGAATTTGTCATGATCCAGAAAAAGGTACTAACGGGGGGGGGGGGTCCTTCCTTTTAGGCCCACAGCCTGATTATGACCAACCTTTGACTCTCGGGTATTTTATGTAATGAATCTGCCGGTAGATCCAAGACCTTAGCCCATGGAGGCGTTCTGTAAATAGGAAACACATAAAATACCATCTTCATTCTGTCCCAGGCTTCACACTGACCCCCAGGTCACCTGGGCCAAACATCAATTTCCAGTTGAAGGGAAGCATTGTGTACCCAGGGCCAGCGCCGTGTTTGGCCCTACCCCCACCCGTCAATACTAACAGTATCCTACTACTCCTTATAATAAACAGCGGGGTGGATTGATTGGCCTTGTCAGGCCAGATAAATAGTTCATTGTACTGAGCTCAAAAGCTACATTTTTTTCCCACCCCAAATCAATGAAAAACCACTTTTTTCCCTCTTAAAACTAGGATCAGAGGCTAAATCTGTGGGATGTTTCTGGTTACTGTAAACAGTTCCATGCAACTAATTTTTCAAGTTTTATGAGTTATTGTCAATGACCCAAGTCTTCTCCTTTCCTTTGTTTCCACCAAGCTTTGTCCCGAGAAATCTCTTGATGTTTTTGTCTGCTGCTGTTGTTATGGAGGGCAGTTGCTTTCAGAGTTTAGTAACAGGCTGCTTTGTTTCATTAACATGGTCTCCCTCTTTGGGTGTTTGAGTCCACCTTGTGATTCACCCTGGGACCCTGGGAGAATTCAATAGAATTAACATGGGTTCTTTTTCTTTTAATAAAGAAAGATCAAAATCTGTTATGAGTCTGAAATTGAACTACTTCACTGGGTCCTGAACTTGAGATAGACTTAGCTGAGGAAGTTTGCCCACTTGTGGCCAGCAGCTTGGGGACATGCCCCACTTTGCAGTAATGGCAAGTGGGTTGTACTACCTCACCTCTGTGGGATGAGCTCACCCAAAAGTGTGGGATGACCTTGCCCTCCTCAGGCCCCCATACAAGGTCAAGAACCACCCTAGGTTTGAAGGAAGCTAGTAGTAGCCCTGAGAAAAAGCCAGGACTACGGAAACCATTTGGGGACTGATTAGTTTCAGTTTTCAACTTTAACCTTTGCAAATTTCTGCAGAGTTGATTTAGGGAGATACTGGAAGGACTCCATGTGCTTTTCATTTGAGAAAAAGATGTGACTGAAATTGAGAAAGACAGGCAGAGTGAGAGAGGGAGAACAGCTCCCCAGTTCCTCCAGATGGCCTGGCTGCCATCAGCTGTACATTCCAGGCATTAGGGCTGTGAGGACATTTGTGTCTGCTCCCACCCCTGGCCATGTCTCTGGGCCTTACCCGAGTCACGGTGAAGGAGATTTCCATTTAAAACAAGCTTTTTCCAAGGGACAAGAAGTCATTTTTCATTTACACTTGTAGCATGGATGTTGTATATCCTGAAGTTACCCTAGACTCCAGAATGCTGACAAATTGTAGCCAGACAATCTGAAAATTTTTCTTGGAGCCAAATGACATTCTCATGAACCAGACAGAAAAAGATTGTCTGTTTCCTTCTGAGAATGATTTATTCTTTTGTTTCTTCTCTCATTAAGCCCATATAGAAAAACGATGCACACTCCTAAATTGAAATATTGATGTATGGAGGAATTTTTTTTTGAAAAAACATTCAAACCTTGAGTTTAAAAACAAAACTGAACAAAGTGGACATTTTCACAGTCAACAAGCAAATACATTCGATACATACTTGAAAAGGAGCAAGGAGGATTTTGTCCATTTCTACTTGAATTAAAGGAAAGAAAAAATCATTTGCTTTCATCCTCAGAAGGGTTTCCCAAGCAACTTGCGTTATGTGAGAGGTCCAGTATTCAGCCTGTAATCAATACTGCACGGGCCTTTGTAAGGACCGGCTTCTATTTCGGGGCTTTAGTTCCTCAGGTTTTGCTTCTTTAGCAGACCTCATGGGGAAGCTGCCTCTCTCAGAACCCCCTGCCACCCAGGATTTGGGCTATTGTTCCTTCCTCACTTTTACCTGCATCCTAATGAATGAACGTTCAGCAGCGCACGTCTACTGGCCCTGTGCTTGGTGCTGGGACAGATAGAAGCCCTAGATGAACACCAGCCGGTCCTGCCTACAAGCCCTTGCAGTCTGTTGTATCCTGTGGGAAATGTTAAGAAAGCTGTATGCATTTCTTAAATCTTTTTTATGGCAAGTTGGGGATATGTCTCTTATTTATTTCTGTCATTCTGAATGTGAAGCCACTCCGCGGGTTTCTGGTTGGCTTTATGTGTCCTTGTTTCTATTTCCAGTTTATCATGAATTCAGTGTTTGGTAAGTCTCTATTGTATTTTGCACATTTATTATTCTTTGCTATTATTATTATTATTATTACTATTATTATTATTATGCTCTCCTAATATAAAATGTCTTTTATGATCATCTTTTTAAGTCGCTCTGCTACTTTGGCATCTGCCTTCTGAAAGATAAACTGCTTTTACCATCTTTATTTAAGGTTTGTTGTGCATCTGCATTTTACTGCCCTTTCCAGGGATTAATGCTGGAAGATCTGATGGTCTCAAAGATGTTATCTGTAACAGGTCTAGCCCTGACGTTACAAGATGAGATTCAAGTTGAGCTGGGGGAGGGTTGCTCTCGGAGTTGCCATGTGGATATGACTTGGATTGTAGAACATGAATCTGTGAGCTCATTTCGCGTGTGTTTAGTGAAACCTTCAGACACATTTCATTCAAAAGTTGTCCTTGACAGAGGAACCGACAGCTGCTCTGCCTCTGGTGACACTCTGGTGCTTTAAAAGTTAATGTAGAAATTCTTCAGAATTCATTTTGTGTGTGGATGGGTGATGTATACATGCCCCCCACCCCAGCATGATATGGGCCTAGTGTTTGCCACATGGAAGGCCTCTCCATTTTGGTCTGCTGCCTATAGCTGTCAGAAGAATTGTACCAAATGTTTATCTTCCTTTTCCCCCAGCACCAGTTATTGCAGTCCCTGAACAGATATGACGACTGAAGGGGAAATGTTTTTTCAAGCTCCCATTTCTTTAGCCTTTGCTTGGCTCCTCAGAGTAACATTCTCGAGATACGTGTTGCCTTGTCTGTCAGGACGTGATTGCGCATGCTTGCGAAGGTGCACGTGCTGCTGTGGAACTCTGGGTTGGCTCCAAGGAGGTGGCCTGGTTCCCTCGATAGGCTGTGAGATCTTTGTTTGAAATGAAACTGTAAACGAAGGATGGAAAAAGTGTGTCTTTAATAAAGAAAATGTCAACTGCTTTGGTTTTCCAGTGCTTTGTTGTTTAAGGTAGATGCAAGATCTGGGAATCGGTTTATAGAAACAAGACTTTTTTCCTTTCAAATTTCCTTTTGGAGGAACAAATGTGAATCACCCTGGTTACCTAGGGATCTGAAAATGTGACATGTTGGGTCAGATTTTCTCCAACTCTCCGCATCACCTGTTGATTTTACCTGAACTGCTGGCTTTTATGGCCAGATGGAAGAGTAGGAAGTTAAGAGAAGGCATTACTGTTGTGTGGAAGCTCTTGGCTATCACCAGAGCTGGTGGTAATGGGGAGATGAAAATAAAGCTGGCCACCTGGCAGCAAACCTGGATGGATATACTTTTATAGCAATTCAATAATACATACACCTGTATAAATGTGTCTGTGTGTGCATATATCATCTTCTTTCCCAGGGGGCCTTCATTCTTGAAAGTTTGAGAGTAAAGGGACCATAAAGAGATTTTGTTAAGTAATTGATCCCTGGCTGTATTACTGATGGGTTCTCTTGGGAGCCTGTGTTATGGGCTTGGTGGGACCGGTAGTTGATGTTAGAGTATGTTGCCCCTACTTACTCTCTTATCAGAGTAGTACTGCCTCTTGGATCTAGGGGTGGTGATGAAATGGGTGGAAAATGCCCTTCCAAGTGGGTGTGGTCATTGTCCATTTTCCATATATTTTTATATGGAACTTTAAGAAATTTTCTTGTATTATATTTATCTCCTTTCAATCTCTGTGTTCTGGTTCCAAGGTGTTAACACTAGAGGAGTTAGTGTCCTCTGGAATGTTCCTGCTGGGTTTCCACCCAAGTCCATACAGAGGACAGCCACAGAGGGGTTCTACGGTAGTGGCTCCACCTGGTGGCTGTCCTAGGAAACTCTTCCTCCTGCCCACCTTTTCTTTCTGCCTGCGGGAGATGTCTTTGGTTCCTCTGACTTTTGGTGTTCTCAGCTCCTGCCATTCCGTCTTAGACCCACAGCTTCTCACATTACACATGTGTTCTCATTAGCTCCTTTCCTTTCTCTTCGAATTTTTGTTCATTGAACTCATAGAATCCGTTTCCCCATCTTTGTCCCATCTGTTATATCCCCGCTGACCAGGATCATCATCGATAAGCGTGGGGGGAACAAAAAAAAAGGACTCCTGTAGGCATGACCCTAAGTGTAGATACTGATTTGAACACAATGAAGAAGCCCACTAAAATTCCTGTAGGTAAGCCAGAGTCTTACCAGGTAGCTTCAGGTATACCCCTAACTACTTCTTTACTTCTTGTTGAACCCAATTTTCTTGAAAGGAGTAATATTTTATGACTGATGTTGTTTTCAGTTGTCAGCAGGTGGTGAAATAAAGAGCCTACTGACTTTGCTAGCTTCATTATCATTTGTCGGTTCTCTACAGGAAGCCCCTTCTGTCCTGGGCATGAGCCACCCACCCCCACCCCACCGCGCTCCCCTCATTATACCACTGAGCATGAGTATTCTCAATAAATAAAAATGTTTTTGCTTTAATTTCATTGTTTTGAGGGTTTTGTTAGTTGATGACATTGCAGATGTGTTTTAGCTACACTGTGGGTTAGTCTGAGAACTTAATCACCACTTATGACTTTGTTTCTATGAGAAAAAGCATTTGGAATTTCAAACACTGCATAGTGCATAACCCACTTGTAAATATGACTTCTTTCTTTGGTTTTTTCATTGCTGGCCTGAAGCCTTAGGTAACTTTGAAAAGCAAAGAGTCCATGTAATCTGGATGACTGCAGTTTTCTCATGTTACAGAGTCATTTACAATTCACCTGGTACAGAATGCTAGAATTATGCAACCTCCCTCCAGCACACCAGGCTCCGAGGACAGTGCTGACCAACCACATAGCCCTGTTGTAAGCAGTGCTTATTTTCATCAGTTCTGGGTTGGACCTTGGGGGTCCCGGGTTTGTCTGTCGAAAGGCATGTTCTAAAAGGGATGCTATTGTATATTCTCACTTCCTAGAGAGGAGGCCATGCAACATGTGTGACATGCTCAGATAGACACCAGGCCAGCATTTCCCAGTATGCGTTGCACAGAGTTAGGGCCCTACAAAATATCCCTCAAAAGAGGGATGGAGAGAAAGGGCGATAAGGAGACAAAAGGGGGAGAAAAATTGGCTCTCCAGACACATGAATTTTGGCTATGACAGCCTGCACTAACACCGTCTTTGACACCGACAATCACCGTAGCATGTCATAGGCTCTCAGATGTCCTCTATTAGGGAAACCCACTTTTGTTCGAACCTTGGACCACATTTTACTGAATACTAGTTAGGATGCACCCAACTTGAAAACTCGGGGCAGGGAGCTGCCTGAGCATCTCTGAGTTCATCTTCAGTTCCCGCCTTGCACAGAGAGTGTTAAAGTGAGCGCGTGGCAGTGGCCATGCGAACGCAGCAGCGCTGTGAGAGACACTCAGCAAGCCTTTAAAGCCCACGGCCATGAAAACATAAGTTGGGCGAGGCTGGGAGAACATTCCCTGAATCTAAAACTTGAAAACCAGTCCTTTTAGGAGGTCTTCAAGTGCCAAGCTGAAAGGGATTTTTTTTTTCTCTTGTTAATTTCTTGGGTCCTTGAAGGGCGTTGAAGGGTGTTGAAGGGCGCCTAGGCTGGGCTTTGGCAGGAAAAGTGGGCCGACGGGGCCGGCCCAGTGAACTCGCGGCCAGCTCTACCTGGGACTTGGGTCAGGACAGAACTGGGATTCTAGGGGCGGATTTTATGATGACACAACAGTAGCCCCATATAGTCAGGAGAGTCCCCCTCACCTTCTCTACCTGCTTCGATCGAAAACTGGGAATCTTAGCTCTCCTTGATACCATTAAAGCCCTGACTGGGCATAAAGAAGAGGTTTGTTTGCTTTCTCCTCCTATTAGTGAAAGAGGCTGCCATCGTGAGTTCAGGTAACGAACCCACTTGTGGCGTTGTGAGGAAAACCCACATAGCCTGCCATTTAGGCTTCTGGAATCTAGGATTCCCGCGGTGGCTGAGGTCCCTCCCTGAAAGTGCCCCAGTCTTCGGCCTGGTGCAGGGACCAGCTTGTTGACATGTCGGGGAGGAGGACATGGAGTCTCTGCCCAGGGACCCCTCTGATCAGAGGGACTGAACTTAGCTAAGGCCCACGTGGGATTCTCTTTCCCCAAGGGAGATTAATCCAGGTGGAAAGCTGATAGATTGAAGGTAATTGATTAGAGGTATTGTATTCGGATGGCAACTGTCTTCACTTGTCGAAAGCCATGGAAAAGGAGGCTTTTCTCCTGTAGTTTCTTCTAATTACACTTTTTGGTCTGTCATCACAGCCTGGTCCCCTGATGTTACCTGCGGCTTAGATTTAGTCTTCAGATTCATGGCTTTTTTGTGCCTGTGAGGCCCTGGGACCATTGTGCTCTGAACAATGAGGACATTTCCTGGCATACCTTCCTAACCCATGGTCAGACAGACAGTGGGCCCAGCTGCAGTGTGAGGTGGACCATCGGCATGGTCCCCAACCAGGAAGGGAAATAGAGAAAAGTCAGAAACTGCCGTGTGTGTGTGGGGGGGGGGGGCATGCGCGCGTGTGTGGGCATGCGCGCGTGTGTGTGAGGGCGTGCACATGTGCTCACTCAAGGAAATACATCTGAGGAGGAGTGAACTGCTGTTCCATTTGTAGTTTCCTGGAGACCTGAATAAGCTCAGTGGTAGAAGGGCCTTGTTGCAGAAAGAATCACTGTTGGTGGACTCCAGCCCTGACTTCTGCTTCACCCCCACAGTTTCTTTGGGCCTTTAGGCAAGTCTTATACTCTCTTTTCCCATCTATAAAATAAGGAGCCTACTCTTGTTAATTCCCTCAGGAAATTGTCAGGATAAAAACGAGGAAAGAGAATGAAGCTTGGGGCAGAGGATGGTGAGAGAGTGAACCAGGAGTCACTGAATACAGTAGTAGTTGTTATTAAAAGAGGTAAACTGCTGACAAGACCCCAGAATGTTGGGAAGAAATTAGATTTATGGACAATAATAATGAAGTGTTGTTTCCATGAAGCTACCAGTGATCAGATGCACATGGAGGATAGACCATATGTTAGGCCATAAAAGAAGGCTCAGTAAATTTCAAAGGATTAAAATCATACAAAGTATGTTCTCCAACCATACTGGAATTAAATTAGAAATCAACAACAGAAGGATATTTGGGAAATTCACAAATATATGGAAATTAAACAATATACTCCTAAATAACCAGTGGGTCAAAGAAGAATCCCCCAGGGAAATTTTGAAATATTTAGAAATGAATGAAAATGGAAACACAATCTCCAGAAATCGCCTGCATATAGCTAAAGCATTGCTTAGAGCAAAGCAACAGCTTTTTTATGTGCCTGTATTCAAAAAGAAAACAGATTTCAAATCAAACTCCAACTTTACTTCTTTCCCCAGCTCTCCTGAGATATAATTGATGCATAATGTTGTGTAGGTGTAGGTTTAAGGTGTAGAGTGTGATGATACGATAGATGTATATATTGTGGAATGATTTCCCCAATAAGGTTGGTTAACACATCTCTCAGCTCCCATAATTATCTTTTTTTTTAGTTGTTAATGGGAGAAGATACAAAATTTGTCTTTCTCTATCATTTTTACTTAGCGTGATGCCCTCAACGCTTCATTCATGTTGTCACAAATTGAAGGATTTCCTTATTTTTATGGCTAAATAATATTCCATTATGTGTGTTTGTGTGCACGCACTTGTGTGACATTTTCTTCATTCATTCATCACTTGCTTAGGTTGTTTCCATGTATTGGCTCTGGTGAATAATGCTGCAGTGAATACGGGGGTACAGGTATCTCTTTGAGATCGTGATTTCGTTAACTTTGGATACCTGCCTGAAATGGGATTGTCAGTACCCTAACTTTCTACCTTAAGAAACTAGAAAAAGATGGGCACCTGGCTGGCTCAGTTGGTGGAGTGTGTGATTCTTGATCTCAGGGTAGCGAGTTCAATTCAAGCCCCATTCCGAGCATAGAGATTGCTTAATAAAAAGTATTTTAAAAAGAAACTAGAAAAAGAAGAGCAAACCAAGCCTGAAGCAGGCAGAAGAAGGAAATAATAATGATTAGAGTGGAAATAAGTGAAAGAGAGAATAGGAAAATAGAGGAATTACTCAAATCAGAAATTGGTTCTTTGAAATAGTCAACAAATTGACAAACTTTAGCTAACACTGATTATGAAAAAAAGGAGAGCAGGATTAAGATCCTAACATGAGGAATTCAAAAGGGGTCCTCGCTGCCAATCCTTGAGAAATTAAAAAGCTTGTGAGGGAATTCTATGAACAACTTATACACTCCTTGTGGGGATGTGAACTTGTGCCGCTGATTTGGAAAAGAGTCCGGCCATGCCTCATGCTATTAAGTAGAGTTAGCACATGGCCCAGCATTCCATACCCAAGAGAAATGAAAACATATGTCTGCATTCAAACCTGGACACTCATGTTCACAGCAGCATGATTCATAATGGCCCCCAAATGGAAACAACCCAAATGTCCATCCACTGAACAGACGAACAAAATGTGGTTTTTCCACACAGTGGGAAATTATTCGGCAGTAAGAGGGAGTGAAGGACCGATACGTGCCACCACATGCATGGGCCTCGAAAACATGATGCTGAATTAAAGAATCCAGACACTAAAGAACATGTGTTTGTTGTGTGATGCCGTTTGTATGAAGTGTTCAGAATAGGCAAGTCCATAGAGATGGAAAGTAGCTTAGTATTGCCCAGAGCTGGGTGTTAGAATGGAAGGTAGACTGCTCGTGGGCAAGAGGTTTCTTTTTGCGGGGATGGAATTGTTCCAGAATTACACTGTTGTGATGGTCACACAATTTGGTAACTCTAGAAAAACCATTTAATCACACACCTAGAACGGGTAAATTTTATGGCATGTAAATTATATCTCGATAAAGCTGGGTCTTTTTTTTTTTTTTAGAGATTACGACGCAAAGTGCTGTTAATGCACTATCTGGCTGTGCCTGTCTGTCTATCTGTCTGTCTCTTTCCCTTTTACATCCCCTGCCACTCCCCCTCCCAGCTGAAGGACAAGGTGTGTCATTCTGTTTATTCAAGTCTTTAAAAATTATATGTTTCTCAGTGAAGCTTTATATTTTTTTTCATTCAATCAGTTGCCTAGGAGATAGTGAGTCTGAGGGATCAAAAAGACACTGTTTTGCTGGGATGACCTAAATATTAGAGAATCGATTTGAGAATGGTAGGAAACTGACTGTGGCAGTCTATTGTTCATTTCTTGAGAAGAAAGGAGAGAGTGCCTATAAATCAAAAGGCAAACCTCTTATATTCTTAATTCTGAGCTTCATTGAGAGAGCCTTTGCTGGAAAGGAAAGAATCCATTTAAGGTTCCAATTTTTCTTGCCATTGTAACTCTGTGCTGGCTATTTTTGCTCATAAATCTTTTCTGCAACTCTGATGATTTCTTTACAGAAGATTCTTAGATGTTGAATTACTGGGCGAAAGCATGTATATATTTTGTGGCACTTTAAGCCATTATTATGAAATTGATTTCTTGAAGGGTTGTACCAATTTACATCACCACTAGATGTGGGAAGAGCGCTTATTAGTGTTTCAAGCTTGAATTTCTTTGATTAATAGAGTTCTTGCACGTTTTCTTTCCTCTGTCATTTGTTTGTATTCTTCGCTCTCATATTGCGGTCTTTATGTTTTTCTTACTGATTAGTGTATTATTCCTTTGTCATTTCTGGCAAATTGTGCTTCCCACTTGGTTGGCTTTTGATTTTGTTTATAGCTGATTTTGAGGTACAGAAATAGTACTTTTTAAAAAAGATGTTATTTATTTATTTATTTGTCAGAGAAAGAGAGAGAGCACGCAAGCAGGCAGAGTGGCAGGCAGAGGCAGAGAAAGAAGCAGGCTCACAGCTGAGCAAGGAGCCCGATGTGGGACTCGATCCCAGGACCCTGGGATCATGACCTGAGCCGAAGGCAGTGGCCTAACTAACGGAGCCACCCAGGCATCCCAGAAATAGTACTTCTTAATGCAGATTCACATGTTGATTTTTTCCATGATTTCCCTGAATAATTTTTTTTCTTCTTTATACTGGTCTCATTTTTAAACTTCTAATTTTTAATCTCTGTGGAATTTTGATGGATCGTATGCAGTTAGTGTGCAAGTTGATTTTTATTTTGAAACAGCCACTTTTTCAGGACGGTTTATTGAATAATCTAGCCCTTCCGCCATTAATTGTGATATCCCATTTATCATATGTTACTGTATATATTAGGGCATTTTTTTCTGGACTTTTGCTTCTGTTCCATTAATTTGTCTCACCCTTTTATCAATATAGTTACCTATAGTGCCTTTATAGTACATTTTAGTATGTGATATGGCTTTTGTCCTTCTGTTATCACTTCTCATTTTCAAAAATATTTTAGCTATTCTCACTTTATTTTAAAATTATGTCATCAAGTTTTATTTTTAAAAAATTGTTTAAAGATTTATTTATTTATTTTAGAGTGAGGTGGTGGGGGAGCAGGAGAGGGAGAGACTTCTCAAGCCGACTGCCTGCTGAGTGCAGAGTCTGATGCCGGGCTCCATCCCAGGACCCTGATATCATGACCTGAACCGAAATCAAGAGTTGGCTGTTCAACCAACTGAGCCACCGAGCCAACCCGTTACCAAGTTTTTAAAAATCTCATTGGGATTGGGATTTGAATTACATTAGAACTGCACATCAGTTTAGAAAGAATTGACATCTCCCCAACTTCTTTTGTTTAATAGTTTTGTGTTGTGTCGTCTAAAATGTCTTTATGTACAATGCATAAATAAAACCCCTTTCTCAGTCTTTCTCCTCTTCCGCACACATCATCGTGGACCAATTCTGGTAACTGTATCACCAGATTAAAATGTACATCCCTTCTGGGGTGCCTGGGTGGCTCAGTGGGTTAAACCGCTGCCTTCGGCTCAGGTCATGATCTCAGGGTCCTGGGATCGAGTCCCGCATCGGGCTCTCTGCTCAGCAGGGAGCCTGCTTCCTCCTCTCTCTCTCTGCCTGCCTCTCTGCCTACTTGTGATCTCTGTCAAATAAATGGATAAAATCTTTAAAAAAAAAATGTACATCCCTTCTGAATGCTGAACAGCTAATTCTAGTGAGCCGGTGACACAGGGCGTTACCCGGTTTAGTCAAGCGGCAGTTAACGTATTTGCGCAGTCTTGCTAACTCCTGATGTCATTCCTACATAGATTGAGGTTATTGTTGGTTTTTGCAAATAGAATCTTTCCCCCCTTGTGTTTTTTTCTTATCACTGATCCACAGAAGAATTTAACTTTTGAATATTTATGTTATAATAGCTCTTTGTGGAACACTCTCGTTAATGGAAAAATGTCCCCCTTTAATATTGAGGGAATTGATAGTATTTGTCAGTCCCTTGCTTTCAGAAGGTGGATGAGAGGAAATGACAAAATGCTATATTTGAACAGATGACATTTTATTTTTATTTTTTTTTAAAACGTACTTCTTTATTTGAGAGAGAGAGTGAGTGAGTGAGTGAGTGGGGGGAGGGGTGGAAGGCGAGGGAGAATCTCAGGCAGACTGAGTGCAGAGCCCGACGCTGGGGCTCAGTCACGCGACCCTGAGACCAAGACCTGATCCGAAACCAAGAGTCAGACATTCAACTGACTGAGCCAGCCAGGCGCCCCACAAATGACATTTTATAAACAAAAATTCTTTAGCTTGGATAGAGCTTCGCAGTTTGTATATGTAGAGACGGACTGAAAGACTCATTCGCATCTTGGGCTAACCCATGAATGATGTGGCGGGGGGAGAAGCATCATCATAGGTGCCTTTTAAATAGAAGGGAACCGAGGTGGGAAGAAGTGAAATGACTCACTGGCTGCAGCCATAAAGGCAGACGTGGAAAGTCTCTTGCTGCCTTCGCCTCAGAAAAACATAAGCCATAGTATGAAATGATAGCATTCCAGAAAGCCTTAGTAAATAGCTGATCTGAAATGAGGATTTTTAGATACTTGTAGCTGCATTTTATTCTACAAGTATACTTATATTCTTGTGTGTGTGTGTGTGTGTGTGTGCATGTGTGTGTGAGTGAGTGTGTATCCATGTTTAGATTTAGATTTTTTTTTTTTTGCTAGATTATAAGCTCCTTGAAGGAAGAGACCATATTGCATTCACATTGGAGCCAACTTTAATTCTGAGATGTCAGTATATACTTGTACTCAAACACCCTAACCCTCTGAGAAGTGAGTTACTGGAAAGAAAAGTACCAGCGGGAGAATAGCTTTGTATTAAGTTATATATTTAAGGAAAAATTGTTGAAATTCTGTGATTCAGAGAAATTGTCTTGGTTCCTGAGTGCCGAGGGACAGAGAAACTTATTAAGGTTCTGTTTTGGAAAGTGGATCAAGAGAACACCTACTAAATCTAGCTCTCAGCCTGTTTATGGGCCATTAGTAGAGAGTGCAAAAGCCAAATAGGTTTCCACTGGAGGAGATTTGAAGCATTTTGAAAGGAGAATTTTTATGAGGGTAACTGTTCGAGAGAAGACTGAAATTTTTCCAATTTCCGAGTATAACATGAGCTGGAAGTAGGGGAATATTTCCAGGGTAAGAGCAGCTTTCATTTTTGGCATCATTTTTTTAAAAGATTTTATTTATTTATTTGACAGAGAGAGAGAACACAAGTAGGCAGAGCAGCAGGCAGAGAGAGGGGGAAGCAGGCTCCCCACCGAGCAGAGAGCCCAATGCGGGGCTCGATCCCAGGAGCCTGGGATCATGAGCTGAGCCAAAGGCAGAGGCTTAACCCACTGAGCCACCCAGGTGCCCCTATTTTTGGCATCATTTTAATCTGTATTTGTTTTTTCACCCTTCCCCAAGGTTTTCTAGATAGACATGGAAAGTTCAGCTTGTTTTACGTGTAGCAGTGTGTCTGCTCTTCCCTTGTTGGAGTGCGCAGGCCAGATTTAGCTTTCCCTTCCTTTCTGGGCTTTCTCATCTCTGGTACTTGATTGCTCATCATCGCTATCGTCGGAGCTGGGGAGAGAACACGAAGATATTAATCAAAAGAGATGGTTGGATTATGTGATTATATGTTAATTTTGCTCATCAGGAACCCATTATTATGAATTATCAGTGATTAGTACTGTGTTTCAGATTTCCCTTTAAGTAAGACTTGTCTGTGTAACCATCTCCAGGTGGGTTCCTGGAGATGCAGCCGGTCTGGAGCAGGGACCCCTCCCCCGCCCCCTCCCGTAAGCGCTCTCTCTCTTGCTTCTTTCCCTTCTCCCCACCGCCGGCTTGGGTGGATTCTCTGGTATTGTCATTCCTTCCGAAGGAAAATCAGATTTCCAGAATGTTTTGCTATTGAGTTTTTCCTCTTACTCTTTTTGACCCTTTTCTAGGCCATGTTATTTTCACAGATAAAGCAAACAAATGAGCACAAGCACGCAGTTAATGGTTATCTTTAAAAAAAGAAACACATTGTTGAGGGAAAAAATGACGTCAGTTTTATGTTTGACTTTTTGAAAGCTTTAAAGTAACTCTTTGACAGTATCACTGGGAGTAGTAGCTTGTTTCTTTTGAAGAAGTTAGCTTCCTTTGAAATTTACTTTTGACGAAATCACTGAGATATAAGATAATACATATCTATACAAAGAGAAAAAGTAACCAAGTTACTGATGTGTCTGACAACACTGTGGACAGGGATAGGCAAACCAAAGCAAGGCAGGGATGGAAATTCTGTATCTTTTTTGTGCATAGATAAATGCTTTTAAAAATACTTCACCCTTTCCTCTTCAGCTGTGGCTCTATGGCTCTGACCTTGGTTTCATGGAATTTGAATGCAGTTCATAGTCATGTTTAAGAGCCTCTTTCCCTCTTTCTTTCTTCCTTCTCTCTCTCCCTGGCTCCTTCTCCATCTCTCTCTCTCTCTCTCTCTCTCTTTCTCTCTTATGAGTTACTCTAAGCTCCATCCCATCCTGGATCTGGTCCCTAGGCTATGTCCGTGTGTGTCGTTAGCTTTTATTTCTATTGGTGCAGGCTCGACAGGAATAATATAGATCACTGCAATCCAGGGATGACCCACAGAAACCGTTTTTGCAGTTTAACTGTAAATCTTTTATTAGCAAAGCTTATGTAGGATGCATTTTCATTTTTCTCACTCCCTGCCAATCCTCTCCGGTAGGGTTGTTAATGCACTGAGAAATGACTGAACCCGGGCAGCACGAAGGAAGGGAGGAAGGAAAGATGCAGGCATTGGCTGGGTGTTTCTGCAGGATCAATCTGTGCCTCCCTCCCCATCTTCATAAATTATGAACTGTATCGATCTATTCATATTGATGTATGAACTCATTCTATCAAAAGCCCAAGCTGAAGTAGAAAATGGAAAGTGATCGTTTATGAGGGCTGCGTGTCAGCTTTATGCTGAAACAAGACAAAACAAAAGCCTCCCTTTCAACCCTTGGCTTGTGTGTGGCCGGAGGCAGGTAGGGCCTGGGCCACCAGCAAGACTTCATAATAGTTGACAAATATACTGTCTGTTTTCAGTGGCTTAGAACTTGACTGTCAGTTGGTAGAGGCTGGAAAACCACTGTGTTTCTTTTTCTCCCTCATACTTCTACCCAGGATGGTTCAGAGGCCCTTGTTGGGGTACCCCTGAGACATGCCTGCCCTTCTCGGTTCTTCTGGCCCATAGCCATTTGGGGAAGGTTATTTCACCTTTCAAAGCGTCTGTTTCTTTATAAGCAAGTTGAAAGATTGAGAACTTTCCAGTTTTTTTTTAATAAATATTTTATTTATTTGAGAGAGAGAGAGCGAGCACATAAGTGGGGTGAGGGGCAGAGAGAGAAGCAGACTCCCTGACAAGCAGGGAGCCTGTTGTGTGACTCGATCCCGGAACCCTGGGATCATGACCTGAGCCGAAGGCAGACACTTAACCGACTGAGCCACTCAGGCGCCCGTTTCCAGTCTTTTTTTTTTATCTGAAGGCCCTTTCTAAAAGTTTTTGGCCCTTTGGGTGGCAAATTTCTGTGTCTTCATTAGCATATAACTAGTTCTTCAGATTAGGGTCAAGGTGCTGTTTATAGATAGTCCTGCAAAGCATTTGAACCTGTATGCTTATTTTGGATAATAAGCCTTTTGGAATATTGAAAACCCATTAAGGATCCCACTCTTTTCTTTCCAACCCTTTCCAGGGTCCCCAGGAAGGAATATTGTGGTCTGTGCTACACACTCTGTGCAGTTCATTTGAGCTCCTATAGCCAACAAACATTTATTGGATGAATCAGCTTTCCACATGACCTCTCAGAAGCTTTGGGAGAACTTGAGAGGATTCTGGCTTTTTGCTGAGAAAGCCCTATGGTGATTTTATTGAGCAGTGAAGTTAGAACAGTGTTTTGCCTTTGGTAAACCACCCATTCTTGCCCACCGCATGGCATTGTGGGCTCTTTACTCTGCTTGATTGCACGGGGTTGAGTGGGTGCTGAGCTGTGTATTCATTTTGCATTCAGCTCAGCATGCTTCAGAATCCTGTCTCCTCCAAAGGAGCTTTTCATTTCATCTCCATGTTTGTTTCAGTGGGTGTAGGATTAAATCATTCATGGTAAATTGCGTTGAATTGCAAGCCAATTCCAATTCCATACCAGTTCCATCCCCTCAACTTCCTTAGGTGATGCCTGAAGACTGCTAGCGAAGTGATGACCTTCTTTTTTTTTTTTTTTTAAATATTTTATTTTTAAGTAATCTCTATACCCAATGTGGGGCTCGAACTCACAACCCTGAGATCAAGAGTGTCACAGTCCACTGAGTGAGCCAGCCATGCACCCCAGGGAAGAATTTCTTTCAGTTTGTTTCAAGTTTCAAAGTAAGATTTTAATAAAGATATATAGAACGGATCAAGAAGGGATATGAATGTATATTTGTACGTGCATGTACATTGCAGCATTATTTACAATAGGCAAAAGCTGGAAGCAACTCATGTGTCCATCAGTGGATAAATGGATGAAAAAAATGTGGTATCCGTACAGTGAGATAGTATTCAGCCTTAAGAAGGAAGAAATTCTTAAACGTGCTTTGACATAGATGAACCTTGAGAACTTTATTGTAAGTGAAATAAGTCAGCCATAAAAGGACAAACACTGTAGGATTCCATTTATATGAGGTACCTGGAATAGTCATATTCACAGGGACAGAAAGCAGAGTGGTATTACCAAGGGGTGGGATGAGGACTTAATGTTTAATGGATATGCAGTTTGGGCTTGGGAAGATGAAAGAGGAAGATGGATAGTGACAGTGGTTTACAGTAATGTGAATGTGTTTGATGCCACTGCGTTGTACGTTTAAAAGTGGTTGAAATGGTAAATCAGATATTATGTATGTTTTACCACAATAAAAAAATGATCAAGAATAATACAACAAATACCCCATAGCCTTCTCCCCACTATCAGCTAAGAAACTGTAAGCATGAAGAATTGCTGTTGGCGTGTCTTCTGTGTTACAGTGTCTCGATTTCATTGTGTATAATTTGAGAAGTGAATGATGACTTGGGTGAGAGACTTCTGTGTCAGGAGAGCTTTTCTTCTGCTTTATTTTCCATTTGCATTTGTTATCTAAAGATAAATATGCTACAGCAAGTAGGAAATGCATAAACTTGCTGTCCTTTAAAATTAGTGTTTCTAGAAACTTCTAAAAAGAAAATTTTTTACAAACTTCTTTTACTCTCTGGGCCTCGATGACTATGGAGAAACAGTCGAGGGAAATAACACTAAACTTAGCAGGACAGGAGACTGAGACAATAGATTTGCAGCCATTTTTCTCCCTGCATGTGTGTTTTAAACATTTTTTGAGGTTCTCCTCTCTGCTGGGCATTGTATCAGTTATCTGTTGCCACAGTAATGCTGCACGACAAACAGCCACTGTTATACTCAGTGGCGTATAACAATAAGCATTTATTGCTTTTGAATCGGGGGTCAGCTGGAAGCTAGCTGGGTGGCTTTTCTGATTTGGGGGTTCCTCCCACGTCTGGAGGTCAGCTAGCATTTGGCTTGCCCTCAGCCACATGCCCGGGGTGATGGTCCTGCCCTGCATGTCTCTGCCGTTGCAGTGGTGGGGGTGTGGCAGAGCAGATGGAAACATCGGAGTTCTCCTGAGGCCTTTGTTTCCAACTGGCACACAGCTACTTCCTTTTCTCTTGGCTTTCCGAGATAAGTCACAGGGTTGGGGAAACCTGCTCTGTCTTTAAGGGAAGCACCCTAAAGTCAGGTGATGAAGGGCAAGGTTAGGAGAGGGGTGAAGAATTTGGGCTCAATGCAGTCAGTGCACCCCACCCTGTGCAGAGTGTGTAGTTGAGACATGTAGGCAATCCTCTTAACAGCCCTGAGCCAAGGTAGCATCGTCCTCGTGCTAGAGTTGGAAGAACCGAGGGTCGGAGAGGCTCTGTGACCTGTCCAAGGCCTCAATTCTAGTGAGAGGCATAGTTTGAGTTTGCACCGGGTCTGTCCAACCCCTTCCTCCATGCTGCCTCTGGCTGACTCCGCACGACATATTTTGTCCTCTTCCTCCGTTACTGCCTCTTTCCGGAAACACCGACCTTGCCTTCTGTGCCTCTGTATTTGCACTCCTCACCCCCACTACACGTCTTTTCTCCAGCTTCTTAAATGTAAGCTGCTTTTGTGGTTCTCGCCCCTGGGCTCAGCCAGTGCCGGAAAGCAACAAGCCCCAAAGCTGACGTCTGGGCCGGCCCTCCCTCCTTGCTTCCCTCACCCGTCTCCCCCGCTCTCAGATACCCGGTGCTGGTTAACGGTCTCTCGGCTACAAGCTGCACTCGCCCTGGCTTAACCTGGCTGAGGTCATAAAGAACTGTCTGTCTTCGGGCGCCTGGGTGGCTCAGTGGGTTAAAGCCTCTGCCTTCGGCTCGAGTCATGATCCCAGGATCCTGGGATCGAGCCCCGCATCGGGCTCTCTGCTCAGCGGGGAGCCTGCTTCCCCCTCCCCTCTGCCTGCCTCTCTGCCTACTTGTGATCTTTGTATGTCAAATAAATAAATGAAATCTTTAAAAAAAAAAAAAAAAGACCTGTCGGTCTTGCACAGCAGAAGTCCAGAGGCAAGGCAGGCTCCTCGGGGCCAGCTTTCATCTCACACTGTGTTGGCTTCATGCTGTGGGCAGTGAGCAGAGCAATGGGTTTCCCTGGTTACATCTAGTGGGAGATGGGGCAGCAGGCTTCTCTGCTTTGAGATGCCCCGGGCAGATCCGTCTTCATCTCCCACTGAAGCCTCCCTGGCTTTCTGCTCGTCCCTGTCCCCATCCCCATCACTGGCTGGGCCTTATAGACCAGGTTTGCTGGTCTATTGAGCGGCTGCCGGACGGGGATGCAACTACTGGGTCCCTAGCTGTCCCCACGTGGCCGAGCAGCGGACTCTGCTGCTGCTGCTCTCTTCTGCATTTTAGCTGGCGGCATCTGCACGTGCAGTTCTTCCCATCAGCACGTGAGAGCCCTTTTGAACATGTCCTTCTTCTTCATCCCCTTCTCATTTGTTGTTCCTCCTTTTATTTTTGAGGTTGTCACTAAGGAACTGTTTTGGGGCAGGGCTCTGGGGGGGGGGTGTCTAGTAATCCCCAAGGAGGCCAACTCAGGTTTGCTCGCAGGAGCCTAGGATTGAGCAGCTGACAGTCCTGGGCAGCAGGGGCAGGGCGAGGAGAGTGGTATGTGCGGGGTGCTGTGCCGTCCCGCCGTGGCAGTGGTACGACCGCCTAACGCTGCCTCAGAGCCAGTCAGGGACAGTGTCCAGGAGCGCGTCACTTCAAAGCTGATGATCCCACCTTGGCAAGGTCTCATTCTTAAAACAACAACAACAAACTCAGCCCTGGTCTCTGATTAGACCCTTATCACTTCTTGTACACCAGAATTTGGCGAACCACAACCTATGGGCCAAATCTGGTACTGCCTATTTTTGTAAATAAAGGTTTATTGCCACAGAGCCATCCCCCTTCGTGTATGCATGATCTGTGGCTGCTTTTCCTGTCCACCACCAGAGTCACAGAGCTGCCACAGGGGCGGCCTGGCTTGCAGAGCTGAAAATATGTCTTCTCTGGCCCTTTACAGATCAGCTTTGCCAAGCCCTGCTGTAGCTGGGCAAAAAAAGCCCGTCCCTGCCCTCTAGGAGGTTTCATCTCACAGAAGGAGACTTGCTTATGTGTGATCTGTAGGAAGCTTTATTAACGAAGTCTGGTGGGGAAAATATTTTTAAGTGCTGGACCAAACAGTACAGACAAAAATTAGTGTTGTGGGAGGGATTCATGTGCATTAATTTCTCTCTCCTTCCCTCTGCTGTTGCTTTCTCTAGTCCACAAACGAATCCACTTTCATTTTGTTTCTTTTCTTTTCTTTTTTTTGCGCCTGCACGCACACATGCGCACAGGAGTGGGGGTGGGCGCGGGGCAGAGGGGGAGAGAGAGAGTCTTAAGCAGCCTCCACGTCCAACATGGAGCCTGACACGGAGCCCAACACAGGGCTCGACCCTGAGATCATGACCTGATCTGAAATCAAGAGTTGGTCACTCAACTGACTGAGCCACCCAGGTGCCCCTCCACATTCATTTTCTTGCTTCAAGATTTCTAGATTGACATTTTCCAGGTTTACAGTTTTTAAATTTACGCTTCTCATAACACTCGGTTCCCTCCCTCTGAGGGGGAGAGTAAAGGTGCATAGCAATGTAGAAAATGAAAAGTCTGAGTATGAGATACCATCTTTTAAATGTACCCTTGCCACTCTCCCATACTTAAAAAGAATGTAGGACTTGCTTTAATAAATGAGAAAAAACTTTATTTGCTTTGAACAAAGAACTAATATGTGCATTACTAATCTCCTTGCTTGAAAAGAAGTCTGCTGAGAAACCTTCCCTCATAGTAGCCTAGTCCCTTCATCTGCACTGCTCATTCGCTTCTAGAATCCCATCCTTTTCTGGATGCCACCTGTCTAGAAGGACCTTGACATCAAAACCACTTGCAGGCCCTAGAGGAAGCTCCCCCACTCTGTAATGGGCTTTGTTGTTCTGATGGCCACAGACTTGCCACTGTGGAAGGCAGCTTGTGTGCTAGTGTGTTGTGTGAACCTCCCTGCTCTTTTTTTTTTTTAAAGATTTGAGTAGTAATTTTCTTTTAGACTCAGCCTGCTTTCTTAGTTAGACTTAGTATTAAAAAAATACATGGTTAATGTAAAAACATAATATAGGGGCATCTGGGTGGCTCAGTGGGTTAAGTGTCTGACTCTTGATTTCAGATCAGGTCATGATCTCAGGGCCATGAGATCGAGCTCACCTGCCACCCCGGTCAGGCTGTGCCCTGGGTGTGGAGTCTGCTTGAGATCCTCTCTCTCCCTCTCCCTCTGCCCCTCTCCGTGCTCTCTCTCACTCTCTCTTTTTCTCAAAAAACAAAACAAAATAAAATAAAACAAAACAAAAACTCAATACAGGAAAGTCAGGGTATAAAGAATCACATAACTGCCCCCGCATACACTCTCCAGGGAATACCTAGCTCACCGTTATCTTATCGAATCTCCACATACATACATACATACATTTGGATGAATCAGAAGATATTGCAGATAATCGACCATAAACTGTCAATTTCAGATAGTATGACCTAATCCAAACACATAGTGATGCAGACTTGTTGGTATTTTTAAAAAAAATACTGATGGGATCTCAGTGTTTATTCTATATCATGATTTGTTAAGCTAGGTGGAAGAGAATCTTGGAGATCTTGCCATACTTGGCATAGTTCATTTAGAGCCATGCCCCTCATGAATAGTCCATGTGTTACACCATGAGTAGACTAACCAGTCCCCTGGTTAAAGGATATTTAGGATGATTCAGGTTTTTCACTATTCTAAATAATGTAGCATTGAACATTTTGATATATCTTTGTATATTTCATGTAAGTTATCTAAAGTATAACTTTCTAAAAGTGAAATTGCTGGTTTTCTTATTTAAAAATTTTTTTGGAAGAATTGGTCAGATGCCTCCAATCTCAGTTGGACTTGCTGACCCTATGGTCCTTCATCCTCTAGGGATACCCCAAAGATGGGACTGCAGTGGAAGTCAGGCAGCCCCTACAGGCAAACCCTGTGCAGTTGCAAGCCCTGGCACAAACTTCCCTCTCCGTTCACGGAACATTGGTGCACTCGCCACCCGCGGGCACTAGGGACTCACAGGCAGGAAATGACAGCACAGTGGACGAGGGCTGGGAGGAAGAGGTGTGGGTACAGGGCAACCCAAGGGACCACTTCATCCCTGGTCAGGGAGGGAACCTTGTAGTGCCTTCCTAAGTTCAGTAGCTAGCAAAGGAAGAGAAATGCTGGGCTCAGTTGGAGTGGGGACACTGAGGTGGTGGCAGGCGTCAGCGTGCAAATGAGCTGTCCTGGCCTTCATGGAAGGGAGTGTGGGCACAGAGCTCAGCTGAGCCCAGGCGCCAGATGACAGAGCTCTAGCCAGCCACTGACCTGGGTAATAAGAGGGCCCTTGGCAAGCAGCCTCCTGAAGGCTGTGCCACACGGCAACTCAGGGATCAGGACCCGTGATGTTGCCTCGTGTGGTTCTTTTGTTGTGATGTGCTTCTCCAAAGCCAGTAAAACATTCCAACAGACAGAGTCCAAATGTTCCATTTACTGCCCTATTTCATATGCATAATTCCCCCACTTACCCCTATGTGTTTTCTTGCAGAATATTGTCTTGAAAACAGGGATTAGGAGTTCTTAGCTTTTTTTCTTTTTGGAAACTACTGTACAGTCTGTCAGTCTGGTGAAGCCTGTGACCTCTCCTCAGAATAATGTTTGTACATGAATAAAATAAAACCCGTAGGATTGCAAAGGAAACCAATTATACTGTAATACAGTTACCAAAATACTACAAAAACATAAGTAATACATATTTCTGTATGGATGCATTAATAGCAGGATCCAGCGGTGGGTCTAGAAGCTATCATGATTTTGAAGTAAGGGTGAGTATAAATGATACTTCATAACTGCAGTGACCGGGATGAGAAATGAAAAGATACTATCCTCATGAAAGCAAATCAGTAAACTCCACACGTGCTGCCAGTACCAGTACGGTTCATTGCCACGTATGTGTAGTGATAAGAAAGGTCAGATTTCAGTTAGAGGATAGTCAAATTAAAGATATGATTTTCTTCCTATCCATGTTCAGACCCCTGAATTAACTCTGTCCATGAACCCCCATTAAGAATCTCTGTTTTAAGATACAGAAGAAGGAATTGTGGGGATGCACATGTCCCCTTTGCATCAAGAAAATTCATAAAATGCCCAGGATCCCCCCCACCCAATTCTGATGGGGATGAGAAGGGAAATTGTATAAAAAATGAGTCAAAATTAGAAAACAAAAAACACATTTCGACTAGCTGCAATAATGGTCTTTTCCCTTCTGTCTCAAGAGAGAAATGTGGAATCTTCTGTCGTTCTCTGTATCTCCCAGGACAATGGCTGTTTGGGGTACTGATTTTAAAGAACTGGGAGACTCTAGATTTGTTTGTGCTCTCTCAGCATAGGCAAGGGAGATGACCCCCAGATGAGGAGCTCTCAGATTGTCAACCTTTGCTACACCTCCTAGTGGGCATGTGCTCACGCACACTTGCCTCTCCCTTCTCTTGTTCCCGCCCTCACTACCCCCGCTCCTTAACTGTAAAAGTTAGGGGTCTGATCTATTCGTCAGCCACAAAGTTTGAGAATGCCTCTAAAAATAGATGTGTTAAAGGGAGTGTGTTGGATAGAAGGGAGAAATCTTGTTTATGCTCAACAAATAACTTATATTTAGAATCTTCCTTCAGTTTTTCCTTTGAAAATCTGTATTCTCATTTCACTTGAATGACTCTGCATGGAGCATTTAAAAGTAGATCAAACAAAACCCTATAAATATGTTGAGTTCTTTTGGGCATTTTGCCAAAATAAGCCTTGCTAAAGCAGAGAAAAGCAATGTGCTTTAGGTATTAGATTTTCTTTTCTGAACATCCAGACTCCATCCCCCAGAGACATGGGGCCCTGGACTGGGGAAGTCAGAGCAGGGACACTTGGGGAAGTGTCTCCTGCTATGGTCTGCTGTGCATTGGGTCATTTAGATTAACGGGCATCCTGAAAGGCCAAAGCCACCCCCTGCGACCAGCTTAGAGAAAGGGGAAGACCCAAAGAATGATTAGAGACATCACCGACTGTGTCTTCCAGTAGGATTCCTTTATCTTGCTCTGATGGTAAAGGAAGGATGGTGAAAAGAAATTTAGTTGCGCTGGCATAAATCATTAATACGGCTGCCTTTTAACAAATTCACGAATGACAAGATGAGTGGAGAAAAGGGTGGCTGCAGACCCTCCTGTGAAGTAGGCCTGAACCTGTCACTGCAGGGGGAGAGGTAAGAAAACTGCGGTGAAGGTCACGAAGTGTCAGAGAGCATGAGGTGGTCCCAGAGCTGTCCTCTAGATTGGATGTCTCTCCTGTGTCTTGAAGCCCCAGACCCTCTTCGTGCCTTTAGTGCTATCTGTGTGGACCCCGGGTGCATGGGCTGTCAATCCAAGGTATATGTCCTCTCCATAGCCTAACTCATGGACCACCGATAGAAAATGGTTGAGCGCGAGGGCATTATGGTGGTAGAAGTTCTTCACGCCCTTGGTACCCGAATTATAGATGTGGCTTCTCAGGGACCATCAGGTATTAACATTGAAAATATCCAGAGGCAGCATCTCTTTAACACTGGAAATATCAGAGGCGGCAGAAGCCCAGTTTATTTAATGGATGGTCCCTTTCTGTATCACACTAGTGGGAGAAAGTTGACGGCTTTGATCATAGGTTAACTGACTGACTTTAAGACTATCTTCAGTGGCTTCTTTAAAGCAGGACGTTAGACTCCGAAGCCTGTAGGACTGAAGGAAGACTAGATCAGGGATTTGTGTCCCACCCTCTGCTTCTACATCAGTAAGAGAGAGTGGGCATTTGTGATGAAATGGCATCCTCATAACCATCACGAGGAGTGTGTGTGTGGCGGGGGGAGATGAGTGGAATTTGTTGAAGAAGGTACGTGGGAACGAGTTGACAGGTGTCAGAACTGAAGGGGCCCAGGCAAACAGACGAGGCCGCTCAGCAGGGGTTCATGACTGCTGGGATGAGGGCAGGGCTAGGGGAGGGCAGTGGCTGGAGTTGGGGAGCCCAGACGAGGCGCCCCCGTGGCTGGGTGTGTGCGTGTTCCTGTGAGTGAGTGGGCGTGAGCAAGCTCAGAAGACAGACACGGAGCCCCACGACCCCCACGGCCCCCTGCCGCCGGGAGGGAGATGGCCCGTCTGGGCTGTGTGGTGTGCGTGGTCAGGCCAGGAAAAATGAGCAAGCATCCATAACCAATAGGGTGTGATGGGGCTCTTTGGACTCTTGTAACAGTGTCTGACCAGAGTAATACGTAGTGCGGGCTACAGGTGTGGAGCTGTTTCTCTGGCTCACACCTCCTGCTATCTTCATGGGCCAGCCATAACCAGTTGAGAACCCCCCCTCCCCCTTGACATTCAGCCTGTGACACCACTTTTCCATCTGATTCAACTGGTATTTATTTATTTACTTGGAGAATAGGATCTAAGTTTACTATTAATGTCATCAAAGCATAATCAGAAAAATGTATGTTTCATAATGCATGATAATTATTTTAATAAGCAAATGTAATGATTTTTTAAAAATTATTATGATGTATTATTACATGCTCTTTGTAAAAACAAATTGATGTACAGAAACATTTATGTGAGTCTCTCTTTACATTCTCCTAATCCCCCTTTCCAAAAATACCACTGTTAATTTGGGGCATACCCTTCCATACCCTTTTCTGTGCTTGCACAACCGGGTTCTTGTACATACACCCCTTCTTTCAATTATTTAATTCTATCAGTTCTTCACATATTAATCGAATGTTGGATGAATCCATTTATTCATTAATATTTCTTGAGCACATACTCTATGACTAGTTTTTGGGAGATTGAAGTAAATCAGGGTCCAGGGTGGAGGTTATAGAAGGAAGGAGGGAATGTGTATATGTTTACAATGTTGGGAGCACATTGCACCTTTATGTGATTTTCCCTTTTAATTTAACATATTATGGAGACCTTTTACATGTCAGTACATGCAGAACTGCTTGCTCAATTTAAAAGGCTGCTTGGTTTTCCATGGCCTGGCTACTCCATGCGGCCATTCCCTTTCAGTGGGCATTCAGGATGTTTCCTGTGTAGGTCTCTGGCCATATCAGCATTTGCTATGAGAAACACTGCTGCCCTGAACTTTCTTAAACAGGTATCTCTCCCTACGTGGCTATTTTCTCTCTTCTCCTGGGACTAAATTTAAAATCAAATATGCGTAATTTCTTGCTCAGTTGTATCCCTGCTCTGTCATTGGGTATGGGTGATTGAGCGCAGACCATAACCTTAGAAGAAAGCATTTAGGAGTGTATCAGGCATTGTTTAATGCTTCAGACTATGCTGTTGGAGAATGTGGCCCTATTGACCCTGTGGCAAGATGACGGGCCACCATCTTTCTTTCCCTATAGCTGCAACAATTCAGCTTTTAAAAAAAAATTGTGGTGAAATACACATAATGTAAAATTTACCATCTTAACTGTGTCGGCATTGGCTTTTAAGCATGTGTGTGTGGGTGCCCTGTTTAACACCAGGTTGAGGCTTTAACTCTTTCCCTCTTCCCTTTCTGTCCTTCTCCAGCATCGCTCTGACTGTCTACAAAATGTATGTTCCCAAAACAGTGACCCACAGACAGAATGTGATATAGGTACTCATTAGTTCATTCATCCATCGATCATCAAGGATGGATTGGGTTTCTGTTCTAACAGCCCCTGAGCTGGGTGCTGGGGATCAAAGACAAGTTAGAGAGGGCCATTGACCCCCCAAAGGGAACAACTGAAACCCGTCAACTAATGATGAGACTGTGTATCTGTGTGTAGGATTCCTTCCATCATGTTTTTTAGACCTTTGTCTCTGTCTTCTTTTGGGCTATCTGCCTGGGCTTCTAGGCTCCCTCCCCCAAGCCCATCTGCACACCACTGACACCAGCCACTTCTCTCTACAGCACCGTTCTCAGCACATCTTGTAGTCATTTCTCTGTCCAGAAACCTCCTCTGGGCAAGTTCTCACCCCTAGCTCGTCATCTGAAGTCCTCCAGAAATGCACAGCTAATGTGCCTTCCTGGTATTACCCTGGGTTCATGGAAGAAGAGGGCTGTAGACCATGACTTACTTAACGCATGGGCCTCACACAAGTTATCCAGCCTTTCTGTGCCCTTTCATAAAGATGGGAGCAGCATCCCTCACCTCACAGGGTCAGTCAAGAACTTGAGGGAAGGCATGTAACATGCCTAGCTCAGTTCTTGGCACATGGCAGACACCTCATCAATGTTTGTCTCCATCTCCAACAGGGCTCAGTGGATTTTCCTTTGGTGACTTTTGACTTGACCTGCTGCTACCCTTCCTACCCCCCATGGTTTTGAGGCCCTCATAGATGGTTCCCTACTGATTCTACATTTCCTCCTGTATTCTGGGGGATTGGGAACAAATGAGCACTGGCATAGTTAAAACCTGTTTTCAGATGAACCTTCCCTTTGAAGTAGCAGGCAAATGGATTAATGGTTTTCTGCCACGCACAGACGTTGACTATAGGCATTCCTAAGAGAATCAAGGAGGCTCATCTCCAGGGACCAAACAGTGCTGGTTAATTAAATACCATACATTTCCACTGTAACCATCTGGCCAGAGCCAGAGGGGTTTGGCAAGAAAGACCCACAAGTTCCTCATTTTTCTGGCATGCCTTCAAACTCTGAAGTGTCCTCCTCTTCCTCTGAGTTACGTTGCGTTGGAACAGGATGAGGATTGGGAATTTTCCCAGCAAACGGTACGATGCTGGGTCTGGCGAGATCAGTCATTCACCTCTCTCTCTTCCCCTGCACCTCAAATCCACCGGGTGTTTCGATTAAAAGGGGTGAGTCTCTACATTTGTTTAGTTTACTTTGTATTGTCTTTCTATCTCGAAATAGGAAAGGCCCTTTACATTAATTGAGGTTTCTGATTCAAGAACAGCCTCTTCAGGAATCTGGAATGTGCTCAGTTAAGTTGGGGAGTTGCTGCACCCCCAGCAGTGGTGGCTAATGGATCCCAGAAGCGACCACCATCTTTCCCATCCCCCACTCTCCCAGGAGCACACTTTCAGAGTCAGAGGCTGTTTGGTGAGACTTTTCTGAAGTTCTGTGAGATGAAAATCACAGCGTGGCACCATTCACCTGGGTTATGTATTAGCCTAATATTGCTAGATGAGCTTGATTTTTCTCTCTCTTTGGAGAAGAAGCTGAATGTAGAACACGTATAGCACGTTCCCGGAAAATCCCATTTGTTTTTGGATAACCGATCTGTCTAGATGTCTCTTGACCCTGACCATTTGTTAGATTCGCCTGAGGAGCTCTTAAAATATAGAAACCCAGACCATTGCTAAAGGGTGGGGTCTGGGCATCTGTATTTTTCCTCTCTCCCCAAATTTTTATTTAGAAAAATTTCAAATGTACAGAAAAGTTGTAACAGTATTACAATGAACATCCATCTAGATTCCCCCATTATTAGCACTCTGCCACATTTGTTTTCTCACTCTCTCTGTGTGTATGTATATGTATACACACATGCATGCACATATGCGCGCGCGGACACACACACACACATACACTCCTTTTTTCCTCAAACAATTTGAAAGTAAGTTACAGATATCAGGACACTTGATCCCTAAACACTTGGAAACAAGGACATTCTCTGTAACTGCAACAGGGTGAGCACATGCAGGAAGTGTAAAGTTAATATAATGCTATCATCTAGTATTGGTCCATATTTAGATTGCCCCAGTTCTCCCAACAATGCCCTTTATAACCTTTTAAAAACCCCAAGTGCAATTAAGGGTCACATTATATTTAGCTGTTGTGTCTCCTTACTATTTTTAAATCTAGAACAGTTTCCTAGCCTTTAAAAAATTGTATGTGATAGTGACTTAAGGTTTTTTTAAAGAATCAGGTCAGTTTCTGTAGACTGTCATCATTTTCGATTTGCATGACTGTTTTCTTACAGTCAGATGTAGGTTAAATGTTTGGGGTGGGAGCATTCTACAGGTGAGGTTAAGTCTTTCTTCATGCATCGCATGAGAAGTGTCATTATTGATGATGTGAGCTTTAAGACTGTGTCTGTCCGGTTTCTCCATTCTAAGAGGACCGTTTTCCTTTTGTAATTAATAAATAATCTCTGGGGAGGTACTCTTGAGACTGTTTACATATCCTAATCCCCAACAAGGTTTCACCCAGTGGTTTTAACCACCATTGATTTCTGGCCAGAATCACTGGTTGCTTATGATGCCTGTAAAATGATGATTGTCTGTTTCTATCATTTCTCCATTTATTAGCTGACAATCTTTTTTTTTTAAAGATTTTATTTATTTATGAGAGCAGAACATGAGGGAGAGTGAGAGCATGAGTAGGAGGGAGGGGCAGAGGGAGAGGGAGAAACAGACTCCCGCTGAGCAGGAAGCGGGATGTGGGCAGGAATCATGACTTGAGCAGAAGGCAAATGCTTAACTGACTGAGCCACCCAGGCATCCCTGACATCCTTTGTCTAAAGGAGAGCTTTTGCTTCTTGCCCTGCCCTTATCTATCTAATCTTATCCATTCACCTAGCTAGGTAGCTATCACCCTAGCTACCTATTGAACTTATCAGTCTGGGCTCATGAATTATTTGGAAATGCACAAGTGATAAAACAACCCTCAGTACAAGCTGTTACTATCCCAGATTTGGCCAATGGAAGCCCCATCAAGCTGATCTCTGTGTCCTTTGGAAAGTACCCCTCGAGTGTTTGAGCAACTTCACTGATGTTAGCATTAGCGGATATTCTGTTCTTGCTTGGTGTTCTCTTTGTCCCAGTGCTGGAAGAAGCCAGGAACCCGTGGAGACTTAGTTCCCCAGGACCGCTACTGAGATTATGAAAGCTCCCAGGTGCCAAGATTGAGAAGCACTGGTTAGAGTCCTCTAAAGGGAGATTACCTGTTCCCACAAGGTGTTTTCTCCTTGTCATCCATTATGACCCATTGTCCCCTGTAATTAATGGCATTGATTTGTTACTGAAGTTTAGAGTTTTGTGGGAGGCGTCCCTTGGTGATTCAGGCCCTCGTGGTTGCACTGGTGTTCTGTCATAGGGGATATGAGACATTACAAAAAAAAAAAAAAAAGGCTGTGTGAGTGTTGAAAGTTTTCAGTTGACCCAAAGACTTCTTTCTACCACTGCATTATTTATTGTTGTATTTTTTGGACATTGAAGTTTTCACATGTTGTAAGACCTTAGGAGATGCTAAAATATAGATGAGTTTCTAAGGATGGGCCATGGCGCCCTTTTCAGTTTCTGCTCTGTCATTTTTAGAGAGTGTGCATGTACTTCATTTCCTCCCCTTCCAGCCAGTTTTCTTTCATTAAAATATCCAGCAGCTCTAGCCTCAGTATCCAGCAGCTGTAAGGAAATGCTCCTGATTTGTGGGTTTTCACTTCCTGGTTTCACATCTTAACCACATCCCACATTGGCCCAGTGAGTCCTTTCTGCCGTCTCGGGACCCATAGCTGAGAATTCTTAAGAACAGTCAGACGTGGGAGGCAGTGGCCTTGGACTTGCATCCCCTCGAGCTGTAAGACCTCTGGTAAAACACTCAATCTCTGTGTCTCTCCCTGCTTGGAAAAAGGGCGTTGGGTGTGAGGGTAGTACCTCTGCGGTACTCAGCAGTCTTTGGCACACAGTAGGTGCTCAATAAATGCTAGCTGTTATTATTTTATTACACAAAGCTGGCCATGAATATAAGGGCGGGAATGAACAGGGCCTAGTGTGGACATTGCAAATGTGCCTGCCTTGGTGTCCATGGCCTGTGTTTCAACGTGTGAATGCATGGCCAGGTAGTGTGTGTGGCCATTGTACGGTATGGCAATGAAGGAGAGACCTGTAAGATGTGCCCTGTCAAGTCTGCCTTGTCCATACATTTTTTTGGTGGGCCGTGTGCACATACATGCTCGCATGTCCGTAAAACCTGCATGTGTTACTTCTTGCGGTTGTGTCTTGGGAGTTAAGTGGTCCTACCTAGAAAACACACACAGTGGCAAAGGACAGTGGCAATGGCCCTGACACGAAGAAGGGAGAACATATGTACTCTCCTCTTTCTAGTTGTTCTGATATTGATTTGTATTGTTGGCCGTGATCAGCAAATGCATTTAAATATCTTCAAGACCCCGTTTATTCCATAGGAAAAAGCTCAAAGTAATGTGTGAGAATGAGTTCATGCGGATTGGGCTCTGGGAGTGAAGGTGGTAGCTCAAGTTCAGGGATGCTAAGCCACGGCCTTAGGCAAGTCATCCTTATTCTTTTCCAGTTTATAGCAACTGTTGAAGGGAGATGACATTATCATCTATGTACCTCCTCAAGGGAGGTCAAGACTGCGTAGTAAACATCAGTGAAATGCTGGGAGGGGAGAAATAGCCAATGACATCCTTAAACTCTCTTAAATGTTGGATGGACAGAGGCACCTGAAATGCAGTGTCTCCTGACATTGGCAACCCACCTTGAACTGGGTTTTAGATTGGGTAGATCTGGCAAACAAGACTGGAACGGTGAAGTGCAGAAGCTGAGCCCTAGAAGAGCAGCGGTCTGGGAATTCGCATGAAAACCTGAGGCTCTGTTACACAGTGTCACACAAAGCAATTACGTTCAGATTACAGAGAATGTGGGACGAGATGTAAACAGAATCGGCTCGTCCAAAGTTGAAGGAGAGCTCTGAACTCAGGCAAAGCAGATACTGTGGCTCACTAGCTCAGTGTCCTTGGATAAGTCACTGAACCCCAATTTTCTCATTTGCAAAATGGTTGCTCATTCTGGCTCCTTTCTGTTTCATTTTAACTCAGGTGGTGGCAGGGTGAGATTGGATGATGGATAGCAGAAGTGCTTTAGAAAAGACCACAAGTTATCCCAGAGCTGCAGGGAATAACCGTTTCTGCCCAGGGTCAGGTCAGGTGGCCTTTACCATCAGCAACCCCTGCATACCTCGCTGTGGGGCTCGCTTTTCTTAGTCCTATATGTTGGCGATGTGTTTGATAGGACTTGGTGCCGCCAACGAAATAACCTTCTTAGAGGCTTTTAAGAACTATTGATGAGCCTGGCAGATAGAAACTAGTAAACTTGTCATTCTTCCTGATACCAGACAGGGCTTTAGAGAAGTTGGAGGCTGAGATTCGGTTCAAGAGCAATCTCCTTATTCTGTTCCAGGTCCTGAGTCCACGGTGTTAGTCTCTCCTTGAAGAAGTCATCACTCTCTCTTTTGCCATTTGCGTAGCACCAGGTTACATGCTATTTTTTACAGAGAGTTTTATAAAGAAATGAACTTACATGTAACGGCATTTTATGATTTCAGCCAGCACTGGGCGTTCAGATGTTATTTTCAAGTCACTTTTGTCCAGACTGGTGGCTTCTCTGCTTGTGTGTTAGGTTTCGGAGGTTTGTGTGTGGACTTGTTCTGCGTTTAGATTTGTATGTGCAGCGTTTGCTTTTACCATAACATCTAGCAGATAAAGCTCTTCACCCATTTAGGGTAGAACTTCATCTTAAGAGGTGTCTATGGGGGCGGGGCACGGGAGTCACAGGGAGAAGGAGGTGGGTGCCGAGATCACCTTGCCGTCGTCTTGACCTTCTGAGCCAGAACGGGGAATCCGTACCCTTTACAACAAGAGTGCTGTATTTGCCTCTCATTTCATTGGACACCATGGAATCACGGGAGAGTGCTTGGCCCCGGACTACCACTCTTCCTCACTCCCCACCAGGGAGAAGCCAGCTGGGATGCGCCTTCACGGCCCGGGAGAGTCGGGTCCTCTGTGGGTCGCCCTGTGCCGCCTGCAGACAGTGCTGGCAGCACCTGGCAGTTAGCCCGAGAGCTCTGCCTTTGTTCTCACCAGGCCCAGGCGGCTTGTGGTTTTGTACGAAGGGGTGCAGTGTATTTGTACAGTTGCCAAAGATGTGATTAGACAAGATATCGATTCTGAACTTCTGCCCCCTTTCTTCTGTTCGACTCGGTTCTTCCGTACCGAGGTTCAGGCGGAGAAAAACGGAGCGGAGAGAACTAGGCCATTGGCTTTTGAAACATATTGATCAGTGAGCCCATCAGATGGAGCAAAGATCTTCCCCTTTGTATGATGTCATGCTGCATGGGGGCCTCAGTGTGGCCTGTGATCACCCCTGCAGGGATTTGCTTTCGCAGGGAAAAGACTAGAAAAGGAGAAGAATCACTGTAGGCAGTATCCAAAAATAATGTCAGCATTTCTAAATGTGTTTCCTTGAAGTCGTTGATCCCTTTGGTTTTCTAGGCCATGTGGTGGCAGGAGGGAACAGTGTGAGGTGGTCAGCCTCGAGCGACAAACTTCGGAGCAATGCGGGTGTCACTTCTTCTCTGCCATCCACCTCTCCCTGGCTTGGGCCTCTGCTGCTGCCTATCTGTCTGTCTCCCTACCCCACCCCCATCACACATACCACATGCATGTTCTTTCTGCCCACGGTGCATGTCTGTGGTGTGGACAGTCGCATCTGTACTTGAACCAGCTCTATGCCAGGGCCTCCCAGTTGGGCCGCTCTGGGTGAGCGAGATGCTGTGACCTTGAGTGCCTCCGGTCAAGTGAAGTGTGGTTCTGGCTTTTATCTTGATTTGCCTGGGTTGGCTCTGTGTGAGCAGCCAGGGATCCTGCTAATGGGTCCCCTGGGACAGAGGGAAGAGGACCGAAGTGGATTTGTTGAAGCCCTGTGGGGCATTTGAAATGGCACCAAGGGCAGGCTGAAATCTACTAGCCTTTGCTTATCACGCCTGAGTTCCAGCGTGTTGAAAGGGTGATGATTAGTAAGAAAAAGGCCAGGCTACTTTATCTTTTCCTTTGCACATTTGGGAAAAATTTCCTCTGCCTTGCTAGCATTAGAAGCAGACCATTCTTTTTATTCTACCATATCACATCAGCTTCCATTAAAAATCAACAGCAGCAAGTACAAAGCCCCATCCGTGGAAAAGCGTTTAAGGCAGCAATGTGCTCCAGCGCTTCAGGGGAGGGCTTCTTGCCTTCTGCACCAACGGATCGGTTTCTCATACCCATGCCTTTTTGACCCAGCAGCTTTTAAAAGACCAAGAAGCATTGCTCTGCTTTCTACTGCCTCTCTCTGAGACCAGAGCTGCCGTGCCTCTAGCCATGTCCCAGAGAGCATATTTGAGACAAGTCAGCTTAATTTGCCTGCATGCCTAGGAAGCCTCTCTTTAAAAGCCAGTTTTAAGCCAAGAGCTGTGTCT
The DNA here is from genome assembly GCF_009829155.1 of Mustela erminea. Lineage (NCBI taxonomy): Eukaryota > Metazoa > Chordata > Mammalia > Carnivora > Mustelidae > Mustela > Mustela erminea. Next base: position 15,419,689 of record NC_045635.1, on the reverse strand, counting down.
AAATATTTTGCTTTTCCCATTCAGGCGAGCGACGGAGGCGCCGCTGCCAGGTGGCATTCAGCTACCTGCCCCAGAATGACGATGAGCTTGAGCTGAAGGTTGGCGACATCATAGAGGTGGTAGGAGAGGTAAGTGTGCCAGGTGGATGGGTGGGTGACCTCGTGCGGGCGCTCAGGACCCGCCCCTGGTTGGCCTTGCTGTGGCGGATGTTAGAGCCTAAAGAGACCTTAGCCGCTATCTGGCTGAGTCTCTTCTCCGAGGAACTGGGTTCCTAGACAGGAATGCCGCCAAGCCCATTAGGAGCAGGTGTGGGCCATTTGAAATTCCAGCCTTTCTCACACAGTGGACAAAGGGCTTCCGAGATCCCGGGCCCCTGCCACAGCTCTTCTCCTCTCCTTCAACTGCCAGTAGACTCGGGCTCTACAGAGTGACCCTGAGCCGTCTCTTGAGGGTGAATTCAGATTCAAAAGGAAGGTGAAGAAGGGACATTTATAGAAGACTAGTAGTATGAGACAGGTATGACAAGGTTTTTACACATTGGCCCATCGGGTGGCCCATCGCAAGCACTTTGTTTTGTGGATGAGAAAAGAGGCTCAAGAGACTCTAGAAGGAAAGAAAAAGAGAGAGACCCTGGAAGAGTCAGGGCTGAGGGTTGGAGCCAGGCCCACCTGGCTGGAGACCCATTGTTCCCTCCACTGCACCGCATTCTCTTACTGCTGCTTGGTCCTGGGTACTCGGGGCCACGCCTGCTGGTGGAGTGTCCCACCATGCACTGACATGGGCCTCTCGGGCTCTTCTCCCCTGTCCTGGGCTATCCTGGGCTTCAGACTTAGAACCTTATCATTCATTCTGATTCAGCTCATGTGTCTGTATATAGAAATACAGTTCTCCGAGAGCTTTGGTTTCATGAGTACCACTGGACCTTACAGAAACCCATGATCAAAAAAAGAAGCTAGAAGGCAAGGAGGGGATTAAGTGAACTGTGACTTGGGTCCAAGTAGAAGGGCTGAGGCCCAGCCACCAGATTCCCTGATGTTCATATAAACATAAAGTGAGCATGCGTCAAAGTTTTATTTAACTCATTAACGAGGGGATCTGCAAGATGATACAGTTGGCTCAAAGAGAATTGTGGAAGAGTATTTATAATGAGAGAGAGAGAGAAAATACTTGATTCAGGTTGCTAAGGCAGATGCAGAAGTACATACTATCCCACAGGGCAGTGCACTGCAGCCTTTGAGGTTGTCTCTTCTCTGGGAATAAGGCACTTGTATCTCCGACTATCCAGATTCACTTTCATTGGTATCTGAACAGAATCATTCTCATCACTTTTGGTTTTCTGCCAGTTAACATCCGCACTAAGGGAATCATAGTGAATATGGTGTCAGACAAAGATATCTCTCGAGAATCAGTTACTGGGACTCCCAGTGTGACACTGGGAGGACACAAAATAACCCCTATCGCCTATTTCCTAGTTTTGGAGAATTTGTATTAATAGGCCATTGACCATTTTGGAGAGAGAGAGAGAGAGAGAGTGTGTGTGTGTGTGTGTGTGTGTGTGCAAGTGAGCAGGGGAAGGGGCAGAGGGAGAGGGAGAGAGAGAATCTTAAGCTGAGCACAGAGCTTGACTCTCAGCTCACTCCATGACCCTGAGATCATGACCTGAGCTGAAATCAAGAGTCGGATGCTTAACCAGCTCAAATACCTAGGCATCCCTCATTCATCATTTTGTATCCCTGTTGCCAAGCAGGGCACTTAGGAGATATTTGTCGAAAGCTGACTGAGTGAAACATGAACGGACAGCAGAGTGGAACATTTATGCTAGTGGTAGAAGGACAAATTTGGTAAGACGGAATCCATGCAAGAAGTTCCAAAGGAAATAGTAAATAGTGTGACTAACTTAAAAAAAAACGTTAAAATTTTGGTATAATTTGAAGAAACTTCAGCAAACCGCCCCTAGAGAACAACAAATAAGAAACATTTTACAATAAATGATCATGAAAAGTTATTATATATATCACTTATGAAATTATACTAAAAAGGTACTATAACAACGATAAATAGTAAATAAATCTGCCATAAACACAAATCCCACAAAGAAAAACCTTTACCATGAGGAAATGTTCCACACTCCTCTTAATTAAATAAATGCAAATTAAGGCAATAATGGGTCCTGCTTTTGAGAATCCTAAGAAAACATTTTGCGGTTAAGACTTGGTAATACCAAGGAGAAGTGACAACTTTGTATATCTTTATGATCCTAATATGAAGCTATTTAGCAGGGTATGGCAAGAGCTGTAAAAATCTGAACTAACATCCTTTGAGCCAGTAATCTCACTCCCAGGAATTTATCCAAAGAAAATGGTTAACAGAAAAAAATATATATGTGAAACATGTTAATTGCTTGTGATAATGAAAAATAATCAAGAGAGAGAATAGTTATGTGAATTGAGTGATATTATTCAGCTAGAAGATTGTGAAGACATTAAGATGGTAAACCCAGAGGTCTTTAAATCTGTATTTATTACAATACTGTATACTATAATTTTCTGTTAAATTCTGCTAACCTGAGAACTTTTCAACAGCAGGGATCTGGTTTTGATCTATCTTAAATTACGTGGTACTTGGAAGAGTGCCTGAAACCTAATACGTACCTTAATGAATGTTTTCTGAATAAGTAAGTGAATAAATGGAAATATGAAAAGATTTTTTTGCAAAAGAAATGAACAGATCAGGACACAAAATTGCATACACTAGGACAAGCCATGTAAAATACATCTCTGTCTGTGTGATTGAAGACTGTAAGGGAATGAGAATTGAAAATTGTTGTGTCACAGAAGCAGTTTTCCTTTAATGTTATAATAATGTTTTATGAAATACAAAGCAAGATAAGGAAAATTATTAACACATTCCTGGGAGATAGTGCCCACCCTCCCCTGCCCCTTGGCTGTAGGAAATGCGGGCTTGGATCACTGAAGGAGAGGAGGGATCACAGTTGTTAGTTAACTCTTTGCACGGAGATGACTTAGGACATCCCTGCTGCAGGACCAGTGTCCTCTTAAGTGCCACACTTCATGATGATCTTGCTTCCCAGAGGAAAAAGGAAAAATATGTAACCTAGGATATTTATGTAAAATAAAACATAAAGGTTGGCCTTTTCAACCACATTTTTAAAAATTATATGATCAAAAATGAGTTTTCTCATTATGTCAATTGACTTGTAATATTGCAGATACTGGGCCATTGTCACTGCATATTATAAAATATATCTTTTTATAATGGATGTATAAAAGTCAGTGGGTATTTTCTCATTCCACCGGAAACTAAAAAATAAACATCCCAAATCACTAAGAACTCTTCAATCACAGGGATAGATTGAGGTAAGACCATAGTTTTGCAAGACTTGGAAACCAGTCAATCTATTGGACAATAAAAATACGATAGATGATATCATGTATATGTGTCTAAATATGTTATATTATTCTTGACTGATTAACAGATTGATTCTACAGTATTGCAAAGCTACACACACACACACACACACACACACACACACACAAATGCACACACACACCCTACTCCAAAGGGGAAAAAAAACCCAGACAACTCTCAGGAGGATTTTGGAGGTATGGACTCTTTTTAAAATTAATTAATTAATTGATTGATTGATTAATTAATTAATTTTCAGGGTAACAGTATTCATTGTTTTTGCCCCACACCCAGTACTCTGTGCAATCCGTGCCCTCTCCAATACCCACCACCTGGTTCCCCCAACCCCCCACCCCCCGCCCCTTCAAACCCCTCAGATTGTTTTTCAGAGTCCATCGTCTCTCATGGTTCACCTCCCCTTCCAATTTCCTTCAACTCCCTTCTCCTCTCCATCTCCCCTTGTCCTCCATGCTATTTGTTATGCTTCACAAATAAGTGAAACCAGATGATAATTGACTCTCTCTGCTTGACTTATTTCACTCAGCATAATCTCTTCCAGTCCCGTCCATGTTGATGTAAAAATTGGGTATTCATCCTTTCTGATGGAGGCATAATACTCCATCGTGTATATGGACCACATCTTCCTTATCCATTCGTCCGTTGAAGGGAGACGCAAATTAAAACCACATTGAGATACCACCTTACACCAGTTAGAATGGCCAAAATTAGCAAGACAGGAAACAACATGTGTTGGAGAGGATGTGGAGAAAGGGGAACCCTCTTACACTGTTGGTGGGAATGCAAGTTGGTGCAGCCACATTGGAAAACGGTGTGGAGATTCCTCAAGAAATTAAAAATAGAGCTTCCCTATGACCCTGCAATTGCACTCTTGTGTATTTACCCCAAAGATATAGATGTAGTGAAAAGGAGGGCCATCTGTACCCCAATGTTTATAGCAGCAATGGACTGGTTTTTTGAAAAGGGTTGAATCAAGTAGAGAATCTTAAAACATGATATTTTTTATATATTAATTAAGTTGGATATATATCTTATTTAAGACCATTTAAGATATTTTATATCTTATTTAATTTTGCCTGAAAATATAAAAACGCACATTCATTTGCCATTTGTCACCATAAGCTCATAGGGTCAAGGTGTTTTCCTTGAATATGGGTTTGTTGGTTTGAGTTCCATCCTCTCTGCTTCCATAGTGCCTCCTTTATGATTTCCATCAGTTTCTTTAAAATGGATTGATACTGTGCTCGCTTCGGCAGCACATATACTAAAATGGATTGATACTAACACAAGGAAAGCAACCAGAGTACTCCCTCCTTCTAAAGAAAGTTCTGCAGTACAGTGCCCCCCACCCTGTCTCTTCTGGTTGTCTTATCTGCACCTAATTTGGCAGCAGGTTTTTTTTTTTTTTAACTTTCACGTCGTTTACCTTTTCCCCTCATCACCACAAACTTTGTCTTCACACCTACCTGGTTTTTGAGCCATGTAACCACATGGTGGGCTCACAGAGCAGCGGCCTGGTGCAGGTTTGGGTAGATGCAGCCTGACCCCCCCAACTGCCAGGCCCGAGTGCTCAGCCCAGATGGGTGAGCTCAGAGGAGGAATTCTGAAGGCAGGGCTGGCTGGGCTGAGTGCACCTGGCAAAGTCACCTTCCTCAGAAAAGCACATAGAATTCCTCTGTCTCCTGACTAGAGACAGGGACCCAGCACCCATCGTTAGATTCAGCTTTGTGAACCCAAAGGAACTGGGCTGCCAGTTCGAAAGGAAGAATAGCAGACTGAGTTCTTGTTGCTGTTTTTTTTTTTTTAAGAAAATCACTATAAATACACACTTGTGTCTTTTTTGTCCAGAGTGGAGAGGACTGGTCAATGCAGGTGAAATTGTAATTATAAGACCAGAGATGGTATATAGACAAGCTTGTCAGGAGTAATGGCATTTGAGGGCCTCTAGAGTTTCCAAACCTGGCTTATTGACCTATTTTTTAAAGTGCATTGAAACCTCTGTGTTTTCCTTTCTGTGTTATCCAGAGCCTTCTCGTGTTAGATGAGCTTGGTCTCAACAAGTCTGTCTGAGTCGGGGCCCAAAGGAATATTCAGAGATTCTTGCTTTTATTTGTTCCTTGTGGTTTGTTTTTGAGGTATTTTTCAGTGGTCCCTAGTCAGGCTCGCTGTAGATCAGTGGCTTTCATTTCAGATTTTAAGCCTGACCTGGCCTTATAGTTTGCAAAGGTGGTAACTTGCACTTTCAAGAAACATAGGCATCTTCTCATACCCACAACGTGGGTTTGGTTCTCTCACCTTGAGTTCGATGAGCTGTTGAAATTCTTCAGAAGTTTAACTCAATCAGACAACCTTTGTGGGTATGGATGCGCAGTTATGATATTGTGAGTTTTAATAATAAGAACTATGTATGTCTGCTCTCTGGCACAGAGCTCCTAAAACTCTTGGAATTTCCTATAAGAGTGATAAAGGTGTCTTCCCTTATGTTAATGAGGTGACTTTTTGAAACACCTGAGCAAAGAGGCCAGTTGCCAGTGGAGCCAATGGTGGAACTTTCAGCCCCACCCACTGACCCCGGTGAGGGGAGAGGGCCTGCAGGTCGAATCAGGTGCCAGGAGCCAGTGAGTTAATCAACCATGCCTATGTACTGAGGCCTCCGTTAAAAACCCCAAAGGACAGGATTCAGAGAGCTTCTGGGTTGGTGAACATGTGGAGGTGCGTGGGGAGTGGTGCCTGGAGAGGGTCTGGAAACTCCACGCCCTTTCCCCGTGCCTTGACCTGTGCATCTCTTCCATCGGACTGTTCCTGAGTTATATCCTTTTCTAATAAATCAGTGACCTGGTAAGTAAAAATCTCCTGCTCTAGGAAATTAATTGAACCCGAGGAGGGGATCATGGGAACCTCTGATTTATGGGTCCGAAGGGTAGGTGACAATCTGGACTTGCAAGTAGCATCTACAGTCGGGGGGGGGGGGGCAGGGAACAGAGCAGTCTTGCAGGTCCGAGCTCTTAACCTGTGGGATATGCAGCTGTTTCTGAGTAGAGAGTGTCAGAATTGAGTTAAATGGTAGGATACCCAGCTGATGTCTGAAGAATTGCTTGTTGGTGTGGGAGAACGTCTCTCACCCCCACACACATTGGAACTGGGTCCAGGGTTCCCAAATAGCAGGAAATCCTCATTTCATTCTTGATGTAAGAACTTCAAAGACTTGCCTTTTGTTTTGTGCTTGCCCATAAGAAGTCAAGTTTATTTAAAAGCTGATTAGTTACTAGGTAACCCAAGTATACCCAAATTCTTACCCATCAAGGCACCCCTTGCTTTAGAAGGGTTTATCTTTTCCAAAAAAGAGATAACATTAATATAAAAATTTGTTTATTAGAATGTGATAATCCAAAATGCTTAGGCTGCTCTACAGTCATTTCTTCCCGTGATTTTGGGTAGACATGTCTGGTGATATAATTTGCAGAGGTGACAGAGCATGTTAAGGAGAGGGACGTCACGATTAGAAGAAAAGGTGATTAGATTAGCATCATCAGCCCACAAAACAGACTACAACTGTATAAAAGCAACATATTTGCAAGTCAAAATGTATTTATAAGAGATTTGCAAAGCTATGGGATTTATCAACTATTTGAGCTCTTACTCTGTGACAGAAACTGGGTTCATGGAGAATTAGAGATTTATTGAACGGAAACTGTCTTGAAACATGTTCAGTATAGTCAGGGAGGGTAAGATATGCACAGCTAAGAAGGTAACTAAGAACCCAGGATGCTAGGAGAGCAGCAGACGATGGCACTGACAAATGAGGAAGGATTTAAAAACAAAGGCACTGGGGCGCCTGGGTGGCTCAGTGGGTTAAAGCCTCTGCCTTCAGCTCAGGTCATGATCTCAGGGTCCTGCGATGGAGCCCTGCATTGGGCTCTCTGCTCAGCAGGGAGCCTGCTTCTCCCTCTTTCTGTCTGCAAACAACAACAACAACAACAACAACAAAAAAAGCAAAAAGCAAAAACAACAACAACAAAAAGGCACTCAGCGAAGGTGAAGAGGATGCTTCCGAGAACAAGAACTTCAACCACAGGCATGGGGAAGATGAGAAGTATTTGGATTCTTTCAGCAAGCACAGGGTATATTGTGTAAGGTGCTCGGCTGGTCTGGGATGGGGGGTGGGGGGCGGTGGACAGGGTGTTGGTACAGCCTTGCTCCAGAGTCAGGGATGACCTGTGAAGCTTCTGCGGCAGGTGTGGGGTATCAGGAGCAGAAGCTGGCCACTGCGGCAAAATGCACATGAGATAAGTGACAGTGCCTCCTACACTGAACTTTTTTAAATAAGATTTTTAAATTTTATTTATTTGTCAGAGAGAGAGTGAGCGAGCGTGCATAAGCAGGGGAAGCAGCAGGTAGAGGGAAAGGGGAAAGCAGGCTCCCTGCTGAAGTCTTAAATGGAAATTGTGTATGTTTTCTTCAGTCATTCCCCTTTGAATTACTCTGCAGATTTCTCTTTTGAGGGGCCTCTTTCATGTGGAATAGGCTTATTCTCAGAAGAACGAGGGAATAAAAAATCACTTTCCTATGTGTATGGAATGTTGTAGCTTTGCCAGAAAGAGGTAATCAGACAGTGAACTACACAGGAATTGGGGGAAAATATTGGCCCCGGCCTTTAGGACCTAGAGAACACTTGTCTGTTTGGCTCAACCAGCTTTCCTGTCCCCACATCAACAGGAATGGTTATTTAAAGCAACTAAAATGGAAAATAATGTAGGTGTTTATGCCATTAGGGAGTGGTTCCCTTAAAAATATTTTTTCACTAATTCCACTAATAGAAAAAGATGTTTTCTAGAAACAATTTGTATTTTTTCAGCAATATCCAAAAGGTAAAACTACACGTTAGAACATTTATGTGACATTCTAGAAAAGGTGAAATCAATCATAGGTGATGAAAATCAGATAAGTGGTTGCTTGTGGAGGTGGATTGACTAGGAAGGGGCACGGGGAATTTTCTGGAGTGATGGAACTTTCTGTATATTGATAGAGGTATGGGTTACTTGGGTGCATATATGAAAACTGATTGACTTGTACTACTAAAACGTGTACATTATATGAATTATACCTCAATTTTAAAAACTTTTAAAAACTAAGTATTTCTCTGGCATTTAAAAATTTTTGAAAATACTTTCCCTTACCTCTCAAAGATGGGTGAAAGGGCCAGTGTGAAAATTCTCATTTAATTATGTCTGAATACATTTTTAATTCAGATATAATTGAAATTAAACACTGTATTAGTTTTAGACATACAGCATAATGGTTTGATACATGTATAGTATATGTTGTGATGAGGTTATAGCAATGATACATAGTTTGAAATTGTTGGGGCGCCTAGGTGGCTCAGGGGGTTAAACCCTCTGCCTTTGGCTCAGGTCATGATCCCAGAGTCCTGGGATCTGCTCAGCAGGAAGCCTGCTTCCTCTTCTCTCTCTGCCTGCCTCTCTGCCTACTTGCGATTTCTGTCTGTCAAATAAATAAATAAAATCCTTTAAAAAAGTTGTTTTTTAAGATCTACTGTCTTACCAACTTACAAATATATGATACACTACTGTTAACTATAGTCACCTTGCTATACATTACATCCCTGGGATTTATTTATCTTATAAATAGAATTTTGTACCTTTTGACCCCTTCACCTCTTTCACCTACCCCCCAGCCCTTGACTTTGGCAACCACCACCATGTTCTCTGCATCCATGAGTTTGATTTTTTTTTTTAAGATTCTACATAGAAGTGAGATTATATAGTACTTGTCTCTCTCTGACTAACTCCACCTAGGGTCCTACCCTCAAGGAACTAGAAAAAGAACAAATGAACTACAAGATTGGCAGAAGGAAGGAAATAACAAAGATCAGAGTGTGAGTGAAGGGAATCAAGTCTTAAAAGATCATAGAAAAGATCAGTGAAACTAAGAGTTCATCTTCTAAAAAGATAAACAAAATAGACAGCTCTTTAGCTAGCCTCACCAAGAAGTAAAGGGGACTCAAATAAAATCAGAAACGAGAGAGGAGAGGTTACAAATGATAACACAGAATGTCAAGGGATTGAAGGAGACTAGTCTGAGCAATTATTCACCAACAAGTTGGAGAGCCTAGAGGAAGTGGATAAATTTCTAGACCTATAAAGTCTGAATATATTTTGAGGAAACTTTTAGAAATGTTAAGGTGTGGGCCTTTCCTTAAAGCTTGACTTTTCCATTTTGCTTTCTGGGAAGAGTGGAGAAACAGCTCTGGGAACAATAAAGCTGACCCCATTTACCTGTGCGCCTCTCCCTCCGCCCTGCTCCTCTGACTGAGATTTGGACTACAAAGGGTTAATTGCGCATAGAAAGCCATAACAGCCCTTAAATGGGTCTTTCTGTCTTGCTACTCACACCCTGAGGTAGACTTTAGACCTGGTAAAGCTGTTATTCCCTTTCTCAGCACAGTTTACCAGGTAAAACTTCAAAGCTGGTTAAGTCGAAACTATTCTGAATGTCTCTGTACCTCGGACAGCCATGGTCATCTTTGTATCCACAGGTGTTCTCTCTGTAGTGCCTTTAAAATGTAGATAATGTGTGTAAAATTGGGGGGATGTGTTGACATTTGCTCAGCTGCTTCCCCAACTTCCAGCAGGGCTAAATAGCTAGAGATGTGCTTTTAGGGTTCTGAAGCCACTTAGCTGCTGGTGATTGTGAAGACACAGGAATTGCAAGGCCCCCAATGCAAACTGTTGAAATGCTTTTATGTGTCTTTCTTTCTCGAACACAGCCAGGTGTAAACTACCCTATTTCCTGTTCTGGACTGAAGACAGGGTTCTCTCTTAGGACAGAGCCATGGGCTCCTGATCTGGCTGGCTTGGGCTCAGGGGCACAGGGTGGAGGCTGTTCTCAGCCCAGAGGCACTGCCGGCAGCAGGCTATAGATGAGTGTGTGTTGCGGGGGGGAGGGGGGCATCAGTTCCCCTTTATTACTCCCTTTGGGGCAGAAATGGTAAGCCCTTGGTGACATCCATAATCCACAGTTTATTACAAAGGGACACATTTCTTTCTCTCTTTTAAATATAGAAACAAACATAAGCAAGCTTGATTTCTAAGCGGAGGTGCACAGGTTCTGTATGGTCCTTTCTTTGTTGCAGGAGCTTCTCAAGCACACTGTGTTTGTTTCATTCCCCGGTGAATCTGCCCCAAGGCCCTGGAGCAGTGCGGGATAGGTGCTTATTAAATGTAGGTCCAATAGGGAGGGGCGCGGAGACCTGGGCTTGGTGGGACTTCCTTAAGAACAGTGGCTACCATCATCCCGTCTCTCGGTCCCATTTGCTCCTCATAGCAGGGCACATCATTTTGTGGGGTAATCAGGGCTTCAGAGACCCCCCCATGGAGGGCTCCCCTAAATTTCCCTGCTTTTCATTCTTATTCATTCAGAGTTTAGGGTACGGTGCTTTACTCTTTGAATGAATGAGTGAATGAATGAATGTAATCACTCTGGGCTTCACTGTCCTCATCTTAATACAGGAAGTTGAACTCTAGAATATTGCTGCAGAGGAAAAGTGGGAGAGTGACCCTCATTTTTTTCTTTTTCTCGTATCTCTAGCCTGAATCTTAGAACCAAAGCAGCTGGCTATAAGAAGGGATAGTACTGAAAGGTTCTTGCTGGTACAGGGACCAGACCCCGCCCCCACCCCGCCACCACCACCACCACTGTGGCACCTATAATGAGAAATGAACCCCACCGGGCCCTGAGCGGTGGTTGCGCTGCCTGTCTCTCCATACCGCGTGCCTAATGATAGAGCTCTGCTGCTTCCCTGTTGGCCACTCCTCTCAGACTGTGCTGTGACACTGATATCAGCACCTGGGGGTGTGGTGAGGCAAAGACACCCCTGTTTTCTCGGCAGGCAGCTAACCAATCCCTCACGTCAGGAGTACTTCCTTCGGGGATCTCAGGCTCCAGCCGCTTATTAGTGGGAACAGGGATGCTTTAGATACTGTCGAGCTGAATCAGATGGAATTGGCCCAGCTGCCCTGTGCTGTCGGGGATTCTGCTAGGGACTGCTCATTTGCAGTCCACGCCCTTGGTTTTTCCCTCCTGCCCCATGATTCTGGGAGAAAGAAGGTCATTTTATGGTTCCTCATTCAGGACAGGCACAAAGGATCCCCCACCACAAATCCGGTGACTATTTCTATTCAGGCTCATGGCGAATTTTCCCAACCGTCCTAATCCTATAAAAAGCTGCTTGAAAGAATAACACATATCGGTTGAGTCGGCATAGAAACATGGAATGGTTTCAAGTGAAGTGCTGTTAAATGCCACGATGTGGTATTGAACAGTCACTGGGACAGTTGTTCATAGATGTCTGGATTCTTTCCCTAAGATTCTGTGATCACGCAGATATAATTGCCGCTCCGCAAGCCTGCCTCCCGTGAACTCCCTCACAAGTACTCCAGACACCATTCTGATTGTCTCCATCCCACAGGTTCTGTCAGCTTCCCCCTTTCTGGAGTGTCTCACAAACATGCCCCCCTGCCCTACTTCTATGTATCTACCATTTCTCCTCTTCAAGGCCAACCTTAATTTTTGATTTCTTTTTTTCTCAAAACCTTTCTGTAGCATCCCCCACCTGGGTGAGCTTGACTTTGTGCAACAGGTTGGTTTGTGCTAAGTCATGGCATTTCCCCCATCTATTTACCTCCCATTGCTAGTTTTTAGTCACACCCATCCTCTCCCTTTTAACCACATGCCCTTTCTACCTTGGTAGATGGTCATCTGCTTCAGGGAGGAAAAACCGTGTCCTGTACAGTTTTGTGTCCGTAGTACAGAATCATAATACATCTGTCTCTAACACTGATCGAGTGTATGCATTATCCTCATTGTACAGACAGGAGCCAGGGTTCCCTCGGTAGGAAATATGAATGAGGTTATGTAACTGCTGAGCTTCAGTAGGATTTGAACTGGGCTTTTTTGACTTTAATATTCTTTATCCTTTTAAATTGTTTTAGCTGTTAAATCCTACTTATCAGTTTGAGTTGGTGTTATAAGCATGTGGTAAAAACAAAACAAAACACACAAAAAAACAAGTCCAAGCATTCAGGGTCTCTTTCTGTTACATTGCACGGCACGAGTAACAAGCACGAGTACGTGCTTGTTCTCAGAATGTCCTGTTATTTCTCTTCAAGAAGCCACCTCGGTGTTCTGACTTGTGACTTCTGCTCTTCTGTTAGTGGTTCCATCACAAAATCTTGGGATGACTTTTTACCTTCCTCTTGCTTGTCCCAGCTAATTGGTAGCTCAAGACCAGTTACTACCTCAAAGGGACTTCAGATGCATACCTGCCTTGTCCCTGCCCCCCCCATCCGGCCCTCACTCCCCTACGCAGAGGACTGCCGTAGAGCCGCCCTTCCTCTCTCCCTTCACCCTGTCGCGCTGCATCTCAGGGTACTCTAGAAGCCTTCGGAAACCTGCAGGGAGTCCTGCTACCTTCCAGTTGAGTTTTTAGCTCAGGGCATCTTACCTGTTTTTGTTAGGCTGTCTAGTTAGTTTGGGTAGTCTAGGGAAGCCACCCACTGTCACTTGTTAAATAATGGTTTTAAATGCTTAAAATACAGGATTACAAAAGGGAACCGTTGAAATAGCTATCAAGCTATTTTAAAAGCAAATTTTGATATGAAAATCTGTGTGATTTCCTATTTTAATTAAGAAATAATTCTGTAATGCATATATTAAATGACAAGGTCCCCAGCAGGTGTGGTAACTACCACCACTTCCTAGTAGTCCTCGGGGCAAGCGGTATCTTGAGATCCCAGCAGCTTCTGTGCTGTGATATGAAAATGTCCATCATTTGTTTGGTGACGAGTCATGGGTCCTTCTACTACGACTGTCTTATCTTCATTTTGTGACCAAAGGAAATGCCAAATGTCAGTCTGACATTAGTGAACATAAATTGTTAATTCCTTTCCACTTGTGTTTTTGGCCCCCAGGTTCAGTCCCCCTCCCCCACCCACCCCGCCTTCCTGAGTCTGAATCTCAAGACTCTGTGAGGTCTGTGATCTCATTCCCTATCAGCTTGTGAGCTTTGGGTCCTCCCGCTCTCCCTGGGTGGGCTCTGCACTGTGCACCATACAGATGGGAGAGAAAACTGGGAGCCACGGTGTCTAACCTGAGCTCTGCCTCTCTGTTCTTCTGTTTGCATCTGTGCAGGTGGAAGAAGGATGGTGGGAAGGCGTTCTCAATGGAAAGACCGGGATGTTTCCTTCCAATTTCATCAAGGAACTGTCGGGGGAGTCGGACGACCTGGGCATTTCTCAGGATGAGCAGCTCTCCAAGTCAAGTAAGGAAGTCCCCCGTGCAAGGGGGGTGGGGGCACCGGCGGGTGCTGCTCCAGCCTCCCCGCTGTTCTGTAGCCCGTGCCGGGGGACGGCGACAGAAGCTCACGAGTACACTTCTGCTTGTGCTGCCTTCACCCCCGCAGTGTAGTGGGCTATCCTTGTAAAGGTGTGAACTGCACCTTCACGCGTGCACAGGCAGATGCTGTCCATCTCTCAATAGGTGACCGTCAGCCTTCGTGCCATTTTAATATTCCCCTATGGCTCATATTACTGTTCTCATACCCTTCTCTCACTGCAAGTGGATCATTATTTTTTAAATGAACCAAATGAGACTGTATTTCTCAGCATCCTTTGAGGAACTTGGAGGAAAATGGCACACGCACGCACACAAAAACCGTTGGTGGGGAGAAGTGCTGTGTTCGGGACGACTGCGTGCCAGTTTCCTTACCAGTCTGACAAGACAGCTGAGAGGCCAGCCCCACCTTGGGTGAGCATGTGTGTCTTTCTGCGATGGTGAGAGCGAACTCCAGGTCTTTCTTTCTCCAGCTTCTCTGCTGCCCTTTCCAGCTCATGGAGCAAAAGGTCAGGACCGGGAAACTTTGTTCTCCCAGTCGCTAACCCAACTTCCCACGTGGGCGTCTTGAGCCAAGGTCATAGGGTGAATGTCGTACGAGGCTCGACTGTGTCATGGTGGCGCGGCACGCCTTGGGTTTGCAGACCTCCCTTTCTAAACTCTGTGCTGTCAAAATAATACTGAACCATCTTTCTTTTCCGTTTGGAAAAATCTGGCTAGAGCGGTATTCCCAAATTAGATGTGTCTCTTTTATTTAACCAGTAGTCCGATGGACAGACTCCCAGTTTGGAGGTAAAGCCACTTCTGGAAAAGTGCTCAGATGACCTTCTTCACTTGGGCTCAGCAGCTCGGGCCTGTGCAGCCTGCCATCCGTAGAAACAGCAGCTCTGGCTGCTTGGCTCCCAGGCTTCAGCAGTACCCTTTCCCTCTACTGCCAATGCCAGGGACCTTACCCCTGAACTCCATTCCATCCGAGGGTCTATGGGAGGAAATATGGGAGGTGATTTTGGAGCAAGTGAAGTACCTTGGAGCCCCTGCTGCCTTCTCTAGCTTGGGGTGAGGTTATTCTCCGCTCATATGGCCTGGCTAGCGAGTACAGCCGGGAGGGCAGTGAATGTCCTTGACCTTGTGATAATGGGAGTTGCTGTAGGTCCTGAACTGCTCATCGATTCTAATTGTCTTGGTGTCTCCTTTTATACATGGGAATAGTGCCGTACCTGGTAATTGGGTCCTATGATAAGAATACTTTACCTCAGGGGTGTTGTGGATTAAATGGGCTTTCTTGGAGGGAGGACCAAATCAGGTCATCATACCGTTATTTCTGTGGGGAAGTCCATTATGAGTTCTAATAGCAGTAATGTATATAAATCATCTCACCCATATGAGGCTGTCCATAAATGGTCACTTTCATTGTTAATCATGATAAACTCTTGGAATATAACCAGTTTGTATGTTGAGGCTGACGTACACTCATTGGTAACCTGCTCACTGAAGCATTTTGTCTCTGCCTGTGGAAATTACTTTGAGATTCCTTTACTGATGCAGAAGAGGAGACCTAGAGAGGTATGGGACAACCTCTCGGGGAGAACCTTGACTTCTCGGTGTTCTGCCATGTTAGCTATGCTTTCACAGCAGGAGGGGCAAAGAAGTAGTGCCTTCTGTATTTTGGAACTATTGAAATAAACTGCCTCCTCTTGCTCTAACTTAATATGGACCTTTGAGCCTGCCTGACCCCCTCGGCTTAAAGTGCATAGTGCTGGAATTTCTGGGACAGGAGGTTAGGAGACTGAGTGGAATGGTCTCTCTGGGCACTTAGCCTTCCTTCACATGTTCAGGGGCTGCTTCTCTTGGAAAGGTGTTCACCAGCACTCATTCAGTTAAAAGCCCTCCATTTCAGAACTAGGAGAGCCCAAAAGTTTCAGCAGCCATGTTAAGTTACTACAGAACCTGTCCCTTATTGAGGGGTTTTGAGGTTCCCGAAGAGGCATTATCTCCTAACAAAGATGGATGATTCTGAAGTAACTACATGGCCTTGGCAGTCTTCCTGTATATATGGTTAAGGACAAGAGGGCCCATCTCTCCATCTCTCCATCTGTCTACCCATATCCTCCCTCCCTCCCTTCTTTCCTTCCTTCCTTCTTTTCTTCTATTCCTCATTCACTCAACCTTTGCTGAGCCCCTGTTGTTACTGAGATATTCCACAAGACACGGAAGATACAAAGTCCCTGCCATCAGTGAGCTCACATTACAGAAAGGGACTACACAAACTGGAAGTTCACGAAGGTGCCCCAGGTGCTCCATGAGTGTCTGAGGAAAACGGTGGAAAGGCCAGTCCTATTGGGTTGTGGGAACAATGGTGGTCACCAAGGACTTCATACAAAAGCAGATGTGATGATAATGTCCCCGGGGCTTGCTGAATAGAAGTAATCCCCTGAAAGAGAAATAGCATCTCTCAGCATTCAGGCTTTTCTATAGCTATTTACACTCTGATGATACAATGTCTGTCAGGATGGTAGAATGTATAAAATGCAGCCCAGATCACGTACAGAAGTGAGGTATACTGGTAGGATTTGTCTAAACAGAACCTTTGGTTTTAGAATGATTCTGTTTATTCCCTATTCGCAGAGAATGCCATCAGTAGTTTCAGTATGCTTTACTTTAATTTTTTTTTTATTTTAAAGGAATTATAGGGTCACAGGTAGGTGAAAAAAAAACCAACAACAACAAACCCAGGACTGTACAGAGAGATCCCATGTACTGCTCATCCAGTTTTCCCCAAGGATAACATCTTGTGTAACTGTAGGAAATACCTATTTACTTCTATCATAAAACTGAGAAAGACAAAGGTAGTTCATGCACAAAAGAAATCTAGGTTTTTACACTAGTACGAGTTAAACTGTACTTAATCAGGGTCTTTGTTAAACCAGTCCACTTAGTATTCCTAATGTTTATGCCATTTTGGTAACTTTTAGAGAGTCTTGTGGCTTCAGATGAAAAATGCTCTTAATTTAAGCGCTACTAGACATCAGGCTGAGTTTTTTAAGACAGGTAAAATCTGTGTCCTGGTACATATAAAGAAAACTTTGTATACATTGTATCCTTGTATATATCTTTGTTGTACACACACACACACGCGCGCACACACACCCCTATATGTGCACATAATTATTTGGTATTTGTACTCTTTACATTTCTATTTCCGGAAAGTATTTGAGCATAGTTATTAAGTTGAATTTTGTCAACCGATGAATGAATGTAATAAAAGAAACCTGGCGTTATATTTCTAAGGAGCTGTGCCCAGACGGCTTGACATGTGGCAGGTGTTCAATAAGCACTTGCTGAGTCCTTTTTTACTCGAAGGAGGCATTTTGATCTTTGAATGACAGGTGCAAATTCCTTGAACTTGCTTTTCTTTTACCCTGATGTATTTTTATATATGGTGGTTGGTAATGAAAATCTCCAAACTTTAGATCTTTGTTCAGGGTAGTCCAATCTGTCAAGGAAAGAATTACAGCAATTGTATTGGTTGAAACGTTGATTTAAATCTTTTACCTCAGATGAGAACATTCATAGCTATGTAGTAGCAGAAACATTTTGCTCCATGTTTGAATTTGAAAACACTATTGTATTTTATACAATTTATGGAATATTAAAGGTACTTTTTCACAGAGGTTTTTATTGTAGAGAATTTCTAACACATACACAAGTCAAGAGAATAGTGGTAATGAACTTCTGATGGTCTCAGCACCCAGCTTCAACATCCATTAGCCTATGGCCACTCCATTGCAATTATACCACGGCCCCATCCTCCCCCATGTTACTCTGAAGAAGACTCCACATAGCATATAATTTCAGCCATGAATATTTCAATATGTATCAATAAAAGGGGGGTCTTATCCTTACCACACCAAAAAAAAAATAATGGCAGTTCCTCAGTGTAATTAAATATACAGTCAGTGTTCACTTTCCCCTCATAGTGTTTTGTTTTGTTTGCAGTTTTATTAAGTGATCTCTACACCCAACATGGGGCCCGAACTCATGACCCGATCAAGAGTCAGATGCTCTACTGACTGAGCCAGTCAGGCACCCCATAGTCTTCTATTTTTAATATAGTTTGTTAGTTTGAATGTGCATTCAGAGGGGGTACATGCATTGTGGCTTTTATCTGATTATAATCAAATGTGTTGCAAGTCTTTCTCCAGTTTCTTTTGTAATTTTTTATAATTAATTTATTTCTTTGCTGGAGAGAATGTACAAACAAGGGGAGTGGCAGGTAGTGGGAGAGGGAGAAGCAGACTCCCTGCTAAGAGAGAACCTGACCTGGGGCTCAATCCCAGGACTCTGAGATCATGACCTGAGCCGAAGTCTTAACCGACTGAGCCCCCAGACGCCCCTCCCTTTTAATTTTTTACTGACCAAACTGAGGTCCTTTGTCCATTGATTTCCCACCATCTGTCTTGGCTGATTTCATCTCTTTTATACTCTTGACTCTTGTGTTCGTATATATTGATAATCACATCTGGGGGCTTGATTAAATTGAGGTTTGAAATATATATATATTCCCTAAAATGTCATAGATGGTGGTGTATCATCTATATGGAGGCTCATAATGTCTAGCTGTCTTTCTTTTTGAATGTTAGCAGCCACCGATGATTCTCATCCAGATCTGCTGGGACTTGCAAAATGACACCAACAAGGAATTTTCTTTAAAAGAATGCAATGGGCTCCCATGTAGCAGACCAATGGTGAAAACATTTTGAATAAATTAGTTTTTTTTTAATTAGGTTTTTAAAAAAGAAAACATCCAAGAGGTTGTAATAATAGTGTAGGCAGAATCTTATGTTATGAAGGGAAAGGCATTCAGAGATCTTCCAGCCCGGTTTCAGATAAGAACCCTAAAGTCCAGTGAAACTGAGTCCTGGATGTGGTATGGCTTATGAGTGACAAGGCCACAATTCCATGCAGGCTTTTCACACACACTTTGGTATTGCCTTTATTCTGGCTTGCAGTTTACCATTTCACAGAGCATCTGACAAATTTCAAATTTGAGTAGAGTTTAGATTATTTCTACTTATTATTGCAGATCATTAATTATACTGATATTATATTAAGGTATAATCAGAGAATATCCTGAATCCATAAGATTTATTTGCATGCTGAGGTAAATCCAGATGTTACTGTTTTTCAGACAAATTTTGCCTCACATTTAAGACATAAATGTTTCTTTCATTTCTAACATCTTTTTAAATATTACCGAATATCTCAGATTCTAAAGTAATTGTTGTAAAACAAAAAAGTATTCCTGTTAGCTTAAAAAAAAATCAGCTACAGAAACCTTTTCAATTATTCTCCGTAATTTTCAGAGGGACAAAATTTGCATCTTCTTTCTCTAACCGTTAATAACCAGGAGATTTCAGTTTGAATTGACTTTGTTGTTTTCCTAATTCCTCATCTTGGAATGTTAGATTCTGAAGCTTTAGTGACTTGTCAAGCTACAACAAAGATGGAGATGGCCTTTTAAAACTTGGGTCAAACCACTTTCATGATATAGAAGTATTGTATTTCATTAGTTATAAGATAAAGATTATTTTTTATTTTGCGCATTTTGTTCCTTTTAATATTAGATGTTATTTGTTTTGTATATGACCTTCTATTAGCATTGAAGAGCAATTAGCAAATTGATGAAACAGTTTAAGGCAAAATTAGATGCTCGGATAAGCATATAATTTTCTATTGGAATTCTAAAATTCTTTCCTTCTAGAGTGTTTGCTGCCTTCAGGTATTAGTACTTAATAGTGATAGTAGAGAGTATATCTCTTCCAATGGAATAAACAGCACTCATATTCATGAACTTTCCAAGTGCCCGTCTCTTTTGCGCTTTAGATAGAATGTGTGTGTCCTCACTCACCTGCGGCCCAGGCTCTGTTTCCTGTCACTTTGCTGCCAGTGGACCAGGTCTTTGCACCCACGCTGGCCGTTCAGAGACATCAGAGCTGTGTTCTCCCTCAGTGATCTTCAGACTTGGTCCTGGGGAAGAACACAGGGAGGTGCTGTTGTACTTGAAGGGACTTTATCAAAATACTGATTCTTCTTCCACTTCCTTTTTCTGACACGAGAGGACCCCCGCTGTTTAGTGTGGGAGGGCCTCACTTGCAAAACTTCTGTGTTCCTTAGGAATAATGTCACCTTGGTGACCAAAGTGAAGCAGAATAAAAATTACCCAAATAAAACAAGCTGCTGTTATTTGCTCCTTTTTTTCTTTTTGTCATCAAAGTTCTCAAGAATCTTTGGAACACTTTACTGTCTCTCTGGATGATTCTTATGTAGCCGGTGGTTTTGAACATCTAGGTTTTCCCTTTAATTGAAAGCACAGCACATTTGTCAAAAAGGGCAGATTTCAGAACGAGGGTATCCCACCATGCCTGTAGGACATGGACGTGGGAAATGCCTGATGGCACTTCAGTTGTCCATCGGGTCATGCACAGTTCTCTTCATGTCTCAGGGGTGACATGGGCCAGAAGCTGACTTGAGTTTTCCATTTCCCTAAAGAACGTTCTAAGAAGTGAGACAAGTTGCTCCCTCCCTCTCAGCTCCTCTGTAAACGTAGCCTGCCTTTCCCTCCTCAGACTTACTCTGAGTGAGCTGTATGACTGGCCTCTAGTTTGATAGTTAGCTCATAAGCCATAAGAGAACCTGTTTGTTGGGTAATGTGGAGTAATGCATTAATCAATTGAGTTTGCCTTTAGCAGACCATTTTACCTGCCCATGGTATTCTCTGTAAGGTGTGTGTGTGTGTGTGTGTGTGTATGTGTGTACTCAAACTAGGACAGTGTGTGTATATTTTCTGTACTTAAAATTCCCGAGAAATTTGGGCTTTCACTGTGTGTCCAGTCCTATGCTCTTGATAACCTCTGCTTGTAACAACAAAATAGAGATAATTAGACATTTGACAGTGGGTGAGTCCTATGTCCTCATGCTTAAGTACAGTCTCATGACTGATAAGGCACAAGCTCAATTAAGGTGTTTCAAGAAATAAGGTTTTCTGCTGTCCTCATTGCTGAGAAGAAAACCCCTTACATCTACGTGGACCATATTGGTTTCAATACTCATTGATGAACGCCCCCCCCCAGCATATTAGTACCTTTTCTTGCTGAAAGGTACAAAGGGCAAAGTCTGTAAAGAGAATTCTGTGCCTTGTCGAGAATCTTGGGGTCATATATGGTCATGTATATCATTTTGTATTATACAGGGCCCCAGGGGTAGAAGATAAAAGATAATGGGCCTAAATCTATATTACACACAGGTCATACTCTCCAAAGGGGAGTTTGCCCTGTACAATTGAGTTCCTTAAGGAATCCAATTAATTGATGTCCTCTGGTTAATTGAGGTTTTCCTTTTCTTGAGTTCAAATGTGGAAATGGCTTCCAGGTTTAAATTGGGCGTAATCTACATGCCAGTTAGTTGCAGAGGCAAGCCCCTCTTCTGGGTGCTCGTTGCCATCGTGGTTGCGTGGGGACTTGGGGCTCATTCTATAACATTCTTAAATTCTGCCTAATGGTCTCTAATTAATTTGCCGATAAAACTCTTACAGCGGATTCATTGAAGGCAAGTTCAGTTAAAGACTCTCCCTCTTCCTTCTTTTGCCATCATTTGCTCCCCTTCCCTCCTCTTGTTTTTCTCTCCCCTTCTCTTCTCTCATTCACTGTCAGGAAAGACTACCTTTGAAGGGACAATTCTGTACCGAGCTGCACCGGGAAAGACGGAGGGCCACAGACGCTATTACAGTGAGTGACCTTAATGGCAGGAGGCAATTGTAAAGTTACCATCCGGTACTTGTGGTTCTTGACACGGCCGCACTTTCCTGAGCTGCTCATGCTTCTGCCAAGTGTCTGTGTGAATTTCTGATCCAAGGACATGGACTTATTTCCCCGAATAAGTGCTGTCTCCTTGGTGCGTGCTACGGGAGCATCCTCATCACCAGCCCTGGCGCTTTCTTGTTTGCTTTGTGCCTCTGCCATGTGTGTAACATGCGTGCATGAACCATGCGTGCGGAGAAGGGACCGGTAGCATTTGTCATGGCATACGTCCTTGTACCGGTATCTCTGGGCTTCTGGGGTGGCGTAAGATGGCTTCCCGGGGAGACGTCAACCTCTCCTGGTTACTGCTTTTCCTGAGTGGCTCATGAGAAGCCAATAAACCATTTCTTCCTTGTGTTGTTCAAAGAAATAAGAATGTGGCATGAAAGCCCAGGCCAGCAATGGCGTTCTGCTCTGCTCATTCTGCTAGTCACCGCACGACAGACTTCTTTTGGCAGGACCCACGTATAGCCTTTTGTGTTGTGAGATAAAGCTGCCAAAAGTTGAGGGGTAAGGACATGAATGGGATTAATGAATGAGTTTCGTGAAGCTCTTAGAATGGTTCCTGCCACTGAATAACACTAGACACGTGAGTTCTAAATTTCAAATCAACAAAAATGGCTCACAGATCTGAATTGATCCGTGCTGGAATATTATGGTAAATTACACACAAGTGTAATTTATGATGTCATTTGGCCAGCCATGGAACGGAGAAAGCTTGAGGCTTTGTTCTTTTGTCACCTGGAAGGCAAAGCCTCCTCCGTGGTATGCAGACACATGTAGGCACACACCCTGTGTCTGCAGAAGTAGTGGAAGAGGAGGTTCAGATGTGAACGCCAGAGCCATGCTTCTCACACTGCTTGTGGTGAAGCTTGTTTTTATTTCCGTCCCCCCCATGGACGGAGAGCTGGTCTTGCTGTACGTGACTTTACTACGCATGCCGTGTGCCGTCTGCATCTCACCACGGGCGTTTGACAGGCCAGGACTGGTCTGTCCCCTGGTCACCTAGATGAGTCCCCTGGCCACCTGTCTGAAGTCATACCGGAGCCCAGTGCTCTATGCGTTTCCAAGCGTGCACGCTTTTGTACCGGTCACAACCCCTTCATGACCTGGCCCCAGACCACAGACAACGCTCTGCGCTGTACTGCCTGTGGGTGTCACTTAGCATTCTGAGCATGACATGGGGACAGTTTACGGGAAAGCGTGTGTGATGCACACCAGTAGCTAAGAGCTGCAGCACCCAGTTGACATGAAATGTCACCTTTCTTTCCCTCCAAAGGGAAGGAACTAGATTTTGAGTTATTTCACCAACCCAGATATTCAGCTATATAATTTGCATACTTAAAAGTGATAGAAGCAGGCTGCCAGAATGTCTGGAAGAAAAATCTGCCGCGTGTTTCCTTCCCAGTCCATGCTTATGTGACTGAATGACTGCCCCCTCTCCCCGTGTAGTGCGAAGAGCATTTCTCACA
The DNA here is from genome assembly GCF_009829155.1 of Mustela erminea. NCBI lineage: Eukaryota > Metazoa > Chordata > Mammalia > Carnivora > Mustelidae > Mustela > Mustela erminea. The sequence goes on along the minus strand of NC_045635.1, from coordinate 15,396,507 downwards.
GTGATTAACAGAAAGTCATTAAGAGGAGCCCGGAAGGCAGCAAATCCCTGAAACCAGAAGCTCAGTGAAATCAGAATGGCAGTGGTTGAAAACATTATGGTTCTGACTAATGAAGAATGATAGAGGACTCCTTCAAATTGCTCTCTCTGAAGAACTGATGCACACTTGCCCTAATCCATTTGCACTGCCTCCTTCTGCTGCTGCTGCTGCTGGTGGTGGTGGTGGGGAGGGCAGGACGCTGATGGTTTCTTTCCACTAACTCTTCCTTTTTTCCACCCTCAAATGGTGCTTTCCAACCCAGAAAAGAATATACGAGGCATTTATCACATAGAAAGAATCCATACGGCAAAATGAGAACATGTTAAAGGGGAAATGACACAATATTTAGACTCCAAAATTATATCTCCAGCAGGGATATTTCCAAAAACAATGAACAAATAAACACACGAATGGATAGCTAATCCGGGGGGTTCTCCATGTTTGCACACTCAAATCCGGTCCTAGAAATTGCAGCCGACCCCACTGCTGCAGGCCTCTCCTCATTGCTCTGTCCTCTGTTCTTGCTCACAAATGCCGTTCTTTACTTAATTAAAATGTATACCGGGGATCTTCCTCCTCCCCCCTTCCTTTTTGGCCTATAAATACCATTTTATTGAAAACAGCAGCAGCAACAAACACAGCCATTATTTTAATTTTAAGGATTTGATTTTGAAACTTGTTAGCAATTTATAATGACCTTTCAATATTTTATCTGTTTTCATTTAACAGTTCCTTCCTGCCCTGAGACTTCTTTATTTGAATGACTTCGACATTTAAAAACATTTTATGTGAGCAATTATTTGGTGTATTGTTCTTATGTACTAGGAACCCACCTTCTGGATAGAAAGGTAGTGCATGATTGGCTAATACGGAACAAAATGTGCTCGATGATGTGCTTTCATCGAGGACATCGTTGTCATCAGGGGATATACAGTAAATGTTCAGGAGCTATCCTACTACACATCTAGAGGCTTTAGAAACAGATTGAATGGCAAACTAGTTTTCCCTAAGATATCCTCTGAATCCTGCCCTTCGATGGCCTGACTAATGCACTGACTTTCAAAGTAAGAGTGTATACCCGGAAATTAACTAGAAACAAATAGGCTCTTCCTTTTAGGAGCATGATTGTGGGCAGAGCCTGGGGAAAAAAGAATCTGGGAGGTAAGTGTTCATGCTGTCTTACTGATAACTATTTGGTGACTTCCAACACATGCCACAAGAAGTCAAAGGAAGGGTGTCATGTCCCCAGTATTCTTCTTTGGAAAGGGATTCACCTTTGGTGAAATGATGGCATTGAAGGAGGAAAGAAGAGCTGGCCTCCGAGAGCAGCTTCCTTTCCCTCTTTAACAAACACAGTCATCTCGCCAGTGAAAGCGTCTCAGTGTCAAGTTTGGTTTAATGCTTTCCTAGAGAAACATGTCTGCATGCATTTATTCCTTGTGAAGCCATCCAAAGAGATTTAATTCTTTGGCAGTCATAATTTTGTGTGGTTTCTTTAATTGCTAATTTGTTTAAATGGCTTTTAGCTTTACAGTTTCCCTTTAGGAAATGTTACTTTCATTGCTAATTGCTAATTGCCATAGAGATTGGAGTCATAGAGATTGAGTCATAGAGATTGGAGGTACAGTATGAGGTACGGGCGGGGCGGGGAGGCGAGGACAGGGTGGGAAGGGTTGTTGCCGCACACAGACTGTGGCAAAACAAGTTTGTATCAGAATCCGGCTCCGGTTAAAGAGTGGTGAAATGTCACACTTACACAGAGATCTGCTTTGAAATTAGATTTTTTTTTTTTTTTTAAGAATCTTGACTCACTTCTTTAAATTAAAGGCTGGCGGTGGGGAAATCAAATAAAACTCAGAGCCACCCAAACGCAATGTATTCAACACATGAAATGGAAAGCCCCAGTGCAGGTTGCCCTGTGCCCAGTAACACTTTTAGAGGTGGTTCCCGGCTGGCTGTGAGGCGCTTCACGGCTATGGCTGATTTCTGAGCTCTTTCTCTCCCCGCCCCCACTCTTGACAGGTTTAAGGGAAACCACAGGCTCCGAGAGTGACGGGGGTGACTCAAGCAGTACCAAATCCGAAGGTGCCAACGGGACAGTCGCAACTGCAGCAATCCAGCCGAAGAAAGTTAAGGGAGTGGGCTTTGGAGATATATTCAAAGACAAACCAATAAAACTAAGACCAAGGTCGATTGAAGTAGAGAATGACTTTCTACCGGTGGAGAAGGTAGGTTCGACAGTTTCTGTTTTATTTCAACACAGTGTGGAGTACCCAAAAGTCCTGTGTAGGGCATCTGAGACTTCTTGTTCCTCTTCTGGGGTGTCGGCATCCTCACAGGCTAGCTGTTTGCCTTCTCCCCTTTGAGGCTCTCCTTCTGTGTTTCTGGAAAGTCTCATGCTCTAGTTTGCGTCTACTCTTCTTACTGACCTCTCCATGGAATGAGTCTCGGTATGACTTTTCAAATGGTCCTGCACTTCTCCATTCCCCTCCACCACGGACCCCCCCCCCCCGAAAAGGCCCTCATGCCTGGACCCAGCTAAACACATGACGATGACACTTTCGAGCACAGACCGATCTATTACTTCTCCTTGTCCGTTTCTTTAGTGCTTCATGCCTGGTTGTGTTGACTGGTTCTGCACTAGACCAAAGGAGTTGTGTGGGTTTTTTCTCTAGGAGTTAGGTGGGAATGATTTTTAGACTGCTGAAAGGAAGTCTCCCGCATGTGTGTAGGATGGAGATGGGCCGTGCTGTGACTCCCTGCCTCGCTACCATCAGGAAGCTGGCTGTTTTCTTCTACCTCTCTGGTTCTGGGTTGCGAGAGGCAGACAGTGTGTTGCTGCTGAGTACGCGGTTGCTACAGCAACACACCCAGAGCCATCGAGCTTGTGGCTGTCAGTGACATCTACTGTGGTACACTTCTGAGCCCCATAGCTTCACTTAGGACTTGAGAAATACTGTGGAATTTTCCAGATTGTATTAAGCTACACCCGTGCTGTGCTTAAGGAATGGTTGTTAATTTGATTTAGTGCCAAAACTTTTGATGTTTGTGCCAGTAGGCTCAGGGGATTGGGCATCAGCAGCATCTCTAATGCAGGTTTATCAGTGGTTTTTACATGTTTTTCATTTTTCAGGTGAGATGAATTTTTTAAAAGTTGCATCACCTTCCACAGCTGTAGAACTTCTAGCTGCCTCTTTCCCCCAGCCCCCAGCAACCTTGCCTGGTGTCATCATGCATTAGAATCTGGAAAGGAAACTTTGGGACACTTCAGACCCCTAGAGATGGAAAAGGCAGGAAGAGGCAGAGACTTAGACGTGAAAGAATGTTCCATTTGCATTTTCCTTTCACTGCAGCTTATCTGAGCCAGCTTTGTTTCTTTCAGTAAGCAGCCTATGATACCTCTCAAGATCTGAAAGCTATCTAGTTGGTATCCCAGCTTGCGAACCCATTTCTCCATCACATGATTGCTTTCAGATTCCTGTAAATATTTACAAAAGAACAAGTCCCCATCTTGGGAAGAAACAATGGATGTAGTTCTTCTTCATTTTACTCAACTGGTTGAAATGAATGTGACCATTGACTCAATCAACAAGCAGTTAATGCCTTTTATTTGCTTTATGATTCTTGGTCTTAGATTCTTCTCTGCGTAGGACATCATGTGTGTGTGCGTGCGCTCGCGTGTGTGTGTGTGCGTGCTGTGTGTGTGACTTTTGCCTATTGCTATGAATATTTGTTTTAAGCACAATAGTAAATTGGGTAGCGTCACATGTAACACCCCCGAGCTTGGATCTCAGCCCGCTTCTGCGAACCCCAGAGCCGCGTGCCCAGCTGCTGACTTGCACATCTCCACCTGACAATCTTAAATTCTTACTAGCTTGCCCAACCCTGAACTCCTCCCCATTCCCCTCGAACCACTCTGCCCACAGCCTTCCCCATCTCGGGGAAGGCAATGCCACTCCCGCTCCTGCACAGCAGGACTAAAGCCTTGGGGTTTTCCCTGACTTCTCCTTCTCTCACAATCCACGCCCCACCCGTCAGGTGACTCCATCAGCTCCACTGCCCCTGAACGTCTGACACTCGCTAACCCCCTCCCCTTTGATGGTCCCCTGCTCTCTCACCATGACTCACTGGCCTCCTAATAGGGTTTCCTGCTTCTCCCCTTCCCCCTAGAGTCTCATCTCCACAGTGAAGCCAGGGTGATCCTTCGAACGCCCAAGTCCAGTCATGGCGCTCCTCTGCTCGTGTCCCTGCAGAGGCTCCCCTGAGAACCAGAGTGAAAGGCCTTCCCCGGGCCCTCAGGCCAAAGTGACTAGGCTCCTTTACTACCCGGCCTTCCCCCTCACCTTCTCCCCTTTCTTACTCTGTCCCAGCCCCTCACTCTCCCCTAAACATGCCAAGCACTCTCCCACCTGGGGCCCTTTCTCACAGTGCTTCCCTCTGGGTACCTCTGGGTAGACACCTGCTCCACCTGCCTACTGGCTGCCTGTCTCTTCTGCCTCTTCTCCCCAGAGAGAAGTCTTTGCTCAGACTTGACCTTTTCAGGGAGCCCTGCCCTGGTGCACTCATTCTAAAACCTGCCTTCTTGGCCTGTCCTGCTCACTTGTGCTTGGTTTCCTTAGCCTGCAACCCTTTCTAACGTAATAGTCATTTTATCGTGATCATCATTTATTTTATTCCCTGATCTGTGCTCTGCGCTTAGAACACGGGCAGCACACAGTAGGTTAGGTGTTCAGTAAGTATTAGATGTACGGGTACTATCAAAACTGTATCAACATAGCACTCCCGACATTACAGACCTCTATAAAATGAGGGGACTGGATGGGAGAATGTAACAGTTATATAGTTGGAAATATAGTGGCTGTGTGGTTCGCTGTGTTTTTGTGAAGCAGAGATTTACTGTATTGGTCTTAGAGACGTGACACGTTAATGTCATCAGAGTAATATATATGTGCATGTGCATGTGTGTGCATCTTGATTCATGATTTGTTTGCAGAAGGAAACCATGTGCTGGCAACAGTCTTAACCTGCTCTTCATTGTGAAGCCTCTGGGGAAAATGTCAACTGCCCACCTTGCTTTACTGGCTGTGGACAATTTTTTTTACAGCATCTAAGAGGGCTTGAAACATCTCCACCCCTGTCGTTGGCACTACGGATGGTGGCATAGATTTACGGAACGAGAGCAGATGAGTGCGAATGTTTTACTAGTGCACAACCTGGTTCTCGTCACTGTTGAGATGGTTTTGTGTCCAGGATTTATGTTTGTGGAAGGAAGCTTCTTTTAAGAATTGGGCACGCAGGTTTGATTTTGCGGAAGCACAAATTGGATCTCATGTGACAGTATTTGTTAGGTGAGACCCAGGTGGTCTTCTACGTAGGCGGGGCAGTTGGCCATCCGAGATGGCTTGTTTGATAACTTGGGTGTAGGAAAAAAAAAAAAAAGGGAAGCTGGTAATTTTTAACAACTGCAAGCCTATTATATTTTTCATTCAAGTTGGGAAGTTTTGGGATCCACTTTTTTCTGTCACTAGAAAATTCTGTGCTTGTTTTCCCTGTGCTCTAATCCATACCAGCCTAAACCGAGTGACTAAATGCTGGTAATTATATCAGTACAGATACTATATAACTCTCCCCGACCCCCACAATAGGGACATAGTGAGTAGTCTTGCCTCTCAATTTACTGAGCTGTAAGGAAGGACCCCGTTTATGAGTCCTTTTTATCACTGTGAGTGATTTGTTTGATGCACCATTTAATTGAAATACTTACAGATGAAATTATTTAATGTCTGGGATTTTGCTTCCAGTAATTTGAAAGATGGAAAAGTGTGTAGGGCACAAAGGAAACGATTGGTCATGAGTTGATAATTATCGAAACTGAATGGTGCATACATATGGGATCAGCACCCCGTACTCTCTTTTTTATATATATTGTAAAGTTCCCTTGATAAAAGGTTAAAGAAATAAAGAAGAACCTTGGGAAAAAATATAACATTTAAACTAAGCCCAGAGTTAAGTATGTGTTGTATTAAAATAATAGAAAATACAGTGTGTCTAAAGATGAACCAAGTTGAATATCATAAGATTAGAAGGGGATGGGGGTACCTGGATGGCTCAGTGGGTTAAACCTCTGCCTTCGGCTCAGGTCATGGTCTCAGGGTCCTGGGGTCGAGCCCCGTATCAGGCTCTCTGCTCGGCGGGGAGCCTGCTTCTCCTTCTCTCTCTGCCTGCCTCTCTGCCTCCTTGTGGTCTTTCTCTCTGTCAAATAAATGAATAAAATTTTAAAAAAATTATTAAAAAAAAAGATTAGAAGGGGATGGTACCCTTGTCCTAGCTCGCTGGCCCTGACAAAATCATTTAACCTCAGTGAGGCCATATGTAAAATGGGAATACTCTGTATACCTGTCCCACCTCGTCAGACTTTTAAAAAATGTTATATAACAGAAAATACTCTGAAATTATAAATGTAACTCATTTCAACTAGTATTTATTGAGTACTGACTCTGTGTTCAGCACTGGGGACACAGTGGTAAGTAAGACTGGGTCACTGCTCTCAGGGAGCTGCAGAAAAATAAATAAGCCGTAATAATACAGTGTGGGACATGCCACAAGTTGAGATCACTTTGAGAACAGTGCTGAGCTGTAGGAGCCCTTGGGCATAATAGGAAGTGATGAGTTGTGAGGGACACTGGAGAATGGGTGCTCCTGTATGAGTATGTGTACCTCCTTCCTCCAGTAAGTAATGTTTAGACTTCCTGTAGGAAGTAATGCTCTTAGGCCCACAAGAAGTCATGTTTAGGCTGAGAACCATGGTGTCCAGTAGATATTCATTAAGCCAAGGAGCATAGAGTTATCAAGGTGAGAAGAGCAACATGTCTTGAAGGGAAATTAAAATAGCACAGAACATGTGTCAAGGCTTTAGCAGGGAGTGGGGAAAGATGAGAATAGAGAAGGAGCAGGGCCTAGATCAGGAAAGGCCTGGTGACTTGTTAAGGAGTTTGGACTTGATCTTAAAGGCAGTGAGGAGCTATCAGTGGGGAGCTATTTTCAACAAGAGAGTGGTACAGTCAGGTAGGTGGTTTAGAGAAAGTATTCCAGTTTACAGTGGGAGGAGTGGATTACAGAAGACAGGGTGACTAAAATTGAGGAGAGAGGTTAACAGAAACTTATGTTGGCTCTCCCAGTAAGCTCCCCACTGCCCCTACAGTCTAGGTTCTAAATCAGTTAATAAGATGAGTCAGTGGATGGGGAATCAAAATAATACTTTTGCTTCTTGTTTTCAGTATGGATATCCATTTCATCCAGCACTGCTTATTGAAAAGATCATCCTTTCTGCACTGCACAGCCTTTATCACATTTGTCATAATTTAAGTGGCTATGTATGTGTTAGTCTGTTTCTGGGCTCTGTTGTGTTGGTCTATATTTGTCCTTGCACTTATTCTATACTACCTCAATTACTGTAGCTTTATAGTCAGTCTTGATACCTGGCAATTTAAGTTCTCAATCTTTGTTCCTCTTCTTCAAGATTTCCTGGGCTATTCTTGACCCCTTGTATTTCCGTATAAATTTTAGAGTCAGCTTGTCATCTCCCCCCACCAAAAAACAAACAAACAAACAAACAAACAAAACCTTTGGGATTTTGATTGGGGTTGCATTGACTCTATAGATATGTTTGAGAAGAATTGATACCTTTCCAATCCATGAACATGGTATATTTCCTCTCTGTATGTAGATCTTATTTCATTTTGTGAAATTTCCTCAGAGTTGTACACTTAAGATTTGTGCACCTTTCTCTACCTATGTTATATAGCAATGTTGTTATTGATGAAGGCAAAGTTGAAAGATATAGATGAGTGTGAGAGCCAAATGGGCCCGCCAGCTGATCCCAGAATTAGACAGATCCACTCACCCACTCTCAGCAACATTATAGTAAAGCAGACCCATGTGAGATAGAAGGGCCTAACCCTTGGGGGACGAACAGAGGCTAACTTCGAAGAGGAGAAAAGAGAAGAGTTGAGCTGAACATGCCTTTATTTTTCTGAAATTCGCTTATAGAAGAAGTCATTTCATTCTCCCAGAGGAAAGTGAGTAAGGGAGCAGAGAGTTCCAGGAGTGTCCAGGTGTGTCCAGAAAGTGTCCATTTGGGATCCCTTTTGCATGGCAGGGAACATCAAGAGAAGAGATAGTTTTTCTCGCTGACAGCTTTGAAGTGTTGTCCTAGATGGTTTGGGGAGATGCTTTGAAGGTAGAATGAAGAAATTTGATAGTATGTGGAGGATAAAGGAGAGGAAGAACTTGAAGATGATGCTTTGGGCAACTGGCTTCAGCACCTGGGTGGTAGTATCATTCCCTGGTTAGAGACTGCTGGAGAAGAGAGATATCTGGGGAGGAGAGAGGTCATGGGTTATCTTAGACTAGCTGGATTTCTTAGGTACTTGTGGAACCATCAAGTGGAGGCATCCAGCAGGCTCTTAGATAAGTAAGTCTGGTGACTGAGAGAGAACTGTACACTTAGGTTTGAAGTCATCAGCCTAGAGACTGGGTTGGAAGGCTATAAGCAAGAAGGCAATCTGGACAGGACCTTATTCTCATGAATACAGCTGGTACCTTCTGTCCTTCACCTGTGGACCCAGGAGGTAATTTCCTCATCAGGCTGCTTCCCTGTGACCCCAGCCTAGTCCCATCTTTTTGTAAACTCCTTCCGTTTTCATGAGTCACTCAGATGATCACTCTGACCAAACACTTAGGGAAGGGAATGGCAGGTATTATACATGGGTGGGTAAATGACAGATACCCAGGAGAATCTCCAGGACCTAACCTGACAGGCCTTTTGTAGAATAATCTTGGCTTTTTTTCCTCTCTTTTTTGTAAAATTTAATTTTATTTTTTCAGTGTTCCAAGTTTCATTGTTTATGCACCACACCCAGTGCTCTATGCAATACGTGCCCTCCTTAATACCCACCACCAGACTCACTCATCACCCCACCCCTCTCCCCTCCAAAACCCTCAGTTTGTTTCTCAGAGTCCACAGTCTCTCACGGTTCATCTCGCCCTCCGATTTCCCCCAACTCACTTCTCTCCGTCTCCCAATGTCCTCTGTGTTATTCCTTATGCTCCACGAGTAAGTGAAACCATATGATAATTGAGTCTTTCTACTTGACTTATTTCACTCAGCATAATCTCCTCCAGTTCCATCCATGTTGATACAAAAGTTGGGTATTCATCCTTTCTGATGGAGGCATAATACTCCATTGTATATATGGACCATATCTTCTTTATCCGCTCATCTGTTGAAGGACGTTTTGGCTCTTCCCTCAGTTTGGCAACTGTGTCCATTGCTGCTATGAACATTGGGGTACAGATGGCCCTTCTTTCCACTACTATCTTTGGGATAAATACCCAGTAGTTGATGCCAGCTTATTCCATGTTCAGGTTTGTTACATTGGTTGCTTACTGGATTCCCCACAAAGAAATTCTCCAAGAAGCTCCTTTCCCATGGTCTTTCTGTCTTAGCTGATTACCATTTGTGACTTCTGATGTCTCCCTCTTACAGTGATCCTGTTTTCTTTCTTCATTTACGACCATATCCCACAACCCAATGTTGTTGACAGTCTCTTCAACTCTAATCATCTTAGATCTCATTTTTCACCCAAATTAATGCCTTTATGATATCAACATTGTAGCTTTCACTTGTAACAGAGAGTGTTAGTTAAAATTGTATATAAATGAGCTACTAATCATTTTTTTAATCAACCAAATTGCAGTAAGAGAAATTTTACTATTTTCGTACATAAGCAGTCTTTTTATCCATTTAGTAAAAATTCATCAAGCTGTATACTTAAGTACAATTAAAAACTGTAAACAGTTAAAGTGATGATCTTCATTCATTAAAAATGAGAGAGTTATGTCTCTAATCCTTTGAAGACTAGAAATAAGCTCTGGGGATCTTCAGGAGCTAAAGGTGTCTTCTTTGACTAATGAAACCCAACTCGGTGAAAACTTTGTTATGACTTCCTGAGACCTATAGTATTGGATGACCCTCCTTTTGGTTGAATGATAAGATTATGTGACATCTCTTGAGCAGTTGGAAAATCCATGGGTTTTAATGAGTAGATGGTGTTAAGATGCCCACTGGTTGCCTAGGTGAATGGTCTGGGGTTTTCAGACTTTGTTTTCTGTGTTCTCTTTCCCCAAAGTGTCTCTGTTAAGTTTCCTTATCTAGGAGAAGTAAGGACAGGGGTGTTAGTAGGAAAAGGGAACAAGACACAGTGTTACAGGACTACTCTTTGACATGTTAGATGTTGTTTACTGTTCTACATATGCTTGACACAGACTTTCTAAAACACTCAGCTTAGTAGTTATTTTCTAAGAAATGTTTAATTGCAGCCAGAATATGACCAAGGATCGCATTCGTGGAAGGCCTTAAATTTGTGTTTTTAAGAGTGTAGTGGTTATAAAGCATGCAGGCCAGATTGCCTGGGTTCACATCCCACCTCTGACTCTTCCAGGGACAGACCACTTAAGCACTCAGTACTTTAGATTCCTCATCTGTAAAATTAGAATACCAATGGGACGTGTTCCATATGGTTGTCACGAGGAATGAGTAACACAAAAAAAAAAAGGGTAGAAAAGTGCGTGGCTTATAATCATCACTTGATTAATTTTCATAGTTATTATTGCTGCCCTTCTGGTTATTAGAACAGAAGGAGTGCCTGTAAATAGCAGTGCGGTTTCCAGGATCATTTCTTTAACTTTTTCTTATAGAAAAATTCAAACTCACAGGAGGAGAATTGAATTTTGCTATGTCTGGATAGCTGTTTGTTTGACAACATCATGTCTTAAATATTAGCCATTAGAAAGTAAGTGCCATGATTTTGGACCTTGCCATCATATTCCTATTTATAACTCCTTGAAAACCCTTGTTAAACTGTACTGAGCCCTCAATAAATATTTGTGGACTGGACACAAATATAATGTTTTGTCCTAATCCAACTGAAATCATAAAGGAAGACTCATTATGTTTGGGGTCTGCTTGTGGTCTGGCTACAGATTCACTCTCTCGTTTGTCTATTAATTTGCTCATTCATTCACTTACTGAGACTTTATTGAATGCCTTTTATGGATCTTCATTGGCAGCTCTGCAAATTTCTAGATAATAAATGAGCTCAATCCATTTGTAAAGGAGTTGGCTAGGTGGCATGTCTAGATTCTGTATGAGCATGATACATACGTATTTTTTTTTTACCTGGCAGTATATTTATTTGGGATGAGGTGGGTCTGGTGTAGTTCACTGCAATGGAGTTAACACCTCCTCCCCTGCATCACGCCTTGAATCAGCTGTCACGTACAGGCCTCTCATTTAGTGCTTTGCAGTATGTATGCGTGGGAGAAAAGTGGGCAGGTATAAAAGTCACTGTGATGCAGGGGAAAGGGACTAGCAGAGGTACATCCAAAGCATCAAAGAGAATGCGGGAAGGAGCTACTACCTCTCCTAGAGGTCCCGAATGACGAGATGGGGTATCAGGAGCTCTTCTCAAGCAAAGTGAGATTTAAACAAAGTATTACAAGATAAATGGGCTTTCGCGGTCCTGGCAGCGAGTGCACAGACAAAGAGAGAGCGTGGTTATGCAGAAGGGCTGTGTTTGGCAGGAGTGCAGGGGATGTGGTCCCGGTGGTGGAGGAGGAAGTAAGGGGCTGGAGGGGAGGTGGGCCCTGTTCCCCCAGGGCTCTGCCAGCTGCTTTACACAAGCTGTACTTCTTTTGGGTGACCTGGCCAGTTAGCGGAGGAGTTCCGCTTGGGAGTGGCATGATCAGATCGGCACTTTAGAGATAACTGGGGAAGTGCCCAGCAACGTGAACTGGAGATGGGGAGGAAGTAGCTGGGAGAGTTGCCAGCCCCGGGGCTCCGTGGTTGATGACTAATTGGCCAGGCCCCAGGAACTTCTAGTAGCTCTTGGAAAGGGGCAGATGGGCCCACCTCATGTACACTCTTCGAGCTGGGCCGCTGTAGCCTGGGTTGGCAGCAGAACTGATAGAAGAGCCAAGTTTCCTTTCAAAGAAAACTCTTTTGTTATTATGGGAAGCAAACGGCTAGGTCGGCATTCAGCTGTCTTTGTTGCGAGATAGGCTAAGGATGGAGAGATAATAAATAGGTGAAGTTGGGAAGGCATTGTTAAATTCATTTCTGTAGATATATTCATGAATGTTGTCATGCGTCTCTAACTGACACATACACATTTATTTATGTAGCATGTATGTGCAGCCAGCTTATGTGCCTAATTTGCCTTTTAATAAACTTTAATTTTAGGGACGCCTGGGGGGGCTCAGTCAATTAAGCGTCTGTCTTCAGCTCAGGTCGTGATCCCGGGGTCCTGGGATCGAGCCCCGCATTGGGCTCCCTGCTTCTCCCTCTGCCTGCTGCTCCTCCTGCTTGTGCTCTCTCTCTTGCGCGCTCTCTCTCTGTCTCTCAAATAAATAAACAAGTAAGATCTTTTAAAAAACCTTTTAATTTCAGAATAGTTTTAGATTTGTAGAATAGTTGTAAAGATAATACAGAGAATTCCCACAGAATTTTCAGAGAATTCTGTTCTTAACATCTCCTGTTAATATGGTATATTTGTCACAATTAATGAACCAGTACTAAGACATGATTATTAACCCAGTTCCATCCTTTAGTCAGATTTCCTTAAGTTTTTCTTGATGTCCCTTCTCTGTTCCAGGATCCCATCTAGGACACCCCATTACAGGACATCTCCTCAGGCCCCTCTTCACTCTGACCTTTTCTCAGATTTGCCATGTTTTTGATAATCTTGGCCATTTCAAGAAAATTTTCAGAATGCCCTTAAATTAGCATTTGTCTGACATTTGTCTCATGCTTAGACCAAAGTGGTGGATTTAGGGAGGGAGATCACAGTGGGGACTTGCCATTCTCATCACGTCGTATCGGGGCACATCCTGTCAACGTGACTTCTCACTGTTGTTGACTTTGGTCACCCGACTGAGGTCATGTTTATCAGGTTTCTTCACTGTAGGTTGTTCTGGTTTTTTCCCTTCTCTAGATTCAACTTTTTAAAAAAGATTTTATTTATTTATTTGGGAGAGAGAGAGTCAGAGATAGTGACAGAGATAGCAACAGAGAGCATGAGCAGGGAAGAGAGGGAGAAGCAGGCTCCCCGCTGAGCAAGGGGCCTGCCATGGGGCTGGATCCCAGCACCCTGGGATCACGACCTGAGCTGAAGGCACACGCTTCACCGGCTGAGCCACCCAGGCACCCCTAGATTCAACTCTTCCTAAAGAGTTGAATCACACTGTGTACCTTATACTTGAGTTGGGGGTTCCGCTCTCCTCCTTGAGGGACGAGTATCATCATAGATTAGTGGGAATTCTGTGCCGGCAATTTGTCTATCCTCGCTGTACTAATTAAGTTTTGATAATTAATTTTTGATAAGGTGATTTTTTTATCTGCCCCCTAAATTCCAGATGTTAATTCCCTCCCGCCCGCACCACCTTGCCATTTGCATCCTGCTGACATCTCCCACGTTTGTTTCCTTGTGTGATATATCAACAGACCTATGTCTTATTTACCCAAGCAGATTACATATTTCTTAAGCACTGCGATAGCATCTCATTCAAAACCCCCAGTACCACAGGCAGTTACTAAATATTGAATAAATGGCTTTTAAATTAGTACAATTAAAAAAATTCAAAAATTCCTCATAGGGAAGTGAAACGGGCCCTTGGAGTCTGAGCACATGAGAAGTGTGGTAAGGTGAGGGTACTCTTAACTTGGCACCCTGCCTTGTTGATGTTGCCCTGAGTTTGAGATAGTGGCTACTAGGGTGCTTACTTTGTACCAGCTACTTTATTAAGCACTCAACATATTACCTATTTAATCTTGCAGACAACCCTATAGATTGGTGCTTTTATCCCCATTTTATAGAAAAGGAAACTGAGGTGAATGGAGGTTAAATGAGTTGCTCAAAATCACACCCCTGGGAAGAGGTCCAGCTGGGATTTTTGATCTCAGACACGCTGGCTCTAGAGTTTTGATCTCTTAACCACTGGGCTCTAAATCCATGGAAGTGGTGATTAAAATGGTATCTCATTTGGGGCCAAAACAAGATTGCTAATTAAACATTTTATTCCAGTCTGTGAGGATACTGCCACTGACATGGCTGGCAACAGTTTTGCTGGAGTTTTCCTAGGGTGAATGTTTCTGTAAAGCCACGGCTGTTTTTCCCTTCTTAGGTTTTTTTCTTTTTCTCCTCTTCCTTCTTCTTTTTCTTTTAATGAGTAATTTCTGTGTATTACCACTAATTTCACATCTTTAAAATACGGGTATTTTTTACCATGGACATTTCACATAGAAATGCCCATATTCTAGCTCTCTGTCACTCCCCATCAGATTATCTGCTGAGAGATAGTGGGCTTTTTATTTTCTCTCTGGTGTTTTTAAACAGAAGTGGCCGCTGGGTCCTGCCAAATAAACACTCCTTCAGTGTGTTCCTTGTCTGAATGGTCGCACCTGTGGGTCCCCGGGAGACAGCTACGTTCCTGCAGCGAGGGAGGACTTCTCGCAAAGCCACCCAAGCCTTGAATCGGCCCTGGCTTCCTGAACCGTAAACAAATGCGAGCTTTGTTCTCCCTAGTGCTCATTTGGTCCCAAGTATGACTCAGGGTTAGGCTGGGTCCTTCAGGCTCTGTGCCTTTGGCTGTTGGAAGGAAGTGGGAGGGTCCCAGGGTAGTTCTGGGACCTTTTCAAACTGAAGAAAGGAGGCTGACTGCATGATGGGAGAAGAGGTATTTCTTTCTTTGCTTTTCGAGATGTAGTAAGTCCCCTTAATCTTGCATCTTGTCTGCGCGGGTTTTCTAACAAGGCTTGTAATGGATTTGCCCTGGTGGGTTCCAAGAAGTGTCTGCCGGCCAGGATCCCCCTGGGGCTGGAGTGGGGGGAGCTGTGGATATTGTAAGGAAGAACCTATAGTGCGGAGGAGTCTTTTCTCAAGTCAGATGCTGCACTGGAACTCTGTAGCTGTTTTAATCCCCCCACCCCTTTGGTCAATCCGGCCATTGATTTTTACAGATGTTTTCAATTTCTCTGTGTCTTGGGTTTTCATGTGCTCACACTGCAGAGAGTCATTTAGATGGGCAATTTGCACAAGCAGTAACTGTTACACCATGCCACCGAGAGCTTTAGCAATTACAGATGTTTGTGCAGTAAACAAATCCAGCTTGCTCTTCAGGTTAACTTAGGAGAGAAGAGTGTGTCCTCGCAGAGTGGGCCAGCTGCGGGCATTTCACTCTTGGGAGGCATGGACATTGGGAGTTTTCCTGGTGAGTGGAGAAGCTGTGAGTAGTGACTCCTGGGTGCTGCTGAGCTGGTTTTTTGTTGTTGTTGTTGTTGTTTTTTAATTTATAGAGGTAAAGATGTTTGGCTAATTGTGTAGGACTGAGCATTTATATTCATTTGCTTATATATACACAGTCGAATAAAAACACTCAATTATTTGACTTTTCTAAAAGTTTGCTAGTGATAAGTGGTTTTGTTTCTCTCTGTGACTTGTTCATATTTATCTACCTAAAAGCAGAAGTCTGTCATTTTCCAAACAGAAAATAAAATTCCCTAAATAAAGCACAGGATAAGTAAGGCTTGCAATGCGTCATATGTCTTCCATATTCCTGTCTCTTGTTAAAAAAATCATAAGGGGGAGAGTGGATGATATCTATAAAACATGTCTCTTTGTGCCTTTTTCTATTGGCTTTAACTTGTAATGTCTTCAGAATTACATGAAAAGGAAGGTAACATGACAAAAGGAAACACATTGTTTTAACACATTACTTTAAGAGTAGGAGAACTTCTTGAAAAGTTTTTTAATGGCGTCTGTAGCTTGTCTAGAAGGACGTGAGTGCAGACAGCAGCTGGCTAAAATAAAAAATATACTCATCTGTGATGGATTGAGAGAATTTTCTTGTTGAAAGCTATCTTAAATTTGCTGCTTATTATTATTATTGCCAGATAGCATTGTTCTGAGTTCTGAAAAGTAGACATGACAATTAGATATTTACGTGCAAAATTCAGCTGGTGCCTGAGAAAGGAGTGAAAGTATGTTGATTGTAAAACGTGACCTACAGAAAAGGCTCAGCAATGGTACTTGGCTCCGGAGCCTCTCTGGCTCCCTCAGGCTAGGGCCTGGAGATGACACAGACAGGGAAACCCCTGGGACCCTTAAAAGTTTTGTGACGTCCGAACTACTAATTTGCATTATTGAATGCCTCCCCCAATCCTTTGCTTATTTGCTTCTCAAAATGGAAATAGCCCTGTTACTTCTCTGATTACAGGAGTTCTTTGCAATAATTATTACAATAATAAAAACTCAAAGTTAAAGAATATGAATAAATTGCCCTTAATCCTCTTATCCAGAAACAACCATTTAATATGTATCCTTCCAGACTTTTATCACAACGGTAGTGCCCGTGCAGTATACCCCTGAGGTCATATTAAATGTTACCTGATTTTGGAACTTAACATATAATGGACCCCCCTTTTCTTTCAGACAAGCACACGGTCATCCCTTGTACAGGCGTGCCACCATTTATTGAACCGATCCTCCTGTAATAACTATTTAGGTTGCCTCCACATTTTTAATATTAAAAATGGCATTCTTATATATGCATCACTGTGTCTGCCCTGATTATTTTTTCGGGCTCAATTTTTAAGAGAGGAATTTCCAGGTTAAAGGCTGACCTAATTCTGGCTGGTTTTGTTTGTAATGAAAATAACCTAAGTACATGGTAAAAAAATTCCAACAGAACAGAAGTTAAGACTTTCTTAGTCTCATACACTCAGCTTTAATTCCCAGTGGAAATCCCCATAAAAGCTTTCTTTGTATGCCTATAGAAATGGAGAATGTTTGGGGGTGCTTGGGTGGCTCAGTCGGTTAAGCATCTGCCTTCAGCTCAGGTCATGATCTCAAGGTCCTGGGATCAGGCCCCACATGACACTCTTTGCTCAGTGGGGAGTCTGCTTCTCCCTCACCCTCTGCCTGCTGCTCCCCCTGCTTGTGCTCTCTCTCTCTGTGTGTGTGTCAAATAAATAAATAAAATCTTTTTAAAGAAAGAAATGTAGAATGTTTTTATCACAGTAAAATATACATAAAACCATTTATCCATTATTAAGTGTATAACCAATGGCATTAAATATGTTCATGTTAATGTGTAACCGTCATCACCATCCATCTCCAGAACCCAGAGCTTTTTCGTCTTCTCACAATGAAACAATGTACCCATTACAACACTAACTTCTCATTCTCCCCTCCTCCTAGCAACTACCTTTCAGCTTTCTGTCTCTGTGAATTGGACTCTGCTGGGTAGCTCTTATAAGTGGAGTCATAAGATACTTAACCTTTTGTGCCTGCCTTACTTTACCTAGCATAATGTCTTCGAGGTTCATCTACGTTGTAGCAGGTGTCGGAGTTTCCTTCCTTTTTAAGGCTGAATAATATTCCACTGTATGGCTATATCACAATTTGTTGATCCATTCTTCCACTTATAGACATTTAGGGTGTTTCTGCATTTTGGCTACTGTGAATGAGTACTGGCCTACTGATACATATGTGAGTCCTGGCTCTCAATTCTTTTGGGTATATTCCCAGAAGTAGAGTTACTGGATCATATGTAATTCTATTTTTAATTTTTGTGAAGCTGCCTTACTGTTCTCCACAGCACCTGTGCCATTTTGCATTCCTACCGGCAATGCCTGGGGGTTCCAGTTTCTCCACATCCTTACCAGCACTTGTCATTCTCTGTTTGTGTGTTTTGTAATAGCCACCCTAATGGGTGTGAAGTGGTAGCTCATCGCTGTTGGAATTGGTGTTTAATGTATGTTCATGTTGCCTATCACAAAAAGAAAAAGATACCATTCTTCTCATCGTAGAATAATGAGTTGAGGAAAATGTCCTCTGTCTGAAAAGCCCCGTGAACTAGCATGTCAGATACATAGTCCCAAGAGGTGGCAGATGGCTTGAGGGAAGGACTAGGCCCCCTGTTCCCGAGTCCCTAAAGAAAAGAGGAGCCGGGAACCCAGGTGGTTGCTTGCTTTCTGGGTTTCATGGTGACCAGGACTGCTTCTCTTCACCCCACCCCCCAAAATATTACGGAGAGTGGATTCAAAATAGTTCTTCTGTGAAAAGATGAATTTCTTTTTTGTACTATCATTAATTCAAAATGATAGTACCTCATTTATCCTGCAAAGTAGGGAAAGCCAGTTTTATGATTGACTTTTTCTGTTCTTACCTTCTGTGCTAGGATTCTTTGGGGATAGGAAGTGAAAGTCCTTTCTTTTGCACATTCACCGAATCATTCATTTGATTCAATTGATATTTTTTCAGTGGGGTGGAAAAAAGTATCTACAAGTCTTTCATTGTGGCTCTCTTTTCTTCTTTACTTATATTAATAGCTGTTTCATAATATTTATAATCTTGAAGTTTGTGGATGCTTTGCATTCCTGAAAGTCAAGGTTTTATAAATCTCTGTGTGGCCGTTAAAAAGATCAGGCATATGTGCCTCACTGGTCTTTTTTTGCTGATATTCTCACTACCTGTAAAATGATAGTCTAGACAACTGAATTTCAGTGGGATGGTTTAAGTTGAGTGCTCTATAAAAACGGGAAACTTTATTTTTGTTAAGATTGTATCTATCTATCTATTTATTTATTTATTTGAGAGAGAGCATGCATGCGCTCACCCTCGAGTTGGGGTAGGAGCAGAGTGAAAGGGAGAGGGAGGGGAAAGAACCTCAGGCAGAGTCCATGCTGAGTGCAGAGCCTGATGTGGGGTTCCTCCCACAGCTCCGAAATCACGACCTGCGCCAACACCAAGAGTCGGGCGCTCGACCGACTGAGCCACTCGGGCATCCCCAAACTGGCAACTTTCAAATAAACTGCCCAGCTCACTTTGCACGATGATGCACCTTTTCTTACATTTAGAGAATTTAGATCACGAAGTTTGTTAGTCAGCAACCTGTTTTGTACTTTTCTGTGGCATCAGAGGCCATTTAGAAAGGATGAGATGACAGCCTATTCTCAATGCAGGCTTTTAAAGGTGGCGGCCAGCTCCCACACAGATGTGCGCCCAAAAACCCTCTTGAAGCAAATGCAAGCAGAGGCACAGTAACCCCTACTTATACCTCTGATGGAGCTTTCTCTTTCTTTCCCTCAACCTGGGCTATAAAATGAACAATTGACAAATTAAGAGTGAGCGGGAATTGCCTTAAAAGCTGCTTCTTCATCAAAAGGCCATCGTCAAGCCACTTCATGGATGGCCCCTGACTCAGGAGTGTCACCTCAATTAAACTTACACTTGAACCTTTAGGAATAGAGGAGGCAATGTTTGGACAACTAAAGGCAGGTATTTGGGGTCTCTGTCACTTAGAAGCTGTATTTCTGTTTGCCCGTTTAAGATGAGGAAGTTAGAAGTGGTAAAGATGAATTTACTGCCTCATTTTCTTTTTTCTTCTTTCACTTGCTAAGCATTTTCACCCACCAGCGATTTTAATATGTTTTGCTCCATTTGTTTTGGTAGCATCTGTTCAGTCTGTTCTTTTTA
Organism: Mustela erminea; assembly: GCF_009829155.1. NCBI lineage: Eukaryota > Metazoa > Chordata > Mammalia > Carnivora > Mustelidae > Mustela > Mustela erminea. Next base: position 15,376,873 of record NC_045635.1, on the reverse strand, counting down.
TTTTGATTTCGTAGTTGGGTTTTTCATTTTCTCTCTGTACCAGAAGCACTTTTTCCAAGAGTTCTTGAGTACCTTTTCTAGACTATTAAGGAAGTGGATAAGAGAAGTAATGATGTAAAGTATCAAGACGTTTAATCCTGAAGTAGTCCCGACTTGCCCTCCCCAACCCCTACAGTGCTAGCCTTGTGCGGTTGCTGCACCGAGAGAGCTGCCCATGTTATGTGTCCCGTGTGTCTCATTTCAGATAGAGCTCCTTTGCTTCAAACCCTAGTACCCTCCACATTCACACGTTGTTAGAAACTGAGAAAGTCGACTTGCTCGTAATTTAGAATCCTAATTTTTTTCCGTTGACGGGAATACAGCTATTGTTGTTTTTTTATTTGAAAGAGGCTGAAATGTTACAAAGCTGGTAACTCTGTGCCCACACATATAAGTAATGTGCCCGGGCAAGACACGTCACACCATCTCTTTGCAGTATAGAGGTGAGCGGGATGGATGGGTGACCTTATTGTGCTTCCCAGGAAGGGGATAGGATCTGTAACATTTTGGTGTAATTTTTGTGTGCACTGCCCGAGTTCAAACAACTCCAGGTTTTCCCAACTAGAGCCTTCAGTCATAGGTCAGTAGGCAGGAGAGCAAAAAAGTGTCCAAATAAGACATGAAAAGAGGCCTGGACAAAATTAGTGAGGCCAAAAGAGATACAGCCAGGTCAGGAGAGGGATCGCTGTTGCCAAGTGCTAAGAAATGATTTTATGGGGCCATGGAGCAATATGCTTGCATGTAGCCCATCCCTGACTTGAGTCTAGAAAGTCTATATGAAATGAAGATTCTAATGTGGGTTGATCATCTCGTCATGAAACTCAATGACTAGAAAGAGACTGGGGTATCCAGAGAGGCAGTGACTGAAGGCAGTCACTGGAGTGAATGGAAATGGTCAAGAAACTAGAAATTGGGAGCTGTGGTCATCATTGCAAAGAGAGAAGGCTAAATGGAGTTTGGGAGATAAAGAAAAAAAGAAAATAAATAAATGGTGTTTGGGAGGAAGTGAAGAATTACGTGGGATTTGAGGGTTGCTTATTCTCTGGTCCCCCGGTGGCTGAAAAGGGGGAGCCCTCTATAACCTGAGGCATGGTGGTCAGGTTAGGAATAAGGGGGAAGTGGCCAATACTGAGGCCTGATAAAGTCTTCCTCGTTTATGGCAAAGAGGATGTGGAAATCTTTTCCTGAAAGTCCTCATAGAATTGGATAGATAGATAACATCTCTCTGAAATAAATTAAGTGTAGTAACTCGGGAGTTAGGGAATAGGTTAGAAACTCCAGAAGTTCCATGCTTGCTCTTTGTCCTCCTTTGTCACTGTGTTTTGTGAATCTATGTTGTTTTCCCTGCACGGAGCCTGTAGCGGGACTTTGTGGAAGGCACAGAGAGGAACTGCTGCTCTCAGGACCTCAGAAGTGGAAAGCACTGAAAAGAACGTTCTCCATTGTCATAGAAAAGGACAAGAATTTCTCAAGGCCAGAAAATACATCAGCTGGGAGATTTTACTGTGCACATTCTCTGCCCCCTACCTCTGTAAAACAAACAAAACGTACCTTTAAAAAAAATAACATAGAACTATAAAAAGTGCCATTTAAGAAAGCCCATGATTAAAATAGGTGATTTCATGTTTTGTTTTGTTTTGTTTTCCAAATGAGGGTTTTCTTCCTCTCTATTTTGTGTGTGTTACAGAGAAAGGAGAAGAGAATGGGGAAATATTTTAGGACAGGAAAATGAGAACATGCAAAATGAGTAATGGAAGATGTAGCATTCCTTCATTTAGTGAGGATCTAATTTGCCTAAAACTCATCATGCACCCTAGAGAGAATTTTGAGCCTTAAGAGAACTCCTTCTGTACCTGAGATTTGCTACTAAAGAGACTTGTAACTTTGAGTGAGTGAATGAATATGCCTGATCGCCCAGCACAAAGCTGAACTGAACTTTTTCTCCAGCAAACCAGAAATCATTCCACCAAAATATTCCTCTTAAAATTGCATTGAATCAATCAATCCACGCCCTCAACTCAGTTCCCCTTTAAAAAAAAAAAAAAGGCGCAAAATCAAAGTATGTTCACATTAAGTGTAAATGGTTGTCAAATAGCTGAGAAAGGAAAATAACTGTGAAATCTATGTGATTTTAAGATTATGATACACTTAAGTAGTTTTAAAAGCAGGAAGAAAAAAAATGAAACCTCAAAATTGGGGGGGCCTGGTTTTCATCACATTTGTTTTTTTCTCCCATTTGAGAAACTGTAATCATTACTTTGGTTTGTGTTTAGCAAGAGGTTTTTAAAAAATTAAAATAAATAAAAAGGGTTTGTCTTTGTGAAGGACCGGAGAACCACTAGAAAACAGAACAATAAAGCCATGGACCCCATGCAAATAAATTCTACCCTTTCAATCAGTACTTCTTCAAATGCTGGGAAATGAGGAATCTAGAAGTATTGTCTTTGATCATACGTGAAAAAGTTACAAAGTAAACTCACTTTTTTTTTTCAGTTCCTTTCATACATGTGAATAGGAATTCATGGGTTTAATTAGAAGAGCAGGAAATGTATTTTTTTTAACTTTGAAAACATGATACAATACCTTGGTACTTTATTTGACTAAGTAGATGATATAAAATCATTTCCAATTATTGCCTGCCATTTATCACCACCCTTTACTTCAAGTTAATCATCAGCTGACTCATTTTACATCTGATATTCTTAACATCCTTACTAATGACTTGGAAGAGGAAGTATAATGACCCACTAATAAAAGCTCCATGTGATTTCTAGTTAGGAGGTGTCGCATATCAAATCAGACCTTATGGAAATAAGTCAATAATGTGGAGAGGTAGACCATCCTTTCTAGTTAACGTTAGTGTACCTTATTTTCTTAAAATTTTATTTTTTTCTCATTACAAAAGTAGTAGTTGGTTTGTAGAGACACTGGGAAGCAGAAAAAATATAAAAGAAAGTAAAAAGCACTGCACTGTTATTTAATCACCCTGGGGTGAACCCTGTTGACTTTGTGTGTGTGTGTGTGTGTGTGTGTGTTTACTTCCAGCCCTTTTGCCATACATTTTTAACTGGTTGAGATCATACCACACACATAATTTTTTTCACACACACCATCCTGTGCCTCTTTTCCACTTAGCATTATCTAAAATTTTCCATGTCATTACAGACTTAGTGAAACAGCTCTTTTAAAGGCTGTAGAATGTTTAGTTGAAAGGCTTTAGATAACCTTGCGGATCTGGGAGAACTGGAATTTGGTGGTTTCATTGACTCCCATCAACATGATGTTTAAATCTCCCATTTTATAGCGGAAAACACAGCATCTTCTTGAAAACATAAAAAGAAAAAGAACGTAGGAAAGCAGTCTGGGCTTGTGGGCTGTGTAGTGGTAGGCATTCTGCAAAGGTCTGTTGAATTTGATGTACTACCTATAGGACAGGTAGTATAGGGTCTGTAGGGTCTGAACAGAATTCCAGTTGTCCCATCCTTGCTGATAGTGAAAGAAGCCTTCAAGAGCAGCCTTTGGCCAGAGCCCTGGCTGCTTTGAGGTAGGAGACTGGGAATCCCATTTTTTACATCTAATTATCTGTCAGTAATTTTCACTAGTGGCTTTAGATATCTGTACCACATGAGTGTGTGGTCTCATTTGGCCCATGTTTCTTAACTGCCTTGGGAGGAGTATCTGTTTGGCCTAACGATTTAGGATTTCTTCATCCATTATTGAATGGATGCCAAGCTTTGTAAAAGATGGCTCGGAGTGATTTTCTATGGTGGTGTGTTTGCTCCTGAGTATCAAAATTCTCAATAAAAGGCTTTCTGTTCTCTGACAACAGGCCATTTTTCCCAGACACACGCCTTGTTGTTTTTCTATCGTTAACAGTAGATAACAGTTTGGATGCAGCCAGAAGCAGTTGGCATGCGCCTGTATTTGAGGGGCTTCTGGAACAGTCTTCCGGCCACTCACTGTAGGGCGCCACCTTAACTGAAGCTTTATTGACCTGAAAGCTCTGTGGGTTGTCGGCTCTGGCCTTAGTTGTTCCTCCGATTTTCTTTGTTCTGTCTGCTTTTCTTCCCAGGCAATGACTATATGGTGATTGCTGTTGCTTTTCTTCGTTGCTCATTTTTCAGAATTATCGCTTTGCTCCAAGCATGTCTCTGCTATGCGACGGTCTTCTAAAAGTCGCTTCATGCTCTCCATTCCCCAAGCAAAGGAACGGGCCAGTTAACCTGCTGTTTTAAAAAGCTGCTGTAATCGGAACAGTCATTCTTTGTAACTAGACTCATAAAGAGGCATTTATGATGATTGATTTTTTTATTCAGTAAAATTCAATAACAGTGATAATGGCTAAGCACTTTATATACATTTTCCCATTTAATCCTCCTAGAAAATCTATAAGGTACGTAGTATCATTTCCATGTCAGACCAGGAGACAGGGGTATAGAGAGGTTAAGTAACTTGCCCGGGATCCCATAGCGGTAAGACTGTGCTCTTAGGAATCCTACTTAATACAAAGTCGCTCGTCTTGCTAGATGCCATCATGAGAGGTGGGGAAGCTTTATTCATTCCGTTGGTCTGTCCCTAGCATCAAGAAAATGCATTGCACACAGTACTTTCTCCATAGATCTATTTTTGATGAATGAATTTATTGTTGACTAAAGTAAATTATGAATATTTAATGCTTCCAATGTGCAAGACCCACCAAAGAATACAGAGATTACCAAAATACCGCTCTTGCCCCACACCCACTTATATTCTAGTCGGTGAAACAGGCATATACATAAGTAGTCGCAAATCCAAAGCAGAGAGGGTAGTGAGTGCTGTTCAGGAGATTCAGAACATCTGCAGTAGGAACACAGAAGTGGTGAGAGAATCCCAATGGTTGACATGTAGGACGTTTTCATGGAAGGCACAGAATTTATGTTCACCCCTTCTTGTCGAATATGGCATAGTAACTGGTAACTAGAGTGCCCTGAGATTAATTTGACCTCTCTTTGAGGATTTCCATCCTTGAGGCATCTCAGGGTCTTCTTTCTAAGTATTTCGCTCTCTATCTAGAAGATGTAACCAATGTGTACTTGACCTCTGTGTATATTTAGGAAGTTCCTGTTTTGAGTAAGTATGTGTCATGAACTTGTTCTTTCCAATGAACTAAAACATAAAGATGATATTGAGTCTTTAAGATTTGATGCAATCTTCTCTTCCCTTCTTTAAAATCAGGGAGACCAGATGATTAAAAAAAAAAACAAAAAAGAGTAAGTGTTATTCTTTGGGAATCTGTGGAGCAGGCAGTGAAAGTGAAGAATGAGTCCTTTGGCATTAAAGCCTGAGCTCTATAGCAGTAGCTGGATTGAGAGACTGTCTTTCTGGAAGCAGTAGGTTATCTTTCATAGAAGTGGAACGAGTGTTTCCTGTAGGACTGAACTGAGCTTCTGGACAAAGATGGGTTTGTTCTCCAACTCACCTCATTTGATGCTGTCTGCACCCCTGATTATTTTGTGGTTGAATATTAAGCAGCTGGATAACAGAGGCTCATGAGCAGTTTCTTGCCATTCTAGTCAACATTCATACGTAGGGAGAGGCTTGTAGGGAAAGAGGAATATACTCTAAGCCTCTTGACAACGTGCTGAAGTATACATCACATAAAATTTACCATTTTAATCATTCTTTTTAAAAAAAAAAAAAAAGATTGTATTTATTTATTTATTTGTCAGAGATTGAGAGCGAGAGAGACAGGGAGAGCACAAGGTAGCAGAGGGGCAGGCAGGTGCGGAGGGAAAAGCAGGCTCCCAATGAGCAAGGAGCTTGATGTGGGACTCAATCCCAGGATGCTGGGATCATGACCTGAGCCGAAGGCAGTGGCCCAACCAACTGAGCCACGCAGGCATCCCTCATTTTAATCATTCTTAAGTGCATACTTCTGTGACATTCAGGACATTGACATTGTTGTGTAGCCATCCCCACCATCCATCTTCAGAAATCCCATCATCTTGCCAAACCAGAACGCTGTACCCCTTAAACACTGAACTCCCCTTTCCCCCTGCCCACAGCCCCTGGCAACCACCCTTCCACTTTCTGTCTCTATGAATCTGACTACTCCTGGTACCTCATGTGAGTGGAACCATACAGTATTTGTCCTTCCGTGACTGGCTTTTTTCACTTGCTGTGATGTTTTCCCGGTTCATTCATGTTGTTCCCTGTGTCAGGATTTCCTTTTTCTTTAAGGCTGAATATATTTCAGTGTGTGCCCTAGCCTAGTAAATAGCAGTTTTTCTTGAAAACAAAACAATAAAACATCGTTGTAAATATTACCTCCTCTCTGATTAAAACTGTTTCATTTCCTTTCCTTACTCTGAAAGACATAAAAGGTTCTCTGGAAATTTCTTTCTTTCTAAGATTTTATTTATTTCTTCGAGAGAGAGAGCAGGGAAAGGAGCAGAGGGAGAAGGAGAAGCAGACTCCACGCTGAACACAGAACCCAACATGGGGCTCAATCCCAGGGCCATGAGATCATGACTTAAGGGGAAACCAAGAGCCTGTTGCCTAACTTCCTGAGCCACCTAGGTGCTTCTTCTCTGGAAATTTCTTTTGGGCAAAGAAATTTCCCATTTTTGATTCTAGCTTAAAACATTTTCGGAGACATACTTGACTAAACTGTTTAGTTTAAATTTGTCAGATTAGAAAGATACTTTTTCATATGTGTCATGAGCTTATGTGTCTGGGTTTTTTTAAAATTTAATTTTATTTTTTCAGTGTTCCAAAATTCATTGTTTATGCACCACACCCAGTGATCCGTGCAATACGTGCCCGCCTTAATACCCACCACCAGGCTCACCCAACCCCCTATGCCCCTCCCCTTCAAAACCCTCAGTTTATGTTTCTGTTTTTTAAAAATTCCTTTAGTTTTCAAGTGATGGATTTGTGTTTTAACAGTAAGCTAACTGTTCATGACCATCACAGGCCTACTATTTTTCTCCAACACATCACCACACCAGCCTTGGAACACTGAGAACACATTCACTATGATTCTTTTCATTAGGATAGATTCTTGAAAATGCTTCCCTGAACCCCTGCGTCAGGCTGTTTAGCCTCTTCTAATGAGGATCTGAACTTCATGTTGCTCTCAGCACATCACTGGCACCCAGGACCTCTGTAGAATGCGTATATGTAGACTCAAGAATGTAACGGAGTTTGGGTTTTGTCCCTGTATATTCAAAACAGTTCATGATCACTGATTTTTCCCTGTGGAGCCTGTGAAGTATGGAGAGGTCTAAATATTTCTCGAACCTCTCTTTTGCATTCTTAGTTTCACTGTCTCGGCTGGATCATGGTGTCAACCTCCTATTTATTAGCTCTTTGACTTTGGCATGTCTTTACTTTCTTCTGCGTTCCCCTGATGCCGCCGGACCACCGGTCTTAAAGTTGCATATTTGATCATGCCACACCTCTGCTTACTAACAGTTGCCTTGAAGATAATGCATGAATTTAACATTGGCCCCAACTTACCTTTCTGGCCTCCTACCCAAGTAGCTCTCCCTTCCTTCACCCATGACCGCACCCCCTTCCCCACACACATTCTTACCTTCGCTCCTGCTTCTCTTCAGCTCGAATACCCCTTCCATCATTCTCTGCCTGGCAAGCTTCTGCTCACTTTTCAGAATTTGTCTCAAGCTTCGTCAATCCAGTGAGACTGATTTCCAGTTGTGGAACTATTAATGGCTCCTGTTTTCTAGACACTTTTATTGTAGTGTTTATCCCTTTGTATTATGATGCTCTGTTAGAGTCCATCTCTGCTGCTCAATTTTGAACTTAGTAAAGATCCAGGCCTCTGTCCGTCTCATCTTTGTTAACTCAGCCTCCAGCAATCATGGCTGATGGCAGTCCCAGAAAAGAATGCTGAATGAATGATTAAATGGAAGGAAGGAGCGAGTGGAGAGCAGGAGCAGGGTCAAGGGAGGGAGAGGGGCAGGCCAACCTTCACTTTTGAGGTATAAAGGAAAGCTAACAAGTGTGGTTTTGCTCTCAAGTATGTCATAAAAATGTCATGATCCATTGTGGGCTGCATGTCTGTAGAAACATTACTGAAACCTCATTTGTTTAGCAATCTGGACTTCACTTGAACCTTAAAAGTGAGATGGAATTCAAAGACACTGGGGAAGGAGGTGCCATCCCAGGTCAGGGAAATGACCTAGACTAGGTTGTGATTGAATAAATAAAAATATTTTAAATCCGGATAGCATCTTTCTATGTTAATTGGATTCATAGAGCTCCTTTTTAGGGAAATTCGGACTTGGAAAAGTACAGCAAGTTTCCTGTTAAAGCTCTGGATGAACAAAACTCAAACCAGCCCATGGCATTCACTCCTGCCTTACCATACTTCTCTCTCCCTTACCCATACTCTTTTTAAATTCTCCAGATGCATCTAAAAAGAGAGCTTTGTTAATCAAAAGATAAAACTAATCCTCTAGGAGAAGGAAGGTTTACGTTTTCCTTTTATTTGTCATAACAGAAGAAAATAGTCTTTTAGAGTATAATGGCGAATTGTATTTTGTCTAAGTGGTACATGAAATGGAAATTTACTTTGGCTTATTCATCCTCTGTGAATAAGATGATCCTACAGCAAAATAGCATGCAGGCTTCTCTCTTGGGAACAGTGGGGGTAAAATATAAATAGTATCTTCATATACTGTCAGATGTTTGGAGAGCTGCCTTCTATGATTTTAATGTTGTCTTGAATGTACATTCTCTACCTCATTGAGCCCTTAAGTCGGCTTTGATTCGTTCTTCAACATTGTGTTTCCCCAGCATGAGGAGAAGCCCCTGCTAAACCTTACTGTGTTTTGACAAAGAGAAAATCCTACCCTACCTTTGAATGTTTTCTAGGGCCCTTTCCAGTTTTTTTAGGGCATGGTCTCTAGAGCTCTTCAGAATGCAAACAAATGACCCAACAGATCAAATCCTGGCAGAAGATAAAGTTCATGATAAATGATAGAATTGGCTGAAATTCACAGCCATATCTTTCTACTGATACACACAAATGCACATGTATGTCTCAGGGAGAGAGAGATATACTAATATAAAAACAGACTTCTTATGTACACGTTCAGTAGAATGACAGATACTGAAGTTTTTATTGGATGGATTGAAAGAGTAAGCCCCAGGAGGCCTAATGGAAGCATTTAAGTCGGGCTTTGGTGTTTTATATCCAGAGAAAGTTTGCTATTAGTCTTTTTTTTAAGATTTTTTATTTATTTGACAGACAGAGATCACAAGTAGGCAGAGAAGCAGGCAGAGAGAGAGGGGGAAGCAGGCTCCCCACTGAGCAGAGAGCCCAATGTGGGGCTCAATCCCAGGACTCTGGGATCATGACCTGAGCTGAAGGTAGAGGCTTTAACCTACTGAGCCGCCCAGGCGCTCCAGTTTGCTATTAGTCTTAAGAGCACAAGGGAAAGACACCAGCCCTTGAGAGATATGGCAAGTCACAGCAATTGGAAGTAAATTTCTTCAGGGCTTTGGAAATTTTTTATAAGCAGCCATTAAGTAGCAGTATATATCCTGAGTGGGTTTTTTAATCTGAGTTCTTTGAAGTAGATATAGTAAGGGGTGGTGGTGGAGGTAGACTCAAAGTTGAGTCTCATGTGAGGTCAGAGGAAGTCGCCTGAATTGGGGAAAAGGATCCTTGTCTGGAAAATTAGTGAAACAGTCCCTGTGCTAGTAACAAGGCTCTAGGCAGGGGTCAAAGGGGAAGGGGTAAATCTGAAAACAGGGCCTTGGGGGTGCATTTGATGTGAGAAGATACAGTAAGAGGGTCATCAAGGATGGGTTCCAAGTTGTGAGTCTAGGAAACAAAGAGGATGAGCCCCGAGGGTTTACGAAGTAGAGGTAGTGATGTTTATCCAGCTTTTCCATACACTCTTCATTCTTGTGATGTGTGTTTGGGTAGCACAAGGAGTATCTGTTAAGTTTGGAAAACACTTAAGTAATGTTAACGATAGAGTTAGCAGTAACTACAGGACTTCTCAGAGACTTTAATATGCTGTTATGCAAGGATTAGACCAAGTGTTCTATGTTTTCCATATTTACCAGAGTGTGGGATTAGGTGAATCGGAAGTCGGTTCGTTGGTGGAACATTTTGGGAACATACTTTGGAAAATTATTTCAGAATGAGAGGACGGTGTGTGTGTTCTAATACCCGAATGATAATGAACCCTGCACATGATGGTCTTGAGGGAATCTGAGGGAACAGGCTAGGATGAATACTTGGAAATCACAGGCAGAGAGCTGTCTACCAGAAACACGGCTGAGATTGGATTCTTCTTTATGGTAGTGACCAATAATTAATAGGAGCTCAGGGGCGTGTGCATGGGTACAAGGGAGTAAGGCAGGGGCAATAGAGGTCTAGGAAGATAACCTGGAAAATATGCTGTCACTTGAAACTGTGCTGGAAAGATCTGGTATGTGGCAGTGACAAACTGGGGGGCTCCAAGAGGGCCTCCTGTTTTGTCAAGAAGGATGTCTCCCCTATTCCATCAGTTGTGTTGTGGGGGGGTTGCTAGTGCTAGGGCAGAGGGTGAGACCATGGTGTCCCCAAGCTCCCTGTTCCATTCAGCATTTACCCTTCATATCCTTTGTGGAGATAAGAGAATAAATAATATCCAGGTCCTGCTCTCAAGGAGACCACGATTTCTGAACAGAAGGAGGGAGAAAAGCAGTTAAACTTCTAAGAGTAATACAGTTAAATGCTTCTAGAGCATCTGTGATTCTGACAAGGTCTTCAACCACGATTGGGCAGAGGTTTAACGTAACTCGAATTGTTGCTAACTTTTCAAGACAACCGGGGAAATAAACACTATATGAACGAACTGTAAGTCGTAAGCCCAATCTTATAATCAGAAGATTGCTTTAAAAATTGTTTTTCTTATAGCAAGGTTTAAAAATGGACTGAAGCTTGCCCCTTTGGAGGTGTCAGAATTGACATAGTGGTATATGAATTGTTTTAAAGGTGACCTCTGTCCCTCGAATGGAGCTACAGATATATTTTTTCTTTGACTGGACCATGCATTTTATCTTTAGAATTTTGAGTCGTATTTTACTCTGCTGTATGTCCTGTTGATATCAAATAGTTGAAGCCGAGCCAACCAAAGGCGGGCAAATTGACAGTTGCTAATGTAAATTTCCCAGCGAGTAGAAAAAGCTTCCATTAGAAGCTCACAGGCGCCCATTGTAAGGATGCTCCTTTGTGCTTTTCTCTTCTGGCTCTGACACGAGCTGGCCCCCTGGGCTTCGGCTCTGCTCCTACCGCTCCCGGCTGAGCACCAAGAAGACTTTTCATAATACTGTCAGTTATAGGTGCTCATGAAAGGAGTGTGTAAAAAGAAATTAAAATTTTACAGTGCGTTTTAATAGTTCGTGTTTATTTCTGAGTTACAATGGTAAATGAAAGCTAAAAGGGTGTGGATATGGTTATATATACATACTGTTTTGTCTTTTCTCCCGTTACTATGTCCTGTAGCCTGTATCTCTCTGTATCCTATGCATGACGAACGTTTGGGTTAACCACGCCCAGTGGCTGGACGCTCCTCAGCACAGCAGTCCGGAAAACCCAATGAATTGCTGTTTCAGTGTTTGCAGTGATATGCGGCATCTCCTGCCTTTTTGTCTGCTTCCCTGCCTTGCACTGAACAGGCACTTCATGAATCTGCACTGAGCAGAAAGGGAAGGAATGCTGTTAGACATGAGTACAGCGACAGGAATGCCTAGAAAGAGCCATCCTTTAGCTTATATTTTACCAGCTGTTTGAAAAGTCGTCTCTTGTGTTTGGCTTTCTGTGAGGACTTGAGTAATGTCTACGTATAGCTTCTCAGAAGATCACCCTCTTCTAGAATGGGTATCCGAAAGCCTGGTCTGCCAACAGAGAGGCTTCCCTGACTGCTAGAACGTAGGGAGCACTCTTTCTCTCTTCCCCCATCCACTGAACCTGGTTGCCTTTGTGATTAAGAGTTATGTGTGGTATTCTTGGAGAGGAGACTTTCAGAGATGGGACTTAAACTCTCTTTAACATTGTCCTCTAATTAGAAAATGTTATACACTCAAGGAGTTTGCATCTGAATTAGAATGAAGTCACAGGAGTGACTTGATCTGAGCAGGACCCCGGTCTCACGCTCCAGCAGTCACAAAGAGAAACAGATAAATTAGTCATTAGGGAACTGGATTCCACTGGGCTCAAATCCAGGGATTGTCTTTCCTACAAGCACTAGTTTCTTCATTTTGGCACAGAAAAGGCAAAAAAAAAATTACTTGCTCCAGTAACTGAAATCATATGGGGGTTATCCTTCCTGATGCTGTATAACCAGATCTTGTAAAGCTGGGAGTAGGTATGATGCTCCTACGGGACCCAAAACCCCCAGAAACTTTATTTAGTACTTTTGTCAAGAAAGCCAATAGGAGAGAGACTTCTGGTCTTAAATCTTTAAAGGAATGAGTTTTTGGAAGTATTTGTTTTTAAAAGTCATTTTTAAATGGAGATTAGGGTGTGGTAGGAGAGACAGAACTTGAGGGCAGCTTGGTGATGACTGTATGTTGCAGTAGATGATTAGCAATTGTAGGTCACTAGCAGTGGCAATCAGTCATTGTCTGTTTGTAGAGCTTTCACCTCTCTGCAGCCATCCATATATATGTCTACTCCCAGACCCAGCAGCAGCTTCAGAGTTGGGGGACAAGCAGAGCACAAGAGCGTAGATGTGGGTACTAAGAAGTCTTTAGGACACAGCACAGGGAAGAAAAAATGCTGGGCTGAGCTGTGGAGTGGAGCTGCCGAGGGTTCCTTCACAAGGCAGATGGTAAAATGGGCCTGTTGCCCAACTCTTAGGAGTGAAAGAGCTGTGTCCTGAGCAGAGTCAGCACAGCTCCCCAGTGCTTGGCCAGTCCATGTCCTGGATAAGCCATCTTCTCAGGAGGGCAAGAACTGGGAACTCTGCTGAGGAAGCAAGGAGTAGAGATCCCGTATCTTCTTCCACAGCTGCCGGAAGCCTAACATTCTTCTTCACTGCCTACAGGGTGGATGCGAGATGTTTGGATGGGATTCCCTCATTTTTCTGTCCGCTTGGGTCCGGCTTTCAATTGTATATGACCTCTGTGTGTGCTGGAGCTAGGCATTGCCCTTTGCAAGTTGGGGTTCGGTTCACTTTTAGCTCAGTGGACCCAAAATGTTTTCAGAGGTGTAGGGGAAGCTGAAAGCCTAGTGGAAAAGCAGTGTTTCATTGCCCCTTGTCTTTGTTCTTGTATTTAGAGGAAGGGCAGGAGACAGGGGTTCTCGAATGGGGTGTTTAGAAAGGTGTGGGACGTTTGGTGCGGATGCATTGATCAGGACCACTGCAGGCGATCAGTGGGCAGCACGCAGGTGGCCAAGTGTCCTTTAGTGTGTGAGACAGTCTCCTACAATGAAGAGATGTCACACCTAGCATGCCCGTAGAGAGACACACTCTGAGGGAGCCGCAGGATTTGGCTGTCCCTGAAGGTTAGTATGGTCGTGCAGATCTGCCCACTTGGCCTTCAGGGTAGTCTGAGGCTAGGAACCGTCTTCCATTGTTGATACAAAACCATCTTTCCATCCCTTGATCCATCTGTCCCTTCACCCATCCATCCTCTCAGGGCTTCTTTGGTGAAGGACCCCATAGCCACATGGGCTCCCCATTCTTTCCCCTCAGTGATATAGTCCCACTGTCAGCCGCACTAAACTCTCGTTCCTTTCTGAGCTGACTGATTTAGTATTGTTATGCCAACTGAGAGCAGAGAAGGTAGAAGGCATCAAAGCCTACTGTAAGGAGAGTGAGAAGAGGAAGAAGAGTGAAAAAGATGGTTTATGACTTATCTGATCATGAGAATAGGCACTGCATTGTTCACCCAAGAAAGGTATTTGGTCAGTGCTGATGGAATCCCACGCACATCTAGGTCAGTGCTTCTCAGTCTTGAGCATCCCCTGGAGGGTGTGTTCAGACAGACTGCCAGGCACCATCCCCAGAGTTTCTGATTGAGAAAGTCTAGGGTGGGGCCCGGGAATTTGCTTTACTAGCAAGTTCCCAGTGATACCAGTGCCGCCCGCCTGGGAGCCATCCTTCGGTAGGCCTGGAGAAGAGAGAAACAGCTGAACGATTCCCATCTCTGGGACACCTCGGGGACCAGGCTGAGTGGGGAGGAACTTGCCTTACTCTTGACCTTCAATCATGGCCCAAGAAGAAGAAAGGAAGAGTTAATTTAAGTCTAGCACCCCTGGCAGACACGCCCATTACCAGCCTCACTGTCACCTGATGCTGTGAGCCACATGGAAGCCAGTGTGCTGTATTTTCTGAAATAGTGAGAAAAAGAAGAGAGTAAGCTCTGCATTCACGTGTCTTTCCGTGACAGAAGTATAGAAGTAAGTGCACTTAACTGGTGGCTTTTTCTTGATGTCTCTTAGCTTGCACTGTCCTGGAAAGCAGGGCATCAGAGACCATAGGCAGTGCTTCCCTTTGTTACTAAATAAGGGGAAGTTATAAGAACACACAATCTGTGAAGGTTTCCCTAAAGGAAAGCATCTGGTTTAAAGCCCAAACCATTAGAAGCCTCCTTTTTACCCAGAAAGGAACCCCGAGTCAGGATTGAGCAGTATTTTCCTGACTTCCTCTCCCCACTGTCAGTAATCACTCAAGGATTAACAGTTTTGCTTTTCTTCTTCCGAATGAGTTAATGACAGTGATGCTTTGTTCTGGTGGGGCCACAGGGGAGGAACGGGAGATGGGGGGGGGGCAGTGTTGGAAATGTGGACAGGAATGTGAATGACACTTTTGACAATGTCTCCTTTTACCTTCACTTCCTGATTTTTCAAGATAATTTCTTAGGATGGTTTTTCATCAAGTTTGACCTTACGGCCAAATAACAACACACTTTTTTCCTCCTTGATGCTTCCTTGGAATCACAACATATTATTAATCTGAGTACTTCGCAGCAGTTGAGGGTGGCATGGTATTTTGGATTTCATTTTTTATCCCATTTAGAAGGCCCTGTGGCACTAAATAAAAATGTCACTGTGTAAAATGTAAAAGCTTTCTGTCACAAATGTTTTTAAAAATTCATGAAGGGTTGAGGATTTGATTTATCTTATCCTCTTTCTGTGATTTATTCATATTTAATGTTGGTTTCAACATTTGAGGCATGAAGAACTTTTTCAAATTAAAAACAGTGGTGAGTTAGTTTTATTTGAAGCCACAATCCACCAGGCTGGTTTTTGAATTCTGTAGTTCGTTCCTCTTCGTGTGTTCCAGGGGAGGATATGTTTGGTTTTCCCAGTGGCTGGAATTCTCACTAGGGAAAGCGTTCATTGCTGGGGGGGTTGATTCCCCCAGCTCCTTCGTTTTGACAGCTGTTTTCCTGGTATCCATAGACCATCTCCTCGGGCATCACGCACCAGCACGCAAACGTGGTGGCAAAAGAAAAGAGCGGGCAGAGACCTCACCTTTGGACCCATCATTTTATTGGCTGTCTGGTTTTTTGTTTTTGATATTTTGAGTCGCTGAGTCGCCTGTGTTTTCAGGAACATCTTTAGTCAGAGACAATATTAGTCTTTTACGTGGATGGTTTATAAATAATCAGTGGTAATAGAGTTAGCTTTGAATGAAGGAAAGAAAATAAACTCCAAACAAATTTATCCTTTTTTTTTTTTTTGGACTAGTAAATAAACACCTAAGGTCTGTGACACTGGTTGCTCTCAAAGCCCTGGAGGGTTAAAAGGCTAGTGGGAAGAAGGCCTCCAGGCCTCTGTGTTCTGTCTTCAGGGCAGACAGAGCTGTCATCGGGGACGTGGGGGTATTTACTCCTACCCTGCAAGGCAAGCTAGCTTTTCGGTGGCTGGGAGATGCGGTAAGACCCGGCTTCTCTGGACCCTCTGGCCTCTGCCCAACCTTCCACTTGCCCGTCCACCTGACCTTCCGGCTCTCCCTCCCTTTATCCTTTCCTTCTTTGGCCTTTTTATTCTTGCCCTCTTCCTCCCATTCTTCTACTCTACAGACCCTTGTGGTGCCTCCTCTGGGCCCGGGGCTGTGCCTCCACAGCCTCTCGTAGCCTGAGGGGAAATGTGCCTGTCTAGTCTGCTGAAAATAATCAACCTTTTAATAAGGACATCAAGGAAGAATGGGAATAAAAGGTACTGAGCGCCTCCAAGGATAAAGCCTTTGCTCCCTGGTTCGCCCACTTGTTTGTCAACGAGGGTCCGGCCTGGCGGAGAACCGCAGCCACTAGACAGAGCAGTGAAAACTTAAGTGTGTGGTTTTTCGAAGCATTTCTTCATCATGAACTTGATTTTATTTCTTTGCTTAATGGAGAGAATCATCTCGTTAAGTAAACTGCTCTCTTTCCTCCTCAGACTATTGGAAAGAAGTTACCTCCAGCTGCTGCAACTCCGGACCCGACAAAACCAGAAATGGACAGCAGGACAAAGAGTGAGTTTCCTTGTTTCTCCATTTTACGCTTGGAAGCAGTTAAGTGTTTTCTTGTCATTGAAATGCCTTTGAAAAATCCTCACATAATCTGAATAGCTAGTTCACTTTTTTTTAATTTTAAATTTCAGGGTAATTAACATGCAGTGTTGTATTAGTTTCGGGTGAACAATATAATGATTCCGCAGTTCTATACCTTTCTCGGGGTTCATCATAATTAGTGTACTCTTTAATCCCCTTCACCTTAATGGCTTTCTTAAAAGCATCAGAAAAAATACCCCAGATGTATTTCACAAGGTCCTGCTAGTGGGTGGGCACAGGGTAGGTTAAAGAACTCCTGGGGGTTTTCTCCTTTCTGGAATGTGGTTCTTTCCTATATATACTCAAGCACTTTGCATAGTTCAGAAGCAGGAAGATTCTAGAGAATGACAACTCAAGCAGTTTGGGGATTCACAAGCCTTCGGGTCTGGGAGGCCCAACCTTCTAGCCTCCACCCGCAGCCAGCACTCCCAAAGCCTCCTTCCTGCCAGCATCCTCCATGCCTCTTGGCTGCAATCTGTCTACGTGCAGAGGTCTTTCTTTCATTGAGTCAGATATGCTCGTCCAGTGATTTTTACCCATGAATTGTAGTTTCTGAGTCTATATTGATACTAGCCCATTTTTCTCCTAACAGCTCTTTAAGTATTTTGAGGCAAGCTATTGCCACACAACCTTCCCAAAGAACAGTATTCCCTACTCTAGATCATTGCCAGTTAAAATATACGATGTCTAGGTACATATACATTTCAGATAACAGTGAATGATTTTTTGGTTATGAGTAAGTCTCATGTGCTATTTGTTGTTTATCTGAAATGCAAATGTACCTGGGCATCCTGAATTTGTAGTTCTTAGCCTGGCAAGTCTCCAACTCCTTTTGTTATCCTTCCAATAACTAGGGCATTCTGGGCAGGCTCTGGTCAGAAACAATTACTTCAATTCCTTTTACAGATTTTATGGGTTTTTTTTTCTTTTCAGCCTCAGATTTTCTTACAAGGATAATGTGGACAGACTACTAATCTAGTTTGGAAAGCCCAAAATTGAGAGAACATAAATCACACATACATAATTATGATTAATTTAAGAGCAAAGCACAGCTCTATTCTTCTAATTGCAAAATAATATACCAGAAACTTGTTTTGCAGGGCAAAACAGGTAGTTTCTAGAACAAATGAGTGCTAGTGCCTTAGACTTAAGAATATGAATTTGTTGGACTTGCAAGCCCAAAATGGTGGCTTTGATAAATAAGTTCGTGGATGATACAGATGCAAATGCTAGAGCTCTACCTTACTGCTTGGGGTTCGGATGAGTTCCACATGCCTTCTGTCTGGCAGTGCTACAGTCAGACCCCTCATACTAGCAGAAAGCCTGTCTGAGGCTCTAACCCTGCGGTTCTCACACTTGAGCATGCTCCATCATCACCTGGAGACCCCCGCATTGCTGGGTCCCACCTCCAGAATTTCTGAATCACTGGGTCTGGGGGAGGCCTGATAATGTACTTTTCAAGGAATTTCCAAGTGCTGCTGCTGCCTCCTGGTTTAGGGCCCACACTTTCAGAACCACTATTTGGAGCTCCTACATGTTCCTAAGGAGACACTGGCCCCATATTTTATCAAGCAGGTTACAGGCTTATCATGCTAAACCTGCCTTTAGGCACTGAAGAATTTTGAAGAATTAAACATTAAATCATGTATGCAAGCATTTGTTTTGTTGATCAGTGGCCTGCCTTTCAGTCATCTGCTTATTCTGTAGTTATGGCTATTAACAAATTTATAAATGATCACTGTTATTAGCAAAGTTGCTTAGACAGCTGGAATGGGGAATAGGCAGGAAAAGGAGAAGACCCATCGAGCTTCAAAGGTGATTGGAATGTGGTCTCTAGGACAGGCTGTCCTCGTGACCTGCAACAACCAGTGGTCTTTACCAACCTGACTTGTTTGCAGAAATAGTAATCTGAGAAACAGAGAATTTTTCTTCATGGGAGTTTCCATAGAAGTTTCCATAGAAGTAAAGTGAAACTAAGAGTTTCCATAGAAACAAAGTTGAAATTCCCTGTAGATTGGGTGACTTATGGGTTACTTTTGGGGGAGGCTGAGCAGTAGGGACCCGAGGGGTCACTTGTTGGGATGTGGCACAAAGCAGGACAGTCTGTGGGGCCTGCTTAAGTGGCTAATCCTCAGGTCTCAGGAACTAGCCCTAGGATAAGATCATGTCCTTGATGCTTGCATGTGGGAGGATCCTGGCTCTAGCCCAAGTCTGTCCAGTCCTACAAGTATCTATTAATTATGTCCATCCCCCAGCTCCGCTCTGGAAGCATCACGGTGAGGGGACAGGTTGTTAATGACGAGTGTTTTTACAGAGGCTGGGTGGTATGTTCTGGCTCAGAGTTTGCAGTGAGGATTCTAGGGCCATCTGTGTTATTCTCTAGCTGTGTGACCTTGAGCAAGTAATTTTATTTCTCTGGCCTTGCTCTTCATTGTCTGTGTTGCCCGTGAAGTCAGAGAGTTGTGCTAGCAAGTACCCCCAATGTTTCTCCCAGCATCCTCATTCACCGATTCAAGTCCAAAGCTTTACGGTTTAGAGTAAAAAGTTTCTGCATTCAGAGAACAGAGCAGCCGGATGGGAGAGACAGAAGAAAGAGGGGAACGATTCAGTAGGAATATGAGATCTCATCGGGTATGGGGGTAGGTATGCATGTAAGTGGGTAGCAGGTCAGAAAGAGAATTCTCACTGTCAGCGAAGGCTTGAAGGAGGTTTATTGACAGGGGTTTATTGACAGAGCAAGAATTTCTGCAGTTAATCTCACCCAACCTTCTTTCTGGCTTTCATTGTCAAGAGCAAATTTTGAGGTATTTGTTCTCCCTTGATATCCCTGAAGCACCTAAGTCCACTAAAAAGCCCCCTGCAGTGGGAACATTTTGCTGCTTTTGGATTTTGATGCAAATCTCATGTTCAGGTGGAAGGACACAGAGCACTGACTATTAGAAATGACCGTGAGCTTGGGAGCAGGGCTTCTGATTAGCAGACACATCTCTAACAACTGTCCGGCAGTTCAGAGGAGAGAAGTCCCTTCCTCACGTCTCTGTCCTCGGCTGGCTAAAGGATTAAGTTATGAGGATGCCGAAAATGTTCATGTAGATCAGTCTTTTTGGAGGGAAAGTGAAACTCAGCTGATCAGGGTTTATTTAAACAACGAACAGTATCTCCCCTCCCCCAGTAAAGCCTTTATGATATGGAAACTCATCTGAAACGCATGCTGGGGAACAGATTGCCATGATTTTCATAACAAGAGGGAAACTGTCTAAATATTCATAAATGAAGTACCCGGAGATTCCTCCAGCTCATCACATCTGGAATTTCTCTGATTCTTACTCCAATTGATGCAGATTTG